>NC_063276.1:3750000-5000000 GCF_910591885.1 Bombus terrestris
GCGATAGTCGTAACAATTTCGGAAAGTTCGTGCCTCGTTTTCACGCCATTATGGATTCGTTAGCGAATTACGCTAGTGACGGAGACAATAGTAACAATTCGGAAGATCCAAAGGTGAGTGTGTACTTGTTGATAAAATATCAGTTTATTTTACGATTATTTCACTGATGGCGTATTTTCACCTAGGCATCCATGACGCTTAAGAAACTTTTCGTATACATACACGACATGGCTTCTAGGATAGGTTCTTAAGTCAATGTATAATTTGTTAATCATTAATCCTGCGATGGTACACCAATGTTTTTCATTTCAGCCAAATTTTCTACGTAAATGGATGCATAGTGATTTATTTTATCAGGTCGTCACTGCGTTCTAAGAAATTTTTACACTGATATACGTATATAACGTAGACATGTATGGTAAGAAAATATAAATTGCTGGAAAAATTCAAGTCAATAAAATGAGAAATTTAATTGATATGTTGAATGATGTAATGAAACGATTTCCGCGGGAAAAATATATGTATAGTGGTTCCTTGTTTAATCATGTCATATTTGATTTAAATATTTTATATAATTCAAATATATTATATTTTGATAATGTATGAATTAGTAGAACGTTCAATAATTACTTTAACAACTGGAGATGAACTGATTGTTTTGTATTGTTCTTCAAAGATTAATATAAATAGCATATTGTTATGTGGATTATACCAAGATAATTTATAAAAATCATTAAAGCTATTTGGTAAAATTGCTGTTATATAAAATGTTTCTTTAAGTATTTACTAACTATATATATATATTTTATATGATTTACTTAAGCTTATAAAGAAATATATTTACTTATATTACGAATTATATATGATCACTATATCCATCTCTTTAATTGCAAATTTATTGAATATTGTTAATTTTGAGTTATTAATTTATGAATTAAGAATGTGAAAGTTTCAGTTGATATTCTTATAGATATTCATTATGGGAGTATTACTAGTCTAATATTAATTAATGTCTGTAATTTATGAAATATTTGTTCCTTGTAAATTATTTGAAAGTTTATCTTGAATATTGTGTTTTAAAGATACCATATGGGATGCATGGTGATACCAATAAAAGGGCCAGTGACGTTAACTACGATCCAGTACAAATGGACATGAGTGAGGTACAGTGGAATTGAATGTTTGCAAATGTTTGTTTGTGATAATAAGTACAAAATGTTACAACAATTACTAGGAAGATGTGGTATCTTTATGGGGGCTGTACATATGTATAGGGTCATGCCTGATATATATATAAAAAAATGGTTCAATACTTGGTTTCTAGAGGTCATGTCAAAACCATGTAAATAAAATATAATTTCACAATAGCACTCCTATTGCACCTGTATTCTGTATTAAACATTCAAAGGAAATTAAAAAGCCTTGCATTAAAATTAGCAAAAAAATTGTTTCATAGTGGTTTTGTATGAACTGAAACAATTGTGATTAATTATTTCTTATAAAAATACTAATGAAGGATATAAGACGATATATATAATATAATGATAATCTTTTTATTATGACGTTTTTTTGGACTTAATATCAGTATAGTGAAATCATATGATTTACATTATATCACTATGATACAATGCACTCTTACCCTTCATTATTTTTACATCATCTTTTAATATGCTATAACAATATTACCAAAACACAATTCATGATGTACAAAATTCTGAGAAGTTTAAGACATGACCTTAAAGCCTGATTTACCGTGTGGCAGAAACAATGAGGGTAGAGATTGAGATATTTAAAATTTAAATAATAAGTAAATGGGAATGGTGCCATTTCGTGAGAAAATATTAACACGTAGCTCTGTTGGTAATACATGATACAATATCTACGCACCTCGGCAAGGTCTATGCTGTGTGAGGGTCTTTCAAGACTACCCCAAGTCCTATTCAGAAGACAGAGGTGAGTAGAGGAAGCTGGAAGAAGGTAACACTAATAAAAAATCAACCATCAAAGAAACCACATGTACAAACATATTCGGGTAATATAAGTACCTGCTAATGCAGATAAATATGAAGGGCCCTCATATTCCTTTTATTCTGTTCATCTACCAGAAATTTGACTGGAAAAAGTTTACAGTGAATAAAGATTTCTATGTTATTTTCGTGAAAGTTGTTTTAAGAGTGCTCTCTGTTTTTAAATACCAAAAGTATTAGGATGTAGTAATTTTTACCTGGTAATTATAACTGTTGCAAAACTCAATTTTTACATACACTGAAATTTTGTGAATTATTTTTCGTAAATTTTACAATTTAAAGGAATAAACTTACAGTTTAGAAAACTAGAGAAATTATACTACAAAATTACAGTAAGCGAAAAATTGATTTTTGCCAAACTGTGAGGGTACTAAGAGAATGTTTGATTTATACTTATAGTTCTTGCAATGTAAATTGAGATTTATGTTTCGCTTAATAGAATATGTGAAAGGTGTATAGTAACATGGACAATTTTTATTTCTTTAGGAAAGCAACAACAACAATTCGTCCAGGGAATCTAGTAGTGAAAGGGCACATAGTCCAGCTGCACAATCAAAAACAGACTCATCCCGAACATTACCTTCCCCCTCAGACCAGAGGTAAGCTGGTTTGTTTATATGCGTATTCTCAACTCTAAACTTAAATTAATGAAATTCTTTGAACTTTATAAGAGACAAAAAACAAACAAACTTGCAACATACATTACCACCATAATGTTTGCCTTACATACAGAATAATAATACGAATCTGTGTGGTATACCCTGCAGAACGTAATCGTTTTACAGGCGATCTGATCATGAGAATCACACAGCAAATTCGAAAGACGAGCACAAACGAGGAGATAAATCTGACCGTAATAGACATATGAGCGATAAGGGGCGTCGGCCGTCGTACGATGATAGAAGACAACGAGAAAGCAGCCACAGGGATAGAGACATAAAGAAAAGTCGTGACGATGATAGAAAATCTCGTGACGATGATAAAAAGAAGGAAAAGAGTTCTTTGGGATCGAGTAAGGACGAGAAGAGTGACGACAAGGAAAAGAGTGACAAAGATCATCACTATCGCGACGATCGAAGAGATCGAAACCGGGATAGAAGCGACAGAGATAGACGCAGGGACAGGGACAGAGATCGAGATCGAGATCGAGATCGCCGGCATTCTAGAGACGACAGATCAAAAGATCGGTATCGGGACGATCGATTCGGGAATTATCATAAGGAAAAAGATCGCACGAGATCGAGATCTAGATCGAGAGACCGGGCTCCGCCGCCTTTCAGGACGATGAGCTATAGGGAAGAAAAAGGCAGAAATAAATTAGCTCAATTAGAGAAGTTAGGAATTGAACTTAAAGCACCGGAAGGTGATACTGCTACGCCCGGTGTTCAAAACGAACAGAATTATTATAATCCATTAGCCACGGCAACGCAAGGAAAGTACGCGGAACAGATACAGAAGAGGAAACTGTTATGGGCAAATAAGGTAATCATTGATGATTTTTTAAATCGATCTTATATGAAGACCACAGGGAAAAGGGAAAATAAGTCATATTTTTTGGTTTTCATATGAGAGCAACTTTAAAATACAATATTTTGTCAACCAATCGTATATTATCAAAATTGTTTTCTTGTTAAATTGGGTCCTCTTGAAATTGATTTCAGATAATATTGAAAATATTAAGCGTATTATTAGTTTTCTCATAAAATTTCACGGATTTGTCATCTGTTGCTAAAGAAACCTTATATTATCTTTGGATCGAATAGATGGTTTCGTTTTTAACTATGTTGTAACAAAGTACACTTTTCTGTACACTAATACAACCAAATACACCAATAAACAAAATTATACTTATATTTTTCCGTTGTGATCATCATATTGAAATATAATTTTTTTAATTTAATGAAATATTATTTACAGTCAAAACAAGACGAAGGTAAAACATCTACAGCAGCTTCTACTGCAAACACTTGGGTGGGAACAACATTCACTCATGACCAAGATGGGAAAGTAACGGCGAAATTTAAACGATTGATGGGCATTAAAGATGATTTGCCGACTACTCCGGCAGCGGGTGCTAAACCAGATATACTGAAGAAGCAGGAAGAAATGTTTAATAATATGGAACAACAGTATGAGGTAGCACGTGCTACAACACACACGCAGCGTGGTGTTGGACTTGGTTATGCAACTGGTGGTTATCAATTCCCCCGATAGAGTGGAGAACCGTTTTTGAACTGTGAGTTTAGGATTGATAACACCCAACATAGGTGCAACTGAATTTTTTGCCTGTTGATTTTGACAATTTCATCAGGTTGATTCTGAAACAGTTTTTTATTTTGAAGTCGTTCTAAATAGAAAATATAGAAAATAATTGCAAAGCTTATAAGATAAAACATCCGAGCAATCTTGTTGTAGTTGTGTAATTATATTGTAAACATTGAAGAAAGAAAAATAAATTTGTTAAGGATCTGGATGAGGAAAGTACTCTGTACTTTCGACTTGATGATGATTATTTTTTATTTTTTGTTCATGAAAAAGCGGGAAAACTGCAGTCCTGTTATGCTACGAATGCGCTTGCAACACCAATTTATATAATTTCCCATTGTACCTATATGCTATATGTACAAATATATAAGAGGTGTATTGACATAAATCATGTTTTTTCTCTTTTCTTAAAATAAACATTAAATGACTTTAAGAATCTTTTCTTTTTAATAACTGAAGTCATAAATTAGATCCGAAGAAGTCAATTTAACGCAGATCGTTATCATAAACCATACGTGACTGCACTAAATGATGCCGATTAGGTTACACACTATGAATAAAAATCAAGCTTCTTATCTTCCTTTAACACGTTGATTGCCACGGGGATCGTCGGTGACCCACGTTACTAAATTTTTTTATAGTGTGAGTAACAACTTTTTGACAATGTGATTGACTTGAAAAAAATGCACAAATATAATATAATATTTCGTAAAAATTTAAATTTTATGTTGTAGTATATTTCAATATATCGTGACTTCCAGGCTGAAATGTATAAAATTCGTGTGACGAAAATTATTTAATCTATCAAAACCTTCAAGAGTCATAAAAATTTGAAAGATTCAGGATTCTAAAATTCTAAGTATTGGATTTTAATTTCGAATCTCAAATTTTCATAATATTGAAATTCTTCGAATCGCTTCAATATTTAGATCCGAAAAACTTCATTGAAATTCAATATTGTTAAGTCATTCATTTAAAATATAATGTTTCGTGATTCTAATTTTAGACTGTGGATTTTTATGCATTTATGGGAAAATTTAAAGGTGCAAAGATGTACAAAATGCACATAATATGCAAAAATATATATAAGAAATATTATCTCCATTCCTTTAGTTATGTTAATAAAAATATGAAATTGCTTAAAGATCTGCAGTTTAATAATTACGATTTTTACTCGGATAGGGGAAAAACGCGGGCTTAGAAGCAACAGCTGGCAACCGCTCTACTTCCATGAGCGCGTTACTATTGCAACTTGTGACGTATCTATGCCAGGATTGGCCAGAGCAATGCCGACTTGTCACGAACCATACCGAACATTGCACATTCAAACGTATATATCATGGCGTACCGATGTTTGAATTTAATCGTTACGTGACGGTATACGTGGAAAGTTTCTGATACATATTCAAGTTATATTAGATATTAACGTTTAAAAGAATATATCTGTCAGCGTCCTATTTAATAACCAGCATCTATCATGGAGAATTTCGTGAAAATTGAAAAGATCGGTGAAGGTAAATGGTTTTGAATAGTACTTTGTAAATTGGGCTTCTCTAACTAATTTTTTGCTCAAGAATTCTTTTTATTCGTTATCCAAAAATATTTCGTCTAATTCTATGTGAAAATGTAGACAACTAGTCCTTAATGTAATTTATATTGTAATTGATTATTGAGTTTGCAAATTTTGGACTCGTGTTTCATATCAAGATTTAATAACCTTTTAATAAAGATAAATATCTTAAAAGTTGTAGTTATTAAGATATCTAATCGAGTTGTAAAGTAATTGCTTATGAGTATATTTTTTATATTTTGTTTTTGTAATGTAAGTTATGATTTTCGTTGTTTTATGTGAAAATGAAAGAGTAGTGTTACAGCAAACAAAATTTTTTTAGGTACATATGGAGTAGTGTACAAGGGAAAGCATAAGAAAACTGGAGAGATCGTAGCAATGAAAAAGATTCGTTTAGAAAGCGATGATGAAGGAATACCATCCACAGCGATTCGTGAGATCTCTTTGCTCAAAGAATTGCCACATCCCAACATTGTCAGATTAATGGATGTTTTGATGGAAGAGACCAGATTATATTTAATTTTCGAATATCTTACTATGGATTTGAAGAAATATATGGATACTTTGGGTACTGGAAAGTTAATGGAGCCAAAAATGGTTAAATCCTATTTATTTCAGGTATTCAATATATTCCTAATATATAAAATAAAATCTCCATTACATAGGCTATATCATGATTTAAGGCAAGTCATATTTAATATTAATCATATTAAGTCAAATAGCTTTGTTAATATAATCAAGTGATAGATAGATCATGGACTTATATGGATTAATAAATGTTATATAATACTTTTGTAGAAATGGAAATAAGTTTTTAATTTGTTTTTATAGATTACACGTGCTATTCTTTTCTGTCACAAGCGCAGAATATTGCATCGTGACTTAAAGCCACAAAATTTATTAATTGACAAATCAGGATTGATTAAGGTAGCAGATTTTGGTCTTGGGAGAGCCTTTGGCATACCAGTCAGAGTATATACACATGAAGTAGTCACCTTATGGTACAGAGCTCCAGAAATCCTTCTTGGTACTAATAGATATTCATGTGCCATTGATATTTGGAGTATAGGTTGTATATTTGCTGAAATGGCAACAAAAAAACCATTATTTCAAGGAGATAGTGAAATTGATCAGTTGTTTAGAATATTTCGGTATGTTGAGTATGCATGTTAGTAGCATGTTCGGTTGCTATTTAATAGAATATAAATTAATAACAGATATTTTGCAGGATATTGAGGACACCTACCGAAGAGATATGGCCTGGCGTAACACAATTGTCAGATTATAAAGCTACATTTCCAAATTGGATAACAAACAATTTGGAATCACAAGTTAAAACATTAGACGCAGACGGTCTTGATCTGCTACAAATGATGCTTATCTATGATCCTGTGCATAGAATATCGGCACGTGCTATTCTGAAACACTCTTACTTCAACGATTTAGATATGTCGAAAATACCATCGCTATAATATCAAAGACTGATACAAATGGATGGAATATATCCTACACAGATACTATAACGTTTTAATTGTGTGACTGCATAGAGAATATGTCTCAGGGTATATTGAAATGTTAATTTATTCGTACGTATGAACGCATTTAACACTTTTTTATGACTTCACTCATTATTTCACATTATGGAAAATTTATGTAACGAACTTTTGTTTTGCTATGATGTATTCGAACAATATCACAAATTTTTAATAGATGTTATAATAAATCATTGTATACTCAAGCAAAAAATATTGTGTAGGAGATTAATGTTTGAATGAGTCATTTTTGCTGTATAAAAGTTGTGTAACGTTATTGATGAAGCTGTGTGGTGATATTATTGTATATTCTTAGGATTCACCTTAGATTTTTCTTCTTCACTTATTACTTATTCACTTCATCCAAAGTATCGTGCGTTCACAAGTGTTCTTAAATATCATTGCATTATATATTGAATAAGAAAATTATTTTTCTCAATTCAGAGTAAGCATTGTAAGTATTCTAAGGAAGATAGCACACTAGGTTATAGCAATTCAGTTGAGAATATATCACTGTTGCCATATTATATGTATCACTGAGAAATTCACACGCTTATTAAGAAAATGTGTCATTTGTACTTTTATTTTGAAATAAATGACGACATCCTATTAAATGTATTGTTCTAAACGTGAAATTTCAGGATTTATATTTTATTGTAAGCGTGATTTTTCAGTTTTCTTTTATTTCATAATGTAAATTAAGTTACGTTATTATACAGAGAAATAAAAAGAATAAAACTGTACGTGATGTTTGCAATTCCTAGAACGACTAACTTGATTTAGTTACGAACAAAGATGACTCATCGCGAGCAGCGGTATAGCGAAATTATGTGGCACCCGCGTCTTTTTCTAATGGACGTAAACAAACTGGTTTTTGTGAGAAAAGATACGTATAAGATTTAGAAAATTCTATCTCTTATTTTGTATGTAATACATCATCAAACAATAACCTATTATTAAAATAAATATAAATTTAACATCATAGGATATTGCATATTTATGATGTTTTATATTTAAAAAAAAGATATCGATTCTGTTGTTTTCACTTTTCTATAAAAATGATACAGTGTAGTTATAAAATAATGATTCAGAATGTTCAAAGATGGTTTAATTATATTATGTTCTGTGCTAATTCTGTTAATAGTTCAACATTGTAGTATAATGGAAAAGAAAAAAAAAGATTTACGGAAGGCAACAAAAGAAATCGATGTACTTCTACAGATTCTTTAGAAACAACGTGTTTAATCCGTTCAAAGTATGCGTGACCCATAATTGGATTGAGAGTGGGGAATGTCTCATAAAATCCTCCACTGAAGCTACTGTTTACAGTACCAGCTCAGAACTTGACAACGTCACCTAACAGTGAGTATGCTCGTTTAATTTAACATATTAAACGCGTTACGTTTTACATCAGTAGGTACATTGTACTTGCATTTATCTTTGCGTTTGCAATTTAAATACGCCATAAATGGTAGTCCCCACTTGAGTAGATATATTTAAACAGGATTCATATTTTCATATGCTCCGGAATACTCTATTATAGTATTTGCTATAGTAATTTTTATTGATAAATTTTATTAAATACATTTAAAAAATGCTAACTTTTATTAAATACCTTGTAAGACATTTAAGATAGTTATAAAATGGTGTTAATTTAGTTTCTTTTCTTCATTCATGGAGAAATATCTCTGTGTTATGAATAGCATTAAGCGAATCCAGGTTTTTGGCTTGTTACTTTGTTATATAAATCTACAATTCTACAAACAAAGACTTGATGCCTGTCTATCTTGTCTTACGCTAATTAGTGCTGTAGTGGCGCGAAGTATATATATCGTTCTTCCTTCAACCGTGAATAATAAAAGAAACATGACTTTTCTCTTGTGATAAATAGTTTCTGGAACTGAGCCCTGAGGTCATCAAGGTTAATCTTAGTCTTTGCTCTTCGTGATTTTTTTTTGTCGCTATAGAAAATTCAAGCGTTACTGGACGTGCTATGGTTTTCGCTCTTTGTTTCAGGTTCAAGAGCCCTGATAATGAATCGTATTGTTAAATTATATACGATGAATAGATTTAAGTTTGTTTCTTTGTTTACTGTTGCAGCTGTCATTTATGACTTATTCTACGAAATGAGATATCTTTATACATTTATCTTAAAATAAAGATAAAAATAATTTTATATAAGTGAACTATATTGCTATAGGGAAATCATTGACTTTGTAAACTTGATCATTTGTTTGTCAGAGATTTTCCTGATACGTAGACAAATTTATTGATAATTGAAATTTAACACGATATATTTTTACTAAATCACTGACTCTGTAAATAAGGATAATTTGTTTCTCGGGGATTTTCCTGACATGTAGAAATATAGCTGATAATTAGAAGTGTTATTTGATAAAAATTAAAATTTTTAATAATAAGAAGGTCACTACTATAATCATCATTTCTGCTTTTTCTAATATAAAAATTTTCTTTCACAGATGAAGACCCTATTTTTTTTAACATTCCTACTGGGGTGTTTTATCCTGGCTAGGCCACACACATATCACATGGGGGCTTGCCCCATCGTGCCACCCATGTCGGGATTTCAAATGAACAAAGTACGTTAATTATATTTTCGTCTATGATAAATTTTCTTAACTTCATTCTGTCATATGTTTATAATAATCTAGCAAATTTAGTTTTTAGGTGTGTGGTACGTAATCCAGAAAACATCGACTGCTAGCAATTGCATCACTTACAACTATACTCGTGGAGAAGAACCGGGCGAATACGTCATAACGCAGGATTCTAATCACCCAATATTAGGTAAGAAGAAGAAAATCCAGGTGATCAATAAATTGAGGACCTCTCGCCTAAATATTATATATTTTTAATAGAATTAAAGAACCAAAGAAGAATTTAAGACATTGAATCTAAATATTTTTCATATTTAAAAAGTATAATATTATGATATTCTTGGGCATTAGCTGCGTCGTATGTACTTTTGCACCTTTAAATTTTCCATAAATGGAAATTAAAAATTAAATTAAATTTTTTCCATAAAAAATAAATAATATACATTCGCAGTCGAATGAAAACGAAGTGGTTAACGATAGAAAAAGCGTTTAGAATTTGAAGAAATCTAAAATTCAAAGAGGAACAATGAAAGGAGAAAATTCTGAAACAAGATTCGTAGAGACACAAAGGATAATAGAGATTGTAAAGGTGCATCTGACATTATGAACTATAGTAACAATAGTCAACGACGAAAAGGGCAAGATTTTCTCTTATAGATGACGTGGTCGCGTTGGGTGTGTATATATATTGTTGAAAGCTTTTGAATTAATAAAGAAGGTGAACGTCGGATCCCATCAGGACCCATAAAAGCATGTCAATAGGATAACTGTCTGGCAAGTGGGATGAATTATCCGTAATGAAGCGTCGTCTCTATGTACAGGTCTTACGCCATTGAAGCACGAGTATCATTACACCGGTGAATTGAGCGTTCCGGAACCGAGTACGCCGGCACGAATGATAGTTCGTTTTCCTCTTAGTAAGTATCATGATCATGTTCCATGAAATATATATATCTTCGTCGTTCCAGAAGGATTTCAGGAGAATCTGAGTCACGGTAAAGTAGTGCAATTGCTGGGTTCAATTTTATGGTTTTAGCCTTTGGTAACTTGATATGCGGTGTTAACTGATCTGAAATCGAGATTTTTATTGAATTTTTTTAGATTTGAATGTGTGAGATAAACTCTCTTATATATTCTTACGTTAAGAATTCTTTTAAATAAATAATGGGATAACAAGATATATACAATTAAATACGCAGGATATTGCGGCAATCGTGTCAACAATAGTCTGATTCTGTATAAAAAAACAAGTTAGAAATTTGGAATAAAATTGTTTCATACGACGCCTCGTTTCCAAGAAAGTCGAGTTCGAAAATTTGTCAAGTACTTGAATTTGACTAATTCCGGCTTGAACAGAAGTAAATAACCGACAAGAGGTTGTTCTATACGTGAAAATAAGTAAAAATCATGCGCGTGTATTAAATCTAATTGTCAACTAAAAATCTGTTTTCCTGAAAGCAAGACTTGTAGCACAATTGCCGAAACACCCTGTATATATCGGCATGGTACTACACTAAAGCTATATGTAAATAAAATATTATATACTATATGTGAAATGAAATATTATAGTATTACTTCATCAAACACCTCAGTGTTTGGCTCCACTATCAACTTCCCCCTAACGAATTGTCCAATTACTCATACTAACCAGCAATTTAACTTACTTAAAGGTGTAGCCGGAAGTGCGTCTCACGTAGTATTCGCTACAGATTACGTGAACTATGCTGGTATTTTTACATGCCAGAAGCTGACGTTCGCTCATCGTCAAAGTGCGACGATCCTCTCCAGGCACCGAGAACTAGACAAGAGCTACGTGGACGACATGCGCCAATTTTTGGCCCAGTCCGGTGTGGATCCTTTTGACTTGAGCATCATCTCTCAATCTGGATGTCCTCACGGCAACAATAGTCTGGACATCAACGTGGATCCGAATACTTTTACAGCTGAGAACCTTGGAAACGTGGTTCGTAAAGCTGGAGAAAAAATCGGCGATGGTGTCCAATGGGTGGCCAGTGCAGGAAGCAAAGTATACCATAAATTGTCCGGAAGTGAAGAGAAAAGTACTAGCAAACCTGAGGCGAACACCAGAGCAGCTATTACGAGGAATTACGAAACGAACGAAGTCGAATGGATTCCTTAGATTCTAGATTTAAGTTCATTCCAAATGCATAAATCTCGATGAGGATCAATGCTTTTCCTCCTTCTTTCTATACTCGTCCTTTTACTGTAGGGATATTCCTATGTTTTGCTTTAACTTTGTCTGCTGAAATTGTATGAGAGAATAATCGATCACAACAGCGTACGCTATAATTAGAAATAGACGCGAGTCGAGAACGAAAGACAATGTAACGAACAAAATGATATTTTTATTTTTTTAACGTGATTGAAATAAAATGAAGTCCTAACGCGAATAAATAAAGTTTTCACATATGTATTCCATAAAAAGCTACTATATTTAATATATAATTAACTATATACTTTAAGAAATATTTTTATAGTTTAAATCTTCCATACTTTGGCTTGATGTTTCGATTTTAAGCACACGTTATATTCATGCTTCATCTTTTTTAATCATTCTGATAAAAATATGATTTTTCATAAACATCCACAGTTTAGTTATGTGGCGCGAGAAAAAGTATGAAGATCTAGAACTACTCTTTGTATACATAAAGATATAAAAATATATAATAAAGACACAAAATATAAAAATTGATGGTTTCTGGATGGTTTTACAATTATGAGATGCGAGACGTTATTGAACTCAAACGTTGCAAGTAATACAAGAGAATAACAGAGAGATACAGAAATCTAGAATTACTGCGTCCATAACGAGTTTCCAATCGTTCTCAATTATTTCAATCCGTGTCGATATGCAGTCCTGTCGCGGATGTTTAAAGAAAAGAGAATCGCATTGGTCTCAATTGGTTTGCATTGAGGGGTATTAAAAGCGTAAAACGACTGCAAAATCTCTGACGGAAGGAAGAACGTCGCCAGCATATCCTGCGCCGCGGACAAATTAATCCGATCTATTTACAACAGACAGAGTTATATGTTGTACCGTTGCAAACAAGCGGCGTATCACGTGATTCAGAATCTCCCCCGTGTAATCTGGACCATTGGGATTGTATATGTATGCCACGGAATATTAGTATCCTGACGACCCGTTTCAACGATCAGTTTGATAGCAGCCGTTGGAGAGATCATAAAGCTGATCTTTATCCAGAAAGAAGGACATCCTACGATTTAACTACTCCGCAGTTCTCTGCAACCACCGAAGAGATCTTTCGAGAATCGTGATCCTGTAGAGACAATAAGTTGTCTGCTGTTTATCATCACTGATTCAGAGTGAAAACCATCCGGAGTTATCCTTCAATGTATGTACATTAATTTATTATTCTTTTGCCTTTTCCCCTTTTGCTTCTTTAGTGTTTTCAAAATTTAAATATTTAGAAATATAGGAGTTGTAAAGTCTAAAAGTGCCAAAAATTCAGAAACGAGAAACACGCTGATCGTTGATACATTCATTTTTTGTTTTTATATAATTCTTTAATTGGAAATTATAAGTTATAATTTTAGCGGAAGATTTAAAATTGAAAAAGTGTAAAATTATATTCAAGACGCGTACGTTTCAGACGCATACATTATTCAGAATATAATTCCTAAAGGAATACGCGCAAAGAATCGATAAACGATATTCCCGAAAAATTTACTTTTCAAACAATGTGAATATTTAAGTTCTACGCAAAAGGAATCTTTTATAATTGTCTATGTAGGAAGCGGAATCACTCGGTACATACTAGGACTGAATTTCAGATAAATTGAGCGAAAGGAGACACCTTTGCGTGAAATTGTATTCACCTTTGAAATTTGTAGTACTTGTTAGTGAAATTACACATCCATTAAGATATCTATGTTCGAAATGTATTCATTATTATTTGTTTATAACGATTCATTTACCACAATATTTCGATAAAATAGACTATTAAGACAGAGATTGTAATTATGCGCTATTTTCATTTAGTGCCAAATTTTTGTTTAAATACCAAATTTAAAAGGGTAATAAATTAAAGCTGTATTTGTAATATTTAGAGAATTGGACAATTATTATAGTCAATTCGAGATTTAGGAATTTAAATGCCAAAAAATCTAAAAATTTTTAATCTGGAAATATAAAGGTTTAAAAATCCAAGAATTTGGAGAATTAGAGAGAACCCTTAAACTATTGACATTTCAACTTGTCTAAAATAAAATGTCCAGTGTTTCCTTGGACCACAATCATTCAAATTAACAAATACTAAATCTCCAAATATTTGCCAATGGCACCTTGGTTACCTTTAAAATCCAACTCTACGAATTCCACGGGATCAGTGAAGGTAAGTTGAGGGGTTGTTGCGCACTGCGGTAGCTCGAGTCGCGTTACGGTTTCCGGGGTGCGCAGCCGGAGGTGGGAGTTGGTTGGCAGTCCCTTCCGCACCTTGTCTCTTCTTTCAGTGAGTTTCGCGTTATTTCCTCGACTCGAACGTGTCTCCTATTACTCGATCTTTCAAATCTATTTCATAAAATCCGTTTCTACTAAATCGATCCACTTGCAACGTCTAAAACTATACGACAGAACGGACGATTTGAGCCATCTGAGACTGAACTTGCCTGTTCTTTGTGATCTTGACCTGGTAAAGTTGCGATGAACATGCTCACCACTGCACGTGCACGACTTTTCCATAGGGTAATTGATCGATATAAGCGGCGCGTGGTACGCGTAACGAGCAATGATTCTTCGTGAATTGTTCTTGACGTCAAACCCTGGCTAATTTGCTAATTCCTCGGCCACTCGTCGCCACATTTTGTTATGATACTTCACTGTGCTTTGTATTCTCGCTTTTTCGTTTCTCCCGTATTTCGTTTCTTTTATGAATGAGCTTAGCGTGATATAATTTATTGGATCGCGATTTGATTCTTGGTTCTTGTTGGCTTTATACGAATATTCCTCGTCATTGCAGATGGTTCGCTTGTGATGAAACAGGTAATAGTGGAGGCAGGGTAGGTTCTCCCAAATACACTGTTGCCCATAAGTAGCTGGATACCTTTATAGCAACAGTATATGAATGTTAATAAAGAGTATAAATTAATGAGAAACTAATGGACAAAAGCAATACTTCAATTTTGACAAAAATATGCAATCCAAATACTTCTGAGCAACAGAGTATATTCCTTGACATTTGCTTTTGTGGATGGAGAATTATTTGCACGTCTTCTTTCTGGAAAGGGATAATAGGGATCATTGAGAAGTAATTTGGTGACTGATGGTCATACCATGCTGATGATTATTAGCCTACCTAATTGGGTTATAATTAATAAGTGAATGGTCGTTATGTTACGATTTTTTTCCACTTAATTTTGTAAATGCACAATTTCTGTTGCAATCCTTAGTAATGTTTATAGCCTAAAACAAAAGATAAGATTAAAATTAAATTCAGATATAAGTAATTGCAGTTGGCACACACGTTATACATGTTATACATGTAACTCGATATTATAAAACAATTTTCCTTCATGCCTTAGAATACGTTACTTTTAATAACATAATTCCTTTACCCTGGCAGTCAGAAATATTAAGACACCTGTCAATATTTATTGCAAAGTCAATGGCTTCCAGTGTATTTTGATATTTTATAGTTACTATATTACAAATCTGTCATTTCATTGGAAAATACTAAATAAAGGAAAATTTGTTAGAATTTTTCAATAAATGGGTGTCTTAATACTTAAAGTAATAGTATACATTTTTTCCAAAATCAAGACAGACTTTCCATAAAAAAGAAAGTCATGAACCATAATAAGATTAGCAAACAAAGAAATTTACATCATTTTTTTTTTATGAGGAGTTGATGATGTCGGATAAAACAAGGTGTAATGATGATTTATGGTGGGTGACCCTTGTAAATAGGTGAAGGTGGGTCAGTATAGTTGAGTCACGCTTGATTTACCAGTTGATCATAGGGTAATTCGGTGTGAATTGGCGCAGGTTCAAGAGACAAGTTCGTCAACGAGACCGGTTGACCCAGATTCTGGATCAATTTCGCTATGTAGGGTTGGTGATTCTCGCGTGAGGCTCGCAAGATTTCGCTCGACTCCTTGAATTGGGACGGTCTAATCGCGCTAATTAGATTAAATTTCCATCTATCGAACGGACTGTGTCGTTGAATGGTACCAATCCTCGTCGATTTATCAATTTGACGTTATTACTTACAGTGGCTCATGAAGATATTTCCACACTTACAGTATACAATTTTTATGTGCATATCGTACGTGTCGTATAAAATATTTTGAAACATCATCAGCATTGTGACGAGACATTGGTCATGTTCCAAATTAATCTGGAAATGAATTTAGCAGTTAGAATGATACAACATAAATATCCGTTTTAATCATATATTATATATAGTGCAAAAAATGGTCCCATACCGATATAATTGACAAGATAGGATGAATAATTTTTAAAATCAATAATAAAATAGAATAAAATTGAATGAAAATCACTGACTTCAATCCAGTTATTAAGTCGTTCGAAAAGTTCGTTACGTATTTAATTCGATCGTCTATGGCCTATCTGCCTAATTAATTTCTGCAAACAACAGCATACAAAGTATCTAAAAGTCTTATTATTCTTCTTTGCATAGACAAATAAAGAACGTAGGCACAGAAAACGATAATTTACATTCACGTCAATCTCCGAAGGTTACTTAAAAGCCATTTAACATCATTCAAGTATCGAGTCTCTAATGACTCGTAACAGGGATTCGCAAGTTCGTTCATCGCCCTCGTTTTCTGGCGTCTCATCTCCGCTTTTATTTCTCGATCTCCTTCGTGATTTCAACGCGTCAGGGAGAAGGGCAGTGGATGCGGAGCCTTCAAAACGATTCGGTCTTTGTTTCTTATCTACCAGCGACCTTACGAAGATTGTCGTCCTTGGAACGATCTTTGAAAGCTATTCTCTAGAAAGGTGAAGCAGCATTAGTCGATCGACGATCCTCCAAGTCACTACTTCGGGTGTTCCTTCCTCGATTTCAAACCTTAGATATCGAGTGATTCTCCGCTCGCGATCCTCTATCGAAGATTTTCTTCTAATTCTCGAGGCTAAAAGAAGATCGTGCGCTTTTTAATAGAGACATTTTCAATTTTATGTACACGTTAAGCTTGAATTTTTATTTTCATATAATGTAGAAGTTTTCGATTTTTTACTGGTTTTGAGTAGGTGGTGATAGATGTAGATCTATGATAGATGTGATTCGGAGAACTTGAGATCTTCGCTACAGTATCTAGTGGACGCTTTTGACTTGGACGTTTCGATTTTCGTAAATCGACAGTAAGTGCTTTTGCATTGTCTCGCTGCAATGAATATTATTCTATTGCGTGAATGGCTTGATGGTGATAGTGTAGATAGAATTGTCATTGGTCTGTAGATGATATTAAAGAAATATAAAAGAAATACGTGGCAAAAGAAGTTCTGTATTTTGTTATGATATATATGAATATTACATTATTTAAATTACAAAGTAAATTATACAAAAATACAAAGGGGACTAGATCAATTTGACGTACACAAGGATTGATTCATGGACCTTCTCTGGTCTGATTGTCTTGCCAGCTTAGAAAGATGATTGTTGATGGAGATGCAAACGCACGTAGTCATATTTATTAATACTTTCAATTGTCATTTATCTTGTAGTATCTTGCTACTCTAAAAATAATTTCTCAATCTTTCAATCTCTCAATAAACATCTTGAACTGAACTGCAATCTTTCTTATTGATAGATGAGTAAGTACTTGGGTATGTTTTGGTACTTTAAATGAAGCTCTTTAATCCAATTTTTGCTTCTAATCTTATCCCAGGCAACTGTATACAGTTAATAAATATTGATAAATGTAACAATTGGTTTTAATTAGTATAAATAAAAACGCAATCATGAATGGAAATTAATTTTGCGTTATCGGAGTTATGTGACAGTTTAAAGATGATACGACATTTAAATATTGATAGTCTTATATCCTTACCGGATAAATTACAACGCAACAGACAAAGTAGAACGTTTGATCAATATGTCAAGGAGAAAAAAAGAAATAAAATGCTTTGGTCATGAATGTCTGGCAAAGAAAGAAACTCAAGGTAAATCCTTGCCATGGACACGACGGATACATGCCTGGCAAAGAAACGGCATCGTTTCATAACGTTTAATTGATCTACCCCCTAACTCGCTCGTTAAAGCGACCGGAATTCCTGCGGGTCAATTTATTTGAACGGTTACTTCAACGAGCAACGATTAATGTTGGATTAAGAAAAAAAAAGTCACGTTGTCCTGTCCACGTAACGTAATCAGTTTCCATTAGATCCGTGTCATCATAATTGGAGGATTCTCCAGTCCCCAAATCATTATGGGGTGTTACGATGGGAACATATCAGTGGTGAAACATATGGGTATCCAAGTGTTCATGCAGACTTTAAAGTTAATCTGAAAATAAAGATATTATTTATTTTCAGTTATGGAAATTGATATTTTTAATAAAAAGAAGAAAGAGAAGAATTATTGTAGATATGTGCGGATGTTTCATATTACTATTGTAATGAAAAAAAATTATTAAGAAAAAGTTATAAATATGTATGTACGTATATTTATTACAATATCAGCATATTTTAATTCTGTATTAAATGTATTATAACGTTTCTGTAATTTTTCTATTTTGATAATACTGTTCATATTGCTTAATATATCCTTGGATGGATTCATTTTCTATGAACTGACTAATTGTGATATAAAACTTAATTAACATTCAGCATTAAATCTTTGGACCTCAAATAATACATAAATATTATATAACATTCAAAACATAACATAACAAACAGAACATAACATTCATAACATGTAAAAGATACTCTATTCTACTACATTAAATAATCTAATCATAATATTCTGCGAGTATAAAAAGTATTCAGCCTTTGCATAAGCATTAATATTGTGTACTTAAGTGAAATTGAGGACGAAATGCGGCTAAGACACAATAATATTGGTATTTGTACACTTCATATGTAGTCACGGCAAAGTTGAGAAACGTTTACAGATTGTCGACCCACTGTCCTCGTTGAGAACATTCATCTACGAGTATAATCTCATCTAATCAGAGATTAAAAAAACGAATTAATGAACAAAAATTTATTTCCATTAAGAATCAGATATAGTGATCGTTTTATAGAATGATAGAATACCTGCAACGAAGGCACGATTAATTTCGATTAATCACTGATGTTGATGTCACTGATGACAAGAACACTTTTAATAAATTGTCAATTTTAGCTTTGCAATACCTTTTACCGAAATTATTAAAGATATTTAATAAGACAATATTTGAATCTTAATGCTTTTCTTGACGTATAGTGAATCTGAAAATATAAATATTTATCAGCATCAAATGAATACATATTGGATCCTTGTAAGATAAATCGATGTAAGAGAATAATAAAAGCAAGTTTAAATTTATCAAAAAATTCCTTGTGTTTGATATTTTGGATTTGATGAATTAATTTGGGTTCTTTCTTCTTTTTGCTTTTTTAAACAGATGCTTGCAGTATTTCTGCTGTTAATACCTACGCTTTGGGGAGATGAAACCGAAGCTAGCGTTCTCGTGGCAGACACCACAATGTCCAGAATGGTTGAATTGAACGCCGATGCACCCTTCTGCGCCTTGTACACCGACCGTGGTGTTATTCAGAAAATGATCCTTGGAGCTGACCCGAAAAAGGTCCGACAAATGTCGGCGAACCTCGTAGCAGACTTGGTGGAAACGTGCAAAGCTTCTCGTGACAAAGGAAAGGTATCGATCGTTCTCTTCAGACGTTGATTCATCACAAAATCGAATAAAATTATAGTTGATTGAACGCTTGATTCGCTTGGTAGAAATAGATTATACAGACAGTCGCAGCAGTAAGTAGGATTCTTTTTCTTCTAGTAGCATTACTAACGATAAAAATTAATCATTATTCTTTAGATAAACTTGCATTTGTACAGTGTATTACCCAAAGAATTAATACTTTAAATAACAGTTGATTAAACATACTATTCTTTGAGTAAATTCATACTTTTATAATGCACTAAAAGAATTTCCACATACCAAAGTATTTATATTTCATATATTCGTTAATTAAATTTTCATTTAAGATAGATTAGAACTTTATACACAGACAATGTGTATACTTCATGAAATCTCAAGGAATTACATTATTTCTAATTACGAAAGTATACATATAATAAAAATATAACATATTAAAAAAATACATATGATAAAATTATAAAAAAACTGTTTATGCACAAGAAGAGTACAACTTATATTTATCACTTTTAAAAATTGTCAAAATTCACTGATATTATTAGCTAATACATTATTGTGCAAGAGGAGTCAGAATTTCGGAAATTGTAAAAAGATAATATATTCTGTATTGCATCAGAACCAACCTCCAGGCAGTGGTCTGATGTATCCAGGCACAAAATGGTGTGGACCAGGTACTTTGGCAAAATCGTATGATGACCTTGGTCACCACGCAGGCGAGGACGCTTGTTGCAGAGAACACGACCACTGTCCGATGACGATATCGCCTAAAGAGTGCATTAATGGCATATGCAACAATTCACCGTTCACACGGTCCCACTGTGACTGCGATGCCAAGTTCCGTAGATGTCTGCAGAACCTTAATACTGAAGTGGCGAACACCCTTGGTGCCCTTTTCTTCAACGTGATACAAGTGACTTGTTTTAAGGAGAGACGTCCGTGCTCGCAATGGCAGAGGTAGGTTTCAAAGACATTAGAAGAATTTACGTTCGTGTGAAATATCTTTGTTTAGGGAGCTTCGTTTGTTTAATTTTTGAAAACGTCCTATTTTAGAAGATTTTTATTCGAATACTATTTTAATGAATTTCTTAATCAATAATTAAATTTAATACTTGTTATGTGTAGAATTAAACTTTTTTTTCTTTTAAACCTTTGAATGGTTTGAAAAGTTATACAGAAAAGAAATTGCAAAATATTGAGTTCAAATAAGAGTTGTTCGAAATTTTTCATGCATATTCTACTGGAAGAAGAAAAAGTTTCTTAGTCTCCTTTCAGTAAAAATTCATTAAGAAAAGGAAATGTTTGAAAATTATAACACAGAGTATCTCGTTTTTTACCTTCTTAGCAGCGTAAAGAATTGTTTTATATTTTTTGGTTCTATTTAATATTTCTTCGAAGAAAAGCTTTTGGTATTTTTTGACCCTCTTCGTTTAATATTTCCCTGGGAACAGAAAGAAATTTTTAGTATCGTTTGGATAATCTAAAACATATGTATAAAAAGTAGAAGCGAAAACAATCTTCCCACAGTGTTTAACGACTAAATACGCTCTTAATAATTACGTCACCGACTCTCCTCAGTTGTCCCCATATCTGGGTGAATTCAACGCGGTACGAGTATCCTAACTCGTCGCGGGACTATTACACCCACAAGATCCTTCTCTTCAAGACAGTCCTCCAGGTGATGCGTGATATTCTGAAGAAGAAACAACTTGTATTTTCGTGGCTACATATGACCATCGATTAGATGCAATTTTATTAAAAATTTATTCCCACAAGGTATCAATTGGTGATGATTTATGATTATGGTGATGGCGTTTATGGGTTTCTGTTATAGCTTCTAACACATTCATCGTAAAGAATTAATTTCGATAAACTTTCAGATCATGTAGATTGTATTAATCGTAATAATCTAAAATTTCACAATACTGTCGATGGTAACATTTCAATAAAATGATCGATCGTAATCGATGTAATTGTTACGTGGTTGGTCTGTTACAGAAATGGTTACGCGGAATCAGAGTTGAACCGGTTGTGCTCCGAGTACAAATTCCAACCAAGCGACAAGTACGTGCCGTTGATGCCCTTGAACGTGAACTAGCTATTGCGGAAACGCAAGAAGAACGGACCAGATAGCTTTTGAAGTGGTGCCAGTTAACAGAGTTCTAATGAGCGGGATAATTGCACGCGCCTCAGCCACGTACCTCGCAAGCCCCTTCTCTTTCTTTCACGCAGAACCGACCTGTCTGGGAATCTTCTTTGCTGGTCATTCATGAATTTACATTGTTACAGGTCACTGTTTTCCCTGGAATGCCATTTTTTCTAACTGACTCTGAGATTGTTCTTGAAATCTAAAGATTTAATTCCTGGTGAACGTAAAAGATATTAGCTTCTTTCTGTGTTTTTCTAGCTTATTCCAAGTAAAAGAAAAAGAGAAATAAGATGAGATTTCTTAGATTTTATAGAATTAAAGATTTCTTGAAAAACCTTGACAGACAGATGCGGGAATATTTATTTTATTTTCTATCTCAAGTGGAAGAAAATGAAAAAGAATTTGGTGTTTCTTAACTCTTGTAGAATTAAAAATTCCTTTTAGAAGTCTTACAGAATTTAAAAGTTATAAAAGTCTACAAACTAATGTTATTCTCGAATTGAACAAGATGAATTACAAGATAAAGAAAGCAACAGATAGGTTCACATCGGCCTGAAAGCGAGAAGCGGCTATGCAAATGTTAACACCTGTCGTCCTTGCAATTTTGTTGCAGAACGTTCGAGATTAGTCGTGTGTTGATACGAAAAATTATTTTGCCCTTCGTTTCGTAATCTTGAAATGAGGCGTAGAAAAGATATTGTGCAATATCTCTAATGCCCTTGAAAAGAAATTGGTGCAAAACTTGAAAAAGAGGATTACAAACTTCAAGGGCGTCGCGTATAAGTAATTGAATCAAATTTATATTACGGACAAAATAATTCATAATTTTACTGCTCAATATTACTCTTTTAACGTGTTTCCAACTTTAAAAGTGTCGGTTTAGGTAATCAACCTTCGTAGAAAGAGCAAGAGAAAGTTATTCACCGCAGACATACAAAGTAGTGAGAACTTTGTTTGTTTTTTTTTTTAAATTTAAATTGAAGCAAAGTTCAGCAACAGGAAAAAATAAGATACAGTATGATTATTGAATAATTGTTGCTCGATTGAATGCGATAAAGGAGGTTTTTACTGGAACTATGGTACCGAAATAAGCTTCGCATCTCTTGCATATCATTCGTCGCCATTGCCGTTACGCAAATGCATGCAATTGTATACAAACGAGCGGCATTAGCTACGATCCTTCTTAGATTAGGATTATCCATCAAGTTGATGCGGAGATAGTTGAAAGGAATTTATTAAAATTTATTACAAATCGCTAAACAATACTGTAATAACGCATCGAATTAAATTCTTTTGTGAAGTAACAGTTGATGCATTTCTACATTAACTTGATGGATTTACAACGTACCAATGAACTCCACTATGTTTACGATTTTTCTATCCACTTTGATAGCTTAGACTTTGAATCTTGTGCATTCAACGAATTTCTATCTCACTTAAGACATTTTTAAGGCCACTCGTGTATCCGATGCAAGATAAAATTAGCACCAGAGATAACAATGCGGATTAAATATTCAAGAATCATGAAAGATTATGATTCATCTCATCCGCACTGCTCAAAACAATCTGGAAGACACTTGATCAAACAGATTTGTTATTTCTTATTTTCGCTGTGAATGCTACACGAGTCGAGTTCAATGTCTGAGCCACATTAAATATTTGATATTCTCGTCTAGCTGTATGTCTTACGTCCTAGAACTTGAGAAACATGTTGACATTGAAATGCCTTTCACATTTTTGTCTTTCACATAACTCTCTAATCTTCTTTTAACTTGTTAACCAAGAAGATAACTCGTCATTCCTACAATAATTTCTTTATCTGGAGATTTTCCGTTCTTTTATTAGCTTTATTTCTGCTAAAAAAGAAAACAGACAATTGTTTAGTATCTCTTCAACAAAAATTGTCTAAGACAAGCAAAGCTTTAAAAATTGTTCAATGTCCTATCGAAAAAAGTTCTTATACCTTTCCATCTTGAACAGAAAATTTTCGTCTTTTGACTTTGTTGTAACGATATTTTACTATAAAAAAAAAAAGAATACTAATTATTTTGAGCAGTGGTCGAGAAAGAAAACGAAGACATCAGAGAGAATAGAATGACGACGGCTCTGCACAATCTTTACTGTGATTGAAATTATTCAGACGTAAGCATCTTGTACAGTTTTACTCGTGTAGAGGTATGTTATAAGCAACCGACTGTTATTTGTGGCTACTCGTACCCAAATAATCGATAAGGCATTGAGAGTGCCGGAAGTTGTCGCTGGACGACCGAGGATTATTCGGATTTTGTACATATTTCGAGAAGGTCAGCCGGGGAAGAGTGCAATCGATTGAGCATGTCACACTGATGTTATGTTGAGAATACCTCAGTGAGATTTTATTTCCTGAAGACCTTCGATCGACTAACGGTACAGTGAAATCAACAAATTCGAGACAAACTGAAAGAAAAGTTGGATTATGTTAGTTCCAAAGACTCGTACAATGGCTCACGAAAGTATTTGAATTATCGTTAGACCGCGGATTTTTATGCAAATTTATACCTTTATGAACGTAATTGAAAAAAAAAAAAAAATAGAGCTTAAATAGAGAGTTCTCTTGCTTATTAAAAATTATAAGAAATATTCTACTTTGGATATTTTATATACTTTTGTATCTAACATAAATTCTGTGCATTTTTGCATCTTTAAATTTTGCATAAATACATAAAAATTCGCAGTATATCGTATAACATGCATAATAATTAATATATTATATAAGTAAGTTTTATAGTATTGGTAATACTAATAAGTTTTATAGTACATACTTGGAATTGACGATTTAAGTGATGGATGGACTGCAGATTTTTATGCATTTATTCGAAATTAAAAGATAAAATATTCAAAGTAATGTGGATATTATAATATTTAGTAAGCGAAACAAATCTCTATCTCGGTTCCATTTCTTTACTTTTTTCCATAAAGACATGAATTTGTATAAATATCCGCAGTCTAGCTATAGATAACACAATTGAAAAAAATTTTTTAATGTGAAATTTATCTACGAATAGACCGAATCTTCGAGATTAAGCTGTACCAATGAATGTGAGATGGAATAATATGTATTGATATATACCCAATTAAGTTTTTAATTGTAATAAGTACAATATCGTAATATACTCATTTTTAATCTTTGCACGCGATAATGTCGCTTATATTACATTAATTATATATATTTTAGTCTAAAATAGACATTCCCACAGAGAATATGTATATTATCACAAAAAAATAGTATTAATTTTGCACGATTCTTCATACATTTATCTTTGAAATATGTTAAAAATCTTGATACGTTATCAAAGACTAGTTTAAGGTATACATATATCTGAGATATAATGAACTGTATCTGTATTGATTTTAGTTAAATCAAAGACCAAAAGTAGTGTGAAAAATAAACGACTACCTCCTTACCAACTAATTTTCTTATCTTTAAATAAACATTAATTCTGGAAAATGTTGACTTCTTAATTTAATATAAAATGATTGAAGAAGAGAGTAACCTGACTGTCTCATCCTAGTGATAATGGAATTTCAAAATGTTTTATGTAACATATACATTATATACTAGAAAGTTTTCTATGATACAGTCGAGGACAACAATAAGTGGACATTCTTATTATATCTATAGTATCCTTATACTACATTGATTATTATTTAGTAATTAATTGAAATTAATATTTATATTTTTGTGTAAATAAGCTGTATTTGATGAAACTTATTCGATATTTATTTTCATCTATTTTTATTCCCAATCGCAAGTGTTCGAATACTTTCCAACCGCTGTATATTTTTCCTGCGTGATATTTAAATTTCGCGCTACTGCGCAATGTCCGTAACGTGAAGAATGGATTTCGAATCTGCTCGCTCTATATTCAGTGGCTGAAGCGCGGAGTGGGAGTGTGTCAGTTCTAGATGCTGTGATGGATGAAGTTTCGTCAAACGGTACGTCTTTTTCGGCAAAGCTGACTGTTATTTCTAGACGGATCGGCTGAAATCATAGTGTGATATACGTAACATTTTAAGTAGTGTACGCGACAAATGAATCGATCGATGATATTTTGTGTACGCTCGATCCTTCGAGGATCGCGTGGGCGTCCTGTCTTCCAAGTCTGTTGGCCCACGCTCTTCCAGAGACTTTATTTATGCGTTCTTTTCAACTATATCATCTCAATCGTGTATCGACAAGGAAAACAATGCTTCGAAGAACATTTCATAATTCCGCCAATGTCCCTTTCTTATTGACAAGTTTCGATCGCCTTAGAACTGGTCGATTTATTGTCAGCTGGTTGATAACTGCTTTCTCAACGCTTACCTAATGTCAACCGTGAATCACGTTTCCTTCCTACTACACGTCCCTGACGCGCTCTGTTTTCCGTTTGACTGCGCCGTGTTTGTTTTCATAGCCGCAACAACTTCCAATTATTCGGAATTTAATGCTTAGGAAAATTTCTATCGCTAGTACGCGTCGCGTTCCTATGAAAGTCATGCAAAAACGTATGTACTGCTGCTAATGTAAATAACTCGATACAGACGAAACGTTTAACGTTAGAACTACCAAGTCTTTAGTCTTTAATGTGTAATATATTATATATAAATGATTATACTATACAAATAATAATGATTTTATCTCATAAACTAATATTAATTATATAATAAAGTACCAAAAGTAGCCTTACTTATTTAGTAACTGCATAAACAGGAAACCCAAAATCACTGTATTTTGATGGGTTTGATAGTCCTAATATAAAAAATGATTTGAAACTATAACCAAGAGTGAATTCTTTATTCAAATTTGCTTTCAATATTTTCTAGACCTGGGAAGTAGGGAAAGTGGTGGGACATTAACGTGTGCTGGATGTCTCAATGCAATTGATGAAGATGAATTCATACAGGCACTAAATCAAGAATGGCATATCGATTGCTTTCGGTAAAAATAAGTAAAAAAATGATATATTGGCTACAAAAAGTAATCTTAAACCATTGCACTTATAGCATTTACTTACTAATTAATTAGGTCCAACTATATTAAATTTTGTATCATTTAGTAGTACCTTCATAAGATTATATAAATTTGATACTACTAAAGATATTTCATTGGAAAATAATTTGTGTTAACACTTTTTTTGCCATTAAAATTCAGTTGTAATATGAATAGGAATAGGTCATTCATGAAACTATCATATTCTAGGTGTTCAGCATGTGATATTGGTCTATCCACATGGTACTTTGAGAAAGATGGCTTACTGTTCTGTAAGGATGATTATGGGGCTGCCTATGGTGAAGCTTGTCAAGGTTGTGGGCAAATCATTACGGGTCCTGTCATGTTGGCAGGAGATCACAAATTTCACCCAGAATGCTTTGCCTGTAACTCCTGTGGAGCCTTCATTGGAGATGGAGAGAGTTATGCACTAGTTGAGAGATCCAAGTTATATTGTGGGAGTTGTTACAAGAGACAGATGCAACCAATCAATAGGACAGCTAATTGTCCCTTCTCGAGAAAACCACATAGCATCAGATTGGTTGAGATACCTCCAAATTCTTCTGATCCTGAGAAACAAAGAGGAATTAAATTGACATTAGACACAACTCCAAATCCCCGAAATTGTGGTGCTTTACTTCGCATATCTGAGTATGTACAGGAATATACATTTGTTTTCATTCACTGGTTAGAAGTTAAAAACAAGATACAGGGCTATAAAATAATGTCAACAATTTTTTATATTGTTTTAAAACAAACGTGCAAAACAAGAGATGATAGAAAGTATTCATTTTTAAAATAAACTAGTACTGCCATTGCAAAACTATATTGTTGTAGCTTTTTTATAAATATTTAACACTATGCATGAATGTGGTTATTTAAAAATAAATAAATAAAGCAAAATAGATGAGCAGCCTCTAATAACTTTGAACTAAAATGCAGGTTAATGAGAAATGTTCGTGGAAAAATCAGTAAGCTGCTGGCCTCTGTGATGGAGGTTCTATTTAGACTATGCTGCCACTTCTCTAATCATAGGTACAGCATAACAAATAAATAATATGCACTAGATATTGTATTTGTTATAAGTTAAATGTGTATCTTTTAGTATCTGCTATTTAACTGCACGCAAAATATATATCTTGTGCAAAATAATTTCCTTGTGTGTAATATTATTTGTTTACTGCATAATATGTGCTGCTTAGATGTGTGAGCATGTAATATTTAGGATGAAGTGAAAGTTTAAATCATGCACTTCAGACAATCGCTACATGTTATTTCACTAATATGATTTCAATTATAATGCCATACTTTTATATTTATTTTAATGACATTTTAATGTCACAACATTATGACATTCAAATATATCTCATTTCTTTCACATTTTCGTATTTTATATCTCTTGTGCTCTGTATTTTATGTGTATCTCACAATTAAAAAGAAAAAGAGGGAAGATGTATTAGGTCACAAATAAACATGGAAATTAGTTCCACTGTTTAATTTCACTTCTAATATCCAAATTAAATATGAATTAAATGCACGCAGTTTTGCATGTTTTGTTAAAAAAAAAATATATATATATATATATCATATATTTATGAATATTAGAAATGTCATGTGAAATGTGTTACAGACTGAATATGTCCAGTGATCTCATATCTTTGCACATCGGTGACCGCATACTCGAAATAAATGGCACTCCGGTTAAGGATCAGCCTATAGAGAGCATTGAAAATCTAATACAACATTCCGACACAGTTTTACAGGTAAATTTTATCCTACAACGGCAGTTTATGTCTTTACTATGTGCTCAAAAAATAGTTAATGATAAAAACAAAATGCATTGAATATTGCAGTTAACCATTGAGCACGATCCGGACGCAGTGTCTCGACGACCCGCATATTCATCGCCGACCGCAGCAATGTTGACATCGATTGCAAGTCCTAGAACAAGTCCCGAAAATAAAGAACGTCTATTTAAACGCCGGGATGAAGGATATATCAGTGGGACACGAAGCAGACAATTGCGGAGGACCAGGGATCCTATGCACAAAGAGCGTAGTAGCTCCATGTCGCGACTGCTTGACGGGTACAGATCAAGTTTCAAATGAAATGCTTTAATAATGTCTACCGATGCCTGAATATATATTTATTTTAATGTTTGCTCTGTAATATATTTGTAATATATTTATAGATCTTCGCCCACAAATCCTACATGTGACTTAAGCAGAACTAGATCGTTTCGTGTCGAACCAAAGAATCAAAGAATATTTCGTGCCAGTGATCTAGTAAAGGGTGAACTGCTAGGTACAGGATTTTTCGGGCAAGTGTTCAAAGTCACACACAGAGATACCAACGAAGTGATGGTGCTAAAAGAGTTGTATAGAGTAGACGAAGAAGCTCAAAAGAATTTTTTAAAAGAGGTAAGCTTGCGTTTCACCGTCGCTGGATCCTTTATGTATCTGTATATTTATGTACATTATTTTATTCTTTGTTATTGCCCTTAACAGGTTGCTGTGTTACGTTCGTTACATCATAACAATGTTCTCCGATTCATTGGTGTTTTGTACAAAGATAAAAAGCTTCATTTGGTCACCGAGTACATAGCGGGTGGAACTCTGAGAGCTCTGCTTCATGATACGAACGAAATCTTACCGTGGGAGCAACGGACGTCGTTTGCTAAAGACATAGCCGCTGGCATGGCTTACTTACATTCCATGAATATCATTCATCGAGATTTGAACTCGCACAATTGTCTCGTACGCGAGGATAAGACTGTAGTCGTGGCCGATTTCGGCCTAGCCAGGATAATACAGAATGGCAATTCCCCCCACAGTCGCAAATACAGCAGACATTCCGACGGAGAAGTGAAAACATCAAAGAAAGAGCGAAAGAAAAGATACACAGTAGTCGGGAATCCATATTGGATGGCGCCTGAGATGATGAAGGGC
Organism: Bombus terrestris; assembly: GCF_910591885.1. Classification (NCBI taxonomy): domain Eukaryota; kingdom Metazoa; phylum Arthropoda; class Insecta; order Hymenoptera; family Apidae; genus Bombus; species Bombus terrestris. The sequence continues at coordinate 3,779,997 of NC_063276.1, forward strand.
AACAAGTATGACGAAAAAGTTGATATATTTAGCTTTGGTATCGTCGTTTGTGAAATCATTGGCCGGGTTCAAGCCGATCCTGATTATTTACCACGCTCTTCAGATTTTGGCCTGAACCAAAACGTATTCAAGGAGAAATTTTGCTCCAATTGCCCAGAAATATTTTATATGATCGCCTTTCTTTGCTGCGATCTGAATCCCGACAAGAGGCCACCTTTCGAAGTGATGCAGTTATGGTTGAAAGCGTTAGCAAAGCATTTATCGGTGGGCGCAGAATTGCCATCGCATTTGGAATTCGATGTTAGAAACTACACAGGATCGAGTACGAGTACGAGCGAGTCCACGACTCCAGAAACACTGACGCCACAATTGAAGCCTATTAAAGAAGGTCAAGTACACCAGGAGAAGAAACGATGCAGCGGTTGTGACGACAGCACGCTGGAACGCGAAGAAACTGTGCCTAGTAGCAATATTCTTCAAGTGCCTGACGTGATAACTCCTCGAGGAAGGTATACGAGACAAAATAGTAAAACGAACGAATCATCTGGAACCTCTGGTCGTTACTCGAGGCAAAACTCGAGGTCTAAGGAAGCTTCCGTCGATAAACCAGACATTGTTATTTCTCCGGACTCTAGTGGATTCACTGGCTGTTTTCCAAGGCAAACTATCAAGTCGACCGAATCGCCTGCTCAATTTTCTAACGATAATCAGGATTTGTACGTGAAAAATGAAACGGAATCTAATTTGAAACGGATACCTACTATTGAAAAAATACGATATGTGGGCAGAGCGAGTCCGAGCTCTTTGTCGGATACTCTTGAATACATTATCGATAACAAGTACTCGTACAAAGTGAACAATAATTTGAATTCCAAGTCGGCGGAGAAATCCAGTGAATATAATTCGATGAGCGGCGGCCACTCGAGAACGAAGTTGGAGGGCAAGTTCAAAATGCCGGATACGAATTCTGTTAGTTCCTACTTGAGACAAATTGGAAAATCAATGAACGTCGTAGAGAAGGAAAGTAAAGTTGATGGTAAGAACAATAACGATACGAAGAAGACTGTAGGCGAAACTTCAAAATCATCGGCAGGCTCTTACCTCAGAAGGACAAAGATTTCTCCCACAAAAGAGACGCCAAAGAATGCATTTTCGCCGCAGAAGAACAGTCAATCCGAAGCTGGTACTTCGTTACAATCAAAAGTAAGTGTAAGCCCGGGAGAAGTTACCGAAGATGAGCCTATCAACGATAGGGTAACCAGGCAGGAAAGTAATGTTTCGGATATCGGTAGTATATTGTCTAGACAAGGAAGTCTCACAGTATTAGACTGTACAGCCAAACACAAAGATAAGATGTATAAAGATTATTCGCCTTTCAACACCTTGCAGAAGGAGGATCTCCGTAAAGAGGGCAGTTTCAGGAATAATACTGCGCTTCATTATACAGATAGTCTCTATTCGAATTCGAGTCTTTCCAAGAACGATAATTTTCTCTCGTACAATACTCGAAATGAGACTAATGTAGATAACAAAAAAGACTGCACCGCATCCACCCAAAATTGTACGAATTTCGAGTCGAGTAACTCTAAGAAGACAGTAATCGAAACGGCGCCGATGTATGATGGAAAATTGCCTAACTCTTTAACCGAGTACACCGAATGTTATAAAAATGTGGATCTATGCAGACAGGATAGTTTCGGTTCCGACAGCGCAGTCGGTACCATGAGAAGTAATTTTTTCGCAGACTTAGATTTCGTTCAGTTACGAGACGGTAGGCATACACCGGATTTGTGCCATACTCCTGAACGGTGTTGCACTCCTAATCGGGCTGCGTCGCCGATAGAGAGCACAGCTTTGTGAAGTTTCCACGCTAACAAAGTAATCTATCATTCGTAATGAAACGAATCTTTACTAATCTTATTCTCTTACGCTTAATTGAAGATCTGGTAATTTAAGTTGTGTAGTTCTCATTCTCATTTGTCTAACTTCAATAACCTTAAAAATGATATATGATCAACACGAAGAGAATTTTTTCCTTTTGTCGACTGTGTTGTAATATTGTGTGACATCGTGTGAAAAAATATTATTAACAACTTGATGTCCAGTATTAATGAATCTAATGATCAGTTTGTATGAGTTTGAAATATATTGTGGATGGCACAGTAATGCCATCCAGACGAACTCGCCCTAAAAGGTTCGCATTCCTGCAAGATCTTGCCTTGTGGTTCTCATAAGCGGGAATTTATGTAATTATAAGACTAACGAAAGCATTCCATCCAGAATTCTCATGCATTCAGAATCGATAGAACTAACGTGTGCTTTTCAGAAATGGTGTTCGTAAACGCACCGATCGCGTGTTCCGCGATCAACAATTTTCAAAACGTGTTCCCGGGGACACTAAACAGGAAGTCTGGATCGCTACGTCTCCAGTTCTTTATTCTCTGTGGAAATACGGGATTATATCGAAGAAGTTGTAAGCATTACTGTAGAGTCAGTTTTGTAGAATAGAGTGTAAAAAAAAATGATATTCTTTACCGGATATATATGTACATCATACTGTAAAATATTATCCACATATATGACGGTGGTGTGCATGTACAGATTATTATCGACATGTATAAAATTTGGGCTCGTCAGTTATATCTTTGTTATTCACATAGGAAATATAATTTTATTTGATTGATATCACATTTCTCCGTTTCTTATGTTCTTGATGTTATGTTTAATTTCAAAATTGCAAAATTGTATATCCTACACTTTTATTTAACTTAAATGATTCACACGTTACACATATGCACGCATACACATGTTAGCAAAGATATAAGTGATGATAAAAGTAGTATGATGTGTATAATATAAAAGATTGTAATATAGTTTTGTATATATATATTCCAACATTTCTCATGTTCAAAACACTGTTTACAGAACATATATTTAACAGTAAAAAGCTTTATATTGATAATGTAGAGACAAAACTTCTTTTGATACTATTAAAAAAAAGTTGTATTTCTATTCTATTACATTCTAATCGTAAACAAAATGTTCCCTAATTTAATCAAAATAGAGTGAGTGGTAGAGTACAGGATTTAAATGACTTACAATTGAATTTTGAGTCTTATTAAAACAAAAGGACAAAAAAATACGATTAATAGTTTTTATACAAGTTAATTAGTAAGATTTTCGCATTTTGTGTTGCATATAAAAATTTGTACACTTTGTTACCCACGTTTCTTTCCCGTTTAGAGTTTCATTAACAATTGGCTATGCATTAACATTGTCTTCTTCCTATTGGGAAAAATTTTGATTTATTTGAACACTGTTGTTATTGAAAGCACTTCGATTCGTTACACCAAATAAATGTTTATTATCTGTGATAAAAGGTGTTTTGAAGCTGTCTATAGTTGAAAAATCTCAAGTGGGAGTAGACTGAAAAAACGTTACTAAAATAATGGAACCCCAATTCTTACTCTTTAATGTATAAGAAGAAAGAAAAATTACTCGCAGTACTAAACTAATAATGTATTGACGAAAATAAAAATGACAAAAAAAAAAAAAAGAATGAAAATTTTCCAGATATTAATTTCAATGGACAATACGAGCAATAAATAATACCATATTGTAAAACTTACATTTTGAGAACGAGTAATCATCATTCAAAAAAGTGAATATGTACGAAAACCGATTAGAACAAAAGCAAGAGAAAATAATGTCCGATTTAAATGTTTAAACAGCAGACAATTATATAATGTTTAAACAAAAGATTTGATGTAAATCGTTGAAACATTCGAGTGAATTTTTTAATAATAAAGTTTTAAATAGAGATATTTTTGTTTAGTTAAATTCTCTGTTTGACATTTAAAACGTTTGAAACCATCTAACTGTTAAAATTGCATTCCTTTAAATTTTCAAGCTTCCGAACTACTTGAATCAAAGATGGTTGGCGTTACAGAACGAATGTTTCAAAGTTACGAATAATATCTGCGCATGTCGAATATATTTAAAGACATTAGCGTAACAAATAATGGTCAACCGAGTAATTATGTATGAGTAATCGCGTGTATAATGTAAAACAGCGAGTAACACTCGTTGTAGAATGATTTTCAGCAAACAGTATTAATCTCGTTATCGTTGCTTACTTATGACTACCGTAGTACACAAGTAGGAAACTTTATAGACACGCGAAGGGCACAAAGAAAGACTCTGTAAACTTTTGTAAAAAAAAAGGAACACGATGGAGAGGGGGAAGAAGAAGAAGAAGAAGACGAACTTTGGAATGGTAGACACATTATTTTTATAGTCTCTGTAAATTGTTATGCTCCTTCTGTTCGACATATTTGGGGAACACGAGGAGCATTCACAAATCTTAACCCCTTGCAAATTATTTTTCTTTACACCAATAATGGAGTACACGATAGGATCAGAGCATATTTCGTATACTACTTTGTTACGGAAGAAGAAATGAATCAAACAAAATCTTCGCGAGGCCTCGTGACAAATTAAAGGTTAAGCATGAAATGATTTCATTAGATGGGGATAGTTTACTGGGTCAAGATTCTGGAATAGAAATTCTCTCTCATCTATTTTTTTAACTGGATTTGTCAGATCTCTCTGTATCTTTGAATGGAAATGCTGTGTTGATTATATATCCGTCATACACAGTGGCATACAAAAATATTTGAGCACTTACAGAACATAAAATGTTTTTATAAATGTTCGAATACTTTCGAGCTACTATATGTTTAAGTTATAACCTTGAAGTTATGTTAATATTGAAATTTTTAGTGTTGATTTATATGACGTCATTGATCAACATAGTGTTGACATATTTCGTTTCATGGATCTATAATCATAATGTACAATGCAATTTGAGAATTTCTTTCGAGAATCCGTTTCCCAAAACTGCAAAATGTGGAGACAGTTGTGTCCATACAGATGAAGAGAGCAATAAATGTATGTATTAATGCCGAAAAAAGGATGTATTTGAAAGAGAAGAATGAGTAGCGCGCACTTTGTTCTTTATATTGCACAATTTGTTAAAACTCGAACGATAATTTTTGCATATGGTAAAACCACATTTCAATATCGATTATACTATATGTCACATTTTGACACGATAAAAAATTCGTCCCGATGATTGCTCAAAATCTTTGATCGACAGAAGTCGTGAACGAACGGTTTTTTATAAGTCTTTGGTATTTGTTAGTTGCAACATTTTCGAACTATTTTCCGTGCTGAAATTTATGCAACTAGGGAACAGACTGTTTTGTTTAACATTCTAGTAATACAGAGAAAAAAAGAAAAAAATAAATGGTTGAGAATAAATGGCTATGTTGTTTTTCTTGTTACGAAACTTTGTAGTAATTCAATAAATGCTTATTTATTCAAAACTGCAAAATAAAAAAATTATACATATAAAATTTATATAATGATTATTTAAATTTAAATATTTGAAATCAAGAATTTTTCAAATTTTGAAACGAGCGTCAATTATCAACTGTCGGTAATTAGATGGTTAGGTGGCCTTTTTTATTTAACGATAGGGCAGTAGGTTGCAGCACCTGCCGCTTTAGCATTTTTTAAATAAATGATAAAGCTATATTAAATATAACTTTTATGAAATCTTAAAAAACTTCGTGTATAAAAGATTGCATATTACTTTAGTTTTTCAAAATTTCACACATATATATAACATATATAAAGTTACATATTTATGCAATGAAAATATATAAAAGTGACATAATAAAAAACATCTTGCCGTTATATGAAAGTCATAAAAATATATAATAAATATAGAATCTAAAATACCTTTAATTTGATGTTCTGATGTTGCTGAGTTACACAGTCTTTTCAAATCATGTCAAAGTGCTTCATTTCTATTTTAGTTATAACGCAACGAAACATCGTTAAAAACGTGACACTGTTCTAAATATGAATACTTTTTTATTAAACAATTTGTTTATCACTTGATTCGCGTTTAAATTGTAATTATGGACACAATTAAAATGTAATTTAGCGAAAATTACGACGATGGACTCGACTGTTATAACCGGAAATACAATTTTGGCGGTTAATAAATGAACATCTAGTGGCGCCATCTACTGACATTTAAAATTCAAAATTTAATATTTTGAATTTAAAAGAGACTGTAATATTCTAGTTGACGATTGGAATGTACATATTTTGTTTTTAAAACTTTTTATGAATTTTTCTTATAATAAGATTTTTAATAACAAAACTCATCATTTTTCATAATAGAGTTCAGGGCCTGAATCAACCAATGGTAGCGCTGTTAGCGAAATATGACATTTCCGAGTAAACTATTGAACACATTTTATAAAATTGAAAGCAATATTCAAACGTTTTTCATGATATTTCTGTTAATCAGGTAAGGCTTATTCTATATTAAACATCAAAGAAGTCCAAATTGTAAGAAAATTAAAAATATAATGGATATGAAGTTTCGTTCAGTAGAATTATTTTAGAATTTAAGTAGAATCATTTTTCTGATCGTAGAATGCATCATGTATTAAACGAATTCCTATCACACGAAACATAAAAACACGTTTCAAATATAAAAAAATGAAGCATCTTCTTAAAGTCACTTTCTGAAATGGATTGTGTTCTAGAGGAGACATTGTCTGAATATAAATTCATCGTCTAGACATTCGCGAACTCGATATACATCAAAAAAGGGAAAGAACCAGAAAGAAGATCTCTCTAAATCTCTTCTTTAAACCATTACGATCATTTAGTATTCTAAAACACTTGCTATGTCATACGTTTTTGTCATTCGAACCACATAACCTAACAAAATTGACATTAAAGTTGTATCGATCGTAGAAAGCGCCACCGATGCAATTACATTTCAATCGATCCATGCGATCGATTTTCATTCAGAAGTTGACCAAAAGTCGTTTCTTTGAATTTGGCTTCATTTGAAAGTTTTCATTCTCAGAACACGTTGATTAGATGAGATATATTATAAAGCGAATCGTTTTTGTAGATGTATCTTTAACTGTCCTGTGAAATAAGATAAGATGATTATTCAGGACTACTGAGGATTTTAAGAAAATGTTACTAATCGCAAAATGTTGGTTATAGAATATTCAGAGGTATGTATAATTATATAACTCTTGTATCAGTTATTTTTTATGATGATTGATATTTTAAAATGAGCTATAATCTGCTAATATTTCTTAACAGTGTAACATTTAAAAAGTGATTTTATTATGTTCTAGGGTGTATCCAGATTCATATCATTTTCATAGTTTGGGTTATTAAACTTGACATTGTTACACTGTGCAGTGTTATACTTAACACTGCCGCGTTTAACACAATTTGAGGCTTCTGGACGAGAGCCATGTCCATTAAGAAAACATTTTTAACATTGTGCTAACATTGCAGTTAGCCTCGTCAGGAGATTAAAAGACGAACTACTATAACACTGTACCGTGTAAAAATGTTAAATATTTTATAAGCTAATTTAGGTAAAATGATAGTGTACGATCCATTCAATCGATTATTCACTCACGTGCGTTTTATTTTTTCAATCGATCTCGATAAAAGTAAGCGGCAAAGTGATTTCCAGCAGAGTTTTCGCGGGGATGCCGCTGGTATAATTTGTCAAGCGTGGCCGAAGGAAAGAGCGACGGCTTCGAGCGAGGAAATTTATGGGTCGCAACGTGTCGACGGAAACCTTAAATTTTAACGTCCCTGTCGCGTACTCGGCCGGGCCCTGCCTTGCCTGTTAAGGACCTTGTGAAGGGGGATTACGACTTGACTGCTACGAAGCGAGCGTGGAACACCGAGGGGTGGTCTCTCCTCTCTCTTCGCGGTGGGGGAGAATCAGAGAAGTATGGTGGTGGTTCTGTGGCAGGGAAGGGGGTGGCGTTGCGACGGTGCCACAGGAAAAGGTGTAGGGAAGAGGGTGGGTTATGGGGTATAACGCGACGAAGAACATCCGAATAAAATAATAATAAACCGCGGATACGTTTCAGCGCGCGTCGCTCCTTCTTCCGTCCTGATGCTTCGCCTGTCTCTCTTTCTGCCTCGGTCTTTCCTGTTTCTGCGTCGCCTGAAATAAATGAGTCGGGTCTAACCGCTTGAATCGAACGAGCATAATGAGTACAGGTTTGTGTCTCTTTTTCTTTTTGTTCTTGTTTGCTTTTTGCTTTTAAAGTTGTTCTCTATGGTAGAATTGGACAATTATTTTTTGCCTGGAAATTCGATGTATTCATCTTGTCATCATCTACATATTTGGTTCTTCTCTATGTTGTAGACGGATCGCCAGAGGTGTACGACGATGATGTATTACGTCTAAAATTGAATCCTTATTTTCTGTTTAATATCGAGAACAAAAGGAACATTCATTTATTTAATACAGTGATACATTCGAAGTTTACGAGTATTTAATGCGAACGATTATTTTTCTATGAATTGTCAGTTTTTTTAGATTGCTTATCGAAATTTTCTTTGTATTAATATGCCGCCATCATCGTTTATTTGTAAAAAGATGATTAAGTTAATTTATACGAAACTGAATAATTCATTCATTTCGTCTGGCCGTTTTGTAAATGCAAGACCACCGAGGCTGCCGCCGGTAGACTGACTACATGCGAGTGAAACGCGACATTTTAAGGCTTGCGTGACACGGATCGATATAATTTTCTGCAGTTTAGATCGTTGCGAGAAGAGGTGGATTCCAGGTACTTGGAAAAAGAAGGTCAACAACACCACGAAACAGCAATGTTCACCATGGAGCAATTTGCAAATGAAAAAAAAGGATAATATTGCGAGAGGTTCAAAACATATACAATTAGCTTACTAGCTTATCTTAAATGTAATTCATTAGGGTTTAATTCTGTATAAGTTGATTACAAATGATACCGACTTATCAGTTAAAAGATAGTCGGAGAAGAGATGTCGTTAAACCGGAAGAATCTTTTCTCTTTACGTACTAATTTTAATCTCGTTTCAACGAGGGGATATTGAATGTGTTGAGGAATACCCTAACATGCTGTTGGAACAAGAAATGACATGTATTGGACGTCAGAAGAATACTTGAGTTAAGTAATTTGCTTCGTAATTCGCTAAATTCAATTATGAACTATTTTTAACGGATCTACATTTGAAAACGTTATTAGAGGCATGATAAACAGTAGAATATATCATGTACATTGACAAACGAAAAATTATAGATACATATGTCTATGGAGAAATACCGAGTGCAGGACGAAGACAAACTTTTATCTATTAAAAAATTTAAGTCTCATCGCTATTTATAAATCTATAAAATTACGAATTTTTTGATGATAAAAGAATGTGATTGGATCATAAATGACTCAAAGGACGTAGCAGGGCTAATACAGAAAGCCATCCACGAACGTCTCGTCGAGTAACGGAGCCGGAGCGATCGACCTCACAGTTCGAACGACTTGGTATTCCTCGTGGTCGAATCGTCGTGAGTCATAGCGATCACTCGGCGGATTCGCAGATCATATATTTATCGCGGCTGTACGAAAAGCCCGCTGAGATGTTTCTTCTCAGGGACAAATCAATGGGGCTGGCGAGCCGGCGGTGGCCGTTTGATGTCAAGAAAGAGCTCGACCCGCTCGGATTCAGCTATCTCGACGTCGTCGCCGACGGCGGCATCCTACTGCGATAACGCCATTATGCGAATTCGCGATTTGCATATTTCAGAAAGCGCTGCACAGGAAAGCATAAACAACTCCAGCCGCTCCGCGCAACGAGAGCGCCGTGGCTTCCTCGTCAGAAGAGTTACACGCATGGAAGATTTACGGAGAATCCAACGGTTTCCCTTTTCCCTTCCTTCTATCCTTTTTCCTCCTTCTTCCGACTCGTCGTTTTCTTCGCTGTCTCACTTCTTCTTTTCTTTTTTTTTAGGGAACCTCCTCTCGCACTTTGTATTCAGGCATAAATGCATGGCGACGCGAAATGGGAATTGGCTGAATACCTCCAGACGATCATCTCGGGGACGGAGGAGGAAAAAACCGGTCCAACAGTTTTGCTAGACTGCAGCTCGCGGTTTTCGGGCCGAATCCCGCGACCGAGGCTAATCCTTGGAAGACCATCTTTCGGCATGCTGACTGATGTGTCTCTCGAAATAGACAGAAGATCGTTTGTATATACACGATTTTGTTATTCAGCACGGTGTACCTTACTTCAGCAACTTTGCTGTCTGTAGTGTATGGAGAATACGGAATGTCTTCTCTTTTCCTACCTTTTATGTACCGTTTTAGAGTAACTACATCTAGGAGTATATAGCATAATAGAGTTATTTGAGTCACCTAAGCTTCAACGTCCTGAAAATATATAGCTATCGAGTTGTCAATGTATATAATATACTTCACTGTTTTATCAAACCATTAATTAGCAGTTAAATATGTAATCCATTTTCAAGTTTAAAAATTGTTCATGACCGATTTTACTGAATTACATAGCGGATTATTTAGTCCGACTCAAACATCCTTCCGAGTCAAATAACCCTGTCTAAATGGTTCTAGCCATTAAATTGGAAAAATTTAGATCTTAATTTAATTATGGAAGATAAATTCCAATTCTTCACAAGATATATACAATTTATCTTCGTATTATTAATGTCGTATGCAGATAATGGTTTATCACGGAGATTCTTCATCTCCATTCAGCAGTGCTGACAACCGAGCAGAACGGAGGGCACGAGACCACCAACAGACAAGGATCGACCGCCGTAGATCGCCTTTTCCGCGCATTATAATGCTAACGGTCGCTTATCAGGACAGCATAAAACGTTTCAGCGCTAGTTTCGCCGCGATAAGTGGCGGAGCGCGCGAAACCGCGCGCTCGCTTACATAAGTAATATAATTGATTCGTTACAAGCGCTCCTACACGACAGATAAGTTTATCTGTGACGCGCATCGACGAAACCGGTTAGATAACGAGCGCCGCTACATCATATAATAAGCTTTAATTATTCGGATAATGAAGCTCGCCGTCCTCTTCTAATGACAAATAACATCGGCTCAACCATAAGCCACTGCAGCGAAACCATCATGTCGAAACTTCCGGAGGAAAAGTCACATTGGCTTTCCTCGACGTTTCCTTCGACTCTACGGTGTTACGGCCCTTTTAATCTGCCACTGTTTGTTTCACTTGTAATTTCAATCTGCTCCTAGTTTACACATCGCCCAAGACACGAAAAGCTATCATAGAGAAATGTAATTTATTTATGATAAGTTGAAAATTATAGTTGTGTATGTCAAGATTTTGAGAATCTGGATCTAATCATGTACCTTAACTTTTAAAAGCATCAAATGTTTCATAATTAATTAAGTTACAACTTTATTCTTTGTCGCGATACGTTTTCATGACTTCGAAGAATATAAACGACTCTTGAAAAACGACTACTACGAATGATATAAGAAGCTCAGAGGTACAGTGGTAACAGTGGTCCATAATTTTAAATTGTACGTCTTCAGTTGCTTTTGTTTCATCCTGTTCCAGTTTACCAGTTCGAAGAATCCCGAACAACCTGTTAAACTGATCGGGCAAAACCTGGAAGACGTTGATCTTGGATGAAAGAACAAGTCCCTGGTACCAACTTCCATCTGGTGTCTTAACGAGCAAACATTTTAATAAACTCGTCACACCGGTGCACGGGCCAAGATCGAGAGCCTTTCCAGATCTCGAATTTCAATTTTCACGCGACACTCCGTAAAGTATCCAGAGGCAAGAAGGAACGCGGCAGTAAGGAATCGCTGAGAAAGATCTCGACGAAGGAAAAAACGCGTTTGCCGTCAAATACCAGCGATCAGGCGGAAAGAAAGGAGGCTGGATGATGTACCGGTAGATCCACGTTCCACGCCGGATATTTACGTGTAGCCCGATGGCCGAACTCCTGTCGAACATCGGGTTTTACAGCGTCGAGCAACGGCGTATCGTTGGCCATCATCGAGGACCAAGGATCCGGCGACTGGTTACACACAAGTAGATGGATGAAGGTGGCTGGAACAAGGTGGCGGTTGATGGGTGTAAATTCAAGATACGATCTTCTCCCTTCTGTGTCCCTTTCCAAGTGGATTTACCGACTGCTGCGCGTTCTGTCCGCTTTACTCGGTTTTTAATTATCTCCGGGGTCCCTGAGACAAAGGCGTCGCCGCCGTCGTCAGCCAGGTAAACGTTTCTCTGTCTTACCTCCTTTGGCCAACGAGGACCGGGCATGTCTGACGAACCTTCTGGAACTGGGACGTGACGTATCGGCGCTGGAAAGCTGAAGAATCCTGGCAATGAATCGATTGAATATGTAAATGGGCTTTTGAATTGTTTGGAGGAAGTTCAGAAACGAAAAATCGAGGAAGATAATTCTTACATGGATAAGAACTAACAGTCGTGTTTTAGAAGATATGCCACTGTAGTATTCGATGAGGAATTTTAGAAGACGTATGGATTATGGAACGCAAAGATGATTTATCAACTCGTTGGTTCGAACAACGATATAAATTTAATTGTTAGATCAGGTACTTGGTTTATGATTTAGATTCCATCATGAAGTTGGCGAATGGTCTTCATAGAGTTGCGCTAGGCCGCTAATAAAAGATGTCCCCGTCTGGTCGCATTATCATTTTAATTGCTTCGTTTTGTGCTGAACCTTTTTGCCAGATCCTTATCTCCGCGTCGGGACAAATTAGCACCCCGACTGTGTGTTCGGTTGAAACCTGTTCGCTGGAATCTGCAAATTACCTTTTCTGCCGCCTCGATATAAAGGACGCCGGACATTCGGAATGGCGCGAGCGCGCCTTTTACGCCAGCGATCTTGCGCCGAGTGTTGCAAGTACAAATGAGCGAATTTACGTCCCGAAGAGCTACGACTCTCACTTTCGATGCATAGCACCGTAGGAAGAGTAGCACCGTGTTTTGCAATTAGAAGCGTTAACCGTATGCTACTAGACCTTTGCAGGTTCTATTGGCGAAGAAATTCCTCTCGAAGGTAACCACCATAGTCCACAGTTACTGGGAAAAGTTTTGCAATTGAAAGCTTCGAATGTTACGAAGCCTTATAATAGAATCCGTAGTAAAGTAGAATCTTCTTTAAGGAGAATCGTCTGTAAAAATGGCCATGATTTCATCACTAATAACGAGCAGCCTATTAGCGTTGATAAAAAAAATTCCTGAGCACTAACTCACGAAGGTATCCTAACACTTGTAGAAATATTTTACGAATACATCATGCACGTTATATAGAACATTTTGAAGTACAGACTTTTAAAGGTAAGTAAACTTTTAATGGCAACATTAACTTACTTTTTGGGGCGATTGTATACAGCACTAATGAAATTTCAAAATATTTTTTATAAGACATACAGTATATACATGAACGTTTACTAAGGTAAGTGTCCAAATACATTTTTGAGCCACTGTACATCGAAAACCTCGGTTACAATTTCCATAGTTTTTTTTATTTGTTCTTCGACAATCAAGCAATGTCCAAGACGGAGAATCTGCAGATTGACTTTTTCGCTGCTCCCGGGGCCGAAAGCGCGGCGGAAGTGATGAATGGCGAGGGCAGGTCTTTTGAGAGCGGTGATCTTTTCGGCTGAGAGGGGTACACGAAGGACACAAAGCGCCGCTATCCGCACCATCAGTGTCCGATACCAGGCTCAGGTGACGCACTTTCCAAAGAGGTACCCATGCTGCCAGTACCTTTATTAAAGCGAAGACAAGACTCCGGGCCCTGACACAGAGCCGACCGATGACAGAAAATATTTACAACGTCATCTTGCCTAGACTGGGCGTTTTCCTGGTCATCTTCGACGGCGCCAGCCTCTCCTTTCCATGACCATTACGACCGTCGCTTGTTCTCCCCTCAATTATTATAGGTACCCTTCCATTTCTCTATCTCAGAGCTTGTAAATATATAATTTATTAAAGAAACATAAAAATTAAGGTGGTACATATGGGAGATGTTACTCCTCCGAGGATTAAATTCGATGGGCCAATACTGTTGTTAGATACATTAGAGGAATTTTTTAATTTAGGAGTGACGATTCTTACAAATTTGAAATAGTGAACTTTAGATAGTTGTTCAAAAAGTGTATTGAGTCATGTTTAAAACAAATTAAGATTTTATTTAAAAATGTGTCATATCATTTAGTTTAATACATAATTGCATTTGTATTGGAGTGGGGTCCATTTTAAAAGAAAGAACATTTCAGGTACACATTGGGACAATAGCTTTATGACAATTGGGCGCGATTCAGTAACTCTGAGGGACTTGGGATCGTTGATCGTAAGTCTAGTTTAGCAGGATTACGCTAAAGGATGTTGCTATGCTAGAGAGAGTCCATTCATCGGGTACTAGGAAAATCCTTTGTGGTAACGATAAGCTTATTGCGACAATTTCTGTTGTAGATGATAATCATTTTGGTATAGGATAAGTTTGAAGAGATTATTTACCAATTATCGGTCCCTGTAAATCCTGTTTTTCACGCGGTCAAGTCTCTCTTATCCGAATGAATGGTTTATCTCGATAAAAGATAATCTTCGTAAAGAAAGGCATAGAGTGGAGCATAGTTGAGCATAGTTGAAGATCTAAGAACCGTCTAATATTCATTGAACGACACTATTACGATCGAGGTTGAACTCGATGAATTCTAAGAAGTTTCAACATCGAAGGAGAAGAAGGGGGTCTGATTCCCTGACAGTGGTTAATTACGACGTTCGCTCGTTAATTCGCCGAAGTCGATTCGCGATAGCGACGGGCAAAGAAAAGTGGGAGACGACAAACAACTCCTACGAGGAATAACTTCTCATTTCCTACTTACTGTCAATTATTTGGTTAGAGAGCCAATTAACTCGGCTCTCCTCGCGAGTCGTAGTCGAGCGACGACGACGCTCGATCAACGAATCGAAGAACGTCTCCTATTCTGCTTACGACTTAATTAATGCGAGCCTCGTCGTTTCATTGTTCTCGATATTTGCATGGAACCCCCGGCCCCTGTTACTAAATTATACGCTGTATCTGCTCAACCATGCCGATGCATACCGTACGTGCAATTTTCTATTGTTCGAAATGACGCAGCGTTAGATGCGTTTATTAAAATCTCGTCTGCTCGAGCTTTCAACTGTGGGCTCGATTTCTGAAGTGTCCTTTGCCTTTTCAACTTCTCTCGTGTTTCCCAATTTTTAACTGTGTCTGTCTAATATGAGGATGTTAAAACGATTGAGATATATGTTTCTAGTCACATTCTAAAAGTTCATATAGATTCTATAAAGTGTTAACTATTCGTTAGGAATAAACATGGAACTTTATTAACGCAGGTACACTTTTTATTTCGACTTAAATTTAAATTGCTTAGAATTTTAGCCCAGTTACAAAAAAAGATAAGGGCAAGGCAAAGAGGCAAAGCAAAAGGTAACAAATTAACAACAGAGGAACATTAATCTATCGTAACGTTGAAAATGTAGTAAAAATATCAATTTTTGTATAAAAATCACTTTATTTGCAAAAGCAAATAAACCAATTTCTCATCTTTATTTCACCGTAGATTTCGTGTCAAGGAGGAACCGCCATCTGGCTGAGCATCACGAAAAACAACGTCCCCGGTCTCTTTTGCACGGTATTTGCCTAACTAATAATGTCAATAAGCCGACAAGTTATAAGTTATAGCTTATAGATTACTCTTTTATGATTTTATAATTTTTCGGGAAATATAGGATAATCAATGGAGTTATAATTTATAAAATCTACTGGTGAAGTTTCCTTTCTTTTTATAATGCAAAGGTATTTGTTAATACCGGTAATTTGTAACTTGTGACTTGTGATTTGTAAAATTTCATTATTAATATTACCTGAATTGTGCAAGAGAGACCATTTGTGGACGATAAATTAACTGCGTTTCTTTGACACGGGAGTACGATAATTCACGGTCCAGGCGGAGTAACGTCTTCAGGATAACGGTTGGAATACGGTGTCCCCTCGGTAAATTCAACCGGACATATCCGGCTTCGATCGATCCCTCGATACGAGGAGGATCATCCAAGGCACAGTAGACACGCGTGCCCACGATAATGAACGCGAGGGCCTGGGTAAAGGAAAACCGGTGGTTTCGTTCGTTTGACCGGCCGTTCCTCATCGTTCGTTCGGTGCCGTTGTCAATCGTCAAAACGAATTTTCGATGGCGGACGCAAAGAGGACCGGTGCTGGGACCCCCGCTGGGGTATCGGTTACGTTTAAACCGCGTTTAGGGTCCTCGAAAGCCAGCATTTCGAGGTTCCAACAGCAGCCCACGTTGTCGTAGTGATGGACTGAAGAGGCCACGAATCACCTGGTGTGATCAGCCAGACTCTTTTTTTGTTTTCTAACGTTCGTTAGTGGAATGTGGGAAATGCTGGTTTATGGATGCTACGAGACTGTGAAGAAAGGAAACAAGGAATGCGCAAGTGCCAACTTTCGGAGAGGTGGAGATCGTATGGATGTATGATTCTTTGTGAAACTGTCTTTGTTGTTGGAAGGTGGACAAGAAACGTTGAAAGAAATTATTACTATTAAGGAATGGAAGAACATAGTTAGATCGAAAGAGATCTAAAGAATGTAGCAGGATTAATCATAAGGTAAGCATAATATAGGCGAGCATACCTTCTCACGTTCCATGAATAAAATGGACCATTTATGTTTAAGCCACACTTCTTCATTGTTTTAGGTTGTTAAGACATTTAAAAGATTTCTAACATACTCGTCAATGTTTTCCATGCATCATACAACCAATCATTAATTCAAACATTAAAATTGTTCTCAATAAAAATACTACTTCAGCGAAAAGGGATTGAAAAACGAAATTAGATTTGAATCAAGAGTCAAACGATATCATCAAAATTATAAAAAACGACAAAAGGAACAAAAATTAGAAAGATTACTTTATCACTAGCACCGGCAGACAATCAGGAGGCAAGTAACCGAGCCGAGGCGCAATTAAACCGCACGAAAGTTCGCGAGGTCAAAAAATAGAAGAACAGAGGTGGCCATCGCTACTTGCGTGGCCCCGTGGCGAAGGGCCCGGGAGACGGTGGCGCCAAGGAGATCCGTATCTTGGCGCGGGGCACCGAGAAAGGGCTCCGGCTTCTCCCCACCAGCGGCAGCCCTCGTCAAAGATAACATCTGATTCCGAATCGTCCGTTCGCTCGTGTAGGCTTCCATGTATCCCGACTCGTTTTCTCGGGCCCTGGTACGAATGTCATCGTGTTCGCTTCTTACAAGCGGAACGGGGCTCCGAAAGCGGGCCCCAGCTCCCCTCCTCTGTTACCCGTCCAGCCCCACCATCACATCGGGTGCCTTCGTCAGCGCCGAATTAACGACCGTGCAGGCCCACGGCAGCATGCTACGGGAACAAGATCGAGATTAATTGCGAGCCATGAATCGAAAGAAAAGCCACCGATCGACTGGTCAAGACCGACTGTCTCTCCGACTTTCGTTAATTTATTGGTTAATTTGGAAACGCTCGACATACTTCATGGAGAGATTTGATGGAGAGCAAGTCGAGGTATACGATGACAACTTGGTGTTTCTTGACGATTTGAGTGGGCGAATTTCTTGTTGTATTGATTTGATTGTATTGATTTGACACTAGAACTACTGATTTACAATATGCATTGAAATATACAATATATTTGGTTCGGTGATTCTATTATGCAGTGGCTACAGAAGGTATTGGCATATCATTGTATTTATTATAGCATTCATGCACAATTTAATTAGGCCCAAATATATTAAATTTCGTAATACTTAGTAGTACTTCCGTATCATTATAACAATTTGATGCTATGGAAACGAAATGTAGAACCTTATAATCCGTCATTTTAATGACTTTACTAGTTCTGGTGTTAATGGTAGATTATTTCGTTTGTATTATTTGAATTATTTGATAAAGTTGATAAACTTGATCAAATTGATCGAGTTGATAATATTGGTAACAATAATATTATCTGTTAATGGGATTGAATTAATCATGGATCTGAGCTATGACCGACAAAATTTCGATTATTATTATTATTATCATCGTGTTCTGGAATTACGATCAGCGTGCCATTTGTCGAAGGTGAAACGTTCGGCCGGGGGCCGAAAAAAGCATCGTAGGCGCGGCCGACCAAAAGCGAGCGCCGCCCGAAAAAATCAAGCATTTGTATTCCGCGGAGATTTTTCAACGGCGGCCGGACAGTTTTCTCATTTCGTTTATGGCCAGCCGTAACATAACTCCGGGACCTACTACCGCCGCTCGACAAACACACAGAAATTTCGACCACGGGATCAGACCACGACTTCGCGTGGGTGGAATGGAGTAGCATCCTGGCACCGCTTTGCCAACCAAGAAGACGTCGCATAGTTTTACTCGTTAGATTGTTTAGGTATATAAATGTTAAATTTTAAATGACTCTGTAAGTGTAATTTATTTGGACAAATATTTTAATACCAATGCTATTAACTCTCAAGTGGTATCGTTGGCATATCTACTAATTTTTACATTATTTTATTTTGTTCACAGTTTTATATTTCACGTGATGAAAATGACAAAGTAAATAATATTAAAAGTAAGTAAATTAAAATTAATCTTTTATTGAATCATGTTAAGTGGTTCAATAAATGGACTCGGTTATGTGTATTTCTATCTTTTTTATTTATTTAAGCTCCGAACTAACACCGACTCATAATTATTTCTTTATTTTTTAAGATTAAAGAAATAATACACGATTATGTTTAATATAATTATTCAACTATGGATGCT
Source organism: Bombus terrestris (assembly GCF_910591885.1). Taxonomy (NCBI): domain Eukaryota; kingdom Metazoa; phylum Arthropoda; class Insecta; order Hymenoptera; family Apidae; genus Bombus; species Bombus terrestris. Next base: position 3,798,770 of record NC_063276.1, read on the forward strand.
TTTCGCGCGTTTATTGTAACGCCATCTGTGATAGCGTTATATGAAATAATATAATATTTGCCGCATTTGCAGTCGCAATTAATCTCATCATGAAAATAGTAAGTAATACGTTTTTTAAAGCAATGATTGACCTTAATTTTTTATAGAACAGTTATAAAATAGTTTGATTGATTAGTAATTTGATTGATTAGTAATTAGATGTTGTATGGAGCAATTATTACTAGCGACTCGTATTCTAACCAAACAATTGACGACATTCCAAGAACGTCAACTTTCTCTTGTAATCATAAATAATTGCAACGCAACGTTCATACAAAGAGTAAGTTCTTTTTTTAATATTAATCAACGTGTATTAATAGGATATTAAAAAAATGATTGTTTAATTTTATGGTTATATAAACAGGTATTTCTTCCGATAATTATCACCAATGTTTCCCAGTGTCTCCTACGCTTATTATCCAAAGAATTCATAATTTCTCAACAATATCAGCCCTTCTACTTTATCTTTGAACGTCTATAATTTAATACTTTTATACAAATAGTAAGTTTCCTCAATGGTAATTAATTTTAATACGCTAATTAAAAATATAAAAAGTAATGGTCTAATTACCTTTTTCTTTTCATTCATCAGTGTCTTCCAGTGTCTCCTACGTATGTTTAACATCTAAAGAACCCATAACACCTCAACAACATTAATCCTTCCATTTTACTTTTGAACATCCACAATTCAACACTTTCGTCCAAACAGTAAGTACATACTAAGATTATTTAACAACAATCGATTACAATTAAACGACTTGCAGCCATAAGAAAGTAGTTTCAATATTTAGATTGTATCTTAGAAAAAAAAAAGATAGTTATTAGGGTTTATATTTACAAGTGATTTGAGTTTGATCGATTTTGAGCTGGTTTAATTAAATTACTGTACAATGGAACTGCTTCCTTATTGTAGCAGCTATCCCAACTCTCCATAGAATTTTAAAAATTAGGCGTTCCAATTTTACACGTAAGTAAGTGTATATCTCGCGAGGCTATCATCATCAGTGTCTTTCCTAGTATCTTCTTTACTCATTATCCGAAGAATTCACAACATCTTGTAAACATCAACCTTTCTTTTTCTCTCAGTACATAACATCTTCAATTTTGTTTGCCATGGCGAAAAGTATTTGTCACCGGGTGAAACATTTCGTTTTTGAAAACGAAACGGCCAGTTTCGAGAGCGGAGTGGTTTGCACTGGAGACAGGTTCACGCTAAATGGCGGTCAGACGAGGCATGTCGCGCGCCACGGGGTTCCCGGTCAAAGGCGCCGGCGATCCTGCTAACCCCTTCCATTTCGGTCGGCCCTGTCACCCCTTTTCCCTTGGCTGGCATTCGTTTTTGGGTCCCGGTATGTGGCCACGATATTCTAATGGCGTCAGCGCATGCGTTACGCGGCTGATCGTCGCGGAACACCGAGATAACTTGATTTTTATCGCCCGATCGTACCTGCATTCGCAGAACAGCACGTCTTGAGATTCGTTGTGAAATGCATCAAATTTAAACATTGAGCGTGAAGACAGTTAGCAAAAGCTGAGTTTAGTCTGGAAACTGCCTAAGACAGACAATAAAAATTGGAAACTAGTGATGTTTCATTTTTCTCCATTATGTCAGTTTGTAACTTGGTAAAAGTTAATATTAACATAATAAACTGCAGGATTGTGCTTATCAGGGATTACTATAATATAATTAACTGGAAGAATCACATTTACTGAGAGAAGAAAAAAAAAAATTAATAAAAATGAACTTTTTCCATAAAAACGTTTAGTTGAAAAGGAATTTGTTTGTATTGAAATTATTGAGAAGAGAATAAATATGTAAAAAGACAACATTAGGTCTTAGTACCAGCAACTAGAATACAGAAAACCCTATAATTACAGGAAAACGATGCAATAAGAAGAGATTCTCGATATAACCATCAGCTAGAAGCTGAGTGGAGAGCCGTTCAGCCACAAATTCAGCATCGGTTTGGTGGTTTATCGAGGCAATTTACAAATTGGCTTCCGTTCCAGCGTTTCTTAGGCGCCCAGAAATGATTAGACCTCGCTGGACGGGGCACCGTTTATTCAAGCTTGCTTCTGCGAACGGCTTCTATTAGTATTTCTGGCCTCACTCCACCCTCGTTGGATAGCATATGGTTAACCAAAATCTTCTGAATGCCCATTAACATAACGTCGATACGCACCTGCTCGACGAAAAACGCAAAATCGAAAGACGAGTAGTACGTCAATCTACCATTTCTTTTTATTGAATATATCTTCACGTTCTTCTCTTTGATTTTCACCGAGAACAATGCAAAATTGTTTATATTACAAATAATTTCTGCAAACTTAATATTTAAACAGTGGATTATGTCGATATCGCGCATAATGAAATTCTTCTATTAAATTATAACATACATGTAGAAGTAGAAATATTATTTATAGCTAGTCTGCGGATATTTCTATAAATTCACATTTTTTATAAACATAATTAAGAGAATGAAAACTAAACAGAGCTTTGTTATCCTTAAAGATTATGAGTAGTAACATTATCATAATACCTTACATTAGACAATTTACTGCGTATTGCGCGCATTTAAATTTTCTATGAATGCGTTAACATTCTATACTTGTATCACATTGATGCGAAAAAGACAGCATATGTAAAAGAATTAAAAAAGAGACATATAGTGATATGTAAAACATACCTAACATTACATAGCTACCTACTATAAAACGAACTGCGTGTGAATCCAATGAATCTATATAGTATCTATGGATATCGCAATTTTCCGAAAGAAGAAGTTAAGAAACAACGTGAATCGATGAATTTAAACTTCTTATAGATTCAGTAATCATTGTAAAAGATTGCAATTAATTTTCCTTCTTTATTCTGCAGAGAAGCAAATAAAAACACCACCTGCTCCGAAGCTAAAAGCATCACCGTAAAATATAATAATCAGATAGCATCCCTCTGCCACTGAATCGTCCACGAAATACACTGTCCAATTCTTCGATCCAACCCCCGCGCCAAAGGAGGGCCACCAACGAAGGTCGAAAACAAAAATCGTCCGGCTAAGGAGGACAAGCGTGTCCGATCTAACCCACGCTCGGAACAATCCCCAGTGCTGTCGTTTACCGGGACGAATCCCTTTTTTTCAAGGGTAAGCCTCGATTTTATCTGAAATCGATGCTTTCGTCGCGCGCTCGCGCTCTTGCCCCGTCTCTTGATGATCCAGAGGCCGCTTTTTCTCTGGAGGGCCGGCATATAAATACAGTAAGATTAATACGCGGCCCACAAATCCCAAACAGGCCGTAGTTTATTGTCTGATACATCTGCGGGCCACCGCTGGACGCGTGTAATAAAACGAGCACGACCGCGCGCGCGTTTGCCTTATCTCGAAGGCTGGCCGGATCGAATGTGTGACAGACTGCCGACAATATTGCGCATTCCTGGCCGTCTATGAATTCGCCTAGGAGTCTCCTCACCCTCGAACTGTACGAGCCAAGCCTCGTCTATTTGTCAGGGAACGTCTGTTAAGGGTGACGGTCTCGATCTTCCATCGTTTATCGCGGCCGTGACGAATTTGTGCATCGTTATTTGCTTGGTTTTATTATCTATGCCCGGTGGCCTGGTGCCTTTCAGTGTCACGCCCTTGTGGTTATTGGCGCCGGGCTGGGACCGGCGTGATTAATTTTTTGACGTTTGGGGTTCGGAGTTATGCGTGAGATTTCGTGGATTTTGGAAATCGGAGATTGGTTTGGGGTGGTGATTGAGGTTTGTTGTAGGGTCAGAATGGTAGAAAATTCTTAGATCTGGTACCTAGAGATTTATGGTGTTCGGTATGGGGAATCATTTGTAGACTTGAATCGTTAAAGCGTGTTCCGTGTGTATGGTGAATTTTGTAAGATTGTTCAAAGTATTATATTGTAGTCAGTATTAAAATATCCATTGTATTTTCTTTATATAAATTTATGTTACATATTAGAAAAGAGGCGAAGTACTCCGTTCTATACCTGCTTTCCCATAACTTGATCAAGACTTTTCTAAGCCTCTATCTTGTTTGAATTCTTTATAATTTTTTAATTATTAAAACCTTCTAAATTTCAACGAATACATTCAATTATTACGTATATTATACACTTGCGGAAAAGATGAAATTGAGGAAAGGTCATATTTGTGCAACGTGGCACCTGATGTAGCGTTCTCATCTCGTCGATTACTGCAGATGCTCGCTCTCATCCCGAGGCCGTCGCAGTTTAAACTCGGGCTGATTTACTGTCCACCTTTACTCACCCACGTCGCGTCCGTTCTAATTGCAGGTCCGCGAGAGGAATATTTCCTGGTGTACACCCCTTGATCTTCCCACCTGCCATCGGCCCACGCGATGCTTCTGCGAGATACCGAGTTTACACGGGTGGCGGTCACCAGAACATTCGAATCAATGGGAAAGAAAAACTCTGAAGAGCCATCGTTAACGTTCGATGTCTCATGATGAATCGTTGGATGATACCATTGCGGTATACGTGAGTAGAATATATTTTGTATTTCGTTTCTTACAAATACATATATGTATGCGTTTCATTGCTTCGAGTTCTTATGGAAGATCCATTTTGGATGGATTCGCAAGGGAAAGTTCTCTACTTAGTTCTCTTAGAAACTTTTGTTCTTTATATTAATTTTAGAAATTACTACCAAAAGAAATTACGTTAATTAATTCTTTTCATGTCATTTATGTTCTTTATATTAATTGTCAGTAACTATAACCAAGGAAATTAGTTAACTCTAATAAGGCATTTGGACTTTTTTATATTCATTATAACACTAGAAAAGTATAATACAACTGCGCACAGATGACCGAAAACACGTGGCAGGATTAATTCTTAAATCCCATGTCGGGCGTTCCAGATCATTTGAAACTGACCTTAACCGATCAAGGGCCAAGCGATAGTCTATCATAATTTCATGTTATAGATATAAAGACCTAGAGTACTTTACATTTCTTATCGTTAGATTTTACATGTTACATAAAAATCCTATGACTTTATGAATTTATAGAAAATATGAAGGTGCAAAATTGCACAGAATGCAGGTAGTATGAAAAGTATGTAAAATATTCAGAGTGTAGTGCTTCTGAAAAATATGAATTTACCTAAAAACCTGCAGTCTACTAATCATATTCATAAAACACTTTACAGAGAACAGTACTAAAATCCTTAATCTATCCTGTGGAATGTAAATTGAATGAAAAAAATTGCAAATGAGAAGTTGCGACAACGTAACCGTTGGCCCTTGATGGATGAACAACCCTTAGACTTACTCCTACGCCGAAGCAGCGAATTGTTAGCCAGTCGCCCAATCGACATTCCGATTCCACCGTAATCCTCGAGGGAAACTTTTAACGCAGATTCGACGTTTCGATACCCGTTTGCTTCGTTCGTCGTTGGTTTCTTCGTAGCCGTCGTTTCCTCTCCTCGACAACCCCTAATTACGTAAAATAAAAACCGTCTGTTCGCTCGGTTCCGCGATCGGCATCGAGAAGTTACCTTTTACGATTTCTGGGACGCGGACTCGCGTCGTTTTCGTTGTCGTTCCACCGGTGGAATCCGCTTGTGATCACGTCTGCGAGAGAGGATAGACGAGTAAGCGACGACGGACAGATGAATCGAGTAGAAGTCGCGCGGGAAGCCTCGGGGAAATGGCCGAAAGGACGGCCTAATGGACAGCGCCGCGGTCAATTAGCCATCTCGGCCGCATTCGTGGTTATTAATAGCGGATCGTGATCCGGCGAGATTGAGATCTCCGACGCGACGCGTCTTCGAGAAACGTTTCAGGCTTCTGGCCTCGCGAACAGGGAAGCGAGGAGCCGCCGTTATCCAGCGAATCGAAAGACGAAGAAAGCGTTGCCTTGGGAACGTCTTCCTCGGGACGTCTCGGATGGCTCGAACTCTTCAACTTCCGGGACTCGGTGAAGCGAACGTTCTATTCGTTGCGAAAGGGCTGCGACGTAAGTTTGATTATTTATGAAAGTTTAGGGGCATTGTCTCTCCGTTTAAATGATTTTAATATTATCGGTGGTTAACAATTTTCAACTTGGAATCGTAGAATGTTCGGCGTAGGTTTCATAATTTCGTCTTGAGTTTCCAACGTTCGAACTTCCGCTGAAGTGAGTGTTTATCGGTTGAAAATGCCACGCGACGTAAGTTTGATCGTTTATGCAAGTTTAGGGATACTTATCTCTGTCAAAGATTCATATAATACTTATCGTTGAGTTAGAAACGTTGAACTTTGAATCGTAAAATGTTTAATATATCTTAGGGTAAGTGTGCTGTCGATTTACTTGTGTACGGGGTTCTAGAAACTATCTATATTTCAAAGATTGTATCAAAGATGTTATTCTAAGATTTCAACAAACCTGAAGTCTCCCCAAAACGTTGATGAAACCAACCCTGTTTACATGAACTCTGATATCGAAATATAGAGAAAGTATTGTGTAAGACGCGTTCCCCGGGGGTTTCCTCGTTGCCCACGCAAAGGAACCGGAGGCCAGGCCAGTGATGGACCACCAGGGAGCCGCCACGCCCCCGGCGGGCCTCGTTTTACCCACGCGATCTTTGGTGGAGCGCGCGCGTACGCTTCTGCCTGCTTGAACGACTTTAACGCAGAGAGAGGAAAAAGGTGGTGTGGTCGGCGGCACGGCTTAACTAGCGCGCGGAATCGCGCGAACCAGCCCCGGGGGTTGGGAGAACGAGAACAAAAAAGCCTTGGTAATCAAAGGAACAGAGGGAACGGAGGGATGGTTAAGGGGTGAAACAGCGAGAGCGGCAATGGCGGATGACGACGTTGACTCGTGGCTTGGTCCAAGGATCAAGAGGCGTGTCACCCCCGGGGCGAAGAAGCGGTGTCGACGGGAGGATAATCGTCGGGTCATCAGGAAAAACGCAGGTGAATCTTCTGATTGTCCTCCAAGCTTCCGGTGAGAGTTCCCTTTTGGGGTGATAATTTGAGAGAATTCTATTTTTTACTCTGTTTCTTTTTTGTTTTCTGAGGTTGATGAATTGCGGGTACTGTTCAGTATCAGCGTCACCTTCTAGATAATTTATTAATATCGTATATTAATGAAATGCTGTTACTCTGTTCTTTTTTGGGATCGATGAGCTTTGGATGTTTGTTACTAAACACAATTTCACGCTATCATAGTGTAGAGAGAGTTTAGAGAAAATCGTGGAACAGAGTGTTATAAAATTTATATGTTAGGTCATCGCGCAGAACGCAATTATTATTTTCTTGGAAGCTTGACGATGAAGAAATAGGTAATTATTTTGTAAATTCTCCATTCTGAATTTCTTATCATTTTGTTACTGTTTTCAATATATCTTTTTATAAAATATAAGAATACTGTATTACAATGTACATATATCATACAAACATATTATACAGAGTACAATATATTTTGTGCTTAAACTTCTGCTTCCTTACATTGAACTATATTTAATATTCTATTTCGTTTAGCTGTTCTTATTTTTAATTTATAAAATAAATGTAATTCTTATAAATTATCTTTGTCAGATAATTTAGCAAACATAATTCACTATGTTAAAATACTCATATTTCTTCTTCAAAGATAATGGACAATATTCTCTGAAGTAAGCAATGTTCTTCAGGTTCAGGTATCTTAGGGGTGGTTTTTCAAAAGGTTTCATAGATATCGGTTTTCGATTGTTTTAGCAGGTGTTATAATTTGAATAGTATAATTGAATAGCTTTGGTAGAATGAGAAGTTTGACGGCTCGTTTTTTTGGCTAATTAATTCGCAACGAACTTGCTCTCCTTTAGAACCCTGGATGATGGCCAAACTTACCCTTCTTAGCGGTCAAGTTTCCCCTCTTTCTCAATACGTTTCGAAGATTACGCGCACTCGAAAGGAACCGCGATTTTCGCTAATTAACGCGGCTAATTGTGCGACTGTGGCTTTTTCCATCAGCCTCTTGAAACTTGTACTATTCCGAGGAGATGCTTCTTATTTCTACGAAGTATAATATGGTCTAAATCTTGGCTCTCCCATTTCCAAAGGTAAACGGAAATATTTTCGGTCAAAATATGGCCAAATCCTTCCTCAAAGATTTTACAAAATATTTTCCACGTTGAACAACTTAAATTAAATCGTTGCGTAAATGCAACGATGTTAATATAACAATATAAAATACATAACACGTGACGATATGAAAGTATTAATTGCGGTAAGGTATTGTACTTTAGGATGATGAATTTTTTGCAGAGTTAAAATAATTAATCGTGGTAAGGTGTTGAACTTTAGAATTGCGAATTGTTCAAAGAAAATATTCTCCGTTGCCGATTTCCTAAAAGGCCATAGAAACAAACGTAGAACATCCAAATACTTCGAAAACGCAATATTCGATAAATTTCAGAAGACCTAAAACATTCTAGAAATAAAAGTGTCCTTTAAAAAACATGAAGTTTGATTATATACAACTGGAATAAAATTAGAAATAATTCCAGAAATAATTTCATTAAGAAGATGTGGCAATTTAGTTTACCTCCCTCTTGCAATTACAAACGGTCATTTCCTCGGATTTTCTCCAATGACGAATAGTATGACAAAGAAACAATTTTAATATTTTAGACGCGAATATAAAGATTTATATTCAAGATTCATCAAGTCTGGAGGGAAAATTCACAGATACGAGCGTAAAAAGGACACCCATAGTTCCATCGTATGAAGCGTGGAAGAAGTGGGTCACGGTTGGTCAGTGTGAGAAAAATGAACGAGAAATCGAGGCACCACGAGCGACGAATTCGTTGCTGAGAGGACCAGGCTGCAACCGGTAATTGCGCGCGATTTTTATGCGGCTTCGCTCGAGTCCAGGTCCACCTCCTCGTTTTCTAAGGTAGCATTTCTCGGCTATTCCGTGGAAACGAGATAATCGTGGTGCCATGCTGCCACGACCGAACGGTGACCGATCCTCGTAAAACTGCTTCCTGAGCCGTTCGCGGAACAGCCATCCAACAGCCTGTTACCATTTTATTTCTTCGTTCTCTTTTCTACTTTGACAAATTCGCGACATTTAAACGTCTGTTAAACGTGTTTCCTAACAAGTTTACACGACGATGTTAACTGTTGTTTAGCTGTTATATAAAAAGTAATTAATTTCGTTCTGTATATATCTCAGATTCTGTACATTTTTAAAAATATTTTAAGATATCTGTAAAATTCCAAACGTCATGTTTCTCAGTTTGAGTAGTGTCACATTTCTAGAGCGTGTAATTTATGATTATAAATGGTGCGCTAATGATTAATTAAAATGTTAAGAGCCGTCTTAGGTGAGATATAAAAGCGGACAATTTTTGAGTTACATCTATGATGAGTTACATCATTTCGCATCTAGCTTTCGGAATGATATTATAACATCTTCTATAGATTCTTGTTTTGAGAGATAATCGGTAGTGAGTTATCATTTGATAAAGGAACTTCGAAAGAAGATGTAGCTTAATTCGTCGATTAAAATTCATAGATACAAGCGATTACAATTGCTAAATCTATTAGTAGCGATAAATTTATGACTCATGAATTGTAACATTTCGTTAATAATGTTAGTTTAATTATGCAAGAATCCTGAGGATCTATTTCTCAATTATTCTACATTTGTTGCACATATTTTCTTATTCTTCTTGAAAAATTCAATTGATTTTTCTTGGAATTTTCTTTCCTTCCTATGAGTCACTAGAATGTTTCAAAGGCTATTGTAATGTTCGTTTCTCATGAATATTCCGGGCTTGGTGGTGTATTATGGTTAGGAGGCACGATCGCACGTTCGAGAATGTAGATTTTGATTTAATGGCGGACCCAACCGCGCGTTCTGAACCGATGATGTAATTCTACCAGCTCCAACAGAACGTTGTCCGTAAAAAAAAAGAAAGAAAAAGGAAAAAGAGAACGAAAAGGACAGGAAGGAAGAAAAAGAAACGTTCCTCTGGAGTGACTGATTCTGTCTCATTCCCACAGTTTCTCGTGCTCCATAAAATCGAACAGATACCTTTAAAAACTCACCAAATTCTCCGAGTTCTCTGTATTTGTACATATTCGCATCGAACACGTTGAAGATTCTCTTTTCCAATATGTTAGACCACCCAACAGGATGTTTCACGTTATACGTATAGTTTATTATTGCAGAAATGTCTAGTCATCAGATTACACGTAACGAGCAAGCAAATCTTGGTAATTAATAATGGATGATTTGTTTGTTTCTTACACAAGGACCACAGGGGAAGCACGTGATATTTCCATTCATGGCTGATTTTGTCAGTAAAATCTCATCGAGTAGCTACCTAAGGAAGTAGATATCTTAAAATCAGAATTATTAGAGTAAAACTATCTAGTTTATTCTAAATCTAATTTAGTTTAGAATTTAAGAGAGTAATGAGAGCACGAATTGAACAATCTATTTTCAAATATCGTTCCCAGAAAGAAGTGATTTATAACTAAATCTAAGAAACCACAAACAAAATTTTCCATGCAATATGACCTAAATATCTCACTGTCTCAAGGAACCCTTACTCTGTTTTTAATTTCAAAAGTGGAAAATTTGTGTCTCTTTTTCAACTCTACTAATACAGCTTGTCTACATTGAGATCATATGCTCAAAGAATTTAAAACAAATTTCTCTATGGCATTGGATATTCTTTCACGCTTAGACTTTTCTGGAAACGACCGAGTTTCCACGGAGGACAAAAGATTTAATTTTCTGGGCCGTGCTGGGTCGGCTGTCACGATACACAGCAGAAAGAGAAAGGCTCGCGAGGAGCGGAAGGCGCCGCGTTAATTTCACTTCGAAAAATCGTAAAATGCAAATGAACGATCTCCTCGTGGATCCGCGAGGCCTTCCATTGGCAAATTGCGAGAGAAGGCAGCGCGCGCGCGCGACGTGGCGCCCAAGGTGGTCGAGTAATTTTGCTTTCTTCTATCTCCTTCGCTCTTCTTCTTCCTTTTCATCCACGTGAACCAGAGCCAGAGGAGGAGAAAAAAAAGAAAGTAAACGAAAGAGAGAGAGAGAGAGAGAGAGAGAGAAGGAGAGAGAGGGAGAGCGTGCGCTTCACCATTCAGAAGAGTGGAGTTTGGCTGCGGGACATAAAAATGTGTTGATTATATGTTGCCGCGGTTCCTCGAGCCCGTGGTGTCGTTAAGAAAACACACGACCTGCTGATCCGGCGAGTCGTTAAACGGTGAGATGTTCGAAGCTCTGCCATTAGCCGGATGACGCCGGTCACCGGCCACCATGACGATTATGGCCACGATAACGACGCCAGCGATGACGTTTGCCTCTCTTCGCGCCGGGATCCCGGCTTTTCGACTCGGCCCCATAGGTGGCGAACGGGCCACGAACTTTTCCGTACTTTTGTGGATCTCGAGGAATTCGGATAACATAGTTCTCCTGGAGGAAAATTTGTATAGTTGATAACGATCTTCTTTTATATTTTTAGAAACATTCACACATTAGATACATTAGAAGATACTGGCCTGTCGGTGGACTTGGAGGATTCTGAAAAGACAGTTCTTTTGGAGGAAAATTATTACAGTCGGTAGAGTGTGATTTCCTTTCATATTTTTGACTGCATACACGTACCACCCTATCAACGGATTTGAAGAATCGTGAGAAGAGAGTTCCTTTGGAAGAAATTTTTCTGCAGCCGACAATAATTTTCTTTCACATTTGATCACGTTACGATAACGCCATGTTCTCCAAAATCTCTACCAGGCCCCGTGTCTCGCCAAGTATAATCCGAATGAACGCGCGACCTTGCTCAATTAACCCGAACCACGTCATCTGTCCGTTAGAATTATGAGCGTCGCGAAGATCTCGAATCTGACGACTCATAAATCGTGCGCAGTCTCTCGGTATTGGCCGTTAATCCTAGTGTAGCTAATGAATCGCGAGAGGTACGGGTCCATGCCAGCCCCTGGGGCCCGGATGTGGGCCTCTCGACCGTGCCACGTCCGTCCTGGGTCCGTCTGTGTGGCTCTGGACGATTCCAAATAAATAAAAGGCAATAAGTGCGGGGCCCCGCGCGCGCGAAACCCGTCATTACGCGAGGCGGGCCCGGCTTGTTAGCCCTCTGGGGCCCCGCTGACCATGTTGAGCCGCTCATTCAGCGCCCCTTCTCGTAGGAGAGCTGGCGCCTGCGCCGTTAAAATTGCCCGAATTTCGGGGAATCCTCGCTGTATGCGCGAGGATCGTCCCTCGTTTTCGACTTTCGTTCATCCCTCGTGCAACGCACGCCTCTCCGCGCGTCCATTTTTCTCTAGTTTCAGAATCGTGAAGCTTGTTGTTTTAACGGAGTTCAGGGATCCGAGTGATGTTCATTGATAATTTGCCGCGCTAACCTGGCACCGGTTCTGCCTGCCTCCCTTTCATTTTTTTCTTTCTTTCTCGCTGTATGTTGTTGTTCTTCTTCCTCTTCGTCTTTTCGTTGGTTTTATTTCGGGTGCTTTTTGGGGCTCCTTTTGGATGGCTCTGGTTGTAGTTCGTTGAGAAGAGGTTTGTGAATGGAAAGATTACGGTATCCTCGGAGCAGGAATTTATTAAGGTCTCGCCATTTCGAGCTTGTGATTGGTTATGACGTAGAGGGTGGTTTTATTGGACGTTTGGACACTGCCACCTTTCTCTAGCCTGTTTATGTATTTGTTTCGTTATAGCGTTACATACGCGATATTCTCCTCGAGCTACCTTAAAGTTGTACTTGTCTAATGAGATGTATGGCATGGAAATGAGCTTCCTATGGTGTCGCGTGACCCTTGAAATGTCCAGGAGACTGGAGTCAGGATAATACGCGCTCTTAAACAGAGGGTTGTGAATCATAGTACGTCATGAATCGTGGCATAAGTCAACCCGTTGCTATTTTTTAAAAAGCCATTGTATTTTTTCCAATCACGATTTAGCATTTAGCATTACATATTTAGTGTCTCATTTTAATTTTTATTTGATATCGGAGTATAGAATCTAAAATTAAATAATTTGTCTAATCTAAAGTCTTGTGTTTCATCCATAATACGGTGATTATCAGTTAAATAGATCACAGAGTATTCCTAAAATTTGCGATTGTCTCTGATTATGAGATCTCGAAGAGACTGTCAGGGTCAGAATTTATTAGAAGTGGTTTTTTATTCTTTGTAATAAGAGTTAGAACACGTATCCGACCCGATTAGCTGGTTTACCCAATTTACAACGATCGAGCAGCGCTTCACGCATGTAAATCGCTCCAGCTATCGTGCCAACTCGCGCTCCCTACCATCGCCGATTTGGAAGCTGCCGTAAGAATGGCCGCGACAAATCGACCGTTTGCCTCTTGCTTCCTCGGGTTCCTACGGTTCATAAGACGATGCCAAAATTTGCGTTTCTGAACTATCGCGTTATATATGAATTCTGTTTGTTCTGAACTAAAAAATTTGCGAAAAAGTTCATTGTACTTGATTTTTAAGTTTATTTAACACGTGTAACAAATTTTTAGTATTTGTTAAATCTTCGCAGAGTTTGTCTACGTAAGTGCAAACCCGTGGATTATATCGTCTGATGATCCAGGATTCATATATCGAGAGTATTAAAAGTCTTAAAGAATTAAGAAAGATAATGAATAAAAGAAAATTGATTTCTAACTGTAATTTCGGAAAATTTTACGTCATGTAGTCTAGTAATATTCTTTGTTTAGTTCGCACAGGATTGTTCTAATGAAAAATTAAAAAAAATACAAACTGTACCTCTGAACACAAGATCTTCACTTTGTGAACGAGATACTGAAGCTCGTTCTCGTGCGTGCCGGTTTCTTAAAAGATGTAATTTCCAATTTTACAGCAACGACCTACCCCAAAGCTAGACAATTTGTAATGTAAAAATTGTATACAAACTTTATGAGAAGTTTCTTGCAGCTTAACGCGTTCACTACCACGCGAATTTTGTCCACGATGTCGCGATAGATCGAAATATGCTGCACCACGACCTATAATTTTTGCAAAATATTACATTTTCAACGTATCGTCGAAAATTGTTTAGTCCATGAAACATATCTCATGGTACTTGAATGGTCCTAAAGAACGTAGTAGCGTAAGTCACCGATGACCATCGGGATGATCAGCGTATCGATAAATATCCCATATCTACGTACGTCAAACAATCCGAGCTAAGATCTGGTTGGAAGCGATCGAGACGGTTCCTGGCCGGGCCTGGAGGAAGCTAAACGCGCGGCGTAGGAGTTGTTGCGGCAGCCGATGGTAATGGCTAATGACTGGTAATTGGACAAAGCAGCCGCAAATTGGACCACCGGCCAAGAGGTCGTCAGGTCGCCGGACGCTAATCGTCATCCTCGTTATTTGCATCTGCCGATACTCGCGTTTGGTCCACGTACGTAATACGTGTACTCCCTCTGTGCACGTTACGCAACCTCGCCGATGACAGAAATAGAGATGACCGGACGGCGTCTATTCGAAGAGTCGACGTCTGTCGCCTCCTCGCGTCACAGATCATCTTGTAGATCCTTTGAGATCCGCTTCTTCTTGCCTGGTTGTAAGACTCGCGATCTTGCGAGGCAATCGACTGAGAGTTTCCGCTGTGTTTAGTTTTGCAGGCTGAGACGAGGTTCGTTCGGAGCCATTTAGACTGTGTTGCTTCTTTCGGAACGCAAAGGTTGGACAAGAAGCTTCTTGACATCGGCGTTACACGACTCCTGTGCCGTCTAGTACAACGAGGAACTCTGTTTGACGGTGTTTAAAGATTAATCTATTAGATGAAGGCTTGAGGAAATGCTTGACTGTTTGATCAAATGGTAACTGTTTGATGTTTGTTGATGTTTTAGACGGATCGGTGATGCTTTAGAGCACGGCGATGGTGGGATGATTCTGATTTGGCTGAAAAGTCAAAAGGAAATAGATGGTCGCGATCTATGATTGATTTTAACAGTTCGATTCACGATTGAGATTTTAGATGTTTTAGACTAGTTGCAGATGCCTTAGAATGTGAAGATAGTCGGTCCAATATGTTTGGAGAATCGAAAGGGAAAAGATGATTACAATCTGTGATCAAATTGAAGAGATCGATTCATGATTGAGATTTTATATGTTTTAGACTGGTCGCAGATGCTTTAATTTAGAACGCGAAGATGGTAACGTTTCGGATTCTGATTTGGTTGAGAGGTAAAAGGTGGTTGTAATCTATGATTGAATCTAATGCTTCAATTTATGATTGAGATTTTAAGTTGTTTAAACTAGTTGCAGATGCTTTAGAACGTGACGATGGTTAAGCCAATATGTTTGAGAAATCGAAAGGGAAAAGCTGATTGCAATCAATGATTGAATTTAATAATTGAATTCACGATTGAGAGTGTAGGTATCTTACGCTGGTTGGAGATCTTTTAGAGTTTAATGGTGGTCGTACGATTCTGACTTGATTCAAAGGTTGCAAGGGAAACTCGACAGTGACCTGTGATTGAATTTAATAGTCGAATCGATGATCGAATTTAGGCAACGTTAAAATACAGTTAGAACTTTTCTTCAAACTTCTATATATAGTCGTATCACTACGATTATGTTGTCTATGATTTACATCTTCGACGCATTGATCGAGATAATGACGCACACGGTACGTCGATTAAATTATCGAAGTAATGTTTCGCGTTTCTGTTTCTCTATTCCCGTTTTCTTTTACCTACGAAGGCGAATAAAATAGCGAATAGCGTGTTAAAACAAATGTAATTGGCAACTGGACGCGACGCGATCAAGATATTGGCGCATCTGACCATCTCGATGCATCGCGAATCCAATTGATCGCCGGGCAATTGCGATGTTAGAATCGACGCGACATTTATTAATTACGAGCGGCGTTCTCGTTACGATGCACGATATTATCATGGATCGTGGTTCGACCAGTCATTTTCAACCGCGATCGATCGTAAGCCTCTGTGGAACACGATCGTTTAGCGTCGATCATACTTGGGACCAGCTTCTACATTCGACGATCATTGGACTTATAAAAACTTTCGATTGAAACAGGCACGGTCGCTCTTCCTCTTTGGATGTTCTTAAGCTGCCATTGGTTCGTCCCAACGAGATACTGCTTCGAGATCATCGTGCAGGTTCTAATTACGGTAATGAGGCAGCAGGGAATCACTAGCTCTTTCATTGTAGCGATAGCTTCGAGACCAGAGCAAAGTGTTTCGTAGAGATTGATCAGTGTTTGGTAGAGAGGAGTGTAGCAATTTTTCGTTGCTTGTAGAAATGCAGCGATGCGTAGGATGAGGATGTTCAAGGGGATTATAAGAAATTGAAGAAATTTAGAAGAAGTCGGAATTGACGAGAAATGTGAAGAATCTATAAGAAATTTAGGAAATTTTCAAGAAACTTCATGAATTTATAAGAAACTCGGGGAATTTAAAAAATATCGAAGAAACTTGTAAGAAATTTGAGAATGAGAGATACAAATTTTTATGAAATTTAAGGATAGAGATGTGCAGGAATACAAGGACTGCGCGTAATATAAAGAAATACATAAAATATTATAAAATTAATAACATCGGCATAAACATCTGCAGTTTAGCGATATGTAACAAGCGAGTATAAGCCGTGCTGCTGTAATTTATCTTGAATTTTACACGTAAAATATCATAGGTAGAATTACCTGAAAATGAAGTTGGAAACAGTAGCCATCGCTATCTTTAGAGGTTGGTAGTCGTGTCGGTCTGGCTTGGCCTAGCACTTTGAGCTCGCCACGGGAGCCGCTCTCGATCTGATAAGATAAAACCGCGTCACCCTTTCTCCATCCCCTTACTGGGACATTTTATCCTGGTCCATCGAGTCATCGAGTTACAAGCGCGTCACGGCGCAGCTTCTCTGCGTCGTCGACGACGCCGTCGTCTACCGATCGCTCTGAAAGATACGATGATCTACGTCGCGCAGCTTGCTCGACGGTTTTGCCAGCCATCCACTGACTCGCGATGCTTCTGGTTGCTCAGTTAGAACCTGAAAGGCTCGACTTTCATCGACTTCTTCGTTTCGCTAATTACGTTCAATGATATTGAAAACAGCTGCTATTTATTTTCTTTCCGAGGATGACGAGAATCGACGTTGACGAAAATTGCGAAAGAATTGATAGAATTGTAAACAATTCAACGTTCATAGCGATTATTATAATACGTAACGATTATTCAAGAAAAGTTAGGAATTAGAATGGACGATTGATTAAGTCGTTTAAACGAAATAATTTCAAGCTAATTTCACGAGTCCTTGAAAAATCTTCGAACAACCTGAAACCTCTCCAAACAAATCAACTTACCTCGCGAACATCGCTAAACGAACTTTGGATCGACATTCAAAGTCTGTCAGAATATGTAGCAACCTTGGTTGCTCTATACTATAACCAAGAGGGACTAGAACTCCCCCGATGGTGGAAACTGTCGAAGCGAATTTGTTCGTGGCACAAAAGGTCCCTCGCGTGGTGGAAGCCGGTGGACAACGAGGCACAAGCACGATTAGCGTTAATATCGAAAATGGGCCGTGGAACGAAGAACCGGGGGACGATCGAAGGGACGGAAACCAATCAGGATATATACATCCATCGTGGTGGCCAAGGGATTCACTGGCTGCCGTGACCGCTAAAAGATTACTTACTTGACCTAATACCTCTCCACCGGTTGCATCGCGAGACCCAAGCCGGTTACACAACCACACTAATCTATTCCGCCATCGATCCTCCGCTAAAAGACTCGTACAACACCTCTTCGAAGATGGAGCACGGAACAAGAATGCTTTCTGAATGGTAGAAGGTGTTTTCTCGAGGAGATACAAGATAGAACGTTTAAAGCGTAAAAAATCGATGATAAAAGAACCATCGTCGTTAAATTACACGTTAAGATTTCGTACACAGCGACAGAAGGAAATTTATCAACAATTATCACAGTAGGATTTTTAAAAATGGACTTGTATATAATACAATGAGCAATGAATGGACGCGTGTATTGTCTGGAACAGATATCCAGAAACGTAGGAAGATACGCAAGATAATTGAAGAGTTATCAACGTTCGTACACAAATATCAGCTTTATATCCAAGCGTGTTCTGTCTTCAAAAACGTCACATATGAACCGCACACGTATCAAATTAATTCTACTTGAAATAGTATCTCGTAGAACATGGTCAATTTTCTTTTCTTTTCATTTGGCGAAGTCAACCGATTTGACAAAGAAGCTGATACACGAATAACGCCATATAGCAACTCACGATTGCGAGCAATATAGAAGCATCGTTTTCCTTATCGCACGAATAATCCTTGCTCCGCTTGATACCAAAGAGGCACGAAGCAGAATCATTCTCCTCGGGAGTTGCACGATCTCTTCCACTTCCTCTCGGTTGTTCGTCCGAGGAAGCCGGTGTTCATAATGCAATCGGTGCGATGCCCATCACGAATCAGCGTGCCGCAGCCGGACGATGCGACGTGCGTAGGAGCGACGTGATCCTTTGATCCTTTGCCGGCGGGTAGGTACGTGCGTCCACGGCGCGCTATTAACCACGCTCGTTTTCTCCTTTACGCGGCGAAATTCGGTGAAAGGTCTCGCGTCTATCCGCCACGAGTCGCTGTAGGAATACCTGCCACGATCCTCTCTAACCGAACACGATCGACCACGAGGGCCCAGGTGACGAGAAACCAGCTCGATGCTAGATGTCGCGCGATCGTGACCGTCATCCAAACGCGACGATGACGAAACAGACACACTGTGTACTCGTGCGTCGTCCGCCCCTAATGCGATCGTTCGCGTCGATACCGATACCAAACGATACCAAACACGCTCGTTGAATACTAGAAGAAGCGGATACCAGAGGCAGTGAAACGCAGGGAAAAAGGGAGAGCTGATTTCAGGTTGTTAAGAACCGTTTGGGACTCGTGTATAATTGTACGCCGGCTATAATCGATGAGTGATCGCTAAGACCGGGTGTCCATATCAAGTGGATGGACCTTTCAAGACGATGCTATTAGGATTCAGGGACTATTGTCGATGGCTAATTGATAGGTTAAGGTGTTACGTTGGTAGGCTAGGTGGTCTTTAATTGGAAGTCGTTTTCGAACCGAGAAAATTTATCGAGTTAATTGTGGATGCCTTTAGTCCTGCATTTTAGTATCGAATTACGTGCTTTTAATAGTTAATGGTATTTAGTAATATGGCGACTTAATTGGTTGTTGCTACACCAGAGGATAGATCTTGTGTTGCTGTATGGCAACAGATACCTTTTGCTTCTCTATCGAAAATTCGTTGCAATTGGACATTTCTAGATGGAAAAATTTCCAAAATTAAAATATTGGATTATATTTGTTTGTTACTATCTGTATCGTTCTCGATATTATTCGCTATTATTTTGTAATAATGGAAAAAATGTGTTCCGATTATCTGTTATTTTACAAACTTACGAGTTCCAGAGTTTCGTAATCTCAGGATAGAACGGAACAATTTAACAAGGGAATTTCTTCGTTGGAAAAATACAAACGAGAGAAGATCGTAATGATTAAGCGAAAACATCGATACTGAGAAGCGAAAACGGTCATGTTCTGCTCTAGTTTCTCACGGAGCTCGCACGTACGATACGTTACTTACATACGTATCACGAAAACGAGGCTGATTTATGGCACGACGGATCAGGAACGAACGGGAGGAGAAAAACCAACGGACAGCATCGGGAATTGCGGAGTTTCTTGCGGCTAACGCGGCGTGCACCTGCGAAACGTTGGAATTTTGCACGAAATTGGAAATCCACCCGAAAAAGTCGATCCACCGTCTTGGAGTAAGCGCCGCGTGAGAAATTGCTGGCCAGTGAAAGTACTCGGCAAATTGAGTGCCCTTTTCTGTGCGTATTCAACGTGGAATTAGCTTCGGGTCTTTTAAATCCAATTTAAAAGCCATCGTTTATGCAACAATCGTTTTCGACTATTCAGAAATCAATTTCATTGATATTTTAATCCTCGTTCGTGAAAAATGTAAAAAGTGGTATAAACAGTAACGTAAGCGCAAAAAATTATTGGAACTTTAAAAAATTATCGTGTTGCTTGCGATCTCGAATTATGAAATATTAACTCAACGTAAAATTCCCTAACAAGATAATAATCAGCGTTTGATTTGGAACATTCCCCTAACTACAGAAAATTCTCTCGAATAAATCTTCTTTCAAACAAACTAAATCAAACCATACAAACTTCTACTATTTTGGTTTTCGATATTCTCATAGTAAATTAACGGGTATCGTTTAATTTCTTAAAAATCATTCATCCAAATGATTCTCAAAAAGGAACATTTTTCAAACTATATAAAATTTCTAACGAATCTTCCCCCGAGCTTCTCCGAGCAATCTAAAAAACCTTCTTACCACTTCAAGCAGTGAAACAACAATTAGCATCCAATTTCCCAAGAATCGTGCGATCTATTATGCAAGAGCCACGCAAAGAATCACCCAAATGATCCTCAAGAAGGAACGTTCTTCCATCTGCGTTAAAGTTTCTCTAATAAATCTTCCTTCAAACTCTTTCAAACAATCTAACAAACACACTCTTACCGCTTCAAGCAGTAAAACAACAATTAGCACCTAATTTTCTACGAATTGTGCGATCGATTATGCAAAAGCCACGCAAACAATCCTTGCAAATGATCCTGAAGAAAGAACGTTGCTCCATCTAGGCGAAAGTTCCTCTAATAAATCTCCTTTCAAACCTTCTGCAACGATCTAAAAAGTAGTTTCACCGCTTCAAGCAATAAAACAACAATTAGCACTCAATTTCCTAAGAATCGTGCGATCGATTATGCGCGAACCGCGCAAAGAATCAGCCAAACGATGCCCCATCAAACGAGATCGAACCGCGTAACAGTGTCTCCAGCAAAAGAAGAAAAACAGCGAGATCGTACGATCCGTAGCCAGATTGACTTGACGACAAAAAGCGACGAAGAGCCTCGTGGCCGCAGCAAAACGCTACCAGACCCGTCCACCGACTAATTACAACAGCCGTACTCACCAATCAACGCGGTGCCGCCATGTGTGGTCCTGATGTTATCGCCGAGTTCCACCGAGAAACGGTATCATAACTATTCATGAAGGATGATCGACGGGGTGGTGGTTGATCAAGGGGGTAGCTTAAGGAAGAAAAGGGGGCCGGTACTGAGAGAAAGAGACGATTTCGCGTTTGTACTCTGGCCGCACATCCGGCGGCCGACGATTCTTGCGGATCCGCCAGGACAATGCGGCTCCTTTTAATCCTTTCTTTTCTCTCTCTCTCACTCTCTCGCTCTCTGGCTGCGCGTATGTGTGTGAATTTCTTTTTTCCCTTTGCTCCTTCTGGTTCTTTTGGTTCCCTCGGTCGTCCCTCTCTTCGTGTCTGGCCTTCCTTCTCTTCCTATTCTTGGTCTTTTCGCGTCCGGGTCGTGGCGGGTCCCGCGGACTCTCCTCTCGGCCAAAGTCCGAAAGGACGCGAGCAACAGAAGCCCTCGGGGGACAAACAGAAGTATGATCCAACATGAAAGGGCGCCGACAGACCGGCAGAACTGTTGTCCCCCGGCGTACTCAAATTTGGATTTATGCAGGACCAGGCCCCCGCTCGTTTGCCACGCATGCAAATCGCCTCTACTATGACGCCGACAACCGGAGGATATCGGCTGATATTACGCAATAGCGTGCTGTTCGAGTCTGATATCCAGCTGGAAATTTTCGATTCATACGGTGGTGGCAGACATTCTGCATGGATTGAGCCACTGCAGCGATAGAGCGCAGGGGTACGAGAGATTCGAGAGAGATGTGCCGGCGGAAAAACGTTCTCAGCGACAATCGTTACACGAGTACGCTCTTTTGCCACAGTTATAATAGAGAAATTAGACAGTTTCGATGGTATCTTTTAGCTTCCTTCAGTTAGGAAGTTGAGCGATTCCACGAATTACAAGGATTGCAAATTTTATGGTGTTTATCATCGCGCTTGACGTCGGTGTGTTATTAGAAAATAATTCTTACAAATCAGTTATCTTCTTTTTTACAACTATAATATAGAAATTGAAGATTCTTGTTTCCAATGGAAGCAGACATTTTTAGCTATGGAATGTTTCTTTTACGAACCCTTCAAAATTCATGTTATAGTAACTTTCTTCAATTGAAAATAATATCCTCTTACCTCGTCAGAAGAATCACCTCGCGTTCATCTGTAAATACGTAAACCACATCCGGTGTAGCTATTTTTCTTCGCATCTAGCAATGTTTGCGCACCAACGATAATCTCCATATCGTATCGTCCGATAAAACCCATCCCATTCGCCATATATCCTTCTCTACTCGAGAACCAATCTGACGTGCCGCGTTTATTGATTCGAAAGTTTGCAAATAGCCAAGTCGGAAACCAAAATCGCTGTCTTCAAACTGCCCTAACATCAGCACCCGATTCCTCGTTGCACAAACACCATCAACCGCATTTACACTGTCCATACGACCCTGCGGGATCTCTTGGTACATGAAGCAACTACGAAAACACACACAGAGGGGGAGAGATAGAGAGAGAGAGAGAGAGAGATAGAAAGAGATGGAGAGAGAGAATCCCATTCGTTCACGTTCCCCGTCAGTTTCAGTACATATTTGTTCGAATCTGTGGAATCGCGGTCAGTTTACCGGACACCGGGGGCATATATTCTTTTACGTAGCGTTCGTCCACGTGATCGCGATACCGATTCCAGCACCCCCGTGGATTCCCGCGGGAGCAGCAACGGGTTAAGTGTTTGCGGTGGTTTGGGATCGTTGGTTAGGTGAACGGAACCAGCGGCCGGTTCGACGGCGGAAAATTAGCTTCGTTAGCTGATCGAGTTAGCCTCGGCACTCGCGGTCACCACTGATTAGAACAAACTGACCGGCCTACGCTGCCTGATTGCGAAACCTGGGGACAGGGATGGTCCGAAGGATCGGTGACCGCCGGGCATACCATGTAAGAGACCGTTTCGTCACCCGTGCCATAATGTTCGTTCGAATGTCTGCTTCTTTAATCCTTCAACGTACGATCTTCCTCGAGCTAGCTAGTCAAAGTTGCACAGTTCTGTATACACTATTAGGCGAATGAAACATAAGAAGCGTCATCGTACGTACGATCGTATCAATTATCTCGTAGGTGGAGTCGTTTAAGAGATACGAAGGTCATCCCTGTGCTTTCTATGGCACCCGATGTTTCGTCCAAACCGAAGATATGTTTTGACGTTAGAAAGATACGGTCGTATAGAAAACGACCGAAAGAATTTGAAATCGAACACACAGGCCAATTATGGAATCCAAGTACACAGCCGAAACGATCTATCGCCGAAAGTGGTCGTTAAATGGACACGAGCTGTGGACCGCACCGGAAGCCGGCAGCATTTCCGTGTGTAACAAGAATAACTGACGGGTCGATGCGATCAGCTGCGTTTCGCGTGTAGATACGGAATTCCCAGAGGTCTATCGATGAGCGCCGATCATAAATGCACCAGCTAGATCCTGGAATCGGAGTCGTAGGACACGTTCTAGCAAAAGGGACGCGTCTTCGCGCTTAACTCCCCGTGGCCGATCGAGCGGTGCTCGTTTATGGCCGCGTTCGACGGTCAAGTATTGCCAATTAGTCAAGTCGAACCGCTCGAAGACGCTTCTGTTGACGGCCTTTGCCGGATCGCATGAATAGACGAGGTACCATTCATGGGATGCCATCAGTGCACCGAGTAGAACGACGCTGGGTCGTCGCGAATGAAAATTCGATCGAGTGCTCGTTGCTTTTATTTGGTTTAAGCATTCACGAGTCGAATTTTGAATTGGTAATTGAGAGGATAATGGCGGTTCAGAGTATCGTGGAAAAAATGGTCACGATGCATCGAAGACTATTATTTTCTGTCTTGGAGCTTTTCGTTAATCGAAGGAGCAGATAGATATTTCAGACGGTTTGCTGACTAAAGCGATTCATGTCGTTTCCATGGCGTTGTAATATAACATTCTTTTTATTTTATGTACAATTTACAAAATACAATTATGTATTTTTCTGTCGTATTTGTATCGATCGTTAAGCACAGAGAAATATCGATATCGTATAATTAGATCGCAGATTTTTATGCATTTACGAGAAATTGGAAGGTGCAGAAATATATGAAACGCATATAACGTGGAAAAATATAAAAAATATTAAAAGTGAATTATACTTGTTATTAGATTTAATGGAATAGAATGGATGAAATAAATGTTTGCGTAATAGTTCTTTGATTCTATTAATGCAACTATGAAACTATATAAGAATCCATAGTCAACATATTGTAACTTCATTTATTTCTTCCATAATTGTTTTGAAACCTATCTCTTTCAAGATTTCCATCTCTTATTACCAAATTATTCGAATATTCACGAATGTTTCTACAATTGTCGTATACGGAACGAACAATAGAAGATGCGAATGATTTACGTAGCTCCCTCGTGAAAAATTAAAAATCTAAAAACAATCGGTGAATCTTAAACGTTCTACGATATGAGACGCGTCGCGATAGGAGGGTAACTGGTGATACTTGCACCTCGAGTGACCATAAACGATGTACGTTCGCCAGAATGGTAGCTGGAATTAAGGTTGATCGGGTCTGCCCCTTGTGGTCGCGTCGGAAGTAAACATTCGTTGCACGTTTCCACGGTCTGGATTCGCAGGAGGTCTCGAAAGAAGCAATATGAATCATCGGAGAACGAGCAAAAATAATTCGATGGATTTATAGTCGGTACTTATTAGGAAAATGCGACCAACTTGATTGGATGGACCGTTCAATCAGCACCGGTGGAAATAATGGCCGATTACGACGTCGATGAACGTTCCCCACTCCCCGTTCTAACCCATTCGACAGTTTCACGAATTCTTATTCTGTTAATGATCGTGGAAGTTTTTATCGAGATATGTATAATTTTGTGTGCTAGACTAGATTTTCCGCGTAGTAGTGAATATGTGTGTTTATGAGCGAAAAACAGATGAATGTAATTGTTCCATTGGCAGTGTGGTATGGAAGATGGCGAGACAAAGAGGGTGCTGAGACGCGTGCAAATGTACATCGACGAAGATCCTGGGAATCGTTTATTAAATAAATCCAAAACTATTTTAATATGAATTATAAGTGTAACCTTAGCGTTCCTTTACTTTTATTTCGGCGATTAAGATCCACAATTCTCAACAGTTTTGGTTTAATTCAGCTTTAATATTGGAATTCTGTTGTTTAACATTTTAGATGGTTTTACGAATCGTCGTGACATAAGTTGGCATTTTTCGAGGTTTGTTTAAGAGAAGACTTTAAAAGTTTTGGATAGGTTGGTGGGGAAGGTTTTTACCTTGACATTGCGATACGTGGAATTTTTGTAAGTTTTAGGGATAATTCTAATGGAGTTTGATGGAGTTTTAGTTTTAAGATCGTGATAACTTTTTTATTTGATTGTGTTTGACTTTGGTAAAAGAGGAATTTTTATGTTCTGCGATTTTGCATATCTCAACCTTTATTTTAGGGAAGATTAGATAAAATTTAGTTGTGTTTGGGTTTTAAGGAGTCGTAGAGGTCTATCGTTCGTATAAATCGTTAAGTATCGCTTACGACACGTAACGTTCTAATATTCTCAAGGAGATTTGACGTTTAGCCGTAGCTCAGGACGAGAGATTTTTAAAGATTGTTATATTGAAAAACTTTTATTTTCCCATCTTACCATACTCTAAAATTTCTACATTCAACGAATCTCTCATCCCCTGTTTAGTTACGTTCCAAGTAAGTCAAACACCCCATCCATCTCATTCCTGCGACTAAAAAACAGTCGATCGAATTACTGTCCAATGCAAACCATATTGTCCACATGGACTGCTCGTCGTCCACCATCGTCGCGGAATTTTCAATCTGCAATTAAAATCTCGCTGAGAAGAAACTAAAAAAGAAAAAAAGAAGGAAGAGAGAGGAAAAAATGAAGAGGTAAGAAAAACGACAGACGAAGAAATTTCCTCGGCGGACGTCCGATGGAGTCGATCGAGACTCGGTAGGCGGAGAGTCGATAATGAATTCGATGGCAGAACCTTTCGACTCGTCGTCCTCGTCCTCGTCCTCGTCGTCGGCCATGTTTTTTCATCGCTCGACTTAGGGGATGCAGGCCTCGAGTGCATCACTCTTTGGCGAACCTCTCAGGACTCGCCTCGTTTCCTAACGAAGGGGGTTGTTCTCCCTCCCCTCCCTCTCAGAGAGCCTCGTCTTTCGACCAGCTTCGCCCCTTTTTTTTTCATAGAACCCTCCCGAGGAAGAGTGTAATCCTCCTCTTGCCTCCCTCTCCTTCCTTTCCTTCTTCCTTCCTTTCGTTCTTCTTTTAACGTCTTCCAACCATCGCAACCCCTTTTTTTCTTTGTGATTTTGACATGGCCAAGCGAAACTCTCACCGCGGCCGCGAGATAGTTCTTTTTTTATTCCCCTTTAATTAGCACGCGATCGGCACCCCTTTCATCTCGCGGATGGTCGAGACAAGTAACAGCGGCTACGTAGTTCTTTTTCGTTCTCCTGTGTTTCTTCGTAATTTTTGTTAAGGTCTTTTTGGCGCGCGAGTGTTTCTGACGGGCGAGAAAATTTGAGTATAGCAGCCTTTTTACCGGATTCTTCGCTTCCTTTTCTCCAACTTTTTTCTTTTCTCCTTTCTTTTTTTTTTTTTTAGCCGTTAATTATCTCGAGAAAGGATTATTCTTCTTTCGGCTATGACAGAGCTTTTCTTAGTTTTTAATTATTTCGACAGCGAATTCGTTTTTTCTTGTGCTATGAGAAATTCGTGTTTTTTCGTGTGTCGTTGACGAAGAATCCGCGTTGTAATATTTAATCGTTCCAATATAACGTGATTACGCTATCTTTTCTTTTGTTTCAGATGTATTTTAGTTGCTTTAGTAGAATAAATGTATTAATAACACGTTGCACACACTCCCTCGTGGCCGATATAATTTAAAAATAATTTGATCCTTCCAAATTTAAAAGCAATTTAAATTACCGTAATATGCTATGGATATTAAAGTGTAGAAAATTTTGAAGACGGTTGACATTTAACGCACATCATCTTCGTTGCACATGTTCGAAGCATGAAGCATGAAGTTCGCAGCAGTGAGAAAAGAAGTTTCTCTCGGAAAGACGAGGGTCGTGGTTTTTGTGCAGTTCGTTGAATTCACCGCGGTAATGACGATAAATATCCTGGTTGCTGTTTATCCCGAAAAATACCACTTGCATCAGAAAAACTGTCGCATCTGTTCGTTTGTAGCAGCGGTTCTTCGTTATTTTTCATTTACCTTAACCCTCCCTTTTTTGTGTAATTTCGTCCGCCATCAAACTACCTCTTAAATATAATCAAATTTCAACAGTCAATTATTCAATCTTTCAAAACGTCGTCAGCAAAGAAATATAACTCGTTCTTAAGCGAGAATCGTTAACGAAAGTCGAAACCATCTTTCCGCAATTATAAAGGCAAGAAATTATATCTACGGATGTAAGAAAATATGTTGACCACTGTAAAAAAATTACCAATGATCAACCATGTCGGATAACGTCGTTAATGTATATATTTTTTCTCTTCGAAGTATATCAGGGTGAATTTCGTTTAGTATTTGATCCTTGAGTGGCTTAATCGTAACCACATTCCAGTTTGACACTAGAAATATCAAATGGGTGTAAATTATGAAACCGTAAATTATTCTTCAGCAGTTATTTCTAAGCCATAGGGAAAATACGAAGAAAAATAAACTGTAACTAGCGTTAAGGAACTTGAAAGAAGAGAACAAACAAGTTCGTTCAACGTTCAAGCGATACAAGAAACAAGTGAAGAGTAAACGACGTCGAATTGCAATGCAATGATTTGATAAATATTTAAAGAAACGAAGACGAAGCTTAGAATTGATTATATTTAACGAAACGAAGGCGAAGCTTCGGTGAGATGAAATTTCGCCTCGAAACGAAGAACCTCTGCGTTTAAAGCAAGAATTATAAAATTCTTGCGTTTCGTGCAC
This sequence comes from Bombus terrestris, assembly GCF_910591885.1. Taxonomy (NCBI): domain Eukaryota; kingdom Metazoa; phylum Arthropoda; class Insecta; order Hymenoptera; family Apidae; genus Bombus; species Bombus terrestris. Next base: position 3,826,840 of record NC_063276.1, read on the forward strand.
CTTCCCGCGGGACGGGAAAGGACGAGGATCGTACGTGTCCCGCGATACGAGAACTTTTTGCAGCTGAAGGAAGAGCAACGCGTATTCGCGGACGTGTACACAGTCCGGCGTCTATTTGAATTCAGAGCACACCGCGTTGAAATACGCTAGGAAAAAGAAGGATTCCCACACTTTCGAGGCCGACGTGCTTCATTCACCGGTTTCGCGTGTCCCCTTGACTGGCCGTGCTATCATTTCGCGTCTCTACGATTTCGTCTCCGCGATCAACGTCCATCTCGAATGTCTTGTCATGCACGACGTACGGTGGATTCAAGTTACAAACTTTTTTTGGCCAGAATAATATCTCCGATGAAAATTCAGGGTTCATTTCATCGGAGGTTGGTGTACACGTCACAGTACATCATTAACGACATTTAAATCGTCTTATTGGATCGCGTTATCAAATAGCGTTGAGGAACCATCAAATTGAAAGATCATTTAGCTCGTTATCTAACTTAGAAATCATCCGTTTATCTCGTTATTACCTCTAAATCATATAAATGTAAACCATCGATATGTCCAAGAAATCAGCTTTAAAATCCTCCAAGAAACAGACTCCATGCTAAGAAGAATTCAAAATCAAAGAATTCACTTGTTTCGCTCAAACATCGTTATCCTAATGTAGGGACATGTATACCATAATCTATATCATTTATATCATTAAACTACTTAGATCCATGCCATAATCGCCTGCGAAATCAACTCCAAAATCCTCATCCACCAAAGCAAACCGCGACAAATCTTTCCAATCTAACAAATTGACTCTGCCAGAAAGAACGAAAGTCAAAGAATTCACTTACTAAATCCAGAGATCATCCCGCTGTTCCTTTACACCGTAATTCATGTAACCTACCACTAAACTAGCTGGAAATTCACGTCATCTTCATTTCCGAAATCCCCATTTAAAATGCCGATTCGTCGAAGCAGATTGCGTCAAACCTTTCCAATCCGCGTCCAACAGACTCTGCGAAAATCGTTACGTTATCCTATTATAGAGAAATCTGTATAATCTACCGTTAAACCATGCAAATCTACACCATCATCGTTTCAAAATCAGTCCCGAGATCCTCATCCGTCGATGCAAACCGCGGCAAACCTTTTCAACCCGTATGCAACAAACGTACTCTGTCAAAACGGACGAAAGTCAAAGAAATTCAGTTACGTAATTCAAAGATCATTACGTTATCGTATTCTACCAGTGGACTATGTAAAAATCTATGCCATCGTCTGAGATCGACTCTAAAATCCTCATCAACCAAAGCAAACCTTAACAAACCTCTCCAAACCGTCTCCAACAGGCAGACTCTAACAAAAAGAAGCAAAGCCAAAGATCACCACTTCCTCCCATTACCACCTCCCCCACCAAAAGCTCATCCTCTGCTCGTGCGATAAACTTATCCAAGACGCGGTCACGTCTTCGTGCTAGAGAACCTGGTCGTGGAGAACGCGTCGAATGGGAAAAAGAGAGGGCTCGAGTTCCGTCAAACGATTCGGCCTCACGGCACGTATCCAGATACGCATCTTATGGGAACGTTTCGGCCGGGTCGTGGCCGAACGTAGAAAAAAAAGGCTACGGGGCAAGAGCAAGGTGGCTTGCTTGACCAAGGTGGAACAAGGACGTGCCAGCAGGCGGACTACGCGAGCTAAAACAGACCAGGAAGACGAGAGAAGAGGGGCAAGGGGCAAGAGAGAGAAGTGTATTACGAGCGCGGCACGGACCGACGTAATATTCATCCCGGGTCCTGGTCGAGGTCAACGGGGCCATCAGCGGACTGGAGATGAATGAAAACTAGGCCCATGCCACGCCACGCCAACCACGGGATGGGAATAGTGGCAGAAGCAGAGCTGAATGGGGCCTCATGGCTCAGGGTAATGGGAACCGCCGCTCGTAAACGGCTGCGTAAGCTTCACCGGAGATACGGAACAAGAGGATGACGCTAATTCAGCGACAATGAAGGTGGTCAATGGTGGCGAGTCAAAGGTAACACTGGCTACTGGGTTTAACCTGGTCGAGGACCGAACGGTAGTTGATCATAATGCTATTAGTGCTGGATTATCTCGTATCTGATATACGTGTTTCGTAGATATCCTTTGGTCTCTAATTCGACCAATTGTTCATTTTCTTCGTGTTTGTTAGACGTTGCTACTTGGTCAGTGGTGTCGAGTCAAGGGTAACACGGTGTATTTTGTCATGCAGCTTTCCTTTCAGTTTCTTTGACGCAAGATTCATACTCCAGTCGCCGATAGTCACTCTCTGATGTCAGTCTGGATGAAAAGAGGAGATGTTTCCCAATTCTAAGGTTTTCAACAGATAGAAATGTATTGATTCATTAAAGGAAGTCTTGAAACGAGAACTTTAGATTATTAGGACTATCGCGTCTTAGTGGATATAAAGGACAGTCGTATAAATTTGCAGCGGTGTATCTCTGACGATTTAAATGATATTTCGTAAAACATTATGCGAGCAAAGTCTGGTTACTCTCTCGTATTTTATATTTTTCCTCGTATTTTTCATTTCAATTTTTTGATGCAAGTTTCATGCTCTGTGACATACAGACGTCCATCTGGGAGAAAAGACAAGGTACCTGAGTGTTTTTTAATTCCAAATTTTTGACCAGGGAGGCAGAGATTAACTAACCAAAGGAAGATTTGCAAGGACGTTCCTGTTTTATTTTTAGGAGCGCACAGATCAATTAGGGTTTATATATCTCAATGAACATGTCATGGTAATGTCTTCCTAATAATACGCGACGTTTTTCCCCTGATCGTGCGGGTTCTCGGTAGTCGGCAGCTTTTTCCCGAGGATTTCAACGTTAGACAGGCGAATCACGTACAGCAGGTGTGCCACACGGATCCGTAGAATAGCATTTTATTCCCGGAATTTCGCGAGGGAATCGCGCGAACGAAAAGAAATGCCGGGAAGCGGAATTTACATAGCGCGGCGAAGCGCATTTAAAAAATCCGCCCCGCTGCTTTCGTCGGTTATTATTAGCTTCCACGATCGTCGATAGAGTATCCTCCATCCAATAAAAATATCTTCATCTTTGCATTCGTTTGCATCAATTTCGCCTTTTTTAAGAAGCATAACTCAACTCTTCTAAAATTAACTAAACACTTTGACTTTTTTTCTTTAATTATTGTCTAAATATAATAAAAATTCGTCAAATTTCTCTCATTGTAATCATCATTGTAATCATCATTCTCTCGTTGTAAACATTAGCAACTCATCGCTCTGAGACACCCACAGTTATCATTTACGAAAAGAGATCACTAAGAGAGTTTGGATTCTCCCAAAATCAATCGAAATTTCAAACAATCTCCAAATATTGTTCAAATACTCGTGCAAATCAGACCACCTCGAATTTACCAACTTACCACGTCTAATTACTCCAAATTTCCGCTTAAACTGACCAAAATTTAAAACGATCAAACCAAATATTATTCCAATATTTCTCCAAATCAGACTGTTGCAAATTCACCACGTCAAGATACTTCAAACTTCTACTCTGAAAAACCGTGATACTAACGTATTATTAAATCAAACCACTCCAGTTTCACAGCATCGTGTTACTAAACTAGTTAGCTGTTGCGACCAGTTTGAAAAGTGCCGGGAAAGGTAAGCGACGACGAGTGTACTCGTCAAACACAGGCTATGTGTGACAACATAAAATTAATCTGTAACGAAATCACTGTTTTATTTCTTAATTTTATCACTGCAACTTACTGCGATTACTAAATTGCAATTTAAGCGGTAAATTCTAACTATTGTACTTTTTACGCACGACGAGTATACTCGTCGTAACACAGAATACTGCCATTTCTTCATGACGAGTATACTCGTCAGAAAACGACCAACTGCTGGATCCTAGCAAAAATAAGCAAAATTCGAAATAGTCAAGCAAAATAAGAGATAGAAGGGACAAGCTAACGCGAAGAGCGACAAGAAAGAAATAGAACGAAGGAGAAGAGGAGGAAAGAAGACGTGGCGAGGCGAAAGGGTGGCGGAGAAGGGCCCGAAGAGGGCGGGAGACGAGAGTATAAACAAGAGACGGTCCCCGGCCACCCAGATAGTCGGCTCCTCTCGCCCTTCGCCATTCTTTGGCCCGTCTCGTCGATTCTCCTCTTCCTCTTCTTCTTCCTCCTTCTCATCCTCCTCTTCCTCTTCTTCTTCCCAACTCTTTTTCTCTCTCTGCTCGATATTCAAACTAATAAATTAGGAGGCCCTCCGGGTCTGGGGCCGCGTATGAATCATCTAAAACAATGGAATGCAGACTAAGATGGCGCCTCTGTCTGCCCGACTGCAGCACGGGTTCCACAAAACTCTTTCCATCCTGCTCGCGTGGACCTTACGAACGGGCCAAACGCTCGTAGACGATCACTGACAGCCTGACGACAGACAGTCCGTCCGTACTTGGTTATCGGGGGGTCCTTTTGTCTCTGCTACGTCAGGGATTCTCATCCTCGCCCCTTTTCCACCAACCCCCTGCCGCTCGTAAATCATTCTACGACCGAGACTCTCGTTTTGCTCCTCTTTCCTCGGTTTTGGGATCGGTTGTCCTTGCTTTTTTGATATCGCGCAGGTTGCTTCGATCGGTTGCTCTTCTTAAGATTCCTTGATCTTAGATTCTCGCAGTCAGTTGTATGGTTTTCCAATTTTTGTGCGGGAATTTGGAACTGTCGAAGAATTCTTTAGAATTCCACTTAGCAGAGTTTCATTGGTAAAGTTTCAGAAGCGTAGAGTCTCGTTGCGATTTTTCCGATTCTTTGACACGTTCGTGAGATATTCCTCAAATGATTTCTATATTCATGTTTTTCATAATCTGTCGCGCGATCGTTAGGCGTAGAAATGCATCCTTTTCGAATTTTGTGTAGAATTTGTACATGATCGGTGTGAATTCTGTCGCAGAGAATTACTTCCTTTAATTATCTTTACACTTATCGCGAAGGAGCATAGAATAATAGAAATAATCCACAGAAAATCCTAAATTAAATTCTCTCGTCCACCATAATTTAACTCGTTAAGTTAAATTCTGAGCCAAATCGAGAATTCTCTTTTTTACACCAATATACGCATCTCGCACGTTAAGCGCATTTCCCGGTTAAGTAGTAACGAGAATCATAATAATTTCACGAAAGAAGAAACTGCTAACGCGGTTAATATGGGTCGAAGCGAATTCACAGCTACTGCTTCTCGCCAGATTAAATTTTAATAACTCCAACGCGAATGTCGTATCTAAACGTCCATTTCTCGTTTCGAACAATTCAAACGACTCACCCCTGAGTGTGTCAAATTCCCTGGACAAGATACATGGTCGTCGAACAATGAACGAACGAGCAACGAGCTTGAATCTCGCGTGATCTCTAAAACTCACCCCCAGAGAGGATCTTGTCCCCAGAGTGAGCGAGCGTACAACGCGGGGGTGGTTTAAAATGGAAAGCTAATGACTTGTGACCGGAGATCATTTCGAGTGGTCGCGTATCGGCCGGACAATGGTCATTGTTGGCCAACACAGCTCGACGGGGGATGATTCGGCCGGACATGATTTACTTTTCTTCGGTTGTCGCGCGCCACCCCCGCACGCTCTGTGTTCCACGCGTCGACAACAATGAAGGCGTACTTCTGTTTTCACGAACGGGGCCGTCTCGCTGTCAAAACAGGGCCATTATCGTTGCCTTGTCCTGGGAACGAGCTTCCATCGCGTTAACGGCCGTTTCGAGGGGTGTTGCTCTTGTTTCTTAGCGGCCTTATGGCTGGATCGATGTCTTGCCGGTATCGCAGGGAAAATTGAAGGATTCCAGATGCTCGGCGATGCCTGAAAGGGCCTTAAATTGATGATACATCGCGTATGGTGGGAAGTATTCTAGCGTGGAAAAATTATCCCGCGAAATTTTACTTAGTCAGTTCGTATGTTTTGTATTTAACAAATTTTTGCTTCTTTGGTAAAATGGAGTTGAGATGTTTCGCGCGTTCCGCCGATTAAATAGCGCAAGCTTTAGACGATGCTATTATCTGGAATTTTTATACTGTTGTTGGTTTTCATGATCCGCTGCCTCTGGGAATAATTTCGACGGGGGAAATTATTTGAAAAGTTTCGTTTGTTTGCTACAGCTTGTTTAGTTCATCCTCTCTGTCTAGGAAACTAAAATTGGAATTTTTATTTATTTCTTTTCATACTGCTGTTATTGTTTTTCATGATCCACTGCTCGCAGCAATAATTTACACACGGAACACTGAAAAATATTCTGCAAGACTTAGTTATGTTCGTTTTGCTGAAATAAAATCTGAATGTTTGTTTCTTGCGTTAGAATATACAGTTTTTTTTTTTTTTGTATATCGTTATCGTTATATTTCTAATAATACCGTAAGAATATTCCAGAGAATTTATTGAAATTTGTTTCAGTGAGATAAAGTTCCAACTTCAGAAAATGTAATCTTCGGACTGGAAACATTATTATACGTCATTTTTACAGGAAATACGTAAAGGTCTTAATGTATAACGTGCCTTTGATCGTACAAGGAGAAAAGAGAAATTCGTTCAATCGCTAATTTATGAGATATCAAATTGCGAATTCGTACGATGCTAATAAGCTCGTGGAAGTTTCATTCCCTCGTGTCGAAACGAATCTGGAGCCTGCAAACAACAGGATCGATTAAACGGTGAATCTTTTAGCGTTCGAAGAGATCGCGCGTTAATTAAACCGATACGCTATGTCGCTGTTAATTACCAGCGGTTAATTATTCGTAAACATTCCTTCGTATAGCAAAAGGGCAATCGTAGTTAATTGTTCTTTCTGTGAAAACCTGTCAATTTACATTACCTTGGCTCTGACATTATCCCGATAGAAAATTCTCTCGTTCAACGTTACACAAATATTCATTATTTCTTATTGAGAATTCTCATGAGATCCTTTTAATCGATCGTCGCGATTTTTTGGATCGTAAAAGTTTCACACGATTTTCCCTCTTCATATCTTTACTTTAATTTCGTAATTTATTTAATATCGCAAATCGGTCATTTCCTCGTAAGTTGCAAAACGTATAAAATCAAAGATAATTCGAGATAATTTCGTTCTTGTATCATTACTTCAGTAGTTTCATAGTAATTTCATCGTCCGCCTGCGTTTCCGTTTAATACGTCCGCCGCGCACGTTTATAATTGCGCAAGGTATTTTGGGATTTCGGGGCCGGAAAACGGGCGACAAACAATTTCGAGAGGGAACGCGCGTTTCCGGGACGATTAACGGGTGTTCCGGGCAAACGGTGTTTTGTAAACGCCGTTGGAAACGTTGTACGCGCTGGTGTCCCGTGAAACGGGGGTGGAAACGGACGGTGGTCGAAAAATTTGAATCAGAATGGTCGCGCGATATTCTGCTGTTCCTTGTCCTCTCCACCTGATGGATCGCTTTTTCCAACTTCCTTTCTCTCTCTCTCGCTCTTTTACTCTGCCTGTTTAAGCCATTTTAAGCTACAATGGCACAGGAGAATATTGGATCGCTTGCCACAGAATTTCCTTTACGAATATGTTATTTGCATTGTACGAAACATTTTGAAATTTCCTTTACACCATAACGTGACACGAGTATCGCTCATTTTATTTAATATATAGCGACTCGCGGAAATGTCCATTGTACGAAGCTTTTTCATATTTCCTTGGCACCGTTTACATTAGCAAAATATGAAATCGATGTGAAAAAGTATGTACATAGAAGTTACAACACATTTACTGCAAGCATACAGTTAGTACAAAATTAGTATTTTAGAATAGTACAGAATACAGTATACAATATGACTATTAGTCTTAAATGTACAATTAAACTAATATTAATTAAATGTACAATTAAATTAATAATATGGTCTCGTTAAATATCGTGGCTTATTAACATAGTCAATAAATGACTGATCCAATACGTTGACGATTTTTGGAAGTGTATGTTGCCAATAAATATCTCGTAACTGTCGTATACACATCTTCAGATGCTTCAAATTTTGCCAATAATCGCGTGTGATCCCATTCGCTTACAGGAAATACCCGATTTAATTAACAATGCTATATGAACAGGAAATTGTAAGCAGTTTAAAATTTACGTGATATATATCACCTACTTTGATCTTTTAATCTCTCAAACTCACAGGTACCATTTTCCAAACCCACAAGTACCTGCTTCTTGATTTGTATTTGTACCTTAACACAGATCCCTTACTATTGGCTTGGCAACTAAGTGGTTGCGGATTATGTCAATACAACCTAATGACAAAATCCGCAATCACTTAGTTGCCAACACAATACCCACGAACTCAAGATATATCAATTACTTTTACCGATCTTCTACAAAAGGGTAGTTGAAAAATTATTTAAGCCTCACAAGTCACGTGGAAATTCTTTGCAAGTGCTACGTAAACTTCGTACCATAAAAGGTTTCTCGAAGTGTCGAAACAGTTTCCCGAGCCACCGTATCTACCAAATAAATTATTTTCTTCCTCTGGAAAGAAATTTAAAGGAAAGACAAATTTTTCATAAAGAAGTGGCAGCAAGCATTAAGATACAAGAAGGAAGTAGGCATAGGGTGTTCCATGGAAATTACGTGGGGTTGCTTGACCGTAAACTATGGTCGATTCGACGGCCTTAGCCGTTGCCCAGCACACTGACCAATTTCACTCGAAGTACTATCATCGGCAGCGCAGCGGACCGTGTCGAATAGTCGCTTCTTTTGCCGCGGATGTCGTGAAAATAAGTATGCGCGGCCGATCCGAGCGGAGTCTCTCGTTGCCAGTTAGCCACCGTGAAATTCCGACCGTACGATTCCTAATGAACGCCCTTCGTTCATTCTTTCGTCCAGGCTCGTTCCTCCCTGTTTTTCCATTTCCATTATACACGTACGACTGGATATTAAGACTCGAACGTTTCGTACGGATCTGAAATGACGTAATTGCGACTTTTTGACGGCAAAAATAATCTTTTTTTCTGTATTTTTGCAGCACGATTGAAAGTTGGTGTACGCACATATATCGTATTATTAGAAATATTAAAAATATCGAACATACGAGAATATTGAAATATTAACAAATATTAGAACGTGGAAACCATACTGATATTTGAAATTAGAATATTCAAATATATGATATTATAGATATTAAAATACCGTTAGAAATATTCACTACTAAAATAAGAATTAAAAAGTTAGGATATTAAAATATCTATCTATATTAATATATAATATTAATTATATTAGCAATTATTAGTATTATTAATATATTGAATATTAATATATCTATATTCAAAGTATCAAAGTATTGAAATGTCACTATTGAAGGATATTAAAATAACTTGAAGAACGTCGACCGCAGCGGATCTTAAAGAGCGCTTCCATTCCGGATGTGCCATCGGAAGTCACCGGGAACAGCTGGCTGGACGATTGCTTGAAATTAATCTTCGATCAGCCTGCTGAGGTATTTATCACACTTGACGTTATAACGGACACCCGATTATGCTATGTATTATGCGATGGATTTTTAAACAGAATAAACTGCGTGCGTAAGTTGATTCAGCTACTTTAAGGGAGAAACGCCAGGTTAGGCGATTCGTCTTGTTTTCTTGTTATTATTGGAAATTATCGACGGCACAGTGCCGTGATGGAATGGATTACAAGTGGAACGCAGGAAGCGGAGGCGTGACGGTCACGTTAGCGTGTCCACAAACGAGCTTATAATAGACAGGAAGATTTTTCTTGCTGCGGTTACCATAGACGAGAACTTTAAATTGCAGTTTCACTCTGTTTAGTTCTTATTTCTATCCAATTCAATTCAGGGACTAAAAACGAACGCTTTAGAACCTAAATTTCGTTCCTTCATTTTTCTCCTTCATTTGTTCGTTCGAAGGTACACTGTTCAAAGTTATTGGTAAAGGTCAGGGAATGATTATTACGAACGATCACTTGGACAGCAGTAACAAGGTAGTTCTAGTATTTAAATTCATTATAAGAGAAAAATACTTGATCTTTAGTTCGACCTTTTGGTTGAACATAAATTTCTAAAAAATGCTGCTGCATCTCTGTCGCAGCAGCTGCTAATTTATATTTATGTAAACAATATCCACGTGAAATATCTAATTACTGTAAAGTTTCTGGCTAATTTAACGTTCTCAAAAAAAAAGAAAGAAAAAGGAAAAGTGGGGAAGAAGTATATAGTTGCTTGCGAAATTTGCCTTTCCCTGACTCAGGTCCGCTTTTTCCCCTCGTTTTCCATACGAAGAGCCACCCCTTCCGATGTTGGAGTCATCGATCACTGACACAGCCTGTTCACGATCTTCCTCCAAGATCCTCGGCTGTTTTCTTTAGGAGGGGTGCGGAGAAAAAATCGCTGGCCGGTTGGAGGAGAAAAAGAGGGATGAATGAGAAGCAGCTACGAGCATGCCAAAATGTACGGGGCTGCAGCGACCCGTGAAACTCTCGTAAATTGTCGATTCATTAGCGGACACCGAGAAAAAAGTTCTCTACCGTTGGCGCTGCCTTTTTTTCTCAACTCCACCCCCGTTGAATATCGGATTAAACAAGCCATAGCAGTTATACCGTGCGTTATGACGTTTTAGCATTGGTTCCATTCGTTTCGACGAAAATAAAGCCGACGTTGACTACACACTGCTCCGAATAAAGTTAGAAATACGTTTCGGACAATCAACGACTTTAGAATTTTATTTTCGCCGTTGCGTTCTGTATCGAATTTCCCAGAATCCCATTTCTTATTTGGCAAAATTTTCTGATTGGTCGTATACCGTGTGTTCTAGGATTCTTTCACTCGACAAAGATTTTCTCAAGTTCGATCCGCTAATTTTCATACTTTGCAGCGACTGGTACGTTTTCTCAGATTTGTTAAAACAATTCTCGAACTTCCGTCCTATAAAATCTCGTGACATTAAAATTCCACGTTAATTTTCATCCTCGTCCAGCCTTTGCATCGGACTTGCGAATATTCGCAGAGTTCCCTAAAATTCTCAATAATTCCGCAATTCTTCGGGACCCTATTCCCAACGTATTCCAAGTCCTCGGTAACTTCCTGCGATTTCTGCAGCCTTCAAACTTGCGAAGAATATATTCCAACGATTACTCCTCGGTCCTTCTATTATCTGTTTTCAAACAAGTGCCATTCGAAACTTTCCCTTAAAAAGAAAAAAGAAAGAAAATAGAAATAGCCTTTTTCCTTCTTTCTGAAAGGCACATCAGTTTTATACTTTTTCCGAAGAATTCTTGGGCAACCGGTTGTCCTCGAGCGAGGCATCGGTTGCTCTCGCAATTAGCGTAAGTGGGAGGAAGTAGTTTCCCCGCGGACGCGTCCAATTGTCCCTTCCGTCGCTTCCGTCAGTCGGGAACGGTGTGAAAGGCCAGGTCCCTGAGGGAAACGAGGGTTCAGCGAGGTTCGAAAATTCGGGGGCCCGCAAAACGTTCGTCCGCAAAACCGCAGAAACCGTCATGCCGGTCCTTTGTCCGTACCAACGTCTGTCGTCTACCCGACAAAAAAACTAGGACCATTATTACTATATTACGTCACGCGAGCAAAGCGCTGCGGTGGCCATTCCTATCAACGAGGAAGTACAGATGGCACCGAATTGCGTGCGTATCCGGTCAACTTCTCTCTTTTGCCTTGTGCCATTTACTAAATTGCTCGAGGATCTTTACTTTAGCTTTTGGGCTTCGGCTGTGGTAAGAAGCTTCTGTTTTAATCTTTTCACGGATACTTTTCGACGCGTATCTGCACGTTCGAGTCGAAGAAATGGTAAATGTACACGGTTAATTACACGGTTGAAAATACGCGGCTCAAACGTTCGGAGCATGCGAGAGTTTTGAGAGAAACGAGTTCCTTTGGTAAATAGATATTTTATTTATGATATGGTACTTTACCATGTTATATTCGTGTATTATATATACAGGGTGCGGCCGAATGACATGTACAAGCGGGCACGAGGTGATTCTTTATGAAAGAATAAGGAGAAAATATGGATAAGATATTTTTGAAGGCTCAGTTTACGAGAAAATCGAGTTTTATTTAACATATATAACGTATAATACTGTAACACATACAACACTGTATATGTATCTATATAACATATTTTGTATAGCGTTAAAATTGTAATTAACTAGATTCAGTGATATGGCACTTATGATATTCTTTCTTGTCAGAAAAGAAGAAAAACCAGAAAGATTTATCGCATCTAAAAGCGACGCTGCAAACTTTACAGCAGGAATGTATGTGTTTGTCTATAGATATACAGTATCTTTGTATTTCTTACAATCGTCTCCATCCTTCTCCGATTAAAATTACGTGGAAATTAAAAATTCAAACTACTGTTTGCCATTTCCTTAACTCGAGTTCAGTTGCAGTTCGACTTATCTACGTATACGTTTCACAAATACAATGAACTGCAAGTGAGACTTGAAAAATGGGGAACAATTATATATCATTTTACGATCTTAACGAATTTCTCTTTAAAATGATTTAGTGCGCTCATAAATCGCTCGATTATATCAAGCCTCGATCGCAATAGAGATCGGCAATTAAATAAGAATCTGTAATTCATTCGTTGTCTGGTATATTATTTTATTTTATCTAAAGTTATACGAGCTACAAATTACATTTGAACGAAATCGTTCAGGTCTAAGCTTGACGCGTTCGTTTGATAAGAAAATGGAGCAATTTAGCGACAAATTAATATGTGTAACGGAGTGACTGAAAAAAGAGGCGTAGTAAGTCTGTTTAAAACGGGACAGCGTAATGATATAGCACGGGCGTTAATTGAACGTTTACATTGCTCTAATGCCGCGGTTACATCGTGCGTCATTCTCTAAATGGCACCACGCGACCGCCGCGATTTCAGATAGTCACGGTTCGAGGCGTTCCTCAACGTGGAAGAGCTCGACAATAGCAACAACATCGGCCCTCTTTTTAATTAGAATCTCCGATTACGCGCTCCCCCCGTGAGATTTACTGCCGCTGTTTAGATAACGACACTCGATGATGGATGTTCGCGAAACATTGCCATCCGTGGATTTATGAACCTGAACGACAGGTTCGCTTTTCAGGAAATTAATGAGCGTTTCCATTTATTTCCCAGAAAAGTGTAACTACGTATAGATCTCTCGAATTCGCTTAATTATCAGCAGGCACCCATCTTAATAAATCTAAATTTAAATCTAAATAAATCCAAGTATCTCGCGTAGTATTCTTCTGCTGTTTGAAACATTAAGCTCGTGATACTTTTTCGTGATAGGAACAAATTATCAGAGTGTATTTGGTATACGAAATAGGTAGAGAAACATCGATTCTCGGGAGGTATTTTAAGAAGCCCTTTGCACGAGGTCAACATCTATTCGCGAAATTTTTCGTACACGCAAGTTCATATGCAATTAGACGGAATATTCATAACGTTAATTAAAAAAAACTCGCGTATTTATTTCACCGTTGAACGTTATTTTTCCTGAACTCGTCTAAAAATTCCATAAAACAGTTCTCACAAAATGAACATGTATTTTTTTTTCATACAAATTACATGTAATTAAACACAACATCGTTAATGTAACGTAATATTCACTGAGAAAATGTAATTAACACATATTCGCTGTAACCTGGAAAAATTCTATAGAACAGTTCTTTTTGCAAGGTGAACACACTGTATTCGCCAAGCTTTCCGCGTAGATCACATCCAATTAAATGCAATATCCAGCTGCCTACAGCAACGTAGGTGTACAATATACACCTACATTGAGTAAATATAATTGACATCTATCAATATTTATCGCACTATCGAGAAACTCGAATCTTGAACTTGTCATCAAACCCACGTATATACGTTTTTATACAATTTCTGTTTTTTGATCGAAGATGAAGTTATATGGAACACGCACGGGACAAGTACATCGGCAGTAAAATTCCCAAAATTTCAAAAACTAGTTTTACCTCGATCTGCGAACGAAAAATCATGCTTCAATAAACATGTAATTCAGACATTATACTCGGAAGCGCGCGTATTTCCGGTGTTCAACGCCGCCGCTCGAATTCTCAGTGGACGATGAAAGCCAGTCTTCCGGAGCCGGAAGGATACTGCGGTGTGTTTCTTCCTCGCGTAGAATCCACGACTCGTGCACGCACGCTTCTGCGAACCCAGATGGATTTCCGGTACGTGTATCGCGCGTTCCGCGCGTGCAGTCGCGAAACATTTGCAGATATTCGACGGCCAACTCGCCTACGACTTGCGGTCGAATGGAGGAAGTGGCAGCAGGTGAGCCTCAAAGGAGCTGACTTGCCTCTGCGGTTTTCGAATTGAACGGTTCGCTTCGAATTGATCGACGCGAGAAACGCTATGATGCAACGACGCCGAATGAACTTCTCCGTAGAATTTTCTGTCGAGGTTCATCAAGAATATTTCGTTGAATAGCGAAGTCCTGGTTGGTATAGTTTTTAGGATTTGTCGTAGACGAACATTCATCGAGTTATTTCCACTGAAATTTAGCTTTGGTGTTTTCCGACTGCACTTTTTAATTTACCTTGTTGTACGTATATATGTTTTTTAAGTAGGATTTTTGTACTTTTTAATTAGTTTATTAAATATCGCAGAGACTATTCTTTCAAATTTACTGTAGGCGGAAGTTTGCAAAATTATTAGAAATTATTTTCAGCGAGATGTACGCTATTTTTGGTGTTGGTCGGCCGTGGTCGATAAGCAATTTCAGTGCATTTTGTTTATCGTTGAATCGTCTTTAAATTCTTTGCTATTTCTGTCCACTGTTTTTTTCGTTTTTCGAATTATCTTCGCTTTATCGAATTATCACTTAAGGAAAATTGTAAACGCATTGACGAGCATCCCGGAATTTTGTCAAACTTTGTGGGAACACAGAACGGTATAAAAAGTAGACTCAAATAGAATCGACCCAATTTACCTCTGAAATATATATACAATATATTATAATAATGAAAATATATCTATCACCATACACAAAATGCTAATTAGTCTGTTTCTTTGATGTGAACCCTTTATAACAGCAGGGTACATAATTAAACGTTATGGCCAGACCACGTACGTGGAAACATTGTGTCATATATGAGGGTTATATTCCAGCGGAAGCTGGAATCGTTCGTTAGCCTTATACAGGGTGTCCTATAAAAATTAATTAGACAGAAGTTGGTCAAAGTAATTGGACGTGGCGAATCAGAGGAGTGTGTTTAATCGTTTCATTTAACCAAAAGAGGTCTAATCGATTAATGGCCAACAGCAGCCCAGTTGAAACGTTCGACTGACGTCGGTTCAGGTTAGCTTTTCAGTCGATTCTCCAGGCACCTGTTACGGATCGCGTAGATTTTTAAGAGACGGTCTACCCTGTAATTTACGTTGGGTCTTCTTCTGTCGCGAGGGTTGCTTCTTTTCGCTCTGGCCAACTGCCGATTATCATAACTGCTAAACTTCCTCTGAAAGACACCTTCGAGCGTTTCATTGTGTCCCTGTGGAACTTGGCCGTTTCATTAGGCGGAGGTCAGGTTCTCCGAACGGACAAACGTCTTTGGCAAGTCCTTCGTCGTGAAAGTGGGTCTTCTCCGTGTCGTTCTGCTTTCGTAAATATTTTAACGTTCTACCCTGTCGTTCCCCATTCTCGGTGAAAGTGGCTGCTTGTTAGAAGGCGGAAGACAATCTACGCATCTACCTGTTGTCGAACGCTAGTTGTAGCTGCAACGAGACGATATTGTATTTGGGGACGAATAAACATTTCCGGATTACAGGTGGTGTTTATTACAGAAATCAGAGGCGCAAAGAAAATTTCTGCGATTTAAGAAAGAAAGAAGAGTATTCAATAGTTTCAGAAGAAAGATAAAGATAAAAGATAAAGGTAAAAGGATATTAAAGAATCTCAGAATGAAAGGATGCTGATCTCTAAGAGAAGAACTCCGAAAGAAAAATTTTCTGAAATATGGCGAAAGAATATTAAAAGACTTTTAGAGAGAGGAGAATTCTACTGGGAAGAGAATTTCCAAAGTACAGAATTTCAAAAGGAGAGTATCCTGAAAGATGCCGAAGAATTTGCGGAAGAAAAGGTCCTGTAATTGACTGTGGAAAAACGTCCCGCCCCTAGAATTTTTCACTGGGTTCCGCTGATTTTCGAAAGGGAAACAGAAGGAAATTAATAGTATCGGGTCACGGGGACACGAGCAGGACACGCTGCAGTGTCCCGTTAACGAGGAAATAAATGCCTGCCAATTTTTCACCAGAGACAGCTCCACGCCTTCTACCGCCGCCCCCAACCACCCCCATCCGGTACCAGAGCCAGATGAATTTTTAATTTCACAGGTCCGCGTTTTCCGGCATCCGGGGAAAGCCAAGCCGTCACAGGCCAGATTATACGGGGGCTCGGGGATATTAATTCTTCATTCCGTTTCTCTTTCCGTGGCCATTCCGACCGAGCGGACTTCGACTCTCACGGATTTCATCGAACCACCACTCGTCGAGAGAGATGCGTCGCTTCGACGATGATCCTTTGAAGTCTCATCTGTGCGTCTATTATATTAAAAAACGGTATCTTTTGTTCTCGTTCAAACACTCAATTCGCAGCCTATTAACTTCGGACTTATTCATTTTAATTGGTATTTTTCATCGATCGAGCGTCATTATCATGCAAAATGCTATATACAGTACGTATAAAATACGAAATAGAATTAGATGGATGATTTAATAGTTCGATCGAAGCTGTCGTGCTCGTTAGTGACTGGACGATACCAGTTGAGAATTGATGATTCGAAGAAGATAATTTAAAGGTATGGAAAATAATTCTTCCAAAATATAAAAGCACTGTACTTTCCGAGGAAACCTTCCAACTAACGTCTGTCTATCTACCACCCTGCAATTTCAATTCGCCAACTATTAACGATACTTCAAAGCGACAACATCGACCATCGATCATCCTCTCGAAAACCTGGTGCCCGTAGCCTCCAAAAATTCCCACAGGCATCCTATCGCAGTCACAGAAGCTCCGATTAACGTCCGTTTATCTACCATCCTCGAACTCGGATTCGAAAACCATGGACGATGCTCGAAGGTATCCGAATCAACCACCGGGCGTCTTCCGAAAGCAGAAATACGCTCGTACTCTGGAGAAACCTCGTCGGAAGCGGTTCGCCCTCTTTCGCAAACGGGAAAACCCAGCAGCATCCGCGTGTTCGTGCGAGGCGAAGAGAAGCGGAGCGCGAATTTACTGGAAACGGGGTCTTCAACCCTCGGCGTCGCTGTGGCCTTTCGCCACTACGAACCAAGTAATCCTCGCATGCCCGGGGATTTATTCTGCCCGGTGCATGTGCCAGGCGTTTGGGCGACGGGACGCGTCGCAAAAACGTAGGCGCCGGCGCTATGCGGAGGCCAACACCGCCAAAGGCCCCGTTCCCGGTATTATTTTCGGCCGTGAGAGAAAAGACCCTCTCCGCCTCTCCTCTTTGCTCCTCTTAATACGGCGAAATCCAAAACGACGAGATTTATCGGCGACAGAGGGGACGAGGACGACGATACGACGAAGAGGAACGAAGAGTCACAGGGCCCCGGCCGAGGCCAAGTGTTGGATCTTTTTGATTGCTTCCGACAGAGAGCCGGCTGTCGTTGCCTTTGAAGGCTCGTCGATGAAGGATTATTCATCCGCGATGGATAATTTCGACAGGGGGAACCGCGGCGCTCTTTCTTTGTCCACGATGCCTGACGGTTCTACGGAACGCGGACTACGACGAATGTCAACCCTCTGAGATTTGTAGAACTTCCCTTTTTTCTTTTTCTTTTCTCGTCGTTTTGTTCTTGTTGGCGGCGTGGCGTGGCGCGGCGTTAGCTTCGGTTTCGTTGCGGGAGGATTTGCGGTTTCTTGGCTGGATTACTCGGCTGTTCGGTGGGGTTGCATAGCTTGGTTGGATTGGCGCGGGGTTTCAAGTAGAAAGACGTTCCCTTGCTAAGTTTGCAATGTTAATGTACGGTATATCTTATGGTTTCTAGGATGCGTACGGTTACCATATCGGTGAATGTACAGTTTATAGCGTACATCCTTACGATATGTTGTTTATATAGTCAAATATAGTTAGAATATCGTATATATATAGTTTCTTCTTATATTGTATAATTACAATATTGCATTTTGAAACTTGATTTATGTTCGGATTTCGTAGCTTTGGGTTTCCTTCGATTTAGGTATTTTCCAAGATAGAATCACTTCATTCGTTACTCGTTTCTTAACGTACAAATGCTTCGATTTACGTAGACGATAAACAACCGTCCTAAAGAAGACTGAGCAAAATTGAAAGATACTCTATATATTGCAGCACATCTTGTTCGCCGAGATGAAGACAGGTGAAATTAACGGAGCAACAGTTCGCAAGGATAACTATACGCACCCTTCGGAGCGCGTTTCATCCTCCAAAGATCCAATCGTACGAAGATTTCCAGATACGAGAAAGTCAAATGAGAAGTGATATGAACAACATTTCGTTTTCTTTCTGAAAAACAGAGGAACCGTTGTGAAATTAGCGGAACAAAAACAAGGAAGGATATTTAGCGATGTGTCTCGTATATCGTCCAGCGTGGTATAATAATGCAGGGTGCTTCTCGTTGAGCGTAAATCCATGAAAATAAGAGGAGAAAAGCGGTTTCACCGGCGCGCTCTACGTACATATCGCGGCTGTGCACGTTTTCGTACTAGATGAATGCAAATACATATATCAAGAGGGTTGCTCGAGTTCCTTCCGCGACGTCGTCCGCTTGTTTTACTTTATTCGTTTTGCCCGTGGCTGGTGGCTGCGCCGGGTTTACCCGCGAATGAAAATTCAACGAAGACCGGGGGTGTTTCAGAGGAAAAATGGGGGAGGGCGGCGGCAGCGGCGGCGGTGGCGAGAAAGGGGTTGGCGGGTTGAAGAAACTCGCTCTAAATGAAGACGTTATTCCATTGCGCGGTGAGTCCGTTTCGTTTATAACTAAGATGGAAACGTGACAAAAGCAAGGAGTGAGATTATTATTCGCGTAATGACCTTTTCACGCAACCCTCCGTTAGTTGCTGCGATGAATCCCTCTCGGGCAAATCGACCGACTTGATGAAGCAGCTAAATCCTGCTTTTTAATATACATACTTATCCTTGGTCTTATGAGATTTGTTTGTACGGTAACATGGTGGCCGAGGATTTTGCGAAGGATTTCTTTAAGGCTATATAGAATCGCGGACTTGGTCCTTACGATTTTCTTTGCAATCAGATTCCCAGGTATTAGAAGCATTTGAACTTTGATATCTGATGGCGTTTCATCTGCTTGTCGCGAATGAATATTTCCTAGGTATATTTGTATTTATTAAAAGATTGCGACAGTTTGATACCATTGATACCATTGATATAATTGCACAATTATTATTTATTTATTTCATTCGATTCGTGTCGTCTTTTCATTCCAATTTATCCAATTTATCTCACGTAATATTATTTCCTCTATGTGGAATCCTAAGCAAAAGGCATGAATTCAAGATGTTTAGAAATGATCTCCACAGAATAGTCGAAATTACTTATTTTAAAATGATATAAAAGCCCACAGATTACTTGCTTTTCAGTCCGTGAGATTATTTTGCAGTACGCATTACGCGAGACAGATTACGGACAAATTATTTGCACGCGCTATTCCGATTTCTCGATGCCTGTAACCGATAACCTGATATCGCTTGGAAATGCCGGCGGTAATTAAAATGTAGCGAGTCGAAAGCAGAAAATACAAAGCAATAAATTCCCCGAATCATGAATAACGATGGAGAAGTTTGATTTTAAGGATCGATCGAGCGTGCTGCTTAATTAGGAGCGAATCGTCCAGGTCTCATAAGTACGTGAAGCGTGGTGTCACTATTAAAAATTCCCGGCACGAGAAATCGATAAAAAGCGAACTGATCGGTTCCGCGGGGTATCAGCCGCGATGCGAGCGACAATTAATGGCTGCCGGACGGAAGTCGCTTTATGTTTTCATCTTGGCCCGTCCGCCACGGCGTTAATTACTTGTCTTCTTTCTCTTCGACGATCGAGAATCGCATTTTGCGCTCGGCAATCTTCCTCGCTACGTTCCACACGAGAATATTATATCGATCATCTTTAAGTAACGTTTACGATGGAATTTTAACTTATTTTTAATAGTGGAATCACACTCGTAATATCGGATTACTGTCCCGATCCAATGAACGCTGGCTGTATTTCAATCAACTTTTCTATCCTTGGAATTTAATATTCCATAAGAAACGTAATGTACATTATGGATGTTCGATATATTCATTCGCATCCCTCTGTGAATTTCTTCCAACAAACTCTTCCTCTGTCAAAACCTGACATTACGTTGCAGACGTAGTTTACATTTTAAAAGTGTCAAACAAAAAGTATTAAGAACGATTACATGTTCGATATATCCATTTACATCCCTTTTGGAATTTCTTTTAACGAAACGTTTCTCCTTCAGGACTGAACGTTCCCTAAGAAACGTGATTTACACTTAACAAAAATGTTAATAGCTTCTAAAAAGAACTTGCGTCTTCGATGTGCTAGATTTTGTATTTTTTTCGTAATTAATATTAATTAAAATGAAGATAAAAGCTTCATAAGAAGCTTAATTTACACGCTAAAATTGTTAATATCTTCTGAAACTAATTGTATCTTCAGTATATTCATTCACGTTCCTTTTTACATTTCTCCTAATCACCTGTCCCACTATCAAAACTCATCATTTCGTAAGAAACCTAATCTACGTTTTAAAAATGTCACGTGGCTCCTCAATTAATTACATCTTCGATATATTCATCCATCTCTTCTTGGATGCTTTGCAATCAATTTTGCTAATGTCTCTTAAAATCAACGTTATCTTCGGTATACTCGTTCACATCCAGCATGCAAAGCAAATATTTTATCAGAACAGCTGTTCACAGCTCCTAACAACGATCTTCCTAACAACGATGTTTCTTCCAAGCAACCTCCTCACCCTCGAAGCTTAAACTCGATAAAAAATCCACTCCAGGCTCGAGAAACGTTAACAGCACCTGAAACCAATCGTATCTTCGACGATTCACACTTTACGATCGTTCACCCCTTTCTGCGTGTGTCTTCCAAGCAACCTTTTCATCCCCGAAACTCAATCCGTAACAAATTTAATCTTCGCTCCGGACGACGTTTACAGCATCTGAAACCAATCACATCGTCGATATATTTGTTCTTCTTAAATTCGTCGTTCAGTCTGAAAAAAGCTCGATACACGTTTCGTAAGAAACGCAAGCAACGCCGCGAAGATCGTCGACGTCCATCCAACGAATCCACCAGCCGCACAAATCAATCGCAATTTATCCTCTCGCAACGAGGCGACGAATGGGCGGGGGTATTTCGGCGTCGATCAGCTCGCAGGTCCGAAAGAAAGGATCGCGCGGTCTGGCCAAGATGAAAACATAAAACGATTTTCGCCCGGCGGTCGTTAATTGTCGCGGCCCCGAAACACTTGGCGGGTCTCGGCCGGCCTCGGTTTTTGCCGTTTTCCAGGCTCGGCTCGCCGCGCCGCGCCGCGCCACTCCGCTCCGCTCCGCGGAGACGGCCATCTTTGCGAGCCCACCGGTCCGATGGAACACAATGGACGATCCAACGCCGGTGCACCGGTGCATACAGCACACTCACGCAACCATCCGTGTGCCCGTGCACGCGTGCACACTCCTCCATGCGACGTCTAATTGATGCTGGGAGAGCGGCCCACACGCACCGAGTCAATCTTCCTTCGTTCGGACGTTTTGCCGCCTCTACTCCAACATAATCCGCTGCTCTCTCTTCCACTTCTCCTACGGTGGTCTCTGTTTCACCTTCGTCCGCTCTTTCGACGTTTCTTCTCCGTTTAGCTCACGTCAGATTCTGCGTTGTGCTCAGGCTGCTTCGTAATTGGCATTGATACTATAACTAGGATGCCTTTCATTGGTAGCGTAATTAGGGATCATTTTACGTGGGAAATACGTCAGGAACGTACGGTACGATTTTTGGGTATGAGCATTAGGTAGGACAAAATAGGGTAGGTTGATCCTTTGTTCAAAATTTTGTATATTTTCTATGAATAGTTGTTTGTCCAAGATTCATAAATAATTTACAACGCGTACCGTATTACCGAAAATTGGTCACGCTGACAGGCAGCGTGACAAACTTGCTTTCTTTCTTCGTCAGTTACCTTTCTCGGTCGCCACGCAAATAACGAACAGAGTACGCGTCTCTGTACCAAACTATCGACAATTTACCTAGTCCGGTTTAAGTTTGCCTGATCTTCACCGGATTCTACATGAATCTCAACCGACCTAAACATCGTTACAAAAGACATTATCAAAATTGTCATTTTATTTCTCTCACACTGGTCTATCATCTTATCTATCGTTTGTAGCAGTCGACGAATGAAGCACACACGCTGCAAACCGAACATGAGAAGCGAAGTCTCTCGGAAACGAAGAATGATTCCGTTCTACGTCCTGGACTTCTTATTCCCCGCGGAATCACCCTCTTTGAACCGCGGCAACGTCGGTTATAAGTCATCCTGTATTACACGAACGCTTCTCATCTTGCGAGTGATCGGTGGATGGTTCTCTCGGCGCAGAGTCGCCGTAGGACTTGCGTCACAGCGCGGCTCTCGTATCAACGTTATTAATTGCCGGCCGATCGAGATATCGGGCCTCGATCGGCCGCATCACCTTTCCAGGAGACGAAATCTCCTGCGGTCTGTGCCTCGGCTCTTGTAAAAACGTCGGCTCGCCGCGAGTGCTCGCGATGTATTAGGCATAAGGGTGGCTACGAATACGAATCCCCGAACGAGAAAGAGACGGTAACACGGTGCTCGGACTTTTGTTGTTCGTTGACTCGAGGGTTGATCGTAAATTCGCTCGATTGCCTCGACGTTCCGCGAACCCGACGCGATCGGAAACGGGGATGCAATGCCTCGGATCCGGTACTCGGAATCGAGAAATCAATTTTTTTGCCCAGGCGGACGCAGGCTCTCCAGTCGGTTCTCGAATCAGCTGTTGATCGAGGCCCGCGTAGAATGAGGAACGTACTCGCCGTGGCCGCTTCTTACGTTGGTTAAGATTTATCCCGAGAGTCGCTTTTTTCTCTGGGCCGCCTCGCTCGCGGACCGTCGCCTAATTTTATTCGTGTAATGGCTTCCGAACGACCGGTGTAATGGCGGGAGAAAGGTGTCCGCGTCGTGGATATACGTTGAGCCTTGCCTCGATAACCTGGTGCTTGTGCGAATTCACTCGAGTCACGCAGAAGTGAAACTCGTCGGTTTGTCATACTCCCAGGTTACGTTAATGCAACCTGTCGTTTACAGTTGTTTTCTGCGCTCATGTTACAGTATCCAATTTTATTTTCCAACGTGGTAGCTGTGGATGAGCGCTTAATAAGCTTCTCGTTATCTCTTCTATCCAGAGTGTAGGATTTTGTGAAATTTGTTTTATATTGTTTCATTGAATTATGTACGATCTATTTTGTGGCAATAGAACAAAATCGATCGTACGTGATTCAATATTATAGTATAAAACAAAAGAAGCTGTCTATTATATTTCCTTATAAACGATTAATCACAGCTAGGCACTAAAATGCTGGAGCCTCTAAAATCCCCCAGTATTTCTAACGCGATCTAACTTACATGCAGCGCATAAATACAATACGACTATTATGTTAAATGATATAATATAAACATGTACACGTCTCTTACAATTGGCGATAGGTAGATACTAAAACCTACTAAAAGCTTCTAAAAATTCTCCTTCAAATCGTAATAGTATGCGAGAAATAAAAATTCAGACCTCTTTCAGAAACTTGCATACCGATGTCTAATTAAGGGTTGACTTAAATGCTACGTGCGAAGTAATTCCGACACCCTTTAACTCATCCTTAAAATTCCCATTAGAAGATGAAGCGAATGTGGTGAACTTGTGTCGTAGAAATTTACACTTTATCCACGGAATCTTTCCGGTGGCGCGTATAAAATGGGCGAATGGAAAGCGGTTGGATTGGCCGCGAGCCGGCTGGCCCGTAAATCCGTCGCGCTCGCCGGAAGTCGGAAACGCGTAAATCGCGGGAAGCTCGCGACGGCCGTGCGGAATTTTCGGCGATCCTCGTAAAGTCATTGGACTGGTAGCGGGGCGATGGAGTCGGGCCGGTTTCGTAAAGGGCACCGCGGTAATATTCACAGGCCATTTGCGGCACAATGCCGCCACGTTAACGACGACAATGGACGCAATAATGAGCGGCTCCGGCCAAGAAACTCCTACCTGCGCCTCCGCAGTTCCTTTCGTTCTTACAGACCTGCGGATCGCCACTCGTGAATCTGTGTATCAGGAAGCATATAATGTTTGTTCGCAAATTTCCGCCCGATCGTTTGAACTCCGGCCATTTCGCTTCGAATTCCTCGATGATGAAGAGTATCGCATGCTTTGCCTAATTTTCCAATCGATTTTGAAACGAGGTTGCAAAACCGGGAACAGTTACGCCAAGTAAGACAGGTTTATGAATGGGAAGATGTTTCTTCCGTGGAGTTTACGCAGTTTGGAGTAGGATTTACGTGGAATTTAATTTAAAAAGTTGAGTTTTATCTTGTTACACTGTGTGCATTTTGCATTGTGTGGATTTTTGCGACACCTGACTATTTAGTCTGGGGCATTGCTTCTTCAATCGTTAGAAGTTCGTCCAACCTTTAAACATTCTCAAACCCAATACAACCAGACTTGCAAACGTTTTAATAGGAATTTTCCACTATCCGCTGCATTCGTCCACTGTCCAACTACGAAAAAGTGTCAAAAATGAAACATGGCGTTAATAGTTAAATCATTAAACATTCTCAAACCCAATGCAACCACACTAGCAAACATTTAATAGGAATTTTCCATTATCCGCTGCATTCGTCCACTGTCCAACTACGAAAAAGTGTCAAAAATGAAACATGGCGTTAATCGTTAAATCATTAAACATTCTCAAACCCAATGCAACCACACTAGCAAACATTTAATAGGAATTTTCCATTATCCGCTGCATTCGTCCACTGTCCAACTACGAAAAAATGTCAAAAATGAAACATGGCGTTAATCGTTAAGCTCTTAAACATTCTCAAACTCAATGCAACCACACTAGCAAACATTTAATAGGAATTTTCCACTATCCGCTGCATCCGTCCACTGTCCAACTACGCAAAAATGTCAAAAGTGAAACATGGCGTTAATCGTTAAGCCCTGAAACATTCGCAAACCCGGTCAAACCATTCCTTCAAACATCTTCATACCAATTTTCCCACACGAATATTCGAATCTTCGTTGTCCACTGCTATCGGAGCTCGCACCTTCAGTAGAGCAGGTTCATCGAACTCTGGTTAT
Source organism: Bombus terrestris (assembly GCF_910591885.1). NCBI lineage: Eukaryota > Metazoa > Arthropoda > Insecta > Hymenoptera > Apidae > Bombus > Bombus terrestris. The sequence goes on from NC_063276.1 coordinate 3,852,274, forward strand.
CCTCGAAGCGCGAACGAGGAAAACCGCGCGGGAACCAAGCGTTGAGGCCGATGGAAGAGGAGGCGGAGGAGTGGAAGGCAGGCGCGAGGGCGGTGGGAGCGTGGCGCGTCACGGAGACAGGTAGAAATGACATGGAACGACGAAGCATGCGGCGTATGACGGGAAAACAAAAGAAGCCAATAATTTCGGGCAATTTGGGGGCAGCAGCGCGAGACCCGCGCGCCTAAAGGAACTCGCGTGACCGCTTGTCACGGGGCTGCGCGGCCGTGCGACTGGCCACCGCGTCCTCGCGCTCTGCCTGTGATTTTCCTCGCCGCTTCTCGCAAAACTGCGAGATTTTTCGAGTTCGCCATTCTACGATGTAACGCGCGTAAAATATAATGACGTTTGATTTCGTTGGTTTTGACGGTTTTTTGCTTGCTGAACCGTTGTTTTGTGGGGAGTTTCGCAGGCAGGAATTCGAACTGGAAATTTGAATTTTATTATAATTGATATGAATATCAAGTAAGTAATTTGGAAAATTATATATATGGAACGTGGATTTTTGTTGTGTTTATGAGAATTTTGAGAAATTTACAAAACGTGGACGTGATGTGCAAAGATATATAAAACGTCCAGAATAGAGTACTCGCTATAGCAAATGATTTATGGGCAAAAATTCACTCGAAAAGTCCCGATTATACAAGCAGATTTATAAATGGAAGTTCAAGAGAAGAATCAACATTCTACAGATTAATCGTGCCGATGATCGTGAAGATGGTGTCTAAAAATAAAAAATGCATAAAACTGGAAGAAGCTGATTTTCTAATTTATTTTCTCCTATACCAATCTACGTTACAATAACATACAAGAATATTTGCGTGAGAAATATCTGACTCGAGTCACTCTCATAGTCTCTGTCGCTATTTATCAATGAAATTTATGAACTGTTTAAAGAAAAAAAAAGGAGTTATAATAGTACGAGATGATTTCTAAACTACAATCCATAAACTATCGATTAGTATGATTTGGAATCACTGTGAAGACATTTCCCTTCAGAATGATCTGTACTGAAGCGGACAAAAATATAAATAATAAAATAAAATACAAGGTGGTCCAAAAGTCCAGAGTAGTAAAAATTCAAACTCATGTAAATAGCGGCGATAATAACAGCTGGAGGAATATCGATTTCTCTGATTAGAATTCCTCGAGCGTGGAAAGAACGTCGACTACGTACACACGATCGGGTTCACCGATGATTCCCATAGGTTCGATTAATTTATTTGCAGAGGCGCGAGCAAAGAGCGCGAGAAATTAATTGATGGAACACGTACGCGTTATTTCATCGACGATTACGACAGATAGGCGGCAAGTCGGCCAGCGAATTCGCTGAAAGCGTGGCCACGCGAACGTCTACGCGGACTAATATTAGCATAATACGTGGAATTAGCATATTTCTACCTACGTCTGGTCGTCGATATTTATTCGCACACGAGATCCGACCGAATTCTCGAAATATTTCGGACCGAGTTTCTCTGTTTGCCTCGCGCGTTAATCGCCCACATCTCGAGTATCTTGGCGTCTCTTGGAGCACCGTGGACGTTTCAATTAATGCACCGAACCTGCGAAATATTCTATCTTTTGTTTACTAAAAATTGGTCTGCCAAATGCCTCTCTCAATGCAACTGTTACCAAGAAAATTCCAATTAAATCGTCGAGGAATATTTACGAATATTAATAAATGGCGTTCTCGAGAAGAAGCGTATATTTCGATTTATTTGGATTAATAGCAGAGCCCATGATTTTTCTATGGAGCGTTCCGATTTAATCGAAAAGGTAGCATCTCTAGCATAGAAGCTCCAGTGACGCGATCGTTACACTTGTACAAAGTCGTCTAAATTAGGATAGAACATAGGATATATCTACTCACAGTCTCTACGATTAATCTACTTACTTAGTAATAACAGAAACCATAACTTTTTATTTCAAAGAAGCTTCTATCGAACCGAAAAGGTCGCCCGATTTAGGATAAAACGTGGGAGCTATTTAATTTCTATCGAATATAGATTCTCATAAATATATACAAAAAAATATATACGTCGGAGATGAAAGAACATCGGGGCCTTTCCTTTGGGATTCTTGGGAAAATCTCCAATACTTTAGTCTAGACTTTTTATTATAACCGCACTTAAATAATAAATCTTAGAAGTAGCTGTTTATGATTTAATCCGATTATGTTTGCCCGAGATTTATGACAGTAGACTTGGGCTCGAAGTAATAAATCTGGTCGCTAAACGTAGCTATGGCTACGGGATGGACGTTTTTACCTAAAAGAGGTATGACGTAGTTGTATAGCTCTCCTTAAAAATATAGTTGAGACAAGAGGTACAGAGAGGTACAGAGTAAAGTACATAAGTTCAGTTCCATTTGGACTTTTGAGAAGTAAGCGCATTTGCTATCCTGTTGAACCTAAGATTATTGTCATTAGCATGTTAATTGTCAAATTCTGTGATAGTCATATAATCACATTGTCAATTTATTATTATATTCATTTAGTGACTAAGCAATCATTGTTATTGTAATATAAGTCTCTAGTGAGAACTTATTATTGTTGAAGTGGTCACCACTTCTAAGAAGACTCTACATCTGGTCTTTTCAGTTTTCTCAAGCATTGAAGCCATCGACAGCATATAGACAACAGACTGTGACGAAGGCAGACCCGGGCTGAGTCGTAACCTAACTGTTAATTTTCTTTCTTCGAACTGTATTATAAATTTAGCACTTAGAAGAATAGAATGACACTGAACCGGAAGAAGGGGTTGTACAAGAACAGAAGCTAGAAGAAGAATTGCTCGAGCTGGCTGAAGTCTCGGTTTATATGTTTTTTGGTTTGAGGATGTTCAGGGGGCTCGGTGTAGGTTATGATGTGGAAAAGTGTCCGAAGGTCGGGGGTCGATGTCTTATCTATGATGTGAATTAAGGCGTGTCATAGCTTCTGTGTAGGCTATGATGATAAGGCGGTGATGTGTCCAAAGGAGTGCGAAGCTCGGCGATTGATATCCTATCTTTGATGTGGATTGATATGTGATTGATGTCACAATGGCTTTGGGGCTTTCAGTTATGGGGTAACACTGCCAGCGTGCGGATCTGGACCAGCTCAAATTATGTTCCTACTTGTACTTACACTTCTGTATTAAAATATATTTTCTACTTTATAATTTATCCACGCGTTCCTCCCTTCATACAGCTAATAACCTCAGCAATTATTCTGTAGTTTAATTGCTCATTGCCAGTGAACTTTATTCTGTAATAATCATATTTGTACCACATTAACTATCACCTACATTGTATACTAAAAAATGGCTAATCCAAATGAAGGTTCGTAAATGCAACCCTAATGCTAACTCGACATATGTATACATATTTAAAAAAAAACCAAGGTTTTCTTCGAAGTATGTTTCGTAAAGGGAAGAACGTTCTTTTCATTACGATCGATCGTGCCATCGATATTTTTCTATAAATTGAAAGAAAACACTATCGCTCGGAGGAAAATACGAAGCAGCCGGAGTAGCCTGACGGCGGTAGCACACCCACGTAGTCGAGAATGTAACAATAAGCCAGATTACAGTGATCCCACGGAAATTTACGATTTAGCCCAAGCCCGTCGAAGCAGGTAATCATCTCCGGCAGATTATTATTTCCACGCGAATCCTTCCGTCGCGTTCCTTCTCGAAATTCCTTCGTCCCGCGACGCGATTCACGTCCTCTTCAAGTTTTCATCATGTTCCACCGACAGTTTCCTTCTCGATCGTACAACATCGATTTTCTTTCGCCACTCGTATCGCGTTCCTTCTTCAGCTTCTTTATTTCACCATACGTTACGATTTTATTTAACGATACGTTAAAATTAATTATCTTCTATCGAGTTGGCAACTAAGTGATTGCCACCTGATGACAAAATCCGCAGTCACTTAGTTGCCAACCAAATATATCTTCGTTGAAATTACATTTCGTCAATTGCGTGGTTGCTTTCGCAGATTTCTCCGAATTCTAAAATGTAGTTGAAGGAAGTTTCAAGGAGTTTAGTTGACGGTATCGTTTCATCGAAGCTATCGGAGTGTGCGTGCAGAGATCGTTTTCTTGTAAGTCGTCACGTTGCTGTACGCTATGTTACGTTGTCGAACAAACTCGTAATTATTGTACAATTGGATTACTATAATTACATTGCTTCGTTATACTATATTAAGTTCCTGAAAATCACTTAATATAATTTAAAGCTACCCTAAACCATGTTTACCTACGACGATACTACTCGAGGATTAATAAAATGGCAGCGTTGTATCCTGAAATCTCAACCATCTTTAGGCTGTCTTGCGCAATTGTACGAATATTATCAGCGAAATTGTACAAGTTCAAAGATTCCAGTATTAATATACATGCACAAAATTAATATATCAAAAGGTGTGCCAATGAAAGGATTAAAATTTCGCAAGTAAATACAACTGACAAATTACCTATCTTATTGTACGATTATAAAATTGTGGAGAAAGAAACCTCTACGATCTACGACCTGTAACTTGTCAATTTATTAATATCATTAACCGTTAAATAGACTGCATATTTCTAAGAAATTTCGTACTTTTATAATAAGTATATATATTAAAATAAGTATAAATTAAATAATAATATAACAAGTAGCTACATTTGCGATACTTTCTACGCCTACCAAATTTCCCGTAAACGTACAAACACCAACGCAGTCTACTCGCTAAATATCACGTTGCCGCAAAAGTTCCTTTCGTTTCATAAGGAAACGATAGGACGCGCGATATATTTTATCGAATTACGTCTAATTCATTTTGTGGCAATTGAAGAAAATACAACGCCAAGTAATACTAAGCAAATTACCGCGCGGATCAGCCGAGATCTTCTCAAGATCCAAAGAAATATTCACACCTCTATTATCATGCCAATTTCTTTATTTAAACTGCATCGTACCTTCCGAAGCTTCGCTTATAATTCCTGCTTTTTTCCTCTGCGCTAAAAGCGACTGGACAACGTGCCAGTGATATACGCTCGTAATTTAAATGCAAATCGTTCGGACAGCGTTTCCAGGAAAGCGAAACGTTTCGACACGGCAACGATTCGCTCGTCTTAATCGTTGAATCGCCAACAGCGTGGACAAACGTGTTTTGACAGTTTTACAACATAGGTGTACGGTGTTATTCGCTGTCGGCACCGTTGGATAATAAATAACTCTCATTCCACGGGGACGGTGCTGAGGGCACTCCACATCCTGGCGATGCGAGATGAGTATAATATAAGCGTGGCAACGCTTCCGTTCTTTAACCGCTTATTAAACGCGCTGCGCGATTCTTGCGATGATTCGTGGAATTATCGGCACGGTCGCCTTATCCCGACAGCCAAATTTGTTTCAATCGTTGAGGCTTCAACGCGCTGAAATATATCGTCGATCGGTGGTCTTGACAGTTTATTGACGTAAAACGCGTTCTTAAAAATGTTCGTTGCAACGAATCGGATGAGAAACTGTTTCAAATGTGAATCGAACGAGAATTGAACGAGAATCTCGTGATATAACGAGGATGACGATGAAGATGAATATAAAGGAAAGATTCGATGTTTCGAGCGTTCTAATGACCGAAGGTATACTAATTTTTTATAGTGGAAAAGCTTCGAGCGACTTGAAAGTTCAATCTCTTAGAGTAGAAAGACGAAGGAAAAAGAGACTACGAGAAAAATTGGGGTGATAATGTGCAGGAGTTCTGCATCTTGATCTAATCTCCATAATGTTTCAATCTTCTTGAGTCTGACGAAGCTTTCAATTTTCGTGCGAAAATTTGAGAACAGTTGAAAATTCAACTTGCAAGGATCTGGAAGCCAAAGAGAGAGGATCTTAAGAAACATGAAAGATTGTGATAAAGCGCTATTCTTGTAACTCATCCAACAACCCTATCACCAAAGACGTACACGTACAAAATTTCATCCAAAGATATGGAGCAATCTTCGCTTCTCAGTTGAAACAAATGTTTCCTTATGTTTGTCAGAGAAGCAAGAATATTATAATTAGAAGTGTCATATCTAAATATAATTAACCACATCTTCGATACCACAAAACATATTGTATATAGCACAAATAAATATATCATAACTAAATACATGATGAAGCTGGTACTTGTAAGGGTAGTATATCGTAAATAAAATATTTATTTACATAATCAAGTAATCGTTTCGTTCGAGATCCCAGTATGATCTCTGTACGTTTGACCGTATTTCCAAAAATCATCGATCGGCCTATCGATCAACCTTAACCGAAACTGCAGCTCGATCGCTGCAAAACTCGTGAAAATACCGATACTTCTAAAAATGGAAGAGTCGAAGAAAGAAGGTCAGAGTGGAAGGAAAGAAAAATCGTAATGGGAAGAAAAATCAGCGGTCTCGCAGCGTCAGCTTGGCCGGGGTGACGGGCTGGTACGATCTGTGTGGGTCGGAGTCGACCAGCGCGCGGACAAACGGAGCGAGTGGTCTTCGAAGGGGCACGGTCGAGCATGCCCCGTCTCGTGGGTGGCCACTATGATTTCTTCGGGGCTATCTGCCGATCTCAATAGCCGAGTAATTCCGGCGCGCGGCCGTCCCTCGCCTCTCGACGCCGCGCGCCGCATCGCATCGGCTGGGCCAGACCGAGCGAAGCGCATTCTGACACCTACGACTGGCCATGAGACACGGACGCGGGCAAAAACCGGCGAAAGAAGGGAAGCCCGGGTCCGGTTCTCGCTGGTTAAGCCTCCCGTCGGCCGTAGAGCCAACCAGAAACCAGAAGAACCACTCTGGAACACTCGGCTAGCCACACCTCTGCGAGCTGCCTCCGTTTCTTCCTCTTCTCTCCCTCTCGCCTTCTCTCCGCCATCCCCCTCGTGTAGCCCTGTTCCCGGCCCCCTTTCGCATTTTTTTCGTGCCCCGACGGCGAGAGCTGGAGCCCTCTGGCGGCGCGACCAGTCGTCAATCGACCGCTCTCTCCCTGGCTCTCCCTCGATCTCCCGCCGATTCAGCTCCGGAAACGTGGCTTTTCGAGATCTTGGTTACGCAGTAGCTGATGTTTTGCCACAAGCAGACGTTGATTCGTGTCGATTCGAACGCGATTTTCCGCCGTTTGAAGTTGTTTGACAGTTTTCCGACGGTGATCGTGGAGCTGAAGCGATATAGAAGTTGATTCGCGTTGATTCCAGACCGATTAGTCGAGATCCGAACGTAGTTGACACGTTTTTCCACGTTGTTTGGTAAATAGAGGCGAGAGACGTCGATTTGTACAGGTTCGAGGATGACTTCTGCGCGTTTGAAGATGTTTGACCAGCTTCCCGACGTTGGCTGTTCAGCAGAAACGATAGACGGTGATTCGTGTAGGTTTGAGGACGATTTTTGGCGGTTTGAAGCTGTTCTGGGTGCTTCTCCATGTTGCTCGCGAACAAGATGCGACGGAGGTTGATTTATGTAGGTTTGAAGGCGACTTTTAAGGTTTGAAGCGATTTGGGAAGCTTTCCGACGTTGCTTGTTGCGTAGAACCGATGAATCTTGATTTGTGTTGGTTTGAAAGCGATCATTTGGGGTTTGGAGCTTCCTGGAGTCTCTAGAAACGTAGTTGCTTAATCTTAGTCGTAGAAAGAACAAGTAGACGTTAATTTCTGCGAATTCGAAGGGAATTTTTCAAGTTTCGAAATGTTTCTCACACGCTTTCAGTTATTTTCGTATTTTATATGTAAATCGTACTATAGCTTTGTAGATAATATTCGATGGGCTGTGTTGTTTATGGAAATCAGATGCACGTGTTCTTCATGCTCTGCTTAACTACGAACAGTTTAGAAATTTGTAATTCCACAGATCCGTTAAATGCAATCATTCATCGAAGTCGTTCGATCGATTTAATTCCAAGCACATTGTAGAAACCCAGAGATCTTAGCTGCTGATATCTGCATTGCGAAACTACGATAGCCGAGTTAAATTCTCATAAATTATCATCTTCGCGATTATTATCAACAACGGTATTACGTGCTACGAGAGAGCCAGAGAAAATGATAACTGCATATAGTGAAATCGCTATAAATATATACGAATCTCAATCCAATATCTAATAAACTATCGGACAAACGAAATAAAAAAAAAAAAAAAAAAAAACGACGTGAAATAAAAAACGTCGAGACCAAACTACCTCGTAAAACTAAAATAACTCGTAACAAGAACATTATCGTAGATTCAGTTTTGAAGCGTTCGGTGAGGAACGATGTGCCCTGCACGTCGGAAATACGTTTTGCGCTTCGCAACGAAAAAAAGACACTTGCCACTGCTTTGAAAATATTTATACGTTGTACACCGACGGTACTCGAAAAAAATCTGCATCCTTTGTACCTATAAAATTCCTGAAAATATTCTCAGGTCTATTTTGATCATATTGCAACGTAGAAATTTCCCTCGATCTTCGACATTCTCTCCGTTTCTACCAGAAATCTGCTAAAAACCTGGCGTGTTGGCAAAAATACTCAAAAGTTGCTTCCATCTAAATCATTTTCGGTTAAAATGTTCAAAGCTCCGTAGTTTCTTAACCGATACGCAGATGCGCAAAAAACCACAGAATTTGTCGCGCAAAGCAACTCTTATAACTTAAAACACATCAGATCTCTGAAGAAGCGTAAAAGATCGCTCGGTTTCTCAACTGCAGTCTCGCGACGTGATTTTCCAGGTCTGAGAGTCGGCCGATTAAAAGCCGGTTTGTCGGTTGTTCGGCGGAACGACGTTCCGCGTCAAAGGGCACGCGTGCAGGTGGTCGCGCAATATTCTAATTAGCGAACGTCCCAATTATCCGGCTCGCGTTTCGCGCCGATAATTGCGAGCCGCTCCGCGATTGCGCGGATGAAACACGCGCGCCCGTTTCTCGCCCTGCACCGGCACAATGGGGGGAAACTAATAAGCGGCTGGCTATTTAGCGTCCTCGCCTTTGTCGTCAGTCAGCTCGTTAACGAGCCCTCTTTGGTCTTCGCCGTGGAATTACCGCGTAGAATGCTTCTCAGCTGCGATTACCTCCTTCGACGTGCACTTGGACATGCTTCTCGTATTCTCAGCAACGATTTCAGGCGGTTACCTGCGCGTTAAGCTGCGTTTCGATCGAACGACCGTGTGTCAGGTTGAAATGGCTGTTGGTAGCGTTTCTTACGTGAAATCCAAAAGCAATGTTTGTGTGTGTCGAGCTTCTTGTTCGTGGATTTATTCGACAATGTGTCGCGATGTGGATGATCTTCAAGTAGAGATCGTTTCTACTTTCGAAGTAAAATAATTACTTTCGTCTGAGACTCTCAGCTATTGCTACTTGTTATTCTTATGAATGGCTGTACACTTGGTTTGCTGCTTGTGTAGTATGGTATGAAAGGGGAATTTTTTATATTTAATGTACTTCTTTCTTTGATCTAATCTTTATACTTCTTTATTTCTAATGTATTGGGCTGGCAACTAAATGATTGCGGATTTTGTCATTAGGCGGTATTGGCAAAATCCGCAGTCACTTAGTTGCCAAGCCAATAATATCGAGACAGCGAAAGAACGCTCGATTTTAGTAAAGTTTGGGAAAAACGAACATCCGGTGGTTGCTTTACATTGTGCGTTTATTTGTATTATACATGTTTTAGTGGTGTAGTTTGATGGTGTTGAAGTATATCGCGAGCATCTCGGAGATTCGCTTATAAACGTCGTTTTAGACAATCAACGTAAATCAGGATAGAATAACAATCTGGATTGCGATTTTATGATTCTCATTACGTTCGCGTTGCAAATAAAAAATTGCAGTTGTTGCAACAGGGAAGCTGATAACGCGTGAAGATCACAGGAGAAGATACGACGAGTCGCATCTTTCCTTTCTCTGTCAAAACTAAATTTCACCATGTTGCTTCGCCTTTACGAACATCGTGACTTTCCTGAAAATGATTTGGACGTAAATATCATTTTAGACGACCAACACACGACGATATAGAATACCAAATAGAATTTGGATTGCAATTTGACGATTTTCATCGCGTGGCAAATAAAGAATCAGAACGAGGTTTTCTAATTGTAAAGACGATAGCGTGCGAAGGTTATAGCAAAAGATACGGTGAGTCACATCTTCTGTCTTTTTTTTTTTTGTAAGAAGAAAAACGACGCGCGCGCGCCCTGAAAGCGCGTTGAATATGCGAGCGTGGCAACGCGGCGGTGTCAGCCGGCGGGCCGCGAACAGCTTCAAACTCCTTGAAAAACTCGTCCCCGTGCCTCTCGTTATCTCGCAATTTTTTCTACATTAATTAGTAATTATAGAGCGACTTCATTAGCCCCGGCTTTCGCGACTTAATTAAAGACGAGTCGTAGCTTTTCCATTTACCGACACCAGCCTCGCCCCGTTTCGGCCGATCTTCCCATTCTCGCGACAGTGTTTGTCCCTTTCCCTTCTTGCATCGCCGTACAATTCAAACCTACCGTTCCAAGTTCGTTCTATCCCGAGATTTCACGGATAACGAAAATCGTGAACGCGCGAGATCGACAATTGTCAAAGTGGAGTACTCGTTGTAATTTTTAGCAACCGAAGCAAATCTCTGTCCAATTTCTGTCTCTTTGGTCCACTTTACGAAGGTAGGAATTTGCATAAATATCGGCGGTCTGTCGACGATTTTGAAGAAAATTCATCTTTACGAATATTCTTCGAAGAAGAACCTACACGGACAACAACTGATATTTTAGGTATTTACGAATTTTTAAATACTTGTCGATTTCACGAATGGCAGATCACGAAGTCAGAAAATTCGCTCATTGCGAATATTCCGAGGGTAAGTGAGAGGAAAGTTACTCGACTTCTGACTGCGGAAGAGATTATCTGACATCTTAGAAACTAACATCTTTCGTCACTCAACTATTCGAGCGCTATATTTACTCCATCACGTAGAATCGCACTGTCGTAAACCGCAGATAAATCACAATACAACAACAGAGTATTCGACTAATAGACGACAACGTGTATAAAATACGCAAAATATTCTCGAGCTTCGGAAGTAATCCGCAAAAGACGATTACGAATCACCCAAACCACGAATCCCTGTGCGCGAATCTTCGACCATTTGTCGATTCCTTAAACACCAACCGAACAACAAAGTCGTAAAATTCTCTAAAGAAGAACGTCTGAAAAAAAGAAGAAGAAAAAAGAAAGAAGAAAAAAGAAAAATCCGTGAACTTCGTAAGAACAGCGGCGTAATCCTGTGAGTTTCGGTGGAAACGAGGCCGTTTCCTTCGTGTGCTGCCCCTGTTCTTCACCCTCGTTCTCGAATCTCCATCCCTCCGTTGGAGGCTCTCGCCGCCAGCGAAAATAAACGGCGGAGGAGACGCGTCTACGGAGGGTTGGTCCCTGGGTGGGGGGCGAGAAAGAAGGAAGGAGAGAAATTAATTAGCTCTTTTGCGTTCCCTCCAAAAAAAAAGAAGAGAAAAGGAAAGAAAGAAGAGTAGGAAGAAGAAAAAGGGACAGAGAAACCGGGAGAGAAAAAGAGTGAGAGGGTTCAAAGGAAGTGGCGCAGACTACCGAGGTCCGACTTCCGACCTGTCGACGGTATGTGTAATCCCCTTCCATCTCTTCTACACCCCCTCGTTCCTACCCCCTTGTTTCTATCCCCTCTGCCTCTTCGCTCTGTCACTCGATCTATATACGTGCGACCGGTTGAGAGAAACCATGGGCGAGATCCTTGGCCACGATCGCGAGAAGAACGTCGGCGTTTCCTTTGTAAGGCCGCGAGTTCAACCCTTTCGACGCGATCTCGGAACGCGATCTCTCACCCCCTCTTCTTCTTCGTCTCGGTCATTGTTCGTCACGGTACGGGCACCGTTTGTTCGCCGGTGAAAGTATTTCGAGCTGTTTCCTGGCGTCCCTTGGACGTTCACGTTCATTTTCTTTCTTCGTTCTTTTCCGGAGGTTGCGAAGAGATAGGTTGGATTTCGAAGATGGCGTTTGGATTTCTTGGTTTCAGCTTTTCTTCGTTTTTTGTTTCTTTTCTTATTTTTATTTGACAGATTTCGAAGAGATATCAAGGTTGGTTCTTGAAGGTGTTGATTTTTGTAAGTTCGGTGTTCGCTTCTTTCTTCTTTCGGAAGTTTCGAAGAGATGGTGGAATTGGAGTTTTGAAGCGATTTTTCTCGGTACAATGTTCCATTAGTTTTCTGTCCTCTTTTGCAGATTTTGATAGCTTCCGATTTTCTTCATCCTCTGCGTTTCTTTCTCTTTTTTCTTCTTTGAAGGTCTCGTGGTTTTTGTAAACCCGTTGCATTTGCTTTATCCTTCTTTTTTGTTTTTGTTTCTTTCAGTAGGTTCGGAGAGAGATTGATGTTGGTTTTTGGAAAAGATCGCGATTTTTCTTAGTACAATGCCACTTCGTTCTCCTTTGATTTTGAAGATTTTGGAGAGACGTTTTTAATTGACTTCTTAACATGACAATGATCCTTCAAGAAATGATCCCGCTGCTAAGAAAAATAAGATTCTTGCAAGGTGTTGAAATATATCTCGTCTCGCGTGTTACATAAAATCAGCTGCTCCGATCAAGTCATAAATTAGAAGAGGCGAAGGTTTAAGTTAAACAGAATGCGGAGAAATATCTTTACAATTAGTGTCGTACTTACTAGGAATCTGAAGAATTTACAACGCAAGGTACCTTATCTTGCGTCGAATTCATTACCACGATGAACGCAAACGAAACCGCACTAATTAAGTCATCGACGACAAACGGTGCAGAACACGTATCGAATAGCCGTTATTTTATCACGAAATATTACAATAATTCCAGCAATTTTGTTAACACAATATTCATACGAAACAAACGTAACTATTTACATAAAACAATGCACTTGGTTCTATCGTTATCACGATCGCAAATTGGTCGACGTAGAACTCAACAAATATCTACTTTCGTTTACGATATCAAATAACAGCAACGATTGTTATTATTCGAACGAACGAAAATCGAATATCGATGAATAAATTAGCTTTTAGAAATGTTTTCAACAGACTGGAGGATCGTTTGAGAAAAATGGCGAGGTTGAGCCGATGCTTTCGTTGCAAGGAGAACGCCGCGACTGTCTCCTAATTCGCGATCGGGTCAAGTGTGTTTCGTCGTTCGATTAAACGTCGACTGATAACAAAAACGTTCGACGATCGACAAACGTTTCTGCGTTTCCTGCGGGGATTGTCGATTCCGCGTTCTTTACAGCTGCTTTCCACCACCATCCTTCCAACTCACACTTTCACGTTGTCTGCTCTGGAAACTGGAATTGCAACTATTTTATCAAACGTGGCCTTTTCACGATTACATTTATTCATAGAGGAAAGAGTTCGGTGGAATTTTTTCGCCCCACTTCCTTACGAACGTAATTTCATGGTATACGCTTTTATGGCACTGCTATTAGTATTTGCAAGTAACATTTAATCGATGATAGTGATCGTAATATGTGATAATAATATGTTCGTGCATGTTACTAACGGCCGGTTGTTATTCCATTTAGATAATAACGTGTAATTATCATTGCTATCGAATTCTCGAAAATAATTCGAATCGTTCTGTTTTCATGAAACCTAGCATTTTCTAAGAAAATTTCATTCTTCCGCGTAAACTTTTAACCGAAATCCGCTTTGTCGCTGCTATGCTCGGCTATGGTTGGTATTATGGCACTCCGAAAATAATTTTAATCGCTCCGCTTTCTCAAAAATACGTACAAAGTACACAAACCATGGAAGAATTTTTATTCGAACCCGACGTAACGTCCACGTGGTTAATACTCGACCATAGTCAGAGCCGTCAAAATTCTCGAACAAAAGCATCCAACAAGAAAGAAAAAATCACACTTTTAATAGAATTATGCAATTCTACGAATTAATTGTCCATCGTAAACTCCTCTGCACCTTCAACGCTGCAACTATTGGATTGGCAACTAAGTGGTTGCGGATTTTGTCAATACCATCTAATGACAAAATCCGCAACCGCTTAGTTGCCAATCCAATAGTTGCAGCGTCGAAGGTGCAGAGGCGTAAACGTTGCAACTGAAAACACATATTTTGGAAAATATTCATACGTTGTTGCGTTCGAGTCGCAAAGAATGTACCGTGGTAAATGGAAGAATGGGAAAGAACTCGGGCATATTCACCGGCTCGCAAACGAGAGAGGGTTGGATGCGAGAGTCCGGGGGAGTGGAAGCGAACAAATTGAAATCTGTATCTCTAATCCGATCCACTTTGTCTTCAAATAAGAGGCAGAGTCCAACCCCCTCGCTTAAACCCGACGACTGCCGCCCTGGAGGCTTCTACCTATGTTCGCGTTTACGTCGCCACCGCCGCCCAACCCCCGTTTCAGCAAACCGCCCCCGCGGCCGTTGGACGCGTCCGTGTGAAGCGACGACTCCACGCCAAACGCTGGCTGTGTGCGCGCGGTCTGTACTTACATAAAGGGGTGTGCAGAGGAACGAATAGAGGGAAGGTTTTAGGGTGTGGGGGTTGGAAAGCAAAGCCAGAGAGAAAGAGGAAGAGAGAGAGAGAGAGAGAGAGAGACAGCTTGGTTGCCGAGGCCAGGCCAGAGTTGAACGCCGCAGCCAGTTTCATCCCCTTTCGCGTTCCACGATGTCATCGTCAGAGGGCACTGTGGTTGACACAGAATGACACCCACCCCCGAACAACCCCGCCGCCGAGATACTCGTCACCGCCAGGGCCGAACACGTACGGAAAATCGTACCGGAATCTACTCCCCCACCGCGAACCTTCATTGCCTCCGGATGGTAATCTGACTCTCCTCGCACTTTCCTTTTTCGATAAAAGTGGCTTCTTTTTGGCACGTTGCGTCGCACGTGTTTTCAGGGCTTCTTGCGGCTAAATCGATTGGATCGGATCTAAGGGCGGTTCTTTTTTGGAGAAGCAGGCGGGAGCGAGGAGAAGGGATGGGGCTTTTTGGAAGCTGATGGATCCCGAGATTTTAGAGACTCGAGAGGTTTGTGATTCTTGGGATTTTTGGAATTTTTTCAAGACTTCTTGCGCGAATAGATCGTGTTTGTAAATAGCGGCGGTTTCTTATGGCGAGATGGCGAGAAGAAGCGTTTTTGGGAGTTGCCAGGCTTCGGGGTTGTTGAGTAGCGAAGATCACAGGCTTCGCTCGCATCTTTCTTTTGGAAACTACTCACGATACTTCGCTAGATTCTTTAAGCTGCTCTTCGTGACGAATGGATCGACTTAATTTAGTAGATTTTGTTAGATCTGACAAGTGTTTTGATAAGTTAAACGACGCCAAGGGACAGTTAAAAATCGTTATCCGCTGTAATAAATTAATTAATTGGAGGGGGGGTAGTTGTTCTGTTTTTGGAGAATCCAACGCCAATGAAAATGATAATGAAATTGAAAAATTTGACAAATATAACATCGTTAGACGAACATTCGGTGTAAGTTTCCAAGGGAATCATCCAGCCTGTTACGCTTCCCTCTGTTTACTTCTCGGCTAACGAAATACCGCGATATCTCCCCCATACAGAGCCACCCTATGTCATTACCATTAAACATTCTCTAATACCAGCTGCACCCCTGTTACATTCGCTCGCACAGACACAAAAATAGCGACACTCTTGACGTGCACAGGCGTGCGCGCGAGCGTAAAGTGGCGAGATCGAGGAGCCACCCCTCCGGGGACAAGTAACGAAATTAAATTCAAATATAATCAAATAAAATTTAAATTTTAAATCCGTCTTGGCTTCGTCCTACTCGTATGCCTCGGTGTGTGCACGAACCAGGCGAAATTTACTGGCCTCCTTCTTCTTCCACTTCCTTACCCTTTCCCAAACTCGCCCTCTCTTCACCCCCTCCTACCCCGTGCAATTCGACTGGAGATTTAACGGGTCAAACCTGGGGCCAGGATCCGGCATGGTTAACTCGTGACGAAAGAGGGTGGCTGATTGAGAACGCTGTTTTGTTTGTTCGTGCAACACCGACGTTAGAGGGGGTGGCTACGAGTGGATTAGTCGACGAGTCCGTCTTCTTCGTTCCAGCGAATATTACTTCTTTCGGCAAGCTAAGGTTCAGCGAGTTAGGCGACAACATTTTTCAAAACGTTGATCGAGTTGGAGACTACAAAAGATTCTTGAAACGCGAAATTAGTCGATGAGCAATTTAAGAAAAATTATTGTAATATAAAAGTAGGAAGTGGAAATGTAATTTAGCAAACTTGTACAGGGTTTCTTTTATTTTGATTTCACTATTTTTGCTCTTACGTCCAGTTAACGAATCGCGAGCCACTCTACTTTTAGACGAGAATTCAGGAAGATGAACAATTTCCGATATTAAAAGAAATCATATCTCTCTTACAGCGTAAGAAAAACTACCCTTACTTTTCACTAACTGAAAGACATATATCGCGTGTGTTATGCAAAACGTATTGAAACTTCATTAGCACCGTAACGAGGCACGACTGTCCTAGCTACGTTGATGAAATTTCAAGCGACTCCGAAAATGTATCATAGAAGATGCGATGCGTTTTTTACAAACATACACCCAGTAAAAGATTAGCGTACAATTTAAATAATCATCTGGAATATATAACAAACCTTAAGGACGACTCCATTGAGAAAGTACTGTAGTTCATTGATAGAACGAACGATTGACCGGTGGAGTACTTTCCTGATCTTTTTCCTTTTAAACACAGTGGCTACAAAATGTACGTATTTGCCAATGGACAGATCTTTTTACCAGTTTCTATGCTTCATTTTCGTAACATGAAAATTCGTAGCCACGCGAAGATGCTTGTAACCGATACGAAATTTAATGTAGCTATTGGATTGGCAACTAAATGATTGCGGGTTTTGTCATTACCACCTAATGACAAAACCCGCAATCACTTAGTTGCCAACCCAATAGATCCAATTAAGCATGTAAATTCTATAAATACAACGATACATTTTGTAGCCACTGTATGTGCCTGTACCCGGTACGTTGTAGCTTCCACGTAGATTTCCAGACAAATTCTATCTACGTAATCGCGATAGGTTGTCGCGCCTCGAATACAGCGGCAATGAAATTGCAAAATGATTTGTATAACGTAAAGATTGTTCGTAAGTGGTCGCGCTCGTGTTGAACACGCGTCAACACGTTGACCGGTTAAAAATTGGTCGCGTGTAGAGCGCAAGCTCAGCTGGACCCGCAACACCATGACGCAATAATCCGGCGGCAATTAACCCCGTGGACCGATGCCGGTGGCAGCGCGAGCTCGCGCGTAATACGCGCGCATTAATCAACGCTGGCTGGTCGTTTTCCATAAATTTTCAGCGGCAATAACCGCAGCACGACGCGGACACGGCGACCAGGTGTTACGCCAACGCTCTGCTCCCGAGCCACCGCCGCTTCCACGGAGACATCCTGGCTAATTGCGGCATCGCTCACCCGGATCGCCTCTGTTCTGCCCTTTTTGCCTTCCGACCAGCCTTATCGCCACGCCAGGTTCCCAGTGTCTTTTCGCGGTACGCGTTACCAGTTAGCCGCTCGTTTTGTACAGAGCAGCTTAAATAGAAATCTGTTTCGTTCGCTAACTATTATAACGAGCAGACTGCAATGGATGTTTTAAGTATATCACAGTGTATCACGTATTTCACAGACTTAAATTTTCAGACAAAATGTAGAAACATAGGCAGTCTAAATATTGCTATATTATTTATACGGCTTTATTTTCGTTATGAAGTCGCATGCTGTGCTTTAAAATCCTCTTGAAATTATCGTTGAAAAGGAGATACAGCGGAGGAGATATTCTAAATATGTGAAGTATCGTACGTGGAATTGAAAATTTTGCTGCGCGTTTACAGAGTTGAGGGCAGTCGATGGGTCGAACATCGGTGAGACGCGGAAATTAGGTTTTACCAGGAAATTCGCGGGAGAGACTTTGAGAGACACTGGTCCAGCTTCATCCCCAACCGGACCGTGAAATACCATAAAATTAAACAGACGTAAATCCTCTGAAGCACGCTGGCCCATGGCCAAAATTCACCGGCAACATCATTGCCGACGCCGCACCACCCGCGAACAATGTAAAAGAGGCTGGGGAATTGCCTGTGAATTTTCAAACACAGTCTTCAAACCAGCCTTAATAAACTTACCACCTACCAGGACCTACCGGCTCATTCCGCGAAATCTACAAGGTGATTCATTTATTTCATTCGATTCGAGGATCGCCCAACTTCTATGGATGTCGTTGAAACTTTTTAGCTTAGCCGGTTTATAGCGTTGTGGCTATAAACGGAACATTTGTCAGGTAGATGATGTTGTGGATATTTCTTGCAGGCCGATTTCTGCGTGTCTTTTCTTTTCCTTTTTCATGGAATGGAATTTTCAATAGAAAAGATTACAAATCTTCCAGTATATCGTTGTCGAACAGGGAAACTTAGGAATCGGGAGAACCAAATCGTCAAGTTACCAAGCGAATTGAAATATCCAAAGACCTAGAAGATCTACTCTACGACCGCGCGATATACATTGCTGTTTTTAACGCAGAAAACATCAGAGGAACATCTTCGCTCGAAAGATGAAAGATGAAATTGAAATATCCGAAAGCTTCGAAAAAAGAAACCTCGTAAAGCGATCATGACGCGATAACTCGTCGCGAGAACGCGCCGAATTCGTTCGACCTGAATCGAGTCGCGAGTGCCGATTTTGTCCTACGTTCTCAGCAAAATTTTCGATTTGACTGCAAGTCGGCAACGGGTTGGCCGCTTACCTCGTAAAGGTGGAGGAACGATCGTGCCGATTTTTATCTAAACCAGGATCCCCACCTCGAATAGGTTGGCTGGATTTCTCGTGGCGGAGCTCGCACAAACATCCGGCAGATTGCCGGCGTGTGCGCGACTTTAATCTATGCTAAGTCGAGTCGTGGGGTCGGGCGATGCTGATGGCGATGCGGTGGCTCCTCTCTCTGCCAGCCCCGGACATGGAAATCCCGTGGCTGGCCTAGGAATCAGCGATAATGCACAGTCATCCACCGATTCCGGGCTTTAAGCGACGTCCTTGTCGGAGGCGCCTCCCGAGACCTCCTCTTCTCTCTCTTTCTATCTCTCTCTCTCTGCTAGCTTCCTCTTCTCTTGTTCGATCCGATTTCATTATCGATTGCTATAGTAGTCTAAACGTTAAACGTTTGCCCGTCTCGTTGAACGTTTAATTATGGAGACGGTGACCGAGTGTCTTTTGGAATTGCAGTGATGTATTTCGAGGGATGTCAGAGCGTTAAACAGGTGACTTTTGAAAATAGTGAGAATCGTGGATATTGGAAAAATTATGTTGGAAGAGTCGAAGAGGCAAGTTATTTGGAAACATTGAACATTCCGAAACTCTAAAATGCTGGAAATTTACGCTCAGGAAGTGGAAGAAGATTAAACGAAAATATACCTGCCCTATCGTAATAGCAAATCCAGCGATTCTCTGCAACCAAAGATCTACAACTATGAGGAAGAATCGATGAATGTACAACTACAGTTGCACTATCGATCGATTTTCAACTGCAAGCAAGCAAAAGCAACGAAAGTGAATAAAGACGAGCACGAGACTTTGAAAAGGACGGAATTTTCGTAGATCAACCCAGTTTCTCCAACTTGGAATATATTCGCCTTATCTTCCGGAGCTGCCGGAGAAAAAGAGCAGGAGAAAAGAAGAAAAACGAGAAGTCCATTTGACAAATTAGTACTAGGCGGCTGCAGGTAATTTCTCCGGAACTTTTAGTGGCCGTTACTCTTCCTAAACCGCCTTTCTTGATTTCCGCTTGGCGGGTTCAGCGTCGCGCGACCAAATTTCAGTGGCAGACGCCGTTAAATGGTCCCGCGTATGCGCAGCGTGAAATTTCACCCCCTCGCCGCGTCTACCAACCCTTCTACCTCTTACTCCTCTTTTTTCCTTTCCTTCTTCGTGTCCTCCAATGATACATCACCTCGCGCAAGAAACTCCAAGTGTTGTAAGGGTGGTTATTTTGGCGCCGGAACTAGAGGACCGCTTTTTGCTGGCTTTTTTCGTGGCAAGCGAAACGAATGGGGTCACAAAGATGTAGAGTCGTGGATAATTAATTTTGTCCTTGATATTTATCATTTTGCGGAGAATTGGGAAATCCAAGAGTGTGCTGCACTAGGTTTTGCTTTCGTAGATCTAGGTCAGGCTAAAATTAATTGGTAAAATAGAAGTTAAATAGTTTTTAATTGTCAATACTTTTATCGCCATATTCGCCAAATGTCCTCGCCTTAAATATTTCTCAAATACTAACGGAATTCGTATCCACGCTTCAATATATCCATTTTATCCAATTTGGAACATAATTTGTTTAAATCTTTTTTAAAGTTCATCTAATTCGATGTTCTCGAAAATAGTCTGACGAATTCTCTAATTCCTCTAACTCTCAGTATTTGCCACGCCAAGTTGGAAGAAAATCGGTCGAGAGCGTCGATCCCCGGTTGTTCGATCGTTGGACAGAGCGCGCGTGTTCTTTGCGAGAAGGAAGCGGAACAGGCCGCAACAGAGGAACGAGAACGCTAAGAGGAAGGGACGGGGACCGATCGAACGGATCGTCCTTGGAACCGAGCGGAATTCTCGCGATCGGAGCGGCTCCGCTTTCTTACGCTCGGCCGGTGGCTCGCGTGCGGCCAAGCCAAATAATTCAGTCTTAATTAGGATTTACGCGGCGGCGGAGAACAATTAAAACATAAGACACGGGAGAGAAGATCCACCGATGGCGGTGGAACTGTTGTCACAGCCGAGCCCTGCGGAATTTCATTTCGAATCGCCGCCGTTCCCCCACCACCCAGATGAAAGGTACAGTGGCGCCATCTGAGGCACATCGATCTGCAAGGCTGGCTAATAAATACGTCGCCGGTCACCACGGTCCGACATTAATTCCACGACGTGACAATTGCGTCTTTTAATTACCCAGAGCCCGCTGTGCACCACGTCCGACACGTCCCTCCATGGGAACATAAAGATCCTTTCGCGGTTTTTGCTACCACCCCCCCGCCTATTCACCACTCGTCAACGTTTCCTGGGATCACGTACTGGAAGCTGAGTTTCCTACTCTCCGCCGGAGGAGACGTATGATGTTCGGCTTATCGTGCTGCATACAGGTTATTTCAATTTTAGGAGAAGGTATTTCGGGGATCTCGGCTGTTGTTGAACTTCCTGAGTTCGTGGACCTGATCCTTCTTTCTGATCCTAACTTACGAAACATAACTTCGCACAGTATTTGTGTCGCTGTGACAAAGTATGAAACTTCCTAGTCCGTTGCGTGACATCTCCGAGCTCTAGTTCCTCATATAGGGCGTTTCAATTTCTGGGGGAAATTCTGGGGATTTAAGTTCTCACGCAACACTGTAAAACAGCGCAGGGTTGCACGTTTTTGTGCGGCTATGTTCACGCAATTTTATGCCACGATATCTAGTTACTTTTTAACACGTGAGTTTACCTTATTCCATAGACACAATGCTTTCGATATTCGTTCAAGAAATTAAGTATGTCGGGATATATTTCCTTTTCCTCTTTTTGTAATCTATAGCGCATAATCTGAATAGACCTGTACGAATAATCTATACGGGTTGCACGAGAAGAAATAACTGTCGCGACAGTGTCACTAGAAAATCGAAGCCGAATGGAGGATCGAAGAGAATGTCACTAAAAAGTGTGACGCTATAGGGAAACAGCATCATGTACAAGGTGGCACACACGCGTAGCAGAATTAACACTTGGAAGTCTTCGCTGTCGGTGTTACTGTCACATGTAGTTTATGAAAATGAATTTTAAACTGGTTTTGTGTCATTCTTTCTATTTCAAGGAAAGTGAATTTACGATTCCTCACTTTTTGCTCCTACTACAGGTCGTTTCAATATTCTCTACAACAAACTTTACTGTAAGGATTCTTCTTCCTATCTTAGCTTATTGATGAGACAATTGTATTGCAATATTATGAAAATAATTGTCTGCTGAGAAATTCTAAAGTAACAACCTATAGCGTTATGCAAATGTCTTGTACCAGACATTTTTAGGACACGCATATTAAGTGGTGAGATTAGGTGGTTCAGACTTAAAGTGGACATAAAATGAACGCCTCTGATACGTCGTGTGCTCACCCAGGGTTGAAAGCCGTGAATTTGATTCAACCGGGGTCGATCAAGATTCTGTCAGAGGAGAAACTGGTTTGATAGAACGCGTCGGATAGCGATTGCACCTGCTTGGCAGGTGCGCCACTGATTCAGCCCCTGAAAGCGAGGATTATTAAACGTCTAATCAGCGATCAGTGTTTTAATTGTTAGGACTTGTTGAAATGAACTCAAGATGACGTGTATGACGAATATTAATTCGAATATACATATAATTATTTGAGTTTCGGGACAAGAAGCTTAACGAGGGGTTTCTCGTTAAATCGTTTAGATTTCTCCTCCTATAGAGGTGACACAAAAATAGTGCGAAATTGAGTTTCATACATTATTTTCCTTCAAATGCTTCGAACGGTATGTTCGTTTCCAATGAGAAGATGCAACAACAGAAATTGATTCGTCGACGTCTGTAAAATGAAGCTACCTTTTAAAATTTCTGTAGAGAATTACCAGACATCTTCGTAACAAATGCACAACACGTTTATCGGATATCACTGTCCACCCACTCTTCCACAAACTATTGCGAAAAACCCTCTGTTACAGTCCGGCATCTTCAAGCTTCTAACCTGTTAACAGGATCGCGATCATTAACACGAATGGTTCTCGAACGTCGATGATCCTTGTTCGGCCAAACGTTCTCCAACGTCTTCAAACTGCCGTGCTTCCTGTTGGCAGCGCGGGGGGCCGGTATCGGCCATTTTCTCCGGCCTGGATCTAACGATCGCCGTGGCTCGCGCAGGGTGGCGGCCGAACTGACATTTCCCCGCAATAAATTCCACCTGGTTAGGCGGGCCGTGGGGCAAAAAATCGACGGGTAATGCGTATGGTAGGCGCTGTAGGAAATTACGTGTTCGCGGTTATTGGCAGGCCGGGCTGTAAAGCCGAGGAAACTCGCTTTCGTCGGCTGAGAATCGAGTGGACGGCCGGCCGTGAGGCGAAAGCGGCAAAAAAGACTGATCTTGAAAGAAGAAGAGAGAGAAACGATGCTGATTGAGGGAGTGCGAGCGAGATGCTGAAGAAAGAGAGAGTAGCGTAGCAGGATAGAGCGAGAGACGGAATTGGAGAAGGAGGAACGAGGAGGAGCTGTTGAGGTCCAGAGTGTACTCCCTTCTTTCACGGTGGTCCCCGGCTCCGAATGGCTCTCCTCGTCTCTATCCGTGGGCCCCTTTGACGAGAGGGGGGCCCCGCGGCTAATATCCGACGCAAGCCTGCCCGTTTCGGGGCCCACGTCGCGCCACTCTTCCCAAGGCATAATAATATAGACGTCTCGTTAGCCGTCGCGCACCACCGGCCCATCCATAGAATTGGTTTTAGGAGCGTGCATCGGTAATGAGCCAGCCAGAGAGCTTCGTTTCTCTCGATACCGCGATTCAACCATCATCCATCATGTTCTTCGTTCTCATTGGCTTTGGTTTTTGTTAATTGATCACTGATATTGTTCGGGATGTACCCGTTTTGTACTCAAGACGGAGGATTCTTGCCTGGTTTCTGAGGTTTGACGAGGTTTTTTCTATGTTTGAGGGAGTTTGACTAGGTTTGATAGCGTTGCACGTAAGCTTATAGCGACGAATAGCAAATTCCTTCGATTTTGGCAGACCTTCCGTGATGATCAGAAGCGACTGGCTTAGAAGCAAATGGACAGTCCGATAGATTTACAAAAGATTCTACCGATCTACCAGAGGCAAAGATTGATTTGTTATTGTTTGAAGCAGAAGCATCTGGCCAATAGAGGCCTCCAAAATTACGCCGATCAAGCAACTTTCAGGCCAATTTCCCTTAAGTGCTTCTCAAAACGGACGCATCCCAGGTGTCCTTACCACAGACTCTTCCTCGAGATCTCTACAATCATCATCCATATTAACCTTAACCCCAATCCTCCCTTTCCAACCTCGTAAACATCGCCAATCTGTCTTCGAGTTTCTTCAAACTCATTCCAACCTCTTCGAACTTCTCTTCGAGGTTCTACCAAAGAAACCAAAGAGACGATATTATCTGTAAGGATCGAAACACGCGTGTCTAGATTCGAATTCTCCAAATCTTGATTTACATCACAATGATTCTCAGCTCGTATTCGTGTTCGCTCATGCTCGCTATCTCATAGAGATGGTATCGTGTGAAGTGAAAAAGAAACAGTCACCCAGTGTACACGCGGAAAAGGTGGAGGAACCGGCGTAGGGAGAAAGTATGGCGCAGGAGGAAGGGGGGCTGGTCATGAGCGAGAACAAGAGCAAGAACAAGAGAAGCAGGTAGGTCGTAACGTGGCGCACGGAGCGTCTGGGGCCCACGCTCGGCCGCGCCGCGACAAGGTGGTCCCGGAGCCCAATGGGTCGACTCGCGGACGTGGGGCCCGCACGAATGCCCCCGATTTATGAACCACGAATTAAATACTATGATCCTAGTCGCCCGTGTCCGTGGCTTAGCGGCCAGGTCATCCTGGACCAAGCAGTGGAAATTAAATTCCTCTCGGTCAAACGTTCTCTAGCTACTGGTGAATTTATGATGAAGATTTGGAATACAGCGATGACTAATACCGATGGAAATACCAGTGGAATAGTCATAGATTGGAAACTAACTTTACCAAGAACAAGGAAAAGACCATTCATAAAATTGCAACGAATAAATAACCTAGATGCAAAACGTTTAAAAAAATCTTCGTAGTACATCGTCCATTCAACATCAACAAGCAAAGCAGAATCAATTCCATGAAGCGAAAGCCATCCTGTGTACAACGAAAACAAACCCAACCATTCATGAATCCGCAATTCGCAAATCATGTAATTACAAAACTCTCGAAATCTTGGTACTTGCATTAACCAGTATCAACTTTACCCATAAATTATCCGCATAACGGTTGAGTCTACAGGACGATTCAGAACAACTTTTACCAAAATGAAATAGAAACTACCATTTACAACATCCCCAATTCACGTATCATCCAATTTCAAAACACTGCAAATCATCCATATCGAATTTACATCAACTTTACTCGTAAAGATCCGTATAACGATAGATCGTCTCTACAGGATGATTCAGAACAATTTTCGTCCAAAACGAGAACCACCGTTTACAACACGTCCAATCCACTTTCGAAACCGTTATACTGTCACACTGTCCATCCAACAACCATATTTCCATCACTCGACGATACGAACATGACCGAGTCTTCGGTGAAACGAAAGCCACCCTGTATACAGAAGAACCTCTCACGGGTAAGATGCATTCAGCCTCTCCTCTCGTTACCCGGTCGCGGCCACGATTATGATTTGTTGACCTGGACCACCGTGCCGGAGTCAACCTCCGCGGGGTACAACACCAGGCCCTCCCTCTACCTACGGGTCAAGGAGAGCCCTCTACATCACTGGCACACAGCTTCCCTGGACCGATGGTTTCTCACAATCGCGGAAACTATCGGCCCCCGGTCTCTCGGTTGTTGCGGATCGACTTCGTCCATGGTGGTCTCTCCATCCACTCGCCTGGAACCTCTTATCAGCCGGTCGCGTCACTCGCCTGATTGATTCGGACTTGAACGCGCGATTAATAATTCGCCAGCGAGCTCCACGATCAACACGACTGACTCTTCGACGTGAGGTTAATGGCTGCTCCTTCTGATCAATCGCGCGATGAATTCGGTACCGCGCGTTTCAACAAAGATCGTTCGCTTTTCATTGAGTAGTTTGACGTACGCGGCTATCTTGTTTCGCGTGATCTTCGTCTTGGCCAGATTTTACGAAGTTGAATATTCTGATGAGAACTTTTTGACGAGTAGGCGAAACGTTCTTTGTTTTGACAGGATTTTCCATTTTCGGTGAGACACTTTGAGATTACGATGACGCTGGTGATGTTGACTCTTTGAGAGTTGTTGAGAAATTAGGGATTCTAGGCAGAATTAAAGTAGCTGGTAGGAAGCTTTTGGTTCTCAGAGGACTCTTTATCTTTCATCGAACACTTTGATATCGTATTGACTTTCGATACGATTTCCTTGCGAGTTTTTAGGAAATTGTGGATTTTAGGTAATTCAAGTGCCCGATAGGAAATTTTTGCTCGTTAGAAGATCTCTTATTTTTCATTCGCTGCTCTGAAGTCGTAATGGTCTTTGGTCTGATTTCTAATAATTTCCATGAAATTATAGATTTTAGGTAATTAGGATAATTGGAAGGAAATTTCCAGAAGACTCTTTGATTCTCATTTCATTGACTATGAGATCGTTCGTCAGTCAAAATCTGTCGCTCCACTTACTTCACTTCAAAGTAACTTTGTCTTTAATTCGATTAGAAGTTAATAGAAGATATAAAATCGAAAGTATATCTGGTAATCCTCCCGTCAGATATATTTATTCAACTACGATCTGTTTAGACAAGCCACGGTCGTTCCCATTCTATCGATTTTCCCGTTTCCACCTAGGCGTAACGTTGAATTTCTGCGGCGTCGTCGTCGTCGCGACCCCCTGGTCGCCACCTTCCCCGCGCTTCGACGATGGTTTTAGTGGTTACAGTGGCTACACACCCCCGCGATAAACTCGAGGATTCGCCACGCTGGTGCGGCGCGCTCGAATAGACGAGCAGAGCAGAACCGTCGCGGTATTAACATAAGAACACCGTGACCGATCGCTTCGACTCACCATTCTCCCCTTCCGATCTCTCTATTACGCTGATTTCCCCACCCCTGCCGACCTATCCAGACCGTTTTTTTCCCCTCCTTTTTTTCCCTTCTCTTCTTTTTTCCGAGGGTACGTGCTCGAAATGAGAATGAGTTAGGAAATTTGTGATCCCACCGAGTCGGAGAATTAAGAGATTGCTTCTTTTCTATGTGAAACGCTTCGAGGAGATGGAGTTAATGTTCCGTTAACAACCCTTCTTTGGCTTGTCCAGCCGGGGAGATATGGATTTTTGTCGGGTCAGTGAAGGGACGTTTTGCGTGGATTTGCTGGGTTAGTGGTCGTCTCGGTGTAGAAGATTTTCTCGTTCGTTAAATGAAGAACATTCTCGTTTTCCTTTTCGGTTTCGCTGGCTACTTGGTTATCAAACTCGATGGAATTGCGTGAAAATATTGAGAAATCGTATTACGTTATCATTGATAACAGCTTCTACAATTTTATTTGCAAATAATTTCTACCTACGGACGTAGGTTGATACGTGAAAAATCACGTTGGGACGAAACGTATTACGGAAGTATCTTCTCTTCTTAGGATTTCGATTATTAAGCGATTGATAGATGCATTTTATCTAACCACAGAGAATTTAAAATACGAAAGAAAATAAAATGCCTGCAATCTTAGTAATTCAACGTAAATTATCATAGTCCTCTGTGAGTAGACTGCTCATGTTTATACGTTTATTGAAAATCTGAAAGAGCAAAGATGTATAAAACGCATAGAATATACCAAAGTATTAGATTGTCCCTAAGGTTTCCTCCGTTTTATAAGGAAATAATGCACCACATTTTTTCTTTTATATTATTTTACCGAATCATGTACGATCCATTTTGTTCCATTGCTATAAAGACCTGACAGATTAAGTTTCACGCTTGTAAATATAAACCTTACCGGATAAAGCAGTTGTCCGCAGATAGCACAAGACACTTTTGGGATAACCTAACCCGACAGAATATTCCAAGTAGTTGTTATGATCTTTAACTGGCAAAATAAATCAATACGTAAGTTCCATGTGCCTTAATCGTATCAGTGAAGATACAGAAATTGCATGAAAGTAGCCTATTTGACATCCAACTATATTATCATTCGGGAGTCAACTCCTAAGAGTCAAAGTCTTACATAATCTTGCATAAACGAACGTAATCTACTAATTGCCACGGATACTATCAGTCTAGCCAAAGCAAATCCCGACCAATCCCCGGGACCAGTAAACCCAATTGCTCTGGCCGGATCCTGATGCCCTCGACCTCTTAACGCAACCCCAACGTGGACAGAAAGGGGGCCGTCCCAATGCGATCGCTACGTATCCTACCATAAATCAGCGTGCTAGAGAGACAGAGAACTATTACGTTTCCACGAAGACAGACATAGGCTACGCTTTATTATACCGTACACAATGTCGCGCGTCGCCCCGGCCACGTGACCACCGACTTCCGGCTGTAGTTTGGGTTCCGCTCGCTGACATTTCCTCCCCTTCACGTGGCATTTTTCCACGGATGCAACCAGTGACGACGATCGCGTGTCAGGTCCACGTGTGATTGCGTCGAATCGCTTCTCGTTCGTCGTTTCATTGCGATCATTGTCATAACATCCATGGATCCTATGGGGTGGAAATAGATTCGTTCGTGAGAGTCCTCCGATTTTTGGAGTAATTTTACCAGCTTCGCGTACGTCATCTTTGACGTTGGAATAGATATTCGAACGAATTATGCGAAAATATGATGTTCAGAATTTTCTACGTGCGCCACCATTCTTCGAATTATTTTCGTAAGAATATGGAACTGCGTAAAAATCTGCAGTCTGGGTATAATATTCCAATCGACTTGTTAATTAGATATCGTGTCTTAAAAATCACAGACCAAGAGGTTAACGATCGTCGAACCGTTCTAAATCGCTAAGCTTCGTTAGAATGACAGAGACGAGTGGTTAGAACGCGTCTGGTGGGACGAAACAGCCGCGGCGGGTTCGCGCGAGCGCAACCGGACGTTCCCCTGGTACAAATTACCAGCTCGCGGGCGGTCGCGCGTGCACATTGTCCTGTCAGCGTGCGAAACGGCCGCGATATCGACAGTTACGCATTACTTGCGACCCGTTCCACTGGCGTTGGCGCGCGCGCGTACCGTCGCCATTTGCATACGTGATTACACGTCGTGGAACCGGCCGAATTGCGACGCCTGCACTTGTATATCTTTATGTACCTGTCCTGGTTCAAAGGGCTACGTGTCAGCCGGCACTCGTTTCTTTTCACGCTGCTTTACGTTGCGATCCACGCGATCTACCGGGTGGCCGCTGTCAGCTGCATGATCCAGTAAATTGGACACAGTTATAGAATTCTGTCACGCGGTACTAGAAACGGAAAATTAATTGCCGGTCAACGGAGAATTGATTAATAGCGGGTAGTCTGCGGATGTTTATGTAAATTTCTATTTTTTGTCAACGTAACTTAAACGATGCAAGCCAGCTAAAGATTGACTCTGTCGATTAATTATTACGACGTGTCGTTCATCCTGAGTATTTTCTACATTTTTCACCGTTTACGCCAATTCTATGTATTTTTGCACTCTGAAGTTTTCTATAAATGTTGACAAAAATATCCCCAGTCCGATAGTGGTTAAGCGGTTTGGAAGCGGACAGGATTTTAAGAGTGAATCTTTCTTAAATAGTAGAATTTTTAACGAAAATTGTACAGGAGATAATAATGATCTATAATCTACGATAGATTTATACTCTATCGTATTGATAATAAAGCAGATACTTATCACTCCATTTATATATCGATTATTCGGATGAAATTTTAATTAGTTGCTGATTTAATCGATGATCAAATTTCTCAAATTCAGAGATGTCGATCTATAGGTTGACTTACGGACAGTTGTCTTTTAATTGAAACTCAAATTGCATTATCTCTATGTACTCCTAAACCTACTAATTTTCTATAAAAATGTCATTGGAAAATTATTCAAATCACGTGGAACTCGCTTATAAACAACGTGGTCGCAACACCTCGCTGCAAACATCAAACATCGCCCTCTCGGTTTCGCAAATTGAAAATTACGCAAATCCAGGGTTACTTAAGAGGTCTCATCAATCAGTCGACTGGTTCCATGAACGAACATCGGCTGTCTCACCCGGTATACGTCTTCCTGGCTCATCGAGGCGTACCGTTCGACAGGTCGGCCACGTCGACGCGTTATTCGCCGTTCGAGCGCGTTATTTTTCATCCCGGGGACGTCGGTATATTACAAATTACGATTCGTGGCGGGATAAACGGACCGCAAAACCCGCCTCAGTCTCGCCGTCTTCTATTTACTCCCTTGCGAATCTTTATTGCGTAATCGGATTTCGACATCGACCGGTTCACGTGGACAGTAAGACAGTAAGAACCTGTAACCAGGTAACCACCCCTTTTACCTTTGCTTTATTAATACCTCGTACATCTGTGAAGGGTGGCCGGCTTTATCATCGTCCATTTACGAGCTGATGTTCCTATATCGATATAATGTACGTACTGTCACTCGTGTTATTCGATTTATTAAAAGGAAAAACGTTGCGTTGACGCAACTTTTCCGTCAAATATTTATCAAATTCCGTGGTTTAATACCGTGGCTGTGACACAGAATTTCAAGAGTTCGTATATTTATATTCTTCTCGTCGGTATTTTATAATAATTTTATGAAATTTGCAGAAATTGGTGTATTTATTTATTTATTGTATTATCTAAGATCTTACATTGAATTGTACTACCCGATTTATCACACACCGCGTTCTTCTACTTTGGCTCGATTCTCTTCTTTCTCCTCCGTCCTTTCTCTTATTCACAGCACACAATTAACTCTGCCTTCTATATTTTCCTCGTATCCTCATATTCCCTCAACTATATCTCGCGGACAGTTGATGTATTTAATATTTATAACGTTGTGGTAAATCACGTTGCTCGGTCGTCTGCGGAAAATTCGCAGAATATATTTGCTTTAGAAACAAGGAAGTATCTGTTTAACAATCGCCTGAAAATATATTTAGAACTTTAGAAAGTATACTTGCGAATATACGTAGTGTACAATAGAGGAGGCGATGATTGCTTTCTTAGAGAAAATGATCGATCCAATGATAACAGTAAGAATAAGAAAGAATTTTTTCATTATTCTACCTGAAAATATATTTAGAGCACTAGGATTTAAGTATCCTTCAAGGAAGTGATTAATCCAATGATAACAACGAAAATAAGAAGCATCTTATTTCCTACCCCCTGAAAATATACTTAGAATACACGTTTAGAATTTTAGAAAATATATGTTTAGAATACTGTTGAAGTAATTACTTGAAGAAAAACTCTACATCTTTATTTATGTACGTAAAATAGAATTTAGTGAAATAAAAATATTCTAAATAAGGAGAGATTTGAATAAGCATTATGTTTTGGGTTACAAGTTCTAGGAACAAAGGAACTAATAAATAAATTTCTATTTATGTTCCTTGTAGCCTTAGCTAAAGTTAGCTAACTTTTTTGGTAATGTCCTTTTGTTATAAATATATTAACGCGCTTCCTATCGATTCTATTGTATTGTAACACCATGAGAGTGAGGATCTGAATCAGCATAAACTTATACATTGTACTTACACCTTTCTTTATTTAAATATATCTTTCTATTACAAATTCATCCACTCGTTCTTCTATCAGTCAACCACAACAAATAGAACAGAAAAGACGATGTTAGTATTCTTGTAAGAGACGATTAATCCAACGATATGTCGAGATCCGTGTGCCGATCGATTCGCGGACGTGATGCTGCATCGGCGTGACTGGATGCTACGCACACGCGGCACACTCTCTCGTATTATGCATTATTCCCGGCCGGATTACAATGACAATGACCGCAATAACGATCGAGCCGGATCGGATGGTAGAAGGGGCCGGCCGACAGCTCGGAAAATTGCTAACAAATAATGCAGCCACCGGGGGGCAGACAGCGATACGACGGGGTGTCGTGTCTTCGTCTGCGACCCCAATGCTCGAAATCGAGCCGGTGTTCATCCTTTCGCGCATAATCGCCCGTGAGACACCCTTTCCTCGACCAGTGTCACAAAAAATTGCTCGGCTGCTCGTGACGATCAACGCCACGACTATGTTAATACTTTTTTACAAATCCTGTCCGCTTATAGTCCGATAAAATCAGCGTCCCTCGAAGATGAAACGAATTCGTGGAAGTGAAATGTTGTGTGTAAATTTTCCACGTTCTTATTGATTTTTTGTTCAATTTTTATTGAATTCTATGAATATCGAATGTTTTATCGTACATACCTTGGGAATTTCTTTTAATTTTCCAATACTAATAACTGTGATTTTTCTATCGTATTTCTCTGATAAGTATTATAAGTTGCTTGCAATGTTTCTCGTTTGAAATTGTTCAAGTGTTTTGTATTATCTGGCACTGATAGATAGAAGGATGATAGAAGAATCTCTTGTGGTTTGATAACAAACCTGAAACAACATCGTTAACTTTTGGATGCCTTTAGCTAATTACGTTGTGCACATAATTTGTCGTTTATGGTACAATATTTTATTTTCCACTGGATGATTTTATTATCTTATAAGTTTCCTTTTAGAATAGCAAAACACGGCGATGGTTCATACAAAATCATCAAACTCGCCCTTTTCTTAAGTATATCGACTGTTCTCCTACTTACCATCAGAAGATGATTGGATTTTTCCTAATTCTGTTTCTATATTCAACTAACTAATATTATGATAGTACTAATATACTAATATTCTTTGCCATGAAATATCTTAATTTAAGTTCACAATATCCAAAACAATCAACCAACCAAGTATTTACATCTGACTTTCCTCTGAGCGTTCGATCGTAACTCGACTGCGGATATTTACGCAAGTTCATATTTTCGTGAATATGAAAAAAGACAGAACTCGGGTATTTTCGCGTCTTGAAACTTCCAATAAACGCAGAAAAATCCGCGGTTTAAACGTAACTTACGTACAAATAAAAAGACAAACAGTCAGTCTCCTTCGCTGGTGTCTCTTGTTAATTAAAAGTCACTCCACGTGCATCTTCCCAGCGTTATCAGCCACCAGCCTGGCCGTGCACACACCGCGTACACGTACACGCACCATACTTTCCACTTAACCAAAGCCAATCAACACCATGAAAAAGGAAGCGGGCAAAAATCGCGAACAAGATTCCATTAGCTACTTTTTCACTTAACCAGCCTGTTCCACCCTCCCCCACGCGACAGACACGGTCCAATCGTGAACCAGCTCACCCTCGACTAGACAGCTCACCCTCGATTACGTGGTAACGAAGTCTCTGTCCTCTGGTATCGGAGTCGAAAAAGGAAAGACTGTAAAATTCAGGAAGGAACATTAGGGAGAAGGGATGGCACCGGTTCGTTGATCACCCCCTGGGTGCTGGTTTGAATTAGGGTGCCGGGGTGAGCCGTGTTTATTGACACAGGAAGCGATTGCTGCGCCTATGGTGCGCCATGGTTCACGGGAAGAGGCCACGAAGAGACGAGAAGTCGAAAGGGGGTGAGAAGGGGTGGACGACTGGTCCCTCCGTTGACGTATTTGCACCGTAATCCCATGATAAATTGCCAGGGATAAGCTCTATTAATTTTGCGTTATAAAGTCGAGTAGAAGAGGGAGAGAGAAAGACTTGCGCGTTATGGAGACGTAAAAGTATTTCGATGGGCTCCCGCGGGACCTTCCCTTGCTTCGTTTACGGGACAGTTAAAATTTCACCCTCCTCTATACGTATGCAATTATCTTAGTTCGCTACTCGTGGTGGTGGAAGTTTGCTTTGCCGTGAGGCTTACGGCTTATTCTTCGTTTCTATGGGACACGGTTTCGCAGGTAGGCTTTCTTGTTTAGTTTCATTCAGCTTTTCGTTTATGGGACAGTTGACTTTTAACTCTCCTATTTAGTTCTCTTTGTTGGATACTTGTTACGAGGCGGCGGACCTTTGCTTTTTTGCGCATTCATCGTTTATAGATAGCTTTGTAGGTAGGCTCCTCAATTTGGTTGGGTTCCATTTTGTATTTTTTTTTTTTTTTTTTTTAATTTACTTTCAAAGAATGTTACCTTTCTCGGAGGATGTACTCTTTCGTAAAACGTTCTTTATATTTACAGGAAGCTTTTCACAGAATCTTATCCGAAACGACGACGCAAGAATATCTTGCGTCAACCCTCAGACACGCCTAGATATATCAGCAGATACGTTATTGATGATGTCAGGGTGGTTGGATGATCTGTCGTGAAACGAGCTGAGGCCTGGAATCTTCAGAACCCGAACCACGTTCGTTTCGATTTCGATCTGGCGAACAGTGTCGGTGTTATGTCTCCTAATGCCGATTAATTTATCAATCAGGGACAAGATAAACCGGCCCAACTCGTTGTTCTTCGCGCGATATCTATCGAAGACACGCGAAATAAAAATAATATAGAAAATTCTCGACTGACGAGTTGTATTTTAGCAATACGAATATATACTAATAAGAGTATTTATACTCTTACTTTCCACTGAAGCGTTTTTTTATTAGATTCTGGTTTATCGAGTGGTCTGCTGTCAACAAGGCAGCACGATTATCATAATGATTTAACTATATCGACGAGCTTCACCGTAGACGGCTCAATAATCGAAGTGTTCCGATAGACGACACTGCAAGTGGAAAAATTAAAAGATGTTATCATTCTTTTTATCGAATAATGTCCAATATACCAGTGGAAACACCGTGGTACGGAATTTAAGAGCAATTTTCATTTGTAAATAATTAATAGACCGAGGATGTTTATGCATTTTGAGGAATTTTAACGTTTCAAGAATCTACCGGATGCGTACAATATGCAAAAATATATAAAATATTAAAAAATGGTTGCTACGATTTCGAGCAAACAAATTTCTATTTAGATTCCATTTCTTGAATTGTATTTATAAAAATATCAAATTGCTTAAACACCCGCGGTATAATTAATTATTAACAGCGTTAGAGGGTGATGTTACCGGTACGTTCAACATCGTCTCACGTTATAAAACATATACGTCTGTGATAAATATATTCTCTGACGAATTTTCATCACATCAGTGCGAAAAATAGAACATTTTCTTACGCATTTCGATTACTGTTCGATTAAGATCAATCAGAGAAGTTTTTTCTCGTTTCTAAGGAACTTGACGTTCGTCACTTACAGTACCACTATACGAAATTTCATGGAACAATAAGCCATCTTTCTCAGGTACCAAATGCACCATCTGCATAGAACAACATCACATGCTCAACGCCTAAAATATGGTAGCCTCCTCGAATGACTTATTCTTATTTGAATTACGATAGCTAAAGGGGCAGTATTGCTATAAATCCTTATTTTTCAACGTTGAAGCATTTTTTAACAACATCAAATTCTTGTGGTTGTATTGGGTTGGCAACTAAGTGATTGCGGATTTTGTCATTAGGTGGTAATGATAAAATCCGCAATCACTTAGTTGCCAACCCAATATAAAAATACTACTAAATGGTAATGAAAATTATTACGTGGCACATTATGGAACGTTATTGTGATAATGAAATTTATTATAGTCGGATCTAATTAATTGGTATATAAGCGTAGATATAATAGATTCAATGATTTGCAAATACTTTTTGTAGTAGCCACTGTATATAGTAGGAGGATCCGATTCGTGGGAAGAAGACGTTTTGTCGTTGGTATTTTGGATGTACAAGTGGACGATGACCCTACAGACATTTGTCATTCGCACCAGCGCTGATCAACGATAGGGCCCTGGTCAAATGGGGTGACCACTGATCTGCGGTCGTGTTCTATGCTTGTCGTTGTTAAATGGGGCCCGAGGTGATTCTGATTGTGATCGTGTCGTTCCTTCGTGTTCCTTTCTTTAAGATCACCGATCGTGCCCCTTTTTCTCTTATATCTTCTTGTTTCCTTTACGTCTTATTTCGTAGCGGGAATTGCAGGCCAAAGTTATTCGAATTTCATTTATCAGAATAATTCGTCCAAGATGTCATCTGATAGAAATTTGTTTGCCAAGAATCGTTCAAAGAATATATTCGCATTTTATGGTCCTGTTCGTTGAACGAACCTCCCTTTCTTCTTATTCTAAATACTTTTCAGTTTAGTAGAATAATTCAATTATTGTGTTGGCAACTAAGTGATTGCGGATTTTGTCGATACCATCTAATGACAAAATCCGCAATCAATTAGTTGCCAACCCAATAGATATTTGTGCAAATTCGTATCTGCGAATATAATTAGAAAAGCGGAGACGCGATGGGCGATTAATTCACTCGAATATTGTAACAAGTATCGTTGTTTGGATATTTCATTTTCTTTTTGTGTATTACGCGCACTCTATGCATTTTTGCATCTTCAAATATTTCTTATAATTTGCACAGAAACCATTGTACCAGTCGAGGCTTCAAAAATTCCTTTATCTTTGTACAAGAAGTTTCTTTGGCAAGAAATCGTCGCAGTCATGCGTTCCTCTTTATTCAAAAATGTGTGGAGGACAGGGTATATCGAAAGTTTGACCGTGAGATTTATTTGTGGTTATCGTTTGTTGTCGTATCCGACGAATTTATTTAAAATAATGAATTAAGGTACAGCCTATAATCGCTGGGTCGTTAATACAGAGTATAAAATCGCGGGTGAATACTCGATAAATGTTCGTCGCGTAACTCGGTAGATCGCTCGTTTAGGAGTCTAATCGTCGTAGGAGTCTAATTGTTCTTGCATTACTTGTATCCTAACGATCTCGATAAAACAACTATATGATTAGAATTGTCCTGTGACTCGTGTGTCGCTACAAATGCTAAACATCAATTTTTGTAATCCTTCCTCGTCGATGAAATTCGTCGTTGTTTCTGTGACAAAACGTCTGCATTTATTTTTCCCTATTTAAAGTTGGCAAACGCCGATCTTTGAAAATGTTCCGCGTTGACGAAATTCATCGTTCGCTTGGAATATGATCGGTGAAACTTGGTGACAACGAAACGCATAACGCGTCGCAGCAGGGAGTTGCCGAGGCTGGAGCACATAACTCAACGATTGAATTATTCTACCAAAGTGAAAAGTACTTAGAATGTGTCGATTCTCTGGACTAAATTAAACAATTGAAGATTACGAATTTGAAAATATACGACTATGGTTGTTAAGGACACAGCCTATTAAACTGCGAAAGATTAGATTCGGAAGAATTTTCATCGTTTCTTCCATCTACGCCTGTTTATTTCGTGGAAACGGTCGAAGAAAGGAAACCATTCCCAGCTTTCTCTTTTTTTAATCACCGATTTCAAGAGCACAATGCCGTGCTCGGCCGGCAATTTACGGTAACACGAACGTTACGTGCTTTCGCGCCAGCCATAATTATCGTCCTTTTCACGAAACGGCACGCGAATATCAGTAGAAGTTCGTGCGCCGCGCACGCCTTCATTAATCGCTCAACAACCGCTCCACGAGATTGTCCCAGGCCTGGGAAATAAAATTTGTATATGGAAATATCGTGGAGAATTTCGAAACGTACGCGTATTCATTTACCAGGATATTTTCACGTTACTGCGTGCCGCTTGACGGAAATTTATAGCGCGTGCATGTCTGCAAATTTCACGTTTGCTCTCTGTTAGTCAGACTTGTTCGAAATTTCGAAATTCCATGTTTTTAAGTCGCGCAAGCTTCCGGACTTTTACTCGTACGAGAAGTACAAAATTTTGAAACGCACAATATTCGTGATTTTTGGTAAATATCGCGAACTCTCAGGCTTCAAGATTTTGTCGCTACGAAATGGAAAATTCTCTTACTGCTACGACACTTGTCGAAATAACATAAATTAGCTCGAAGCTCGGGAACCTCCATTCCTCCGCTTATTTGCTTCCACCTTCGTGAAATAACGTTGCAATTCCGAAACTAACATCTTCCATTCGCCGTTTAAAACGCAATTCGATTATCAAGTACTTCGTCGATAATTCCGTCCTGTGGACGACGATTATCGAT
Source organism: Bombus terrestris (assembly GCF_910591885.1). NCBI lineage: Eukaryota > Metazoa > Arthropoda > Insecta > Hymenoptera > Apidae > Bombus > Bombus terrestris. The sequence continues at coordinate 3,890,112 of NC_063276.1, forward strand.
GGAACTGCGCTACTTGAGCCAAAAAGAAAGACAGAAAAACGAAAAGCAATAGCGAATTTGCACGGACGAGTCGCAGTTTGTTTTATTCATTAAAAAAGAGGAAAAAAAAGAGAGAGGAAAAAATTAAAGAGAAGAAGGAAGAAAAAAGAAGGAAAGTCGACTGCAAGATCTACTTTCTTTCAAGGGAGTGAACGTCGTAAGGGGGTGGCAGAAGGGAGGAGGAATATCGAGGATCAGGCCAGAACAAAGTCCTTTGAGAGGAGCGGAATAAATTTGCATCGATTACGATAAAGTTGCGCGAGAGTGCATCGCTTATTGCGCCAGGCTCCACTCTCTCTCTGCTTTGCGACATTGTGCAAAATAAAACGCAACAAGAAACGCCAGCCTGCTCGAGCGAAAAAGGCGTCCACCGATATTGTTGCTGCAACAATGTCTGATCCTATCAGCGAGGTGTGACTGTCGTGAAAAATGGCTCGTTCTTCGTCCACCAACGGAACTCGTAAGTACTTGGACAATTTTTCATAGATTTCATACACGTGCACGTATCGTCTATTAGATAAATGTCTTCTACGTGTTGGCTTGTGTTATTTAAGAGTTTCATATCAGTCGGAATTTAACGCGGAGTGGCGAGGCTTTGGATCGAAGCAGGTTGCTTTGTTAAATCCGATTTAATTTAATTTGGGAATATTGTGCGAAATAAAAATTTACGAGGTTGTTTTATATTTATCGTGATTCATATACGAGTTGCAAGTACAATTATGATTACTCGAACGTTAGAAGATATCGAGAAATAACGTCAGCTATAACTTGTGTATGTTTCCATAGACGTGAAAAGCTAAGAAATTGTTCATTCCCGAACCAGGTACCAAAAACCGTATAATCATTTCTTGTGATTCCATATCGATCAGTTGTACCATTAAAAAATTGTTGCAGTTCAAATAATCGCATATCCCTCGCAAGCGTCTCGTCTGCAAAACACAGTTCGAAAATGCTAATTTTCTATCGCTTGGTTCCTAAATAGGAAAAAAAAAAAACAGCGGCACGCAAGATTCACGTATCGAGCGATCGTTTCCTGCAGTTAACGAAACGTCCCTCGGAAAGCTTTTCATTCGCGAAGCACAGATCAAGAACGACGATGCTCTTTACCGCTTGGTTCCTGAAACATCGAAAAACAGCGGCGTGAAGGACGCGTGTCGAGCGACGCTGGTTCTCGTACGAGTGGCCGGCAAAAATGTGTCCTCACGAGTCGGAGGACACGTCGATTATATCCTTGCGGCAGATAATATCCCTGTCGGTCGGTGGTAGAGCCGGGGCCGGAATGCACCGTAGAAGGGACCCTGGGGACTTACATCTTTTTCCGCGGTTCGCCGCATAAATAAACGCTGTCGGACAGTTTCGGGGGTCCCGTCCCCCGCCTAGGCGCCGCTCTTTTGTCTTAGCTAATAGAACACGCGTTCCTGCGCGTCCCTTTCGTAAAAATGCCCGAAATGTCCAGTCGTATAATCCTCGCTCGATCGACCTTCCCTTTCTTCTTCATCGTCATAGTCATCCTCTTCTTCTTTCTTCTGCGTCGCGTTAGGCCGCCGCCTCTTCTGCCTCCTGCTACCAAAGCCACTCAGGCCACTCCTTTTTCGGCCTCCTTCCACTGCCCTGCGCCTCTCGTTCCTCCCTTTTTTTTTCTTCTCTCCTCTGTTTTTTTTCCCCTCAGTTCGACCTGTCCTTGTTTAGGCCTGCCTTGTTTAGGGGATCGTTAGCGATTATTACCATAACTGTTAATTGCTTTACGACGCGACACGACTTAGGGCCAAGAGGGTGCGTCACGCGGATCCTTGGTTTTTCTTGGAGGGGAGACTTCGACAAGTTTCTGGGGCGATTCGAACGGAACGAGATTGGAAAAAGCGAAAATATAGGATTTGTGAAGTGATAAATAGTGGAACAATTGCTGTGAGAGAAAGACCACGGTTTTAGGGATGAGAAGCTTCGGCATATTTACGTAGCTTCGACCGAGAAAAGTAGGAAAACAGAATCGAATTTGGAAATTGGAATGAAAGCTAGAGAACCAACGTCATGATTTAGAGTCGATAGAATAGTGGTGAAATGATCGGTGGAGAGGCTTTTAGAATTTACATTGCTTCGATCAGGACGCAGATTGAATTAATTCTAAGAATAAACGTGACAATTAAGAATTACGTAATAGAAAAATAATGCTAGGACTCTAAGGCTGAAGTAGTTTGGCCTAATCTTTCTTTATTCGTTTGGTTAAAACACACTGTAGAATGTATTTGCACACAGATGCATTCGTTGTAATTGACGAAGCTCAAGTAGCGTAAAAGTACTAATTGCCTTCGTACGACGTCAAAAATTGAATTAAATCCAGGATTGAACGTGACAATTAAGAATTACGTAATAGAAAAATAAATCTAATCTCTGTTTGTTCCTTTGTATAAAACACACTGTAGAAGATATTTGCATACAGATGCATTCGTTGTAATTGACGAAGCCCAAGTAGCGTAAAAGTACTAATTGCCTTCGTACGACGTCAAAAATTGAATTAAATCCGGGATTGAACGTGACAATTAAGAATTACGTAATAGAAAAATAAATCTAATCTCTGTTTGTTCCTTTGTATAAAACACACTGTAGAAGATATTTGCATACAGATGCATTCGTTGTAATTGACGAAGCCCAAGTAGCCTAAAACTACTAATTGCTTTCGTACGACGACAAAAATTGAATATGATCGAGATGAGATAAAGAAGCTGATAAGAGAAACGTTTCATCGTAAAGTAAATATATAGAGAGAAGTATAAATACTTCTGGAAGCTATTCGTACATTAATCGGGAAAATTACGGAAAGATTGTAGGGTTTTCAAATTTCAGCTGGGAATTTCAGCCCAGCGGGAACGCAGTTGCTCGATCGTAATTATTCCACGGTTCCGTTTTACCGTTTTATCCGAAGTTTTAATGGAGTCGAGTTAAATTATGCAGTTCCACGAGAGAGACAGTGGATTTTAAGTGTCTCTTTGGTTTCCGTCCTTAGACGGCTGTTGTGCGCAATTTATTGCTTACTATACCCTCCGATGGCGTTCTATAGAACCTGTTAGTTAGTGGCACTTTTACGCACCCGCCCGAGCTCATAAGGCATTCCCTGTAATGGCACCGATTTCACTCGTAACTGCGGATAATGGCGCTTCTTCGACTCGAACTTCTTCTACCATTATGTTAATGCACACAGAGAACGACGATACGACGTACGATTGACAATTTGGCGACATTGTCGCTTTCTTGTCTACTATAGTAGAACGAACATTATCATTCTCGCGTATGCACGAGGGCTGCGACTTCTTACGGTGCTATTAACACTAACGCTTACCTTACCAGCCTCGGTCAAACGACCGGGTCCAACATTTCACTTCAAATTCTGTACCTTCGTTGTTATTTCTTTCGTTCCTCTAACTTCACGTAAATTCTTCGGTCGTCTGATCGATTAATTTCTCGACTTTGTTTAATATGAGAATTTACGTGGGGTTAGAGACGAACGAAAGAAGTCTCAGCGAAGGTACAACTTCGAATTAAAAATTCGCTATTGACCTATTAGCTTCGATTGATAATGTTGCAGGTCGAGCATCGTTTACTATAAAAGTTATAAAGAGAGGATCGTCGATCATCTATTAATGTAAGATACTGTCAGGTGGTTTCGCAACGCTTTACTTTTATTCTTATACTTTTATCGTTATTATCCACGCTTACCGTAATATATGGATTTCTAGCGAATATCGAATTGTTTGTACGTGCGTGTATTCACGCTATTCGTAACTCGTTTGAACATAACGTAGAGCAATGGAAAGTTTCTAAGATGAGAAGTAGAAGAGACGTTATAATTTCATAAAATGGATTTGTATAGTAATAAGAGCAATAAATGATTCCAACTGCTACAGTATGCTACACAGTTACTGATATGGTAAATAATTTTTAATAGAGACCAATTATTAAAGTCTGCAGTGTATCGATTTTAGAGTATCTCCAGTCTAATTATTTAATGGCAATACGTAATAATACATAAAATGATGATTACATAAGAAAGAAATATTACTGTTAGATACAGCTATCTAATAATTATTATTAGTTGCCGTTAGAAGCCATTCTTTCTGTCCTAATAACATATGCATAATTACTAAATACTATTCGCATTACATATGAGAAATCCAAGGCAACCATAATACAATAAACAGCAAACTATACTTCAAACTTCCTTAAACTTTACCATCAGGCTCGTTTCTAATTAGCAGACCGGGGATTTCTGTGCGTCTACAGGAAATTTAAGATCGTAAAAATGCCTAGAACCGCGATATGCGGAACCACGGCGTACAAAACACACAAAGTACGACGAATAAAGTAAATTCCTATTTGCAGTGCGCTCGTTTAATTACGTTTAGGAAGATAGGAATTGGCACGAAGAAAATGCGCGATCTATCGATCGATTGCTCGTCGCAATCGTCCGAAGCCCGCTTTCGTCACCACCCTCGTCATCCCGCGCTCTTCTTCCAACGCTCGCAGCCACCGAAAGCTCCGCGTGCGATCTTCCAACACTCTGGCCGAGTCTCTCGACGATTCTCCTCGATCTCCTCGCCCCTTTCTCAAACCCAGAGAATGGAAAAGCAGGCCGCTTCTCTAGGTGGTCCAATAATAAGACAATAAGTTAGGCTGCGATGCCGGTTGATATCAGTGTGGGATCGAGGCTGGAACAACGGAGAAAGACGCGAGCGTGTACGCGAGCGAGCCGAGCCAAGTCGGAGCGAAGGGACTGCAGAAGACAGGGCGAAGAAGAGAGAAGAAAGAACGAAGTGGAGGAAGAAAGAAAGCAAAGGGAAAGAGAGGCCATGCCGGACGAAAGCGAGTGGTATGCCCGGAGTGGCGCCAGAAGTCTTTCCTCGTCCTTCGTGCTCCCTTGTCCGGCGTTGGTCGCGGTGCTGGGCCATTATCCTCCAACCGTAGGACCGCTATCTGCATCTCTTTCTCACATACGTAACGCACACACGCACACACATACGTAACCGTGTCGATCCAATTCTCTCGGGCACGCGGTTCAACGGAAATTAATAATCTTTCCCTCTGACGCAGGCGAGCCAGACGTTTCTCTCTCGCTATTTTTCGGCAATTTTATTTTTTATTATATTTATATAATTAGCTACAGGTACGTACACATACGTAAAACTATGTATGTACGTGTATCAGTGAAATTTGTATTAATTTCATTTGCATTAGAAGCTCGGAGCCCTGGAACTGTGTAATTCATTGGAATTTTCTGTATAAGAGAGAGCTCGAAGTTGGAAATTCTAAAACTTTCCGGAGCTTTATCTACGTTGGGAAGCCTAAATTTGGAAATTTGGAAATTTTCCAGGGATCAAGTAGCAGTTGTTATTGGATCTTCTTAGTGGCTCGGTGCAGGAAACGTAGGCTTTGAAATTTCGCAATTTCCCAGAATTCTTGCTATTAGGTTGTCCCGGAAGTTTCTCTCGTTGTACAGGTAAACGACGGATGCACATATTTTCCCCCTATAGGAAGAAAAACGGATCGTGCGTAATTCAATAAAATAATATAAAACAAAGAAATATCCTGCACCCGAGGAAGAAACTGTCGCAAGTTTTTGCCAACTCCATACTTGACGTTAGTCCAAATACACCGCCAATTGGAAGCATTTGAGAATTTAATGCAAATTCCCCGATCTCCGGAGATACTTTGTTGCTATAAAATACGAAATAATAACACGCCCCTCCGCTTCGAAATTTGACAAAATAATTCACACTGAAATTCAGTGGCGTACCGTTATCTCCGAATCACTGAGAAAGTATCTATCTCTTCATCCTCGTCTCGCTGCGATATTACAACCGTGTCGATCGAATTCTCTCGGGCACGCGGTTCAACAGAGAAATTAATGATCTTTCTCTGTCTAACGAAGGCGAGCCAGGCATTCCTCTTCTGGTTAAGTAAGCGAGGGAATCGGCGCGATTCTCTGTCCGATTCTTATGCACAGACGCCGCAGTCTGTCCTCTCTTCAAGGCTGACTAATTAAAGGGGACTCAAGGCGCGAGGATACCGTTCTTGCGAGTAAGAGGATTGGCTAGATGAGAGAGGAGTATTAATGGTATACCGATCCGGGTCTTTATGTCCTGCCCGATTTCTATCGAACCAACCCACCTCTTCTCTCGTCTTATGCATAGTGATAAGCCGGATTGGTTAGACAAGGTGGAATCGAGTATTTCGCGTTGCTTGGCGCTGATCGAGCGACTTCCGGCAGCCTCACCACGTTTTTTAGACGAGGGGATTCTGTTTATATTACGAGCTGATGGAAGGGTTTCAGAAGATCTTGGTATTTCTTGAACGTTTCCCTCGGAATCTGGACTCTATCGAATTTGCAATTGAAATCGTTGTATCGTAAGTTGAAATTTTAGCCGTCGATTCTGTTTCGAGTTTCTCGAGGTTCGTTGGGGCATTTGACGAACGAGGCGATGAGACGGGTCGCGTTGTCAGTGGCGATTTTAACGATGCACGTCGTCGCGCAGGTTGCAAAGTGGATTTCAACAAGCTGCGAGTTGAAATTTCCTCTCTATTTCGTTAAAGTTTGTTTCGACTTCAGCCGGGAGTCTAGCATTCTCTAGGAAACAGCATCCTCGTGTGTTCTTTATACTCGTTGCGATTCGTATTACGTTTCCTTCAAACTTCTTCGTGGTTCTACTTCGATATCCTGAAGGAATAGCCTGTAACGCGTGACAAATGAAAAATTCAACGTAATTTTCTACGAGGATCAAAAACATAGGACTGCGTAATAAGGTTACGCGAATGAAGATCTCTAAACATATAATTCCGGCAAAGTTGTTTGCCACGGAGAAAAGCCTGAGAAAAACGATAAAACCTACCCCCATTAACCTAACCCTAAACTTAACTTAAAAATACAACAGTTAAAAGGTTGTCCTAAAAGTGTCTTTCTTTCGCAAACGTGTTTTTTACAACAGTGTAGCTTCATACAAACGTGAAAGCAAGTCTGTGAAACGTCTCTGTATTCATCTCAACAGAAGAGAATGGATCGTACGTAACTCGACAGAACGATATAAAACAAAAAGTCATGTGCGTCTGTTATTTCTTCATAAAACGAAGGAAACTTCTCGGACAGCCTAATACTTCGTATTTGCAAAACGATCGAATCGCCGGCTGAGAACGATTTGCAGGCCACGTTCAGAAATCAGCGCCGTTCTACCTTCGTTCTTTCCTCTCTCAAACAGAGAAGAAGAAGAAGAAGAAGAAGAAAGTCGGTGCTGGTGTTCTCTTCTCTGATTCTCGTTCGCGGCTCATCAGCGTAACTTGGACTGTCAAGCGGGGACACGGAGGCGGGTTTGAAGTGTTTATCGGCACTGGCGGAACACGCCGGCGTTACAAGCGCCGCTTCGTGTCCGGCGTGTCGCGGCGGCAAATCACCGAATCCGCCGCCGGGACGCCGTGGAATTCGCAGTATTCGGCGGCGGGACTCCGGCATCCGGGAATCGTCGCGGCCAGCGGCCGCTGAAAAGGATGGAATTGCGGTCGTGCCGTGCAGACTCGGAGCACCCGCCTCCCATCGATCTACTCCTCGCTATTTCCACCGGGAATCGTCGTCCCGCCGAATTCTATCGTTTCAAGACACGATCGGTCGTGTGTCGAGCGTTTGCGCTCGCTGGTCTTGGTCGGTATCGGAGTTGCTCTTAGTTCGCATGCTGCACTTTGACTGGGTTAAATCATTTTTAGAGACTGTGTAGTTTTTCCGAGTTTTCTTTCCGTTTGTAGAGGATGGTTGGTCGTATGGTTTAAACGACGAGATTACTCGATATTCAAAGCGTCAAATATATTTAAAAATAATTAATAAATACAGAGAATGTTCGCTAAGACGTTCGGTATTAACTTATTCGCTAAACACTGTTACACTGGACGTTAATAAAATCGCTGGAGACTGAGATTGAAAAATTGGTCGCCTTACGATCGTGTCGGGGGAGTACCGGAAAATTTAAATTCGGCTTTGTTCGATTGTTGCACGTAGCGACGCATGGTTTTGCCCCGAGTTTATTTATTATTGCATTATGTGTGTCTTAACGATGTTAATACTCCGAGGTAAAACGACAACATGGTTCGAATTGTCCTGTAGCTCGTGTGGTTTCATGGTTCCTTATTTTATGGGGAATTCTTAAAGAGCAATAGACGCGGAAATGTACGGTTGGGGATAAAGGAGAGTTGAAATGTAAGCGATGGAAAAAGTATGATAATTTTATAAAGTAGAATTGCATTTGACAAGTCAGTAAATGTAATATTCGTTACAGAATAGGCGACTGTTAAGAAGGTGGCGAAAAGGCTCAAACATGAAAGACACTGATACGAACATTGCTTAGAAACCTTACATTTTCTTTCTGCTGTCGTAATACAAAGAAATATACGAGGAATTCAAAGGAAGGAGCTTGTTACGTCACACTGGTACATTGGATTTTGGCATTTAACGCTAGAACTACCGATAGTTAACACGAAGCTATTTCTACCAAAACCAGTCAAAATAACTGGTCTTTAAAAAACACGTAATAATAGAATCAGAAATTGCTTTCTTAAAGAAGGAATTCCATGTTATGTAGAGAACATTTTTGGTATTATTAATCCATACGGAGGCTTAACAAATTTATAAAATTGTAATAGAACCAGTCATTTCGATTGGTGTGGTATTTCTAGCGATCCAGTTATCGATCCGGAATTTTCCTGATAACTGATATCATCATATCGAATGATACGCAGTAAAAATTTGAAAAACGTGTGGCAAGTTGTACGAAACGAGGAAACTGGTTAATTGGGCTTCGATAAACAGATTGCAGGACCTTTTTACACTTCGACTGGTACTGGTCTAAGTAGCCCTGATACAAAATTATTTTCAGTTTGAATACATAAGAAACAAAATAAAATTCATTGTATTGCTATTTTACTTATCGTTGCGAAAGTAATTACGTCATTGTGGAAAAGAAATATAACCTGAAGTAAGAATTTTAAAATAAAATTGACTGGTGTGGTAGTTGTAGCGTTTAAGGGGATTTCAAGAGCGTGTAGATTCTTAGAATTTTCTCTGAGGCTCAGCAGTTGCTTATTTTATTGGCAAATTTTAAGATGTAGAAATACACCTGCAAAATATCCAAAGAAGAGAGTTTCGTTGTATCAAATTGACGAATTGGATTTCGAACGTTAGAATCGTTAACGATGGATGGTCTTTAATATGGAAAACTTCCAATATCACAATTATTGCGAAAAAGAGAGTTTCTCACAAGAGAAATACAGTAGTAAAAAAATTCCAGTTCCACAGGAAGCTAACCACTTCAGGTTAAATGTTCGGTCGCAGGTATGCAAAACCGAACAATGTTAGGATCGTAATCGGCCAAGGGATTGAAACCTTTCAACTTTCCCATGATTTACTATGCCCTCAACCTAATCGCTTGAAATATATTCAACGCAAACAACATTAACGAACGTATTCTATGAAACCTTTTAAACGTTCATTAACACTGCAGTGGGACACCATTGTTACGAATGTGTTGGTAAAACTTGCAAAAGTTTGAATATGTGTATGCGGAAGTTACAGAAATTTTGGTGAAGTCTGAGAATGTATGCGAACCATGGCAAGTCACCTAATCTAAAACTTTAATGTAAAATAAAACTCACCTAAAAACTTTAATGTAACTAACATGATCGAAGATCAGAGGCACAAAACACTACGAATAATTTGTCAATTCGATGATCAACAACCATTATTAATTAACCAAATTGTCTTTCTAATTGATCCTGGAATTAAACACGTACGTTCGTGTCTCATGAAACACGCAACAAACGATTCTATACCTGATTCGTTGTAAATTTTCACAGATCTTCAAGAAATATATTTTCGTGCGAGGCAAACAATTAATCGTTCGAAATCGAGAAATTAAATAACATGGACGGTTCTTCTCGTACGCTTCTAAATCATAAACGTTGCTATAAATGAGATTTCAGAACGCTTAGCACAATACGTGTAATACGATTTACGAAAGGTTTCTACAAGAATACTTTGACGAGCCAAGAAGCAATCGGTTAAATCTGCAAACCGAAACGCTTTACTCTTTACACCAGGCACGCACACGCCATTCGATAGCTTCCGGTTCTCCTATTTTTATTTGTACAGTGGCGAAAGTTGGACCGGAAATTGCTGGCGAATATTTCTATCAAACTACCCGCTCTTCTGTATTTTTATTTCCGTTAGAAATTAGTGGTTTCAGCGAAGCATTTTCACGCTCGCTGTAATTTAATCAGCAAGGAAACACAAGCCGTTACACCTTCCGCCGCTTTCAACCCCCAGCCACCCTCGTCGATCGATACTGTTTGCATTACAAACAGTCGACCAACGCCGTTGAATATATGTATATATATATATATTTTTCGTTTTCTTTTTTTATTTTTTGATGTCTTTTCATCACGGGTGGACCAGCGTTGTTAGTTTTGTTAGTAGTTTCGCGTGTATATCCTTTCGACCATCGCGAAACAGGAATTAACACGGTGCCTAGGTCGCGAACAATACGTCCACGCATCGCTGACGACTGATTTCGCGAAAAAATTCCGCGTGATCGCTTGTAACCCGCGAGGACAAAGAAACGAGCATGAAATAAGCGAGCGTGAAAATCATCCCGCTGCGTTCTTTCGGTTATTATCGGCCCAGTCGTATTTTTCGTAATATTCAAAAGCACCTTAAGTTTCAGCGAAATTATTATTATCGATAAACTGGTGTTAACGCAGTTTTGGGAAATTTGAGATTCCGCAAGTCCACAGACGGCGTGTTTGGAGTAAATTAATAAACGTTTCTTTAATCACGCGCGTAAAGATGCAAAATTGCATAAGCATCAGCAGTCTAATCGTTGGTGCACGTGATTTTTCCTTATAATTTTATGTCGAACGTTTTTTTAAAGACACACGGTTGTTTTGTTTACGTTTGGAACGAGAGTAAGCTTTTCTTTTATTTGGTAGACTTTTAATCAATTCTCATTGAGAATTATAAGTAAATTATTTTGGCCTGGTACTGTGACTTGGATTATAAGAGTTTATAATATGTTTGATTCTAGTTGAATCTAATGCTTAAATCTAAAGGGTAAAGGGAAGCTTGAAACATACAAAATACAAGGAAAGGCATTATAGAAAATTTAAACATTTAATTTAGACATTATAGAAAAGAGTATTTTTAATTTGAGAAAACTGAACTCTTCTAGAGCAATTTGTGTACCTCTGCATAAACGTCGAAGATATGGGTATTCGCGTTAAAATTTTCTAGACACGCACGTATATCGTGTACTGTCCTACGTACGAGAATTTTTGGAGTTTTTAAAAATTCCAAACTGAAAATCCAAAACGTCCAAATACTCTCGAGCTATTCTCAGAGATGTTGAAAAGGCGTCAGAAAGAGTTATCGCGCTATCTCTGTCAAGATCTGGAGGAATCTCGTAAATTATGAGTTATCTGTTCTCGAAAGGGAAAGTCAGAGTTTTACAAATTGACTGAGATTTGCTGAAACCTAGGGCAACGCTTGACGAAACCTTGCCCGACGTTAGACTAGCAATCTCTTCGCTTAACGATCTCTAGTTCATCAATTTCCAACGTCGAAACTTATTTCGTAGATTCCCTGATCTCAAACTAAGTAACTCGTGCTGTATCGCTTAGATTTTATCGTCGATCTCTCTTATCTCTCTCATGCAATCTAAAAGGCCCTTTTACACACACCTAGAGGTTGCGTTACAGTTTTATAAAAATTCTTAATCCAAAATTTACACAATCCACGATGGATAAAAGCATTCCTTATGTTGACAAGATAAAAATATTGTACAAATCGACCCACCCAAGCTACCTAAGATATCAACATCTGGGAGATGTCCCATCTCCTAATCCTAGGAAATTAGAATTTGACCTTCCACTGCAATTTTATAAAAGTCCTCACCTAAGTACGAGGATAATCATCTTTCCAGACGACGTACAATTAAAATATACACAACCCACTATGGATAAAAACATTCCTTATGTTGAAAAAATAAAAATATTGTACACATCGACCCACCCAAACTACCTAAGATATCAACATCTGTCGACCTGTCTCATCACCCAGTCCTATGAGATTAGAATTTGACCTTCCACTGCAATTTTATGAAAATTCTCACTAGGAGAAAGCCCTTCTACACCATCTACGTTTAAGAGCCACAAAAAATATTTTACACAAATCTATGCGCCCCGTCTAATCAGAAATCATCATCCATCGATCTCTGTTGTCTGTCAATTTTAGGAAATAAGATTAGAATCTGTGAGTTGCGTTGCAATTTCGCAAAACTTTCCGACGAAGTAAGAAGTCGTTGTAAATCATTGCACAACGTCCAGAAGACAGGATGACGCGTATACCGCGGGATTCGTACGACCGTTAGGAAGTTGCAGTGGATCGCAGTGGTGGCTCATGGTTTTCGAGTAGGTCGTTGACGGAGCCAGGACGCTCCCCGAGGTGGAACGTCGAGGGTTTGGCAACACGTTAATGAGGCTGAAACAAAAGAATCTCTGGGCCCCGAGGCGGAATCCCCGCTGTGCCATGGAACACCAGGGGGTTGGTGGCGCCATGAGCTGTCATCACGTGTCAAACGTTCGCCTATGATATTCAGGTAAAGAAAAGAAGGCTCTTTATCCCCTCCTTTACCCAACAAGGAACTACCCTTTACGTTTTGGGTCTCCGGCAATATCGAATCTGTTTTCTATCTCTGTCCTTCTTCCTCTTTTTCCTTGTCCAGAGATCTACCGATCGGATAAGGTTGATGTTTGCGTCCCGTTAATACTTTGGACACACTTCCATAGGTCTGCGTCCTTTTTCTGCTCCACGTTAATTATTTTGGTAAACGATGATGGAGTAGTTACCGCTCTTAAACGCAGCAGACAGCGTTCCGTGCATCGTGGCGATGTTCTTAAAATCGGGATATCTTACGCGTCTCGGAAGGTATTTTGATGAAATTTTAGGGAAATGGAAAATGAGGTATATTTGTGGGGAAAGGCGGCGTTAGGTTAGCTTTGGTTAGGTTAATTTTCTTATTTTTTCTTTTTGAGATTTATGGGACTATGGTCATGGAGATAGGGTAGTAGCCTGGGCAGTTCTAAGTTACCGATTCTCTTTCTATCTTTGTTTACAAATACCTAATTTACTAAAAGCTTCGCATGTACAGATCCAACGCTACTTTTAGGAAGCTCTTCTCATATTGAACCTATGCGATAAATGGAAAAGGTAAGGAAAGGATTGTGGCGTCGCAGGGAAACTTTCAACAAAGTTATCATTTTGAAGGATGTAATAACAGAGGGAAAGATTCGAGGGTTTTCGGAAGGTTTCCAATCGCTTCGCGCATCGAACGAAGAAGATTTCCGTCCCAGAAATCGGAAGCTCCAAAGTACGACACGTACCCACATAATTAAGCTAGAAAAATCCCTCTGAGGAATCGATACATTCTAAAAATAAAGGAAATCTTTCGAAATCCCGCGAACCGGAAGCTCCAAATTACGCCGCGTATCTCACGTTCGAGTTACGCGAATGTTACAAAATGAAAATATCAGGAAAAACGAAGAAAAATTTTCCCACGCGACGTTTCAGAAACCAGCATCGCCACGTGTACCTACGTGCATGGAAACAGCGAAGAGCGTCGAAAAACCTGGCACAAAGTTGCAAGAGCAAAGCGAAACGACGCTGTCACGTACAACCAGCGTATGCCAGTGAAATGGAAAGTGAAAAAATATCGCGAGTCGTCGAAATTGCCGCGTTACAGTGGCGTTCCGTGGCGGCTCGTTGGCCGGTGCATGCGCGGTCCGGGGCAATCTGCTTAAGACATCTCTGGTCCGGGTGCAAGGCGGTCGGCTTGCAACTGTCCGCGCGGATGCACGCCGCGCGGACAATAGTTGTCCGTCCGCGTTCGCTGGTATGCGCCGGACCACACACGCCGGCGCCATACCCACACCGAAAGAAAGGGTGAACATACGAGCGGTGTAAACGTATTTCAAACACCAGCCTACGTGGAAACGATAAATAAACTATAACTAACCGCCCTCGGACCCGGTGACAGGTGAATGGTGAATCCTCTTGTTAGCCACGAGGACGGCCAGGCCGAGGGGGCGGTGAACGTTGAACAAGCGTACACACACAAGCTGAGCGAAAGGGAAGATAGAGAAGGAAAGAGATGGCAGAGGATCGGAGAGAGAAGAGAGGAGGCTGAAGCGCCGGTTTCACCGCAGCCTGGACCCAGCAGGGCCGTTGGTTTGCCTTTATGCGTGCGAGCCTCGCCGTCGAGATATTGCGCCACGAGACACGTAGGGGAGACGCGGGAGGGGCCACCGTGTCGGGACCGAGCGGGATTATCGATGTAAGTCACCGAGAACAAAGGGCAGCCTGCTCGTCGCTCTGACGGAATAAATCGTCGCGATCGGTAATCGGGAACCGGCCCTCCTCCTGGTCCGCCAGCTTTTCGAACTCGGCCTCATTGGCTTTCTTGCTTCTGGTTAAAGTCGCTTGGTTGCGATACAACTGAGTTTTCCAAGTTTCGCGTTGTTTGCTCGTTCGATCGACCATGGAAAGCACGAGTCGTGACAAACTGATCGATTCAAGTTGTTTCGTTGCCACCGACGATATCGTTCGGTTGTGATATGGGAGACGGAAGTTTTGTGAATTTCCTTTTGTTATTTATTTGTGATAAGTCGAGTAGCAATTTTCTAACTGAGTAGGAGAAATTCACATGGTCTGTCGCTTGTGGCGATGTGTGTTGTTTGCTTGTGACACGCGGAACAGAAGTTTTGGGAATTTGCTTGCCTCCTGTCGTTTGTTTCTGACTTGGCAAGTAAGAATTTCGCAACCGGATAGGAAATCCACTTGGTCTGTCGCTTATGGCGATGTTGTTTGGCTGTGATACGCGAGGCACGAGTTTTCACAGTTTGTTTTTATTCCTTTACTTGTACGCCACTTTACGAGTTTGATATTGTTGAATCGTCTTACTGTATTGAGTTCTGCAAGTCTGATATTGTTTGACTTGTTCATAGAATAAGATTGATCGAAATATCTTTGCTTTTATTTGAATATAATATAATACAAACAAAGAAATTTCACGTTGTTCCGTGAATTGGAAATAGAGGCAACAAATAAAACGCAAATGCCTCTCGAAGCCGAATCTCCAAAATTAACAATCCGACGTTTCGAGTCCTAAAAATCCCGAGAAACATTAAAACCCCAAAGAACGCTTGTCTGGAACCATTCCAAACTCTTGGACCATGTTCTATCTATCCAGCCGGAAACGATGGAAAACACAAACTCGAAGAAAAGCCCATTCTTCCTTGCTTCCTCCTAATTCTAATTCCTCTCTCTCTCTCTCTCTCTCTCTCTCTGTATTTATCTATCTGGACGTATCGGTGCGGATTTGCAAAATTCGAAGAACGAAAAATGATCCGGGAAAAGGACGACGTCCAATGGTAATGGATACGTTTAATCCAATTGCCACGGTGCTACAGAGTCCTGGGTCTTCGACAATGACGAGGCAAATACTCGAGGCGGGGAGCGTGACAATGTCGAGAAATATTGGATAAGCGTGACGGGGCCGGGCCTCTCCTTTTCGGCCAGGTAGACAGGCGACACGCTTAACCGATGCCCAAATGGTAGAACGGGGCCTAAATTTGCTTAAAATTAGGCCTTCTAGACCGACAACGCTTTGCTTCAACTATGAACGCCATTGTCGCGGAAACCGAGCGCACTCGAGCACTCTCTTTGTGGTCAAACCTAGCAGATAAAACGGAACGCTGATCGAATTTTGGAAATATCGAAGGATGCGTGCGCTTTCTTTGCAGCTTCCGCAAATCTGTTTTGGTATTTTCAATGGCAAGCGGATTCGTAATTGAAGAAAGAGATTTCACGTGATTTATGAGTGGCTGTATTCGTCGAATGCTGTAGGCGGTGCTGTTTCTTGCGAACAGAACTTGCTATTATAGATGCAAGTCTTATGTATCTACAAGTAACCTCCACCAGTTAAGGTAGAGATACAGATTTATTAAAATAACCCGCTTTTTTTTCTTTTCTTTTTTCCAACGAAGCTACCTATTTACGCTTAATTCGTGGCGAGAAACATCGCAGAAAGCAATTAATTAAATTTGTCGTTATTCGAAACGTAGCACGTAATACCAAATAGTTCATCTCGAATTTCAACGAGGAATTATTTACCAAGTTTATTCATCGTTATCCGAAGTGACGTATATATACGTAACGTGTAATAATTTAACTGCCACTTGAACAAAAAATATCACGGCGAAGGATCGTGGATGCGCGGCATCCAATCGGCCAGAGATGGCTAACTCTTGCGATGCACATTCCTCTACGGTGGCCTGCGAGGGTTTCATCGCGACACGATCTAAGCCTTCGCGCGATACACGTCTCCAGCGAAGGCAATCAGCCATAAAGAAGCTGGATCTCGGGGACAGACATCACCATAATCATCCAGGCTACGCGTAGTTAGTGGCAAAAACCAGCAAACCGATAGACCATTGCCGAGAAGAGGAAGAAGAAAGGGAAAAAAGCGAAGCAAGAGTAGCATGAAGAAAAGGAACAAGAACAAGAATCTCGCAACAAAACGACGAACGGCTGGAAAGATAAAGAACGATGGAAGGACGTTGATGAAACATCAAAGAAATAGGAGCCGATCGTCTGGTTCGAAGCAGGAAGACTCGAGAGACTGGTTGGCCTAGACAAAAAGCATCGGTCAGGAACAGAGACGGCGAGAAGGGCCTTGCTCTTGTTCTTTGTCCGCGGGAAATTAGGCCTGAAATGCCTACGGGGAAAACGATCGACTCAGAAATACTCCACCAGGCTCTTTTCTTTCCTTTTCATCAGGCTGCATCATCCTGTTAAACAGATCCATCCTCGTCTAGCTGCGTCTTCTTCCAGAAGCTTCTTTCCATTCTGCCTGCTCCGCCGGATTTTTCGTTCATTGTGTCGCCATCAACCGGCCGCGAAATGGTTTCTACGACTGTCTCTTTGCCACTGGATGCGCCTCTGCATCCTTGGGGCCATTGTGTTTGATTACGTGCAACCATGCGTGCCTCGGAGACCCCGTGACCCATCGTGCCCGCGGATCCTCCATCCGTGCAAAAGGATTCTTATATCTGTTCGCCACTGTTATCCTTTAATTCCGCGTCCTCGTCTCCGCTATGGGATCAGAGCAAAAAATTGAAGGAATCCGTGGCCTGTTTAGGAGAATAGCAGATACAGGAACCAGGGATTTATCGAATTTATGCCACCGTTCAGTTTCATCGATAGAACGTTTCTTTTGACTTGGTTGAACAGAGAGAGAGAAAGAGAGAGAGAGAGAGAGAGAGAGAGGGATTTTTTTTAGTGGGAGAGGGTTTGAGGCGGTTGAACGTGTTTACGGGTTCTTGATTGAGCTGTTTGTTGGATGAGATGGATCCGTGACGAGTCAGCGGGGGTAGATAAACGCCCAACTATTGTTAGGGTGGAGTACTGGGTAAATAGAGATGATTCCTCTTTGTGTGCAGAACAAGTGGCCGTAGAGGTGATTTTTCCAACGTGTTTTGCTACAAATTGTACGTGTGATTTTTGTTGCTACAACCTGAATCATCTAGTATCGATCGAGATCTCGTTCAAATCAGTTGATAGTCTACCGCTGGCTGTCCTTTGAAAAGTGTTTTATAAATACGACGAAACAGAGAGCGGATATTATCTGATCGACTAGAAATTTCAGTTTTATTCGTACACCTGCATTCGTGAGAAACAAAATATCTGCAGTTATACAAAATTGATCGAGATTGTCGAGGCGACCGTTAATCCATGAAAATTACGTATTCGTGCAAGATACAGGTTCGGAACACGTGTTGTCTGATCGATCATAAATTTCAATTTTATTTATCCGCCTTCATTCGCGACAATTAAAAACCTGCAGTTGTTATAAAAAATTGATGAAGATCGTTGGGAAAACAATTAATCGATCAAAATTACGTATTCGTACGAGGTACAGATTCAGAACACACGTCTGAACAACCATAAATTTCAGTTTTATTTATGCCTCTTCGTTCATGAGAATTAAAATACCTGCAGTTCTTATAAAAAATTGAACAAGATCGTTGAGAAAACAATTAATGGAACATATTTATGTCTTCGTACAACATACAGAGTCAGAACACATGTTGTCTGATCGACTATAAATTTCAGTTTTATTTACGTGCCTTCGTTCACGAGGATTAAAACATCTGCAGTTGTCATATCAAATTTATCAATATTGTCGAAACACCAATTAATCGATCAGAATTGTTGTCGTGCAAGATAAAAATTCAGGACACATGGAAAACAATTTTTCAATGTCATGTGCAGGAATAATAAAAAAGTAACGGACTACAAATTCTCTGTTGATGTCCACGATCCTCTCGGTTTAAACTTCAAATTTTTAACAATAATTTCTAAGCTTGGAATCTAAATTTGGAATCAAGGAACAAGTTAAAAAACTAAGCATCTTAAACTCACGAGATAACAGAATCAAGGCTTGCAGATACAGACCATATCCTTTTAGGATTGCACGGTACTGTAACGTTTTATTGCACTATGTCCTTTTATCCTGGTCGAAGCTCATCCTAGAACACGCAAAGTATCTATAATTCCGTCTACTATTTTTGAAACACTTTAAACTCTGAAAAATTATTTCTTGAATCACGCTACACCAAAAGACTAAGAAGAAAACTCCCGCTGACCTCACTGAAGAAATAAAATAGCCAAACTCGAAGATGGTATCCCACTGGGGTTAGCCATCCACATGTTATTTAGCAATTAAGTTAGAAAAATTTGCCAAATGTCCAGCTGGACAAATTGTAAAGTACAAATTAAATAATAAAAAAAGAAAACGCTGCACTATATTCACGTGCCACAATCTTTGGTCACTTCGTTTCGCCACCTACGTTCAAATCATTCTACTCATTTTTCACGCATACGAAAGAAGATTCTCGTCGATGAAACTGTTCATAATTTGATAATTCGTTCGTAAGTTAATAATTTTACCATTTATTTCTATTCAAGTTCCATTTCTTCAGTTCCATTCACAGAGATGTAAGATCGCGCGAATACTTGCAGCCTGATCATCGCGTTCTTTAACTATAAAACTCACCCCTTAAAGATTAGGAAAATACGTGTGCTGTACCACGAGCCAATGGCCGTAAAGAGCAATAAGAAGAGGCTGGTAAAAAGAATGAAAAAGAACGGACGCGGTGAGAAAGCGAGCAAAAAGCCGCCCCATCGGCCGGTCAAATGTTTAAACAAACGAGCAATTATCTTAACTCGATCTCGGATCTCCGGGGTGTTCCACGGTCCCTTTTCTTCGTCGCGTTAACTCCCACCTCCCTGTTATTCCTCCCTCCTCCTCTCTAAACCCTGTCTATCGTCTCTTTTTCTCTTATTCGGGACTTTGGCCCATTCGTTCCGGGCCCTGGAACATGTCGTCGGACCGAAACCCCGTAAAAAGCGCCGGGACATGCGTTTCACTTGCTGCTTCTGTTCGCTCTTGTTCCTCTTTATGTCAGCCGATCCCTGAAAAGGGATCTTGCCAATCTTCCGAGGGGTTGCCGCACGTTCTTCGAGGAATTCTTCGGTAATTCTTCGAGCGCAGCGAGGATTTGGTTTGTAGAGAAGCGGAGGTTGTTGATGGATTATTGGAGATGGGACGATTGATAGAGGAGAGAGTTGTATCGGTTTATCGGGCTACGAGATTTCTCTGGCGATGCATGGTTGTTAATAACGATCGACGACGTTTATGCAAATTTCCACGCTGTTTTTGCCAACAGGGCGCACATTTGTTTCATTTGCCGAATGTTTGATAAATCGTTACTTTACGTAGATACACGCTACGATCGCTTTGTATATCTTTCTGAATCTTTGAACTTTTTCAACATGCGTATACATACATACATACACACACACACACGGTCTGGTTATCAGTATGGAAACCTTCTGGTGTAGATCAGCTTCCTTTGGAAAAATGTTTGACGACTGAAAGAGGCTTGTGTACGATACAAACCGTCAGAATTTCGTGCTTGAGGTGTTTAAAATATTTTGCAAAACTATGGATGAAATTGCTAGTATCTTATACGTTTGATAATAGAAGAACTTGGCTGGTTCGAGAGGAAGATTTTATACAACTTGAATTAGGATTTCAAGCTTGAAGTTTTTTTTTATTATTTAATTTCTACTTTACAATTTGTCCACCTGGACTAAATTTCAAGCTCGAAGTGCCCCAAAACTGACGGACGATGTCCCGTGTTTGAAGATAAAAGATGCAATAGAGTTCGTACTAGTCAATGAAAGAAGAAGAAGAAGAAGAAGAAGAAGAAGGAAGCCTCGTATGGATACCGTTTCTTCTAAACAGAATTTCGTCTCGAAAGCATCCGTCGAACGAACGAACACAAGTTTAAAATTGAAAGACTATGAAGGTAAAATTCATGCGTATCCTTCTTTCTTTCGTAATCAAAGATGTACGTAATTCGATGAAAATCTCACGACGCTGGTGTTGGGATGGCGATCGTTCGAGTTTACAAGCGGTTTGCCAGCACCACGGGAGCGGTGTCATCAGCAAAACTAGCCAGGGAAAGACTTCGCCTCTAACCCCGCGGAAACAGCCCTCGTGAATGTTTCTGTCACCCCCAGTGGTTTCGCCCCAGATACGCGTACGTCGACTACGACCGAGGAACATCCCGTGAAATTTTCATTTCCGCCGAGCCAACCTAACCCAAATCGTTTTCTCTTTATTTCGAGTCGAGATCAACTTGTACAAATCACATACTTTACAATCCAACGGCGAAACACTGGAAACTCGAGTGCGTTGTATTTATCGGGCGGAATAAATCGCGTTAAAGTAGCGTTTAGATCGGTCAAGTTGATTAATTCGATGTAAATTAATTTAAGAATTTCATTTCCATGGTATCAGGTTGTCCGAAAAGTTCCTTTCGTTTTATAAGGAAATAGTAGATGCAGAACATTCTTTATTTTATATTATTTTATTGAATTGATCCATTTTATTCTTTTACTACAAAATAGATGATACGTAAATCCATAAAACAATATAAAATAAAAAATGTTGTGCATCTATTATTTCACTTATGAAACGAAAGAAACTTTTCGGACAACCTACTACGAAGTTGTTATTATCGTTATCATTGTCTTATACACATCAATATTCTAGCGTTTTAGATATTTTGTAAGGGTTTAATTGTTGTGTAAAATCAAGGGATTTTAATGATACGGTAGATTGTATGTGTGACGTTATAACACGATGTTAACAACGGGATGTTATTTCTAAATTCCTGGCTTTTCTTCTCGTATACGCTTCAACTTACGAATTGATGTCAAGTAAGTAGAAATTTGCCTCTTAAAAGTCACGAAGATATCTCGAAGCGCTGCTTTATCAATCGATTTTATACCAGTAGATAAAATTATAATATAATTATACAAAGTTAACACTCTTTTTCTCACCTCTTCGCATTTGTATCTCTTCAGATACCTCGTCCCTTGTGGAATATTTTATTTACAAGAGACGTGAAATGTAGGTAAATGGTAGGGAAATTATGTTGAATATCGAAAAAAGTATTTTAAGAATATT
The DNA here is from genome assembly GCF_910591885.1 of Bombus terrestris. Lineage (NCBI taxonomy): Eukaryota > Metazoa > Arthropoda > Insecta > Hymenoptera > Apidae > Bombus > Bombus terrestris. The sequence goes on from NC_063276.1 coordinate 3,911,825, forward strand.
AATAAAATAGAACATCTATTTCAGTTCATATAAAATATCCTACTATGACTAAGCCAAGTGTGGTCACTGAATGTAAATCAGAGCAAGATCCTCCAGCAAAATTATCACCACCAGTTCGAAGTCACTAGAACTGCCCCAAAATCTGTGTCAATGTGTTCCGTAACTCCAGGCAAGCCAGTTCTGTCTCTCGAGCCTTTCAGGCCAAAATCGAAACGGAACATGACGAAAGAAAGCAGCGTATTTGGAACGTGTTGTTCATAAAAATAATATCACGCGGAATATCGAAAGCTATGCCAGCTTTGTAATTTTGCTACTGTACCAAACACCGAAACGAATAATTTAAGAACGTCTCTCGAGATAGCTGCGTCTCTTGCGCTTCGTATCATCCGGATGAGAGAACAACAGTGCGTTGAAGCATCCAATTTTCAAGATTTTCAATTATAATTAAGCGATCGCTGAACCTACGTTGTAACAACTACGTTCTCATCAAAAATTGCCATCTACCTCGAAGTCGCACGAATACCCCAAAACCTGTACCGATACCTCGCAACTCCGCCTATCGCTTCCACTTTTGGAACGAAAATGCAAACAAGAAAAAAAATCATAGAAGCGAGGAAAAAGAGAAGAAACAAGTCACGTTACAGCGAACCAAATGCATCGGTGGGTCCCCAACACATCCGATTCAGCCACGTCCACGAGGGCAATTCCTAGCACGAAGAGTGACGTTGCTCGGGTGAAATACGCGAGGGGGTGCGGCACGCGCGTCTACGTCCCCGCGAAAGCGTATCCGGTGCACGGCCTCGGTGTTCGTGTTCCTTGCAAAGGAATGGAAGATGCTAGGCGTCCCTTCGAGGCGCCTTTCCCGTCATCTATCACCCCCTCCTTTTAATGTCGCGAGCAACAGAGGGATGAAAAGGGTGGGATGGAAGGGTAGAAGGAGGAAAAGGAGAACGGCATCCTCGAGGCAGCGGGTCGTAAGTCAACCGGGGGTGGCAGTTATCAGAGCGTGGAGGACAGTTGGCGTGGTGGATAGACGGTCCCTGAAGATGCTGCGACGAGAAGAGAGACTCGGTTTTATTGGCGGACCGTGAAAATCGGCCCGTGGAATTAGGGACCTCGTTCCTTTACGCCCTGTTGAAGCTACGATAATGCTGATTTTCTGTACAAGGTAGGTGAAGCGGTTCGAGAAGGTAACGCTAAGTGCGTATCATATCGATGGTATTAAATTTGCTTGAATCCAATTTTTTGATTTGTCGTTTATAGAATTTTAACTTTCAGCTGAGTTTGGCTATTTAGAACGAAAGGTAGTTAAGTATCCATCGGTGACTTGTTAATGTTATTTAAGATTAGATTGCTTGGCTCCGAATTTCCATTCATACAGACCGTCTTATAGTTTAAAATCGTGCGAATTAGGTCAATTTTTCGTATAAAGAGATTATTCTTTCTTATCTTGTTGAAGCTATACGGAGGCTGGTAATGTCTCTACGAGGTAGGTGAAGCGGTTCGAAGACACAATGGCAATCGCTTTGCCTACACCAAGTATTACGTTAGCCATAGATACTTGGGATATTTCACGTGTTTCTTCGTATCGTATAAATTCTGCGTAATTTTCCACTTTGAAATTCCCTATGAACGCATCGATCGACTCTCGGCATATTTCACCAACAATCTCTTTCCATCCACGTGGTCCATAGACGGTACGACAATCATCGGTAAATAAATCAACATCCTTCGAAAAATGGACCTTCGTTGCGGAATTAATAAATAGGCAATTTTGTTTCACATTTCCCATGAATTTTCCGTAAAAAACAAGCACTCGACGCGTCGCTACGGTGATTTGCCGTGAAACGGGGGTCGAGTACTCGCGTAATTCGATTGAACGAGCTCTACGTCGGCCACGGGACAATGGTGTTTCCGGCGTAATGGCAAGTTGCCTCGAATTTCCGAGGCTCTGTGCCGTGATGCGCCCAGCTAACTTCGTACGCGTTGCAACCTTGTTTATTTCATGTCACCGATGCACTTTGTACGCGCGCACCATGGCCGGAACACGCAAATTCGATAATAGCCCGGCGGCCGATCGATCCTCTCCAAGCGAATTCGATAATGGCTCGGCCGATCGCCTTCGAAAAGCTTCCAACCGCTCGAATTCGCGCCGCCTCTAAACTTTTCCAAACAAATTCCTCCAATTTTCTATCCCTCTATCGTCCACCTCCTTCTCCTCCTCACCGAACTAACGTGTTATTCGATGGTTTTCGAGAACGTTTGTCACGGTTTGGCAAAGTCGATCGAGCACCTTGGAAACATCGCTTGACGCTTAAAATTACTGGATCGTGGAAAACGATGGAAACGTAATTTTTTAAAACGTGTTTTATACGGGTCGGCGCGAGGAGAATTAGAATTTCATTTTATTTCGCGAGTCGTTCTAGTGGATAATTTTGTTCGTAATTTGGTTCGTAGAATTTTCTTGAAGAACTTCGACATATTACGATCTCTTTTACGATCGTGCTGTTCATCATCTACTGGATAGTAATCTCTCGTAGAAATTTTATACAAGTAGTCCGGACAGGAAATTTCGTAGTATTTAGGAAAATTCGAGAAACGACGCGCGCTTGCAGGACTAAAACTTTACTACACAGTTTATATGTCGTCCTTTTTTACGGTGACGTTTTGCCATTTACGGGATAGTCGTACGATCGGTTTTCCGAAGGGTTTGTCGAGAATCTCTGTCTCATCCCTGATGAATCATAGCACGTTTAAGAGAAGAATCGCGACGTGAACGTGATTGGGGTTCGCGTGTCGCGCGTCCTTTCGCGCGTAATTAAACGACCCGTGGAATTTTACGAAGCTGCACGTCTGCCCGGGACACGAACCGTTGTGTCGGCCGGCGTTGTTTATTTTCCACGCGAACGTTAAAGTCCAGCGACAAGCCGGCCGTGAGTTGTATTTTCATCGGGCGTGCGACTTAATGGTGGCTGCGAGGCCGCGTCGTCACGTAACGCGTCGCGACGCGGCCACCTTCTACCAACACAAATTTACCTTTTGCTCCAACCTTCTTACTTTACCTTTTACCGTATCTTGCGTCAATCTTTTCAACCAAATTCGTGCTGAAAGTCACCCGTACAAGATTATTTATGGATAATGTAATCGTCGTGCAACAGAGTTCCTTTTAAGTACTCTAACCACTGCAATATCTTTCCAATCTGTTGTATTAGGTTGTCCGAAAAGTTTCTTTCGTTTCGTAAGCTGATAATGGATGAACTAATAGATAATCTCTCTAATCTAATCCGCTCTAATCTCTCGGTACAAGATGCAATAATAAATAAACTGGTGCTCGAATGTCTTCTACTGACCTAATTCCGAAAAGAGACCTAATCATCGCCTCTAGTTAGGAATCCAGAAACACCGTGTTTTTCTACCTCTAAGTGCTGCGATTTATCTGGAATGTCAGCGAAGCGAGACGAAAACGCTGGGCGCTGGAAACTATCGTGCAGCATGGAACGTTCTCCAACGATGTTCTCGTAGGAAGGAAATCGGCAAACGGTTAGGTCGATCCAGTTCACGGGATCGGTCGTAAGCTAAGTAGCTCCATTACGATCGGTCCCGATCGGTAATCTAAATATCTCTATCCGGCACGACTCTCATCGACTCGCTCACGCTCGAGATTCTTTGACGCGGTAAAAAAATCCACACCAGACGATCTCTACATTGTGCAACGGTTTATACTAGCTTCATTATCCTACGTTAGACTGCTATTCCGCATGGTTCGATGGTTGCAGCAGATTTCAGACCGGGTTCATGGAAATAGGATTTTGTTAAAAATAGTTTACAATGGTTTCGCCAGTGTTTTGGTGTGGTGGTAAGAGCTGCTTTGATTCAGCGGCGATTTGATGACGAGATCGCGAATTTTTCTCCGAGTTTCCAGACGAAAATTGTAAGAGTGGGGATTTTCGTGTAAGGCGATAAAACTGAGAAATTTCTACGAGTCTTTTCTTTAAACTTTTTGTAATTGTTAGTTACATGGCACTGGACTGTAAATGTAGTCTCCAAGTTCGAACGTAATTTCTTCCCTTTCGGTTCTCCTTATCGTTCATTAATTTCCTAAACTGCCACGGTTAATGGCTTTTTAAAGAGAAACTAATTGATTAATTTCGGACGAGGCTAGTTCACTTCTGTATGGAAATTTCTGTATGGAACGAACCTGAAACTTTTCTTTCATCATTCATCGGTAATATGATTTTTAACAATACGAACCGCATTTATCCGTGGGAGAAAGTAAATCTTTCTTCTAAATGCCACAATTTCTCAATTTTTCGTGGTTCTTCCCTAAAAGGTACGTTCAATCCCAGCGTAGGCTATCTAACTTTAATGAAATTTCTTAACTTTCTCATTCTGATGACTGTGACAAATGCTGCACTGCACGCCAACAATGGTTGTACCGTCAAAGATGATCGCGAGACACGTACAACGTATAATATACAATATATACAATATATTATACAACGTATAATATACAATATATACAATAAACGATAAAACGAACTGAAGTGAAAAAATTACGTTTCTACTTCAAGACTAACCATCTGTCTCCTGAAAGAAGATCTGATTTCCTATAACCAATGGTTAATCCAAAAGAAATTAACAAAAATTGCTTGTTTGCAATGTTGCTATACGAACATCTTTCTTTAATTCTTTTTAATTAATTCTTAGGTTCCCTATGACACGAAATCGCTACGTATTTCCCACGTTATAGAAATACCAGCAAACGCAGAAAATAATTGTCTGTTCGTTTGTGTGATTTCAACTGCCTTAGAGAGTTAGGCTCTTTAAAAGCAGAAATGGTAAGAGTTATGGAACTTTTTAATAGGTTCTATTTAAAACATGGACCGTGCAACTTTCTTCGAAAGCGTTCTCACATTATAAGTTCCGATGAGAACAGATAGAGAAAATTTCTTGAAGATAAAAGCTTTACTTCTGCGCAGAACTGACAAAATAGAAGAATACAAATTTTTCAATAACAGACACTGATGTTGCGTTCGTCGATGTTAAAGAGGTTCTCGATCATTCTAACAATATGAATACTATTCATTGATGAATTAACGCTATGACGATATTTAATAATTAATATTGTTAAATCGATATTCCGAATATGATATTTATTCGTAATATTTGCATGTGTAATTCATAGTTCTAAGCTTGCTTGCTTCGTAACCCTTTCCTTTCCAAAGGTACAGTTAGGAGGATAAGGACGTTAATGAATACTGAGTCACACTGAATGGAAAAATCTACGTAGATGCATGTTCGTACATTCTGTTGTAGAAATTTGCATATTATATATACAGTACATTATAGAATTTCCATGTATCTCAGTTCATTTAAACTATTACTCTGGTACAAGTTCTCTTTTCTGCTGCGATATGTCTTACGAACCTGTGATTTTTATATTTTTCATTAAACAAACGTGTGAATAATACGACATTATGTTAAATAAAACCAGAATTTAATAGTTTGGTATTATTTTACCCAATACTATTAGGTTGTCCGAAATGTTTCTTTCGTTTTATAAAGAAATAATAGACAATGTTTTTTCTTTTGTATTAGTTTATTGAATTATGCACGACCATAATAATAGAAATATAACGAGATGGATCATACCTAATTCAATAAAATAATATAAAACAGAAATTGTCGTTCGTCTATTATCAGCTTATGAAACGAAAGAAACTTTTCGGACAACCTAATATTACTATTAGTATTATCTACTGTCTTTATTTATCATACGAAGGAATTTTTAATACGCGTTCTAATATAACTTGTTATTAACATGGAAGTTTTAGTTACACTTTTTTTTACAAAAATAATAATTTAGCTTACATTTCTTTTTACAAAAATAATAATTTAAGCAACATTTATTTCCACAAAAATTCCCCAGTAACAGCTGATATTTTCCTAAACGAGACACACGAGTTCGATCAGAGTTCCATCAAAAACGACAATTCGTATCAAACATCTTCGTATATTAGGTAACCTTACCTCGAACTTATATTTTCCACATTTCAACGTATTAACCCTTTGCACTCCGAATTTTATTTCAATTTCATTATCAGCATCTCCCAATGCTTTTGAGTATTTTATTTGAAATTTATTTCAACCAAAGAATAAGACAATTTGAATAAATAAAGGAAGGAAGAAATTCGCTTAAATTGTTGTATTTTCTAATTTTTGATTATATGATATATCTCGAAACAATTTCCAAGATGCAATTCTGCTTTTCTCTGGCACGTTTCGCAAAAAAAAAAAGGTGGACATGAAAGAACGCCGAGCGAGACTCCTCAGATAAAAACTGATGTCGAGTCACACTCGACATAAGAGTGCAAAGGGTTAAACGTATTCTGTAACATTCTTCCACGCTTTAATTTCCCATCAGCGTATAAACGTCGGTCTAATAATAAGCGATAAATCGAGCCGCGTATCCGACGTTCGGTACAGAGTAACAGCAACAGGAATTCCGGTGACTTTCCATTTAAATATTAGCGTGGCCGTGGTCACGACACGCGAATCACGACCGCGAGAATAGTTCATTATGGACAGCTGTATGGTAGCCGCACCGGAGGCGATCTATTTGCTCCGCGAATACCGGTTTCCTCGCGATATCTTACGACGAGGATAATCGTTTGGGATCGCGACCGTGTCCGTACAGATTAACGGAGTGTTCTGCCCCTTCTCTGTCGTTTGCTCGTGTTATTGTTTCATAGCAGGCCTGCAGCCTGGAACAACAGGCTGGCCAGTTTTATCGCGCGAAATCACCGTGATTTCTGCTTGTTAGAACGAACAAACCGGACCAGGCCTTTGTAATCTAATCGGCATTTTTCCTTTTTTTCCTTTTTATTTCGAATATGTGGCAGATATAACGGCGTCCCTCTGGCTCGTTAACTCGTTTCCTATGATCTCCAGACTGCGGATTTTTATGCTTTTGTCACACGCTCAGAAACAGTAACAGGACAGGCTAAACGTCCTGCATGCCACAGCTAAATAAATATTACCAACCAAATATTAACCACTTCTGACATACACCAGACGACAACCCCTTCAGAGGGACTAAAACCTCAGTATAAAAACCCTCCCAAATAAGCGCTGGAGGCCAGTCTGTCGTAACACTTTGAACCGTCAGTCTGTTGGATCTTTTTGTTTTATTTGGTAGACTTTTTACAATCGATTCTCATTGAGAATTATAAGTAAATTATTTTGGCGTGGTACTGTAACTTATTAGATTAGAAGAGTTTATAGTATGTTTGATCCTAGTTGAATCTAATGCTTAAATCTAAAGTGTATTGTCTTTTTAGTCTGCGGATCTGATCCGTCGTGTCAAATAATTGGGTAACTAATGGGTGTTAGTGGTTGTTAACTCTTGTATTGTATCTGTTACTGAATTTGGATATTTCTTCTTCAACTGTGGGTATCTTAAGATCGCGATGTATTGTTTCGTTGGTAACATACCAAGGTGCATCTATTAAGGATCTTAGATTTTTTGATTGGAATCGTTGGAGAATTTCTACGTTGCAATTACTCGCTGTTCCCCATAATTGGATGCCATAGGTCGAAACAGGTTTTCATATGACTTTATATAGCATTATTTTACTCTGCATGTTTAAGTTGGAGCGTCTGCCAATGAGCCAGTAGAATTATTTTAGTTTCCATTTTAGTTGTTTGGACTTACCTACGATGTGCCGTTTCCATGTCCAGAATCATGCCCTCTGTTGCATTTGTATAATAATGTGTAATTCGTAAAAAGCGATGGAAAATCGAAATTAATAGAAACGTGTATGAACGTGCGCGATTTCGAATCAAGAAATCTGCTTCGCCGTTTAAAAAAATCCGCGTAATACAAACTATCGTAACGATAAATGGTAAAACGAACGGCACGGCACGTTGTACGGAATAATAAATACCGATAGGATCGGGTCGAAGCGTGGACAAATTATGATCGCTGACGATTTGCTGGTTCGACGCTGGTTAACCCGGTGAATTTCAATAGCACGCGCCGCTCGATCGAGCACGAAAAAGACAAACAAGGTGGTAATAACGCGGCTCGGCTCCGATAGTTAATGGAACTGTCAACGATATCGCATTATAACTGGAATTGTCACGCGACCACGTTGAAGCCCGGATTTTCAACCCCCGGGAAATCGATTAGTCGGTTAAATCGCTCGATGGAACTGAAAAATTCGTTTCTTCTCGCGTGACCTACAGTCTGCTCATTTATTTGTCCTTTTAATTCGTTTCGTTGACCTATTCTCGTTGGATAAATTCCGATGAAAAGAGAAGCTAGAGGAGTATGCCTGAAAAAAAGAATTTTCAATTTCTTCTTTCTTTTTCTGTATCATTATATATATAAGTATCAAAGAAAGAAAGAGAGAAAGATGGAAGAAATGAAACACATAGGTTTTCGAATTATTAAATTGTTAAATTATTATATAAAATTCTTAAAAGAAGAGAAGATGGAAAAGTATGTTCTTCGAGAAAGAACATTTTTAACTTTTCTTTTTTCTTCTTTCTTTTTCTGTATTATTATTATATATAAGTATCAAAGAAAGAAAGAGAGAAAGATGGAAGAAATGAAACACATAGGGTTTCGAATAATTTTGTTAAATTATTATATAGAATCCTTAAGAGGAAACAAGATAGAAAAGTATGTTCTCCAAGAAAGAACATTTTTAACTTGCTTTTTTTTCATGAGAACGTTGTACAATGATTTAGAAGAACTAGAGAAGCTATTTGTTTTTCTTTTTTTCAATTTTCCACTGCGTGGAATGAGAAATATCTTTAAACAATTTGACGAAAGAATTCGAAGCTATTTGTTTAATTTTCTCCGGTGAAACGGATGGTATATGCGAGACGCGTTAGCCTGTAGGTGGAAATAGACTGTAGGTGACGAGATTAAAGAAATTAGACGATGACAGGATAGATATATTATGGTTAAGTGATTGTATTAATGCAGCAGGTTAAACGATTCCGGGCAAGGTGGGCGAGGATGAAGTTAACGTCCAAGTGCGGGAGTCAGAACGCCTACGAGCGACTGAATTCGGAATTCGAAGGTTATACCAACTTAGAATTTCCCTGGGACGTCATATGGACGTCAGAATACTTACAACTTCTGTCGAATTGAAAATTCAGTTCCGTATAAAGCTATTTTAGATTTTTAAAGAACAAGATACTAACTCGAAGAATTATCTTGGAAATATTAGGTTGTAGGAAAAGTTTCTTTCGTTTTATAAGGAAATAATGGATGCGCAACATCTTCCGTTTTATATTATTTCATCGAATTAAGTATGATCCATTTTGTTCTATCAAAATAAAGATCACAACGTTCGACAGATTAGGTTTCATGTTTGTATAAAGATGCACTGTTGTAAAAGGTGTGTCTGTAAAAGAAAGACACTTTCCGGACGACCTAATAGGTTGCAAGACGTTAATAATTCTCAAATAATTGCAAGTTTATTCGATAAAAATAATTGAAAACCCGTATACTGTATCGTTTCGATATGAAACGATAAAAGATTCAAATTATTAGATGCTTTGGAGAATGTTTGAAAAATGAATTCGATTAAAGGTTTGTAAATCAATCGAGTCGTTTACAGTGACCAATTAAGAATTAATTTCTCACGAACGTTATCTTGCAACGTTGTCGAGTTCGAAAAAAGAATATCGTCCCCTCTTTGTATCACTTTTAAGGCATCGGAATTTTATTTTAAGTATCTCGAGGCAAACTCCCAAAATCAAGCCTCACCAAGAGGCACTTGAATCAATTACAAAGGCAATATGTGATCAAACTTCCTTCAAACTCGAAAAACCTCTTCAAACTTGCGAAAACCTTTGTTTTCGCCTCTTTGCTTCGACTTCGATGCTTGGCAATTTGCTCGTCGAATACCTTAAAATGTACGTTATAAGGAAATTTGTAGGATCAAGCCACACCGCGAAGCACCTAAATTAATTACGAGTCAAATACATAGTCACACTTCCCTCGAGCTCCTTCTAAAACCTCTCCAAACTTAGTGAAGCCGTTTTCACCTCTTTGCTTCAGTTTCAATGCTTCGGAATTTCCCATCGAATACTTTAGGATATACGCCATAATCGAATTCGCGGAATCGACCCTCGTAGAGAAGCACGTGAATCAATTAAATCAAACCCGGTACATGATCACACTTGCTGCAAACTCCCGTTGGCAAGCGTCTATCCTGAAACATCTTCAAACTTCATCTACCAACTTCCAAAAAACAAGATCTCCGTTTCGCTTCTCCTCTCGAATGCCCTGGAATTTCATATTTCGCCGGTGTGTTCGCCTTCTAGACGATCACCTTCGCTCAATACCCGGTGTCCAATAAAGCGACTCCACACGTACGTACGTACGTACGTACGTATCCTGCACTCTTTCTCGCACACGCTCGCACCCATACGCGTTCGATATACTCTATCCAACACACCCAACGTGGCCACACACAAACACACGCATACTAGGAGAAGATTGAGAGAGCAGCGGAGGCCACACGTAGCACAAGTATCCCGCCACCCCCAGGGGATGACCAGTAGCCTCGAGCCGTTTTCGCCGTCTTTTGGCCGGCAGGGTTTCGCGTTCGTGCGCACCCACACACGTCCACCGCCCTACGAAGAGATGGTTAGGGGTTGCTGCTACTGCTACTGCTGCTGCTGCTGCTGCTGCTGGTGTGTCCAGTCCACTCCAGTGGAGCCCAGGGCAGTTCGATCAATAGAGGCTAGAGGCTACTACACGTTTCTAGGAGGTGGACACCCTTGCTCTCGCTCTCTCTCTCTCTCTTCTTCTCTTTGCTTCTCTGTCTTTCTCTGTCTCTGTCTTGTACGCCATCCCCGCGTGTGCACCACGATGTGAAACGTCTAGGTGGAGAGCCACCTTCTGTTCGATTCCCGGACCAACGTGTGTCCTGCGCCTCTTTCTGCCGGGATTAATCGCGCGAGAGACCGCGATCCGGGTCATACGATCGGGCCATGTGTATCGGGGCTTTTTATATGTACAGCCTCGTTCGTAGGTATTAAGATGGTCGCGAAGCGTCAAAGGAACTTGCAAGATCATTAGGAAATTATTGAAATCTTTGACAACTGTTATGTTATTTGAAACGTTGGATTTGTAATTGGATACAGTAGTCACTTGTGTTACAAGAAGTGTGGTAAAGATACTGTGACTTTATGAGGGGAAATTAATTTGGCATGAGCAACGAATAAGCGTAGTGTACATATGGTTCGAGGTACAATAGTTGGCTGTTATCGATGTAATAGAAATGTCTGGTGGAGAAGCTAGTAACGTCATATAAAACTCACGTGTACAAATATCAATTTTAAAGTTTCTTTTATATGTGAAATCTCAGAAGTTTCATATAATAAAACTAATTCCCCTTTTCATGTTCATGTTATTATAGTATTTCTTGTTATTTGTCTGCATGTATGCTACGAGTGATTTTACTCGATGAAGAACAATCTCACAGTACGTATCTCATCCTGTCAAACAATGACAGAAAGCTTCCAGCCTTCCAAAATCATTCGGACCACTGATGCGACCCCAAAATCCGAGAACTCCCAGGAAACAGTCAGATGAAAGGAAATTAGGTGTCGATCGAGGACAACCTCGCAGCGTCTCACCCCGTCGAACAATGACGAAACGCCTTCAGACCTTCAAAATCATTCGAACTACCGTTGCAACCCCTGAGACTCTTCGCAAGACAAAAATCTGAAAACTCTGGAGAAGCAGCCAGACGACGATTAAAACGAAACTGGATCTCGACCGAGGAAAACCTGGCGATGTCTTATCCCAGCAAATGCGCTATCTCTAGCATACTCTTGCCAAACCCTACTCTCAGCATCTTGGAAAGGTGGATGCTGGTGGTGAGTCAAGGTCGTCGCCCTTGGTTCCGATCGAAAATTACGAGTGGCTGCAGGTTCGCGAAATCCTCTCTCCTCGTTCCTCCGGGCGATTTCCATTTCTCTTTCTCGCCGGCTCTTGATCCAATTATCTCGTGTCCCTTGTCGGGATCAGTGTGCTACGCCATTGGTCTGCGTGGTCCGAACCGGCGGGCCGTTTGTTTTGTAAGTCTAATCGCAGAACGGCTCTCCGGTGGTCCTCTCTCTCTCCTCCCCCTGTCCCTTCACCCCGTCTGCCACCCCTCTCTTCGTTCCCCTTCTTCACCCTTTTCTTTCGTCCCCTCGGCAGAACGTCGCTCCGGCGCGGCCGCCATTTTATTTTTAGAAAACGACCAGCAAGCGCGCACTTTCGTTCGTTCGTTCTCCCGACGCAACGCCGGCTCTCAGCTCTTTCTATCTTTTTCTTCGTCTTTCTTTTTCTCTTCTCCCCTTCTCTCTCTCTCTCTCTTTCTCTTTTTCTTTCTTTCTTTGGTCGCGTTGCCGCGCCGCGTATGGTGGCGCCATGGCCAACAGCGCTCCTGACAGCCATGAGGCTGGAAGAAAAAGAACGGACCTCGATAGGAAGAACGGACGCGTACTGTACCGCTGGTGTGAGTACCTGGAACATGACGATGATCCGGAAAAACCAAGGGTAATTCCAATTTTTTCGAGCGGCTCGGGGTGGTTTTTAAGGATCGTCGCGAGATCGTCGATTAACACGTTGGTCGCGGACGTGGTGGATCGGAGCTTTTGGGTCATCGTAGCAGGCAAAAGAAAGTTAAAGTGTGCAGCGTACTCGCTGTAATTTTTAGTAGCCGAAAGATCTCTTCCTTACTACGTAGGCTTTGTTTCTTTCTTCTTTGTTTCTTTCTTTAGTCGATTTTGCCTGGTTTTTACGGGTCAACGCGTGATCGTCACTTAACGCGTCCCTTGTGTGCACCTACTTACAGGTTGAGTCTCGGTCGTTGAGTTAGGCTGGCAGACGAAAGAAAGTTAAGATGTAAATATGCCAAGTGGAGCACTCGTCAGAATCTTTAGCGGACGAAACAAAATTACTATGTAGGTTCCATCTCTTTGCTCCTCTTCACAGAGAATGCACAAACATTCTAACGATAGGTCTCATGTTTAATACATTCATAGCGTGTGTCGCAGAGTTTGCAAATATACGTTTCTCGTACGTTCGTACGTCGTAAGAGCGTGGATGCGGGAAAACAATAGAAAACGGGGAAATCTGTAAGGAAACTTTCCGTCTGCCTGTATTTGATGCGATCCTTCGCTAATTACGAAGCTCAAATTTTCCTCCGCATGCGTCTCGTAATTAGGGAAACAGTACGTCGAAGGAAAATAAAACAAAGCTATGGAAATTTACAAATGTTCGCTGTGTGCGTCTCGGAATCGCCAAAAATATTTCCGCAATACGCACACGACAGACGTTCGTATTAAAAATCAGCTGAATCGAAAATCATCGAGACACCGTAGATTAAAACTTAGAAAAAAATGCGATCTCCGTCGAATTCGATCGATAATTTTCCTTAACCATTGGATGGAAGCAGAGGATGAAACAGGGTTAGGTTTGTTTAACGCTGGTCTCCAGTGTTGGGGAAGGTATTGATCTCCGGTTTCGAGTGGATAACGCGAACGCTGTGACTGACATCCGCTGGAGCTTGAGGAAACTTGCGGAGGAAGTTCGGGAGAGTCCTGTTTCCTCGTTGGTTGTTTCTTCGGGGTGGTTGAAATTGTCCTGGCACTCGCAGCACGGACCAATGAACCGATTAAGAACAGTTTGTTGGCGGACGAGGGTCAGTTCGATAAGATCGGTCAGAGTATTCGCATAAATGTTGATAAATATCACACGCAAACGTATGGTTTAAGTTTCGATACGTAGTCGTGCGACGATTTATCTAAAATTGTTAGAAGCTATTCGTAAAACTATTGATAAATCTGATCCTGTTTCTGAACAGGCTAAATATCAAAGTCATCGATCTGCGATATAATCGGCAGAAACTTATGGGCAGATGTTTGTAATTGTTGAATAACTTGGGAATAACGTTGTTATATGACGATATATATTATAATATCCAAACTGTAAATAGAAATTAGAATTTTTCACCGATGCATTTCAGGACAGCGGCAAGAAGTGCAAATATTTCCTTTTCGAAAAGTGTCTTTTCGCTGGAGAAGTGGATCGAATTAAAAATTAAAAAACACCCGAAGGTTTCAATCTCCTAATTCGTCCTTTCCTAACGCACGTCAAAACCTCGAAAAGGGATCGAAATATCTTTCGATGGTGGCAGTGCAGTGTTCTAAAAAAATGTTCGAAGATTTCGTTTCGATTTCTTACCGACACGAGTACCTTTACTTTCGAATTCTCCATTGACTGTCACAGACATCTTCCAAAGCCAAATTCCATCGTACCATCGCGATTTCGATTTCTCCATTGAGCTGCGATTCCACACTTCTGCGGAAACCAACGCGAGACAGTAAACTTAAAAGACGCGGAGAGTTAGCCCTGTCAGTGGCGCCTCTACCACGCCACTTGGAAAGCACCGTATCGTTGCAAGCAGTGGGAACAGCGCGAATATTATCGTGACTCACTGTACACCCCGCCCAGAGATAAAAGCCACCCCCTGACTAAGGGCGGCTACTTGGGAAACGGACAAAGGCCGGAGAACGCTCGTTGCCGCTGTCACTAAAGCGAATTTCCTAAGATCGACCCGTGACCAATGGCACTAATAACCGGCAGATAACGCCAAACTGAGAAAAATATCGAGCAAATACGATTCGATTTCCATCGAATCTCCATTTCCACCGTTTGCTTTTAGACCAACTTCTCCGTCAAATTGATTTATTTTCCTAGTTCGATCGCAGGAAAATCTGGCACGGTTGGTCGTAAGTCTAAAATGATCGATTCTTCTTGACTACAGTTTGCTTCAAAGTATGGAGTACCTTCGCTTTTAGACGGTACATTTTTCCAAAGAATGTTGTAATTACGACAGAACTGCGTTTAGATAAACCTGTGATTAAGTGACAGATGATTAATTCGTATAACCAGGACTTTGGTGTTAGGTTGTGTCGATAAGTGTCTTTCTTTCGCAAACGTGCTTTTTACAACAGTACAGCTTCATAGAAACGTGAAACCAAGTGTGTAAAATGTCGTGGTGTTTATCTCAATAGAACAAAATGGATCGTATGTAATTCGATAAAATAATATAAAACAAAAGAAGGTTGTGCGTCTATTATTTCCTCATAAAACGAAATTACATGTCACTGGGGAACTTGTAGAACTTTGTAGAAAGAAATGTTGCTTAAATTATTATTTTTGTAAAAAAAATGATGCAACTAAAACTTACACGTTAATAACAATTTATTTTAGAAGGTGTATTAAAAATACCTTCATATGATAAATAAGGGTAGTAGATAATACTAATTGTAATAATAATAATAATATTAATTGTATAATAGTAATTGTGAATAATAATAATAATATTAGGTTGTCCGAATAGTTTCTTTCGTTTCATAAGGTGACAATAGACGAGCGACAATTTCTCTTCTATTATATTTCTATTATTATGGTGGTGCATAATTCAATAAACTAATATAAAACAAAAAGCATTGTGCGTCTATTATTTCCTTATAAAACGAAAGAAATTTCTCGGACAACCTAATATATTAGGAGCCTAGCTATTTGCACCATTTATGATCTTTCCTTCAGTTAATGAGAAATATTTTCTCTTAAATACACGATAATGTTGCGAATGTTGCATAACGCGTGCTCCTATTGTTTATTGTCATTTTATTGTTAGACGTTTCTATAAGTAGATTGATTAGAATAGAGTAGTTAGTAATTGCAGATACAGATAATAGACAGATAGACAATGGACAGATAATAGAAGTTCAACTATCGTCCAGTTAATTAAACACTGTTAAAATATTGTTTGTACGAATGGAATTTATATAAACGAAGCTGCACTGTATAAGCGTCACTCTCAAACATAGTCAATTATATTTTCAATGTTACAAAATAATAGCTAGTATATGATAAAGTAAAAAATATTATACCACGTCATAAACGAATTATATTTATTTATTTATTTAATTAAGTCGATGTTTCTTTCGAAATCATTGCAAGTTGCTGCTTAGCAATGTGAAAAAGTCTCACATTTGCCTCTATCGAATGAAATAATCTCTACGTCGCGTAAAATGGTGTTGAACAACGAATAGGTTGAGTTTATGCTGTTTGAAAAATATTACAAGTAGACGAACGAATAAAAACCAAAGTTTGAGACCACCAAAGCGTGCGAGCCTCGTTGGAAATCGATTAATCAAACAGTTTTCCAATTTACTGAACGTCGCTTTAAAAATTTACGAAACGATGACAGTTGAAAAAGTATTCACACGCCAAAAACACCTATTCTTAAAAATCATAAATAAATGCTGGTTGGTCTAAGATAAAAATTCATAAAAATCTTCCCTTCAGTCTTCCCTCCAGTCAGTGAAAAATCCACCAAGTTCACTAACATTTCTTTGTAAATTTGAAAAAGCCTCTAAAATTTACATCTTTTCAGTTATTCCGTTATTTTGACGCGTCATGAGTGTAAGTACACTAACGTACGTATCTTAGGGAAAAAATGTCGTGTCGTGAAAAGTATCAGAGACACCGGGTTGTCGATGAAGGAGGCGATCGATTGGACCTAGTAACCCAAGGATAACGAAGAGGACAGAGGCCACGAAGCTTGCAGTCGTCTTTCCACAGGGTTGCAGGAGAGACGTTTGCTCCCAGGGGGGATGGAGGCCGAAGTGATCCCGTTGTGGCGCCAGGGCTGGCAAAACGGCCAAACAAAAGTCGGCCCTCGTCGGCTGTGGTCAGCCGATTGCTAAA
Source organism: Bombus terrestris (assembly GCF_910591885.1). NCBI lineage: Eukaryota > Metazoa > Arthropoda > Insecta > Hymenoptera > Apidae > Bombus > Bombus terrestris. The sequence goes on from NC_063276.1 coordinate 3,928,626, forward strand.
CGCGCCTACCTCTAGGTGGCCCCGTAATGATATCGGCTCCGAATACCTAATCACTGTTATATAGAAATTAATAAAGCGTGCGGTCGTCTCGGGCGTTTTTCGCAGCGTCACGCGACCCTTTGAATCCCTCTGTTCCGTGCGATTGAGTTATCCCGTGCAGTGATTTTGAAATGTCAGATCCAAGTGATTATTAGAAAACGCGGCTGTTATACTTCTTAATGGAAAAGAAATCTGTGATTTAGCAATTTTATTTAAGAACCAGCGAGGAAGATTAAATATTTTGAAGAGAATCTCTGATTAAGAGAACTATGGTTCCATGGAACATGTACAATAATTCTAAAAAATATCATGGAGTTTCGAAGAACTCAAGGTTAACTGAAAACGAAAGAAAATGGAACAGTTGTCCGTCAATTTTCTGTACGTGGAAAGCTCGATACGTAGGTTTTGCTTCGTTTCCTTGTAATTCTTTTATTCAGAGGCTCCTCCTCGTTACTCTCTTTTTAAGAATAATTCGTACGAAGAATATCGTAATTTTTTTTACGGAATTGCATGGGATAAAAGCGGCGAACATCCTCTGGGACAGATGACTATAGGTGACTACAGGCAATGGTGAAAAATATGAAACGCATATAGAGAAAAATTATTTATCAACCCGAAAACTCTCTTTCGTCGACTAAGGTAATCGAAGAAATTGATTACGGTTTCTCAATCGACTCGTCTTTCCGACTAACAGCCTGACCAAATCGCCTTTGGAATCTTCGATTGATTGAAAGTGCCATCGAATAATCAACACGCAGCTTTTCTCTGCTCGCGAGCAAAGAAACGAAGCGGCGTAGCAAGGGTGGGCTGTTGGGGGTTGGTTTTTACGCACGAGCTACACTCCCCGATGAAGGAGGAAACATCGATCCCGCGTGCTCGCACAAACACACGCGTACGACGGTCCACGCTCGCTGGGACGCGCTTTTTGGGGGCGAAAACCGTTCCGTATAAAAGGGGGATGAAGTCTTATGGGGTCGCGTCTTTATGCGAAAGCATTCCGCGGGTTCTCATGCCGGTTTTACGAATTCTGCCTTCAAATCTCCCCTCTCCGACCCCTTTGCCGAGGATTCCTTGCGCTTCCATCGTCCCTTCGGGGCCGCCTTGGTCCAGCACAAAGGGGAAAATACTGAAATAAAAAGGGCCGTGGCCTTTCTTCCGCGCCGACAACCACCGCGGTGCAATAGTAATAGAAAAATAACAGAACCGGAGCAAACCAGGCCAAGCCAGTGTTGTCTCTAGCAACTACGGAGCAGAATGTTTTTAGCGTGTTCGGTCTTGCCCAGTTTCTAGAGTATGCTGTTTCGAAGCAACCACGAGACTGGTTTTTTCGTTTAAGATTTTTCACGCAGACTATTTTTCGATCCTCTGAAGTCTGAGGTTTTTCCATGTACTTTCAGAAACATAGTTTGCCTAAGCGCTAAATCGGCCAATATTTTCCTTCCTATGTTAAAACGAGCTTGGAATGTGTGAGTAATTATCTTCGTACGATCGTAAGCGCTGAGCAATTACTATGTCGTCATATTTTGTAGGATCGTTTACTTGGCATGACGAGATACTTTGTCTTATCTCGTTGATAGATTAAGATGATTTTTAGGATAGTTTGTTCTATTTAAGATACCGTTTGGTATGGGTTACTTCGTTTAAGATGGTTTTCAATCGGACCAAACGCGAGGATAGTCGATCGGTTTGTTTCCTGAAAAGCTCGAATCACAGTCAGCGAATTATTAGTTCAAACATATGCAGTTCCACTACGATATGATACAGTATACAATAGAGACGTTATTGTATTAATTTGCACCTAAGATATCGACATATTCGATATTTCACGATCGATACTTCGTTCTCTACTCAAATATCGAAGTAGGTTTTACGACCGGAACGAAAGTTGGAGAAGATCGCCGGCCGCAAAGCGTTGCTTTTATATTTCGAAATATTAATACCAGCTACCGATAAACCGATTAATCGTAAAAATACGTTCGTCCGCAAGAATCCATGGAGCACGAGGCCCAACCTCCGCTGTAAACGATATCGCATCCGGCGAGCAAAGTCCGAGTCGCGTCCTCGAGACACGATCGAAGCTCGTAGCGAGCGAAAATAAACGTCCGCGCGATTGAATCGCGCGATTCCGCACGAGAAACGGTCCTCTCTTCGGTATCGATTCGAAGTTGGCGACGCCGGCGACGCTGGTTCGGGGGTGGTTGAATTTCGCCTGGACCCAAGGCTTTCCACGGAAAAGCGTGGAACGGAGGCCTCAACAAAAGTTTCACAGTCGAGGAGCCGGCGACAATGGCCGAACGAGATAAAGAGAAAAAGGAGAGAGACGGAGAGACAGCAGTACGGTTTAGCGCTGAATGCGGATGTCGCTAATTTTCTGCCTTGTCCACGCAAGCTTCTGCTTAAACCTCGCCCGTCCCCCCCTTCCGCCGCGACCGGAAAACGCAAACCGATGGTCCCTTTGCCGCGTCACGTTTCGCGGCGTTGCGAGATTCGGGACCAACCGACGCTTTGTTCGAATCGACCAATTGTACGGCATTGTTGCTGTCGTCGGTTTTTCTACGAACGATTTTTCAGGATTTTCGTTGGGCAGAGGATGTTCGTAGAAGGTTGATAAAATTTAATGTCGATGTACACGGGGTTGATGACGCGATTTGTGATAACAGCGTGAGAATTTGCAAAACATCGTACACATTATATAACTCATTGGGATCGTAGATTCACAGACTGAAATATTGTTGAATATAAATATATGAAATATTGTTGATGTTGTTGAAAACATTTTAAAGTTTCATTCGCTCTGTAACGAGACATAAACGTCATGATTATGATGGCTAAGATTAGAAGCCAACTTGGAAATGTACGTAGAAGTTAGAAGGTATTCGTTGAAGATGTATTTAGTGTAAGAAAATGGAGTAAAATATTAATTGGATTTGCATTTAGGTGGTTAACGTGACTTGAAAATATTAGATTTTTCGAATATCATTGATGTCAGTTTGTAAGATGTTGATAGAAACTAAGGGTGTCTCTTCTGAACTACGAGGGTATCAGCTGTCATTGATGTCCACTTACAGATGTAAAATGTTGACAGGGATTAAAGAAGTTTCATTTCAAACCCAAAGACCTCACCTATCGTTGATGTCTACCTACGTACGTAAAATGTTGATGAAAGCCAAAGGCGTCTCATCTCAACCATAAGAGCAGCATCTATCATTGCTGTTCACCTGAACATGTAAAATGTTGATGGAAGCTAAAGACGTCTCATCTCAACCATAAGAGTAGCATCTATCATTAATGTTCACCTGAACATGTAAAATGTTGATGAAAACTAAAGGCATCTGATCTCAAACATTAGAGTAGCGTCTACCATTGATATTCACTTACACGTATGTGTAAATGTTAATAAAAACTAAAATTGTCTTGTCTCAACTACAAAGGCATCACCTATCGTTGATGTTCGCTTGCACATATAAAATGTTGATGAAAACTAAAGGCATCTGATCTCAAACATTAGAGTAGCGTCTACCATTGATGTTCACTTACACGTATGTGTAAATGTTGATAAAAACTAAAATTGTCTTGTCTCAATTACAAAGACATCACCTATTGTTGATGTTCGCTTGCACATGTAAAATGTTGATAAAAGCTGAAGGCATTTCATCTTAACCATAAGAGTAGCATATATCATTGATGTTCACCTGAACATGTAAAATGTTGATGGAAGCTGAAGACGTTTCATCTCAACCATAAGAGTAGCATCTATCATTAATGTTCACCTGAATATGTAAAATGTTGATGAAAGCTAAAGACATTTCATCTCAAACATTAGAGTAGCGTCTACCATTGATGTCCACTTACACATATGTGTAAAATGTTGATGAAAACTAAAAACATCTCATCTCAAACATAAGAGTAGCGTCTACCATTGATGTCCACATACACATACGTGTAAAAAGTTGATGAAAACTAAAATTGTCTCGTCTCAACTACAAAGACTTGATCGTTGATGTTCTCTTACACACATGAAGTATTGATAAAAGCTAAAAGCGTCTCATCTCAAACATAAGAGTAGCATCTATCATTGAGGTCTACCTGCATAAATAAACTGTTGATAAAAACCAAAGACGTCGTGTCTCAACTAGAAGGGTAGCTTCGATTTTCAAGCTACTAACGATCTTTTTTACGAAGATCGTTTTTGATCAAGTCAGATCAACGATACGCTAAGGCACTGCTATACTACACAAGCCATGACTTTGTTATTTCAGCCGCATCTATCTCGTACCTTTCTGGCCAATTTCTGTTTGGTCCTTTTATGTCACTCTTCAACAACGTCTTTATCAACGTTTTTACACATACATATATTCCATGGATCGCCAAGCCATAAACGTTGACAACGTGGCGACGAAACTGAGGATCCTGAAGGAACTCGACGAGGAATCTACCCGAAAATAGAAGACACTGGAACAATGAACCGTGGTAGCTGCTGGCCGCGCGATTTCACGTGGAACGGGTCGTGTAACGTGGTGACATGTCACCCCGTGCCCCGCCCGGCTACTGGAAATAACCCCTTATTATCCGAGGCACTCCCACCAGGTCGCACGCGGCCCGGTATTCGCCGCGGCTCTCGCAGCCATTGTGAAACCGCGGCTGCCGCGTTTCCACGGCCGCTCTTCGACGTCTGTCATTAATTCCGCTTTGGCCCCGGTGACGTGCCTCCATTATGAATGCACGCGCCGCGGGAAATAAAAAAAAGGAGAAAAGAGAGAAGAAAAAAGAATAGGAAGACGGACTGAGAGAACCGGCGGAACACCGGTACGATCAACGTGGTTGATTCACGAGAGAAAGAGAAAAAGAGAGAGAGAGAGAGAGAAGGGAGAGGAGCTAGTGAAATCGGCTACGAGCGACCTTAACCCGAATTCGAACGTGGGACTCGTTTTTACCACCGTGATTGATCGTTTGCTTTTTCTTTTTTTCTTTCTGAGTTTGTTCGAGAATCGGAACTCCTCGTGTTCGATGTTTAATACGATAAAGTTTCGAACTTGATACGCGCTGGCTCGGGAAGGTGGTCGATTTCTTGGTATGGAAAAGATTTATGTTCGTATTCCGATGTATCGTGTGGAATATTTTAAAATTTTACTAATTCTTTTTCTTAATGCACGTTAATATGGTCAATAATGTAAGTGGATAATTTGCGAAATTTGATAATTTCACGAATGGAAGTAAAGAAATGGTACGCAAACAGGTTTCATCTACTAAATACACGGTGATCCTAAATTCGTGGTACGAGCGAAGTCAGAAAGGTTTCATGAGTTAAAGTAAGACGAAAATAGAGAATAAAGAAATTGCGTTGGAGGTTTTGGTTTTTGAGAAGATCGAGGTTGAAAACTAGATCGAAGGTCGAGTACACGTGGTGCTTGGTACACACGGTGCTAAATATAAGCTGTCGATTGATTTTTGGGAAATTTGGCTCGAAGAATACAATAAAAATTCTTCGTTTGAAAAGTCATTTTTTCCAATCCTCTCTCGAACGCTGCTCGAAAAACGAGTCGTCCTCGCAACGCGACTGCCGCTTAATAACTCGTTTTCCTCGAATCACGAAACAAAACGAAGGCAAAGTAAGACGAAAGGGAAGAAGAAGGAGAGCGAGCGGCGAGTGGTTGGGGCAGAGATAAAAGATAAATCACAGCCGGGTATCGGAATTACTCGTGGCCAGGAATCATGCAAATTTCGCGCAGAGGATTGTAACGAGCCGGATCCGCGTGGATCCATGGACCGATAAAGAAAGCACGGTTAACGAGTTATGATCGAATAATGATAAATTCTGCGAACTGGCCGTCCAGCTGCTGGCAATCGTTAAGCCTTGGCCGAACATCCCACCTCGGCTGTTTCGAGCTTTTTCTCGTCGCCGGCATCGCGATTAATGTCTTCATGCCGACCCACGAGCTATTCTATCCTTCTTCTTTGCTCCTACTCCATCTCCTTTTGTACGTCTCTTCGACTTTAATGCGTAACGAAAGGTACGTACGTCGCTGATAACGTCTCGCGTTAGGAAATTTCAGTCATTGACAGAGACCGCGGATGTTCATGGAAATTTTCATTTTCGTAAGCGCCATAGAGAAATAGAATCTAAGCAGAGATTTCCTCGCTTGTTTCACGCGTTACTATTGGTTTGGCAACTAAGTGATTGCGGATTTTGTCATTAGGTGGTATCGACGCAATCCGCAATCAATTAGTTGCCAATCCAATAGATATTTGTGCAAATTCGTATCTGCGAATATAATTAGAAAAGCGGAGACGCGATGGGCGATTAATTCACTCGAATATTGTAACAAGTATCGTCGTTTGGATATTTCATTTTCTTTTTGTGTATTACGCGCACTCTATGCATTTTTGCATCTTCAAATATTTCCTATAATTTGCACAGAGACCATTGTACCAGTCGAGGCTTCAAAAATTCCTTTATCTTTGTACAAAAAGTTTCCTTGGCAAGAAATCGTCGCAGTCGTGTGTTCCTCTTTATTCAAAAATGTGTGGAGGACAGGGTATATCGAAAGTTTGACCGTGAGATTCATTTGTGGTTATCGTTTGTTGTCGTATCCGTCGAATTTATTTAAAATAATGAATTAAGGTACAGCCTATAATCGCTGGGTCGTTAATACAGAGTATAAAATCGCGGATGAATACTCGATAAATGTTCGTCGCGTAACTCGGTAGATCGCTCGTTGATACTCGTAGATACTCGATGATACTGTTAGATAGTGTACTCTTTTGGTTGCGTCGGTTTATTTATACTGGTCAGGGAGGGGGGTGGGGTCGGAAGATTCAAATTCGTCTGTGTTCGACGATTCTAAGGAGTCTGATTGTTCTTGCATTACTTGTATCCTAACGATCTCGATAAAACAACTATATGATTAGAATTGTCCACGTGTGACTCACGTGCCGCTACAAATGCTAAACATCAATTTTTGTAATCCTTCCTCGTCGATGAAATTCGTCGTTGTTTCTGTGACAAAACGGCTGCATTTATTTTTCCTTATTTAAAGTTGGCAAACGTCGATCTTTGAAATTGTTCCGCGTTGACGAAATTCATCGTTCGCTTGGAATACGATCGGTGAAACTTGGTGAAAACGAAACGCATAACGCGTCGCAGCGGGGAGTTGTCGAGGCTGGAGCGGATACGTAGCTGGAAATTATAAATTACAGAGCTGGCGCGGAAGCGAGCCGGAGGCGCATAATACGCGCGGCCGGCGCGAATCGCAGCCACTGAATGTCTGATGCGCAATCAATGTCAGCTGACATTCGCCGGCCGTGAAACGAGCCGCATTGTGTTCCACGTTGCGGCCTGCGTTCAACCTCTACAGCCCCCATTCCCCCTACAGCCCCCTCCCTACCGTTTCCACTGGAAAACGCGCCAACCTACCACCCATCGACGATTCTACCTATCGCGAGTATTATTTATTTCTCGTATGCCATGTTGCGTGTATCGCGTTAAGAAACTGCGAGTTAGAAGTGGAAAGAAGATAAAGATATTTGAAATACGCGGGTAAAGCAGAACGGACCAGAAAATATTTATCAAATAATTATATCATTTTAATTAGCAAATAAAATATCTCTTGAAGCGAATACTAGATTTCGGGAGAGTTGGTCAGAAGTTGGCCAGAAAAATCATTTTAATTAGTAAAAAAATCGAATATTTCTTCAAACGATTACTGGATTTTGGGACAAAGTTGATCGGATAAATACGACGAGTTTGAAGTCATAGCGAGCTTTTTTTAAATCTATTCGACGCGAATCCTCTCTTCAAGATATCAACTTTCTTCACTTTCAAAACCTTGACAACGAGAAGATGTCCATAAATGTTTCTTGAGAAAAATGAATAACACAAATTCACTTAAAGAGGAACATTTTTGCTCGATGGTGTGGACTCTTGAACAAAGCTTGGAACAGATGGAAGCTTGCAAATGATCAATTTATTGCAATAAACTAGATCTAATCCCGAGTCATCGTACTTGCTAAAAACCAGACCATATTTCTTTTCGGGTAGGACAGACATATGTTAAGAAGGTGTTACAATATTCCACGACAGTTGCATTCTTGCACAACTTCACAAGAGAGATTCATCATTTGCTCGCTCTAATTCGTAACTTTTCCAACCCAATTTTCCAAAGAGATCTAATCAACCAATCCACGTCGTTGATATAAAGAATACAAATTTACGATGATACACGAACAATGAAAATTCTACTGAGAAAGCGGCAAATATTCAGTTCCTTTAAGCCCCTGCACGAAATAACATTAGACGTCATAATCGTTTTAAACTCAAGTTTTCCCACTTTACAAATTAGTGGAAATAGAACAGTTAAGAAGTGGAACGACGACCTGTTTAACGATCTGTTCCAAGCTTTTATTCGCTTCTTTTTCAAAGGAAAAAAAACCCACCCCTCTCTCTCTCTCTCTCTCTTCATTCAAAAACGAAAATTCCAGGAAATCCCCCTCCCCTCGCCAAACGAAGAGACGAGTATTTCCAGTCCTGGAACGGGGTTTTACCTCGAAGGGGGTTTGTCGCGTCACGATGGCGGGTCAGGGTGTTTCCTAAGGGCGTTTTTCAATCGGCGCTCACCTCAGTGACGGTTTCTAACAGACGCCAGCCACGCCGAAGACAGGCCGATTGACAACTCCACCTTAATATTTCTCTGCTGTAACGTTCGTGCGTTCGAATATTCCGTACATCTCTGCACTTTTACATTTCACGTAAACGTATAAAAATCCACGGCTTATCGTTAATGGAGATCGTAACGAGACGAGCGAATATCTACGTTTGGAACAAGAAGAATTGGACTAACATTTTTAATTTATTTTACTTTGAAACTTGGAAAGAATGTCGGAACAGTCGATGGGAGACACAAGTTTAGCATTTGGAGATGAGAGAAAACGTCGAAACCAGTGCGAAAATTCGCAGCTTGTAATTTTTCGTTGAAGAACGAAGCAAAAGAAAAGCTGGAAAAAGCTACTGAGAATAATCCACGACAAACGAGGAAGGTAATTCGTGAGAAGTAAGTACAGTAAAAGTACGAACGCGTAATAAAAATGAGAAGCACAGCTTCCTATCAGGGTATAACTTCTACTCATCGAAAGCCGAGAAGATTGTTCAGCTAACGTTAACATTCTCCATCGTAATCATCGTAATTCGATAGCGCGTGTAAAATATCGCAAGCACTAATTGTTTCATCAAGCTGTTTCATTGGTTACTTTATTAGTTCTTAGCCGATACCTCGTTAACTCAAACTTTCTTACCACGAGATTATTCCGATAATTTTCCCATTTCTGGAATTTTTTCTTCCACCTAAACTACACGACGTCTTCTTCTTCCATCATTATTTAAAAAGCTAGTGATGCGTCCTAACATACATTGGTTGCAAAAAATATTCCCATCCTATTTATAATTGTATCTATCAATTACCCCAATTAGCTGAGTGCAAGCTCCCTTGTTATTATACTAAAAGTCATCGGAGCCTTGTAGTATAAAATGGTTGCAGAAAGTATCAGCACACCATTCTACTTATAACATAATTGTTAATTACATATATCAGATGCAAGTACATCAAACTGGCTGAAATCATTTGCACAACACGAAACGACAGAAAATACGTTTAATGAAGAAATAAGGGCACCGGTATAAAAATCTGATCATTGGATCAAATCCGGAAAATTGAAGATCGAGTTTGAGAATGTTGTCTGTACAACTTAAACAACGTGCAACAACCTACGTGAAGTCTCGCCGAGGACGCTTTAATTATGCGAATATTTATGCAAATTCCGATTTGCAAGGGGGTTTCTCGCGGCACTATGGCGGGCCAGGGTGTTCCCTAAGGGCGTTTCTCTATTGGAGCTCACCTCTACGCCTGTTTTTACAGCCGGAGCTACGCCGAAGAAAGGAGCCCTCGTGCGCACAAAATGTTTCGCGCTGATGCACGACGCCCTGTGCACCCTCGACTCGAGTGAGGAGAAAAGCGTCGCCCATAATAGAAACGTCTCTTCCCCACCCCTGGCCTCTCCAATCCGCGTAACGTTCGAGAATTTCCGAAACACACGCGAGCATTCCTATTGTGGAGTATAGAATGGCCGGAATTTTCCATGGGTTTCCTCCATCTTCGAGCGGTTTTCACGGCCAAACGCCGATGGATCGTGTTTCCTGAACCTCTGACCGCCTTCCGTTCTTCCCTTCTGCCCTTGTTTCTCTCTTTTCCGTTCGTGCAGTCCTCGCGAACAGACACGCGGAATTCGTTCCAAGAATTCCTGTTTCCCGGCATTCCGAGAACAGCCGTGCTCCACCGTAGATGCCTTCCACGAGGTGTTCTTACGACTTCGCGTTGGATTTCAAGAAAGGATGCTCTTCACCAGGGTGAAAAATGCCCATTTTATTACGTATGTAGTGTCGAAATATACGGAATTGTCGAAGGACCAAGTTATTCGGCGGGGAACTGGAAAATTGACATCGATTTCTCGTTGTCTTTTAGCTCTTTGGTTCTCTCGTTTGCGAATATTGCTTTGTATTTGAAGACTATAGACTTTGTATTTGATTTGTAGGTTCGTCGAAGGATCAAACGCTGGCAAATTAATAGACAAGTGCGAGGATCTTTGTATTAGATTGTCCGAGGACTGTCTTTCTTTCGCAAACGTGTTTTTTACAACAGTGAAGCTTCATACAATCGTGAAATGTCTGTGAAATATTGCTGTTTATCTCAACAGAACAAAACAGATCGTGCGCGATTCAACAAAATAATATAAAACATAAAACGTCTATTATTTCCTCATAAAGCGAAAGAAACTTTTCGGACAACCTAATAATAGTCGGCAAGTGAGACGAACCTCTACGTAGCTTCTATTTGGTTAACGCGTTAGTGTGTTTGTCCGAAGGCAGTAGGTTCGTTGAAGAACCAATTGGCAAGGTATGGGGATTTCTGAAATATTTAGCAAACGAAACAATTCTACACGTAGCTATTTTGTTAATTGCAATCGTAAAGATTTGAATTTGAGCAGTCTACAACCTGTACAACTTCGCTATAATACAAGTTCAGTGGAGTACAAGTTTATTTGAGTAATCGTTTCGGACGACGGTATTTTACAGTAGAATTACTGCTTTTCTTGTTTCGTTGTGCAACGTTTCGTTCAAAGGCAGCAAACATGGTAGCGAGCTTTTTTTACCAGAATATTGCATTTTACTGTAATTTTAAGCCAAACTCGAATGCAGAATATTCATAACTGCAGAGCTGTAGAAGGAACCTCGTCGTACTGCCTTTTCTCGTAGTTGGATAATCGAACTGTATCCACGTAGGATTATTTGGAAAATTCATCGCGAAATTTTTCAGAAGATCGTGGATACTGTACCTTTACTGATATTATGTGCTATCAACCCTTCAGTTGACAACGTTGATATCGTAATTACTCGCATAAAATTGCTATACGATACGTCTAGAATAGACTCGCTTCCTGTACAGCGAATAGTAAGGCAAGGGATTAAGAATTCCACGAACTTCCTGAACAACCCAATGAATTTATGAAATTTGAAGCGTATGAAATTGTCATTTTGCGGAACGAAGCTTCAACCATAGTTAGTGTTAGTTTTCTTGAAATATCATACGTTTAATTCAATGTAACTTGTACAGGATTCAATGCACTTTTCCAATGACTTACTGGCTTATTCGCCAAAATAATTTTGGTAGAAGATTGTGAATCCTGATAATAATTATCAGTTACACTATCCATTCAAAAACTGACGATTAAGTATCGAAAAGTTTTTCACTTTTGCTAAATATAAAATTTACGTTGGACAGGCAATTTCACGATGCTTTCTCCAAACTGAATCCCATGCAAGAAAATCACGCAAATGTATGTTCAGAATATTCGTTAAAGAAGTTTTCATATTTCCACTAGAGATCTTCTCAATGTTGTATAATTAACGATAGAACGACACTCACTGGATAATGTTCATCGATCGATGAAAAACTGCGACGAGATTCAGTTTGGCAAATGCGATATTTATCAATTCGATTCAATTTCCTATGCAGCAACTAAATATTCAGATACAAATTACGTATCGACGCGAATAACCATAATCGTCCACTGTCATTGAAAAATGTTTCGAAGGACTTTCCAACCCCTTTCAAACCAACGGTATCCTATCTGCCAATGAGAATGTCCACTTACAGCGACGGTGACGATAAATGAATAATATTAGAGAATGGCAATTCATAGTGACTCATCGTGCCATAGAAATACCGCAAATGATAGCACAAATAATACCACAAAACACCCCACAGTCTCTTTACGCACTAGCTTACACCCCTGCTCTTGCTTTTCAAGGTGAACCTCGAGCTGATGCGAAAATAATTCGCCTCGCTGTATACCTCGGCCGACAGAACTGATGGAAGAAAAACTACCTCGAGCTGGTTCTAGATAATCGCGCAGGGCTGTTATCTAAGATCGTAGATAGTCGGTGGCACCATTTTGTTCGCCAGGAGGCTAGAAACCCATCCCATTCGCCCCCACGCCACCCGGAGGCAACGCAGACGCATAGAAGTGGCCGAGAAGTAACTGGTGTCGCGAGCCAAACGTTTTGTGCAAGGCTGAACTACTCTGCACTCGCGATTGGTGTCCAGTTCTGCTGCCTGCAACCCTTTCCACCCACGCGGCTCGCCTATGCGAGGCCGCGAAGCCAACCTTCCGCGCCTCTGAATTAATTAGAAGCTATCCCCACGATTATTCGCGCGAATCGAATCGTAGCAGCTGGCAGTTGGGTGCCTTTGGGTTAGGCCAGCGATTTTAACCGCTGCCTGGTGACACACTGCTGTGCGGCGACGTTTTCAGGGGCGGGGTGAACTTTTGTGCGTTTGGGCGAACGTCTAGAGAACAGGGGTTTTTCTTTTTTTATGAAAATATCAAGATATTTGGAGCAGGATGAGTAAACGTTGGGGTGGACTTGAAGAACAGGGGATCGTTGGTACGCCGAAGTAAATATTTTGGGGCTGATAGGTTGAGGGATATCGACGCGCTACCATAAGTACTTTAGGGTGGAGAATATATTTAGTGTAGCGGGAAATTATTTTATTCAAATTTTGAAATGCATAATTCGAGAACTGGAGGAACGTTAACGTGGCAGGTTAAGGGATATTAACACGCTGGGATGAGAATTTCGGGATGAAGAACATTGATTTATTTCAATTTCAAGACGCGTAATTGGAGAACCGGAGATCTGAAGGTGCGTTAGCACATCGAAGTGGTTGTTCCAAGGATAGTAGGTCGAGCAATCTTAACGTACCATGAATATTTGAAAAAAAGTATAAAAAGTAATCAAGGTCGATAAATATACAGGAGTCTCAGCAGGGAAAAATGCGATCGTTTAACAAGTAGAACCACGTGAAAGTTGCGGAATGGAAGCTCGAGCGGCGGGGCAACGAATTAGAGACCCAGTTTCCACGTGGATAAAGTCGAGCGTCCACGGCGAATCAGCGCGCTTTCGATCGTTCGGAAATGAATACGTAAAAGGCTGGCAGTCGTATAGATCGCAGGTGTTGGTCGAAGGAAGACGGCTTAGGCGGGGCGAGTCCGAAACTTTTCATCGATCCTATCTAGCAAGTTTCAGCCAGGTCTAAGCAAGCGGAACCGGAGTTCTGGACATCGTATCCCTCGACATCCCCCACCGTGAATTCCGCCACGCGAACTGGAACGCGTCTATAGATAGACTTGTCCACGAGTTTCCTTCTGTTTTCCCCGATTCGTCGAGTAAGTCGAGCCTGTGGCCACCGCCGGGGTGAAACACTTTCCTCTTCTGGAATTTCGTGCTTTCACATTTCGTAAGGAAATAGGATTTTTATGCATTTCATATCAAAATATACGTATGCTAACTTGACTTAAATCGTAAGAAAGATTCAGCTGGATTCTAAAATTTTCGAACGTTCGAACTACTCGGATCGCCGATTTTCTCGTGACAGGAGATAACTGCGCGATAAAGAAATCTAAACTAGGCTAATATTTATTAAACTTGCAAGATTCGAAATAAACTGGAGACGAAAAAATATAAATATATATGTCAATTTCTGGGAACTAAAATTCGAAGATTTTTATTATTCCAAAGATTATTATCAATAGCAGCTCTGCAATTAGAAAAGTCTAGAGTAAGTTAAGATTCAGGACTACGAGTCGTGGGATTCTAAATGGAAGAATATTAATATTAATTTTGCGAAATTGAAATTCGAAATTATCGTTTGCCTTTATCGAAACAACCCTTATTATTATTAATATATATGTATTATTATTATTGTTAATAGCAGCCGTGCAATTAAAAAAGTCTAAAGTAAATTAAAATTCAAAACTAAAAGTCGTGTAATTCTAAATGGGAGAAACTTATTTTAATTTTAGTATTACGAAATTGAAATTCGAAAAACACGCGATTCTTCGAAATTATCGTTTGCCTTTATCGAGACAACCCTTATCATTATTAATATATATATTATTATTATTATTAACAGCAGTCGTGCAATTAAAAAAGTCTAAAGTAAACTAAAATTTAGGAGTAAAAGTCGTGGAATTCTAAATTGAAGAATAATAATTAATTTTAGTTTTACGAAACCGAAATTCGAAAAACACGCGATTCTTCGAAATTATCGTTTGCCTTTATCGAGACAGCCCTTCGATAAAGAGACGTATAATAAATTCTAACACAATACCACGATGCCAAATTGCCATTTACCTTCGTCAGAACGACCCTTCCTAGTCGATTCGAGAAACAATTTTCACCGGTATCCCGTAAAGTCAATTTCCTCCGGCGAATCGTCTATAAGGCGAACCTTCGCCGATATTAATTATATCGTTTCTGTGGATGGAAACGGAAGTGCTGGGATCACAGGAGAGGCGAACGACAAGGAGTGGAACGACAGGCAGCAGCACAATTTCATCGGTACCAAGGGGGTGGAAAAGGTCTTGCAAAGCGGAATGAAATTTTCACGAGGAACAAGACGCGTCATTATGGCGTGACATGCCACGACAAAAGGGGACTTGTACGTGCGATATTGAATTATCGATGGCCGCCGTGTGCTTGGATATTCATGTGCTGGCTGCATCGACAACCTTACTTCCGATGAGTGATATTTTTCGCCCTGCACGAGGCAGGGCAGATTTTCTCCACAATTTTTTCCTCCATCACGCGCCTTTAACCCTCCGAAATGTTCATTTTCGTTGGATAATTAGACACCACAGTCGCATAGTCGCAATTAGACGATCGTTCGCGTACGTTAACTCTTAATTGGTATTACGAGTGGAAAATTTACTCGAGGGAAATTTTAATTAATACTTGCAGGCGAAGGCGGTCGTGGATTATTTGCTAGATCGTGTTTAATCGCTGTTGCTCGATTAAACGGTGATTTTATTTTATTTTATTATTATTATTATTATTATTTTTTTTTAGTAAATTTAATTATTACGTAGGGGTGAGAAGTGTTCTTGGTGGACTGTTCGTTTCATAAAGTGAAATATTTAATGGCTGCGGTAGCAATCCCTCCGCTGGATGAGTGTTGAAAATTATACTTCACAATTTAACTTTACTCGTGCGATGTTTCGTTTCGTTGATTAAATTTGTCTATTAATAAATTAGCGTAGTTTCGAAGAAAATTTCATACAACAATGACAAATGTACGATTATAATTAAGCGATAGTAAAAATTCATCCGAGAAGAAATGAAATTAGGTTGAAAGAAGAGGTATGACGTGAATAATTTGTTAGATCACTCTACGGTGTGTACTGGAAGTTAATATCGAAACTTGTGACTGTATCCTATTACGAATTTATCGCATGATTATATGGTGCTACAGTACAGTGCCATAGAAAAACTGCAATTTTAACTTGCAGTTTCATTTAGTTGTATTTGTCGTAAAATTCTGTCACAACAAAGAAGCGTATACCGGAGATTCCAAGCGTAACAGGAAAGTATCTACAAAACAAACAATACGTGCTCGTGCAACTTACGCATTCTTACAACAATAATTACCTTGAAGAACAACCTGTAAAGTGGGTTACGGATAAAAAGAATAACTTGCGTCGAAGCTCGCTCCTTACACTATGTTTGTTACGTTACTCAGCTTGTTTTATAACTAGATTCCCGTGTGCAGTTGACGTAAAATAGTAATATCAAAAAAAAAAAAAAAAAAAAAAAAAAGGGAAGATGGAAAGTTTCTAACATTTCTACTATATAGTCTTTCCAACTTCCCACGCAGCTAAATCAATTAAAAGTTATGTAAGTACGATTCTATGTTTTCTTTTCTTAATTCAAAGCGACATCGTAAGAATAAAATAAAAGATATTACGATGAAAATTTTCGTAAGAAACGTCCGCACCTTCTTTGCGGATTCGCCTAAAGAAAAATCACCAAAATTTCCAAACTTTCTTTACAAACTAACCCAAATATCGCGTTACGGAAACATCAGAATCTCCCTCGAGATGAAGTGGAATCGTAACGAACAGAATCAAAAATATTACGATAAAAATCTTCGTGAGAATAAAGATCAAACCAAAAGAAGAAGAAAAGAAACTGAAGAAAATTCGCAGACTTTCTTCGCGTAACCTAAACATCACGTTATAAACATACCATCAAGAGAAACGAAAATCGTAAGGATAAAACGAAATCAAAAAAAATGACCAAAATGCCCAGAATTGTCTCCGTAGCGTGGCGCAAAAATCGAAACACCGAGATCTTCACCGAGAAAAAAGCAAATGGTGAGAACAAAATGGAATCGTAAAAGCTACCAAAAATTCACAAACTTTCTCCACGGACTGATCTAAAAATCACCCTTATAAAAACACTATAATCTTCATCGAGACAAAGGAAAATGCTCGAAAGAAATCCTCTGCCTCTCTCTCTCTCTCTCTCTCTCTCTCTCTATCTTCCTCTCTCCTTCTTCACCTCGACCAACGTAATCACGAGGATCACGAGGCGAAGCTGGATGGTTTAAAAAGGCTCCGAAAATTCGGATCGTTGTCCGAGGGGTTCCGAGGTTCTGTCGGCGTAATCCGATCCAAGACATCTATGTCGATAGGGCAATAATTAGGCTGCTTAAAGAGCTAGAAAGGGTGGAAGTAGGCGATCTTAGCGTAGCAAGAGAAAGAGAAGAAGAAGAAGAAGAGGAGGAGGAGGAGGAAGAAGGGGACGAAATGTGAGAGAAATGGACGTGAGAGAAGGACAAAGGAGGCAGGGGGAGTGAGCAGAAGAGAAGGGAGAACGTACAGCAACGTCGGCTCTTTCTGTCGCCTCGAAGAAGGGTCCAGAGGCGGACTGGTCGGTAGTCGTGTCGGTTCCCGTGGCCTTTCATCCCTTTCGACGTGCGCGCCGCCGTGAATAGGCGAAACTAGAGGTACCGAGAGGGCACCGGTCCTCCGCGGCTTCCACACACGTTTCCCAGTGAAAGGGTAGAAAGAGAGGGAGTCGACTTGTCCCGCCAGCCTGTCACGTCCCTTGTGAACCGTGTCCGCGCTCGCGCTAGCGATGGCCTCGAGCATGTAATCGCTTCTTCCTGCGCTACGTACGTAGGTCCCTGATCGAGGATTAGCTCGGCATTTCGGTTTCTATGAGTTTCGGTAATACAGAAGGGATCAGGTAAATTTGACAGATTTCTATTTAACGTGAACACGTTTCATTTCGACGTTTTTTCTGGCACTCGATATAGGTGCTTAATATTAATGTAGGATACTTTCGTCCTAATTGTCTAAATATTTAAGGATCCACAGAAACCCGAAGAACGAACCCTCGGAATCCATTCCGATCGTTTATCTTTATATCCAACCCTTCCTTCCTCAATATCCGCTACATTACCACCGATAACGACTGTCGTCCTTTTACCGGCCTCCATCACCTTCGCTGCGGAGGAAAATTCCCGAACAAAAGTTTGGAAAACACACAAACACCGTATGAACGCTGCTCTTCAGCCAGAACAAGGTTCACGGTAAAGCCCATAATCATAAACTTAATAACAGCATAATCCTATACAGCGGCTACAAACAGTATTGAAATATAAATACCTAGCTATTTATTTTCCACCCAGGCGTATTTTTACCAGGTTCTTCCATTCCATCCATTCCATTTACTACATACAGTACGTACAATATAATACGTACAGTACGTGCAGTCTATAGCACAGTACAAATGCTACGTACCAAATTCGTGCAGTCGTAGAAAAGATACGAAGCTCGATATACTTGCGCCCGAATGATCAACAGCTCGTAAATGCTGCGACGAATACGATACCGCACCGATACTGTTCTCAGTCGCTGTACCGGGCCATAAGACCGTCTCGAATCTGACTTTTGTCCAAACCAAAGTTTTAGCCATGAGGTGCGTGAAATTTCTGGAAAGCACGCGTGTCACGTAGAACGAGAGCGAGAGGATTCAATGCCCATCGCTAAATAGGGGTACAACAAGGAGGGGGGCAGAGGGCGAGTCCGGGTTCTCGGAGGGGAGGGTTGGCGAGCCGGTATAATGGCGGCTTCGGCACAGGCCCCCAAAAGAAACCCATAGATATCGCATTGCGCGGCCAGGACTGACGGGACAAAACAGCCCGACAATAGGGGGGGTTTTCGGTGCTCCGCCGCGAGATTCGTGGCCAGCTGTGGAGGGGCGCACGAAGAACCGAAACGGGCCCACGTTGGAAAGAAGAGGATGCAGCTAGGCGCGTTTTCACGTCACCGGTCGAGGGACCAGGGGAACCGAGACGCGGCAGCCTGCCCATCGGGCCCTCCTCGCGTGCCGATCCATTAATTAACCATCGTCGTTTCTTACCCTCCGCGGTGAGGTCTGACTCGCTCGTAGCCCTCTCTGCAACTTCTTTAACCGTTGGAAAATTCGAGCCCCCCCATCGGGTATGTCGGTTCACGCGCCATTGAATCATCCGCGTCGTTGACGTTGGCATTCGGTATTTAGAATTTCGGATTTTTCGAGGTTTCTGGCCTTCTC
The DNA here is from genome assembly GCF_910591885.1 of Bombus terrestris. Classification (NCBI taxonomy): domain Eukaryota; kingdom Metazoa; phylum Arthropoda; class Insecta; order Hymenoptera; family Apidae; genus Bombus; species Bombus terrestris. Next base: position 3,947,656 of record NC_063276.1, read on the forward strand.
GTGATCCTACTTGGATAAGACTCGAAGATTAATAGAGTGTGGTTCGACTGTGTCGTTCTGGGGTTAGGCTAACTCCGAAATGAAAATTATATTCCAATGATAATATGGTCGAAATATCGAGGAATATTTGGTTTCGGAATTTAACGTCGTTGAATCTTACCGTTTCGGAGTTGCCTCGTGAACCAACTTTTTTAAGGAAGATACGTACGGATATGTAAACGCGAAGCCGAGACCAGAGCAACTGAAATGCATTTCAAACATTTACCGTGAAGTTGCTAATGTTGAAGGTACTAGCTGCGAACTTGACGTATAAGTTTTAACTGCATGTGCGTGAGTTTACGTTCCCTTGAATTATGGGTATCCTTAGGCGAGGATGATGTTGGGTTTCACGAGGTTTCGCAATTTTACAATCTTCCTTCGATTAGATTTTAACTTGATCCAGTCGAACCTTTAATTATTATCGATGCACGCAACTTCCGATTTCGTTCAATTAAACGCTACTGCGCTCTTTGTATCTTCGTTGTGTATCTTAATTTTTATCGATGTAGCCTTATGCGCGTGGTAAACTGTCCGAAAACGTTGAAGCAAACACGCGTTCGAATGAAGATTTCTTTGATCCGTTTCAGAAATAACCTGCAGCAGACTATTATGAAATTCTGTCTGTTCAGAGATATTTCCAAGTCTGTCGTACGATTATTTGCATTAAAAAGTCAGTTTTATGGACTAAACAGTTGGAAGGCACATGTCACCGCAGAAACTTGTTTCGATATGCGACAAACCATACTCTGTTAACGTGAGACGTTAGCGCTCTTATAGAGACATAGACCGTGGAAGGAAAATAAAATCGCGTCGTATGTCCGCGACTTTTATCTGCAAGAAAACTATAGTTTTAGCCAGGGAAAACTTGTCCCTTGGTCGCTCGAGCGTCGCCGCTTCTACGTGCAGGGTGAAAACGAAACAAGAAACAAAGGGAAAATAAATGGAGAGACAAGGGACAACGAAAGGGGCAGAAAATTATAATTTTATATCCGTAGATAAAGATAGAAACGGAGAGGCGAGAATTAATAATTCAATGAAATAACGACGTCGTTCGCGTGTTTCGCGGAGAGAAACGTTGCACGATCGTCGCTTCGATCATCGGCGTCGCTATTATTACCGATGCTTCTTCGAGTAATTAGGCGTTTTGTATCTCTCATTGGCCATCTACGCTTCACGATTTATCACTCTGCTTACAGAGTAATTTCGTGCATCGCGCTTCAGTACGAAGCTCTCCTTTGCTTTATCGTCCACGCAATATCCAGCATTATCGACGTTCATTGGCGTTTTTATAAGCGTTGAACGTTAAACAGAAGCAATAAACGTGTGCCTGAGTCAAATACCTTTGTATCGAGTAGTCGTTTGGATTAATCAAATATCAGATTTTTAGCACAGTTTATTATATTTCTCTTTTATATGGTAGTTATGATTAACATAATCACGGTTGAAGGGTAACAGACTTGAACTGGAATCAGCAACATTCCACGAGCTTATAGATGAGAAAACAAACTCCTTCAAATTGTCGTTTCTCTTAGAACGTCTCGTTCGTTCGTTTCTTCTCTTGAACTTTTTTATACAGAAGTCATCAAATCTTAAGATCTGTTTGACGTAATCTCGCTCGAAGGATAAAGAAACGCGAACTCGGATCGATTACATTTTTCACAAGTTCAAAGAGGAAAGAAAAATGAAGAAAGAAGCTTCTTGAATTTTTCCTTTCACGCAAAAGCCATCGAATGGTAATTAACGTAGATATTTGTGGATCGAAGAGTAGCGAACTTGAATTCGAATTAATAAAGTTTGAAGATGAAAGGAAAATGTAAAGAATAAATCCGAAAATCTTTTTGGATTCCTTAAAATGTCTTGAATTTTTCCTCTTTGTACGTAAGACGTGTTTTGCACGTAGTTAGCATAAGTTCGATCGTAGATGGACCAAGACAGTGGCGATAGATTTGAAGCTTTTTCTTCGTAAATTTTAGGGAAAAAACCGAAGTTGAGACGAACATCGAGTAGCGTAGTCTTTAGGTTAATGCTCACGATCAATTTCACTTGCCAGCCCACGGTGTTCCCTCTCCCGAAGAACGTTGCTGCTTAATCGATACGTCGCTTTTAGACTCTCTGACAGCCTAAGCGCGCCACTATTTCAAGTCGAACTACGAATAGACAACGCTTCACCTTGTTTCCAGCTGAAATACTTTCGAAATCGCTGGATCTCCTTCTGATAATTTCGAAACAATAATCGCGTAACTCGGAGAGTCTAAAGAATGTAAATTTCGATGGATCAGCAGAGCCTGTTACATATTTTTATCAAACTGTAGTACGTGTCTCGTGTAACATCTGTGTTAGATCGCTGAGAAATTACTCTCAGATTTCTGAGAAATAAGACTCTGAGAATCTAAATGTAGATTTACATGAGAAATGAAATTCAAGTTGCCGCAAGATGAGTCTCACATTGCTGGAAAAACAAATGTAGATTTCTAGAAAATTGAACATCGATTGACGGAACTAGTATATTCGTAGAAAATCTATTTATACATAAATATATATTCGTATATATATTTATACATAAATATATAATGTATATTCGTATGTAACTAGTATATTCGTAGAAAATCTATTTATACATAAATTTCCAACCAAGAGAAAAATCGAATGAGTAAAACACTTCGTCGTTAAAATTAATCAAACCGCAAAATTAATCGTCGTAAAAATTATTTTAAAATTAGTAAATTAGTCGTCGTTGAACAACCAATGAATTGAAAAGTACACGTGTAAATAGCAAGTAGAAAATTTCCCTATATCGCGTCGAGTAAAATTGAAATTTCCTGCAACAAGAAATTAATAATGGCTCGTGTCCAGTACACGAGCAACGAGGAGTAGGAATCTGCTTTGACTCCGGTTTACTGCCGGGCTTTTGTAGAAAATTCAATTTGTCACGACGTTCGTTGCGCGTTTTTCGAAGAGATCAGTGCAAACGCAACAATGTAGGGCGGCGGTGAGTGACGGCAGACGGAAATACGTGGCTTTGCATGACCCGTGCTAACCCTTGTCGCTTCCACGTTTACAATCGGAAGGTGGACGTTGCATGTCTGTCGAGAAGATACTATACTAGAGAAGATACTATAGTCGCGGAAGTCCTCTGGTTTAAACCACAACTGGCAAACAGGTGACTCTGGTCGAAAGGGTGAATGAAAATCGCGTGGAAATTTTATTGCCGGGACATTAAAACATTTTCTGGAAATAAATTACTTTGCTTGGAAAGATGAAAGATTTTGGACGAAATTGCTTTGGTTTAGAAATTGAGAAATTGTTTTAGAAAGAATGTAAAAAAAAAAAAATAGGTTTGTTTGGAAAAGCGAATAAAAATTACAAGGAAATTCTGTTCGAAGAAATATTCTTTTTTAAGAGGGATGATTTTGCGTTGAAACGAAGGAAAGTTAGAAATAATTTTCCAATTTTCCTGATCTTTGTATTTTCTTCGGTAGACGCGGATTCGTTATTGTATTGGAAGCTTCGTTGCTAAAAGTTTCAAGAAAGGTTAATTGGGCCATTGTCAAGCAGAGTGTCTGCTTCTTTTAATTGAAGGGTTCTTTGACGTGTCTTTGAGAAGCTTCTTAGTTCCTCAAGCAGTTTTCTGTTGTAAAACAGCGAAGCGACTCGAGAAAGTGGCGAGTTACAGTTTACGTAACACTTTGCAAAAATTCTCGTGCGGTTGTTTGACAAAAGATAAAAAAAGAAATAGAATAAACAATTAATATCGTCTGAAATCAAAGAAGATACTGATTAAATACACTTCCATACACAATCATCTACGCCTATTCCAATATCCAATTAGACTCACAATTTTCCAAACTTACACCTGTTTTTATCTCTATTAATAATCTTCAATTTTATTCTAAAAAAATCGTCGATAACTTTCACACGAACAAATCAGAGAAGAAATTAATAAAATGCCTACAGAGAATTTTCTACGATTATTCCAATATGTATTTAATCGCGCTCACGATTTTCCCAACCTACCCCCATTTTCACCCGTATCAATGATTTTCGATTCTCAAAGAACCGACAACAACTTTCCTACGAGCAAATAAAAAAGAAATTAATGAAGAACATTTCTACACAGAATCACCTACGATCTTCGCAATATTTAACCGTAGCTGCCACAATTCCCCAAACCTACCCCTATTCTCATCCGTATTAACAATCTTCGTTTTCGAAAAAACATCGTGTCCGCCGCTAAGAATCGACCGGAAACACGTAACGGAGTCATCGAGATGAACCGTAACGGTGACTCAACAGCGCCGTGCACGAGCACAATGAGTCGTTTTAGCAGATTTTCGGGGTAGAACTGGATGGAGAGGCGTTTACAGAGACGTAATCCAACGGAGGGGCAGGGGTGCGTCGATCGAGTGGTTTGACAGCGGGGTAGTTTAGTCAGATATATATATATTTCTAATACTATTAGCCGGTGTTCCGTTACACAACGACAGATGGACGAGCAGATATATCCGCTCTGTTTGGATCGACGCTGTTCGGGGGTGCAGCTGCGTGTGTGTAAACCGTGCCGCCGCTGTTTGTGCCTCGACATCAATTGATAGTTTGGGTAAACGGGCTGCAGAGGGAGAAAGAAAGGGAAAACAGAGAGGAAAAAGGGCAGAACCGCGATGGTTTCTTCTTCGATTTGCTATTTCGCGTTCGATTAATTGTCTGATCTTCGCCGTGAATATTCTACTTTGCTCTTGATTTCCATCTCGTCGACATCTATCGACGAATCTTTACTTATCGTGCGCTATCAATGGCTCGAACAGCTTCTTTATCGTACTTTTACGTTTTATAGTACGACGCAAGTCTTATATTGTATAAAAAAAAAAAAAAGAAAATGGAGGAAGAAAGAAAGGAAAATTGCATTAGTACGCAGCAAATTATATTGTACAATATTGGTCGTCTTATCTTTATCGTCTAGCTTCTTGTATTACGATATTACGACAAGATTCTTAGGTCATCTCTGTTTTTACGAATGAATAGAAATTTCAAGTTATTTTATATATCTGTTATTCCTTCTTCAGAAGCAAGTGTTTAATTTAAAAAATTATTCTTCACTTGTTGCTTCTTAAATTCAGCCCAAGGTTGTATCTATCCATGTGAAAGTATTATATAGTTGCCATTAGAAAATCGCTATCGTACATTTTGCTGTCATATATGAACTTTTAATAAAAGAAAAAAAAAATGCAAGCGATGCCATTGACAAAAGTATTCTCCCTAAAAATTCGTCGATGAAGGTGGTAGAAAATGTACAAAATTCTACTGATTGAAAAGCAGATTATTTCAACCGGAAATTTTGTTAATCACTTTTTTATCGAATTTTCCTCCCTCTGTTATTCATCGAACATCGAAAAGAAAAATTTTAATCCGCTGCAAGATAAAAGAGACGATAATGTTTCGATGAGTAATTTCATTCCACATAGAAATTTCACGAGGGAACCGAATGCATCGGTCTTGGTCGACGATATTCGAATTCTAATGCGATATTCCGTGGCGGATGGGTGGCAGGCTGCATACGTACGAGATAATTCAATTAACCTCGGGTAGTCGGCTCCTGGAAATACAATTCGAGGTCCCTGCACGTTGTACACGGCAAGACTGTTACGAATCGGGCCGAGTAGTTGCCGGATAATTGTACATATCGCGGTCGAGGGTTCCTTCACGAGATCGCTCAACAATTAGGCGTTCCCACTTTCGCCCCGTTATCCGTCGATCAGATTCTCGTTGTTATGGCGCTGAAAACTACCCCGACGAACTATTCCTCCGCATGATTTTTCCGAATTAACTCGAGTATCCGTATACGTCGAACGAACTTGTTCTTTATCTTCCCCTTTCGTTTAAATCTTCCCCAATTTCTTCGTATTTTTATCTTTGAAATTTCACGAAAATCCTGTTTTATTCGAAATTCCTCCAGTTTAGTCAGTTATTTTCTATCTTGGTAATTTTTTATCGAATTTTGATTCTTTTTGGAAATCTCGTTGTGTTTGTCTAAAACTCTGGTGTCTTTCACTATTGAAAAAATATTTATAGAATAAACTATCGGGTAGGTTCCACGTAAGATACACTTCTTGGTGATGTTAAATAATCAAAAATTACGGCAACCTCGTTAGATTCAAGGAAATGTCACGAGGACGTGAAATTGCGTGAACACCGAAACTCAGACGAGACTTTCACGCGTTTACGAAAACCTTTGAAAATTCCATTCTGCTGGGAGAAATCCATCGTTCGACTCTCCGTAGATGTCTCAGTGTCAGAAATAACTATAGCGCGGATTTCTATGTAATTTCGTATTTTTAGTAACGCGATTAAACAAGTGGAAGCTAAGTAATTTATTTCCTTCGTTGAACGTTTTAACAAGCACTGTACTCTGGGTATTTCGTATATTTTGTCATATTGCGTGCGTTTTAGTAATTTTAAGCGTCCTATAAATACATAAAATTTCGCAGTCTAGCAATGACGATTTTACGATTTTAGTTTCGAAAATCGGAAGCAAAGCCGACGAGTCATCGACCTTTCATCCCCTCAAACTGTCATCCAAGAATCAGACACTCGACCGTGGAATTCTCTTTAATCGCGCGTCTCATCCGCCACGACAGTCCGCGATCGATCAAGCACGAACGCTTATCAAGAGGACCGAGACACACGCGCGAGCAGAGAATTCGAAAATCGCGAGGCGCCGCGCAGACGGCGTATCCAGCTTTTTCTTCGGCCGTTTGGTTGTTTGTTCCGGCCGTTTCGCCGGTTAGCTACTCGACTGCTCTCCCCTTTTTCGCTTTTCCACCCACCCTATTCTTCTTCTCGTAGAAAACACAAAACACGTAATAAGCATGCAACGATTTCGAAAATTATTTTCCAACTATCATCGCTGTCGTAAGGATAACGTGTCGCGTGTATTGTAAGAAACGTTTTGACATTTTTTTAAAAATCGGTACACTGTGAATTTTATTAACTTTTTGCGCTTGAACTGTTCTACCGTATACTGAATTTTGTCATTAGGTGATATCGACAAAATCCGCAATCACTTAGTCGCCAACTCAATATATTTATTCGTCGCTCTTACCAAACGTAAGTTCATTTTGTAAACTCTCTCTACGCCGTGGCGGACAAATGTTGAAGTTGAAAATTCATACTTGTGTATAATAGCTACCCTGAATTAATAGCAACGTTAAAATAACTAACATTTACTTTAAACAACATTGACATTATCATTTAATTAAAATACCATTACAAAAAATTAATATTGTCCTGCGAAACATCTGTCGATAGCAGGTCATCTCGTTTGTTCTTGTCAATTGCAACACTTTTTTCCAAAACTCTGCTGTTTCTCTCATTGCTTATTCCTTCTGACTGCACCATTGTGTCTGCTTCTTATTTATTTTACAAACTTTCGTTTATTCGCCGGTCTAATTACGATAATACGAAATATTCTTCCCAGAGATTGCAATTTTTGCGTTCGAGAAGCTAATTGGTCGGTGGTGGATGTCGCGGTTTTAGGTTTGGTCGCTGACGATCCAAAGGAGGCGGCCTGTGGATGGGGTTGGAACTCGGCCTCGTCGGCGTGACGCTATTCCGGGAATGTGGGAATCACCGCGGCTGTGATTCAGTTCATATTACCCACGTTTCGCGGTAAGTAATACGCTTGGTGTATGATTACGGCTGTTTGTCGCCAGCGAAATCCGGCCACCGGTCTGCGGCCGTGATTAACGACCTTTTCTTTCGTTTTCTTGCGGCTTTTCGAACGGGTTAAAGAAGAAGAGGACGGAGCAGAAGATTTTCGCATTCGATTTTCGAGTTACGAATGGCTGAGCATTGCTTTAGCCCTGTTGCGTTATTTCCGTTATCTTCCACTCGATCGTATTTCTCTGTCACTAACAGATTTCTCAAGCTCCAGAGGAAACACCGATCCTTATTTTTCCATCACTGACAAGTTTCCTCGATCGCAGAGGAAAACGAAGCAAACGCGCCGGAGATTTTGTAAATCATCGGTCTTTCCGATCGTCGAAACAAGAGCGAAATTCAAATGTAAAAGCTCGAGGACTCGCAGCAGGGCTAACGGTAGAAGCATGGAAGATCAGGTGTTTTATTTTTCAAAAAATTTAAAAGCGTTTTTGAGCATATCAGAGTTCATTTGATATATTATACTTGCCTATTTCGTTGTATTAATTTTAATTTGATTAATTGTGCATGACACGCTTAGGTATACGCATATTGCAAGTTGCCAGTTCCAGTGTTAAGGCATCTTTGTATCGGGTCGTCGGAAAAGTTTCTTTCGTTTTATAAGGAAATAATGGATGCACGTTTTCCGTTTTATATTATTTTATCGAATTACGTATGATCCATTTTGTTCCATCAAACTAAAGGTCACATCGTTCGACAGATTAGGTTTCACGTTTGTATAAAGATGCATCGTTGTAAAAGACGCGTCTGACACTTTCCGGACAACCTAATAGTTGGAGAATTTTCTTACCTCGACTTGAGTGTTTTGGGAAGAGAAGAATAATGTTATAAATACCAATAAATATATTCGTCCGCAGTAACCGTTTTCTTTTTCCTTATTCTCTGTTAATAGAAATAAAGTGGAATAACAAGGTGCAAATTGTCGACGTGAAAATAACGTAAAGTGGGATTGAAGAAAATTTGCGTCCATATTCGTCGAAGAAGATTTGCTGCGAAGAGATGCCAATCGATGGCAGGTTTTACTTGTAAGACAAATTTTTTTGATGTTTAACAGCGTAGGATGGGTGGAAGTAAAGTGCCTTTGGAAAGAGACGTACAACATATGGAGATATCGTGGTGAACACACCTGTGACGAGTTGTATCACGCAACGCCCATTACTGTCGCGGAAGGTTCCACGTCGAAAACGAGTCTCTTATTCTGCTGACAGTCGACGCCTTCTAATCGCATCCATTACAGATATGTACAGTCGATTGATATCTCTTTGAGCCTCTTCCACACCTTTCATTTCAGCTACAAGATAATTCTATACTTTAATAGTACAGTTCAGTAGCGACGTTTTCCAATAAAATCGACGAATGGAATTAAATTAATAAATTAATACTAGTTTTAATATTCTTCTTAATATTCATAAATCGAAGAAACAAATTTAGCAAGCTTTTCTCTTATGTTTGATAAATATTTCACATTAAGCTTGTCAACTTGTATTACTCGATATTGATGTTATCCATGTGGAATGGCAAGAAATTGAAAGGTGGAAATAGAAGAAGCGTTCAAAATTACCATCCTACTGTGTTTGATGGTCGTTTTGTACCAACTTTTTCAATGTCGATATTCTTCCTTAAAGAAATGTCGAAGTCGATTAAAAGATACGATAGAAATCAACTCTACGTCATAGTTTCGCATCAATCTCGTCGATCTTCATCATTTCACAAATATTTCCTATGAAAAAAAAATCCTCGAAGCCCGCAAATAACGTAACAATCTGCACTTTTCTTACAGATTTCAAAATTCTCGAGGAATGATGTTCGAAAGTCATCGAAGAAAATCATTCAAGAAATCTCAAAAACCGCTGAAAACTATAAAAATAGCTTCGCGTCAATCTCGTCAACGTTCTCTACTCCGCCAATATCCCCTTTAAAAAGTAGCCCACGAAGTCCACGAATGATTCGAGAAACTTTTCTCCTCTGCTCGCGAATACCAAAATTCTTAAACCGAAGAAAATTCCAATTGAGCTTTCGCGCCACCTCAGGAAATCCCCGAACCACCGAAAGCTATAAAAATCATGCCGCTTCGTGTCCAACGATAGTTTCACTAGGTCGATCACGTCGACCTTCGCCACTTCGCCAATATCCCCTTTAAAAAGCAACTCACAAAGCTCTAGAATCATTCGAGAAACTTTCCCCTTCTACCGGCAAATCCCGAAATTTTCAAACGTACGTTTCAGATCGATAAACGCTAAAAATCCGCGAACAAAAGAGAACAAAAAAAAAAAAAAAAGAAAATAGAGTGCGAAAATCATCGGAGAAGATTCCAATTCCACTTTGCTTTACCTCGAAAAATCGCTGGAAAAACTATAAAAATCACCTCCGCTGTACGTTCGATTGTTCGTGCTAAGCTCGTCAACGTTCGCCACGAAACACCATGTACCCGCGGCAAGCATCCCTCTTTGTCTCTCGATGCAGAGTCAAAAGGGCGATCGTGGAAACTGGCCACGTTCCTGGAGCGCAAAGGCTGCCAGTTACACGGCGGGTCGACGAGGCTGGCGTTAAATTCAGCCGTCAGAGAGCTTTCAGCAGGGTTCAGCAACAGCGTCAGCAACTCTGTTCCCTCGGCTCGTCCGGCAACGCGTCCACCCGCCCTCTCGCGTCATATACGTGTCTTTGTGTGTACGCGCGTATATCCGCATGCTGTGTACGTGTGTGCATCGCGAGCTGCTAGCCGACCAACTCGTCACGCATATGCTGCAACGACCTTTTGCATCAAAAGCTTTGTTTATGGGCCGAGGAGATTTATAGGCCGCGCGACGATGTACGCGGCCGGTATGCGTCGTGGTTTGTTAGATCTTGGTTCTCGAAATACGACCGTGGCGGAAGGAGGTTTGAACCGCGGCGTGGAATCGCGACAGGTAGTCCACAGGGTTCAGACTTCGCGTGGAAAAAATTCCATGTGAGTTTCAGGCGAAGGGAAGCCTGGATTTTTGACGCGACTGTTTCTGATTTCGAGTCGACGAATGACAAATCGATCGTTTGCGTGTAATACTTTTACTGGTAAGGTTCGTGACGGGATTCAGATTTTACGAGGAGAAATTTAGGATAAATTTCCAAGCGAAAGAAGGAAGCTTCAATTAATTTGGAATTGATGAATGACAAATTCATGGATTTTGGTTTGAGCCTCATACTGCTACGCGCATCCGCGAGGAAGAAAAGCCAGATGAGTTTCGAAAGAGGAACAGTTGAAATTCTCGACGTGATTTTTCTCCAATTGATGAATTGCCATTCACTTTCGCCATCATGCACACTGTGATCCTAGTTTCGTGTGTCTAAATTATGTCGATAGCTTGGTTCTTGAGAAGTGCATGTAGCAACGTGTATTTGACTAATTCTCGTTTGTAGTTTATTCTAAAATTTAGCGATGCAAAATTTTATTTACGCGACAGAATTTCATATAATATCGTGTTTTCATAGGTATAACATTTCAGGGAATTGTATCAATTTCTAGTAGCAGGTAAATATTTTCACGGTGGAACTAATTAGTTTCGCTCGCTGCTTGTCTTCGTTTCTCAATACACCGCAGGTAATGCGCACCACAAATGCAAACTGCTTCCAAAGATCAGCTCAAAGCAACATCAGGTCTTATCCTATCGTATCCGTACTACTCACGAAATCAAAGTAATTTTACCCTGCCGAGTCTCGATGCTTCTCTCGCGGTTTCATATACACCTTGCAACTAATTAATATGGCAAGAATCCGCCGTCTTTTATTACCTTCTTTAATCACGTTTGGAACTCAAGAACCGCAGAATATATTTATCAGTTGCAGGAATTATTAATTTCGTGAACAGCAGCTCGCGTAGCAAACTTCGATATTTCTCTCCTTTTACGCAATCGTAAACAAGGTTTCTGTCGCGTTCGCCGACGAACACGCTGTCATCGATTCCAGAACTGTGTAATGTAACTGTTCAATCAAGAATTCCCAATGTTCTTCTATTTAATTCGGAAATTTATATCAAACGCAAAACAATGTTCATTCTCTCTTTATTTGCAAGTTAAACAGCTTCAAAATCGATACTAAATGCTAAATCGATTTTCATTTTTCCATGATCGACACGAAGTTCACCGTGAGAAGCCAACGGCTTTGTATGATTTTCTTTCGTTTTTTATCATCGCTAGGAAGTCTTACGTAACGCAAGAGTATCGATTATTTTACGATCACGAACGCCACTGTCAAGAAGCTCTAATTCTAGCGGCTTCGTAGCTTCACCGAGTCAACGATGCCAAGAAATAAATTAAATCGAAAATCAATTTCACACCGAGGCTCGTCCAACTCGATTTATATTTTCGCAGTTAAAAATCGAGCGAAAGTAATTGTAGAAGCGTGGTAATCGTTCGAGTGGTCGCGATATCGCGCGAAATTCGACGCAATGTTGCGCAACATTTGGTTGGAGGCGGACGAATCGTCAGGTGGATCGCGATAAATAAAGTCGCGAGAGCGCAAGAAGCCGAGGAGGCCAGCGAACCGAGCGACGGAGGAAACACTTTCAAAGGAAATGCACACCAGCGGACAGAGATTTACGGGGATGATAGAGCGGCCCGTTTTTATCGCACCGCCAAGACCAACAAAACGTTCGATATCCGCTCGGTGACCGGTCGATGCGCGTTTCGCGAGTCGCTTGCGAGATCGTTCTGTCGTCTCACCGACCCTTCCCAGTCCCTGTCTTTTCATTTCGTCATTAATCCTTCTTCGATCGTATTTTATATTTTCAATATATTCTATCGAGTACAATCTTTTATCCAAATGATATCGTTAACGCGTTACGGACCTACGTTACCTAATGGTGCAAAGTGTTTCACGGGATCGCGAGAATTAAAAGGAAAGTTATCTGAAAATCCTGTTTACGAAATTTCGTCGAAAATCGATAGATTTGGAGAAACAATGGTGTTTTATTTCAAAATGCAATGTTTTATTCGAATAGCGTTATTAACGCATTATAAATGCACCTGGTGCGATGCGAAGGTTCAAAATTTGTTTTAGAAAGGTTATATGAAAATCCTGTTCCTCGGAATTCGCCAGAATTCGATAGAATTTGAGAAAGCTGTTATTCACCGACTGTAATTGTAATTATAATCGCACTGTTTGGCAATTATAAAATGTACTATTCCTTGGATCTACTTTATAAATAAATCATTAACGATTAGACGATACTGTTTCATAAGTCGCATGATTACTTAGTATACGTTCTTTATCTTATAGAAACTTCTTCATGAATCAATAGTTCTGGTCGGCAAAAAAAGAAAACGAAGAGGATGTCCTTACGCGAGGCTAACTTCCATGTGAAATTTATTTAATACACGTTTCTAACGATATATGTATTTTGGTACAGATATGGTAAATTATCAAATAACAGCGTGAAATATTTGTAGTGGTACGAAGAAAAAAATATTCGAGGCATAATGGGTTAATATGAAAAATATATGATATTTAGAATAAAATGAAAATGTAAAAACTGCTTTAATATATTTCTATGTAATTGATATAACTATGTATGTATTGATCACAGTATAATGTAATAATAAGGTATTAGCTTTGTTTACAATATATAAAAATACATAAATTAAATCTATTTTAAGAATCACACATGATCATACTCGCCCTATATAACACATGTTTCATTGTATTAGTATAAGTTTTAAGATAACAATTAATCTGGTTCAGTGTATTAGACATACCATTAAATTTTCTCAATAATGTTTTCATTAACAAATTTGATTGAATTGATGAAATCATATTACCAGAAATATACAGAAACACCATATGATCTTATAAAATCGCACAACTATGTATAAACAACGTAGGGAATTAAATTAGGGAAAAGTATCGTAGACACTGCTAGACGTCTTGCTATGATCATATTTTCTGTATATTACTAATTTTAGTGGCGCTATAATGAAAGCATAATCGCGAGATATACCATGATCATAAATATAAATATAACAATGAATGTGGCACTAATGTTTTGTATGATACAAAGTAAATTTTCCTACGCTAAGTGTTCGAATACTTTCATGATCTGCAATATATCACGCTATCACGCAGACTTTCCAACGATCTATGAAACAACCAAGAAACTAAAAGAAAGCCAACAGTATACAAAAGTCTCGTATAATTCTCGCATCAATAATTTTAATCTCCGTGTAACGCCTCGCAACTAACGATATAAACCATCTTCAATCAAACTACATATTTCAGGCTATCACAGGTACTTTACAACAGCCTACGAAACAAGGAAAAAATTAAACGAAATTCAACGATATAAAAGACCACATAATTCTCGCGTCAGGAATTTTAATCCTTCTATAAATCCTCACGAGTAAAAATATAAACCATCTTCGATTAAATTACATACATATTTCTCTGCCTACCAGAATAACTGTGTCGGACAACAACAGCGGAAACAACCAAGATTAATCCAAGCAGAAGAAACCAACAAAGGAACATCCATCGATTCTTGCTTTCTCAAAGTCAATTAAAATCGGAAGAAAAATGTGCGGATGGAATCACCGCGGGAAAATCATCGTGCGATCCTCTAGCAATAACGAAATCGTTTTCTGCAACGAATTTATCACATCGTGGAATCATAGAACGCGTGCAACGTGATGAGTGGAAACGGCACTGGAAGCACGATGCAACGAACAAAGTGTTAACGACTGGGGCTAACTCCGTTGCACCGGCAATTACGCATTAGATCTTACTCGGGCCGGTTTGCGGAGGCTTGGCCAGCCGTGGCTCGCGATCATTACCGGCATTAAATTCCCGATCGGATCGGTACACGGTGATTGGCCGATGGTTGAACCGCCGGCTGGGATCCGGTCGCCTGGAAACTCCTTATTTAGCGGGCCGTATTATACAAGAAAATACGGAATATCTGGCGCGGACTATCTCCTGGCCGAGCTCACAGCGAGGCTAAGCGTCCTAATAAAAGCAGAACAGGCCGTGGCTGCCGATCTCTTATCCGCTTCGCCGCCTCTCAAAGGCGTCTGCTATAATCTTCTATCACCGACGGTTTTGCATCCGCGAGTCAATTTTCTTGCGTGCAACAGTCAGACGAGAGATCGGTTATCGGTTTCGATGTTGCACAGTGGAATTTCAGCGTTAGGATGATCGATGCACAGGAAATATGATGGAGAAAATTGATAACAACAGTTGGAGGACCGGTCGGAGGACCGAGATCTTGGAATTGTGGTTTTGGTCAGTCGATACGTCTTTTGATGCCGAGTGGTCGAGGCAGGTTGACGATTATGCAAAGGAGAAATTAGTCCGTTAGATGATACTTGATAAGTTTCGTCAACCAAGATGGAAATCACTCGTCGATAAGATGATTTTCCGATTTTGCAAAATTTTCTTATTGCAAAAGAACCTTAGGCAGGATAACTGTATTAAATTACTTGTTATAACTAGATTACGGAAATTTGTGTGGGATATTTTTAAATGCTGTGACTGGTATTCCATTTTGAACATTTTCTATATTTTTGAAGGTGTATTCTGTGCATTTGTACGTATATACAGATAGAAGGATATAATCTGAGACACTGCGTGAAACAAAATTATGTCTAACTGACTCGACAAGTAAATGGAAAATGACTTCATTGCATATTCCATTAAAACGTTCCTTCCTACTTATAAGGAATCAGACAATCGACAAAAACATCCTCAATATAATTACCAAATGATCTGAGACATTACAAGAAACATATGTCCAATCTACTTGGGAAGTAAACGAAAACAACTTCTTTCCATGTTACATCGAAACATTCCTTCTTACTCATAAAGTGACATTAAGATTAAAACAAACATCCCTGTCGTATTCTTCTCTTATGATCGTTATATCTATACCTGCAAGAACTGAAGTCAACCTAACTGGAACTAATAATACCTTCGCTAGCTCTAATTCTATAATTATAGAAATCTCTGATTAAGAAACACATTGCTTAATTCGAAATAATGACAAATAAAAATCCGGGGAAGAAGCGGACAGAATCTGGAACGCGGCAAGAGCGTGGCGAGTGTCGATCGTAAAGACGGCGTTCGAACATCGATACACTTGGCCGCCGTAGGTGTCCATTCCCGGTGGCGTGGTCGCGGACGCGTTTCGCTACGTATATACGCGAGTACGTGCTCGGAGGCACAGTGTAAAAAAAAAAGAAGCGCGTGAAAGAAAAGGCAGGAAGCGGCGCGGCCGAGTTTCTCCGTCCTGCTCGGGTCGTGGTCACGGGACGAATGCCGCGCCAGTCTCCGTCCTCGTCTCGCGGACCCCCCACCCCTCGGTTCCAGCGATTCCGCGCGTTCCGCGACACCGGGGAACCCCCCACTTGACGGCCCGCTACAACGCGATAGTGGGGATTGTTGTTCGCGGCGGGCGGAGCCAGTTCAGACCACGCCCCGTCCCGCTGCCCGTTTACCAGCCAGGCGCGCTCGTCAAATGTTTTTCGTCGCGGATTATGACGCGGTCTGCGCGATTATGACCACCTCTCCTCTCCCTTCCACTCCTCTCACTCTTTCGTCTGGTTAGCTTCTCTTCATCCCCGTCACATGCACGCTCTTTGTCCTCTTATCCCTGTTCCTTCCCTTTTTTTTTCTCTTCCCCCCTATCTTTAAGCGCTTTCCTCCTCGAAGCTGGATCCATCTCCCTCTCGCCCCGACTGGACTCTCCGGCTCCTTCCAGGACGCGAAGTTTGCTCTTGCTTCAGCCCGTCGGACGTGTTCCCTGGCCTGGCCGAGCTTTTGCCTCGTCCAACGCTTACCAGCGTCGAATTCTAGATACTTATCAGGCGATGGGTGACTGTTTTAGAGAGATAGGAATAGATTGGTGTAGTTTCTTGAATCCTTTGGTGAATAAGGGGCTCTTGGAGGTTTTGAGAACCATGGACACTTTGGTGCAACGAGAAGGGTGGAAGTTGGGCAACTGACGAGTAGATTGGCAATGTTTATCAACTTATGAGAAATTTTAACTGCCGACATTTAACAAATGTGCTTGATACGGGAATTAAAGAATATAATTTGCATATAATGCTAAATTTACTTATAAAGATACACAGAATGTTATGACATGTGAAATATCAAAGTAATATCACTCTCCATAGTATGTATTGCGTGTGCATAAGTAATTTCGAGATTTTTACAATATCGCGTGTGCATATATATTGAATATATAACGATATAATGTCAATGAGATTATATGTTTGAGACCTTATATGTAGTCAAATTGGAAAAATATGAATTTCACGAAGGTCCTAGGGGATTCGGTGTTAAGAAAATCAGTCCGTAGTTATTGATTGATGAGTCATTAATAGTGGTCGGAACTACTTAAGCATTGGCCTCGGGGCTTCGAATTATAGTCGACGTATACGAGTCAGATAGAGGACAAAGAGGCAAAGTAGAAAATAATAGGAGCATGAAAATGAAAGTGTTTCTGTATTGATATATCCGCATTGTGACAGCGCTAGGATTATAGAGTCATGTGTGAATGGAGCTATTAAGCAGCCTCGAGTAGTAAACTACAAGTCTGGTAATGAGTAAAGCCTTGAACACGCTACAAAATACGTGTAATTACCATGTAATTACCATTTCGGAATATCTTTGTAAAACATGTAGATATTTGTTCGTACGAAGTTACAGAACAAGTTACAGTACATACGATCTTACAAGATAAATTATTTCGGAGAAATAAGTATTGTAAAACCATATGCACGCTTGTAATACGAATCGATTAAAGTTATAGTCACGTTTATGGTAACGGTTCGTATTACTTACTTGTAAACTAAGTTCGTTTTACTATGTTCCAGAAATCAATGAGCGTTAATATATTGTTCTATATATCGCATGTTAAATATTTAATGCAATCTTATATATAGTAGACTTCTTTTTTCATTCAAAAAGAAACAGTATTGATCATGAGAAGAACTTCAATATTTGACTACAGTACATATGAATAATTTCACTTTCCACAAATTTGTCGATTCTGTTATTCAAGTGGGGAGGTGATTAATATTAAATTTTCAAGGAACAAATGTCTTACTACTATGGATAGAAAGCAAACGTGAATTTTAGAATGTAAATTTAAAGAGGTATTTTCGTACGTCACTTTTCATCATCACTTTTAATGAAGTTGATCAATGTGGTTGCTGAACGATTCATAGATACAGTAGAATGTCATTTATGCGAATCGATCGAAGAGCAAACAGTTGATATACGTAAATGGAATTAACATAGTAATAGTATTTATTGATTTTCTTCGCTAGCTATGAATTTTCATTCATACGGTAGAAGTTGATGGTCAAACAAGTGGATTCAATCGACGAGAATTCATTGCGCCACACACTAACTAAAATTTCATTCCAATAGCCATGTAAATGGAGTTCACTTAGATGAAATTCTGCTGTAATGTTCATTATTTTGCACACTGACTAAAATTTCATTCCGATAGATATCTATATGCAGTTCAAATACATGGAATTCTACTGCAATGTTCATTATTTTACATAGAGGTTAAAACGTACAAATAATATTGGTCGTATGTTTTCAAAAGGAACGGTGCTTAAAATGAGGAACCAACTCATCTGTCACGCTTAAAACCAATGTGTAGTATAATATAATAATTTCGTAAGTGTGTACAAGACTTAATACAGCAGCTAAACAAGAACGTAAGCAGATAGAGGATCTCTAAATGAAGAGATTATTATCCGCGCGACGAATTAACTCGTTTTCCCCACTTAAAACGAATGTCTAATATAACAAAATTTCGTAAGTGTGTACAAGACTTAATGCAACAGCTAAACAAGAATGAAAGCAGATAGAAGATCTCTAAACGAAGAGATTATTATCCGCGTGACGAGTTAACTCGTTTTCCCCACTTAAAATGTCTAATATAACAAAATAATTTCGTAAGCTTGCAGGGCTTAATGCAACAGCTAAACAGGGATGTAAGCAGATAGAGGATCTCTAAATGAAGAGATTATTATCCGCGTGACGAGTTAACTGGTTTTCTCTACTTAAAACGAATGTCTAGTATAATAAAATAATTTCGTAAGCGTGTACAGGGCTTAACGCAGCAGCATACGGTTCCGTGCAGCTTGTTGCTGCTCCCGCGGCGAACTTTGCAACTGTTCGAACGGCTGTGCTCGGGTGGCCGCGCGTCTTAAAACCATCGAAACCGATGTTAAGCAGTATCGATCGAGACGGAAGAGCCTTTGTATCGCGCGTAACTTGCCGCTTCTTTGCCTCCCCCGGAAAACGAGGTAACTTCTTTCGCGTTACTTTTCCTTTCGGAATCACTTTTCCTGCAGCGGCCGTAACCCTCGCAAGATCTTCGCAAGAAACCAATTATCCAGAGTGAAACCTTCCCCGTGGCCATTTCACCAGTCTCTCTCTCTCTCTCTCTCTCTCTCTTTCTTGCGTGGAACGGCATATATTAAAATCGGAAGCGGTCCGGGTGAAAGCATCTTAAACTTTTTTCAAGGCAAAATGATAGCAAAAAGTCGTTCCATTAGAATGTTTAGGAGTCAGATTGCTTTATGCAATGGGATTAAACGAGATTTTTATTAAGGATTGTTCCGTGCAGTGTGCTCTTTGCTACTTCAGAGGTGGTTCTTGGTTGTTTGCTTGACAGATACTCGACAGCTAACGGTGTATATTAAGCATTTGACAGTACAGCACGAGAAACCTGGACAAGCTATATAACAGCGCGGTATTTCACATTTTATGAGTTGAAATTGAACATCGAACGGAATAGAATGTCGAGTTGAGCCTAACATAGGACCGCAAAGAGTTAACGTGAACGACTGTCCGCCAAATCGGAAGAACGATTCACGACAATTGTAAATTTATTAGATCAAAATTCGCTAATTAGGTATATGCATATGGTCATATTTTATTAGATTAATTCTTACACAAATAGAAAATAAAAAGATATTTGCAGTTTTCGAGTAACTCGAGCATGCATTAATTAAACTTTAGAGGATCGAATTTTTTAAAGGAAAAGTTACGTTCTATCGATTATTAATATCCGCAATTTTTTTTATAAAGAAGATAGAACAAATACATTGATCATTTTATTAGCTAAAAACTCGTTAAAGTACGGTGTTGCGCAGCGTGAGAGGGTTGAATAAAAATTTATGAATAAAATCTCCGGCGAATTTTTCGACACGGAATAAAAACTGCGATAGAACCTCCAGTGATTTCGAAATAATTTTGGTCGTCTTCGAACAGACTCTATGCCCGTTTTAGCTTCAAAATTTTCAAGATTCGAGGTAGGAAAGAATCGTGGCGTAAACACTAATGCTCTCGCTACGATAAACGCTGTCGAGGCTCGAAACACGAAAGCCAGTCGAATCGATCGCGGTCCGTGGACTCTATTTACACTGGCCATGCGATTCACAATGCGCGTGAACGGGTTTCAATGTGGTCGCGGCTAGATTTGGATATCAAAGCTGAATCACTTCAGAACAATACAATTACCATTCATCGCTATATTATTTTATTTAACTTGGAAATCGTTGAATTTGTACATTTAGACGCGAAACTAATAGTTATGGTTACACGCGAATTATTATTGGATATTAAGGGATTCGAGGAATATTCTTACTGATTCATTGATTCGAACGGTACTCAACCAGTCATTCGTTAATTGATTGGCTCGCGCTGAGTGGAACTTGTTGAACGTTACGTTTTTTGGGGGCGAGAGGATCGATGAAAGTAATTTGTTGCGTAAAAAGCTCTACAGTGAGTTTATTTAACGATACAGATTAGATAAGAGAGCCTTGATACTATTATAAATCGAATATTCTATGTAATATGAGAGAATTTGACGAAAGGGAAGATTTACGGGAGAAAAGAAATGGAATTTTTATTCGAATATTAATCGATTGTACGATTGATGCCTGTAGAGAAGAGTGCAGAAATTGGATCGTCACAGGCTTCCTTTAACGTCATCGCGTCATCAAATTCATTCATTTGCTATTGATGCACACGTTGCATCTACAAAATACATCTGTCACAACTTTTGCATTTTTATTCTTACGCACTTCGAGCTAACGAATTGCAAGATTAAAGAGAACAATGATGTGCTGGAATAGTCGTTGTTAGATGTTTGAGACAAAGATACTTTTAATAGACGATATTTTAAGACCAACGAATGTGTTAATCTTACTAGAATCCTCCAAGTATTGTGTCAGAATGTTGATAATCAAAAAAGGTTTTAATACCTTAACAAAACTTCTGGAATCTCTAAGATATCTTGGGATGAAACAGCACGTATATCAGTAACTTTGGAGGAAAGTAAGCTTTCGAAAAATAATTTTAACGTTTTACGTGTTCCTCAAATTTATGAAATTCGTTAACGATAGAAAAATACTACTAAAATAATTCAAAGAACCGAGCTGTCTTTTTTAAAGGAACAGAACTAGCAAGTAACCTACACCCTTCGAAATAATCGTAAACTCCTCTGGAAATCCAATTTCGAATCTCCAAATTTCCTTTCCCTAACTTCAACAGAAGCACAACTGTTACGGATTCCCAAAATCTCCAAAACCACCTTCGCCGCCTTTGTACGATTCCAATTTCGAGCCCCAACATTTAATCAAATTTTCTCTTCACTCGATTAACAGAAAAATAAAGAAGATTCTAAGATCCATAAAAGCTATCGAAAACCTTCAAAATAATGTTCAAACCTCCTTTACGATCGCAATATCAACCGAGATGTTTTCGAAATATTTCCTAATAAAATTTCCTACTCGAAAAACCACCACAGAAACATGCTCGGCTATCCGACTCCTTTATAGAATAACGCAGCGGATCGCCTCGTCCAGCGCAGGAACGTAATCTTGTGGGCCGATTTCGTAGCGTGGCTATCGCGCAGAGTGTTTCTGGAAATCACGGTGGAAAAGCTCTCGCGGATTTGGCAACACTGTGACGCGCTGGGCGTCTCGCTAACACTCGACGGCGCGAAGGACGAGGGGGCCACACGACGACCGGGGCGAAAAACCGAGAGTGGCTTCGCGGTGGAGGTGGGGGGCGGAACCGGGATGGGGGTAGGGGAAGGTGCTGAAGGAACCCGCGATACTGACGTAGAACCGGGTTGTTGGGAGGCGTCACGTGACGCGCGATGGAGGGGATAAGGGCAAGGAGTGGGGGCGGAATGGGCGGGATCAATGGTTTCTCCTCCGTTGACGGTTCTCGCGGTGCAGAGCGCAGGTCGGTTCGAACGATCCGTACGAGAAAGGAAGGGGAGGGGGAGAGACGCGGGGTGATGCTCGTGACGCTGACTAGCGCGAATTTTGGCACAGCTCGCGAAAATTTCTCACTCGGCTTTTCGCGGAAAACTCGGACGGCTCTTGACACGGCCAATCGGCTTGAATTATGACTGATGAAGTGCCGTTCCGGATTAATGGTGAAAACCGGCTGTCGAGGCTCGGCGCGTACCCGGCGCGCCGCGGGGACGCGAATTCCTGTTGGCTCTATGCAGCAGGCTGAAATTGGAGGCACATGAAATTGTTGGAACATGAGTAATTTTGGTTGCATATTTGTGTCGTGCGATTATTTATCTATTAGTTGAAAGAAATATCAGCTGGGTTTTGCAATCTCGCGAGTTTAAACAACATTCGATTTGAAGCATCGAGAATGTTACTTTCGGCAAGTATCTTAGATTTCAAGAATACTCTGAGAATATCTGAAAAAGTAACATATAATTAACTTGAAAGAATTGAGAATATTCTCAGAAGACTGTGTCATACAGAATCTGACACCCTGCAGACGCTCTTAAACTAAACGTACCGCGAGCGTCACGCTCTTATCGCGAAAAGCAGCTTGGTTTTATCGGTGGGTGTGCGGCGAGGCCGGTGAAAATCCAGCAACGTGTCAATCGGCATCGTTCTCGACAGCGAAGCTTCGAGCAACGTCGATCGTCCCCACCCCCCTGGAACCCCCGCTCGACAACCCGGTGCCGCGGGGAGGGTGGTGTTAATGGGCGTACTCGCGGTTAACACCCTTAAACGCGCGGTAGTGGGGGCCGTGCGCGCGCGCGAGAAA
This sequence comes from Bombus terrestris, assembly GCF_910591885.1. Lineage (NCBI taxonomy): Eukaryota > Metazoa > Arthropoda > Insecta > Hymenoptera > Apidae > Bombus > Bombus terrestris. The sequence goes on from NC_063276.1 coordinate 3,970,486, forward strand.
GAGAGAGAGAGTCGAGGGAAGAACGTCCGGAGCGTTGTGTGTAGAATCCGTGCATGGTGGGGATAACGAAGACAGAGAGAGAGAAGCGTCGTTGGCTGAAGGGAAACAGGGAACGTCGGAAAAGGCGTCGAGAGCAACGCCGCTCGGATTGGCGCCGGAACGCCAATCCGAACTACGAGCGCTCATTATCGCCCGTTCGAAGAAGTGGTGGGGGTTCGGTAGACAGCTCTCTCTCCTCGTTGTTCACGCGACCCGGTTAGTAGTCCCGTTCTCGTTCCACGCGGTAGTGCATCGTGCGTCGGCTAGGTTGTCGTGGCAGGTTCCCCCACTAGGCGGCTACACGAACGGTCTAAGGGGAAGGGAGGAGGAGCCCCTGCACCGTCTCAGTCTTCGCGTCGCTGCCCTCCAGCATTCACGCCTCCCGCGTCCGTTCGGCGGCGCAGGCACACTCCGTTCCGTCTGTACACACGCACACGCGGCCGCCCCCCGTCTTCACGTAGACGCGCGCGTACACACGCCCTGAATCCGGACGAGGACTTTAGCACACCAACACCTCCGCGGGAGGTGTGGGGGTGAGCCCCCAGAGGAGGTGTCAATCCTAGCGCTGCTCAGTGACCATCGCGGCGCCACCCAAGTAACACCTTTCGTCCGCTCTCCAGCCCCGACCGAGGCGACCAGCGCGCACAGCACCCGATCACCGTGTCTCGTTTGGAGAGCCCTCTCTCTTCTCTCTTTGCCTTTTTGTCTCTCTTGCCTTGCGTTTTCGCGTAAGGATATCGGAAGCTAGTCCGAACTGTCCTCGTCCCCGGCCTGTGTCGTCCGGCCGTCGGACGCTGCTCCGACTCGACTCGACTCGTTCGTGTCGTTCCGCTCTCCCCGACACTGTTCGCGAAGACAACGACGAGAAGCAGGTTTTCACCCTATTGGTCGCGTGCTCGCGTCGCGTCTCGCCGTGTCTATCTCGCATCGTTCGAACGCGGTTGATATTCGTGTCGAGGAAGTGAGTGCTCTGCGGAACTGGCCTCGAGTGGACATCGGTGGACGACACAGTGAGTCAGTGAACAGTGAACGACACAAGGATTTAACACGTCCTCGACGTGCACGTATAGTGATACTTGTCAGAGCAATCGGTGTTCTGGGCTACGGTGTGACTCTGTCTAAGCGCCACCGCCGATTCTACAGGAAGATCTTTCCTCGGGTGAATCGAGAAAGTGTGCTTCGTCGTGTTTCTTTGAGATCCCCGGATACAAAGTTCCACAGACAGCACGGGGCTTGATACGTCTTGGAGAAATTTTTTGGTGGTGGATCGAAGCCTTGGCGGCGCTTCGAAGATAACGAGGAATCGCGAGAACGCGCAAGGTCCACGAGACGTACGATGTCGAGAGGACGACTTGCGACGGACTTCGTGGGGAGCTCGCAGCGGGCGCGACGACAACGCAGCGACGACCTCGGCCTACGCTCCTGAACATCTCGAACACGTTGCTCCTAAACCATCGACAAACTCGAGCATGCCGAAGAATCGACCACCAGAGACATACACGACGGTCGACAACGTGGCATCGCGAGGTTCAGTGAAATCCACCCCCAACCAAGTGTAAAACCAATCGCCAAGATTTTCCACCAACATTGCCAAGTGTATCTGTGTTATTGTGCGTGTTTGAAATCCGATTGTTTAAGTGTAAAATACGAGATCGATACAAACGTCAGAAATAAGAAAAAGAAAGGAAGGAAGAGTATAAAAGGACGCCGTTCTCCGGTTTGAGTCACTCGAAGAGGAATCTCGCGCGACTCGGCAGACCCGCCCGTCTCGATGAGATTCGAACAAGACACAGCGTGCAGGGGTACCCACTGCGCCAGCACTCCGCAACCCTCCGCGCTACAGCAGCGATCACGGCTCGAGGAGGTGGTGGAGGAGGAGGTGGACTCCTCCGCGAAGGACATCGAGGGTCAACGACGTAGACGCAGAGAATTGGAGGCTAACGTGGTCGAGGGTGCAAACACGGGGCCGAGGGCCGAGGCGGGGGGGCCTGGGATGGCGTACCCCGCGTCAGCGACGGCTCTGAATCAGCACTCGGCCTTCGCGACCTCGATCGCTGGCACGCCGTCCAGCAACCCGAACGGACACATATCCGGCGGCCACCTGCCGGCGCCGGCCGCCCCGCGACCGACGGACTTCAGCGTCTCGTCGTTGTTGACCGCTGCGACGACACATCCGCCGATTTTGGGTGGCTCGTCGTCCCAAGGAAGCGCGTCACCGCCACCCGGCGGACCGGGAAGCCCGGCCGCCGCTCCGGAAACGCCGCCCCCGTTGCCAAGCCAGAGGGAATTGTCGCATCCGTCCTCGGCGGTGGCAGCGGCCAGCTACTTCAGCGCTGCCGCCCTGGCCGCCGCTGGATTCTACAATCCGGCGGCGCATCTGCCAGCCACGAGTTCGCCTGGACCGACGGCGCATCATCTACAGGGAAAAGGGATCCTCAGCAGCCCGCATCATCATCCGCATCTCAATCCTCACGGCATCACGCCGCCAGGTGAGACATATGACACATTACACTCGGTTTCCCGGTTTCCAAAGCTACAGTGTCTTGTGATTCGACCAGGATCAAGCTTTGTGATTACACGTAGCCTAGGTTTCGGTGTAATACGAGCGATATGAAGTGATCCGAGGCTTGGAAGGAAGTAGCGACGATGTGGAAAATGTTTCACGTGGAATGTGTACTTCTCGCAGGTTTAGGTCCACTGTTTTAGGATTCGTAGGTTGCAGTGTAATTGATATAGCTTTAGGTGTAATGCAGTGTAACAAATAGATGTTTCGGTCGTTAGAGAAAAGGAGGAAAATTTGCTTTGGTGATGTTGAACTTCGATGGAGTAGGATAGGGTTCGAAGTTGATGAAGAAGGTTGGAATATTTTCTGGAGAACAGCAGGTGGCAAGAGTTTGTTAAAGTTGCAGGAATTACTTTTGTTTGTTCGCGTTGAACTTCAGTTCAACAATATGTTTCATGTTGACAGAGGAAGGTTGATGTCTCCTCTGGAAGAAAATAGAAATGTCTAATTTGTTAACGTTGTAGGAAATGTGCTTGATGATTTTAAGATTGGAGTATCTTTTAGAAAACAGTAGATTCGACAAAAATTCATTCTTTGAAGCTTCTTGGAATGTTTCCAGAAATGATTAAACGTTCTAAGTTGATAGAGAAGGTTAGGATATTTTCTGAAAGATAACAGATGTAAAGAGTTTGTTAATGTTTCAAGTTCTGAGTGTAACACGTAGATATTTTAAATCAATCGTCCTGTTCGGAAGAAAATAATAGACAGTAGGTGACAATAACTTGTTAATGTCGTAGAAGTCGTGCTTGGAGTTCCGAATATGATAAGTAAAAAGGTTAGTTGAAACAGGAAGGTCGGTGTCTTTTTTGAAATGACTGAGGTGTATGTAAGCGATTTAGGTTTAAAAACACCAGAGTATATTTAACTATGTAGTTTATTAAAGTATACCCTACGTGTACACTAGTCGTATGACACAACTGCTGTCTTGATTCGTGATTACGAATAGATCGACGCAAGGGAAGCATCGACTTAGCTGCTACTGCTCGTGTTATTCGATAACAAAATAATGCCTCGCTACCCTGTTCGCTATATTTATAACCGTCGGAGTTGACGAAAGATGTTGGGATTTTAATTTTGAAGATGTTCTCGAAAGATTCCAACGGACGCTGAATTCTCGACCTTATTTACGAATTTTAATTTTTTGGGTAGTCGACTCGAGGGCATATGATCACGACAGAAACGACGGATTTTGATTAATCTTCGGTAACCGCCTAAGGTTGTCGGATCTATAATAAACTCATCTATCTGTGAATACGGTTTTTTGTGTAGCGGGTTCACTGGACGGAAACCGTTATGAATTTTACCGACGAGTGCCGCTGCATGACAATAGGTGCTACATGAAAAATGTGTCATATACAATCGTTAGATTATTAATATTACACAAAACTTCGTCCAAATAAGAATTTTCAGTCGATACAAAAGGATGCAGCCTTCTCTGCAAGAAACTAGAGGATAGAATCGTTAGTTTCTTTAAACCGTACAACTTGTGCTTCAAGTTCTCTGTGTTTTAGGTTGATAGAGTACGATAAGTCTTTTCCGGAAGTCCAAATACGTGGAAAAGAGAACGAATGATAGATGGAACTGTTAATTTGCGAACATCTTGCGAATCATACGTACAGTGGTTACTATATAATGAACAAGTTTTTGAAAGAAAATTTAATTTTCTAAAGTACAGTACTAAATTAGTACACTGCACAACCTTTAGATTTATTTTAGAATATTCTCGATATAATACAGGCTACAGATAGATAAGGAGGAACCTACTTTTACGAAACAACACTAAATAAAATCGTAATTTCGTTAACAACGCACGAATCATTGCTAAACCATCTACATAAGTACGTTTATCTTCGACAAAATCGAAGAGTAAGAGTTTCATTCATCGTGAGAGATCGCCATTTAACGCAACGTCGTGTTCATCCGCTGCTGGTTAATCGTTTTGCGAAACAAGCAACATCTTATACAAACACAGCTTATACAAACTGCCTGGAACATCTGTCTGATCAGATCCTCGGTAACCATTCAGACAAGTAATTATACAACAAAAAACTATTAAAACAAACGAACGAAAAACATGGATCACGCGTCAATCTCTCGGCCAAACGTATTTTACCTTCCAATTGAGAATCCTTCGACATGTCCAACGCGGGAACAGGTTGTTCCGTTGATAAGCGAATCGTAGAATCTGATAAACATCGTGTTGGAGCGCAAAAAGACACGTTGATCGGATGAATCAGATGTTGCGACAAATACACCTCGTAGATCTTGCTTCTGGCTACCGGTAGAATCTAAATTGAGACGTTAAAACACAGTGGCAGCGAGTGTTTAATTCGGAGTTGAAGTAGCGACGAGAACGAGATTTTCGTTTCACTGGACGATAACACGCGAATGCTAGATTCTGCTTAAGAATAGTTTCGAATACTAGTCTCGCGGCTAGAATTCAGTGAGCAAGTTGCTCAAACTTGAAATTGGATCCAACTATGCGGTGGAATTTCTTGAATCGGTCGCGAACATGCCACGCGAGTTGCAAAATGAGACGTGCATGAGTTTCTGTTTGATTCTGTCGGCGAAGTTTCAGTCGGGAAGGGCAGTTAGATTTTTGGTAAGTTGGGAAGAAAATTGGATTTTTGGCGGATGTAGAATTCGCCGTAGAGGCGGCTTGCTTTCATTTTCGTAGGTTTCTGAGAAATATTCCAAGTTTAGTATTAGTGTGTGAAGAGATCTGACAGAAAGCATTGTTCGAGCGTCAAAGTTGGCAATTTTCAGATTCATACGGCGGGAAACTCTACAAGTTCCGGGGAACTTTCTATAAAACTTTCATACGAGCCTGCAGTTCATAATAATCGTAGTTTAAAATTCGAAATTCGCAAAGAAATCAAATTGCGATTCACCGAAGTGAATCTTCTTTCTTTAAAAAAGCTTGCAACTTCTATTCTCGAATTTAAACACCATCGTTTTCTCCATTCCAAAATTGCGTTGGCCAAATTGATTCCTCCGTGTGAAACTTCCATTCTCGCATTTAGGTGAATCATCTGTCAAACTGGAAAATAATATTGCTCGGGATAAGCTATCAGCGTGGTTGGCAGACGCTGAAATTGAAACACAGGTCCTTTTCAAATTGAAAAATCCGACACAAAATTCTATTCTCAAGTCCAAGCAAGAATGTTCAGATTATTTTAGCCAAAATAAACTCTCAGTGCGTTCGTCTAAAGATTCTACTTCAAACTGATACACCGTCGCTTCTTAAATTTCGAAATTATTTTCAACCAAACAGGCTTTCGATATATTCGATTAAAATATATCTCCTTCTCAAACCCTAAAATCCTTTCTCCGCCATATAAATTTCCTACGTTCATCCATAAATCATCTTCCCTTTCTCAAACCGACTGGGACTACACGAAATTCGTCGTTACGCGTGAAACATCGAAGGACTCCGGCGAGAAATCGAGGAAGTTTTATCGAAAAACCGAGGAAATTCGTGTGGGAAAAATACACGACCGGATTGCGGATTTTCACGCATTTATAGGAAATTTAATGGCGAAAAACCAGAAAGAATACACTCGAATAGAATACGCTAGAAAGTATAATACTCGTTGCAATTTTTATTTGCTAAAACGAATCTCCATTTAGATTTCATGCTTTAAATTATGTCCATAAAAATTCGCGAATCTGTACATGTCGCGCGATTCCCTTATGCTCGCCGAAATACCAGCAACAACCGCGGAAAAATCGACAGGCATTTAATTACCGTGGCTCTGGTTTGTTTTACGAGCGACAGCGTCGAACTTGTTGCGCGCGGTTTGCGCAAACCGCCGCGATTTCGGCGCGGAATTCACCCGAGCCGCTCACTTTCTCCGTTTTTCGCGTATCACTGATCGCAGAAATCAGAATATTTCTCGGTTCTGATCGTTTGGACGTTGCTGGTTCTCTAACGATTGATCGAAGATCGAGAGAGACGGACGTCTGCCACGCGATGCAACCGTTTCATCGCTTATTCATCCACGCCGCGGATACATTTGTTGGCTGCAGCGACGTTTCACGTTCGTTCGTTTTGTTAACTGTATTCTTGCCTCGCCGCCTGTCACTTTAATCAGACGACGTTGTTACCGAGTTTCGTTCAGAGATTTCGTGCTTTTACATGGTTTGCTGTATTGCTGTTTTGCTCTTACGTTATATCGTTCATTATTATACAGTGAAATCGGTCTGTTTGGCCAACGCAGAATAATTGCTGCGAGGAGAATTTCGCGTAGGTTTATTAAAAACGAGCGAGAATAATTCGCTCGGAAGGCGAAGAAAAATTGACGCGCAGAGAATTTTCTAGAGATTTGTTATAGATTAGTGACAGTTATGAGGAAAAAATTTCGTTCAATGAGAATTGCATCGTTTTACGTGCCTGTTTTCACGAAACAATGTGAGATTACAATGTGAGAACGATAAGAACGACTTTTAAGGAAAAGCGAATTGTTTGGTGTATTGTTACGCTTATCGAGAAAGAATTTTAATAATTCGTTTTGGAATATGATCAATGTATATGTTTTAATTTGACGACGTAGAATTTGCTAGGTATTCTTCAAGTAAAGAATTTTTCATTTCTCGTGAAAAAACAACGCCCCTCGCCTTTTTCCCAGAAATTTTTGTCAAGGTGTTCGTTTGCTTCTCAGCAAGATTTTACGCAGATTCACTTTGAAATTGTCATTTTTTCGATCATCGACTAGCGTTCAAAAATCGAGGAAAAGTGTATTAACCAAACGAAAGAAAACCGAAGGAAATGAAAATTCGTTTACTAGTTCGAGCGTCTTCGTGCCAGCTGCTAATTAAAATAAAATTAAAGCGGAAACTCGACGCAGCGAGTTAAAGTTGCGGAGAAATTCGTTGATCCCGCGAATTGCAGAAATAAAGCGAAGTCGAAGTTTTTCCTCGGTCGATTCAAAGTCGATCAAACTCTTAGTCTTTTGGTTACTGTCTCCTGTTCTTGATTATTCAAATTTAAAACGGAACATACACTGAATCCATCGTTCGTAAGAAACTTATTTGACAGTTAAGGAACAGTGGACGTTTCAAGGAATTCTGCCGAGGAAGATGAGAATTAATCAAATTGTCGTAAATATAATAATTTAGTGGAATTAAAAAGAACGCGTATTCCGAGCGTCAGGTGTCAGTTGAATACAAAATGGAAGCTCAAGCTACCCTGTGTCGTAATTCAAATCCACCATCATCGATTGTCCTGCATAAATCACTTGTTTCAAACGACCTTTTATTACACGAAATTAACAAAAATATTGACTTAAAATTATTTAAAAATATCTTCCACTTTCTGCTCGTGTGAAACAGAAGCTCACATTTTTCCAGTTCTATTTTACTCGCTTACAGGTTCTTTAACAAATTCGAAATAGTTCAAAAGTTCTTCAAAATTTATTAGCAACGTTACGATGTCCGACGACTCGACTGATATTCGTGCACGATACGATTTAGAATATCGTACGACAATGAGAAAATCAAAGTTCGTATTTTTCACGTTAATCAGAAATCTCTCGAAAAAGGACGAAAAAGAAGAAAAGGGGGCGGGGGAGGAGGAATTCTGAAGTTCCGCAAGCTGCGAGACAAAGTTCTCGCGTCTCGCCGGTTGTGTCCTGGCGCTGTGCCATCCTGAACCGGAAGTGCGCTCGGTTTCCACATGTCGCGCGTCTTACGCAACGCGTCCGACGGGAAAAGTCTGGAAAAGTGGTGCTTTTGTTCGCGAACACCCGTCTGGTCGCCGTCCGACGCGGCAAAACCCGGCTAATTAACGCCCCGTAATTATTCTTCGCCTTTAAATCCTCTGGCTTATCGCAGACGACCATCCGAATTACAAAGTGATCCTTTTCACTAATATTTTATTAAATTCTCTGATAATTCGATCCGGATTCTCATTATAAATGTTGACTTTTCTAAAGACAGAGGACACTGTTATCCGCGGGAATTAATTCTCGCAACGATGTTTCATATGAATTTTACGATGATACAATTATTTTCGAGGTCTGACAGATCGGAAAAGTTGAGCGGAAAATGGTCGACGAGCAAATGTTTGAAATTGCTACTTTACGGAACCTAAGAATTGAGTAGAATTTACGAATTTAAACAAATTTTCAATAGAATCTGTTAGTTGGGAAAATCGATCGACTTGCAATTTCGCTGTTTGGTAATACGATGTTGTCGAATTTAGCGTACAATTGGCAAATGATGTGAGTGTAGCTTAAACGTAAGATATTGTATCGATATAGATTTTATTTTCGAAAACGATTTCGAGTCTTTGATCGGTAGTTTGGATTTTGGACTATGTGAGAATGCAATGGTGGTTTGACGATTCTAATCAACGTGGTGTCGCGTTCGTAGTATGCAGAACACTTTGGAAAGCTACTCCTTGTCGTTTCAGCATTTCTTCTGTTTTTCCGGCGTCGAACGTAGCAGACGGAGCTGAGGAGCGCAAAGAATTCTTGGCGCGTTTCTTTGGCGCAATGTCGGCCATGTTGTTAAGCGGCTGGCGCATTGTAGTCGTCGCCATCAGAGAAATTTTATTCGTTTTATTCGTCAAAAAGATCCAATTTCCCCTTTACGTTAACATCAACAAAGCTTCCCAGTTAAAAGAAACAGATTCAGTTTATTTCGAAAAAGGACCCAAAATACAACCTAAAGTTCGCTCGATAAAATACGCTTTAAAAGGTGAAAGCTTTTCGTGAGTAATCAAAAGTGTCTTTTAAAGTTTCTTCGAATGAAAAAGGAAGCCATAGTCATATCGTTTAAGAAGGGAATTTTTCACAGGAAATAAAAGAGAGAGTAAGAAATTGAGGCTAAAGGTATGAAAATTCTTCGTCGACTATTATCAGGTGTTTCTCGAAGCTGTTAAGATGCAGCAACTGGGATGAACAATCGACGAGTTATCGAAGGGACGACAGATAAGAAAAGGAAACGACGCTCGTTAACACGAACAAGTCGAAAACTACAGCAGCTACGAGCTGCTCGTCAGCTATCAGTTGTCTCTTAAAGCTTTCGATCCTCTTCAAATATGAAAGAAACGCTGGTTCAAAGACTCGAAGGCATTTCGAAAGAACTAAATAATCACTTCATCGAGTAAATAACTATTTTATTCGTAATATCACTCTCACATGAAAATATATTATTAACTACGTCTAAAGATAAAAGCTACAATTACGATATCCACGGTTCTATCGTAGAAGAGGTATACGAAAAAGTTGAAAATTCAAATAGCGTTGGAAATTTTCGAGCGACGGCGTTACGTTGTTTGGAAAGAGAAGTTAGCAAAAATATTTTCCGACACGATTCCAACAGCATGATTACGGAAGTATTCTATCAGTTATCTTCAAGTTTTCGACATGCAAGAAATACAATAGATGGAAGCAAACGACACGAATGATCGAAGAGAGGGCAGAAAAGAGCGATCGCGGTGTTCAAGATCCATTAGCAGGAACAGAGCATAGATAAAAAAGCTGTCAACAGAGCCGCACCGCAAGGAATTAAGCATCGCTATCTCCATAAATCTCGGCCGGAGAAACTGTGAATTAATCCGGCGTTGATAGCCATCGCGGGTCACAGTGTTGTGCCCGTGGTTCTGCTTCAACGGGATGATTAACAGCTCCTCCTGCTCGTTCCAGAACTTGGAAATCGTCCGAGCAATGATACCATAAAGGCAGCAACCGCTACCGGTTTAATCGGACGCTGGAAATTGCTCCAAAAATCCTTGCACAGGCAATATCGTTGGAAAAATGGATTTCGCTGTATCTTTCCTGGATATCGAGAAGCCGATAACGAACCAGCCAAAAACGGCGATCCGGATTCCATTGGAAAATCAATGAAATAACGAAGGCAAGATGGCCAAATTGAGATTGCGAACTGACGACGAACAACTATGATTTCCGAGCAGTTTGTCCGGTCGATTTCCTGCGCCAATCTTCGACAGCAATTAGTGATTTTCGTTCTGAGCCATGCGTTCGCCTCTTCCTGTGAAACTTCTCGATGAAGATGAACACGTTTGGCAGATTTTTGTCGGCGACAAAATGAGGACCCGTGGTGTGATATTATGAATTACGATCGTGACAGTGTGATTCGTGAGAATAGTGAAACTTTGCAGTTCTGTGAGCGTTGCAAACGATTTAGGGGACAGTAGTGATCGTTAGTTTTGAAAAACAAGGATCGCGGAATCAACTTCGGTGATTTGGACGTCGCGAGGGAGTTCGTCGTTTGATGGACGAATTTCTAATGTTTTCGAACGTTCGCGTTTAAAAGTCGTTAACTCGTAAAGTTAGTGGCGTGTTGAATGCAACATATGTAAGCAAAATTCTGTGATTCTTATTTTTAATTCTGTGAACGTTATTTTTTCGATGAATGCAGCGAAGGAAAGTGGAAGATTTGACGCAATTCGTTTAGGAAGAAACAGTGTCCATGAAAGGTACATAGTGTGAAAACGCGAATTAATGGTACAAAAGGAATGAACAATTTTCGAAGAAATTGAGTTCTTGGAAAACGTGAAGCTGGAAATATTTGGAAGACTATCGACTATGCAAAACTGCGAGCGCCTTGGAGTGTGATGCGTATCCTTTGACTTTGAATAACGTCGAGAATTATAATAATTTTACTTTTGAACGAATAAATTATTCATAAACGATAGCGACTAGGGTATTTCAAATGTACTATAATCGTCATAAATATTTGATCATGAAATAGAAGAAGAATAGCCACGATCCTTTTCCCTCAGAAATAAGAAAAATTCTAGTCAAAGAAGAATACGAACAGTGTATGAATTGCTTTCTTCCATTTTCGATCATTTTTTGTACCGAAATACTCTTCGCTTCTACGATCAACCTAATAATCAAACTGCGAAATTACAATTACTGCGTCGATGTCAATCATGCAAACTAAAGAGATAGAAAAGACAATTCCATTTTTCATTTCGACTAAACGAAACCTGGAAATGAAGATATTCGCTGTAAGGGAAATTAAAACGGAAGGGGTAGCGGGGAAAGAAAATTCACGAAAGAAGAAACAATTCGATCTTTTATTTTTCGTTGGACGAAAGTCTGGAAAAACGTTTGGTGCCAAACCAAGGAAACGTGATCTTTATTCTGACGTAATTCGGCCAAAGGTTCGAGTGCCAAAAAGGAGCGCAAGAAGCTTTATTCAATAGTCAGGGTAAACCACAAAAAAGGAACGATTCAGTCATCTGCGATCGTTGAACAAAAGTCTGTGCAAAAAGAAGTTGCAAACGTTTGACGTGACGAGCGCACAAAGAGGCTGTCTTCGAGCTGCGCAACGTGACGTGCGCCGATTTCCGGCGATCTGGATCTCGTGCAGAGCGCGATCGGCGTCGAGTATCGGTCGCACGCGGCTGCGTGTCACGCTAGCAGCGCGAACAAGCGAATCGGAGCGCGGAGAGAAGCGATTTTCAGCCGACTCGCCTCGCTTCGTCTTATCTGACATCTCGTTATTACACGCGTCCACCTCATCCGCTTCAGCTAGTTATTCCCTTCGTTTACCTCAACGATGAATTAATTCGCCAAGCCCGTCGACACGTGTTGTCTTCGTTGCGTACTCGTCGCACCAAGTCCGACCGAGCAACCGCGCTCTTTCAAGATATTAACACGCTGGCCTGAGAATTCCGCGATTCTAAACGGTTTCGAAAACTCTAAACTGTAAAACATGCGGCATCAGCACGCTTTTTCATAATTAAATTAGTGCCGCTATTGTACACGAATCTTGCACACCTCAACGAATATCTCGAGTTTTAATCTTCGCATTAATTTTAATCTCGGTGTCTTTGGAATAGATTCAAATGGTTTGCGAGAGCTTGCGAATATTTCGAGACGCATTCGTTGATTTTCCGAAATTGTCAAGGATGCGAGATCAGATTCTGCACTATTGAAATCTCTAGTAATTGGTAGAAACGCGGTCATAGAATTTAATCAAAACTCACGCTAACGACACTTTTAATTGTGAAACCATATTGCTGATATATTAGTTAAAAAGCTATAATTAATAGCAATTCTTTTTCCTCATAAATATACGAAATTCTATTTACAAACCTTTAAATGGAAAACCAATATATCGATTGATTTCTTTGAACTTTGGCTATTCTACACAAGTGATCCTCGTTTAATAAAGCTCACGAGCTTCTTAGTGGAACAAGCCTGAACAGTTCTTAATAGAAGAGAATGGTGGTTGAAAGAAGCGGAGACGGATCGATTTTGGCAGGTATGGTCGGCGGAAATTTTCGTGCTCTCGTCTCGCAGTTTCCCTCGGCTCTTAAATTGCAGTCAGTTTGCATTCCCCGGCGCGGCCCTCGGCCCGAGTATCTCGAGACGTGCGAAGAATATCCGTCGACGAAGAGCCGCCCGATGCTCGTTTCGAAGGCGATAGGCGCGAAGCGTGCTCCTAAACCGCGGAGTCTTTATTGATCGTTTGTCGCTAAACTTAAGCTACTGCGCTAGAAAATGCAAAGCACTCGCTCGTTCGTTGCAAACACCATCGAACGTCGCTCTAAGTCGATCACACGTCCATGCAACTACTGTGCAGTAACTACTAAACATACAATACAAAAATTGTTCTTTCGATTATCGCTCTTGTATCTTCGATACAGTGGAACGCAACCCTGAGCTGATTTTACAACTTCTATTTCTAACGAAAAAGATTTTTGTACGTAATTCGTTTACCTTGAAAGAATTTTCTAACATTGACATCTTGAAAAGGACCGGTAAATCGACGTAGGAAGCTACTTGTATACCGTACATTCTTAAAACTTCTAAAACTTGCTCTTCTAATACAAAACCATTCGGAGAATCTCGTCGAATCATCGCTGTTCCATCTTCGGCTCATTTGACTGCAACTCGAGAATCGACTTAATCTTCGTACAACTTGTAAACCTTTTCTTTCTAATGAAAGGTTCCAATGAAAATTAGAATTTTGTTAACCCGTTTGAGGAAGGATCAGTAGAGTTAGAAAGTGATCCATAAATCGTACATCCGCTGATCTTTTGGAACTTCCTCTTTTAATAAAACGGAATCTACCCTCGATCAACTTGCATGAAACATAAATAGAATTTCTACAACCTTTCTTTTTAATGGATAAATCTTGACACGTAACGTCGTTTATCTTTGAAGAATTTTCTAACGTTAATCTTGTTGCGAAAGGATCAGTTTAGTGATTTAGAAAGCGATTTATAGACGTTAGAATTAGAAAAGTTGCACGGTAGCGCTTTTCCCCGATGCGTCATTGAGAACAAGCAATCCGTCATTCTTATTGGCCGTCTGTCCCGTCATTTCTCGGCCTCTTCCTCTTTTCTACCCGGGCTGCTAGCCAACTGACCGCAGCCGGTCAGCGATTAATCTCGCCAAGGGCATGACCGATGTTCGCCGCATTCGAAATTCGCGCCACGTACTTCACCGCGTAACCCGTGGTCCCGGAGAAAACGGCCGGAATGAGGAAAACGCCCAAAGAAAACGGGAAAAGCAGGCCGGGTGTCGCGGAATCGTCGATTATTCCACGTTCGATCGGTTCGATCCTTTGCACTGTCAAAATTTTTCAAATTTTGCTCAAATTTTGACTCAAAGTTTACTCGAAATTCGCTCAAGAACTATTCAAGTTATAATATAGCTTCAGCTCGAACTCTAAACTCTTGCGTTCACAAATCTTTTATATTCCTTTACCAACCACTTTTTAGTTCTCAAATTTCTCTCATATCAACTCAAACATCTTAAAATCCATTGTTACGTATTGGAAATTTATAGTTATACACGAAAAGTCCATCGATTTCTAAGGAAACAATATCAGTGTTTGAAACAGTACAAGTATTTGCGATAATAAGAAATAATGGATATAACAAGTTCACTAATAAACAAGGACATTTCTAGAAAGGAATTTTGAAATCATTCTATTCCTCGTGCTATATACATAACACATGTTAACAGGCAAAAGAAAGTTTATAAAATAAGAAATATAAAAGGGCAGTATAATTTTACAAAATGGATTTATATGTAAGGACAATGAATAAATGTAATATATATTATAGATGAATGTTACCAATATGATGAATAATTTTTAGTATAAAAGTTACTAAAATCCATAGTGTATCAATTTTTAATTTATAATTTATAATCTATAAATTATCTCATATCGTTAGTTGGTAAATTATTACGCAAAAATATTCAGAGTTGATCGTTATTTCAGCTTAATGGAATATTTATTTAATTAGATTTCGATTTGAATATAGGCGCCATGGTGGATATACATGTCCGACCGCAGAGACATCTATGCAGATTTCGTAATTACTGATGTTTAGTTTAGACGCGACGTATACGAAGCAGGTATAAGATAGGTTAGCGTTGTGTTCGCGGAACTTTGATAAATTGTTGGTCGTTTGTTTTCGTTTGGTTAATTGGTGAATTAGTGAATGTACTGCGTACTTACCTGTGTAATGAGCGAGCTGTTGTTCAGAAAGCTTAGGTAATGTAACACTGCGTAAATACAGTATTTTCTTCAATCTTTAATAGTTAAGACTCTCGTTCGGTTGTATCTTGTTCACTATTGCTTCATATCGATTAAATTCTCATTCCACGAATCACTTAAGCGTCACTATTAAAAATTAAGTACTATTTCTTTTAGAATTAGTTTGATTAAGCGTCGAATTATTGTTTGTCGTGCTGTAATACTTTAGAGTTATAACGCTTCTTATAATCGATTGCGATTGTCAATAATGTAAAGAGAAGAATCGATATAGCAAAGAATTAATCGATCAAATATTTCGTGTCATAATAAGCGTTGGTTTATCATAACATTTTTTTCTGGAAATTAACTCTTCTGAATATTTTCAAATGATCAACTACAAATGATAGATTAATACATATCTTCGAATTATAACATCTTCTATAATCGATAACAAATGCTAGTAGTGCAGGTAAGGAAATCGATATATTAAAGAATCTATAGTATCGTTTACGTTATAACAACCATCGATAGAATTAAATTTTGTTTTCACATATCATAATTAATATTTCATTAGAATAAGCTCGATTAATAGTTAAATTATTATTCATCGTGTCATAATAATTTCAAATCATAACATGTTCTGTATAATCGATATGTAAAAAGTTGGTAGTATAACACGCATAGAAAAAATCGATATATACTTACGAAAGAATCGATCATATTTTTGTGTCGCGACAAGCATCGAGGAATGTGTCCTGTTGTTAATCTAATTTTATTTGTTTGTAACATTTTTACGTGCTATCATATTTTCGAATTACGGTATTTTCTATAAGTGGTAACGAACATCAGTAGTTGATTAATAGTACAGAGAACTTTTTATATCATGATGAGTGTCGATAAATGCATTCTATTTTCGAAGTTGATTTTTGAACAAAATGGAAGTGTCAGATACAAATCGATTTTTTAACAAAACGGGCGTGTCGTGTGTAAATATTTTGTGCAATATTTCTGGTGAAAGAAATCGAGTTGAATCGAGCCATGCACGTTTCGAGACACCCTGTGTTCCGCTCTTGGGGGGAGGGGGGAGGATAAAAACGGACGACCGATAGAAAGCGGCGCAATTAATGGCGGCTGGCATTGTAGTCCACGTTTCCAGGTGAAATTCACCCGGATAAAAAATGGAGCGATCGTTTATCGAGACTGACCGCTCGATTTTTCCTGTTGTACGCGATTCACCCGGAAAATCGTTTCTGCCTTCCTTCTGATCCATGTTCGGTCGACGTTCTACCTCGATAATTGCTCCCTTGGAAATTCAATCGCTGGAATTCTACTTGAAGCGATTCAAAAGAAGAACGAAGCTTTGTGCGGTAATCACATACTTAATATATATAATAATACTATATATATGTATTGGTATTTATACTCTGATTTAACCTCTTTATAGAGCGATTTTCTGAAGTGAGAGAAGTTAGGTTAGAGAAAAGTAAGTATTTTTAACATTGTGGTAATATTAAATCGACGCGATATAGGTACCTTTTATCGCGTATTTTAAAAGGTATTCAATTTCTTAATATAAATCCAAATCGGGAAAAATATATGAAATCTTTTATAGTTATTCTAAATTCGTACGTGTCTTTTCAGATAGTGAAATTTGAAATTTATTTCAGAGTAATAATACAAGTCAAGGAAAATATTGCTTTATTATCGCATGTCTTAAGGTATTGAATTTTTTATTATAAATCTAAGTAGAGAAAGATATACACTTTGTTATTATCGCGTGTCTTAAGACACTGAATCTTTTAATATAAATTTCAATTGAGAAAAATATTCAGTTCTTATCGCGTACTCTAAGATATCGAATATTTTAATATAAACGTAAATCAAGAAGATATGGATTCTTTTAGTCTATCTATGATTCGAGCCAACAAGTGGTTTGGAAATCGAAACATGCAACGACCTCGATGAATCATCGTCATTAACATGTAAAATATAAAACACACGAGCAGCAGTAATTATCTCGGCGAATGGTAACGCACGAATAATTGCGTCGAACGCGAAACGTTGAAGGTACTGGTTTTCCAAAGTTGCCGCGCTCTTTGCCGAAAATTCGTCGAAATATCCACGGGGCCGGCGAGTTTCAACGACGACGCAACAACAATGCAATTTAATTGCACCGCGTGGATCGTTCGTTTATGCTGAAATAATATTATCAAATTATTAATAACCAGGTTTCCGCTGCGCGCCGAGAGGAATATCAACATCGTGATGCAATTGCTCCGTTACAAAGCTTGTGGAAGAAAATCAACAAGCAAATTGTACAACCTTTCTGCGTGTAATATGCGGCCACTGCGAATTTTAACAATTTTAACCACGTGAGAATTATCACGAAATTTCCTATACTTTGAAACTTCAAATTTTACGCTTTTACTTTCAACCAGATTACCAGCCCAGTTTTTCAGTAAAGATGCTGGGATTGAAATCTATCGACTGTAGGTTTTACTTTTCCTTTTTTCATCGAATATGTAAGAATCAAAGGCGTCGCTTAAATCTTATAATTGTCGTCTTTTCTTAAAAGCAGATAGCAGTTTTTGGCCGGGTAAGTGAAAGGTAAAGGTCAAAGTTTATTAAAAAGAGTCGATCGATTTTAGGGTTGTTAACATTTTGCACGTCTATCAAACAATGTATTAATTTCGATTGTGTAAAATTCTAGAATGCAAATAGCGACATTAATTTTTATTCCTTCGACTATAACAAAGTCGAAGCTCGTTGTACGTAAAAAGTATGAAAGAGAATGGCGGTGAACATTAAGAACACGAGATGCACGAAGGAACGGTATACGAGACAGATAAACAGTATGGAGTTAATGATCGGCTCGTGCAGACTTTGTATGATAACAATCATGAAGTCATTAACGGTGGCAACAGGTTTGCATTTTTCCCCGTCGCGCTCGGTAATTGATTGAAACGGAAAGAAAATACCGGGAGCCGTGTCCGTGTTGTTAACTATTAACCGCGTCATTAGTCATAAATAATATAATCGTGATTTGCATCGTTATGAATGATAATTCGCAGCCGGCTCGGTCAAGTACCTACGCTCATTTAAAATCGCGGATAAAAAGTCACCGCAAAGGAAAACCTCGTAAACGCGAATCATTAAGCTGATTTGGTGGAGATGGCAATTTGTTGATAATTGGTTTGATATGTAAAGATTTAGAAGAACAGAGACGTTGAAAAAGTTGAGAAACGGGACTAATGAAAGAATCATTTTCTCTGCTCTAAGGAAATAGAGTAATTTGCAATTTCGATGTGCCAAAATCGCATCGACGAATAAAGATTAAAAATAGGAACAGTGAGAAAGTTTAGAATATTCGTTCTTTTAAAGTCTGTAATTTGCAATTTTTATGAATAATTTCGAGATTTTATTGGCGATTAAAAATAAAGAAGAATAGAAACGTCAGAAAGTTTGTAAATGAAATATCATTTTCGTTTAGGTAGACGTGTAATTAGCAATTTATCTCTCTCCTTTTGTATTTATAGGATATATCAGAGGTTGGATGAATGCGATGAAAACAAAATTTGCAAATTACAGTGCTTAAAGAGGATAAAATGTCGATTATCCGAACTAATAAAGTGACGAGTCCATTTGAATAAGCCATTGATCTGGAAAAATCTAGTTAACAAGTTATGGTATGATTTTCAAATACGGATGTTCGTATTACCTGTATTTATTACGTTTTATTATTCCCTGTATTATATAGACTATATCATATTATATTTGTATATATATATGATATATTATATATATAACAAATTCTATAGTAATTCCTTAATTGAAATCGAACATTTAAATCAGGAAATATACATATATAATTTTTAATAAATACTTTATTAATTGCCCATATTTTTGTGATTAACATTCTAACGATAATCAACGATCTACTCTATCAAAAAGTAGAATTGTTGGAACAAAGAAGATGTATCGTTCGGTGTATCGTTTCATAGAATGGAATAGAGTAAAACAAAAGTGTAGGTTGTGTGGTAGTTAACATCCTTTTTTTTTTTTTAGACCAAAGTGTAGTTTTGTAACCGGTCGGAGGTCGAACGAAATTTTTGCGAACGAAAGTGCTGGTTATTTTCTTTTTTTCTTTTTTTGCCCCTGGTGCAACAGGTAGTTCGTGATTGGTTGGAAGTAGAGAAAACATGTTGGGAATCGAAGGATAGGCTGCTGTAAATAATGAAATTGTTCGCATGAAAAAGCGGTCGATGGTCGGATAGAAGGTTCTCTTTCCCATGCAGATTGTTTGTTGGTAAAAATTGCCAACGATTTTTTTCTTTTCCTCTCTTTTTTTTTGTGTGTGTGTGTGTGTGTGTGTATATGTGTGTTAGCGTAGCGATTATTAATTCTAAAATAAACGGCAATCTGTTTAATTGGGACTGGTAATCTCATTTGGGAAGAAGATATCGATAAACTAAGCGAATGGATGATACCGCTAATAGGAATTTCAAAGTCGATCGCATCTTCTTTGCTTATCTTAAGTGTCGCATGTAATTGATTCTTAATTTACTTGAAAGGGAACCGACGAATTTATGAAGATCTCGCGTCGACTTCCATGCCACTTTTATCATAGAACGATAAATTAGACGATATAATAATATAAGTTCGATTTGTGCAAACATTGCTATAATAGGATATAACGCGATGAGTAACTGAAAGCAGTTAGCTAATTGCGTGATTAAGTAGTGGGTTCTATTAAAAAAAGATCAAAATTAATTCCTTCGGAGATGTGCGCTACTTACTCAAACGTTATTTTTTCGAGTTGACACGATACGTGTTCAGTATTTTTTTAGTACACGTTCAAAATGTACGTAAGAATAATTATAAATAACTATAAAAAATATATTGGAGGATTATATATTATATATCCTCCATATTCATATATACAATACATATATGTAATATACACAATGTGTACAATATATCCATACAATATATTGCAATATATATAAATATATTGTTCAGCATATTTGTTCAAGGTTGAATCTTCATCTCGAAGATCACGGTAGAATCTTAGCAAAATTAATATCAATTAAAAAATCTATCAACAATTGCAAAAGAATCTGACGAAAGTCAAAGTTACTAGACAACGTTCTGCTTTGTTAAAGAATCCACAGCTTAGAAAAGAAGATTTTGCAATAATCGTGGCAATTGTGGTACGATCGGCGACACGAGACTCAGAGATTCAAGAATCAACGAGATCAAGGGATAAAGAATGAAAGACAGCCGCTTAAAGTTGGCGAGGGTGGATCGGCTGACAGTTTCCAACCCCCGTTCAAACTACTGGTTACTTTTTCCAGCCCCTGTTCTCGTGCCCTCTGGCTGCTCTGTTGCAAGAAGTTTGAAAGTTGCCGGAAGGTAGATTCGTTTCTCTCTTTTCTTTTCCTTTCTTCCTTTGGAATCGCGAGCGGCTCGCCAACGCTTCTTCGTAATTCTTTCAACATATACGCAGCACCTTAAAAATAGAGCTGACGCGTTCGACGTTCGAGGGTCAATAGAGCAATCTCTGTTCCAGCCAATTGCCCTTCTCTCGTATCGATCGCGTCGATCGCGATGAAAACCACGTCTTCGATTCTCCCCTTCGATTGTTTGAGAAAGCAACCGCGGAACGCGAACATCGTTCGATATTTATCCGATACAAACTTCTAATATTTGTAACATTGGCGACTCCTCTCAGCATATCCCGCATTATATAATTATTAGTTCAGTGTGTTACTTAAGTTAATAATTAATGATCAAATACACAATTAGCGATGAAACGAGGTTGCAGAAATTATTCCGATTCGTTAGAGAAGCAGTTTTAACATAACCGAGATTATATTCTTTCATATCTAGCAGTAGTAGATATTATCATCAAATTATTAAATTCATTGATATTATGAAATTCAATTTTCTTTAATAAATGTTATAGTAAATTTTAATCAGCTCTGATTAATTTTCAGGTCTCGCTGATTCCATTTTTAAACCTAGATGTATATTATTATCTACTACTTTAAACCTGAAGTTCAGTTTCATTTGAATACCGAGATAAATTCAGTGATTGTTAAAATTAGGTCATAATAAAAAGTTAATTTTACGTTCTTCGATGATCAAACGGAGGTCACCAGCGAATAAACGTTCCGCGCAGGATATTTTTCCATTGAGGGTTTACGCTCGTCGAACGAGAGCGAAAAGTGATACGTTATTATTATTTTTGCGATGGTATTAATTCGGTCGTAATTAAACGCTAATAATATTTTAATTAAACAACCGAGGGAATTGCAAATGTGCATTATCAAACCGGCACTAGCGGCCGCATATTGTTGTCGATTCACGGCGGCCAGAGCGGAAGATAAAGTTTATCGTCCCGTGCATTACAGTTATTTAACAGTTGCCGCGATAAAATAAATAATTTTCGGGGTTCTCTCTCTCGGTATTTAATCCCATGCAGTTACACTTTCACCATCGGATCTTTACCAGGCAATTATCGAAATGACCAGAATTAATTCTCGGAATTTTCTACATACGAATCTACAAAAACAGCTGATGGGAAAAAAGAGCATGGTATTTCTTTGACGTTAAGACGATTATCGAATAATTAAGAGTATCGAAACGAAGAATAAAGTAGTACGTGTATTCGAATCAAATTTAAGCCTGACGATGAAAGAAACTGGAGGGAAGTTGGAACACTGAGAACAGGAATATATATGTTACCATGATATTAATTGAATAGAAATAAATTAAGAAAGAAGTTGGAATTATAGTTGGAATTTAGTTGAAAGAACCTTTAAAAAAGTAATATATTCTGCTACATGCAGTATCCATATCTAGTAATGAAATTCACCTAATTCTTCAGAGCTTATACCAAGAATAGTAACATGTTTTCCAATATATCATTCTAGTCCAATTCGTTCAATGAAACCAAAAGAGATTGTAAGAGAATCATCGCATTTCTAACAACGTATCCATTGATTTAATCAATTAATCCCATTAAAGGTCAACAGATACAGAATAGATACAGAACACGCTTCTATTTAAAAATTTAATACATACAATTTTTTGTAATATCTCTTTTAATTCAATCACATTCGATCCATCCTAGCTTCAAAAATTTATTATGCCATACGAAGTAGACTATGTCAAACTAAAGGCTGTTTCTCCAAGAAGAAATACTATATGTGTATAAATTAAAAATTTAAACTAACAATATAATATAATCCCCGATGAATTTAGCTAAAAATTTCTGATACGAAGTTAATTGAACCGCGCTAAAAATATGTACGCACCTCGATATTCAAAACTAAGAAGAAAAATCTTGTTTCAGGTTTAGGCTTAGGCCCACATACGCCCGAAGAAGCAGCTGTCCTGGCGGCCGCGGCGGCAGCGTTGCACCACCATCATCAGGGTGGTCCTGGTGGGCCTGCGATGAGGCCACTCAGGCCTCCCTTACCCCCGGGGATGTTGCACACCTCGCCACACCCTCTGGCACCGCATCACCCCCTCGCAGGGCCTCACCATCCCCTCGTACCTCCTCATCATCCTGAGGAAGACGGTGTCGTGGATGATCCCAAGGTAACCCTCGAGGGCAAGGAACTCTGGGAAAAATTCCATAAACTTGGCACGGAAATGGTCATCACCAAAAGCGGCCGGTAAGTGTTCATTTTATTGGATTAAATGGAAACCTCGAGTGAGCGTCTATAAGAACATTCAATTCGTTTTTAGAAGAAGCGGTGGTTCGTATGTTACACTGTTGCATAAATTTCATACCTAACGCGCTTCGCGTGTTCGACATTACATCACATTGCAACGAAATATCTGCGACGGTGTATATCTGAAACGATCGACTGTAGGACCATGTTTTGTCGTTAAATCAACTTTGATGAAAATGTGCTGTATATTCTTATTTGAGGTTTCTATTCAATTATAGTATGTATTTCTTTGGTTCACTTGATTACTTGATGTTCCGAATGACAATAGGCGGTAGTTATCCATTAATGATTGAACTCTTGGAATCGATTTGGTTGTTGTAATCAACGAATAGAGGGAGCGTGTTCCTGCGTTTGTTAGCTGTGAGAATGTGAGCCAGTGTGTATTTCTAGAAATTCTAATATTTTAAATTGGCCAAGCAAAATTCAATCTCGATATACCTGCTAGAAAGATAGAAGACATTGCAAATTTTATGACATTATATTTAAAGAGTACATATAAGAGACACGATAAATAAGATTTTCCATTTTTCACAGAATAGCAGTTTTAAAGTACAGTTCTCTGTCAGTTATTCTTGAAATGATCAAAATCGTTCTTTTAATTGATTATAAAATTAAACACGTACTTTTCCACTTTCTTCGTGATTTATAAAATATCAAGTTTCTTTGGCAAGTCGAATGGACAAAAATGTACTCATCGCGCTTTTTCCGCCATTTCACATAATTTGGACGATGTGTCGCGATTTTGTTGAGCCAGTCTTACCGATTGCTGTCCCTCGTGACGGAAGGTAGCTGCGTAAGGCAAGAGTCGTGAGAAAAATGACGGATTGCCAGGCGAAACACGAGAAGTCGCCACGAGAAACCGCAGAAAATCGCGTTGATCGACTCTTGGTCTGTTTCGTTCGCAAATTCGCAAACAGAGCAGCTATTTTTCTTTGCCTGCCAAAGATGCGCATTTTCGAAGAAGATTCAATCCCAACTTGAAAGATTAATTCATAAACTATTGAATCGTGATAAGGAAAATTTTCATTAATTGCGTATATTTTGTAAAATTAATTGATTTACATCAGTGGAGTAAGGGCGAGATTTTTCCACTATATTCGAAGCTTTTCCAAACAAGAAATTTCCATCTAAATCAAAGCATTAATTCGTAAAGCATCGAAGAGTTCAACTTCTATCGCAGAGCTCCTATGCCAATTAGAAAAATGAAATCTCTGACAGTATATACATTCGAATAAAATTCAAACTCACATACAATTCACAATTAGATTGCGGATATTTATTCAAATTCATACTTTTACCATAGCAATGTTAAAAAATGCGATTTAGCTAGGCAACTATTTCAGCTATTGCATACTATAACAAGTGCTTTACTTTGGATATTTTATACGTTTTTGCATATTATACGCGCTTTGTGCATTTTTGTACCAGAGAATTCTCTATACGTGTACGGAATATCGCGGTCCGCTTATAATTCATAAATAAAATACGGATTGTTACTCAAATTGATATTTTCATGTACGCGATTAAGTTATATTTGTATTTTATTTATTCTGTTACGCTTATAATAATAAGCGTAATGCTTATTATTATATTATAATTCTTATATTTGCCAATGAAAATTTATTTTAATATTCTTGTTACCAAAGATTTTGGTACTGAATATTCTTCATTATTGTACTTATTGTTATTATTAAAGTTGTTATTATATAGTTTTTATGATCTCAGAACATGGAGTTTCTTTTGTAAGATAATAATACACCAGTAAATATAAAAGTATTCTACTATTACGTATTTTTTAAAGACCAGTCATTTTGACT
Source organism: Bombus terrestris (assembly GCF_910591885.1). Classification (NCBI taxonomy): domain Eukaryota; kingdom Metazoa; phylum Arthropoda; class Insecta; order Hymenoptera; family Apidae; genus Bombus; species Bombus terrestris. Next base: position 3,995,118 of record NC_063276.1, read on the forward strand.
GGCTTTGGTAGAGATAGTATTAAACAGATAGGATCTGAAGAAAGATTTCTTTCGTCTACTTTGAATTTTATGCTTCATCCCTCACATCACGTGCATCCTGCGTGTTCTTACCTCGTTAAGTGTCGCATAAACGTATCGAAATCCTACTAATAACTCATTTACTATTGAAACCTTCATCTAGGCTAGAGTAGAGCGTAAAATCTAGCTTGTCTGGATCTACCAATCACACGATTTGCTCGGACTATACCCCGTCCTGAACCACGTTTCATCGCGTTTTAAAGATTCAAAGCCTCTATGGTCGGCGCACACTTTCCCCAGTCCTTCGACGATCGGAAATCCTTTCAAGCGCAAACTTTTACGAAGGGGAGAAATACGTAAAAGGGGTAGTTTCGAGAGCGATGGAAAACACGGGGACAGATATCTAGGCGAACTATAATAGTTCGGGAAAGAACCATACGCCGTACAATACGCGTGTGTGTATCTGGATCGTGATTCCAACTCACGACTATATACCACGGTCGCATTTGTTAGTTCTGTTATCGTTTCTTCTACCTCTAACCTTTCCTCTCCTACGTCTGTAGTTTTCTTCTTTTTCCTCGCGATTTCAATAATTACCGCAACTTTGAATTTCAAATTATCCGTTTTAAATATTGCGCGGGAGTTAAAAACAAAAGCTAAGTTAAAGAAATATCTAGGCTCGTGAATTTTTAGGTAGATTGGTTTCGGGCAAGTTAACGTTTTAGAAAAATGTAGTTCTGCCAACTGATTCTACGATACATTTCGTATATTCATAACTGTGCAGTTATGTAACTGATAAGAGTGTACGAATATATAGATTCAATTTCACGCATTTCTTGAGTAATCTCTTTCATCTCTAATTTCTCGAGTAATACTATATAATGTATAATACATTAATTGTATATGTAAATATCATTAATATATTCGCTATATAGTAGCGCACATTATTCGTATGATAATTCATTCTACGTGACATGAATTTTATATTTCGTGGAGGTCGTTTACGCAACATTTTCAAACATTTGAATATTCCAACTTCGACGAAGCTTCGAAAACTTCGACAAATGTATTTTCCAATCTTCAAAGTCGTTCATCGAGCTTCCTTTGCATTTTTGACAATTTTCTTCTAGTCGACATTCCTACAATTTCAAGTACTCGTATTACAAGAATTTGCCAAACGCTCCGGGTCTCCAAGATTTCAAAAGAAACCTTGCCAATTCTAGTCTCCAATTTTCCAACCTCCGAACTAATTTACCAAACTGTACAGTTTCTTCTTCCAATGTAGAGTTTGTAAAAAACCTCGTGCATGAAACTTCACACCAAAAACAATAAGATCCTCCTATCTCCTGAACATCAAACCTATTCTTCTAACCATTATTTCTCGATAAATTTTCTAAAATTCGTGCTATAGGAACTTTACAAGATTCCCAAACGCTCGAACCCTCAATTTTAATTTTCCCAATGTTTCAAGCACCGAACTAACTTACCAATTCGAACTTATCCTACAATTTTCTGCTACGACATAAATTTCGCATTTTGTAGAATGTCTTGCACGAAACTCTGTACCGAGGCCACGAGGATGTCGCTATCCCCTAAACTTCCAATCCATTCACCGACCTCATGTCCCCGGAACGACCATGTCCGCTGATCGCTCGCTCCAGAAATTTCCAAGGACTCTTACAACCGAACTAAGTTCACCTCCCGTGTCCGGATGCCGAACACGAGTCTCTCTCTCTCTCTTTCTTTCTCTCTATGCAGAGCGTAGTCTTGAATGGCGAACAATTTGTGGCTTTGGTGGGCCAATTTCGCCAGTTCGATACCCGGAGGAGAGAACGTCAAGTCCTATAGCTGTAGCGAGCGGGCAGGTTCGTTTTTCGCGGACGGGCCCGGGTAATATCTCGTTTAGAAAGATTACAGGTTCGGTGAACAGGCTGCCAATGTATAAAACAAACATCGTTAAGCGAGCCCTATACTTATGGAGGGGGAGAGAGGCCCAGAGTTCTCTGGGCCCTGCAGCACCCTGGGCATTATGCCGCTCCACTGTGTTTCTTTTCCTCTCTCTCTCTCTCTCTCTCTCTTTTTATTTTTCGTCGTCCTTCTCGCGCCTATTTCCTCGTCAAGTTGTACGGTGCGTGTGGTTGGCCACTGGTACAGGTCAGGAACGAACGTGGTTGAATGAGGAGGGGTGAAGAGGGACCAAGGGGAGACAGAGGCGCGCGTGTATTGAGACGTAGACCACCGGACGCAGATTGGGCCAGCCGCAATTTCCGCGCGTGTAATTATCCGTGATCGTCGTGCAGCGTCGTCCACTTCGTCTTCAGCCTCTTTCTGCCCTTAACTCGATGCTTATTATTTAGCAAAAGAGATTGATTTAGAGCGCAGGCCGCCTGTCCGATTATCCTAGACAATAACTAGGGGATGTTCCCAGGATTCGTCTAGGATTCTTGGAACGTAGAGCGGTGGACGTCAGGTGATGGATTTCTCGGATGGTTCGCTGGAAATCGGGCGAGAGGGTAATTCGGAGGACGATTATTTTTGCTCGTCTTTTTGGGACCCTTTTAGCAGGTAATTTTGCAAATGTCGCGTGAACTGTCTTTCTGTAAGCTTTATTATCTGCTTGAATGCGATCTGGGAAATAGTTCGTCGTATAATTGAACTTCAACGAAGTGTTAGTTTGCACTCTCTCGCAGATGGTTTCGCGAGATAATTTTGGAGATTTATACGCGACACTGTTTTAACTTCAAACATTCTTAACGCGTGGTAGGAATGTTTGCTACATCGTCGATGACGGTAAAGTGACATTTATCCCGTTTCGAAGTTGATCTGAATAATTTGTTGTGAACTTCCATCAAAGCCATATATTGTGGACCAAAAAGTCTCCATGCAAAGTGTCTATAGCAAACTTTTATATGTTCTCCTCAGGTTCGATTCTGAGTAGAAAATCGAAAAAGTTTCTTAAATGACAATTTCCATCGAACGATAAACTGATACCTACGATTATAAATATTTTAAGACCTTCAGACTCGAAGAAACAAGTTTTCTGATAAAAGCAATTGAATGTAAGTCGGACCATATGATAAATTAAAACTAATTTCAAATAGAAAATTCTGTATATACCGTCGGCTTTGTACTTGGAATTTTTCACATATAAATTACGCATATATATAATAATAATTTCCTTGTCGATTTGCACCTTGATTCTGACACCGAGGACCTATGTTTCCGTGCACGCTGGCGAACCGTACAGCGATCTTATCTTTCTCGGTTATTTCTTGGAAAGCTCAGAACGTTCTCGCGTCTTGCATTAAACATCGCGATAACAAAGTTATGTCCTGGAAGACGGTGCCTGATTCCAAAGTTGTGCAGCGTTCACGCGATCGGTAGCTCGTCGGTGTCTTGCAACGTTAATGAAATTCAGCGTAATTAAGCGGCCGTACAGACGTTCGACGTTTCAGTGCAGCTATCGTTCCGAGAAAATCAACTGGTTAATGGTTCCTACTCGCGTTAAATTTCTGAAGAAACGCCTAATTACAGCTTTGGTCGCGTGTAACAAGCGGAAGTACATCGTGGAAATTGGAGGCAACGTATTGGACAGAGGAAAGCGGAGAAGTGGCCGGTTAAACGAGTCAATTAGACAGTATCTAAGCATACGTTGAAGAGAACGGGGGCCTCTGGCCGTGACTAAAGAGAACTTTCTGACGATTTGATGCGGTTAGCAGCGGGCTCGCCTGTTCGCAGTCCGTTGAGATCGTTTAGCGGCTGCTTTATGGAACTTAATTTCACTGATTTTTAAATCAAATAAAGCACCGGCGGCAAGCACGCGAGCCAACAAACCATAAAGCTGTCCACGGGTTCGCTCAGTGTCTTACGTAATAGAATCGCGAGCCGAAACTTTGCTGACATTTCTCCTGTCTCGCGTTTAGATTCTTCCCTTTTCATTCATCGCTGAGATTTCGCTACTTTTCTTCTTCGTTTTCGTTCGAAACTTTTCTCCAATTTTATCTTCGCACACGCGTGTTCTACCTTTGAATTAGTCTATTTTCGACGATAATAATTCATTTTTAGACTTTTTGGAAACTCGAGACAATAGAAACGTTAAGTTCGAGCATAAATCAACGGATGATATCATTGCATATCTTAATAATTGCTTCAAGAGTAGAAATTTTCGTGACCTTTTTACCGCCTTTCCTATAAATTCTCTCGTATTTTAGTTCTTTGCAAACGTGTCGCGACTTTTTCTTCGCTTTGGCCGAAAATAATCTTCTTCCTTCTTCGTCCTTCGTGAACGAGAAACTGAAATTTCATTTTTGAACTTGCATTTCATGTTTTCCCTTGCACACCCTACACACACACGACATAATTACGCAACATTTACATAAGTATAGGTCAATTTTACTATAATGCTACTACTCGTAGTAAAATGTAATTTCATAGTCGTTATTGAGCATAATTATAGTTATAAAATACGCTATCGTTCAAAAGTAGCAGAGAACCTGCACAATTTTCACCACGTTTAAGAGCCAACGTTATTGTAACAATCTACTCACGACAATTGCATAATACGATGAATATCTCGTTTAAAAAGTTGAAGTATACTCATGAACAAAAATTAAAGACATCAGGATATTCGTCCAATTTTCTACAAGAATTTTCTACCGTTAATAATCATCTTTCTTTATTCCAGCCCATAAATTGCTTTCAATTAATTTATCGTGCATATCGTTTAATGAAAGATCGCGCGTTTCGCTGGTGTATTGATTCGACGCGTACAGAACGACACGAAAGTAACAAATGGAACTTCGTTCCAGACGGAAAAAAAGATATCGCAGTGGAACGAACAGGAACGCCGGTATCTTCACACGATCGTTTTCCCCTTCCCTCGATAACTGTCCACTTCCTGTCGCTGCAAAGAAGCCGCGTTCGTCAGAGATAACGGTGACGAGCGACATTAACGATAAGTACAAGTTCAAACGTCAAAATGGACATGTATATTTCATCATGCGATAGCCGGTGTCCGATCGCGACAAGGGACGCGATGTCGCATTTCGTTGCGTAACCGTGAAATTACTGTACCCTGTCCAGCAGATAATGCACGATAATTTCGTACCTTAACGCGACACCTGTCTGCACGTCCTCGGTGAGAGACACATTATGTCTGATCGCTTGAAAAAATCTACTTGAACTTGGAGACGAATTTGCAGAGAGGAAGAAATAGTCGAGGAAAATTACGAAGAAGGAAAATTGCACGGAATTTTGATTAAGCTTCTGTATAAATATCAAAATATACGATGTTATATTAAGATTATAAAATTTAGAGATAATAAATAGAGAAATTATAAAATTCTGGCCAAACTTCATCAGGCAAACATATCCTCTTATATCTTGTACATATATTAGATTGGCCGTGTGTAAAGCAAATTTGTATTGTATTCATATTGATAAAACATAGTAACAAATGTCGACCGAAAAATGGTTTGGAACTTGTGGTATAATGTTATTAGTGTCAACGTGAATTAAGAGGTCGTATAAAGAAAAATACAGGCGACTTAATCACGGTACTTACGAACCACCACTATAATCAGTCTCGTTACTATTAGACCACGTTGAACGTAGTATTCACCTTCCGTTTAAACTATCAGTAACTTCGTGTGCCGTATTTTTTCACAGAACACGTTCTCGTTGACGCCCGATCAACGGCAAATCTTTAAAAATTCCACTTCTTCGGACACGAAGGTTCGCGAACGATTCTTATCTGATAGAAAATTTCTTCATTTCTTTTCGTTAGGAGCTAAAAATTTCCGCCTTCGCTAGCAAGTACTCGACTCTGAACAAAGTAACCGAACGGCAATAACAAGCACAGAAATTCGTGAACGATATTTCGCGTTTTATCGCGACTTTCTCGCGAGGAACGGCCGAAACAAAAGCGATTTCCGTCACGCGTTCGCGTGTGTATCGGTGAAACGATCGGTGGCGATTTATTCTTTGGCATCGGGTCGAGGTAGAAAGAAAGGTCGGTGTCGAAGAGGAACGTTGAAATAATCTAATCGCCGGCTCCTGGCTCGCGTAACAATCCTATCTGTAGCAGGATCGCGAGGAATCGCGTGTCACACTTTCGATTTTGTCCCCTGTATCCGTTATCGCGATCATCGATTATCATTTTTCTTTTTTATTCCAAATCCTAGCTATTCTTAGTTGCCTTGTTTGCCATCTCAACTATTTGCGAGTTCCCTTCCTTCTTCGGAAGGTTTCTAAAACTGTACGAATCTTTTGCAATTCTTTTATTTTATCTTCTCTAAAAATCATCCTTTCTTTTATTCTTCCTCGGCGTTTGTCTCGCGGACCGTCTTTACGAAATACAGTAGCGCGCGAAAGAAAGTTTAATTGTAAACGTTATAAAATCGAATTATGTTTGACAAGAGCGGTGAATAAATGTAACGTATAGACCGTGGATTTTTATGCAAATTCAAAGTCTTTATGAATATAGTGAAGAGAACGGAAGCTAAGTGGGAAGCTAATTTCGTATATTTCGAAAGAATGGGAAGGAAATGTAGAATAACATCTTTTCGTCCGAGACTGAGTTTTCATTGAACACGGTCAATTCCAGGACAAATAGGAGAAAATAATTGGTAGGATATTATCCTAAATATAAAAGTAGGTAATACATGTAAAACAAATTTCTTTCGTGAAACGTTACGTTTCCGAGAAAAACCGCGAAAATTTATCATACGTACTGGGCCGATTATTAACTGTTCAAGTAATTACTTGAAGAAAAATTCTACATCTTTATTTATGCATATCTATGACCTGGAGACCGCTATTACGCAGAAAATAGAATTTAGTGAAACAGAAATATTCTAAATAAGGAGAGGTCCATATTTTGATAGAACAAAATGGATCATACGTAATTCGATAAAATAATATAAAACGGAAGATGTTGTGCATCGAGTATTTCCTTATAAAACGAAAGAAACTTTTCCTACGTCCTATATACTTTGTACCGACGAAACCATTGGAAAATTTTGTTGTCGAGTGCCGCTACATTATCATAAAAATATTATCTTATTATTATTATTATTATGTACTATTTTCGTGAATTACTCGAATTCCACGTATTCTTCCACTTTGCGTAAAAGTCGATAGTCGTTGAATACGCAATGTAAAAATTACTAATACGTGTACATACACAAATAAATTAGCAATTTTAAAAACTTTCATTTGTCCATGTTCCCTCGTGTCTTCTTACTCTGCGTCGCTCTTTACCTGTGGCATCAATCCGCGATCGCTGTCTCTCTTGCTCTCTCCATATTTTAAACATCGTACCGTTTTTTCCTCTCTCTCTCTCTCTCTCTCTCTCGTGCCCCACCATGCCGTCTTGTATACGTTGTACACACATACACGCGTACACACCTACACGCAGCGTGTATTCCCCGTTGCCGCTGGTGGCGCATGTGCGCGAGCTCTCAGTTTCTCTTTTGGCCGCGAAGGGGATGCTTTCTCCTTCGTGGTCGTGCTCGTGCCGCGTTCAACCCTGGCGTTCGGGGGTTGGTAATTAGCCGTAGTGGCCTGAGCGCGCCTGAAAATGCGCTCTGCGATTGTGGTGGAAGTGTCAGAGAGTGGTATCGCAGGCGGCCGTGTATCGACGTTTCCGCGGCGAGAAGGAAACGAAAGCGGCCGGGAAAGGCGCGGGGGCGCCCTTTCAGCGCCACCCCTCCGGCACCCCATCCTTTCGTCTTTTTTACCGGGATTTCGTGCTCCCGCTACACCCTCCCACGCTTGGACGATTCCCACGTGGCGTCGACCTCGGGACAGCGAGCTGCCCTTCGAATTCGCGCGGACCAGGTGGAACCGTTGCGGTGAGCTTTGTTTCTGTTTTTTCGTTCGAAGATTTATTTGACGGTTGGCAACTAAGTGATTGCGGATTTTGTCATTAGGTGGTATTGACAAAGTCCGCAATCACTTAGTTGCCAACGTACAGCGACTACGAGAGAGATATGTACATACGCTGCGGTTTATTTGAGCTCGTCGCAGGGCAAATAGTTTATACAGTTGCATTCATAGTTTAATATTAATCGATGTTGATACAGTTTTATACGACAGCAACTCGTCGATTTCAGATAAGTAAATTCGAATAGCGAAAGTTTGGTTAATCGAACGTTAAGTAAAATTTCGTTGCAATAAATGCAGTTCCACGGTATGTTTATTGCAGCGTTTGTATACTAGTTTAATTAGGTCTAATCGTATTAAATGTCGTACTATTCAGTGGTATTTTCGTACGATTATAAAATTTGGCACAATGGAAAGAAAGTATACAAGCTGGTCAAGAAACAATTCATTGAAAAATAATGGTGTGTACAAATACTTTTTGTAGCCGTCGTATATTGTTGACATTGACGCATATGGTGCGTCCATTTAAGCATTCACACACGAACGTATCTCTGTATTTATCGAGGGAACTTAAATATCGCGTTGTTTATTCGTAGTGTTTGTATCAAACAGAGAAAGTTTATTAGAAACGAATTACGCTGCAAGACTTTTGCACGAGGAGATACGTGCAATGTGCAATGTGCAAATGAAGCTCTACCTTTGTTGGAAAATAAATCCCGCTATTATTTATCCGATCAAATGAAATTAATAGTTTGTGGCAGATTTAAAGGGAATAGATCGGTGGTTATTGCAGGATCGTGAGATATGAATGACGTTTATTGTAAGATATTAATGACAGTAATTGTGAGATACGTGGGATAATTTATGCAATCTTAATTAAACCTCGGAACGGCAATAATGTCGACAGGCGTGTATGGAAAGTCGACACTGTTTATGAATGACGTTTCAATAGCTCGCACTTTGTTGACATTGCTTGTAAACTTACAAGTGTTGTAAACGCTTGCCCATTTTAATAACACGTCGTTCGTTGTTACTTCTAATACATCGTGTTCGTATTAACATTTGTGATAACTAAACGCGACACACGTTTATATAAGCACCTCGTACATCGGAAGGGTTAACATCTACTAAAACGGAACTTAGGCGAAGCTAAGCCTCAATGCGTTGAAATTCGATCATGAACTTTGCTCAGAATTATTAAACACGTGGTATTGTACGAGTAATAAATAAAAAGAACATTTCGTATGTAGGCTACTTCATACACTCGCTAAATATATTGCAACGAATAGTAACTTTGAATATTGCATATTGTATCTTTATAGATAACGTACGTTTCATACATTTTTATACTTTTAACTTTTGGTAGATGCAAACAGCCATAGTTTGGTAACAAAAGAACGAAGGAATCGTTGTGTACCTTAGGTTCACCAAGCAAAGATACGAAACACGATAAAGTGACATAAATAATGCTGTGGTAATTATTTAAGCCAACGATTAGGCTATTCCAATTTTTCTCCTTTATTGCTCCATTTTCTTCGTCGTATTTTTCAACATTTCATTTGCGTTCTGAATTTTTTATTATTATTTGTCCTATATGACCCTCTTCCTTTTTCTACGAAATTGTTACGATTTTATAGGAATCAAACGTTTTCTAACATATCAAATATTACAACGCTTGCGCGATTTCATCCCCTTACAGGGGGTGCTCAGTTGCGCGGCTCCGCCCAATTTTCCTCCCTTCTCTGCCAAATATTCGCGTTTTATCGGCGCGAAACCGTTCGTCGCTTCCTAGTTTATCTCGATCGCATAGCTCGCGTGACACTTTTCCCATTATAACGGTAACACACCACGGAATATCATACTGGCGGCATAGTTTTCTTCAGAAAGCACGACGTCTCCGTTTTTGTTGATTTTCTGTGTTGTTATATTAATCGCTGGTTAAAGGAAAAAGAAAGTACTTTGATACGATACGATACGGATTTGTTAGAACATTAGACAGTAAATGTTAGAAATTAGATCAAGATATTTAGTAAAAATAAGTATTTTCGAAATGTTTAAGAGAATCATAAAAATACACATGAAATTCGGCAACTAAATGAATAAAAATTGCCAATTTAAGATTAATTAATAGCGTATCATAGACGACCGTAATAATTTATCTTAAATTTTTCAAATTTATGGTATTTGACCTAATAATTATTGGATGGTGGTAAAAATATATTGCCACTTATTGTACTTGTCTATATTCTGCGTAAGAACACAGATACAGCCGTCGTTCCTTGCCCTGAATTTGCAAAAAATTATAATACGCAGATGGGTGGGGTTGACCATTTTCATCAACTTTGTTCCATCTACAACGTTTCGTGGAAACTGTGCAAATGGATAAAAATATTTCATTATTGCATCGCATACTGTTCAAATTGACACTGAAACAATGCACTTGCAACACAAAGCCGCTAACTCACCTGAAATTTCGATCAATATCGGCCACACAGCCGATTGGGGACATCGTACTATCACAAACAAAAGGAACGTCCAGAGTCGACCAACAATCTCAAATACAACGAAACTAACAAACGTGGGAAATCATCTTCCAGAGGAAGAACCTACTTTTCCAAGATACGCGAACTGTAGTAGCAACATCAAAGAAACAAAAGCTGTTCAGAATACTCTGCGCGCCCAAGGAATCTGACTTTCTGTTTCCAATGCTTCGTACCATTTGCCAAACCTCAAATGTAAAATTCAATGTTCATTTATCGATATTTTGACCATCCAGCGTGAAGTAACGCGAAAGGTAGGAACCTAGTATTATAGTTTCGTTCAAATTGACCTTTTCGACGCTGATAAAACAGGAACATGCTTCGCTAAAATAAATAAAGTCTGTAGCAACTCTTATTATTTTTATTTGTATACGAAACGTGGTATATATTATTATCGAAGATTGCTGTAAACATCGAAATTCAGTAAACGATCCCTCGAGTACACATACCACGCCTTACAATAAAGAGACGCAAGAAAATGTTGGAAAAATCATCGTACGATTCAAAGGAAGTGGATTTTCCAAATTTTCTACCGGTCTCTCCAAAGTACCACCCTATAAAGGCTTAATATTACATTCTCTGCGATAGATGTTATTAGCAACGAAATGAAATTGGATTAAAAATCGCAAAATTAAATAATCTAACTATAACTCGTCACAGTCTACGATGGCTCGGTAATACCAGAATAAAGCAATATCAATGAGATCACGAAGTTACGCGAGGATATTAACCATTCCAGTGTATATTGCCTAAAGAAATGAAAACGCACGCTCAACTATACAAATGGAAATACTAAACGCGTATATGCATATAAATTCACAATGATTTTTTATCGCGTAGAACTACGTACGTAGATAAATATCCCAACCTTTATTTTCACATTTTCACTACCACGTAAGTAAATGTAATTGCAATTGTACCAAGTCGTTCACGATTTTCTATAAACGTTCGCTATAAACCTTAAATGAAAGAAAAAAAAAAAAGAAAAGAAAAGAAGAGAAACAGTAACAGCTAAAAATTAAGACGTCGAATCTCGAATGATTCGGATAATCCTATCTCACTGTATCGTGTTCTTCTCGACGTGACGCGGTCTACAAGTGTGAACTAACACGGGAAATGAGATGCGTTCGAGTTGCTTGGAAAAACATACGTCGGACAGAGCGTGGAGGGTGTAAGCGCGCGGCGTGTAGATCGCTGGATAAACAAAAGAAACGCGCGTCGGTGTCGTAGATGCGAAGCGAGAAGGGGCGCTTTCGACGCGCGCGAGATTGATTGCTCGAGCTTTCGGTTTAGTGGCTCGTAATTAGGTCTGTCGAGTCGCTGAGTATTTCTTTATTCGCGCGCTCTACGCCTCTCTGCCTCCTCCGTGCGGAGAATAGAGCTACAGTGAAGTAAGCGACGGGGGGTGATGGTATGCGTTCCATGTGTAACTCGATGCAACCCTGTTATTAAGAATTTTTTTTGTTATTTCGATTTTCCTCGCGCAGCGTAAGTTTCATTTTATTTTTCTACGCGTGTCTGATTTCTGGATGAGTTGCTCGTTAATTCTTATTAATCGTTGAAATAGCATCAGAGCATGACGATGCTTGTTAGAGTTGATTTTCAACGACGTGCTGAAGGAAAGGCGTCGTAGCTGGATTTTCGTAACATAGTTGGTCGATCGGGATGTTTGCGAATTAATTTATTGTAAACAAACATTTTTTTTACTTTCATTTTTCTCCGCGTCTGACTTTTCCACGAGTTTCTTGCTAATCAGGTGGGGATAGGTCGTGATAGGCGCTGAAGAAAAACTGGAATATAGTTAACAATATATTTATTAACAAATACTCTCGATGTACACTTTGCGTAGAGCTTGAGATTACAATTAGCGATTCTTATTAGTCGGTCGAGTGATATAAAAGTATGCTGTTATGTTGAAAAGACAGGTAGGATTTTTGTCGTATAGTTGTTTATTGGTAAAGATTGTAACTCAACGTTGTATCGACTGTCATTTTATAAAACTGTTGTAGAATTTGTGCGAGACGTACCATAGTTCAGAGATCTTAGAATCTTAGTTGTTGCTTGGAAGATGAGGACAAAAATGACAGACTTCATGATTCCGAAATAAGTTGAGAATAAAAGGATAAGGACTGTATAAGAAATTTCAACTTAAACACTAACAGTTTGTTAGGGTCATTCGCGAGAATTGCTACTATAAAATTATAAAATTCTGCCTATGTTTTTGAACAAATTTCTTTATTACGTTTTATACTTCCAATTATATCGTTTTTATGCTAGTCTATATTTACGACGTGGTTGGAGAACGATTTACGACAAGAGAGAAATGTAGTGTCACGGTAATTAAGCTGATCATTAATTAATTGACATCTATCCCACACGTATCTCGACATAAAACAGAGTTACGATGTTATTACAATTTTCTCTTCATCTAACTGGGACGATTGGCCGACGTTGACGAGCTCGCTTTATTCCAACTTAAGAATTCTCGCTATGCCAGCCAGGAATTTCGGACTTTTTCAAAATAACTTTATCCGATATCTAAACGAAATTCTTTATTCTCGGAAGAATTCCTTGCAACGATTTTAGAATTTTCCAACTGGAACGTTCGAACGAAGGCTTGGAAAAATTTGCACAAGAACCAGTATGGATTTGCGTCGGGATCATTGCGTTGCAGCGAGAAATTAGTCGGCTACCGCACGCCAAAGATATAACGTTTCAATAAACAGTAAATAATTTAATACGCGTATCCAGTAGCTGCTAATGTTGCAATCGAGTTTCCCAGGAAAAACTATACAGGCTCGCCGGCTATCGTAACGTGTGCAAATCATAACCGATTGCCGAGGAAAAAGAAACCGCCGCGTCATGGAATTAATGTCGATCGAGGGTATCGAATGATATTTTAGTTAAAGCGCGTGCATTCGATGCCAATTAACCGCTCGAGGCTCGCTTATTCCGCGGAGATCCGTGTTCGATTTTAATTCGATTTGCGTTTCGATTATTTCTACGATACGTAAGAGGATTATCATAAATACACGCGTGAAGAGTATAGATAATTGGTTGGCATTGCGTCACTTTTTCGAAAGTTGAGTCACCGTGAATAAATATGTGAAAAATACTAGCAGGCAATACGATCGATTAGAAACTTCAGCAGATATGCTTTTAATAATATTATTTGAAAATAATGATTTTATTGTTAATTAAAATATTGCTTGAAAATGAGAAATATTCGTATATTTATTTACATAATATTTTTCTTCCCTTTTAGATAATTTTCACGTTATCAGTGTCCGCGTAGTTTCATTATATTATGCCATCGAATAATTTTACTTCTCTCGTGTTCTCTTTAAATATCAATGGGTTCTCTTTAAAAAATGTCCTAAATCGATGAATGTTTTTGTTTTATCCGGCAAATCACGAATCTTGTTTATGCGGATTTGTGATGGACGCAGGAAACGTGGCTGATTCTTCGACATCAAAATTTCTTTCGAGTATCGTTTCAGACAACTGTCGTTGGATTTCTTTTACGAGGCGTAGAACGGAGAAAAAACCTTGCGTGAATATCAAAATTTGGCCGATTAACCACCAACTGGAATCACCAACTTAATAACAGCAAAGTGTTTTAATATTTATGACCGAGTGTGCATGTTCAGTATTAATTTACATGCCTGAAAAGGATCAAATAAACCAGTAAATTTATATGAATTATATTTCTACTTAAAAATTTACCTCACTGAGCTCTACACCGAAACAAAAATTCTGTTTAATCATGGAGAAAAAGCGGGTCTAAAGTAACTGCCAAGTAATTAAATTAATTAAACAAAGTTGCCTAAGAACGCGAGTAAGTTCACCGGAAAGATCAGCCAAAAAGTCTCTCCTTCTCTATCGTCCTAAGCATTCGCCAGAGATTATTGCGAAATCACGTTGCACTCTTAACGAGGATCTGACAATCGGCGCCGCCCACTCGCGTCAACCAGGTTCTCAGATCGGTTGGCAGATCGCGAACGGACAGACGGCTCATCCTTCAACGCCTCGCGTCCACGCGAAACCCGCTCGGCTTCGAGGAAGGCCGAAGCTGTTGGGCTCGCGTGCGCGCGATCCCCTATCTCGTAATCGCGTGTACAGGCTTTTGTAGCCTTGAAACACGCTGCAAAGTGCCATCCCAGATAAGGACATTCGTGTTTGAATAAAACGAGGAGCCGGAGGATGAGTAGGATCGAGAGTGGGGAGGAAAAGCCAACTCTGCAGAAAGTGGAGGAATCTAAAGGCAAGTTGTCCATGGGACCATCCTTTCTTTTCCGCTTCTTTCAATTCCCAGACGAAATTCTATCGTAGATTCCTAAAAAAATTCCTATTGAACTATAAAAAAAAGAATTCAGTTATATTTGAATGGGACAGAAAATTATTTATTAAAAATATCGGCTAAATAGATTTTGACGAATAGATTAAAAATGCTAGTCGAGAAAAATGGTAATCAGTTTTGAAAAACATAGTATTACACCGTAGAGTGTGGAATTTTAGTTGGAATGTTCTAATGGAAGATTATTTAAAAAATGCAAAATTATTTACACGCGTCTTTCCAACGTTTAATTGTGTATCAGGATTATCCTTAATTATTTTAGAATTGAGAAACAATGATTTTCATAATTTCAATTTTAAAATATAAATAAAAAAAAATATATATATATATAACAGAAACGAACAAATGCCGAACGTTTTAACAAAAAAGGGAATAAAAGAAGTGGATGCAGTAAAAATAGGAAATCCAGAGTAATTAAAACCTGGTGAATGATACTGATGAAAACGATTACGAAAAATTTGCCAGGATTTCCGCCCATCGATCATCGATCGTTGCCGGGATTTTTTTAGCGGGGTTACGAGCGGAATGCGGTACTCAGCAACGTGTATATACCGATGATCCATGGTGCCAGCTGAAAGAAGCGCTCTGACCGGGTATAATAAATTAGCGAGCGGCCGCGGCTAGAAATAATTAGCGTCCTATTATCTAGCATGCGTAATGCGGGCTTACGAGCGTGTAACTTACACGTTATGCGCCGACGCAGCGATAACACCGCGAGGGAAGTGCACCTTTTATCTCGCAATTAGACTCGAGGTTGTTCCACGAAATTCTCACGGCTCTCGACTAAAGCTTCGAAATTACGGACACATGCGCACATTTTTAACACGTTACGCATTTCCTTTAAAGTTTCTCCAATTTTAAAAAATATTTATTACGATTTTTACCTTATTTCGTATTTAACGCTGCAAGAAAAAATATCACGTTCAATCTGTTACTATAATTAATATTAACTATTTATGAAATTTTCCATCTAAAATCAGATTGTCCTCGATAATTCTAATTATCTCGTGACTGGAATTAACCATCTCGGTATGGAATTTTGTCGTTCTTCTAATTGGAGAAAAATTGTAGTTTTATTAGTTTTGTACTCGTTCTTGTAAAAGTCTAGGATCTGTTTCTATCTCTCTTATTTGCTTCTTTCTTTATCATTGATTTTTGTGCGTAAAAGTGGTGTTTTTAGAATTGAAATTTTCATACGGATTCTTTTATTTTATTCTTTTTTCTTCAGGGGGGGAGGGTAGTTTAGGACTTTCCATTTTTAAGAATTTCGTTCTTTTGGCAGAATTTTTGGGATTATTTCGTCGAGTTCAGTGTACCATCTTTTATTCATAGTAGAACTTCACCTGGCTGAGCTTCGTTCACGGAAAAAGCGTGTTTCGTGTCACTACGTTGGTTTTGCAAATGAGCTTAAATCACAACGAAATCATTGAATCGCATACTCGAAATCACTTGACGTTGAAATGCACCTCGATGTAGATACCGATCTTGCATATTTTGCAAAATAAATAACCTATAGAATCGAAAATGGCTTTACCATTGAAATTACCGTGAAAATAAACCGAATGTGTAAACATGTTATCCTGCCGCTACGAAACGTCGAGAACCGCATAAATCGATACGGAAGTTGATCGCGAGGATGTACCACAGTTGGCTGCATGCACGTGCGCGTATAATAATCCATACGAGCACATGTCGAATTCGAACGGATGCATCGCGATCGATGACTACCATCGATCGATCCATCCGTCGATCGTGAAAGCACGAACATGTGTTGTAGCCGTGATGGAGGTCGAAAATCGATCGATATCACGGTGAATGCCTCTCGAATCCACTCATTCGAAATTACCCTTCGTGTGTTTTGTATGCACTCGAGTTCGTTGTGATTTTTTTATCTGGAGTTTTATTTGGTAGACTTAATGATATTAGGCTTATAATTAAATGTATAATATTGTAATTAAATAAATAATATATAGTAAGGTTTAGAAGTATTCTTTTGATTTTTCCTATTTAAGAAGCCTACTTTGAATCGAATCGATCTGTCGAAATTCTGGTTGCATCAAATTCTATACGTTGAAAGTATTCGGTCGAATGTTTTATACTTAAAATTTTCCTTACATCGAGTTCTCCGGTTAGAAAAATCACTTTGTGTTGTTTGTTGAAAATTTTCTTCGAATCGCATCTGCTTTGTTCTCTTTACATTGAATTTCCTACCGCGAAAGTTTGCTTGGAAGTTAACATTGACCGTGAAATATCGAGAATTTCTTTTAGTCAAAATTTCCCACGTCCTACGTCTGCCTGCAGCCTAATTCTTTGAGCAAAACTCTCTTCGCGTTGAGTTTTTTGTATTTAAAACTTTCGCTGAAATATTCCACACTCAGAATCAAATTTCTTTTAATCGGAGAAACGTCGCGCTTTCACTAACTTTATTCTCTTCTTTCGCGAACATGTCGCAACTCATTTTATCTCTTCTATTGTTTTCTCGCAGTTCCCCTTTGGTTTCTTCGATAGAAACTTTGAATGGAAAAAATATTTAACATTCAGATCGAATTCTTTATATCCAAATTCCCCTTTAAATCCCCTTTAAGTCCTGTGCTCGAACCTTTCTTTGCATCAAATTCTGCATAAATAAAAATCTGGAAGAGTGAATAGCTTCGCGTTAAAACGTTTTCTCCAAGTTTATTCAACGATAGAGAGAAAAAGAGAAGTAGAGCGAGAGAGACGATAAAGAAAAGAAGAATCCAGCAGAATCGGCGAACGAAGGCAGCACCAAACGAAAAAGGAATTACGAGGGTTGAGTAGTCGCGGCGCGTAAGGGCGCTCGCGCCCGCCCAGAAACACATGTACATTTTTGTTCCTGTGTACTGCGTGTATCCCACTTACCATTTATATTGGTGTCCGAGCGGTGTGAATAGATAACGACCGTTTACCAGGACGTGACCGTCTCTCCGCTGCTTTTTTCCTCGCTTTGTACCGTGCTGGTTACGCCTATCGGCGTATCTGCGAATATGTAACGCGCCGCGGTTACCAGCAACGCTGACAGATTGTCCTGTGGACTGGATTGCTTCTCCAGAATCTCGACCGCGCCCATTGTCCATGCAAGATACCAAGATGTCCTTCACGATCCGCTAATGGTAGCCGCAGGGTTGACTTATGAAAGTGATTTAATTTTCTTTTCTTTCGTCCTCTTCTTTTTTCATTTGGAATTTTATCGTTCTTGGAATTTGGCGAATGGCGCGACTAAGAGGCTCGAGATTTTGCAATTGGTTCGCAGGGAATTTGGGAATTGTATAATTCAGGGGATTTTTAGGAAACTGAAGAAATATGTATGACTATATATATGTGTGTGTGTGTTTCGACGCGATTTAGTTTTGCGTTCGCTTTCGAATTTTATCGTTCGTGGAATTTGGTGGGTGACGAGTACAAGTTTGAAATTTGCTGGTTGGTTTCTAGGGAATTTGGAAATTGTATAATTCAGGGGATTTTTAGGAAACTGGAGAAATATGTACGTATATATATATGTGTGTGTGTGTTTCGACGCGATTTAGTTTTGCGTTCGCTTTCGAATTTTATCGTTCGTGGAATTTGGTGGGTGACGAGTACAAATTTGAAATTTGCTGGTTGGTTTCTAGGGAATTTGGGAATTGTATAATTCAGGGGATTTTTAGGAAACTGGAGAAATATGTACGAATATATATGTGTGTGTGTGTGTGTTTCGACGCGATTTAGTTTTGCGTTCGCTTTCGAATTTTATCGTTCGTGGAATTTGGTGGGTGACGAGTACAAGTTTGAAATTTGCTGGTTGGTTTCTAGGGAATTTGGGAATTGTATAATTCTGGGGATTTTTAGGAAACTGGAGAAATATGTACGAATATATATATGTGTGTGTGTGTTTCGACGCGATTTAGTTTTGCGTTCGCTTTCGAATTTTATCGTTCGTGGAATTTGGTGGGTGACGAGTACAAGTTTGAAATTTGCTGGTTGGTTTCTAGGGAATTTGGGAATTGTATAATTCTGGGGATTTTTAGGAAATTGAAGCAATATACGTACGTGGTATCGTCCTTCGGTGTGGCTTGACTCGTCTTCTTTTGGATTTTATCGATGGGGAGTAAAAGGTTTGAGATTTCGTGGTAGATTTCCGGGGAGTTTGGAAATATTGTAACTTAAGGCAAAGCTTTTAGGAGATTGAAGAAGATTGTATATATATATTTCGATGTGGCTTGATCCTTTTTCTTCAAGATTCGTCGTTTTTGGAAGTTGTGAATGGCGAGTAGCAAGTTGCAGATTTTATGATTGATTCGAAGGAAATTTGGAAATACAATTGAATTACATATATTTGGAAATATAATTCCGATTTAGGGGAAGACGTTTGGAACATTGAAAATAGTAGTTTGATCGTTAGCATCCATGGTTTTATCGTTTCTCGAAGGTGGCTAGCAGTCGGAGGTTTCAGATCCTGTGGTTGATCTCGAAAAGAGATTTAAAAGTAACTGAAAGGTAGGTTCTTAAGAAATTGCGAGTGTTTCGACGCGACTCCATTCTTTCTTCCTATCAAATCTCACTTCTCCTGAACAGAGTGAAAGATTTGAAAGTTTGCAGTTGGTTTGAGAAGAAATTTCCCAAGAACTTGGGGGTAAGTTGTCAGAAAATCGAGAATAAGTATCCAAATATCTAGTCTCCTTACGAATTCAAGAGAAGTTTCGGACCAGGTTCTTGAAACACCACAAACAAATACTTAAAGATTTAGTTTCTTCTCAAAATTTAGAAGAAAAATTCTTCGTGGAATTAAAAAATTCAAGTACCCCTTTTCATTACGAATAATCGTTCTACTCTTCCAATTATCTCTCTACGCTTGAAGAGTCGCACATAGATCCGTGGCAAAAATCTTGCAAAAATTATCGATTCAAGATAGTCGACGAAAATCTTGATCTTGGAGGATGGTTGGAAGGTAGTTTCGATTGCTCGTGGCAGTGAGTGAGGCAGGAAGGAAGGAAGGAAGGAGGTCGCGGCGGTGGTTGCCGGCCAATTTCTGAATGCAAATAACGCCGGTGTCGAAAGGGAGCTCGCGGATGAAAAGGGAGAGGCAGTATGCAAATAGAAAGCTGTTACGGCCGCCTTCTTCGCCCTCTTTCGACCTACACCCCTCGGATACACTCGCCTACACCCCTTTCTTTTTTTCACCGAGTGTACACGCGAGACGTGTGAATTCCATGTGAAATGCAACCAGATAGATGGAAAGCCTGGAGGAAGGGGTTGGAGGGGGATGAAATAGAAAAGAAGAACGCGAGGAAGGGTTGAAATTCGCGGCAAACGAGAGAGAGATGGGAACAGCGGCTGCAGACGCGCGCGAATTCATTTCACCTCGTCCCGCGACATTCTTCGCTCTTGTGGCGGCTATTCTTCGAGACGAGCCCCGTCTTCGCGACACCCTTTTCCCTTTCACCCTGGCAAACGTCGTCTTTTCGCCCTCTCTCGCGAATTAATTGATATCGTCGACCTTCTGGCCCGCCGCCACTCTCCTCCCTCTTTTTCTCTCGCTCGCGTGTTTCACGGTTTCTTTGGAATTGCCGGGCTCTTTCGCGGGAATTTGGATACGTTTCTTCAGTTTAGAGGAGAGAGGAAGCTTGTGAAAGACGGCGAGAATTCTTTAACCGTAATTTCGTTCCTTTTTTCTTTTTTATTGATTACGTTAAAGCTCAAGCAGCGAAATGGGTGAAGAATAAAATGGCTGGATGGATAAAATATTATCGTAGGATGGAAATAGATTGACATAGAGCGTCGACTGCGGGATAAGTGTTTGCACATCGTTGTATTTATCATAGCATTTACATGTTAATCTGTTTGGTGGAAAATTTAGCGATTGAGCAGAATTACTTAATGTCGTCTGACGAGAAATTAGTTTCGTTAGAAAATTAGGTTATATGGAAATGTCTTTCGTAGTCATTGTACATATTGCTTTGTTAAGCCGTAAAGATTTTATCAAACCTCGCTACACAAATTACAAGGAAACGTTTAAGTTTTCGTAATTTATAAAGAAAAAGCTTGAATCTTGTCAATGAATCTGAAATATTGAGCGAAACTTGTTAATTGTGTTTTACAGTCGCGAAAGAGAACGAAATTATTCCAAACTACTTATTAAAATCATTTAGTAGAATTATTTAAATTGACTGAGAAACATGTGAACCATTTGAAACAGTTTATCTTGGGACTATGTATTTTGTACTTTTATTCTGCAAGAATCAGATGCATGTTTTTTAAATGGAATTATAATAGGTGTAATAAGAGCGTCTAACTAAGTGTAATTATATTATAATTTATATCATCATGGGAAATAACTCCCGAACAATACGAGTTATAATGAATGTTAAACTTTTGTTTCCCGGATCGTTCTAAGAGGCCAATTAATTGTATTAGTCACAGCCACCGATTATGCTTATTAGCTGCAGAATTTTTCTTTGGCTCAGTAATCACGGAAGCGCTAAAATTTCCCACGTCTTTTTTTTACCAAAACTCACCACGCTCTTTGTATTTTGCGCCAAATTAAAATCACTAATCTACGCTCAATAATAAAGGACCAAGGAGCACGAGATCGAAAAGGAATTCAAATTTCCAAGAAATAAAAATACATAACACATACATATCTTTCTGCCTGAATGAAACAAGAACTGCATCTTCGAAAAGTACAAATACAATTAGCGAAGCGATACGGAACGATTTAATCGAGAAGAGTCTACATTTTCTTCTTCCTTTTTTTTTACGCAATTAATTCCAGATTAAAAAAAAATGGAGAAGAAGGAGTAAAAATGGTATCGGCAGGTAAATAAATAACGAACAAAATATTTCTCTGTGGAAGGATCGCGTTACCTCGATCCACGTGCATCGCAGAGGCGAGTAGTGAGCTGGATCTGATCAATTACCCATTGCATGCGGGCAATTAATCTCGCGCTTTATCCAGAGGACTTTAATAGGTACCCCGCTATTCGCCAGCTGCCACTGCAGCCTGCACGGGATGTGGCCAGCATACTTTTAGCCGGTCGTATTAATTCGAAGGGTACAGGATCACTCATTCGCGCCACCGCAAGTTTCTGTTAATTTACGTCCGCTCGTTAATTCGCCAGCAATCAAAACATGCATCGCATATTCCTTCGTTCGATCGTAATCAACGTGGTTGAAGATAAGGAAGTTGTAGCGAAAAATTTACAGTCGGAGAATATTTTCATTTAGAGGAATTAGAATAAATCGTAAATAGCTATCCGTGGAAAATGTATGTTAAAATATTGGCAAGTTTGGTATAATAAAGCGTAGGTAGCCAGACAGAAAGCACTCAACCTGTTCGATTATTCGTTCACATAATCGAAGAATGGAAATTATACTTGAAAAAACGAACGTACACCATCGTCTACCTATCCGAGCGATACTTTGACCTTTATTTAAACGACTTGTTCCCTCTAACCAGAACGTCGATAACAATCTACTTATATCGCAAGTTGTGCATTCAAATGAAGCATCGCGAGACTAACGATCCTTCATCTCCATTTCAGCGATTCAAATGGTAAATGATGTCGCAGAGGTGAAAAATTTTAGTATAGACGAGCGTGTTTCGATGTTTGGTATTTTTCTAAATTCCTAGAAAATGAAGAACAAGTCAAATCGGTGCTGATAATTTAAGCTTCTTCGATCGCGGTAAAATTAGGATGTAAAACTTGAGATAATCGTAGAAGCTAGTATAGACTATTTTAGAATTTGTATTGTTAGCTACCGTATCCACAGTCTCTTCATCTTTTCTCATTCAGGAAGTCATTCTTCATTTCTACGATATATTTATATCGTCTCTTCTTTTTTTTTTTCTTGCAAACTGTAAATTTAACGAAAATTTCCGATACAAAGTAGTGAAAATTTCCAATGGAAGAAGCACATATTTCTCGATTATAACACTCGCCTGATTTATCGCTCGAGTACTGTAAACTTTCAGCATGTCGTTTGTCTTACGAACCGAACCGAATAATAAATAATAAAAGGTGCATCAATTAAATTCTTATTTATTCCTAAATTGTACTCTCGTCTCCCCGATCGCTCGAAATATCTCTTACAATTATATCTCCGTTTACAATCGCTGTATTATCATAATTCACTATGCTTCGCTATAGTCCAATTACCGCAATCGTAAAGGCTGAAATAAATTATTCCAGCACTTACATATCTCTTTCCACTAAGACAGAATCGTGCCCTTTCCTTTTTTGTCACACCTCCGCCGTTTATAATACACATTTCAATTGCCTATTTATCGCCGATCAGTGTTTAGAATAGAAGCTGAAAGGCGGTAGATAATTCGATTAAAAAAATGAAAAGAGCGCCGATGTTAATCGCAGTATTTGCGCATTTCATCGGCCGTGACGCGTGGAAATTCTCGGCAAAGACATAATTGCACGGTAGCCACGGGTTACACGATCGCCGGAGGAACGTGCTCGAGCTCGTCTTCCGGTTGTGTCGGTGCGCGCGCGCGCGCGCCAACCAACCAACGACGAACGAACGAACGAACGAGCGAGTCTACGTTACAATGATCGTTGGCGCTTTCGTGTCTGCACCGGTTTTATCGTCGATCTTAATAACACACGGAGCGTTGAAAATAATGCCGGGTTGGGCAAACGACGATTCAACGGGCCACGTATTACGATACTAATCGCGAGAATACGCTACTCCGCGGAGCGAATGGATTTTAAATCGATAAGGGCCGCGTCCAGCCGCCAATTAATTGACTCGTCTTCCTCTCGGGATCATTCAACGCGACAGCCTCTGCTCCATCGTTTTAACGTCGGTTTCAGATACGTCCCGGTGCTGTCTGTGAAGCTTTTGAAATTTTCTCGAATTTTTGCTTAGGGTAGTTCGAGTTGCTCGCTCGGTTAGATCCCGTTGGCTTATTTTAAAACAGTAAATTGTAAGTTTATCCACCAGGAGGAGGAGTGTATTCGTCATTATTCAGAATTTGAATATTTCATTGTATTTTTCGTATCTTGTCAAGCGTCCGCTTTTGTAGAAATTATTACGAGTGGACTTTGCAATCTTTCGTATGGTTGTATCGGGTTGGCAACTAAATGATTGCGGATTTTGTGATTTGGTGATATTGACAAAGTCAGCAATCGCTTAGTTGCCAATCCGATACATTGAATTTGTAACTGAATATTCGAGCCACGTAGAAACTCAACTGGCTAGTTTTATCTTTTCTAAAATTTCTCGGTTTTAGCGTCAGGACGACGTATGGTTAGCGTGTAATTTTCAAAGAATCAAAAAACTTCATTAATGGAGTTGATCGATTAATTTGTGTGTTTCGTTACACGCTATAAAAATAATCGACTTTGAAAATTGCAGAGTGTGGATAATCTGAAAATCTATAGAACATTAATCTACAGTCGTTTCATATATTGTTTCATCTTCATGTACCTGTAGAGGAAGTCCGATGAAGACTCGGTAATTTAATCCCTTGCGTTTCGATCGAATTTATGGCTACACGTGTTTTAATAAGCAACGAAATCATTCACTCGTAGATTTATTGCATCTAAAATTGAACTACATAGTCCGATTCTTTTAATTTCTTTCCGTTGTACAACATCAAGTTCGCAATGTTGGAAATTAGCGAAATTAATTTTGGCACACCCGGTACATATCGATCGCGTCATTATAATTCAAGAGAGGCCTTCACATTTTTCGCACCTTCGATGAACAACCGTCGGCTAGAAGCGAGGATCGATAAACCCTCCGGTTTGTTTCTCCAGCTAATCCGCTCGAATCTCGAGCTCGTTTGAAATTAGAGGTTAAACGGCCGATCAGCGTTTCTCCTACTGTACATCTATTTCACCAGCCTTCTTCGAGAGCCCTCTGGCACTAGTCTTCCTCTCCAATCTTCCCAATAAGCTCCTTCAAATCATCGCGTAACATTCGCAACCCTACTACTCTCTCTCTCTCTCTCTCTCTCTCTTTCTCTCTCTGTCTGCTTCTCGATCTACCTACTATGAATAAGAAAACAATAGAAAGGAATGAGAAAAGAAAAGCATTGGTACAAGAGTCGCGAAGGACAGCAGCAAGAGTCACTGGAAAAAATATATTTGGCACCGAAGAAGAATTTTTCAGAAGGTGTTTTACAAACACGAAAAGCTTTGGAATCAAATTCTTCCAAAACTTCATCCCAAATTTGCAACCAATCGAATAAATTAACGTGCAACCTGCCCCTATGCTTATTTATGCCATCGATCGGTACCATATTTCTCAGTTTCGTTATTCAGGTACAAAATTAATGTCGACCTATCGGCGAAATGCTAACGCACCTACAGCTCTGAACGATCCTGTTAACCGAAAGTCCCATTGACAAAATAAAAGCTGCCGTAGCAGAGCCATTCTTAAAAGCAACTTCCAAAGACGAGAAGAGTCACCCGGTATACTGATCAGCGATCTTCAAGTTTCTCACACCTTGAGTTAGCTCGAGGACTAATAAGAAATCGTATAAGGTCTAAAGGGGAAGAGCAGAAGAAACCTTTCTCTCTTCCTCTGCGAACGTGAAAGAGGGTGAAAGATGGCAGACGTTAGAGAGACGAGGCTCGGCTGTTTGACGCGTGTGTGAGAGTGAACCGTGTGGATAGGCACGGGGTATAATGGGGGCCGTGGCGTGTGTAAACCATAAGAGATAATGTAACAGTGGAAGTTCGGCTGGCGCCACTCGTTATTTATACAGTGTGTCGGCCTGGCTAGGCGGCCAGGGAGCCGAGGCCTACGTATCTCGGGGGGTTGAAGCCGGTAGACGCCCACTAAATTATTATTTGTTCTTGGCGAGTCATAAACGGCCGAAATTATGCCGGGTCGACCGGCCGCGGGAATTTCGACCGCTGACCTTGGCCGAGCGCACAGGAAACCACGGCGTCCAGTCAGTGCCGCACGGGACCTTCTTACCCTCCTTTTCTGACTTTCGTCGGCCACTTGCTGGAGAAACCCGCGAAAATTCAGCCGGAGACTGCGCTACGACGTTTCGTGCGGCGCCCGTCTATCGTGTGCGGCTGGTTTCCGCGAATTTTGCAAAAGAGCGAGAGGAGGGTGGGCATGATTGCGAGGTGTCGGAGGTTGCAGCGTGATTTACGAGCTTTTGGGGAGGTTGAGTGGCTGGTGAATGGAGTTGGGAATAAACGTATATGTTTTCTTCTTTTTCTTCTCTCTTTCTTCTTTTTTTTGAGATTTTAGGTGTAGCAGTTAATTGAATTCTCTTTATATATATTTTCTTATCGTTTTGAAGTTTCAACGCGGGTACGATGAAGCGTGAATTTTTGAAACAGACGACTATTCGATCGATGAAAGACGTTGATACACCCGGTGACACGAAGGGTAATTATATCGGATTAGTCATAAGAGTACGGACTTCTACTCGTTCATGGGAAATTAAAAAAGTACAGCAACGAATAGAACGAACATAACGTTCAAGGATATGTGAAATATCTAAAGTACGACGCTTCTTGCGATATTTGATAGTCGAAACAAACCTCTGCCCAAGACTTATGTCTTTTATTGCTCATTTAATTACAACACGACGATTTGCTAAACATAATCTCTAAAGGTAATCGGAGACGTTACGTACTTACATTAGCGATCGGGGATACATCGATGTGTGTAATTAAGGATAGATGCAGTGTCAATTATAATCTTCGAAACCTTATGATACTTTTCACTTTATTTTTACTTTATTATTAATTATACTTTATCGGCTGTTAAATCTTCGCCATCGACTCGTTAAAACGTTCCCAATGCAACTTCCCACAAGTTTCTCACGATGCAATCAGATCGCTCTGAAAAGCCAATTTCCAAAACATCCTCTCTGCCAAGAAATATTTCCTAAAAGGCCTAAAAGAAGATTCACGCCCCATGGATTCAAACACCATTGCTCCCTGTTCCCGAATTTTGTGGCGTTGTTCGGGGCTCTGTTTACGAGCTGTCTGGCCCAATGAATATGCAATTAGCCGCGTTCCGTCGATCATTGTTAGGGGGCCGATCATTCCGGGGCTTTTGGACAGCGCTGCCCGTTCGAGTGTTATTTTGTAAAAGGAGCACGGTATTTTTTTCGAGCCGCTCCCCGGCCAGCCTGGTATAAATGAGACGCGGGTAATTATTGTCCTCGGGCGTGAAAGGTGGACCTCGGATCCCCTTTCAACCGCTCAAGTGGATACGGTGCACGGCTCATTGTGGTGGAGGTGACGCGTACACGCGAAGACAGGAACGTGAATCATTTTTCAGCGAGCTACACTGTCGCCCATAAGTACACACATGCGTTGACATTTTCGTCGATTTCTACTAAAAACGCTTGATTAAGGCTGGTAGTGAAATTATAATTAATATTCTGTTAAATGAAGTGTCTTTGACGTAGTTGAAATTAAATGGAATTGAAAGCTTCTAATATACGTAGTGTATTAACGATATACTTGAATCTGGAAGATTTTAATGTTGCTCTATGTATGTGTAACAAATATATCATTTGATACGTATAGCAAACAATATATAGTAGATATATATCTATAATACTCGAAAGATTCTAACAGAATGTGCTCTAGCAACACTTGAATTCGAAAGATACTGATATCAACGACACGTTGCGATTAACACGCTGCCAACGAACGAAAGAAATTGCAAGAACAGCTGTGCCCGATTTCGTCAAATCACAGTTACATCGAGAACTCAACAACGACGTTACGAACGAACAGTGTAGCACGGTATCGCCTTTGAAATTCCTTAAACACAAATTTCGTCCACCCTCCTGTTTCACCGAAGCACAGAGTCGTACAAAGCGACTAACGAAGAAACAAAGGCGATTCGTTCCAGACCCGAGCGAGGAAAACGGAATTAAATCGTCCGGGCAACGCGATCCGTCTCCGCCCTGGTCGTCGTACCTGTGTTCGCGTTTAGAGAACTTAAATTTTCAAACGCACAGAAAGAGAGAGAGAGAGTGTGAGTGGAGAGGAGGAGGGGGATGCAACTTTGAGATACAGTCCGCTGCGGACCCACTCCGTGGATCCAGTTA
Source organism: Bombus terrestris (assembly GCF_910591885.1). NCBI lineage: Eukaryota > Metazoa > Arthropoda > Insecta > Hymenoptera > Apidae > Bombus > Bombus terrestris. Next base: position 4,022,962 of record NC_063276.1, read on the forward strand.
AAAAAGTTCCACGCCGCGGGGGTTCTGGACCGCGGCCCCAGGATAAAGGAAGCCTTCGAAAGCCTCGGCCAGCGACTATCGGTTTCCCTATCGGGGCTGGTCATCTCGGTTCGACCGCCTCCACGGGGCCCTGCGAGAGAAACGCGTATATAAACTCGCCTTAACTGCTTTACGACGATCGTTTGTACCGATTTGTTCGACAAGACTCTCTCTTTCTCTTTCCTTCGGCCGCTCACGCTTGCTCGGAAGGCAAGGTCCTTCTAACCCCCTCGATTTCGTCCCGTCGATCCCTTTTTCCGCGACGATGATCCTTCTTTCCCGCGGTCACTCGTCACGTTAATCTGTCTACGGGTATTTTGTAGCTTTTGTTCGATCAACATTGTGTAACTAACTGGCGAAGCCACTGTGGCGTCATGCGATCTTGGGCGATTAGTCACGTTTTGCGAATTCTTAGCGGAGCTAAGTCGTTGTCGTGTTGACGCTTCGCATAGATTTACTGCCAAACTTAATCGGTAGCCGGCGATTTTGTGGTAAAAAATGTCAAGTTGGGAAACTTTTGGGAAATCAACGTGCTGTAGCATTTGGCATACACTTGGCGACTAGTTCATAACAACCGGACGTGAAAGCGTTAATGGAGTTTTTGGTCGTGTACGAATGATATAATTTTTGACGCAACAGTCGATGGAAAGGGTATTTTTGATTTTCGGACGGAATTTTTGCAGTTTTTTCAGACTTTCGCGAATGATTGCCTATAAATACACACTGTCTATGTAGCGTATATCTAATCTTTCTAGCATTTACGATACTTTATATCATTAATGAAATACTTCCATAAAGTCTATTAGATTGCAACGTATTAAACGTCCAATTTTATTACACCAATTTTCTAGATCGATTCAGTTCTAGTATATCGTTCGTGAATTCATTTCCTTCAATGAATAACTTTCTCCATTTTCCTACGTCATTTTAAAATTTCCTCTTTCGTAGATGGTTTTAATTTTCAACATCGTGTTTAGGACGTATTATATGTATATCGATATTACAGAAGCAGCATGAAATATTAAAGGAAATAATGTATGCTGTTATCTGATATATACTTGCACGCAATATTCGTAATACCTACGTGCTGATGATACTTGTATCAATCCACGTAGAAACTCGAAACGTGCAAATGGCTAAGAGTTAGACATTCATACGTTAGGATCTAATCTACGAGTACTTACACGCGATACTTGTATCGGTCTATTAAGTTGTCCGAAAAGTGTCTTTCTTTCGCAAACCTGTTTTTCACAACAGTGCAGCATCGTACAAACCAGGAACCAAGTCTGTGAAATATCGTGGTGTTTATCTCAACAGAACAAAATGGATCGTTCGTAAATCGACAAAATAATATAAAACAAAAAACGTTTTGCGTCTATTATTTCCTCATAAAACGAAAGAAACTTTTCGGACAACCTAATATATATGTTGGAATACAACGATATTATACACATAGACGCAAATAGTCTTATGCAGACACCTACACAGGCATTTGAACAGGACACTTACTCAGGTCATACTCACTACTGTATAGAGAGTGGGGTTCAAAGTCTTTAAGGGACCATGGGTCACTACCTACAGTCAGTCTGAGAGTAACTGAGCAACTGTCAACAAGCCATAAATTCTTTACCTGCACACTTTGTTAATTATACCATATCACTCACTTATATTTTAAATACATTTGGTTCTGTAATTCTGTTTAATAAATATCACCTAGACACATAAACATTGTGTCTTCCATAGACTACTTATCTTAACTTTAAGATTAGATTCACAAGTGCATCGACCGATACTTGAGATTCTTCGTTACTTCAGAATCACGTGTCCATTGTCAAACCATTTGACCAGAGATCGACAACAGGAAAAGCTTAGTCTTCGTACACGCACCTCGTCATTGAAAGTTGAGCAAAGCGCGGATCGTTCGAATGGCGCTGCAAGCTCCGAACACGAAGCACGAGGCTTAATTATCTCGCGGTTTGTCCGCTCCCGTAAGACGAAAACCTGTCCCCCGACGCGTGAAAGAGTCCCTTCCGGATCGCACCCTGTCACCGTCACCGGCTTAACGCGATAGAAACATCGCGCCGCGGAGGGCAAATAATGGGACGAGTCGCGCACGCCGCTCGTTTCCACGCCGAGCGAGCCCGTTGTGTACGCGACTCCGGGAAAAAGCGCATTGTCGCCGGCGGATGGAAGTCGCACGCGAGCATCCCCCCGGAAGCTGAACTGAAGTGCAAACGCGCGCGCGATATCCACGCTTCGGCGCGATGGAATCGCCGGAAACAAAGCCTTCGCGTGGCGAAAATCCACGCCACTGGCAATAATTCTATCCACCGGTCGACGACAGCCTCATCTTCAAACGCTTGCTTCGGCGAAGCGGCTCTTCTCCTTGGCCATTGTCTAAATGTTTTATCGAGACGAGGGATGAAAAGTCGGGTGGCAAAATTCACGCTGCTAGGGATTATAGGGTCGACTTTCATTTTTTACAACGGAGACTCCTATGTCGTTGTTGAAACGATGAAAAGTGAGGAATTCTTCGTGTCGTGGAAATTGACGTCAAACGCTTGTTTCGGGGAACCAGTTCTCCTTAGGCATCGCGTAAATGTTTCATCCCGATGGGGGAAGCTAAGTTTCGTGCGCTTTGCTGTTTCGTTCGCAACTTTGCAAGAAATTCATGCTACGTCGTTGATGTTGTCGCGGTCGGCACACTTCAAATCCGATGGACTGCTGATGGAGATAAAGATGTGGCGGCACTCGGCGACGATGTATATCGTCGAAGTGCCTAATGAGCCATCGATATCCCAACGGTCCTTTCGCCGAGTGTTCTAGAAGAAGGCGTGCGTGGCAACGATCGTGGACATCTAATAAACAACAACAAGGGGGCAACAAAGAAAAGAATCCGTTTGGTTTCGCCAAACTTAGCGCCATAGCGAAGCAAACACTATTAGGGATACGTGATTATTAACTCTTGATAGTTAATCGTTAATTGTTGATCGTAAATTGTTAACTGTTGATTGTTAACCCATTTGCATCCAAGCGCGGATTATTACGCGCGCTGCGACTGCTTTTTATTTCAGTCGCTAAATATTCTTCAGATGTAAGAGTTCACGTTTGACCCGTTTGTCAGCATCTCGTCTATATCAGTTTGTTGTATTGACCATTTTAAAGAAATCCACGAGAAATAATTTGATTTAATTTCTTATTTCTTATCATTTTTAAATAAATAATTTTTCTTTTTTCCTCTGTTATAAAGAATGTAAGACGCGATGTTTGCGAAGTAACATTGTCTACCAATCGTTTTCAACAATAAATTTCGGATAAACTCCATGAAGAATTCGGATGTCATTTATTGCATCTACGACCGACTGCGCGCGGTGATAGGGACCAGTCCTCTTAAGTAGAGCCATGACGCAAATAGGTTAATAGTTCAATAAACTTTGTTGAACGTCAAGAGCATCTCTTGTGGGCACCTTCACCAACAACCACCTCAAATTTTTTAAATTGTTGGACTGTAACGCGTAAAATATGGAATTCTTAAAACTGCCCCTGCATTCGTCTTACGCAGTTCAATTAACGCAAACATCCTCATTCCACGTTCAAAGATGAACCAGGTTTACCCACAGCGGCGAATGCCGATCGTCTCTTCCATTACGCGGCGAACGTAATATATCGAGTGTAGCGTATGCTACTAGTGGCTGGTATCACGCGATCCTCTTAAACAAAGAGAGCGATCCATGATTTAGCCGGGTGCTTTTCGCGAGGCAATCTGCGCCGGTGTTACGGCGTTATCTCACGGAATCCTGGTTTCCATTCGATGGCTCACCGTTCGAGCTTCGGCTCGCGGCTGCCCGCAATTTACAGTAAGCCTTGGCCGCCGCGCGTTTTTTAATCTCGCCATAAAACGCAGCGGGGCTTTCAATTTTATTGTCACGGTGGGGGCATCGTCGGCGGTGGAGAAGCGAAAGGCGGCCAACGCAACGGCCGGCAAATCATCGGTAGGCGAAGCTTAGCGATAAAATAAATTAACCGGAAAGCTACCGGGTTGCGGGCGCGCTTTCGGCGCGAACGTCGCGCTGGTAATCACGCCCCGTAAATAACGATTCAACGTTCGATTTATCGGCCGAGGCGAACGCGCGACAAAGCGCGTATATAAAAACCGGCCCGCTATGGAACACAGCGAGCATAAAACGCGAGACGAATCGTAGTCGCTGCTCGATGCCTCCGATTTAATTATTCCACGCCTTTTGCCGAGGATTTCGCTACCAACGAATATTCCCTCTTCCATGTTTTTTTCAGTCGTTTATTTTTTTCCTCTGGATTGCGCGTGGTTCGCGGCCAACGAGATTATTTTCTTGGTTCTTAAGGAATTAAGGAATTTAAAGTGATAGAGCATCTCGGTTTAATTCTGCTTCGTTTTTCCAGTGAATTTAATGGATTAGCGGCGAGAGTCGGTGGAAGGAGAGAAGGAATATTTATTTCCTGTGATTTCCAGAGGAAGATTGTTCGCGATAATTTAACGCGTTCGTGAGGGATTTAAGAACGACGAGCGATCTCATTTTTATCGATTTTTTCTATTGAATTTAATGGGCCAACGATGCTGTATGTTTTATTTGTGGGAACAGTAAGAGGAATATTTATTTCGTAGGCGTACGGTTTTCATAAACGGGTTGGTAAGGTATTTGTAGATAAGAACGTTAATTAACATCTACCGACGTTATGTTTATTCCGTTATCGCTCTCGTTATTAGATCCTAATCGTAAGTATCGTATCTGTAAGTTCGAAACGTTTAACAATAGATTTACATATCACTGCGAACAAAGATCTTAATTTTCTTCATTATTTTAAGATCTTGTCAGTGCTGATGAATAAATCGAATTTTTTTATACAAATCTTGTGATAGTAATTAAATCACATGATATTTTCGACGAATAAGGGAGTCAACGTGAAATAAATGAAACAAGCCTTGATGATTTTTAATATGACATAGTCCACGATGTTTAGAGAAGAAAAAACGGAAACGTTATGTTATATTCGAGGCAGAACAAGGCAATAACTCAGAGAACACAGGCTGGAACGTGGCAAATTTCGCGAGGATCGCGCCGGATGATCTAACGATCCTGGGATCGTCGTAAATCCGTGGTGGATTTTATCGAATGGCGATCGTATGTTGGCGCGATGACGCACTCATGCGCACACGTGCGGCCTTTTCTCTTCTTCCCCATTTGCCGTTATTATTCATCCAACGGCTGCTGAAAAGGATAATCCCTTGTCGCTGTTTGTACAAGTATGATTCTACTGATTTAAATGCTTCGATCGATCGTTTCTTACAACGTTTCTTGATCGTTCCACCGTCTTCTATTACTAGGAATCCTTTCGATGTAGCATATTTGGAGAGATTATAATTTCTAATAGAAGACTAAAAAAAAAAAAAAAAAAACGATGAAAAATGACGAGACATTAATTTTATGTTGGTAATTATTCGTTAAATTTATCTTCTCCTGTTACTGAGACATCTTATCTTCCTCACTTTTCATCGTACGTCAAAACCAATCTATACACTTTCACTTTTTTCCTTTCGATGTGCTACAACCACCTTACACTAAATCAAACTAAGTGGAACAACTGAATAAAAACTCGTCGAGTCTCTCAGACAGAAAACTTCGTAATTCTATAATTCCACCTTCAACTACAAATTACTCTTCGACAACCATCCGCCCCATTGCGATCAAATTTACTGAAAACAAGCTCAAACGTCGTCCAACGTCTCGTTCCACTTATGCCATAAACGATATGCATATCGCTAAATAATTATTACTTTCGTATCATCATCATCATCATCATCGAACCTCTACTGCAATCTTCTTGTGCAATGAACCCACAGGAAAAGTCTAAAAAGGCCAAACCTAAATAAAAAGAAAAACCAAAAGGATTATCGCAATCAAATCGATCAAAAACAAACACAAACTTCGTCAAACCTCTCGTCCCATTCCTATCGTAAATATGTATATATGCATATCACTATGTAATTAGCAACTTTTTCTCATCATAATCGTCTTCAACAATCTGCTCTCGCGATCGTTCAGAAGCTGATACACGTGCCAGACGTCGAGGCACGTAAACCAAGTGACAGAGCCAATCTACAGGTGTCCTGGTGAATCGTCTAGTTTCTTCGATTCGGTGAGTTAACGAGGCGGGAGGCCGCGGTCGAAGGAAGCCAAAGTTTGCCCGAAGCGATCTGGAGATCGGCCTCGGCCGATAGAGCCGTAACGCCGAAAATTAGCGCCGTCTGAGAAACAAATACTGCGAAGGGGGATCCGGCGAGCCGGCTATCGAATAAAAGGAAGAAGAGGAGCGACGGTGGCGAGAAAGAGGACAGAGGAATCGTATGAAAAGCGAGTGGGACGAGGATGCGACCGGAGACAAAGGGAAAGGGAGAAGAATTTAGGGACGTGGCTGCTCACCGCGCTTATATCGTCCTCGTCGCCGTAGTCCTCCTCGTTCTCGCACATCACCGCGGGCTCCTGAGGTTTCCTGGAAGCGAGAGCTCGCTTCCACCTGCCACACACTGCGGGAACACCGAGAACATTGCCTGTACTGGGTGTTCTCGAAGTTTGGCGCGATATTCGCGCCGATGATACGTTTGACATCGCAGAATTCGGTTTGGAAGAGAAAAAAGGACGAGCAGTTTTCGTTTGGCGACTATATTTCGTGCTTTGAAAGTTTGACCGAGGAGTTTAGCTTTTACAACAAAGGAAAATTGGAATTTTTGAAAGAGACGCGAAGAATATTATGGATTTTGTAGGTGTCCTCGAAGTTTGATACTGTTGAACGTGGTTTGATGTGAGATTCGCGCTGTGGCGCGTTTGATATCGAAGAATCGATGTTTTTGGGAGGGAAATAAGGAAGATTACGGGTTTTGCATCGGTGGTTTTAGTGGATATTTTAATTGTTTGGCTGAGTTGCTCGAGGTTTGACGATAAGTCTGATAACAGAGAAATAGTCGTTTGGAATTTTTGGAAGAGGCATAGGAAGTATCGTGGATGTTTCTAACGTTTGCTTGCGTTGTATGGCGTTTGTCGATGCATCCGATATTGAAGGAGTATAAGCTGCGGAAGAAAAATTGGGAATAATACTCTGTTTTAGTTATTCATGACGATCGAAGCGTTTGTTATGTAAGAATAAGCAAATGCGGTAGATTTTTCCATCATAGAGGACGTTGCAGCAAGTAATCTGTTTGATAGTACGCAGAGTCGTATGAAATTGCGTGGGCAAAATGATACACTTCGTTACGACAATCCGATGAATGCCACAAGGTGTTTAAGTATAAGACATCGATACGTATGGCATTACGGAACAGATCGTCGACATATGACACAAAAGAAGGTTCCGTGAAAGATTGATATTCTTCCGTGGAGCCTGTTATTCATAATCCAAGAAACTTCTCAGAACTTCTAATTAATTAAATTACAAAAAAAAAAAAAAAAGAGAAGCTTATTCTCAGAACGAAATTAATAATTCCAACATTTACCCAGAAGGAAAATGACAGTAATTTTTCTGCCAATCAACATCAAACCTACCCACGGTATTATGACTTTATCGAACCAACAAAAACTCTTGCAAACCAGTCTGCTTCTCTCCAAACCCTTCAAATTCTGTTCGAAACCTACCATTCGGCCAAAAAACGTGGCAAAAGGAAGGTTGCCGGATCCGAACGTTCCAGGAACCTAACCCATCCTCCCGAAGAGTGTGCTCCCAACCGAGCGTAAGGGTACTCGTCTCTTATAAAATCATAAGGCCGAACACGTGTCCGTGTTCCACGGAGAAGCAGAGCCGAATTTCTTTTTCCGTAATCTGTACGAGGGGCCATTAAACCGGAGGATGCCTCGTCGTCGAAAGGAATGTCACGGGGTTACGCCCTTTCTCATCGACCAAAACGGCCCCCGATTCCTCGATGCTCGTTAACGGTCCGTGCCACGTCGTTCGTCGTCTCTTCTACAAACCGACATAGTCGTTCTACCGTTTCTCCTTCGTCTCTTTCTCCCTCTCTCTCTCTCGTTCGTGTCTTATCGAATGCCTTAAAAGTTACAGTTTTTTAAAAGTTAGAGAGGGGCCAGTGAAAAGAGCAGTTTTATCAGACGATTTACAGCTTTCAGCGGTCTCGTGAGATGTTCGAACAGATAATTTGCTCATTCGACAAGTATACCGGTGATTTTGTATTGCAGGACGACGCAACTGCTGCGTCAAACTACTGAAACCAGCGTTTTTAATGATTGATCGATTAGTCGGATTTTAAGAATATAGACCTGCACATATTAGGAGTCGTGTTACATTTTTTAGAGCGACGTTTGATCGATTTTTACTACGTTTAGAATTATTCGGTAGAATGCAACGAACAGGAATTGTATTAAACGTAAAGATATTTTCGAAGAAGTTCATTCTCGATTTAGAAGCTTGAATTGTCAAAGTTTGAGGCAAATCTTGTAGTTTCTTGATTGGCTGTGAAATTTACAATGAGATTTATCTAGGCCTCCGTTTAACTGTCTTTTGGATAGGTTTTCCTCTTTCGAGAAATGCTCGCTTAAACATACTTCTACTTAAACCAGGAAACGTATGTACGTCTTTTTTCCTAAATAAAAATTGCACAAGAGTCAATGTAATTAGTCTATAACGTAAGCACAAAGTTTCTCGTGTCTCTTCTCTACCAAAGAACCTACGCTGCTCAACACAGCACACACGTTATGTGCAATAAATCTAGATACGATGTTTATGTTCGTTTGAATATTTAATCGATTCTACGTTTCCAACGGAGTACTTCCTACAGTCTCAACGAAGTTCACCGCACGTAGGCTTGCACGTTGATTTATTCATGGCTACCGTTGCTCGAAAAACAAGGAAAGCGCGGCGGAACAAACGATAAAAAGAAGCCTGGAAGTTTTTCAGGAAGGTTAGTCCAGCGATTCGAGTCGGTCGTCAGCATCCTCCCGCGGGATATTTTGCCGAGGCATCGCAAGGATAATCCGGCTTACCGTCCTTCTGTGTGCTCCACGTGAATGAGAATCGATCCCACCCTTCGTCACGATATTCAGCACAGTAGGCAGATGCTACCAAAAATCCCTGAACGGCCTTTAAAGTCGTCCGATCGGCCGATTTTTCATCCCCCTTCTTCACCGTTGAGTTCAAGTTCTCTGTAACTTCGCTTTATGATACTCGATGGTCTGCTAATCTTTCGTGATTTTCACATCTATTTTTTCCTAGCTTTCGCTCTTCGTCAATTTTCTTCTAGATCTGTCAGTTTGGTTTTTCTTTCTGAACCAATCTTTCCTGATTCTATGCGAGCTTGAACTCACGAACTGGCTGCTAGAGGCGAAGATGAGAGTTGGTATCTTGATCTTGTTGTATTTTAAAACTTCGGTTTTCGTTCTCGAACATGCGAGGTTCATGCGAATCAGCCAGAGCGCAGAGATAACTCGGATCGACTCTCAATCTTCCCTCGAGTTGCAGTTCAACTCGCGGAACCTCACAATTCGTAAGTACTAACAATCTATTAAAAGGAAGCTGCCCTCGCACACTCGGTACATCCACATTTAGGATCTCTAATTGATTATCAGAGTCTTAAGACCTGAAACAATGGATCGTCGCAACGGATGTCCACGCGGCGACAACCTGACTTGTATTTATCGGTGGAAGTAGAAGCGGCCGTATTGTTCCGTGGTACGTTCAAAGGGGTTCAACCGGTGCACGAAGGTGCTTTCTCAGACGCTACTCGTTTATGGCGGCTAATTACCGTAATTGGCCCGGCCGTTATAACGACGACGTTTAAGGATACTCGCGCCGTTAGCATACAAAAGTACAATAATTCGAAGGAGGCGCACCGAGCGATTTCTCTTAAGGCAGTCGCAGCTTCCATAATGGTGTACGCGAAACGTTTCTCGAACGTGCGCTCTACTCTTTTTGCGATGTTCGAGAGAGAAACCGCTGGCCCCGGCGAGGAAGTCCGAGCCACGCCGTTCCAACGTACGGCAACCAGCCGTGGGCTCGGTGTAAATTGGAACGTTCGGATTATAGCTCCCGATCTTGAGGAATTTTAATTTCCTGACCCCCTAGAACAGTATACTTATCCATCCGTTATTTCTCTTTTCCACGTCTTCTGCTTCTGTTTTCTTCCTTTTTTTTTTCACCTTTTTTTCTTCTCGTCGGACGTCGGCGTTGATGATTGAATATTGCGGAATTTGGTGTGCGGTGGAAGGAGGAACGAGGTTTCTTAAAGTTCCTCTTCGTTTCTTTTCGGAAGGAGATACAGTGGCTAGAAAAAGTATTCGCGTACAGTTGCTTTTGTTTCTATAGTGTGTATTTTATCAATCAGATTTCATCGAATTTCGTATTGTTTGGTAAAACTCTTCGTTGGAAAATAGAGAGATAGGCAATTATTTCTTATAGCCACGTCCGTGTCCTTTTCTTCGTGTCAGGTGTCAGGGTTGATGAATGAATTTTAAAGGAGGCTACTTAGGAAACAGGAAGGCGTTGTAACGAACGAAATAGGTCTTTAGCTTTTCGTTTCTCGGAGCAAGCTACTGGCGGACAATTTTTCTTCAATTTTTCATTAACGAAAAATCGGAAGTTGCAGAAGATTCCCATTCACCTACTCGTATGAAAGCTTCTCATTTCTTCAAAGAAATTTATCCAAGTTCAAAACAGGATAAAGTTTAAATAAAGCAAAGATAAAGGCAGAGATATCAGACAAAGAAAGAAGGACCTGACACTCTCTAATTTCTCTTTCGTCTTTCTAATCTCCCTAACATCTCGTAATCTCTCCTAACTCGTCGATTCATTAGTGCTGCCATAATTTCCCAGTTTGTATACGATAGGCTGTTTAAATGGTAGATTATTTGTTACGGGCAGCCTTCGTCGTCGTCTAAAACGTCTACGTCGTAGAACAAGGTGGTCCAGAATGTCGCAGCAAAATCAATGTCGAAGCAATTGAACCCGTGCGGCTGAGGGCGTTCTTCGGATTTTATTAATCGTGTTATGTCTGCCGCGCGAATCACCAGCTCCGACCAACGCTATGGAGTCAACAAAGCTTATCGTCGCCAGTTTTTTCCATGCTTGACACGATAGCGCATAGGTTTTGCGACACTCGTTGCGACACACATGCTCTTTTATCGAGCATCTTCTTCGTTAAGTACGATATTAGCAAGAATAATCCCTTTTTCGGTATACCAAGCGTCCTTGACTTCGATCCGATGGTTCGATCATCATCGGTTTGTTCGTCGCTCTCATGGTAATTTAGACGCGTCTTTGTTGCGGTATCGAAATTTTCCTCTTTGTATTTTCATTATCGTTTTCGGTAGGAATATTCTCCCTTTGGTTCTGTGAAATAAAATGTTGATTTCGTTTGAAGATTTTCAGTATGTTCGTACGTATGCTACAAATGTTAATCACGAGCCACCATGTTGCTTATTTTTATGTACGCTCAGATCAAGAAGGACGTTGCATTCTTCGTTAAACGATCTTCGTTTTAGTATTTTTATTTTCTATTTACATTTCCATATACGACAATACGTTTATTGTAAAATAAAGAATTTTTAACCTCGTTCCAGAGATCATTTTCCGTATCCTCGTGTCCCATAAGCTTCGGTCATGGTGTACGAAAATTGGTCGCGTGGCGTCTATCATTTTTATTCTACGCTTTGTGTGGTTTTTTCTTTACAAAGTCTGTCTGCGTCAGAGTACAATAGAGGCTCTAATGTTAAATCGTTATCGTAGAAGCGTTTCGCAAACTCGGCTCTACGTTGCTCAAGCTGTAACCATCGGTTATTGTCAGTCGCATTAGGTGCGAGAATCAGTCGAGAAACAAGTGTCCGTGGTCGACGTCTCAAAAATCAGCCTATTCATCGTGAAAAAACAAGTTCGCGTGCAAAAGTAAGAGGAAAAATTCCACGGGACGTATATACTTAAGAGAGGTTCGACTTACCAACAGGTCCAGCTTACCAAGAAGCATCCATCTCGTCCGAAATCGAACCATCATCTTGGCTGGCGAGCCACTCCCACAGTTTACGCTACCCAGCACGCTCAGCTCGCCGACGTTTCAATAAAATTCTCACCTGTGCTTCGTAGCCTGTTGGAAACTTCAATTGGGCCCCTGGAGCGGCTCTCAGCGCGCAGTTGGGGCACATGTTGCGTTCCGCGAGCCTTCAGCCTCGCGGAGAACGTCGCAAGAACGTCGAAAGTCGGAGGAGAAGGATTTCAATTCCGCGTGACCACGGCCGGTATTTTCACGAAGCCACGACATTCCAACGGTTGGCAGCGGTGTCCGAAGCGATGCTAGAAAAAGTGAAAACACGCCGAAATGCCTGGCCAGGCGTTCCGTGACGCGCGCTCCAGCGACAGAAGGCGCCCTTTCTTCCCGCGGGATGATAATTCCACGGCGTGCACCGAGTTCCTCCCTAACTGCTCTTCGCCGCGTGCTGATGCTCTCTCTCGCGACAGCATCCGCTTTTTATTCAGCGGGAACGCGCCTCGGTCCGCTGTCACAGCGGCCACGATTGACTCGTGCACGTTTCTATTCCGGACTTTCGGCATTCCAATGAAAATCCCGTGGATAAGACGAGGGGGCGACGGAGCGCGGTACGCGAGCATCGTAGATTTTTCATTCCAGCGATACGACTTTATAGAATTGTCGCTTGAACGATGAAATAGGATCCGACGAGTAAACTCGTGTAGGATCTGTACAATTTGACCAATAGACTTGGCATTAATTCTTTTTCCCTGGAAATTATTAATACGCGGTTAAGCGGAGAAGAAAGAGCGTAACACAGCAGAATGGGAATCGCAGTGATGTGATTTCATCGTGGTAGAAAGAATAAATGATCGTAGGTGAATGATACAATAAGCGTCGAAATGCACAGTCCAAACGAATGTTTAGCATACGTCGGGTTTCAGGGCTAATGGCTTTTATATGGGTTTGGTTAATGTTTGTTGAAGTGCGATTTAGAATATTGGGTTGGCAACTAAATGACTGCGGATTTGTCAATACCATCTAATGACAAAATCCGCAGTCACTTAGTTGCCAACCCAATAGATGGAAAATTGTGAAACAGAAATGAATAGACAGGTGATAGAGTTTTGGGAACAAACTGAGGCTGTCCTTTGTAGGTTGAATTATCGCTGGCTGAAAATTGTACCGGTAAGACGACGAAGAAGAGCGCAATGTGTGTTTGCAAGTTCTTAATGGACATTACAGTGATGTATTGGACGTGGAAAGTTGACGTGAGTGAACGATGCAATAAGATTTGATAAATAAGCGACAGAGTTTGGGATATTTGGGGTTCGAATAAAATCAAAATACGTCGTTTCTTTACCTTTTTCTTTCGTATTGGTTCAAGGCTGGTTTAAAATACAAATTAATCGATAGATGACAAAATTTTGAGAACATTTGCAAGATGACTAAACTCAGAGTTAATCAAAATACGTCATTTCTTTACGTTCTTCTTTCGTATTGGTTCAAGGCCGGTTTAAAATACAAATTAATCGATAGATGACAAAATTTTGAGAACATTTGCTAGATGATTAAACTCAGAGTTAATTACTTGTGTGCAATATGTAGTCGCGGATTTAATCAAAATTTTGTCAACCATATACTTTATTCGATAATTATATTTTATTCCAATGAATGTTACTGCAATTATCTGATCGAACTGTGTCTGTTGATCGGGGGTTCCAGGCAGATGTTCCCTCAGATGAAGTTCCGAGTTTCCGGATTGGACGCGAAGGCCAAATACATCCTCCTGCTGGACATCGTCGCAGCGGACGACTACAGATACAAGTTCCACAACAGGTAAGGGTCTAGGTGAAACTTGTAACAGTATAATTGTCATGGTTAGAACGCTCTAACGATTCGAATAGTTCCACGAATCGCGATCACGAACCGCCAAGCTGTTGCGTCCAAGCTTTCGTGACGACCGCGAACACGGAAATTAATGCAATTATCCGATTACTCGTACGTTACCACTTCCTCATCGACATCTTTCACCGGAACATATTTTTCTCTTTCCTTTTTCTTCGGCTTGTAATTTTTAAAGAAAAAAAAAACTTGAAAGCAACTTTTCCTCTCATTAGCTGTTTTTACTTTAATTTAATTGTTTGCTTCATGTCGGATAAGAAAGTTCACCCATCTTCTTTCTTTTTTCTCTTTTAGAAAAGAAACGAAGGATGCGAAAAATGTAGAAAGTCGTTCATTAAAATAATAATAACATTAATTTGTTAAATAAAATTATGGTTTTCTTCTTATTTCCATCACGAACGAAACGATAGAACGTTTTCTTGGTTAATAACTGTCGAACTGAGTTTCATAACGTCCAATTTTCTCGGCGAGAAGTTTATGTCTCGAAATGAGGAGTTACCAAAAGCACCGTTTATCCGCCGATAGCGTTCAGCCGGCAATTTTAACCGACATTTTTCTCAGGAAAAAGATTTATACTTCGAAATTATCACCTACCAAAGTTGCATTACACAGGCGACACTTTCGCTTCGATTTTAGCGCCTCATGCTTATCAGGGCTCGAAGATTACGCGCCACTTGAAATAACGAGCCTGAAATTGAAGCCAGCCGTTAACCACGTGTATCGATTTATAACTTAACTCGTCGTTTTCTTTCCTGGTCCACGTGTCCATGAAAATTATAGTTTCCACGAAGTCTGATTAAAATGATAAATGTAAACAAGAGAGTTTTAACGAGAAAGGAAATCGAACTTCTTCTTCTATCGTAACTTCCGCTCTTTTAATCGACCAACGTGTTTTTCTTGTAACCTAAATTTCTCTCTTGGTGTCATACGTTGTCGCCATATATTTTCCATGGTGCAGAATTCTAAATTTCTAAATAAAATTCTACTTTACACGACCGGAGTTCTGGATAGCAAAATAATATTCTACTTACTTCAGTTGCAATTCTAAATTGCCAAGTAAAATTCTACTTTCTCCGATCGACGTGCCACGTTGTTAAATAAAATTCTACTTTCTTTAATCTTCTAAATTTCTACATTTACGTAAATACCCACGATTGCACAGTAATATGCAAACGAGCAGGGGAAGAAGAAACCTCGCCGCTGTTCCAGTTTTTCCAAACAAACTGCTTTGTAAAGTAACTTGCAATGATTCCAACCGAGCGATTCAACCTTCTGCCAGTCATTAGCTCGCCATTAACTTTTTCCTGGATGGCCGAAACGTGCAGACACGCGTTCTCACGAGCGTTGCCACAATCGTCTAGCTCCGTTTAACGTTTTTCCGCGTCGCGAGGGTGCTAAACGGAACATAATCGGCCGGCCGGGAAAGCAGCCGGGAAATTCGACGACCGACTTCGCGAAAACCACGTTGGGCTTCGAGATTCCTTGTCACGTAAATGGCGATCCTCTATGGTCGCGCTCGTTCTCACGAACGTACGAAACGGTATTCTTTTTCTATTCGCTTTCTTGCGTCGGCCAAATCGTTTATGCACTCTCATTTCCCGCTTTTAGAGCCACGGTGTTTGTCTTAAACAGTTCATATCTCCTTATTTAGAGGTTCTTTAGAGTGGAGATGTTGGCGCGAGATTTGAAACTCGTGATATCCTTTGGAGAAATCTTGATTTCTTTGGTGAAACGTAGAATGGGGCAATAATGGTGGAAAATTTGAACGATAATTGAGTTGCACAGAAAAAGTGACCAACTTTGCCGAGATTAATCGTTTAGTTTCTCGAAGATTACACTTTAAATAATTCTGCCTGTAATACGATTAATTTTCATATATAATTAAAATAATGCTTCGATTTAATCGAATAATCGAACTGTCCTAATTTTTCTAGTTCCTCTTGGCGACAAATTTTTCAATAAAATGTACGCAACATCTAATAAATGTCTATAGTCATAGATAAATGTCTATAAATTTCGCCATATTTATTCGCGAAAATAACAATTTTTACAAATAACAAATAACAATTAACAATTTTACAAATAACAATTTTCTAAGATTCCACGGCCGTTATATTACGTTGGCAACTAGGTGTCCAACCCAATATTTCCACCCCAAACGTCAACGTCGACTTTTCTCAAATTCCACACGATATCACGTCCCTTTCGACTCTCGAGTCCCAAAGAAATAATTTAATATGGAACTTTGGTAAATCTGAAAGTGAAAGAAAAATGGCCAAGTCGACTGGAGATACCGGGTGGCAAATAGGAAGCGGATGAAAAGGTGTCGATCGAGCGAGTTTCTCGGCTGATTCCTCTAAGCACCGGCTATCACGATTGTTGTCTTTGAAGGGAGGCGTGTCTGGTCGTTCGAATCCATCGCAGGTGGGTCAAAACGAGCGGACGAAGAAGAACTCGTCGAACGAGTTCCAAAGTGGCTGCGGTCGTCCGAGTGATGTAATCGTTCGTTGTGGTCTGCCTTTCGATTGGCCGTGTGTCGACTTCTCTGTTCGCGGATCTCACCGTTTGGTTCTCGTTGCATTCGCCAATTGTTTCTGTATCGAGTGTCTGGTCCCGTAGAATGAGACAGAAGCCGTTGGAAATTTCGACTTAACGTGAAAACTATGCTCGAAATGGTCAATTCGTAACTCTTCATAGGAAATTTAAGTACACGTAGTTTACAACGATTTTTATGGGAAAAGCTAGCCGTGTACGTTTGTGGGCATTTCCTTTAATTTTCTGTAGAGAATAGAAATTAAGGATCGTCATTCTGATTTCCTGGCAGAAACTTCATCGTTTCATCGTCGCCAGTGTCAACACTTTGCATCTTATTGACACTGTTTTGGAAGAACAGTCGTTTCGATTTTATGCTGACATTTTTCGGAAAATATTCTAACTCCTCCATTGTCTGTTGAAATAGGAGTGAAATTTGTCGGTATGAACATCTAGGAGTCGTAGGAAAATTAGGCAAATATCTTTGTTCGATTAACGCGAGCTTCTGATATCATTAACCATCAGAAGTCTCTGATCGACATACTCGATAGATGAAGAAATCGACGTGTTCCTTTGTTCATTTCTACCCAATCGTAAATAATTTTCCAACAATTTCAAGATCTTTCGATACGTCTATTCTTACGTGTATAAAAATCTTTGAATCTTTTGAAAATACTCAGAAAGGTGTACAGTTTCAGGTTCCTAAATTTCCTTTCTTTAAAAGCAAACTGTATAGAAATTGAAGAGATCTTTTTACCGCTTTTCAATACGTTTGCAATTTGAATATGCAGCAAGCGGACGAGCACGTGACAAGCTTACGCATGTGAAATACGTTCGAATCTGTCGAATCGTTGGAAAAGATGTAAATTTTCCTGCTTTATAAAGAGATGTTACGATTGAAAAGATTTTTAATGATTTTTTGAACGTGTTTGTCGAGTAGCAGGTGGATGGTAGCGGGGAAGGCAGACCCGGAAATGCCGAAGAGGATGTACATCCATCCTGATTCGCCGAGTAGCGGTGAGCAGTGGATGCAGAAGGTGGTGAGCTTCCACAAGCTCAAACTGACTAACAACATCAGCGACAAGCACGGCTTTGTAAGTACTGTACGTAACGCCAACCAAACAATTACTTACTTACTAGCCTAAGTTGGAGCTCCGAGTCTCGCAATTAATCGCTAACGTTTGCCCGGCTAACGACCTAACGATCGACCGATTAAAAGCTCGTTAGGCCGCGTGCACGCGGCAGTCTCCGTCCTCGACGATGACCACTTTACTACTTCGTTTCGCCAATTTTCTATCTGTTACATTAACATATAAATTTATTAACGCAAAAAATTAATCTATTTGGTCGATCGCTTACAACTTCGCGTATCCATATGAGCCTACAAATTAATTCATGGAAAAAATTATCGTTTAAAACTTGCCGCATGTTTTCTCAATGTTCTGTCTTCTATACCACGGTGTACGTTTATTAACGCGAAAGATTAATTCGTGGCAACCGAGTGGTCGATCTCTTACAACTTCCTGTCTACGTCGTGAATTTTCTATCTGCCATATCGCTCTGCAAATTCATTAGCATAAAAGGTTACCACTCAAAACACAAGCCATTCCTAAGATCAAGAATACGCTCATAAGATCTAATAACTTGAGCAAACTCGCTCGCTCTGCTCTCCACCTCCACCTTAACAAACAACGAGCTCCCAATACGCTGCCACGTTTCCCTATATCAAAATCTAAAAACTTGGCGGTATCAACCTGTTCCTGTTAATCGTTATAGATAGCATAAAATCTACCAAACGCGAGAAAACCTAAATTGTCATTGATCTATCCCTGATAGCTATTATGAATACTATAAAAACCTAACAATCTGAGCGATCACCTCGTACACGTCACTACCGTGTTTTCCACCTTTCAGCCCTAGAAAACGACAAGCCGATGATATACTGTCCCGTTAGTCTGTATGAAGTGCAGAGTGCAGAAAGCACTCGAATTAACCTATCTGCGAGAATTCGTGTGCCCATAATCCCAGCGGATTAAGTTATCGCGATGGATTTCGGCGTCAAGTAGTTGCAGCAGCCGGTGTCCCGATGGTGGCCTGGCCCGCTCCTCTCTATTAGCCTCGCCCTTGCCTCTTCCTGCCTCCTTGCCGGGTTGCATATAGTGGTCTCTCGATCGTTTTCTGTGAGAAGAAGACGAAGACGAAAAGAGAAAAGGGAGAGAGGGGAGGCCGTGGGTCTGCGGAAGCCAACGTCGGACCAAAGAAGCCTGGTTCTTTCAGCGGCCACCACTTCCCCTGGCCCCCTTTTGCCCGGTGGACGCTGCACCGTTCTCCTTTTTTGCGAATCCTTTTTGCGGCAGTCCCATGTCGGCGTCCTTTGAAGGATCCTGCATCGCTGGCTCGTGAAATCTAGTCCTCCAGGCCGGGGCCCAGAGCGATGTCAATGGTTGGCACAGCCCGACCTTTGTTACGACCAGCAGCCTTTCTCTTCCTCCTCGTCCTCCACCTCCTCATCCCTTCAGCCTACTCTCGTCTCTCTCTTCTCTTCTCTGCCCTGGTCTTCTGGTCCGATCGTTCCAATTTCTTCTTACTGCCGCACGAATTTCCTATTTTCTCAACATCTACTTCGATTTTTCCGGTTCATCGCGAAATCGATCTGCACGCAGCCGGGGGCAATCGCGATACGTACGCTCGACGTGTACTCGCAGATTTTTTAATGCCAGACGGTAGGTGCGATGCGATAACCGATAATAGGTTAATACGATCGTGTGAAATGGTGTCTGGTCCAAGTTTAATTCGGAATAGATGTTTCTGGCATTTCCTTATACCTAGAATTCTGAGATAGAGATGAATAAACGAATAACTTTGGATTTGGTAAGGCGAATGGAATTAGGATCGATGTATTTGTCAACTTCTCGCTCGTTTCCATATCTTCCTACCGCTGTATGGTGAAACACCGTGTGTCATATGCGTCAGCAGGTTTCCCATTTTCTCAGTCTTCCCTTGGATTTGTTCAGTTCGTTGTAAATAGGCACTGGATAGAGTTAGACACCTAAAACATGTATTTGCAGATTTCGTGACGAGAATTATGTTAATACATTTACCACGTAAAATGGTGGTGACAGTTGTCAACGAATGACAAAGTTTGAGAATATTTGGGAATTAATAAAATTACGTGGAATATGTGTTTTCCATATTTCTTTACACGAGCAACTCCAAGATAAAGAATGATAAATGAACAACGATATTGGGAAGACGAATAGAGTTAGGGTCGGTCTCTTTGTCAACTTCTTGGATGTTTTGATTTCTTCTTATCGTTCTATGGTGGAGCACCGGCTGCCGATACGCCACACCAGGCTTCTTCTCAGTCTTTTTTTTTTCGTCTTTCCATTTTATTTCGAATGGGTCCTCGATGAGGTTGGAGGTAACCACCGTGTTAACCACGGTTCACTTGTGTCTCCCAGACTCTATGAGCCTGTGCACGAGCCCAGAAAATGTATAAGAGACAGTTCTAAGAGGGTTGTTGGAGCCGGTCAACCCTTTCCGAATTCGGGGAAGACTCGAGGAGCATGGTTTTCAAGTATTGCTTTGGTTCGCGATATGTGGGGCGGAACGAGGCTTTCAAAGGTGATCATCAGCTGCTGGACCGTTATCTTGAGTGATTCGGAGATGTGTTGTTAGCTAGAAGGCTTTTTATTCGGTTTTCAACCCCTTTGTCACATGGATCGAGTCGTTTTTTCTAAATAAAACTCTAATCGTACGCGGTTTCCTATGGATTTTGATATTTATCTAGAAATGTACGTCGTTACAACGATGCAAACTATTCCTCGCGGACTATACTTCGATTTTAAATGCAGTCCGTTTTCATAAAAATAGGCGAAGGTGTTGAAATTTGCAGAATTTTTTAAACAGATTCGAAAGCAACGAAACGATGATCTAAATCTTCTCCAATTTCACGTGAATATATTATATGTCACTTTGAGAAAAAGAACCTACAACTCTTTCGAATTTCCAGTTTCTTTCGAAAATTAATTAAAAGTTGTTCGCAGGAGAATTCGGTTAAAAAGCAGACAAAGTGGCTACTACGAGTCCCTTGTTCCAGTGTACAGAAGACTAAGACATTCGAGTACATTTGCGTTGAAATATTCCAAACAACTTAATCCAACATAGGTGACCAATTAATGCTGTTAAAAAGGATTTCTCGAGTACTTTTCAAAAACCTGAAAACATCCTCGAAGCTGCGTAAGACCCTCTCGAGAAACACACCTCTGCTCACAAACCCTCTTCCACCCCCAAAACACAGTTCCGAAGTGTCCATCAAGTAACCACGAGAACCTTCATCTCAGGTAACAAAGAAAACCTCCAAGAACGACGACAAACTTCATCGAGTTTTCCACGAGGAATTGACCAAAGTCCGAATCCATTAACCCCGAAGACACGGTCCGATGAACAGGACGATCCCAAAAATTCCCGCGCTCCTGGCAAGCCAAATTCACAAAGATTTCAAGTCTCCTTTAAACAGAAAAGGAAAGGGAAGAAAAAGGAAAACGGGAGCAACAGGAGCTGACCGTTTTCCCCGGTGTTTGTTGACCTCGTGGTCCTTTAGCTGGAGCTGTGTTTGCTCGTGTGCCAGGGGTCTAAAGACGAGCACTCGAGGAAGCCATCTCGAAGGACTCGAGACGAGTCGAGTGTCTCATTTTTGTTTGTCGCCATGGGATTTTCCCGACAAAAGGCAGCCGAGGATTACGGATCCGTCTGCTCCCTATGAGTCCGAGTGCTGTTGGCGCTAATTTTCCTGATTTTCGCCTGACTTGTCTTCCAATTGTGTCGTGGTTCGAGGAAAATTAGGGAAACACCGAGAGTCAAGTCGAAATCCGTATTCCAGGGACGTCTGAAACTGTTTTCTTGGGACTGTCCAAGCTTCGTCTAACGATCCGCCTTTTGTTTAAACGGTTCTTAAAGTGATTGACTTTAAAGCGAAGCTATTAAATAAGATCTTGGTTCGATAGGCGCGCCAAGGGTGAAGCTTCTAATGGCGAGATTTTCGACATTCTTTAAGCGCTACTTACACTTTCACCTAAAAGTTTTTAAGATTCAAACGCAGTAGTTTAGTGCTGCCGAAGGCTCATTTGTACATATGGAAGGTCGTTTGTCTACTGATGGATCTTCGTTTGGTTAGTTCTGGAGGAAACCTTGGTTTAAAAAGTGTTTGAATGGTAGTAGGATTCAGGCAATCCTTTAATTGCAGCTGATGGTTTGGAGTAAATTTTAGAGATTCAAAGACGGAAGAGGACGTATCTGTACATACACAGAAGCTCGTCAGTCTGCTACTGGCTTCTCGTTCCATTAGGTAATTTTCCAGCCCTAAGTGGTTGGAAAAATTACAAGATAATTTCGTCGCGGGATTCTTGTAACTCCCTTGTACGCTTTTCAGCATTCGTCTGAAATTTCACCGATTTAATCGTAAGAGTGTTAATAAAATTTCAGAGTCTTTTATCATAACACGTCACAACATAGACGCACGTAAATGTTTTCTCTGATAAACGGTCCAGTACTTTTGTGAACCAGTTGTATGTCAGTTGCAGGACAGAGAAACGACGTAGGAGCGACAGAGGCTCGGAGTCGCTGGTTTTCCCTCGATTTAGTCGTTCTCCGCGCCACTTGATCCGCTACCTTTATCAAGAATACTTGATCTCGGCGTTTAATCCGCGCCGCGAGCAGGCATCCGTCGTCCTTTCAGCCGGGATCGGCCAACTGCTGGCATAAAGAAGATCCGGCGACTCCTCGTTTTCGAGTGCTTCGACAAAAGCGCAACCTCTCCACGTCTGGCGTCGGTACCACCGCTCTTCTCGCGAGTATCTATCTCCTTATCTGTCGTTCTTAGATTTTTCAACCTGAATTTCCTCCTCGAATCTGTCATAAGCGAATCTGACCGATATTCTCGTAATGGGAAGATGGATGGAATCGTAGAATTACGAAATTGTGATTTGTTAACTCTTGGAGCATTTGGAAATTCTTAATATTTGTTACCGATTCGTCGATCGATCGCAAGACTCTGCTGAAATTTTCTAAGCTTCCTACGTGTCAAATGGAGTTTAACGATACGCCAAAGTCGACAAAGTAAAGCGTGTGTTATTGGATGGAAAGGTAACTTAGAACTCGTTTGGCAAACTGTTTTAGAATACGCGAAGAGTGTTTGTAGACGTTGATCAAGCGAGTAACACTTTTGACAGCAGACGATGACAAATATCAGAAATTGAAGACCAGTAGGTGGTTAGAGATAGAAAGATATTAAAATAAGCAAGAAACTCTGTGTAGAGCAGCCGCTCCAATTAACTTGATAACCCTCCAACTCCTCCACAGCTTTAAACCTCTCGTATTTCCTCAAATTTTCCTCCACCAACGCAACATCTCTTATTAAACCCGTACCAAAGATTATTTAAAAATCCAGTCAGCCTGCCAAACCTTCGTACAAAATATAAAATCCTACTCGGCCATGTTGGACGTCGAACATCAGCGAGAAACTTCGAGAAGCGAACAACCTTAAAAAAGAAAAAAAAAAAAAATATAATAAAAGTAGTAAAAAAAAAAAAAAAAAAAAAATGGAATCAGTCAGAGACAGGTCCAATCGGAGGTTGGTCGGAAAATCAGTTTTAATGTCCATTTCCCGCGGTGCACCGTTCGAGCCGGTATCCTTTTTCCAATATTCCGAAAATTAAAACGGGAAACAATCAGCGCGGACGAACGAATCGAGCGAAACTGGATCAAACGTGCCTCGCAGCTTTAATTATCCAGTGTGTCCAGGCTTCGATCGCGAGTGGAAAAGCTTCGTACCGGCGAGAGGAGCCGAGCGATACGCGGGAAATTGCACGCTCCCGTTTTTTTTCCTCGTCCCGTGATTTGCTTAGCGTGTACCTGCACACCTGTAGTTCTGCCTCTCTGCTCTGTCGACATGTCGCTTAGCGTTCCATTACCATCCCTCCACCCCGTACCACCCCACCCCATCCCATCGTTGATTTTTCCCATTTTACCCGCGGTGACTCGCGATCGAAATTGTTCCGAGCGCGGAACAGTCATCACGAGTGGAAAAAATTGAAGTGTATCGGGTGATGAGGCTGATGGGTGCGCTTGGTGGGCTTTGGGGTGGTTGAAGAGAGAGAGAGAGAGAGAGAGAGAGAGAGAGAGAGAAGGGAGAGACAATGTTATTTCTAAAGTTGTTTAATGGTTTAGGAGGTTCCTTTTGATTAGAATGCTACAATGATGCTAGAATTAAAGCTTTGAAAAGTCTGTCTTTAAGAAAATCTTGATAGTTTGGTAAAATGGTCCGTGTTCTTTATCGCGTAGATAGCATTTCTTGGTGTTTTTACTGTGTACGTAATCGTATTCGAATTTTAAGCTAATGTATGTGCCATGTGTGTATTTTATTGATCTCTGCCTATCGGCTACAGATTAAAATTGATTTACATAGATCTGTCATTCACATTCTCATTCAACCTGGATATACGTTAGTTTTGATGTAACTAATTTAATATAACGATCGTGTTATTTGTAATATAACAATTATATTCTACCACGTTGTAATAATTATGTCCCAAGACCTTCGAGTGGATGCATAATCGTTTCTAGAATTTTATTTGCCGTAGCATTAGTTTGTCCCACTACACGTGGAATATCAGAATGAAGAACAACGTGGAAACGAGATACGAAAATGAAACGTGGATGCGAAATATCGAACGATATTAAAGTTGGCAACTCTTAAAACCCACATCCACTTCACGGTGATTAATGGGCACAGAAACAGCATTGTTAATTGAACAAAAAAAACCCATCAACCTTCCCTATTCTTCCGCCGAAAACCCTAAAAAAAAAAAACACGTTTCTCAACGCCGATTGCCGGTAACAACATCCTAATACACAGAAACTAAAAGAGGGACAAAAGGGCAAACAAACAGGGACAGACAAACAACGAATTACTTTTTGTTGAACAAGAGCTCGACGTGGTTACCTTTTTTCTTTCTTTTTTTTGTTTGTTTCTGTACGCTAGTCCCACGCGTTTTCGTTGCGTGCACGCACCCACGCGGCTTAGCACACGCGTGCGCTCGCTCGTTCACACGCACACGTTGTCTCATTACGGAATCGCGTGCGCGTCGAGGCGTCGTTCGTGTGAGCTTCGACCGTGGTCGGGGGCCATTTTGCTGTTCGTCGTGCGACCAACACCGACCCGATTCGTGTTCCGTGCACTCGCGTGTCCTGCACTCGCGAGCGTGTTGCACGCGCCATTGCGCTGCACCACTCCCGCCTACACCCTCTTTGATTTCGAGCTGGGACCATGTGGACACGTACCTGCAGTATGTTGACACTCTGGTCGATTTGTATTAACAATACGCGAATGTTACTTAAAATATATAAATTTATAGGAAGGTAACGATGAAAATCACTGTTTACTATTTTCCCGCGAAATCAACAGTTTCATAGACATAAAGTTTTGCATGCAGCTACGTACTTGTATCAGGTTGTCCGAAAAGTTTCTTTCGTTTTATGAGGAAGTAATAGACGCACAATGTTTTTTGTTTTATATTGTTTCATCGAATTCATTCTGTTGTGAAAGAAAGACACTTTTCGGACAACCTAACGCAATAGTATTTAAAGTGCAGCGTGAAATCAGGTGTTAGATTTGGGAAATTTGACGACTAGACTGTCAATGCTCGTGCAAATTCATTTTTCCACCGAACGTAATCGATAAACCGAGGCTTTAATAAAAAGTTGCCTCTATACTGTTAAATACTGTGAATTGGGTGTACATTATTTTATACATATAATCATATATATAATACAAATATATTTATATATATATATATGATCGTATATAAAAAGCCGATTAAATTAATTTGGAGAAGTCAATGGCGTTTGTGATCGTCGTATCTTACAGAACAATTTTGTTACTTTACAGCATCTATATCTGCAAATTCTTTAATTCATTAATTATAAGACAGATTAAAAAGTGTATTCTAAATAGACAGGAAGATTCCCAATATTGATAAAATTATTGCCACTTAAACAGCAGATGAGATCGAATAAGAATGATCAGGTTGAAATTTTCCGAAATGTCATCAATCGCGTTTGAAGAGTATAAGGATAGGGAAGGGCTTAGACCCTCTCTCGCAGACGTCTCTGTGAATCGTTTGGCATGACCACATTCGGCACGCACTCCTGCAGATTTCCCTCGGGGACGCCTCTCTACGGTAACGATCGCGCGCGCGAATTCTGCGGCAGATTCTAACCGGAACGACGGGGGTGGCGAAGAGGTGGATTTCACGAGGGCTCGTTCACACGTTCCTTTCTGGCTCCGGTGAATTTGCACGTCCCTCGGCTCTGATTATACCCGAATAAAAGCCTTTTTTTTTAAATCTCTTTTTCGTTTGCTTTTACTTCCCTTTTCTTTTCCCTCTGAAAACCCGTGTTTTGGCTGCGTCGATGATTTTTCGATGAGCAACTCGGAAAATCTTGTGTAGTCGTTATCGTCCGCTAACGAACTCGTTA
Source organism: Bombus terrestris (assembly GCF_910591885.1). Lineage (NCBI taxonomy): Eukaryota > Metazoa > Arthropoda > Insecta > Hymenoptera > Apidae > Bombus > Bombus terrestris. The sequence goes on from NC_063276.1 coordinate 4,048,967, forward strand.
ATATCGATCAATTAGAAAATTTCGCTAACGATATTTTTCGATCGTAGTTCTGACTTCATAAAAGTAGCAAACAAAAGACACAAAACGGATACGTGGAACGCGTGTCTCTGGTCTGACGACCGCTTTCACGCGAATGTTTGTGCGCACGAGGAAAAACGTGACGATTACTTTGAACTTCACCAATATCGTCAAACACCATAAACGTCCCACTTTGTTCGCGATCATCAGTTTCTCCACACAGCCGTACAAATGGCTCGCAAGGTTAGCAAAAAGCTGCGTCAACGCGGTCGACAAACCTTTCCTCTGAACATGGAGAACCACCCAGTCGACAATCTTCGTCATTCTTGATCCCTGAACATGCACATTTACTATGGCGATGAAGAGAAAGTTTAAATAAAGTAGCAAGTATAAAGAGACAGTATAATGAATTTATATTTAATAAGAGCAACGAATAAATATAATATATAGTATAAAAGAGACATAATTGTTAGCTTGCCATAAATTACCAGCTTTAAACATTGGAGAAATTCCAAGTTGCGAAATGTAATATAGAAAAATATATAGAATATCCAAAGTGTGATACTTGGTGCCATATTTAACAGGTGAAACGATCTTCTATGTAAATTCAATTCTTTTTAATTACATCGATAAAATCTGGAATTTGCATTAATATCAGCAACCCAGTTATCAATATGGCGAAGAGTTGATAGTACGGAAATTGCTAATATTCACAACGTAGCGGCGTTAAGCTTTCAAGCAGAGATTTCACACGCACCAAAGGCGAACTCAAAATAGTCACTTTGTTGGTATTGCTCATTTTAGTAACTTTCTACTTAAATACTAATCTAAATTTTCCTTTACCCACCACTGTGTTACTATGTCAACGTGGAAAATCCAAATGCTAGAGACTGTAAACGCGCCAAAGACGAACCCAAAGTTCTCGCTTTCTTCGTACTGTTCAGTTTAGTGCTTGCTACTCCGATACTAATATTAGTATCTATCATTGTACGGTATCGTAGCCGACGCCGACGTAGCTTCATGTTCCATAGTCGATTAACGATCGCGCATTCCATATCAAGACATCATCGCGTCGAGTCGATTCAGTGCCGGGCAATTTGCGTTCGTCGAGCGAGAAACGGGCGTGGAATCCGGTCCATAGTGGCTGCTGATCGTTATAATAAATGGGATAATGACATAACGGGTACGCCACGAACGTCGAGGGGGCCAGATACGCGTAATTATTGCGTTTGCATCAGCGCATCGCGGTTCCCTTCGTTTCCTATCTATGACAAGGGTGAGACCTAAACGAGAAGGTTTTCTTTACGGGTGAGATCCTTCGTTCGTTCTTCTTGTTATTAGCTGCCACTGTTAGTTCCTTTAGATACATGTTGCGTTGTGCAATTATGCATTTTCTACTGTATAAATTAATAAGTTACGTGAGTGTATAAACGTTCTTATCGCGTAGATTGAATATACAATTTTTCCTATTTATTGCCTGCTAGGATTCTTCAAATATTAGGTTGTCCGAAAAGTGTCTTTCTTTTACAGACGCGTCTTTTACAGCGATGCATCTTTATACAAACATGAGACCTAATCTGTCGAACGTTGTGATCTTTACTTTGACAGAACAAAATGGATCGTACGTAATTCGATAAAAATAATAATAATAAATGTAGTAATAATAAATGTACACTGGTCCCTCATTTTATTCGCTTGAAACGAATCCACGGATACTCCGCGTAAATCGAGCGACCGGTGTATTTGCATTTAACGGGAAGAGTAGAATCTCTTGGACTCGAATTGTTTTAGAAAATTAGGAAATCTAACTTTTCTTTTTCGTTCCCATCGAAACGGTTCATCGACTTTCGTCTCTTTGGATCTTCGCTTTAGGTAAATTCGTTGGATCGTTATATGGTCGACTATTATCTGCTAGGATCACTGACGCGCGAGCACATGGAAGCGCTGTTCCACGGACCAAATACAGTTTCCGGATTTCGTGGAATCGAATATTCGTTGGAGAAAATTAAGATTAATCTACGTACGCGAATCGAGCATTTATCCAACTCTGTTAAGAAACTCTGGCCGCAACTGGTTACAACCTTCTGATCAGGCGCTACAACGCTAAATTAAAGCTACGTACGGTTAGAAGTTTCCACTTTTCTACTTATAATTGCTTCAGTTCGTATAATCACGCCTGATAAGAAAACTTCGTCGCAAGCTCTGTCTATAACCGGCATCCTATGGGAACACAGCAAAAGACAGCGCTTGGTTTCATTAAACCGGCAATTTAACTCGACCAAATACAACGCCATAAGATTCGTTCTACAGAATCTTCAACTTCTGCAATCGACCAAGGCGATTAAATTTCCCCATGCAAATCTCTCACGCCCATGTGTATAATAACTGGACTTATAGTCTGGCAGAAAGATCGTCCTTAAAAGATACTTAAACTGCCGTCTCTTTGTACCTTTATCGTACAAGACACTCGCCAGGTGGGCGTACGAAAGTCGACGTGTTGGCGAGGAACGATCGGTTTTCCAGGCGGCAAGAGGCGTGTGTGGGTTGATCGAACCGCGTTAATTCCACGATAAAATTACTTGGCCGACTCGTTTCATTATCTGCTGTTTAGCGCCTACTCCTCCGGCCCTAACAACCCTTGCCGTCCATCGCGGTGACTGATTACAATCTTTATAGCACGCGGCTCGTTGGACTTCGTTAGCCGGTGTCTCCAACACCGATGTCGTGCAATTATCCTCGCCGATAGCAGCTCGACTCCGATCGTAATCGCCAGTTTCGACGCTACGTGCTTTTATCAGAGTTACCTGACCGTCTTTTGTCCGCCGTCGAATGAAATTGTTTCGAGCATACGGTGTAAAGTCTGCGACGAGAATTAGCTTGTCCGAAAAGTTTCTTTCGTTTTATAAGGAAATTATTGAGAATTTTGAGAATTTTGCATCTTAATAGCCGAAATAATGCTATAGGAACAGTAAATTTACACTTAGAATTTATATTAGACAAATTATATATTTATTTGATAAACAATTTCAAAGATATTCATCGATACACATTTGCACGCGTCTCAGCACTTTCATTCATTCGTTTTCGAGACAATTAAAAATGACATAAAATTGTACGTATCTCAATAAGACGCACGATGACTTTGTTCTATATTAGTTTAGAGCATAATAATAGAAATAGAACGAAATGGATCATATCTAATTCGATAAAATAATATAAAACAGAAATTGTTGCTCATCACATTATGAAACGAAAGAAACTTTTCGGACGACCCAACACTAGCGCGCAATACGTTTATTTTCCAGCGAAGCGTTCCGTGTTTGTCAGGTTCTATCGGGTCGAGTAACGAGTTTCTTATCGTTTGATTGCTCGAAAATTAGAAAAACACTGAATTTTTTACGAAACGTGAAAATATATTTCGACTCGTTTTAAGTGAAATTCTTGACGCTGTTTAATCTTTAAACTCGATCGAACGAGAAAGAATGTTGGAAGAATCGTCGAAGGAGCTTAGCAAAGGTACTGAACATTTTGATACGTGCGTATCTCTAGATGCATAAACTGTTTGATGACGTAAACGTTGTACGCGATTGGCGCGGAAACTACTCGAGTTCTATTTGTCAAGCTGAATTTCCTCAGACACCGTTGCACGTTCCAGTGGTTAAGAAGCTACTCAACTAGAGAACCGCGTAAACCGGGAACAAGAATATTCCAAACACCATTTTCTCAGTTTATCTTGGAATTTTGTCCTACCAGCTATTTGCATACGTCGTTTTGTAATAAACGAGCAAGTAGATAATTCCCTTTTGAAAATCGGCCATTAATCGGATACTTACGTAACGAGAAATCGATAGAAAATGAACTAGTGTGGCTTTTGAGAAGCTGGTTTTTTAGCATCGCGTATGCCTCGTACTTTCGACAGTTCGTGACAATATAATAAGAAGCCCGAAGCTATGCAGAAAATAAAACGAGAAAGCGGACCATAACGTATATTCGTACAAGATGCGGTGGCTACCTCCAGCCAATTTCTGGAAAACGATACCGGCTCACGTCGAATTGCACGTGTCGAATGCTAATGCGCGGCTGGCACCTGCGCCGCTGCCAATAAGAACCGAACAAGGCGAAAGGCGGTTATTCATGAACTGCAGTCTCGCGCGCGATCGGCGGGGGCAAAAAGGGTGGCAGAGAGAAAGAGAGAAAAAGGGAAAAGAGGTAGGACGACGTATGCGGGTGCTGATTAACGACCAAGGGCTAGTCGCAGTCTGGCGACACGGGCCTCGTTCTTTTAATCATCAAATTATTGCATTAGAAATAAAAATACGAAATAAAACGAAACACACAAACTTTTGCCAATATAACGGAAATCGTTACTGGTCATTTTATTTCGTATTTTATTCGCTGGTAGTACAGTTGAATTAAACGAAGAATTTCGAAATTAAACGATCTAATCGTAAATTGTTACGGCGTCCAGTGGCTCGATGATGACAGTTTAAGAGTCGAGAGGACAAGCCTGCTTGTCGTTTGTTATCAGGGACAGACCATAGTCGGTCAGGTTCAAGGCCGGTGTCGCAAGAGATTTTCCCTCGTTCGCTAATTTTTTCGTTTGGCGACGTGGTTAAAGAGCTTTCGGGAGTTTTGGAAGATCGATTGCCGTTAAGGGGCACGCACATGCGACGCGCTCTGGTAAAAAGAAATTAAGAAGGTGAGTTTGCGGGATAAACGCGTTGAAGGTTACGCACTCGTTGAGAATTATGCACTCGAAGTTATGCAGTGGGGTTGCCTGTTTCGTTACCAGCTGCGTTACGCGTTTCGTTTAAGGTTGATCAGGCTACGTATACATAGGAACTCTACGTTATCTTCGAGCAGTGAAGCTTACGCGATCAATTAAAGACGTTTTGTAATTTTAATTAATGCGATAAACAAGCGCCTACTTTCCTTATTGATACGTTACTTTAATTGCGAGTTCCGAAGTCGATAATTATTGGGAAATTCGGTTTGATCTCGTTGGAAAAGGCATAATTTTGTCTACAGAAAACATACGAAAAAGAAAAAAAGAATGATTTTTTCTCGTCTGAATCGTTTCTTACCAAAGCGCGTCACATTTAACGTCAAACGTCATATTTTTACAATTTACAGAAGATTTAAAGACGCGAAGTGGATACCCGATTCCTTAAATTGAGGCTCTCTGGAAACGGATTAATCGTTTCGTTCCAATGGAAAGTTGATGGGCCGATTATTCAAATGTTAAAGAAACGAAAGAAAGGACGAAACTGACCCAAATTCGGCGTTTCGGTGGGCGAAATTACAGGCAAACGCCAGTTGCCCGGGCAGAAGTCAGGCAAAGCGTGGTTCTCTCTTTATCTGGTCGAGTTGACCGCGGCACGGAAGTCCAGCAGACCACCGCGCACGCCACGAAATTACAGTGGGAACACGGAACCGTCAGGTTGACCTCGCGGCGAGCTTAAGCCTCGTGCACAACGATCCTCTCTCTCTCTCTCCTTTTTCTCTTTCTCGCCGTTCTGTTCTCTTCGTGGTTCATCAAAAGCGACGGCTGACTGACAGCTGTCACACGCCGACGCTCCTTTTGTCTGGGTGAATTCGTAAGTGAACCAGTTGGAAAGATCGATAGTCGATTGTAGAGATCGAGAACACGGCGCAAAACCGCGACAGCTGTTGCCTCCGGTCGATCATCGTCTCTCTTTGAAGAAGTTGGACGCGACAGGTGACACGCGCCGCCATAAATCGTGAATTAGAATGTCAGCTGGCGTTATCAGGCCGCGAGTCGACTGTCGTGCGACTACTTACGCCCTCGATGGATAGGGAGGCGCTGGGACAGTTCGCTTTCTTCCCTGCAACTCGGTCGAATATTTTGATCCGTTGACTGCAGGTCTTCCTTCGCCGATAGTTGAGCAAATTCAGTGTAATCTCAGTTTGCTTCGGTAACTACCAAACCACTGTCTCGATTTCCTGCTGCGATTATATTTCTCTAGCGTTAAGAGTGTCTGAAATTTGAAGGAAACGGAGAAAAGTGTGGTCGTCGTTGGGAAACGTTTAACGCGCAGTGAGAATCGTACATGTCGTGTTTTAAGGTTCAACGTATGAGAAAATTCCCTTGGCCAATCCCTGCGCAGAATTTCTCGTTCTAATTGAGTCGTCGTAAAAAGTTCAATGTGCTTTTACTATTAAAAAAAAAATCGTAATACTCCTATGCAAAATTTCTGGTTCCTATAACAAAAATTCCAGTTTCCAAAATATTTGTCAAACGTTTTTTTAGCATCTCGTGAACGTTCGTTTGTTAAAACTTCAACGAGATAGCGTGAAACCATAAAAATTGCAGGATCGCTGCGAGATGCGCCTTCCGAAGCGATCTAAAACCACAAAATCGAAGAAATCCTTCAACCTCGCGATCTCCAGTAGATAACAAAAATGTCTATCGCTCCAAAAAATGCACGAAACCATCCTTCGTCTACGATTCCAACTACTCCTCCAACTCTCCTCTCTAAAAAAAAAGAAAAAGAAAAGAAAAATAATCCACATTGTCCTGACTTCTCCGAGACACTGTGGATCCATTAATAACCGACGATAGCCACCCCCGGGACACAGTGTCGGGCGACTAGACTCCTAGAAACCTCTACGGCTGTCTCCCACAGCCGCAAAGAACCGTCGTTTATGTTCGGTAGTGGGGCGGTGGAAGTTTCGGGGCGGTCGCAACCCCCGTCGGCTCGTTTTAATAGAATCGAACAGGCTTGTAAGGCGATCCCGAACGATCTGTCTTGCCAATCCAGTCTTATCCAATCGAGAGTCGCCGCGTTTCTCACCCTCTTGCCGGCGGACGCAAACACGCACAGCAACCCCTGGCGTTAACGGAAGGCGAAGTTGCACGCGAAGGGCGATGCTGATGGATTCCCGCGGATCTTCTTGTGATGTGTAATGGCGATCCACAGAGACGGATGCTTTTCTTCTGAATGGTTTTACGTGTGTCAGGGGTGGGACACAAGGGGGATGAGAGTCGCCGGACGAATTGTAAGAGGGTTTCCACTAGCTTCTTTTTTGGGGTGAACGTACATATGTCGGTATATATGGAGGGACGGAGCAACTGGAGTTTCGCGGCTCCGGAAGATGGCTGATGGAAGTAGGTTTTTAGGGTGAGTTTTTGACGGGCCAGGCAAATGATAATTGGATAGGAAGGTTTAGGTGATACGCGAAGCTTTCTCCATACGGAAACTCGAAAGTGTCGAAAGTGTCGAGGGGTTGAACGACGATCTGTTTGCGCAATGGTTTGGAAAGAAGGTTTTTCGAAAGTATATTTTCCTGAGCAGAGTACGAACTTTTATGCAAATTTATGTTTCAGCGAATAAATATAAGTAAAGAAACCAGACTGGTGTTGAAATACCGTCGATGGAATTTTAGTATCACCAGGTAGTATTGATACGTTGCCTGATGATGCCGATGGTTTCTATTGTTTTGTGAGGAAATAATAGACGCACAATATTCTTTGTTTTATATTATTTTATTGAATCATGTATGGTCCATTTTGTTGCCATAGAAATTCAAAATGACGTATGGAATCGTATTTGAGGATTGGAAAATATCAATCAGCGATAATTTCGTGATTCTACTGTACAGTTTTGCGTAGATTTCCTCTGTACAGCTGATTATTGCTCTGTGTTCATCGAACGCGTAAAGAACAGTATATGAATATGCGGTAAACGATCTACCGATCTACCACATTGTGCTCTCGTTCAAGTTGTACTTTTTCAAAAACTAAGCCTAGAATAAATCTGATGAAAACGACTACTTTGTAATTTTATATGAACAAATTTTAATGTTTTATCAAATATACAGCGTTACGTATCTTTCCATACATCTTGCGCTTAAATTTCTCTAGTATAAGTTTTGTTCCTTAATCGTTGGCGATTCTGTTGTTAAAACGACGCGTTTCTTTATATCCACCTAACCACCTAACTATACCTTTCATACCTATTGCAACGTAGCTCGTATTTCTGCACATCAGAAGGCTTTAAACGTCACAATAAAATATTCAACATAAAAATGAAAGAAGAAATCCCACGTACGACCAACGATTCTCCTATATTTTGCTCAAATTCGATTCTGAGAACCAAAATAAAAAAAAGAAGAAAAAGCGCGTCGAAATTAGCCGGAAGAACAGGACAGGGTTAAACCCAACTAACGTTCCTTAACTCGCTCGCTTCTTGTAACCCAGAAACGGAGAGTTTCAAAGCGACTTTCTCGAGGCCACGTCGACGAAAGACGTATCAAAATAATCGAACGTTGACGAAGGCCAGACGAAAAAGAACAAAAGACACGGAGGCTCTAATTAGGGAAAGAAACGCGTGCTCCTTGACGAGACTGGCCGAAGAAAAGAGCTGGAGTTCGGCGGTGGCTGTGTTCTGCAGCCTGTATTTCGCATCGCCTTTGCGTTTGAAGATCGTCGAACGCGCGGCGAAAAACTGTGGAAAAACAGGGATTTAAAAAAACGGACGGCTCAAAGGCGAAACGCGGAAATTGCCCCCGACGCTTTTACTTCCGTCAAACCCACTCCCGACGGAGAGGAAAATTGAACCGACGATTTTTCTCTTGCGCCGATTTTCACCCGAGAATACTTGTTTTTGAATTATCAATAACAAACATTTCACACAGGGAATTCCTAGGAAAAAGCTTCTTGAACGTTCTTCTCTTGCTTTGTACATTCTCCAATTTTCGGATTGAAAATGATTTCCTCGATTTTTCTATGACGCTTGGTTTTCAATTAATCAGCAACGAATCGTACAGGAAATTTCTTGGAAAAATTTCTCCAACCTTCTTCCCTTTCTTCTCGGATTGAACATGATTTTCCCAATTTTTCTATCTCTATATAATACAGAATGCCTACTTAGTTTTGTGTCATCAACAACGAATTCTACAGAGAATTTCACGAAAAAATTTCTGAAACGTTCTTCTCTTCCATACATTCTGCAATTCTCGGATTGGAGATAATTTGCCCAATTTTCTATCTTTACCTGTTTCAACGTGTAATTGTTAGTGATTGATGACGCGTGATTTAATCGATACCGTATAGCGGATACGCCGGTTCGTGAAAGTATTTTGACGCTTGATTAATGATTCCTCTATTAGTTTGTTGCATTCATCGACTGATTTTTCTATCGGTTCGTTCTCTTCCTCAACGACCAGAGCGAAATAAGTTCACTCCATTGGCCAACTTTCTCGTTGCACGTACGTACGAACGATCGAACTATACGTTTACACTTATTCAGCTGTAATTGAGTATCATTAATATCGAAACTTGTAAATTGCCTCGCTCCATTCTCAGACGATAATCAATTCGAAGATACTGCTAGCGAATATGGAAAATTGGAAGACGAAGGTAGCAAGAAATTGAGAATTTGGCGAAAGATGATTTTTCTGAAAGGAGGCTGATTGCTGGTTCAGCGGCGGCATAAAATTTCGTACGTCGACTATCTGAAACGTTGGTTCCCAAGGCAGTCGACAAAGTGTAACCTCGAAGCAACTAAATAGTTTTTGTAGAATCCTGCCGGCTCTTGGATGGTCGGTAAGAAGATGTTCCTGAAAGAGTTCTTTCTCGGAGAAGGGATCCTAGGCTCTCTCGTTGAAGGTAATTTACCACCCTTGACGATGTTTTCGCAAACAACTGACGCTAAAGTCCCGGCCGCTTCGCCTGGAATAATTCTAAACGCCGCGAGAGCGTGGAAGAAAGAATTCTGAAGGAAGCCGCGGGCTTTTATCCCGGTGAAACACGGCGGAAAAGTTTCTTGTAATTCGAGACGAGAATTCTTTAACGCGCTATATCATCCACGCTTGTTAATTCTTCTTGTAAAATTAATCGTGACCCGTTCAAAGAAACGCCGTTTTTTACGCCACGGACTTTGAAAAACTTGCCGCGGAATATTCTTCGCTTTGAATCATTAGCAACGAATCGCGTAGCATATTCCCTATTCCCGAAACGTTCTTCCCTCATTTCGCACTTTTCCTCATTTTTTTCCAGTTGAGAATGGTTTTATGTTTAAGAGATTCTTTTCATATTTTCAGTAGAAAATATCTTGATCCTGAGAATCGTTGTCTCGCATCATTTTCTACTTCTCGGATGTGAAAATCATTAATTGGAAATCACGCAAGGTGTAGTGCAAAATTGTGAAAAATATGTCAAATGTTCCACCGTTAATCTACATCCTCTTGCAGTGCTATACTTGGAAAGGTTCTTTAGAATTTCCCATATCTTGCCCTTAAGTGTCCAGAAAGTTCAAATTGTCTAAAATTCGTATTAATTCTTTCAATAAATTTTATTTCGCCTTCCATTTTGCAACATAGGATACAAAAATAGTTTAAAGTGAAAACCCCGAGGAACACAGTTTTCTATCAAAGCCTCTAAAAATTCAAATTACTCAAAAACAACGCTAAATCTGCAAAAGGTTCCCAACTATTCCGTATCATTCTCACATTTATGCTAAACGAACTTAATCGAAACTTCCAAAGCAAAGGCCAAGACTAACGATAATGATAATAATAATAAGAAGAAGTCTCAGAAGTCTCAAAATTCAAACTACTCAAAACCAACTTCCCAATTATTTCGTATCATTGCCATCCCTTGCGCGATAACAATCCTAATGCAAACTTCAAAACCTAAGACCAAAAATAATAATAATAAGAAGAAGAAGAAGCCTGAGAAATATATTTCTCAAATTCCACCGAGATTCAAACTATCGAGAACGAACGATGAACCTGCAAAAATTCCTAAACATCGCATATCATAGCCGCCTTTGCGCTGAAAAATAAACGTAACGCAGAAGTTTGAGAAACACATTTTCCTCGCAGATCCTGTCAGAATGCAACACTACCCGAAACCAAGGCGAAGCCTGGAAAAAATTCCCAACTATCCTGTCGTATCGTTCCCACCTCTGCTCTATGCAACAAACCTAACCGAAGCTCGCAAACCTAAGACCAAGACTAATAACAAGAAGAAGAAAAAGTAGAAGAAGAAGAAGAAGAAGAAGAAGAAGAAGAAGAAGAAGAAGAAGAAGAAGAAGAAGAAGAAGAAGAAGAAGTTCATCCAAGGCAGAGGCCGATTTGCAAAGCTTGTTAACAAAGAGCAGAGAAGACGACAAAGAGCGTAACCACTCCGCTCCTCGCCATCCCTCTCCCTCATTGCGCGCTCGCGCTTCGTGTGAACGCTCCAACACGCACACTCGCGCGCGCCTACACATACACACCTTCAGGCATTCTCAGTCTCACGGGGCAAACGTGCATGCGCGTGCACATATTGCACATACGACGCAGCATATGCGTCGGGGAAGCAAGAAGGGCGTTTCTGGAGGCGGTCGGCCGCCCCCACTACGTGTCTGCCAAAGGGCCAGGGGTGGGGAGAGGGTGAGCGAGACAGGGAATGTGCAGTGTATCCTGTGGAAGGGCAGACACAGTCCCTTCCACCGATCCAACTGTCCCTCGTGTTCCTTTTTTGCACGCGCGTTCGAAAAGGATCGCTGTAAGAGACCCGTGGAGGGGGTGGAAGAGCCGTGGGCAAAGGGTTGGTTTAATCCCACACGCTGCTGGACCCTGTCGGAACTGCTGTTTTCGTCGGGCAATTTTCGCCGACGCGCTCGAGGTGTCGTAATTTGTGCGACGTTAAGGGATGATCGAGGGTGGTTTTTTCGTGGAGGATGGAGGTTTCGGTGGAAACGAGGGACGTTCACGGGGTCGATGGTAGGAAGTTGGTTAGGTTCGCGGAATTTGGTTAACTGATCGCGTTTGTTCAGTTAGACGGTGTCAGGGGTGGTTTCTTGGAGGGCGATGGAAAATTAAATGACAGTTTCATTTTATTTGTTTTCGAGTATTACATTTTTCTTTGCTCTCGTGCAGTAAATTTAATTTACCGGTCTTCCTACTGTCGGATAAAATCGATCGTAGGGGATGGTTTCTGAGAGGGTGAATGGGAAAATTGGAAGTCGCGTTCTCTTTGTCTCTTTTGCATTTAGGCTTGAGCGATCGAAATGGAATAACTTTCAAGTATCTCGAGTCAGTTTCATTTATCCTCCTTCTACAATTCGTTTTACGGCTGTTCAATTTAATATCAAGTTATCTGAAGAACTTATCAAGCATCTGAAACATCGTTGGAAAATCGTCGTTTCGTTAATCGGGAAATTTGACTTGCAGTTTGATCGTCTACGTAGAAATGTCTTTCGTGGAACGAACAAGTGCAAGAAGGAAGAAATGCAAAGAAGGAAGAAGAAGAGTAAACCATAATTCTCAAAATAACGCGTTCTTATCGTATCTCGTATAGAAACTCGTGAAAGCAAGAGGCCGAAGAAAGAATTGCAAGGGAGAAAAGGAAAACAGAAGGGAACCTTGACGTCCAAAAAAAAAAAAAATCCATAAACGCTCGGAACGTCATAGAGCTGACTTTCGAGACGCGGGGAAGCATCCTCTCATAACGCGAAACGAAGAATTCGAGTCTCGTAGCTCACCCTTCGCGTCGATTTCCTCCAGCGAAATTTTCCTGGAGGCGACCGAATTTCCGCGACGATTTCGCGCGTGTCGGGCGCGCGAGTCCGCAGAAAAAGCGGCACGAAAGGAAAATAAAGGGTCGCCGGGACAAAGTGGTCCAGGCAGTGCGAAGAATTCCCCCGTGTTCGGGGAGACGGGAATTCCTGGAATTCTTTCGGCGGGCGCGCCCCTCCGCTGGCTCACGCATGGCGCCACCAAAGCGAAATAGACCAGGGACACCGAACCTTTCGAATATTCCGACCGAAATTTATCGTTCTTCGTTGTACCCGCCATCGACTCCTTTCACTTTTTCTTCCACCAGCGAAAGTGTTCGTGAACAGAAATCGCGTAAGTACACGTATGAGTAGTACTCGTCACGTTAAGTTAATCGCCGCTGTACAAATTTCCAATATTTGCCAATCTCTGCCTGTACGAATTCTTATCGCCACGAATTTTTATGTCCACTGATTTCAATATTCAATTTGAATTCCCGTCCTTACGGATTTTGATATTTGCCAATTTCTATCTTTGCGAATTATTGCCTCGGCGAACTATTGGGTTGGCAACTAAGTAATTGCGGATTTTGCCATTAGGCGATATTGACAAAATCCGCAATCAGTTAGTTGCCAATATCATCTTTGCGAATTCTAATTTTCGCTTACGAATTTTTACTTTCGCGGATTCTTATCCGTACGAATTTTTATCTTTACGAATATCGATACTCATCAGTTGCTGTCTTTATGAACCTTAATATTTGAGAATTTTTATTTTCCGAACGTTTATCTTCGCGAAGACCCGTCTTTGCCAATTTTTACTTTCACGATCCCTTTGCATCAGAATTTCTGTTTTAAATCTCGCGCCACCAAGACGCCTCCTTTACAGTACTTCGTTTGCAATTCAGTAGGTTTCTAGGTTTGTGAATAAATTTGTGGAAATTTAATAAAATTTAAGGAAGTTTCAAGTACGAAAATAATTGCAATGATATTTGATGAATTCTCAGCCATTGTACGATATTTAAAACTCATCGATCGAATCGAAATATTTCTTTATTCAAACATATACACGATACACGATATGACAACACAATAAAGCGTTACGATATTAAACGTACAAAATATATATCGATATGGTAACTCTAAAGTCACGTGCTGTTATAAAGAACTCGTATCGTCCTACTTCATAACCCGACGATGTAACCAAAATCGTGTACCATGCTCGACACTATTCTTAATTTCAGTAGCAACCAATCGATCTTGGCAACGCGCGTATTCGAGTCTCGCAGCTCCGTACGAACAAATTTCACTCTATACGCGTTTTCGACATGAATCTCATCGAATTTAAATTACATTTCATTTTAACGTTAACATTTATTTTCAATTTCCATTACTTTTAGTCTTCCACGAGAGAGCGTAGCACAATTTCAAAAACACTTTGCATCTTATCTTTGCGCTTACACCATGCGTTTTCGCATGTTGAAATTTCCCACAAACGTATAAAAATTTGCGGTAGCTGTAGTAAAGAAACCGAGAGGGAGAGAAAGAGAGAAAAAGAGGAGTGCGAGCGTCGTGAAATTCCCTGGTCGACGGATTGCGTAACGCGACACGTCGAAGGATACACAGCGTGGCAAAAGACGAGGAAAGGCCCAAAGGACGTGTCGTGGTTTTCGAGATGTCGCGCCGGCTTAGCTTGGACAAACCGGGACGAAGAGCCGCGGACTTGTCCGCCTCACGCTTCGATGGTGAGCGACAGAAAACTGCTGCTCCTCCTACTCGTCAACCCCCTTTGCTTTTCACCGCTCTGTTCGCCTCTGATTTTTTCATGCAGCCTCGTTTTCACTTCTGCCGCCCGATTGTTCGTTTCGCCGAGCCGGCCGATATCAGCCGCTTCTTTGCCAAATCGATTAACTCCACGGGACAAACGGTAGAAAAAATCGACGAAATCGCGAGTATAGGATCTGCTCGAATAACATGTACAAGCAAAAAAGTCATTCTTTGCCTCGATTTTCTATGCAATTATTTATTTTGCATAAGGTTCGAGGCTTCAAAGACGCGTCTACTGGCTTAGTTAGATGTAAAAACGTACAAAAACGCGCGGTCTGTTGGCGAAATGATGAGAGAACGCTGAGTAAAATTGCTTTCGCACGAGATATTCGCTTTGTGATAAAATCGAGTCTGAGAAATCGTGCAAGTACGCTGGAACCTGTTCGATCACCGATCGAGTACGAGTAAACCATCATCGGCACGAGGTTATTCCACGCGCGAAAATAAGCGAGAAAGATCACTGCACCGCTGACTGTATACTGGTACTAAAATCACCACCTGAACGCCTGCATCGTTGCAATCTGACGCTGTTGACACGCAGCCAAAGATATGCAAATGCCAGGCAATAGCAGAAATAAACATGTTAAATGAATTGCACCGTGAGAAAAGAACAAACGGCAGACCAAACCGTTGGAAAGTCGACGTACTCGTACCACTGCTACATGTTCTTTTACCTGTCTTTGTAATAACTTGATCGATATTATTTGTTAATAAACATCGCTTATATCGTGCAAAGGTAACACGAAGATCGCGGGACAACGTAATAAATCCGTAAAAGAAACCAAATTCGCTTAAGATACTTAGAATAGACTGCGGATATTTATGCAAATTCGTTCATTATCGTTTGAATATTTTATATGTTTCTTCTGTCGATTTTTGTCTACCTTTGATTTTCCAATAAATGTATGAAAATCCGTAGTTTGCTTGCAAGAATTTGCAATCCGTAGATACGTAAGCGTGCGCGTACTTGCAAAACGCGAGCGTGCGTAGCGACACTTATGCAGTACGTGAATTCCAATTGACCAATAGCGAAGGATCGATACGAAGCGTAAAATTCGGACGGTGGAGCGCGGAAATTCGTCGGCCGGAAGCGGCATGGAGTTCAGGGCCTCGTTTAATTATTCGGGAAAGCCAAAATCCCGGAAGGTGTGACTGGCGCCGGCCGAAAATGTGTTTATTCGGGTTAACGCCGCTGCGAGGAACGCCGGCGTGTAAACGGGGCCGAAAGCGGCGCACAACGAAATGAACACAGAGCCCGCGCTAATTAATATTTACCCTCCAACAACATCACGCCACGCCGCCATCGCGTTGCTTCGCCTTATCCACGAGTAGTATCCACGAAAAATAACTCTCTCTACCTCGTACGGACTAACAAAAGGAAAATTTTCCTTGTAATTTGCTACCCTCTCGTACGTCGTTGTTGCTTCCTTCTTTCTCAGTTTCTGTTTTTTCTCCTTTTTCTCTTCTGACAAGGTTAGTTTACAGCCGGAGGTGACGAGACGAGGGGGAACGTGTTTCTAGTTTCGGTAGAACGTACGAGTTTTACTCGGAGTTGTAGATCCGTAAAATAACTGTAAATCTAGAAATTTGGTCGTCGTTGATACGATGGAGAATGTAGAATTTTTATTGACAAATCGAGGTACATTTTCAAGGAAGAAACTGGCTCGTGTTTCCTCCTTTTCTATTATTTTTGCTATTTTCCTCGTTCTTATTATTTCACGCTGTGTTTTATAAATACGCGTGCCTTATGTTTCGTACATCCAAGCTTTACTCGAGCTTGCAGATTCGTTGAAAAGTCGGGAAACATTTTCAGACAAGAAGCTGACCCGTGTTTACCCGTTTTCTGCTATTCTTATTTCGTTATTCTTACTGTTTCATGTTCTATCTTATAAATGTAGGTTTGTCTCTCGTGAATCCGAGATTCGTTAGAAGTTGTAGATTCGTTGTTCTAAATGTATGATTCGTTGGAAGATCGAGAAACACTTTGGACACAAGAAGCTGACTCGTGTCGATTCATCTTCCGCAATTCTTCTTATTTCGTGCTGTATTTTAGAAACGTCAGGATCGGTTGCTGAAAATCCCAAAATGACGAAAAACTGTTTCGATGCAAAGGTACAGCCAGTGTCCTAAATACTATAAATCTACGAAAAATTCGCGTTATATTCGAAACACCTGACACTGGTTAATTCATTTCCAAAAGTATGAGACGACGCGATGAAACGAAGTTTCCAGCTTTAGGATCGTCATCTCGTCCAAAAGGGCCGATAACGTATTCGAAAAACGGTGGTTGGTTAGGGGGAACCACTTGGCAAGCGAGCCAAGCAATGGGAAGCAGTCTACCGATCGAAAACCGAGTCATCTGGCCTGAAAGTCGTTTTAGTCTTTTACGGCTTCGTGTTATTTCCCTGTGACCGATGGCTACCACCGCGGAGAGAGCGGCCCTTCCTTCATTTATCTCCGACAATTATCATCGGCTACCGTCGGGAAACACCGCTTGTAGTTCGATACTAATCGTTTCGACCCTATCGTTGGCCGGTTGCTCGTGAACTATACCACGAAGACGCTTTATCGTCCTTTTTCTTAAATTCGTTACTTCGTTTTTTCATCGTATAAATTGTTACAAGGCTTATTTCTACGCGATACTCTTCGCCTTCGAGTCTGTCGTTATCATATTTATAGGCTGGGTTCGTTTCAATTCTGTCGTGTTTATTTGGTTGGCAACTAAGCGATTGCGGACTTTGTCATTACCACCTAATGACAAGGTCCGCAGTCACTTAGTTGCCGCCCTAATAGCTTCCGAATTTTTAGCCGAGGGAACTCTTTGCATTTCGAGGTATTTTTGCTTTTGAATCTATTGTTATCATGTTTGTAGGCTGGGTTCGTTTCAATTCTGTCGTGTTTATTAGGTTGGCAAGTAAATGACTGCGGATTTTGTCATTAGTTGGTAATGTCATTACCTTTAAGTGTCTTTAAATGGCGCAGCTTTTAATAGCTTGGGATTACAATGCGATTGCAACGAACACGTGTTCACGTTGTCAACCGAAGGAAGTGAAATATGCACGTGGAACGAAAATGAAATAAATCGCAGAGACTTTGTTTCGCAACTTTAATCATGACTTTGTAATCATGCGCCCTGTGTAGGGTAAGGTTTGTGGATTCGAATTGCTCACGAACTATATCATTTGGAATATATTAAAAACATTTGTTGGATGAAACGATAAACGTTTGATAACGTTCAGACGTTGGATAAACGTTTTTTTGAGGATGTGTTTGCAATGATTGATTTTCCTCTTTATTGTGTCACTCTCATTGGGTGCATAAGTGGAAAAAGTAACTTTCACGATGTGCCGTGAGTTTGCATTGTGAATTTTGTCATTAGATGGCAATCACTTAGTTGCCAACCCAATAAATACGACAGAATTGAAACGAATCCAGCCTATAAGTATGATAACGATAGATTGAAAGGCGAAAATACCTCGAAATGAAAAGAGCTCCCTCGGCTGAAAATTCGGAAGCTATTGGGTTGGCAACTAAATATAGCAATTAAAAATTGAAATCCTTGTTACTCATCGCACATCGTGAAAGTTACTGTGAAAGTTAAGTGATTGCGAATTTTATCATTAGGTGGCAATCGATTAGTTACCAAGCCGATAGCTTCCGAATTTTTAACTGAGAGAACTCTTTGCATTTCGAGGTATTTTCGATACAAGTACTGATCGCACAGTAATTTCAGCGTCATCCCGTAATCCCACGAAAGTTTTACGCGTTCAAATTGAAAATTTCGTTTCTACTCGAAAAGGGACTCGAAGGTATAAGCCACGATAATAACATTTTCGGCCTTGCAACGATTTTTCAATTGGGTGGGAAATGATGGAAAGAACGTAGCGTGGTTCGTATGGTGCGCGTCTCGACGAAAGAAAAATACACTGCGGAGTAATCGGACGGAGAGATACAGTACAGTAGATTGTTTACAGCTTGTAAATGATTTTTATTGGGTGGGAAATAATGGAAAGGACCGGGCAAGGTTAAGATAGAGTATATCTCGGGGAAAGTAAAATAATACATTTCGAAGCGAAGTTCAAGAGTAATCACACCGAGAAATATATGAAAATAGATTGTTTACAGCTTAGGAATGATTTTTATTGCATTGGAACTAATGGAAAGAAAGGAGGAAGGTTAAGACGCAGTATAACTCGCAGAAAGAAAGATAATATATTCCGATGTGAAGTTTAAGACTAATCATACGGAAATACAGTAAAGTTAGATTGTTTACAGCTTAGAAATAATGTTTATTGGTTGGAAAATAATGGAAAGAACCGAGGAAGGTTTAGATGGAGTACAACTCGAAGAAAGAAAGATAATATATTTCGATGTGAGATTAGAGACACTAATTACCCAGAGATATAGTAAAGTAGATTGTTTATAGCTTGTGAATGACTTTTATTGGATCGAAAATAATGGAAAGAACCGAGCAAGATGAAGGCCGAGTATAACTGAAAAACGAAGAAAAATATACTTTAAAACGGAGTTGAAGAGCAATCATAAGTATGTTTCACAGTTCCTAAACGTTTTTGTGGATGCGCCACGGTTCCGTGTACACCTTTCACGAACGAACTAACGAGCAGGATCATTGAAGAAGCATCGCGTGATTCCGTCCGAGAAAAAGGCGCAGTTGCGCTATCCAGGTGCAGCTCCGATGCAGCCAAGGAAAAAGCGAGCCTCTTATTAAAACGTTGCATTCCACTCGTCGTAATTGTTATTCCCCCATAATTATTACCGTCGTTCTACTTCTTTTTTCTCCCTTTCGTCTCGGATCGGAGGAACCCGCGGTTCGTTTAGGTTAACACTCGGAACACTGTCGATGTTGCAACCGGTAACAATCGACCGGAAGCGTTTCAGAAACCACGAGATTATGCAGAAGTAGTCATGTGAAACGTTGCGAACACTTTAGTAGAAATTGTCCCCGTTCCCTCGAATCTTCGTTTTATATCGCGTTCAAATTCCCTGACAATCGTGATTTCGTAGTTTTTCTGGCCTTTAAATGGCGCAGCTTTTAATAGCTTGGGATTACAATGCGATTACAACGAACACGTGTTCACGTTGTCAACCGAAGGAAGTAAAACATGCACGTGGAACGAGAATGAAATAAATCGCAGAGACTTTGTTTCGCAACTGTAATCCTCGCTTTGGTGCACCCTGTGTAGGGTAAGGTTTGTGGATTCCAGTTGCTTACGAACTATACCATTTGGAATATATTAAAAACATTTGTTGGATAAAACGATACGTTTTTTTCAGGATGTGTTCGCAATGATTGATTTTCCTCTTTCTCGTGGCACTCTCATTGGGTGCATAAATGGGAAAAGTAACTTTCACGATGTGCCATGAATAACAAGGATTTCAATTCTTAATTGCTATATTTAATCGCTTTTTGATTGCCTGGTGCATCGCAGATATTATAAACATTGCTATAATTTCGCTCTGAAATAGCACACGATGCAAAATTTGACTAATCTTCGATCATCTTGAAAGTCTTGCAATTACGAACCACAAATCGAATGTCAAATTCTCGTTGAGATACTCTGGAATCTCATCGGAAGATCAATACACAGACTGTCGCACGTCTCGATTTGCAAACTTTGCCAACGTGTTTGGTTGATCGTTTTAAGGGAAAAATGTTCTACGCACGATGAGTCGATTCGGTGTTCGTTTTCGAGATACGAAAGGCAAAGTAGTATGAAACACAAGTCATCGGATGTATCGGAGCTACTTAACTTTTAATGACAGCCGTTTATTTCAAACTATTTTTTATACTGATTTATACCGCTTGGACTGACACATAAATTGTTCAAAATGATCAGCTCTTATCGAAACGGAACATACATATTTCAGAAACCTACAATTCATTGCGATGCATATGGAAATAACGTCCTAACTCGAAGACCATCGATACCTTTATCTGTACGATGCATATAATATTCTTTGCTCGAAGTAATCTTCCAAATATGTTGACAGAGTTTGTCGATGTCATATTTGGAACACCCTCTATCCATTTCTGCTTCATTATAGCAGTTAGAAGTTAAAATTATAATTTTCTGTGTACAGTAAAACTAAAAAGATCGCTGAAACAGTACGAGGAAAATTCATGATCATTCGTGTATAGTCACAATTACATCGAGCCTTATAATTACAAACTGCGGGTCAGAGTTGAAAATTCCATTGAGACACCCGTGAATCCCATCGGAAAATTAATTAATATAATTTCTATTTCACCGTGTCGGTTAGAAGTTAAAATCATAGTTTTCTCCGTCTAATGAAACTGAGAAAATCACTAAAATAGTGCCAGGAGAAGTCGTAACTATTCGCATGCAGCGCCAATTACCTTGAGCCTTGTAATTACAAACTGTAACTGGAAATTCAAATTTTCATTCAGATATTCCAGAATCCCATGGGAAAATGGGAAAATAATGCAACTTCCATCTCATCGCGGCAGTTAGATGTTAAGATCATTTATATTTTTTGCGTATAGTAAAACCGAGAAAATCACTAAAATTGTCCCTGGAAAAGTCGTAACTATTCGCCGTAACTATTCGCGTGTAGCTCGAACGATTCGTTGATTACGGGGCGAGGTGGATTCCGATCAGCGCCGTGGGCGACGCGTTCTCGCGTTTTCACCCATTAATATCGCGTACCCGGCTATTTTACGAGGCCCTTGAACAAAGTTTTACCGCTTTTTGCTACGACCACGCAACGAGCCGGCGGTCAGGAAGTCGCGATTACCCGTGGTTATCCTTTAATGCCACGCTTCGTGCTGATCCTGGACCACCCCGAACGAGCTTAGCGCGAGAAGTCGCGTTTTTTCGCATCATGACGCGGCAGAAATCCACCACGATGATGATACTGCGATCCTTCTACAGTGTATCGCGTGTTTCGCTTGATCGTTGATGGTGGACAAGTGTGAAGATAGCTTTGCTTTGCTTTTGCAGAGGAAAAAGAGAATATCGCAAGGATGAACAGTGTTCGAGCATGATTACTCTTATTAGTGGGAATGTAAAAGGATCGAATGAGTTGTTGGAGGGAATGATACGCGTTTTTTCTGAATTTTTTTACACGCAATTCATCTGTCGTTATATTACAGAGAAACAGTGCACGATACATGTTTCTTGCCATTCTTTTTATAAGTCGTATTTTAAGCGTTTAAACTGTTATTCGCAGTACGTACGTGTAGTAATTTGTTGACTGAATATTTATTTGTTGCCAGTAAACCACTTACAATTTCAACGAGACAATCGAATTTCTGTCCTTTGACAATTTTAGTAAAATTCCAAAATGTTCCTTGCAATTCGTAATATTAAATTGTAACCTGCAACAATCTGTCCTGTCTTCGCCATTTTTATAATACATATAAAAACGGGAATTTGTGTTACAATCCGATATATCCACAAAAATTTCCATAAATGTTCAAATATGTTTCTGTATCGAATCCTTCTCTGGGCTTAAATGCTCGTATTAAACTTTGAATACCGTACTGTCTGAAAGCACTTTATTGGATACAGTACTGTCTGAAAGCACTTTCTTGAATACCGTGCTGTCTGGTAACACTTTCTTGAATACCGTGCTGTCTGAAAGTACTTTATTGGATACCGTGCTGTCTGAAAGCACTTTATTGGATACCGTGCTGTCTGAAAGCATTCTCTTCGATACCTTATTATCCAAAAGTATTTTCTTGAACACCATTACTGTCTGAAAGCACTTTCTTGGATTCCGTGCTGTCTAAAAGCACTTTCTTCGATACCTTATTGTCCGAAAGTATTTTCTTGAACACCGTACTGTCCGAAAGCACTTCCTCGAATATCGTACTGTCCGAAAGTATTTTCTCGAATACCGTGCCGTCTGAAAGTACTTTTTCAAGCCAGCATAATTCTAATCGTTGCAACAAAAATTCACAAAATTACTCGAATTCTCATTCCGACTCATACACAGAGATTTGTATTTGTTTTATATCTTAAACGAAACTTGAACAAAAGCACGATTGAAGCCGAGTATAAAACAAATTATTTCAAGAATTACCACACGGGGAGAAGCGTAAGGATTATTTATTTAAACGAATTCTGTATGGAAACTTGGATAAACGACGAGGTGTATCCAATTGCGAGCGAATAGAAAGAAAAAGGAACGTGGGGCGAATTACACGTGAGGCGACCCCTCCAAGACAAAGTACGAAGGAAAGACATCGTTCCATTGCGCAAATGGAAAGAAAACCGCGGCGGGGGTGAGTCACGCAACGCGGAACGTTTTGTATCTCTTGTTCGAGCGCGAGGCCACGCGGGAAGAAATGACAAAGGAGAAAGTCCAATGGCTTAATGAGGTCCGACTCCTAAGTCTTCGCCTTGCTTTTCCTTCTTTTCCCTTTTTTTCTCTCCCTTTTATATATCTGTTGGCTTGAAATCCACGATCGCGGATGCCTCCTTTAAACGAATCGTTTCTACTCGATGAAAGAGCAAGAGATTCAAATGTTACGTTAGGTTCGATGAAATTACAGATCTCTTTGAATGAGACGATCCAATTTGAAAATTATCATTCCTTTAATTGCTAATACTTTCAAGTGTAACATTAAAGGATTTTGTCGGAGATATGGAATTTTCTAATATTCCCCAAGCGAAGGATTGTTTCTCTTTTGTTTAAAAAGCGACTTATTTAAACTCTGCTTTAGAAAATAAAGCTTTCGTCGATCTTACAGTGTTTATTAACGTTTCGAATTTTGTTCTCGCCGCCAGATTTCCTCGCCACCGTGGTTGATTAAAACTTTTATTTTAAAACAAGCTACCGATATTTATTAACACGTTCTATCCAAACCAAACGATATTTGTTATTCAACTAATGTAATGTTCGAATTTTTCTATAAAAAGAAGCGTCGATGTTCCATCGATCATCCTGAAACTTCTCGTATTTCTAATTCTCCTTCCAATTTTGCTGCCATCATCAGACTTGCTCGTTATCATGATACTCGACGAATCTCTAATCAATCAAATCGTAAGAGGCTGGCTTCCACTTGGATTCCGATTCTCCGCGTCACATGTTTCCAACTCGATGAAGATAAAAGCACCCTTGTGCTATATATTCGCGCGAAATGGCCATGGAACAAGCATCGAACACGTCGAATCGACAGTCAGTTTCTCGATAAGGACGTCGAAACGTTTCGATAAATATTAATAGCACAAGCTTTTTGGCGGTGGAGCGAGAACGTTGAGCAACGACCAGGCTTAGAGAGGCGAGTGGCAGCTTCGTCGAATTTAAAATTCACGCAAACAGCTGAATTATGAGGCCTCTTCGGGCTCTCGAGCCGCTGTCTTGCCGCAGCGGGGACGAAGAAGAGGCACAAAAAGCCTCCGAAGATTCCTCCCCATTTGTGTTTAACTTTGAAGCTCTCGTCGAAAGCGTTCCTTTTTCCACGGTTTTTCGCTCCTCCCTGCTGTCCCTAAATTCTTCGCCATTTCAGTTATTATGTCGATCGAACACATGTATGCGTGTGTGTGCCTTTTCCTTTTATCTTATTTCTCAGATATCTTATGTCGTATTAGACATTTTACTATTAAGAAGCTTTCAAATCCTTTAAAGTGCGCGATTTACAGTAGCTACGAAAACAATTGTCATTTATAGTATTAGATTAGTATTGGTATTAGTATTAGACTGTTACATTTACGATGGTATTTACGTAAATTTCTTAGATTTTGATATAATAAAAATGAAACGTACAATTTGGTAAAAGAATGTTTCGTTGGAAAACAAGAGCCTTGCCAGTACCTTTTGCAGTACTGTACGTAATTATATCGAATAATCGAAGATTATGATATTCTTGGCAGAGGAAATAGCTCGTCCTTGTATTTAAAAAATATTAAAAAACATCCCAAATTTCACACTTTTTAAGCATTTCCTTGTATCCTACTATAGCAAAGCAACGATATGTCCAGGTACAAAAAGATGCTACTTCCTGGATATTATGAGTATTCATGGATTACTTAGACAAGCAGAATTGACAAGAAAAAGACGCAAACAACCAGCACGATGTTAAAATCGACAATTTTTAAACGACACTCTTTTCAGCAAACCAACGATACGTTCCGATAAAAAGCTCGCTCGAACGATACGAAAATTCGCAGCGAAAATTCTGAAAAATCTTTTGACCCAAAAATCACTGACACAAAAATCACTGCACCCTGTATAATGCACGAAACGTTTAAAAAATTCGATATCTTTCCGTTCCGGAGGGAAAATTCGACTCGATCGTTGGAGAAATTTTTCAAGTATCGCTCAAGTGTTCTCCATTATGAGAAGCAAAGTGGAATCGGCGAGGACCAATCAGGCTCGTTTCTCCGTGATTACTTAGCCGGTGATGGTTTGAACGACTAGACAGTAGGGAAAAAAAGAGGGGGGAAGCTTGGAGGAAATTCAAAAACGCGTACTCCGCGGGGACACGAGGTTCGGGTACTTTTAATCTTCGATTATCGTTACCCCTACTCGGGAAAAAAAGCTGCGTCTGCGAGGCAACAAAGCCACCGCGGATCCCTTTGAAACTTCAATCGAAAATCGCGCCGCTTTATCTCGTCGATTCGCGCGCGCGAGGGACGCGCTTGCACCTTGGCGAGCGCGCGACATCCTCGGGGGTTGGTTCGTTGCTGGGGAAAATAGGGGTGGTTCCGTCGGTTCTCGAAAAAATCTGACGCATGGGGAGGAAACGTTACCTGTCCTTCGCATTTTTCCACTTTGATTTTCAAGTTTATCTCCTTCTCTTTTATCGTTGCTGAAACCGGAGCGTTTCAATAGAAAGATCGGAAGCGAACAGTAGAATAAACCGTATCTTCCGTCGTTTATGGAGCAGCAATTCTAGCAATTAGTAGCGTCTACTACATTTGATTTTGGGATTGAACGCGTGTTGTGGTCAGGTTCTGAAAAA
Source organism: Bombus terrestris (assembly GCF_910591885.1). NCBI lineage: Eukaryota > Metazoa > Arthropoda > Insecta > Hymenoptera > Apidae > Bombus > Bombus terrestris. Next base: position 4,074,269 of record NC_063276.1, read on the forward strand.
CTCGAAAGAGATTAATAATATTAATTGCGGAGGCCAGTATTAAGTAAATTGATGCTATTATTATTATCAGCTAATATTGTTCGTTTGTTGCTATTTACCTTCGAAAAGATATAATACGTTCAGGTTTAAAACACGTTTGTATATTTGAAATATAATTGCAAACGGATATTAATTATGTTAGAAATAATTATAATCGACAATGCGAAGGCGAATTTTAATGTTAGTATCCATTTCGAATAAATATTTGTTAAACCACAGTAGTTCGATGGAAGTGACGATTCGTACGTTGTTTGCATTTCGATGGTTCGATTTTTCTTTCGCAGAAATACAGAAGGATAAAGGAAGAGGAAGTTGCGGTAGTTTTATTTTTAGAATACGCGCAGTTAGTAAATAAAAAGCAAATTATCAGATGGATAGCGACGAGAATTGAATTTGGTCGATGCAGGCCAACCAGTTGGTGGAATCGATCTAAATGAAAACCATCGACGCGATTTTCGCGCTCCAGATATGCATAAAGCTTCCGAGGTTTTTCACGTTGTATCGAAATCATCGTGAAACTGGCTAAATTTGGCAACGTTTAACGCGCCAGCGATGAAATTCTTTTCCGCTGCCCTTTTCTCTCTTTTCCTGCGATTCGCGCATCCACTAAATGCAATCGAAATAAATGAACACGTTTCGTTCCAAGGACCGTTCCACGTTACCCTCTCAACAGAAATTCAATCATTTGAACGTTAATCGCGATACAAAAGCTTTTGCATCTCCTTTACTTCCTATGAAAGTAAATGTATTGGGTTGGCAACTAAGTGATTGCGGATTTTCTCATTCGGTGGTATTGACATAATCCGCAACCACTTAGTTGCCAATCCAATAGTAAGTTTCGTCTGGATTATTTGAACTTTTCGCACATAGATTTTTGATAAATAAATGTCGCTTGCTGTTACACATTTTTTGACATTTCTTTGCTTCAAGTTAGTTCGGACTAGTTCAGATTGGTTTAATAATCGGGAAATTCTCAGCTACAGCAGTCAGTTTTTTCGAGAACCCATAGAACACCCCATATTTTCCGCGGTAACGAACCCCCAACCTCCATGGATGGCTTAGATACGAAAGTGAAGGTTTGTGAGTTACATGGTTAAAAAGATTAATGGAAAATTTTACTGAGACAGAAACACGACTGCATGTGCAGATTAATACTTTAAAGATATCCTTTGTCGTTGACAGGATGTGCAATAATTACGTTCTTTATGAAGGAACTCTAGTTACGAATCTTAGCAACTGCCAATGATGAATTAAGAAGAGGACGCTTTCGTAAATTTGTTCTATTTCCAAATCTTTGCAAATTGCAACATTGTCTGGCAATCTCTGAACTTAGAAAACTTGTGTTCTATTTAATTTCATAATTTCCTTTATATATACTTTATTATTATACAAAAGAACATACTGATCTATCTATTCATAACTCATAACTAGGCCGCGAATTCCTGTGCAAATTCATGGTTTCGAAAATACGATAAGCAAGATAGAACCTAAGTAGAAAATTGTTTCATTTACCAATTACTATAGAATTTTACACATTTTATACGACTTTTCATATTACGCGTATTCTGTGCAATTTTCTACTTAATAAAAATCCACGATTTACTAGCAAGATACGTCTCGTAAAATTTCGCCAATAATATCGATGCAGTTACAGACGAGCGTTCAGTTACCTGTGTTTCTCTGGTCGAAAGAAACAGGTCGTGGAAAGCTCGGAATCCACGAAAAAGCCCGTAGCGTTGCCATTCATATTTATCACCGAGAGACGCTGAGTGGCACTGTTTCGGCTTGGTCCGGGTAATTTGGTCTGGCCGAATCGATGGTTTGGAAAAGGAGGGCATCCGCCAGGGCCTCGAGCCACTAATTTTTCTTAACGAATCCCATGGCATCGTATAATTTCCTCGGTGGGACGAACTCTGAAGATTGTCGTTGCTGTGTACGTTAGTTCTACCTGCGCGCGAAACAATCGAGGAAACCTGCGGTCCATTCATAATCCAGGGTTGCCTGGGGCCGATCGTGTGGCTTCGTGGCGCCTCCAACGAGAGATCATCAATTTCACGGGAAACCGGCCGTCAACTTTCTGATTCTAACTTGCATTCATCGTGTCTCTCGCTTTCTGAAACCTCGCCGACGTTTCGACTTCTGTTCTCCTCTGAGCGGTTTGTCTTCCACGAGGCGTGCATAATTTGCAAAAATATAGTACGGAGATATTCAGAGCGAAGTAACACTGTTCGTATCGTTCTGAAGGATGAAACGATCTCGTACTGTATTTGATGTCTTCATGGCGCCTCCGACGAAACGCCATAGGTTTCGCGGGAAACCGGCCGCCATGCGAACAATATACGCGTTTTTGAATCGCCTGGAAAATCACAGTTACACCATTAATTTTGTAAATGGAGGTGTACATATTCCGTGACGGTTATCTTTCGAAAGAATTAGTTGTGTCGCTTAGGAAAACCATTTATTTTAGTTCTCTCGCTGTGGGTCCCGTATTGATGCAACTTACGGCGCACTTTATCTGCCGCGTTATAGGGGATCCTACTGTATTTCATTGTTTAGCGGTGGTTGGCGATCAGCTGTCTTTCAGCTTCGTCGCGCGTGTACGTTCGCTTTAAAAAATTCAGACGTCGTCTGCCAAAGACGCAACGAGTTTTGCCAACGCCAGTTGCTGTTTCGTTACATCGACAATGGAATCGCAACATGTTCGCAGGACGTTTCTTCGAATAGTCTCGCAAGCAACTGTACGCAGCCCTTCGTCATGCAAATTGCAACCCCACCGCCCATCGATTGCCCAATTTACAATTAGGCGTACGTACAGCAAGGGACACCGCGTGTGCAACGGCGTTGACCTGTCCTTCTGGACGGCATGTTGCTGACGCGACAGCTCCCGGGGACGCTGGTTCCTCGACGTGCCCCTTAAAGGACCAAAGTAAACTGGAATTCGAGTTCTCGGACGTTCGGTCAGCGGGCTGACGAAAATTGCCTGCAATTTTCGCCAATTCTGGATAATTCATGGGGCGTAGCGGGATTTCTCCCCGTGAACCAACGAAGGAGGGTGGGGGTTGGAGGATAAATAATGCGAAAGGGCAACATAAACGAAGAGCAGAAGAGGAACGAACGACATATGGCTCGTGTATGCCGATCGTCGAACGCGATAAAGGGCCCACAATCTTTCTCTTTCTCCTTCTATCTCTTCTTTCTCGGTCTCTCGTGATTCTCTATCGTATTACGGCCAACTATCTCTTACGGTGGCTTTATATGGGGTTCCGGGATTACGGTCCACCGCAAGGGACCTCGAGGGATCATAGATCCTCGATACGATACATCAAGAGGGTATAACCGTCCTGTTTCTTACCCCCTCTTCCATTTCCAACGTTTTATCCGGAAAAGAATCGACGTTCTTTTCGGGCTAACCGCCCCTCTCGCTTCGCTGCTGTCCAATCAAAATTTAGTTCTCCGCGTTTTACGGTGCACGGACGCGATCCGAGGCTAAGAAGGGCACCCTACCTACTTCAGGATGGAGAAGCGGTAGTCGTTTGCAGCTACCAGATGAAGTTGGCCAGAGATTTATATTTACGAACGATGATTTTTACAAGAACGACGAGTACATTCGATAGAGTTGATCTCATGACGCCCGAAACAATCCTGCGATCGAGATTCTCTGCTTCTTGAATTGTACCCTTGGAAGTAGGAACTCGCGCAAACATCCGCCGTCTAATTACCGAGAAACGTAGAGTTTCTTACGCCGCTTCGTCCGTAAATCGGAGCTGGCCGATGCGCGCAAAAAGAAGCTGCCGGTAACGTTACATTAACATCATATTTGTAAGGCGAAGCCGCGAACGCGCCAAATAGCCAGGAGAATCGTCGGTGAATTAACAAGTCCGCAGCTGCGTGTCGCATCTGCATACAGCTGAGTTACGCGTACAAGTCCGCGGCGTGTCGACGCGGCGCGACTTACCAGAATGCAGATTGCGCTAAGATTAAGAGGCCCCCGGTTGGCGAGAGAAACTTCGTCCCGCTTGATATTTTAATCAACCGGCCTCTGTTGCTATTAATCGAGGCTTGTTATAAATCAACGCTCCCCATGCCCCGAGTATCCAACCAGTTGGACTGAAACCAGTCGACGAACGGAGAGAGAATGCTCTTCTAAATATCGAGAAGAGCTGGAACATCGCTACTCGATATTGAGAAACAGAAAGTGGTAGCTTACAAGTTGTCTATAAAGAGCAGCTGACAAGCGATTAGTATGGCGATTTTCGAGCAAGAGCGAGAAGCAAGAATTTTATGGCTATAGCTGAGTACTTAGACGAGTATCGTAGAAAGCGCCATACTCTCGATATTTTACACGTTTTGTCATATTACGCGTAAATTTATCCGTTTCTCATTTACGAATTTCCTGTGAGCGCATAAAAATCCGCGGCCTATCGGTAAAGTAATATTATGATTCGTTCGATTTGTAACATTTAACGATATCGATATTGCAATTCAGGTTGGAGAAAAGTTCCACAAGTTTGTCGGAATGTGGTTGATAAAGGTAATTGGACTTTTACAAATCGAACGACTCGCGTGTCGGGACTTGTACGAAGAAAACGTTGATCGTGAAATGCGATAGATGCGAACGAGAAAAACATTTGATATCGGCTGTCGTATAACTTTGAAGAAATACGAGTTCCTCGCGATCTGAGATTCCGAGCGAAATAATCAATTTTAAAGATCTCGGTGCTCTCAGAACGATCTCTCGCCTTTCCGCTATTCTCAAGCGCTAAAATTATAAAACTCGAAGAACGAAATAGTATTTCGTCAAACAACAGTTTGCGTCCAACTTACCGAAACAAGAAGAAGAAGCGCAGAGGAAAAAGAAGAATCAGCGAATAATTCAACCAAACCTCTGAACGACAATTTCCCCATATTCTAGATAAAACGAGACCCGATATTTATGCAAAAGAAACAACGAGTAAATCCCCAATTACCTGTCGGGATAATGCACGAAAAAATATCAGCCTGAAAGACGCTAAATCACAAAGATGGTCGAAAAGAGCGGTCGCAAGTTTACCGAAAAGGAATCGTTCCCCATAGAATTTTTTCCTACCCATCTCAGAACGCATTCCATTGGTAGCTCTGGCCTGATATAGGTAGCACGATATCGGCGACTCGCGAATACATTCGCGCGAGTCAGCCATATGCAGATCGATCCGCAGCTGTTTCCCCGCTAGGGAAACTCGCTTGCGAAGATTGCTCGATGCCTTCGTCCTACCCGATCTAATTGTTTAGCCGCGAAACACCGTGCGATGCCTCTTGCAGCGGAGCACATCGAGCGTAAACGCTTAAAAGAGAAAAGAGGAAACGTGCGTGTTGCATGCCTCCACGCGATCCGGCAGACGTCTCAATCGACGACGAAGGTCCCTGTAAATTACCTGTCCAGAGTTAGAGGCCTTGGATCGGTGGCTGGATCGCGTCCACACCACCATAAAAGTGTCCACACCACATATTATTGCCATGTTGGGAACACTGCCACGCCGGGAAACTCGCGGTTACCTTCGTCGCGTCGCATCGCGTCGCCGCGTTCGTTCCCTTTGCTCTTCCTTCGTTAGTCGCAGCTCTTGCACGGATCTCTTCGCGGCTCTTTTCTTACCTACGACTTCTGTCCTTCGCCTTATCCGCCACGTTTCTTACGCTTCAACTTCTTCTTCTCTTTCGTCATTGTATGCTCGGATTGTACGATTTACCACCTGGACTGTTTGGTACATTTTTTCGTCTTGGTGGACGTAATAGTTCTCGCGTAAAATTTTTCATTGGTTTTATGCGGTATATCGGTGTATAATTATTATATATTTATTACATAATTAGGAGTATACCAATGGTTCTCCAACGATTGTTATCGCGTTTCTCTAATCTGATTCCCTTGTTTCTTTTTTAATTTTAGAGTAACGTGTGTGTGTGTATGTGTGAAGTGGATTGGATATTCTCTGTGTGTTGAATCTTCTCGGTATATCTGTAGCACATACTGTAGAGTATACTCGTTTTACACGTTTTAGGTACACGCTTTACAAAGAGGTCGCAACAGCTAACTGGTTAACTTTTTTCCAGCATTTAATTAGAAAATTCATTGCAGACTGTAAATTCTCTATATCGTTTAGGCACACTTTATTATACTTATCGTTAGATTTATCGTTTTACTGCTCGATGCAAAACCAGTGTATACGTTAGACGAGTTCTTTTCTTCCAATGACCGGTTAGTATACTATACACGGTTACTCGATATTTCTATACAAAGTTTCATATAAAAGAAAAAATATTTTCTTCAAAAATCAATCTGTCCAATTCTCTCCGCAAATTCTACCAAATCTGGTCTTCTTTCACGAAGAGAAGCTAAAAGATCGCAGCAAACTCAAATCCCCTGACCAAGCAGAACTCGTTCCAGTGCAGATCCCTAAGGGTTCGACGTCTTCATTAACAAAATCCGTAACGAGGCGGTCGAGTGGCGATCGAGGCTTGACCGCGCGTTCCCAATTAAACCACCGTCCTCCCTCTCCTCTCTCCCCTCTGAAAACCGCGTAATCGTGAACTGAGTAAATCTTATGGGGTCTGGTGGCGGGAAACGAGGGAAACGTTGCTCCATGGCAACCAAACCGTCGTAAAATAAAAAGGAAAACAAGCCAAGGGAAATAAAGGAATGATAGAAACGCGGCGGGTTCGGTATCCGATGCAAGCACCGCCCACAACGCACTAAAATACGATTTATATCGCAGTAAATTTAGTTTATCAGAAGTTAGAGCGATAATAATAACTGAAGCTAGAAGTCAAATAATAATTAGTCGATCGGTTAAATTAAGAGGATTATAGGCACGTCGAGATGCTCGCCACTCTTCTAAATAATTTTCATCACCTTTCGTAAAGGAAAAGTCACGGTCAGACTGCGGATTAAAAATGGACAAAACGTGCACGACAGGGAGAGGTACATTAAACTTCCGAAGTGTATGGTATTTGTCATAACTTTTCCATCTGCGAAATAATACGAACAAACGTCCATCTACGTCCAATCTTTTCTCCTCGTTCGCATAAAAATGTAAATCCTCGTAGAAAGACTGGTGACGATCAATTAAAACCTCGACGATTAAACATACCGTTTATAAAATACGCTTTAACCAGCTAACTGTTGCGATCTGTGTGAAAACTTTGAAAAGTGTCTACGTTAAACGTATGCGAAAAACGTAAACGATGACGAGTATACTCGTCGAACGTAAGGTACGCGTGGCTGTCGTAACATAGAATTAAGCCGTAACGAGATCACCGTTTTATTTTGTAATTTTATTATCGACAAAACTCGTCGGTAATATTGCCATTTCTTCACGACGAGTATACTCGTCAAGAACAGCTAACCGTTTAAGATACCCTAATATTGACTAATTTTGAGCTTATGAACCTCTATATAACACTCGATACGATTCGTTTAGAAACGGAGCTCTGATCGACTGATATTTCTTCGATATTTCTCAATTTCATTTTACGGATACGAGATCGAAAATGAAGTAAAAGAAAAGGAGGCGTAGGCCTCGGTTTCCCACGGGGGCGCCACCCACGGCGGGGTGCACGTCCAGGTAGGTACATGGTTGGAAAGCACGCTCGCGCCCGGTTCTTCGTGGCTAACAAGTCGTTATGGAAATACGTCGGAGCATAATGAGCCGGTGTAATGGGGATGATGGCCACCTACCGGCCAGAAAATTCCGGACGCAAAGGAGAACGAGCTCCGATGTTGGCCAGCTTGCAGGAACGCCGACGACGAGTCGATGGCAGCCTTCTCTCTAACGTGTATCGGTATTTAGCCGGTCGACACGCTAAATGCCACGCTGTTAACCGGCAACAAGTAGTCGGCTTTAGCGTTGACTGAAGCTGGACGCGATACCACAGTCGGCGGAATGGCCAAGCCAAGTAACCTGCGACGATGAGTCACCGTGCTTTCTATCGTGGGATATCTTTCTAACTGTTCCAGCTCTGCTTCGTTCTTTCCGTCGATTCTCACTTGTATCGTAATTTTTCAATATGGAAATTTATCAAACGAAATCTATCGAATTTGGAAGGGACTTCGTGTTGAATGAGAATAAAATATGAGTGGTTCTCGTGTATAAAATTTAAAACGCGCAATCTGGAATCTACAACACGGACGGCAGAGCAAAGAAAATTAGCTTCGAAGAATTTTATTTCGCATGGAACTTTAACAAGATACCGCGCATCTTGACGCTACTCAAAAATTCCTGTAGTGTAGCAAACATCTTACGATTGCCGATGTCCGCACAATTTTACATTTGTCTAAACATGGCCAAATAAATAGAAATTTCTTTCGTCCATTAAATATCCCAACAAGTACTCCACTTTGTACACTTTGTATAGTTCTATAGTTCTAATCTTGTTATGTACGTCGTAGAAATATTAATTTTCCAAAAAATGCGTAAATATCCCATTAATACTGTTCCATTCTTGTAGAGATAACACAGAAGGACGAGAGTTTCAATCTAGAAAAGTCAAACTAAAAATACAGCGAAACTTCATTTATACAAATTGTGGATTAAACAATTTATACAATAGGAATTTTCTCCATTAGCTACGATGCTCCCCATGCAATGACATTTCGCAATATAATTCGAATAAGCGGCTGCAACGATCAAGAGTGCACGAACCAAGTTCTACCTCAGAGTTGAAAAAATCCACTGTGCAAAGTTGAAGATTTTGCAAGATTTGCAAAAGACAAAACACACCTATATCTTTCGATAGGCTTGTTTCCACGATAGCGCTAGCATGATACGATGATGACAGGAGAAGTATGGTCGATCGGTAGTACGATTCTATCCAATGTATATCGAATTCGATGATTCCAATAGAACGTACCTAGATGCAACTTCGAAGGCCACGAATCGTGAGTTCCATTTCTGCCTGGAACCTGTGATTTCACCTTCGCTTTGAGGACACTAGCACAATGGGGACTGGCATTAATGTTAATGCCCGGTGCCTCAATTGGCAGCTCTGTCGCCAATAAAGGCGGTCTACCGCGTTAGACGACGCAGCCGACGAGCATATTGATAACGAACCATCGTTCAACCTCACCGTTTAACATCCAGCAATAAATCTCTGTTTAAAAGGAAAAATTTCACGCCACTCATACACCGTGGGAAACATCCTGTTCCGCGAGCGCGTGAATCGTTGCGTGCGTCGTTTAGATGATGCATCGAACGCAAGAAGTATTACCAACGTTGCAGCGATAGCGATGATTTTCGATTTTCTTAAACTTCGTTCAATTCCCGTTTCTCGCTTCTTTCTACTGGCGTCTTTCGTGGTTCACCCGATCGGTGACCCATGTTTCGTTGAAATTCTCCGAACGATTGAAGTAAGATAAGTCTCGTCGATTAAACGATCTTCTGAACTATCATCACAGTTTCTTCGTAAATGGGAATTTTACCTAGCATTTCCTGTATTCGTCTCGTTCAAAAATAAATCCACTTGTACTGCGTTGTCAACACTCTGAATTAACTTTTATCGTACAATTGTAGTTTTCCAGCGTGTTAAGATATGCCTCAAGTTCGACCAAAGTGGTCTCTTGGGATATTGCGAGCCTGTTCTCTTCGAAGGAAATACAAACATTCGAAGATCGCAGTAGGACTAACACTTTCTCATTGTCATACGAATTTCTTCTTGAACCACGAAACATAGTCAGACTCGAGTTAAGTGGAAGCTAGAGCAGCTAGATTCCCAAGAAGACACATTTTACTTTACGATCAGAACGAGTGAATTATCCCCACAAATATAAAAAAGAAACAATTGTATTTTTCAAAAAATTCTAAATCCAATTTATTTCACTTGAACGTCCTTCCTCGTTTCTCTATCGACGGTGAAAGCGTCCGGATCCTTAGAACTTCCACGTACTCTGTACATAAGCCACGAATGGTTTTGCCTATTTGCCTCGACTCGGTCGCACAGATGAAGGTCGTAGACGAGATCGCGAGCCACCCCTGCGGAGGCCGCGGGTTCAAAGAGTTAATCGAAGAAGCCGGCCAGCACAAAGTAGCCTGCATTAAAATTCAATATCACGCTTGGCACTCGGCGAGCAAAGTATCGAGATTAGATCTGCGGGTAACAGTCGAGGCGAGAAACGCTCGCAGTGAGAAAGACTGTAAAGGGTTGAAAAGGGAAGGGAGGAGAGAGAGAGAGAGAGAGGAGCGGTAGCCGGTGTGTACCCGGTGGGATTTAAGGAACGTCAAGAAACACGAAGACGACAGTTTATCGGGTCGGCGCGATGAAAGGCGGCGCCTTATCTACGGGGTGTCCCGGGCTTTTATCTACGCGGTAAAGGATTCCCGTGTTCCACGCGAGATAGATCTTATTTATGCGACCCCTTTCCCGGCTACCGATTAAATCGACGCGCTCGCCCGGATCCCGTTTCCATCTTCCTGGAAGGACGACCCAGAACCCGCCCCGCAATCCTGAAATAGATAGCGAAACCGAGCGAACAGGAATTTTTTTGCCGAATCTGCGAGGTTTGATTCTCCCGCCTACTGATTCTGGGGAATTTTTCTCGTAGCTGTAGGGATCATTTCGGTTACCGAAAGTGTACAGGTAGCTGTAATTTCTAAATTAGATTAAAAAATGTAAATTAAATTTTGAAAAATTAGTTTAACTGATAACACGCACAGTATGACTCAGGATTATTTCGTGCTTCGTTAGAGCCGAGGTACAGGGATATTGTGACACGACAAAATTTACTTTTGAACGTATAAGCTACACGGTAGAAGAATTGGCATGTGTTATTTTAGCGTGAAACACGGTGGTGCAGTACGGTGCTATAGTTCATTATCTTCAGCTTGTTTGCCAGTTGTCAACGTACAGGTAAAACAGAGAAGGTTGTTTTAGGTTAATGAAGATGTTATATAGCGAATAATTCGACCTATGACACATAGAATATTTTAACGCTTCCACGAGAATTCCATAACGAGATAGTAAATAGCGCTTTTCATCATTAGTTTGCCATTGATTTGTATATTTTACTAGTATTCGTGTATCGTTAATGTAAATCGAGCAAAGTGTTCGCTTACGAGCGACAGCACACTAATTGCAAGTATTAGGACATCTACTTGTGTTCATTCGAAAGCCCTATCAAATTTTGGTATTTTAACATAAAACAAAGAATTCAGAAAGCTGTACTGAATTTTCAACGAATCCAAAGTCCAAGTTTTTCAAAATTCTTGAAAAAATGTCTACGTTCTACGAAACGACTTCCAATCGATGACTCGATTAAAAAGAAATTCCCTGTCTCACCTGTGCAGTATGAGAAGCGGATACAACGATAACGTCAAAATGAATCACTGTAGCGTCAAGAAAATCGTGCGGCTTGAAACACCTGTTCGAGCGAATAAGCTATTCCACACTACGAGCCCGGAAAACCACTTTTTCTCGCTTTGACACGTGACGGGGGTGAAAAAGGGGATGGTGGGGGCCACGAAGAAGCGTCTATACTCGTGAATAAATTCTTTCGCTGCCGACTGACCGGTAGTTGCCGCGAATTATTATTTCATCGTCCTTAGCACCCGTTCTTGACAGCTGGCGTATTATCGCGTCGCCTTGGCGCTATAGTCAGCCGCATTAAAAATGGAGGCAAAGCGGGAAAACTGCTGGATGTGTCAGCACCTGAACGCGATATCAATCTCGTAAACGGGATGACACGGCTTCCCTATGAATTTTTAAAACGATGGCGCTGACGGTGTTAAGCTCTGTGAAATTCAAGAACGCCGTGTATCTTCGATCGAGATCGAAACGATCTTTGTCGGGACAGAAATGGTTACTCTGTTCGTAGCATTTTCAAATCCGTCGATCCTCATCGTTTAATCGTTCTTTCGATCATCTTCCACTTAGTTGTATTTTTCCAATGTTAACAAACGTGTGAAAAGCTTGAACAAAACCGTTTGAACATTTTGACTGCCACGTTGGTCATTGTTAACCGGAGCGCTTGAACTTCTTATCATTGTAAAAATTGAACGACAATTGACAGTTAGGGCATTTTGAATATAACCGATAAACGGAAGATACTTTGAAATAAAAAATGCCTCATTGAACAATTAAACACTTTTATTAGAACATTAATAAGAAAAAACAAAATGAGAACAAATCTTGCATCTAACGGTGCCCTGTGTTTGCGTCCATATCTCTGAGGGCTAATCAACGAATATTATTATAAACGCAGCTTAGAAAATAATCGTAAGTGCTGCCTTATAATCATATAATTGAAGTTAGAAACGCGAACATACCTTACTATTATATATAGAATGAGCAAACACCGTTTACTAATATCTTCTACGCGTTTCAACAATATATTCTGCACGTTTTGCTTACGAGGAAATAACGAGCGCGAGTGATTTGTTGAAATAAACGAAGCCTTGTTATATTATGTCGTTATCAACTGTTACCAAGGCGCCACGGTGGTCACCCGCGACCACCAATAAGATAAGAAGTCCATTGGGGAAGAATGTTGTCTTACATCATCAATTTATTATTATTTTTCCATTATATGTTTTGAATGATAAAAATACTTCCATGGCGTCCTCAGCGAAACATGTGATTTCGGCGTGGCAGTCAAAGCGTTTTAAAACGCTTCCGTATTACGTTGAAACCGTATTATTAGTCGTACGATAAATGTAAAGACGCAAAAGTGCACATAGAATGCACGTAATACGCGAAAATGTAGAAGATATCGAGGATACAGGGTACTCTCCATAACGTTTGCTAGATAAAGCAATTTTCCACTTTTTAATTGCACCGATTAAAATACGAATTTATGTAAATACCACGGTCTAGCTATTAAGGACGTTCATAATTCGATTTCGTATTAAAAGAAACTTCGAACTGACCAACTTCTAAGGAACAAAGTTGCCTGTTCCAAAGTCCTTCTATCGCTACCTTATTCCATGACTCAAAGTTACAAGGTTCGAGCGTAGTACTACGTCTTCCAAGAACCACTTTCCCACCTGTACACAGGTTGCTGTTTTTCTCTTTTTTTTTTTTTTTTTTTCTTTTCGCGTTGGTTTCGCAACGCCAGGCCGTCGAAGGAGCTCGGCGAAATGCAGTATTCATCGTTCGTCATTCGAACGGTTGACGTCAACCGATCATGAAAATTTATAATTGATCGCCGGAGCGCGGCGAGTGAATTATAGCGCGAAACGCACGGTGGTCGCGTGTCGTATTCACGACGACACGCACCGGGGGCGGAGCGCTTTTTTTCTTCGATAAAAAAAGAAAAAAAAGAAGAAATAAAAAGGAAGAAAAATACACGCGTTCCACGTCGCGGGTAAATAAAAGCGCGCACCGCCGGTCATGTAAATCGCGCAGGGAATAAATTGTTCATGTGGACGTCCGCATTGAACCGAGCGTCGAAATACGCTTTCCCTCGTCCGTTCGCCATTAAACGCTGTTATTTCGATTCGTCGCGTTTCCAAGCCCATTTCGTTCCGTTCCACGCGAGAATGAAAGATTCATCCACCATATTTTATATTTTACATTACGGTTATTAACCGGCGGCCTTTCTGGCTTTCTGGCGTTTTTAAAACGCCACAGTGATTTCTACGAGCTACGTGTTCGTTTCCAGCATGGAATTGTTACGCTGGTTTGTACACGAGATTAGAGTCTTTGCGTGCCTCCTGATGGATGAGAAACGTTTCTGGAAAAAGAATCGAGTAGATTAAGCCGGCCAGACAGTTGTGAATTGTTAATTGCAAGTCGATGAAGAAATACGAGGAGGAATAAACGTGGACGTTGTTTGATGTATGACTTGGAATATATCTGATGTTAGACGTATGAGCAACATCGCGTATTTCTTGCCCATAAAGAACTACGCTTTCTCAAAAACAACCATACGTCAGAATGAACGTTAAAGATCCCAAGGAAGAAATATCTCGTTGTACGAAAAACTTCCAACTGTTCCAAGTTTCCAACTGGAGCCCAAAATCTAAAAAGCGCACAGACAGAGCCAAGAAGAAGAGTCCGCCGAATGGGAAGACTCTTACACTACCTGTCACACACCACGATTACTTCCATCTCGCTTCGTATTTCAAAAGTACACCATCCACAAAGAAGTAAGTACACTGTCGCTCGCGCCATGACCAACGTTGCAAACTCCGCTACTTCCACTCGTATGTCCAAGCTAAACAGAGTGTGCTACATATTTGCAAAGCGAGTTCACGTCGCAGCCAGCGTCACAAAACGGCAAGAAAGATCTCGCGTGCATGAGAAAGTTGCAGCTCGCCAACGAGAGCCTAGAACAGTCGAAAAGCGAAAAAACGAAGGAACGACCGAACGGAAAGAAGCAAAAACAAGAAGAAAGACAGACCCCGGCCCATATTCAAATCCCCGCGGCGGACCAGTCCGTTGGAGGACGTTCCTCCAAGATCCTGGAACCCCCAACGCGAGCCTCTATCAACCTCCCCTATCCTCCTTTTTCACGGAGGGGGTCCCTGGTTTGTATACCTGGCCGCGACTAGTTAAGGGCCTGCCGCAGCTGAAACTTTGAACAGTTAAAACAAAGCCCTCGAGGCTGCGGCGGCGGCGGCGGTTCTCGAGTTTGTGAGAGGGGCAGAGGTAGAAGGGGGCGAGCCACGTTGTCCGGAGGTGAGCTCATCTAAATCACAAATCTCAGCCTCCATCAGCACACCTCCAGCGATAGAGTCCACGGTTAATAACCGTGCCTGGCGTCGGTGTGCCTCCACCCTTCGACTCTAGAGTTTCGTGGTGTTGGTTTGGTGAGAGAGTCAGGCTATGAGAGAAAGGGAGAGAGAGAGAGATATTGGTGAAACACAGAGGAAGGTACTGTGAAGAGGAACATGGATGCGAAGGTGAGGGTGTGTGGGTGCCGTTGGACCCCCCGCGACATGGCGCCACGGTGCTCCGCCTTCCTTCTGCCCCCTTCTGCCAGCCGTAGAACGACGTCGTGCGACCACCAAAGGATACACCTCGGCCGCCGTTGCACCGACCGCGTCGATAGGAATTTGATGGAGCACCCATGCCTCTTTGGTGAAAGCGTGTGGATGTACACTTCTACAGATATAGCTTATATGTAGGTGTATGTATAGAGATTATGTTTGGAGAGAGATTTTCTTTGCGAGAGGAAATGGTGGCTCTTAGGCGGTGATTTTTGGGTCGTTGAATACACAAAGTTTTTAGTTATAGGTATTACCGCCTTTTAGTTATAGTGCAGGTATGGGTTATATAGGTAGATACGTATTTGGAGAAAGAGATTTTCTTTGGGGGAGGAAATGCCGGCTCTTGGGCGCTGATTTTTTCGGTCGTCGAATACACACAGGGTTTTTAGTTATATTATAGTTTGTGCCGTTTCGTGTCTGTTAGATTTTTGGCAGGCAGATGAGATAGTAGTTTCCCAGGCGATGATTTTTAGGTCGTTGAACGCACTGGAACTTACTTTACGTTGGACGTTAGGAGATGATAGTTTTTAGGTGTTGATTTTTTGGTTCGTTGAACAACGTAGCATTTTTATTCATTTTATGAGAATTTACGAAGAATTTCTTGGGGAGAGAGGATGGCGAATCTTGCGCCTCGATTTTTTATTTTTGTGCCATTTAACGCACAAAATTTTCGCTTATGTAATAGCGTACTGCTCTCTTTTGCTTTGATTAGGTTAGATATATGGCGGTTCATACGCGGTTGTTACAGTATATTTATATCCTTGAAAAATTCGTAATTTTAGTAGCAGAGTACGTGATCGATATTTAACCAGTTAGCTGTTGCGATTTCTTCGAAAAGCGTGTACCTAAAACGCGTCGCAAAAAGTAAGCGACGACGAGTATACTCGTCAAACACAGAATATGTGTGGCTGTTATAACATAGAATTAAGTTGTAATGAAATTACCGTTTTATTTCTTAATTTCGTTGGTTACAGGGCTGGTCATAACGCAAAATATTGCCATTTCTTCATGACGAGTATACTCGTGGAAAACAGCTAACTGGTTAATTCCGCGGAAATCGAACGATTAACCTTGATGAAGTTCATTAGTCTGGCTTTTAATGTAACTGCTTCATCTACTCTGCATAATGTTATAGTGACGTATAGTAAAATGATACGATGCTGCTGTAATGACGATAACTATACTGCGCATATTTATGCAAATTCTCATTTTTCCAGAAACTGATAAAAAAGTGAAACTCGAGTAATAGGTAGTACGTCTTATCTCTTAAATATTTCATGCCATCTGTATATTTTATATTTGACATTTTATATGCCTTTGTAGTCACGCCCGACCTTGTACTATTTTCCTCGTACAATTTTTCCTTGTCTATAGAAAATATTCATGTGCAAAGTGCATGTTCAGTTCGCCCAACCGAGCAACATCAATTTTTCGTCGTAATAATATCTCCGTTTCGCGTATATCTCCGCATCATCGTCCTCTTGAAGACAATTCAACCAACACGTTTCGCAAATTACTCGCCTCTCCTCGCTCCTAAAAATTCCCAACTATTTTTCAAACCACTTCGCGTATCTCCACCATTCGTTCAAACTACATTCAATTCTCCGCGTTTCCACTGCCAACGATGAACTTTACTTTGAACACTACATTCTCAGATTCATCCTTATTTTTCTCTTTTAACCTATTTAACGTCCCTAGGGATGTATGACATTCACCATGCCTAACTATGTAACATGTACAACTATATCTCGAAATAAATGCGAGACCTGGAAATTTCACCTGCACAATTTCACCCATTTGGACGCAACGAAAGCCGCAAATCCCACCGATAGTCAGCCTAAATCTCCAAGAATTTCTCAAACTGTTTCACAAAATTCCAACCGCCATTCGTTAAAGCGACACGCCTCTGGTTCTCCACGTTGTTGGACCGCTAATAATCAGCCTGTAACAGAAACTCCTTCGTACACGGCGAAGCTATATCCTCGGAGGAATCCACATTACGCACCAAGATGGTCCATGGCGAACTGTAACGAAGAGACCGAGTCTGCGCGACCAATAACCTCGGTTTTCTTATCCGTTTGGTTCCGCCTAGGAATACCTCGGCAAGAAAACCGAAAGCTCGCCTATTTGCGCGGCCTCTCCTCTCGCAATTATGCAGGATGATAAGGCAACTTCCGTCGGGAACTCGGCGGATCGGCGCTCTGCTCGATAACGGCCGCGGTAATTCCTGTTGCACGGCCGATCCACAGCCATAATGTAGTCATAAGTATCCGCAACGAATTTGCGAGCGCATGTGCAACGAACAGAGGGAGAGTCGTAGCTGGATCAGGTTGGATCGGACTGTTGCCAAGGATGGCGTATCGTCGCCGTATAAAACCTAGCAGCGCCCAAGCGTTCGGTTAATGTTCGCGAAGGGATTAATCGGACGAACGTTCGATTCGTTGGCTCGGAGAACAGCGTAATAGGTAATCGTTAGGAATTTTGCAGATTCGACGTCGAATATTCCACGGCATTCGCAAATACGTCTAATTATCCGATCGGCGAGAAGGAAACGGAGATTGCTACCTTCGGCATCGTCCGCTGGGAATTTTCGTTGAAGATGTTAGGCTGCTTCCGACCAACTTTTCAACCAGCTATCGTCGGATCGGACACGACTTCTCGGAGAGTTTTTAGAAATATTCTTCAGCGAGGAATTTTGAAGAGGTTTTTGGGAAATTTGATTGGATTCGGGTCTCAGAATAAATGATATCTGCTATTCCTTGATTTCGTTAGACCGATCATTCCACGTTCGATAACAAGAGAGTTCCATCCCTGCAAAGAAGTTATTAATATTTTAATGAAGTGCATGGTCGTTAAGAAGCGATCGTTAAAGGAGCACAGGATGAGTTGACAAAATGGTTGAGGTTTTATTTCGTGATTTTGAAAGGTGTGTTAATCGTGTTAATCGTGAAGAAGATGAAATCATGGAACTGGCTTAAACGATACGAGATTAATTCGCCTAATACACGCGCTGATACTGAACAAGTTAAGGATAGAACGGATATCGGAGCATAAAAGAAAGAAGTAATTTGAGCGAGTTCGAGCTTCGCATTCTAAACTCAAGAGATACAGTTTCTGTGCTGCAGACAGAATTTAGTAAATTACTCTCATTCATCAATATTTCCAAACACAAGGCTAGACATCTTCGAACCACCTCGACTAGACAGATTCTTCACTTCCACAAAAGCAGCGAACCCTTTCGAGTAAACAAAGAAGCTAATAATCCTGTCAGCCTAACCTCCACCCACCTCGGCCTGCTCTTCTCAAAAAATACAATTATCCCTGGGCTATCTGAACGAGAGGACGATAAATCATGGCAAAGAGCAGCTCAGCCAAAAGCGAGAAGGTAGCCGCGTGTGTCCCTGGAGCCGTCTGGTGCGTGAAAAACGCGGCTAATCCGTGCTTTACGAGGCTCTGAGACGCGTGAAATCTCTGCTCCATTAATACGCGCCGTGGACCGAGGTCATCCATCACTTTGTGAGGCTGGCGCCCATCGGATGCGTCCAGCAGCCTCTAGACGAAGACCGGAGGAGTCACGAGAGCGTAAATGAGAGAGGAACGAACAGAGGCAAGGGAAAGGGAGAGGATCGACGAAAAAGGAGAAAGAAGAAACGACATCTTTGTTTGGCGAAGCTCGGGGTGGCCCGGGGTGCTCGAGGGGCCGACCCCGTAGATGAGGGGTTTTGGAGGTTAAACAAACATGTGATTACCGACTGCCTACAGCTGGCTACATTATATCTGCCTACCAAGGTAACCATCCATCCCCTCCCGCTCTGCTGGATCCATCATCTTCTCCCAGGCTGGTTCAGCAGACAGCAACGCGCTAGAAAGAGAAAGACAGACGGGGAAGGAGCCGAGGCAGCGAACCGTGGCCTGCAGGCTGAGCTACGTGGCACGCCATCATCACGAGATGCGGATGAGACAGGGTTTCTGGACTTGAGAGCGATTCTTGGGACACCTTCGACCTGCAGATCACAAGTTCACTAGAAATGGGCGAACGGAATCTTTTGACGGCTCACAGAGGAACTAGCCAATGCAGGGTAAAGTTAAAGTAAGAATTGCTTAATTAATCCCCGGGGAGTTAATCGAGCAGCGAGAGCAAGCTTTCGCCTAATCGAGCGTCGATATACTTAGATGCTAGTGCTACGACATCTTCCACTCGAAGATGAAAAGTTTACTGAAAACGGGTGAGCTATTTTGGTTTTGACGATTGGGAGGCAAGTCACCCGATACACAGGAAAATCGAAATGAAAATCATTCGATCGGTTGGCTGGTTTATTTGCTCCTGGTTTAAGAAGCTGCTTGCTTTTGTGCAAGTGAATTTTCTAGTTTGAAAAATGTTTGGCGGATACGGGTTCGCGTTTGGAAACACCGACGTGTAAGATTAATTTAACCAAGTTTAGAGCAGAGAAATTATATTCTTTGAATCTAGAACGAAGTTGCGGCTGACTCAAATTCCTGCAGAGTCCATTCGACGAGCTTTTACCTGATAAAACATGGACGAACTCGCTTCAACCTGAAGAAAGATGAAACGAAAATTCTAGAAACCGTACATCTCCAATCACGAGCTGAGAAACGGTGCCAGTTTCAAATTGCAGAGTCCAAACTCAAAGTCCAGAGACACAGGAGCGCGAGACGTAACATCCTCCCGTTGCCTCTTTCTGTTGCTAAAGCTTGCAGTGAATTCTCGAGCGTGTCTAACCCAGCCAGGGCCACTTCTTCTTCGCGTTTCTTACGCTAGTCTCTGGGAGTGGCTGCGGGTCGAGCAACAGCCGCTTAATTACGCGGATTCCTCGCACAATCGCGGCTGGGGAAAGGTGCGCGACGAGGCCGCCGCTTCTTTGACGCGCTCCTTCTGGAAACCACCCTCTAAGCTTTTTCCAACCCCCTCTTCTTCTCTCTGTCTACGTATACACGCGTACACGCGAAGGAACAGCGCGTGGATTTCCGTGACGCGTCTGAAATACGATGAATGGCGAGTTGGCCGCGATTCCACGCTGAAAGCTCGCGGAAACTGACGTCACCGGGTCGCGACGCTTTCACGGTCCACGGGGTAAATCGGCTAAAGGGTTGGATACACGTCGTTCACTCGCTTCACGCGATTCCTTCCTTTTCTCTTCTTCTTTCTTCTCTTTTTCTTTATTAATCTATTAACAAACTGACTGACGCGATCGGCTACGTTACTAAATTTTTTAAACCGACTAAATGTTTGTGTCTTCTCGTGAAGTGGGCAGTAGTTTGAGGAAGTTTGAAACAACTAGTTTGAAAGCAGTGAATATTAACAGATGGGATACAGCCTCTTCTAAGACGGTAATTCGACTGTCTTCCCATGGGAAGAAAGATCAGACGTCGCGGAAAACAGCGGAAAAATTCAATAAGAAACTTTTCCAACCACCTGAGACAGTATCAAACTCGGTGGAATCCTAAAAGGAAGGATAACCAGATGCGTCTAATTCCTGTAACCCTCGAAGGATCCCAAACGTTCTCTGATTAAACCAAAAGGATTAAGTAGAAAAATTCTACAACCAGATGAAACGCTATCAAACTCGATCGAATCCTAATCGCCTAACGCGTAAAACGAAGAAGAATCGGACACGTCGAACACTCGCAACCCTCGAAGAAGCTCAAACGTTGAAAAACGTCGATCTTAGCCCGCATTCTCTGATGAAGTGGAAAAAATTGAGCGAAAGAAAGCTCTGCAACCGATTGAAACGGTATGAAGCTCGATTGAAGATCGCGTCTGGCGAACAGGGAGGAAGGAGAGTCGGACGCAATGACGCGAGTGGAAGAGCGTGTGGTCGTCGGAACGCGTGGCAAGATTGGTTGAAGCGACGGGGGCAGCGGAGACAAAAGGCGTCCGGGCAATCTCGTGAATTGTCGGCTATCGTCACCCGGAGGTGGCTCTGATAGAAATTATGATTGGCGGGCCGATCGTCGGGCAGCGAGACAGAGAGGGAGAAAGGGAAAGAGCGAATTGGGGAACGAGCGGACGTGGCCGAGTGGCTCGGCGTTAAGCAGGAAGCCGTCCCGACGAAGCGGACCCATTAAACGCCGTCCCCCTTTCCTCCAGCTCGGGAGATTGTATTTTATCATTTCAAACTCATTTTTCAATATGGCCGTCCAGCACTGGCCGCTTCGCAGCGCATTCTTTTCGAGTCGTGGGTCGTTTTCTCGCCGACTTTGACCACGCGTTCCTGCTTTTCGTTGATCGCGAAAAATAGGATGAAAACTGTGAGGAAAAATGGTATTTTTTTCTTTTTTCTTTTTTTTGGAGGGAGGAGGAATTTAGTAGATACGTTGGAGATGAATTTTATATCGCTTTTTCTTTGTGGATGTTTATTACTCCCTCGAATAGATGTTTCAGACATATTGCTGGTTACGTTGCTGGTTGTATTTTTATTGTTTTGTTCTCATTTATCAGTGTCCACATATTAATTCCACAGATTTCCCGGCATTTTTGTAGAATTTAAAGGCGTAAAGAAATGGACACGTGGAACACCCAAAGAAGGGTACAATTTTTATAATTCTCCTATCATTTTTTAATATTCGCTGCATGAGGCAAATTTATATACAAATTCTACAATGTACTGGTCAGGTAGACATAGAATTCCCACGTGAAGGATACGGAAAACAGGCTGTGTTCTTTACAATTCCTTGATAATTTATTAATCTTTAATAGACGAGAAAAGATATTCTCCAACTCGGAGTCTACTAATCGACTACACAGTAAATTCTCACGTAACGTTAACAGTAATTTCTCGAATTTTTATTTTAAAACAAACTCACGTCTACAAATTTGCACGAGCGTCCCTGATCCGATTATTAATCGCTGGATTATCGTGCGAGAGGATGCGAACAAAGTCTGGCAATTGGCGATATGAAAGGGAAATCGCGTGGAAACGTGAAAAAAAGACAGGAAAACCACTTCGAAATGCAAATGTCCGTAGCCATGCGTGAAGCAGCAGCCCAACGAGGATCGCATTAGAAGAAAGGGTAAATATTACTCGAGCTTGGAAACAAGTCGAATAAAGAGCATCGGCTCTCTCTCGAGCTTTATACGAACTTTTCGACACGCGACGCGCGAAACACGCCATCGACGTACGGTAAAAATAAGTCTTGAAGTTCCACTATGTTTATACGCTGTTGATCCATTGTCGCGAACAGATCTATAGTACGTCGTTATTTATAGAAATTGGTGTCGTTTGTCGTACTGTAAAGATATGTAGAATGGCTAGCCATTTTCCTTATAGAGATCGTCTGTCCGCGTGATGTCGATCGCTCGATAGGTTATTTTCAGAGGGACATGTGACCCGGAAATCCAACTTACGATCGGCGTTTCCTATGGCTCACAGGCAGCAACTATTTTCTTTGAATAAGTGAAACATTTCTCTGTTCCTTAGTTTAAAAGTGGACTGTATGTATATCGGCTAGGCATTTCGTTTTAGCTGGAATATATCTTTAAGCTGATCCGGATGTGGTCATCCATAAGTCAGGCAGCAGGTTTGTACGTGGTGAAAGTTCGTCTATATAAACCGTGGAGTCTCAAACTCTGCGATATTGTTCTATTTTAGAACGTGCAGTAGAGTTAGAAAATTTTCCTTTGTCGTTTGGGTTTTTTCGAAGTTTCGAAGCTCTGCCAAGTCTGGGTCTTTCGTCGCAAATAATAAGCTGGTAACACACTGTCAAAGCGTAATAACGAGCAGATAATTCAACCACGAAATGTGGTTAGAACGATGATCAGAGCGCGAGTTCTTCTATAAGCTTGTATCTTTTAGAATATAATCGAGAGATCAGAACCTACGTGGAAAAATCGTTTTACCTGGCAGCTATCGTACCTGGCACTATGCTTTCGATGTTTCATACGTTTTCTGGTATTACGTGAATTCTGCGCAATTTTACGCTCTCAAATTTCCTGTAACTGCATAAAGATCAATTAGCGACCTCGATAAACGAGATTACTTCGACCGGTAACGAAGTAAATTCTGCGGCAGAAACGAACGAAAGTTTCGAAGTAAAATTCTCTGGAATGGACGAAGGCTTAAGAGACGGTAGGTTTGAAAGGCTTGAACCGAACGTGACGAAAGGTGCATGACGAACACGATCATAAATTACATAATGAACGCTGTCAATTTTAAGAAGGGATTCTCGCGTAACGACGATAAAAGCGAGTGATTTGTACATTGTACAACGTCCTGCGATCGTCTTCCACAATGTAATCATTGTTGGCGTGCAGTGTAGCATTTGTCGCAGTCATCGGAACGCAGAGGTTACGAAATTTCCTTAATGTTAGATATTTCACGCCAGAATTGAACCTATTTTTGAGAAAAAAATACGAAAGATTGGAAAGTTGTAGCGTTTAGAGGAGAAATTTATCTTTCCTTTGAATGAAAAATCTTACGAATAAATAATCGAGTAGAAATTTGAAATTCAATCCTCGGCGAAATGCGTGACAAAACGAATGAGCGTCGCCCGAAACTGATTGATCGATTAATCTTTCATTTATCGCGCGAGCCAGTTTAAAAAGTTGTCGAAGTTGTGGCAGTTAAAAATATTAACGAACGATAAGAAGAATGAAAATTGAAAGGATCGCATTTGTACTTCCAGACGATATGTTTACGTCCCAAAAAGTGTCTAGTCCCACGTAACTATTGACCTAAAAAGAGAAGAAAAAATTCATAAAAATCGCTTGCTCTTGGTGCTGTTAGGCGACAACCATTCATCCCCCTTAGGCTAACCAAGCATTACGCTTTAACAACGTTGCATGTACGGCGATTGTGTACGACGATTGAACACGTCTCAGGTCAACAATGTGTTAAAAATAAGAAGCTCGATCGGCAATTCAGCGAACGTTTGGTCGGCCTATAGAGGAAGCAGCAGATGCGTGGAATCGGCAGAAGCCGGAAATCCACGAACCGGCGAGTTCCTCGTAGCCGAGTGGCGCCACACCCGTGGCCCGTAGAATTTCGCCGAGGCCAGACGTCTATATCGCGCGGGAAAAGAGCGGGACGTAGAACGGGGCTCATTATGTTTCGGTAATTGGCCGAATCCAGCGATGTTTTCAATTTGCTCAAAGGCGCCGCTTGTACGGCCGCCACCGACCAGCCAAAAACAGACCGGCGACGTCCCTCAGGATCGTGGGCCAGCTTCCTCAGATTGGCTCAGATCACAGTTTTTGCGAAAAGTCGGGAACTGCAGCGAGAGATGCAACGGTGAAAAAAATTGGCCAAATTACTTAATCGTGATTTGGCAGAGTTTGAAAGAAGCTGCAGAGTGTAATAATTCTTTTTCTTTTTTTTTTCTTCTTTTCTTTTTCACTATCTTCTTTCCTTCGATCGTTTAATTCCATCAACGATCGAACAACGAGTCGTGTTTCTGGATCAAACATCGCTGTAATTAGAGAATTGAGAGTTAATAACGGCGAGTTAGTTGGAATTTGGCTGATCGTAATCCTTGCAGATATAAACGCGATGGAATTTAGTTTTCAGAAAAGTAGATAACATTGAGTTGTTTAGATTAAAAAATTGTTATCTCCGAGCGACTGAGGGGCAGATCGATATTTTTATAGACGGTAGGAATTATTATTCCGAATCTTTTAGAAACAGCTACTTGCTGAGAATTTTATGCGTCGTGAAATCTATATAATTCGTTTCGAATCCACGTATTTGTTTGCTTCTCGCGCATTTAATTCTTCCCCGATAGAACCGGGTATGTGATTCTTTAAAAATCCCACTATTTGGATGTACTTTTTCAGAGATTCGTTTTTCACGCGCTGATATTTGGCTAAGAATCTGACGTATTAAACGATCTATACTTCGTTTCTGATTCAGAATATGTTGCACGTGTGCTCCGTTAGAAATCCGGATATTTGTCGAAGAATTTCATCTGCTCTAAAGTGTACGTCTTACCTCGAGACTATAGCTCGATATTTAATTTATTAGGCGTTTGTTTTTAGAATTTCCTGGGTTTGTTGCGCGCAAGCTTTGTAAAGATTTATCTGAAAGAATCGAAACGGCTGTTACGTGCACCGGCCTTGGTGCGTTTCGGAGAAATCGAGGCGCCGATCGCTCGGAAACGGATTTTCTTCGGGATCCTTCGAATTCCACGCGTGGCCATCATTCCGTGCTCGCGGCTACCGTCGTCGGCCATTAGTCGACGCAATAATGGAACAACCGTTTTCTTCCACTATCATCCACTATCATTGACACTTCCATCACTTACCGACCAAACCGAGTTCCGAGTAATAACAATTATACTTGAAACGTTTGGCTGCAGATCGATGCAGCGTATTTAGAGAATCACTTGCGTTTATGGAATCGTAACGAGTCGAGAAAACGTTAGAGAAGTCAACGTATGGTAGAAAAATTTGGCAGCTCGTTGGTACTTTTGATTTTTAACGATTGCATAAATTTGTTGATTTCACAGTTGTCATCTGTTGGCTTGGCAATTAAGTGATTGCGGATTTTGTCATTAGGTTGTATTGACAAAATCGGCAACCACTTAGTTGCCAACCCAGTTCATACGGGGAATTAATTTTATGCAAGTTTTCCCTATTGTTATCGAAAATAGTCGTTTTAGGTATTAAAAAATCAAGTTATAAGCGAGTAATTGTAGCTGGCGAATTAACAGCTGTAATTTATGCTATAGCGTAATATTAAGAAACAGAGGTACGAGTCTTGCCGGAACAAAATATTCTTCTCCAATCCGACGATAAATTACTCGGACGAAAGTCTTACATCAGCAAGATAATCTTAGTCGCCATAAATAAACTATCGACTCGCGTATTATACGCTTGCTGTTCTCATATAAAATTTAGAAATCAAGATAAGCACTTGCGAAGAATACGAGGCGCTTCTTCAAACATTTAAACCCGGGATCGCTTTAACTTGAAAAATATTTGCAAGACGCTTCGAAACAGAATTTCCCTGATATTTCGAATAATCCAATATTTGACATGTTTGTGGTTCTTCGGGTTGCTATCGTGTCTTTTATAATATCTACGATAGCTGACAAAAGGACGTTCAACATTTAGAATTACAATTTTGTGCCAACTTTTCCATTAAAATTTATTTACCATGATCTGCAAATAACGACGATTTTCATCGTCGTCTATGTCGAAAATCAAAGGACCACGTATTCCCGAAATACCACGTGGATCGAGCTTCGAGGAGCGTTAATTGAAAAGTCGCGCGGCTTTAACGAAGGCCAGGACGGTCTTGCGGTGGCGTTGAACTTCAAACGGCAGTTCGACGAATCGCCTGGCAGTTCGCGAAATCTAATTATCACCCTCGGTCCGAGGTGATAAGATTGCCGAAGCGGCTCGCCGCGGGAACCCAGCCTTTTTATAGGCGCCTCTAATTCGGAACAGCTGCGCCGCCAACGACGTCGTCGCGATTTTACAATCCACCCTGATTTTCGTTCCTCCTCGTCCTGCGATTCTCTCTTTCGATCCTCCGCTGCTCCGTGACGTGATCTTAATCGCTGCTTTTTATCGTAGAATAGAACAGCTCGGAGGAGAAGCGACGTAAACGGCAGAAAATCGTGGATGATCGTACATGAGAAAGACTTTAACAGAAGATCGTTGAAAGTTCCAAGAAATCTCAGATGAAATTAATTTACGGTTTCCCTTGAATTAATTAAATTGCTGCAAAAATGCGTAAAATTTAATTTGACAAACTCCTTCCACAGTTTAGAAACCATCTAAAAACCTTTTCACCGTAGAAATTTCCGCAGACCTTTAACGGAGGATCGTTGGAAATTCTAAGAAATCTAACTTGAAATTAATTTACATTTCCCCTTGCCCAAAATACTAAATTGCTGTAAAAATTTAATTGCACAGCTTCGAAACCATTTAAAACCTTGTCACCGCAAGAATTGCCTAAGATACTTAACGGAAGATCGTTCGCGACTGCAAAAAGTTTGTAATCGCGACGCAAACTAAGTCACTAAATTGAAATTAATCCACATTTTTCTGATCTTAAAAACGAACAAATCGGCCTAAAAACACGAGACTTCTTCATCGGTTTGGAAACCGTCTAAAAGCCTCTTTGCTACGAGAGTCGCCTAAAAACCTTCGACGGAAGCCGAAGATTTGGAAAGGCGAGTCGGATGGCGCTGTTTGCGCGGGTCGGTCGCGGCGCCCGTTTCTCGAACGAGGGTCCAGGGGACACGGATGTTCGTCGATCGGACATCAGAGGTGCCGCCGCGCAAACTCCATTAGCGGACGCTCGAACGACAGTCGCTGGAAAGACGACTCCTTGTTGTTTGTCGTTTGAATGTTTTAGGACCTCGACCTCTCGCTTACTTGCCTCCGTGGGAGACAACCGTGTGTTTGCACGGTTTTCCTCTCTCTTTTTCTCTCTTTCTCTCTGTGCTCTGCTCTCCTACCGATTTCTCTGGCGCTTCCTAGGGCCCGTGGACACCTTTTGTGCCACTCCGTGGATGCCTCTGCAAACATGTCTAATTACACACCGGGGTTTCCTGATTGTCCACCGAACTCGGCCACTCAACTACCGAAGTCATCATTTTGTGAATATTTCCTTGGAAACGACAGATTTTTCGATGGAGTACTTTAGGTTGTCTGAAAAGTTTCTTTTGTTTTATATTATTTTGTCGAATTACGCACGATCGATTTTGTTCTGTTGAGATAAACACCGCGACATTTCATGGACTTGGTTTCACGAACTTGGTTTGGAAGATTTATTGTTGTAAAAAACATGTTTGCGAAAGAAAGACACTTTTCGGACAACCTAATACTTGCTACATCGGTCCAGTGAGATATCTTTGTAGTGGTCTGCGTTTCGATTAAATACCTTTAGTCGTGAAACGTTGTTACTCATACTAGATGGGTAACTATGCTACTGTTAGCCTTGCGCTTGTGTTTGCAATTTTTTGCAAGCCTTTTGATAGTAAAACGTATCGAAAAGATATGAAATATTATTATGTCTGTTACTATGGACTATTACTCTTGCATTTATATTTAGAACTTTCCTGAATTTCAATAGTTTTAGATGCTAATATTACTATATCGATTACTGTGGACTATTATTATTCACAGATTTGCGTTTAGAATTCTTTTAGCTATTTTGGAGGTTTTAGTTGCTGTGGACAATTATTCTTGGATTTGTGTTTAGGGTATCTTTGGACTCCGTGGTTTCATATGTGAAATATTATTATGTCTGTTAATGTGGACTATTACTCTTGCATTTATATTTGGAATTTTTCTGAATTTCAATAGTTTTAGATACGAATGTTACTGTATAAATTACTGTAGACTATTATTATTCAGAAATTTGTGTTTAGAATTCTTTCAGCTATTTTGGAGGTTTTAGTTGCTGTGGACAATTATTCTTGGATTTGTGTTTAGGATTTCTTTGGGCTGCATGGTTTCATATATGAAATATTATCATGTCTGTTAATGTGGACTATTATTCGTGAATTTTTCTTCAGAATCTTTTTAAGTCAGATTTACTCGTGAAATATTATTATTGTACATTGTATTAAATAGCGTGGATTCGTTCATTGATCGATTTGATTGATTATAGCATTGGGAATTTTTTCGCGGTTTGTTTTAGACGTGAAATGTTATAATAATCGGTGGCTCTTCACTATCGTCCCTGTATTTGTATTTCAGATAACTTTATAGAATTGTCGAGAAATTTTAGTAAATGACATTTTCACGATGGATAGATAATTTATCGAGGATCATAGGCTTTTCATATTCGAATGGCGATCATCTGATTGAAAATGTGTTTCATTCAGTATTTGTTGAAAATTTCCAATCGAAATGTTCGCCAAAATCTACGATTCTCAAACGAGATCTCTCTCTTTCTTCTGGTTCTTTGGCGACAAGTTGCACGAATAAAACTAGATCGCCTAGCTTCCCACGGAAAAAATGGGTCGACACGTCAATTACCAGCATCGACGGCCACGCATCGTTGCGTCGAGTTATTGAGACAGATTGCGATAGAGAGGCCCAGTCCCGAGGTTATCCGTACGTCTCTCGGGGTCACGGATATTCTCGTGATAAATTCCGATCCACGAAATCTGACGGTTCCAAGTCGTAAAATGAAACGAGAAACGGAAAACCTACACACGTACCAACAAACAAATATACACACAGTATAATTCTCAAGCGATCACAACGTTTAACGCACACGTCGATTCTCTGTATACATTCCTGTTCAAAAGTTTCTGACATATTAGAATTTCATTGCAATAAATCGCAATAAATTTTACTCGAATTGCCGCGTATTTTTGGAAAATACGTGAAATGTAAATGGTTTCTTGCTTCGACGTTTGATAAAACGAAAAATGTCGATTCTCCCTGTGTTCTTCGTTCGCAACGTTCATAAAATGACAAATTTCTCCGGGTCTTTCTCTTTTTTCATTTTCCTCGTTTGCTGTCGAGGATGCGTCAAAAAAAGAAGCAATTTTTAATTGCAGATATCTACAGTCACAAAATTAACAATTAACAGGAACAGACGAGTCTCGGTTAGATGGATTTTGCCTCTTGCAAGTGTACATACAACGTAATCGACCGATGACCAAGATAAAATGACTCGTAAAAAGAGACGAGAGATTTTTAGATGGATTTAAAAATTTGTTGATCGCAGAATTTATAAATATTTTATTACGCCCAAGAGATTCTTTCGTGGTGTAATGTCGCGAAAAATATTGAAAGTCTCGAGGCTATAATTGGCAGAAGAAAGTCCTTTCCTTGTAGTCAATTGTATTTTATTTAAAGTCAAAACATACGAAACGTAATATTCTCATACGTTGGAAAAGGGTAGGAAAAAGCTTGTGCTTGTTGAAAAAAGCAAATCTCCAAACTTTTAAACGAAAGTGTATGTATTAGCTCCTCCTATCTTCTTTACGAGCCCATATTTACGACATTATTTTCACAGGGTCCTTGTGAAAAGGCATGGTCGTTCAAAAGAAACGCCTTGTATCCTTCCTTTCATCATCTGCTGTCAACGCTTTAATTGTTAACGAGCCTCTGTGTTTCTTTTTTCTGATTTTTTCTTTATTAGAGGTTAGCTCGTTTTCTTCTTTTTTTTTTTGATCTTGTCAATGTGTAGCATGTCACGCGGTGTCGCCTTTGATTTCGATCGCAGTTAAATCGTTGAGAAAGTGAGGACAGTTTCTACGGTTAAACGACCATTTTTTTTCTTCCTTCAGCTGTGACTTGTTCGAATGGAAATTTGTAGCTTAGGTCTAGGGACGGTTAATCGTTAGTTTTATCGTGTCTCGTTAATTGTCACTTCTTTAACGTCGCCGCTATTTTATTTTTATTACTTAACTTTATTGCCATAGGGAAGGATAAACTGCTTTTTGCTTGATGGATGTTAAGTAAAATATGGCGGAAGAATTGGGATGTTTTTAGATCGCCGCTGATCGACGTGCTCGCCACTTCTTAATGAATTTATTATACGTCGTCTGGATCGACTTTAATTTCACGATTATTCGAAGGGAAAGTAAAATAGCGATCCTCGCGTAGTTCTCGGACAGATTTCGTTCCTTTTATATCAGCGTGGCTGGCTGGCTGACATTTTCGATCTGTATTTTTAGCATTTCGTTTAATCGACCACATTAAGAAACACGTATTTCGCGATTAACGGCGTTTCTTATCTGTACAACCAAAGTGGAATCCATTCTCAAATTTTATGATACTCAAAAGCGATATCCTATTATTCAACTAAATCGATTCTACCAAATTAATCAAAAAACTTCATCCTTTCTCGTTTCTTTCATAAGGAAGAAGATCGATTTGAAACATTTACGATTGCTTTTTGTCCACCTGGTCAATCGTTTGTCCGTTGTAATTATATTTTTTTCTTTTTTTCTTTTTATTTTCATTTTTAAGATATTCTGTCCTTCCAACCTTCGTAGTCTGCACGTTTCGCAGTGAAATTTTGTAGCATCCTCTTTTAACGAGAATGGCCTTAGAACGTACGAAAAGTTTTTTTTATGGATGACTATACGCTTTAACTACCTACAATTAGTAGATAAGTATACTAATTCGTAAGTAGAGATATAAAATAGAGTTGAAAGGTGGCGATAGAGCCGAATTCACCTGATAACTCGATTAATCCTAATAAAGATCGGCCAACGTTCTAAACGTATATTGGAATAATCCTAATAAATAGAATCTAGAAAATGATAAGCATTTAAACCTGTTAGACACTGAAGACGACGATAAATATCACCTCAATTTGCCATTCTTTCTTGAAACGCTGATTAAGTGGCCACCGTTGACCTCGATAACTCAGTTTTTTAGAACGTTTAAAATAAGATAATATTCAGCAGCGTGGCTGATTTAGATAATATCGGCAGAAAAGAAGTGCGCAAATACAACGTGATAGATACCTTGCAAAGATTAAATATTATGGCGTAGTATATTTCAAATTATCGCGGCCTGCCAGTGTGTGCCAAATACATCAAGTTGGCGTGCGAGTCAACGCGTTAAAGAACCGCCCCGATCGATCCAATGTTATTCAAACAAATTCCACGCACCAAACTCGCCCCATCCGGTCCTCCGCCACGAATTACACCCCCGACAACCCCCTCGGGATTCATTCTGCGCTAAGAATCCACGATGGTCACCTTGGTTTCCGCCTAGCGCAAGAAAAATATCACCCAGAGGGGCTCGTTTGTATTGGAAAAAAGCAGCCTCCCGGGGGTGGTCAAAGACGAGGGTGGTCAAAGGGGGCGAGCCGAAAACGAAGGGGGTGGCGATGTATTCAGTTTCTTCTCCCTTGTTTGCCACCTCTCCTCTCCTTCTTTCCTTCTGCTTTCCTTTTCCTTCTTCTTCCTTTTTTTCCATTTTTTTTCTCTTCGTGGGTCACGATTGACCTCGTCACCCCACGTGAAAATCACAGGGCTGACGGTATCTCGAGCGGAAGCCAACAGGGGTGTGACAGCGGTGGTAAGTTAAAAAGTACAAGGAAGAAAGGTCCGATAATTGCTTTCAATCAGCACCATTGTTGGTCATCGTGATCTTCGATTCAGAAGGGGGTGGAAGGGGATTGCTCGGTGTTTCGATGGGAAACTGTCCGGGAAATTGTTACGGGGATCGAGTACGACTGTGCAACGTCCGGATATCGTCCGTAAAATATCTTCTTTTCTCTGTTTCCTGGGACAATCGGAACTGTAGATTGATTTTGAGGGGTGGAACGGGGTGTTTAAAAGATAATCTTTTTTCTATTCATTTACTCCGCCGTTTTTCCATCACTCGAGGGATATTTGAGGAGATGATTTCTTATTTTTAAAGTTACAAGGTTCGTGGAATATTCTTTATTGGTTATAATAATCTTTATTATGTTTATCGAGATGTTCCTTCGACAGGTCCGATGTCTTGTACAATATTTTTGATGATACGCGTAATTTCTCGTGGTTACTTAAGACTGTCGATGTTGGAGTCTATTTTTTTCTTTTTCTTTCTTTTTTTTTTTTTTTTTTTTTTTTGTTAAATATGTGGAAACGTTTCTAATCTTTCGACCATTCTTCTTTCGATGCTTCGAGGAATATTCGATGACATAATTTCTCCTTGAAACTGTCTACTCTACGCGATATTTCTATTCTTCTCGATTTTTATCTTCGAGTACCTCGAATAATACTCAATAGAATATAATTTGTTGTTCCGAAGTTTGTCCACAGATGGAATATTTTTCTTAAACTAGCTACTTTTATTCCCTGTAATTTCCATCTTCTAAGGTCTCGATAAATTTGCTCGACGACGTAACCTTTTGTATTTGAATCTTCCAGTTCGTGGAATATTTTTGCTAGACGTTTTACGCTAAGATTCCGCTATGCGTAATTAAACAGAGTGATATAAAAGAGAACATTGTAGACGGACGTTAATATTCCATAAAAAGTAACGAAGTCGTATCTCACCCTTTCAGCCTGCCAGCCTTTACAACGAGCATTTTTATACATATTTCATTATCGACGCATTTATCGTTTATTTTTCTTCCGTGGAGATTCATCGAATCTACGTCTCGAAAATTCATTTAAACGGCGTTGCAAAAAGGCGGCTGGTTATTTCCTCTCTCTCCCCCTTCCCTTGTAACGTGTTCACGATTTTACAATTTAAACGCAGAAAAACGAATGTCCCTCTGCTTCTCTCTTTCTGTTTTATTATTTTAACGAGAATAAAATTGCAAAAAAAGTAAACGACAGTTGCGTAACAAGCGGGTACGCGACTGTTTTATCTTGTTTGTCACCAGTTACGATAAAGAAGCGACTCCTTTTTGCGCGACATTCGCAGTTTTATAGCGTTATTTGCTTTGGTATCGGGCAAATTTGTAATTGATTAGCTAATGAGCAACAGCTTAACCATTTGTCGGGTACACAATACGAAGTGCACGGCGATAACACGATAACCAAGCCACTTTTTCTACCAAGTCTATCCGCTACTAATCGTTCGAAGAAAGACGATTGCGCTGTTCTGCAACGCATTTCGTTCATACGCAACTCAATTTTCCAATTAGGGCAACGTACTGGCCGTCGCAAACAGGATTTTAATCACCGGAATTCGTATTTCCTGCGCCGCACACGTGCACGTGCTCGAATTCAGCGAATTTTTTTATTCTCCGAGGTTGATTTCGTCGAACCACGCGGCGCCTCATTTATATTTCCCGCGTTGCAATTACACGAATGTTTTTTTTTTCTTTCTTTCTTTCTTTCTTTTTTTTTTTTTTTGAAATATCCATTTTTTTCAGAGAGTTCGTTATTTCAGAAATGTTAAATTCGTGGAGTTTCGCATTGGCAACTTTGATTTCCACGGATTGGAATTACGCGAGTTGCGCCATGGTTAATACAAATTTGCTGCGTTGCGGTTGTGCGAAAGTTATTTTTCAGAATCACATATTTATCTTTTAGAGAATTTTTATTTTAGGAGGCCTAAAATTCCTCGAGTTTCACGTTGCAAACAATTTGTAGGTATTCAACTTCGATACTCGCAATGGAGAATTTGAAATCTCGTGAATCGAAATCGCGTCAGTTCTGTGATTTTCAGTTTTCGATCTCGCAAGCCAAAGCGCGACGAATTCGAAATTTCGGAAAACGAGTAATCGCGACAGCTGTTTTATCTTTGCGAGTGTCTGACTTCCGAATGTTCTATCGTAAATTCGAAGATCGAAATCGCGTGGACCCCTCGTCTTTCGAATACTCCAGCTTGCACCGTTAAATATTTATCGAGTTACTTAGCGAGCAATTTAAAATTCGCGCACAAAGTTCGATTTGAAAGTTTCGAACGTTCTAACATCCAGCAATTCGCGCGCAAAGTTCGATTTGAAAGTTTCGAACGTCCGAACATCCAGCAATTCGCGCACAAAGTTCGATTTGAAAGTTTCGAACGCTTGAACATCCAGCAACTCGCGCACAAAGTTCGATTTGAAAGTTTCGAACGTCCGAACGTCCAGCAGTTCGCGCTCAAAGTTCGTTTTGAAAGTTTCGAACGTTTGAACATCCAGCAATTCGCGCTCAAAGTTCGTTTTGAAAGTTTCGAACGTTCGAACATCCAGCAATTCGCGAGCAAAGTTCGATTTGAAAGTTTCGAACGTTCTAACATCCAGCAGTTCGCGCCCAAAGTTCGTTTTGAAAGTTTCGAACGCTGGAACATCCAGCAACTCGCGCACAAAGTTCGATTTGAAAGTTTCGAACGTTCTAACATCCAGCAATTCGCGCGCAAAGTTCGATTTGAAAGTTTCGAACGTTCGAACATCCAGCAATTCGCGCACAAAGTTCGATTTGAAAGTTTCGAACGTTCGAACGTCCAGCAGTTCGCGCTCAAAGTTCGTTTTGAAAGTTCCAAACGTTCGAACATCCAGCAATTCGCGAGCAAAGTTCGTTTTGAACATTTCGAACGTTCTAACATCCAGAAATTCGCGCACAAAGTTCGTTTTGAAAGTTTCGAACGTTCGAACATCCAGCAATTCGCGAGCAAAGTTAGTTTTGAACATTTCGAACGTTCTAACATCCAGCAATTCGTGCGCAAAGTTCGATTTGAAAGTTTCGAACGTTCTAACATCCAGAAATTCGCGCACAAAGTTCGATTTGAAAGTTTCAAACGTTCGAACATCCAGAAATACGCGCATAAAGTTCGTTTTGAACATTTCGAACGTTCTAACATCCAGCAATTCGTGCGCAAAGTTCGATTTGAAAGTTTCGAACGTTCGAACATCCAGCAATTCGCGCACAAAGTTCGATTTGAAAGTTTCGAACACTCGAATATCCAGCGATTCGAACGCTGACAAAAATTCGAAGCTTTGAACGTTCTAACATTCGCAAGCTCAAACATCTTCGATCTAAGCGATGATAAACGTTCTCCGATAGCGGAACCGCGGCAAGAATAAATCCATATCGTTCCGCGCGTCCACCGGCGCGTTGAAAGGCAGGAACATTCCGCGCTGAAGCATTCCGGCCGCGGAAAATATTCAGCGACAGAGAGAAGGAAAATTCCTGTATTCCTGTCGGAACATCGGCGGCAATTTCACACTTACCCCCGCCACCACCGTGTCCCCGCGGCGTTTCCCATCTTTCATCGCGCGTTTCTACGCCCTCCGCCACCGTTCCAACCATCAAAGAATTTTTCTTCCCGTCTGCCACCCCCGCCAGAAGCGTCGGCTCTTTGTAAGCGGCCGGCTGATTTCCGTTTAACGTTCTCCACCGCTGGATTTTTTTTTCTCCTCCGCGCCCTATGGAAATCGTGCAAAGATCCAGAGCGGGCGGTTTTTCAAAAGACGCCGTGTCGCACGTTCCTTGATCGCTGTTTCTACCTTTTCCTTCGTCCGTCGGGTATTTAAACACTGGATTCCTCGAACATCGCGTTTTTTCTTCCACTTTTCCCCCGTTCTCTTATTTTCTCGATCGTCGTTTTCGTCGGGCCGACCTATACAGACGATCGGCGGGGAAAAAGGCTGAATTTTATTCAGCGTCAAACGGTGATTACGTTTCAGAAACGCTCTCTGTCTGTGCGTTAATTTTTCCAACTTCGTGTCTTTTCCATTTCCTTTGATGAGACGATCGGTAGAAACGAAAATGAAGAAGCGTCAGGCGTTAAAAGGTGATTACTTTTTACGCACACTTTTTAATCGTCCTTTGATATTTCTATCTTTTTAGTCTTTCGTTTTTCTTCCTAATTAAACGATCGATAGATATGATCGTTAAACGAAGAAACCATAGTGTTAAGCGTTAAGGAACGAATACCTTTTAGGTACTTTTCATCTCATTGTTTTTTCCTGATGGAACGATTAGTCGAAGAGAAGGTGAATCGTCAAATATTGAAAGGCGAATAGTTTTCAAAGACACTTGTTAGTTTTTATTTTTTAATTTGCACCTATGTAATGTTGTAATCGTGGATGAAAGAGATCGAAGATAATGTTAACAAGTTTGTTTCTCTCAAGTTCTTTTAAATCGGTTTTAACTTGTTGAAAAGAGACAAGAATCACCACCATCCTCATTATTATTAATTTCCTCAATCGATTCGCTAATCGACTTATTCAGCCATCTTGGCCCCTGTTGACCGGGTGCTGATCGAGCCGAGCAAACAACATTCGAAATCACTTCATCCTGCAATCTAAACTTACTTAAGGAGAACTTACTTATCCCGTAGCAATACTTCCATTCATTATAATTCGTAATTTATTAAAAATTCTCTAATTTAATTTCTATTACTTGGATAACAAAATTGCTACGTTAATTGCTACGTTAATACTTGACTATTCGATTAATATTTAATTACGAATCGCACGTTTTTCTTCTCTCACCCAATTACACGATTAATGTTGAATTACATTAAAATTACATTAAAATTAAATTACATTAAAATTCGATTAAAGTTGAATTATAGTTCATTTATTGCAAGGAGACGGTATAAAGAATCGTAGATTGCAAGTTTAAAGCGTCAAATATAATTGTATCTCTTAATTTTTCAATTTCTGAATCAGATCAGTGTAACTTCTCTACTGACTGGCTCCATTATGACGGTCCACGGTTCTAGTTTCGACACCGGAATTGCAGACAAATTCACGCGCACTTCAAAGCCTAAATGGGACCACTGTCCACGCTCAGATAAGAATTATCGGCCCAACGCGGTTCTTTGATCATCGAATGAAAGTAAATAGGTACTATCGTGGCCCGTTCACTCGACACTGGCTTTCATAATTTACGATTAACCGGGGCAACGATAGATTCCTCCTGAATAAGGAGCAAAGTCTCGAAGATATTCCATCGTCTTATCCAAAGATCGAACGAAACTGTTAAAATCTCCAATTAGTTACGAAATAACAGTCATTTCTTCGCTGCTATCTTTCCTATTCCAAAAAATAAAATAGTTACAAAAAGAAGTGTATCCTCTGAAACTTTTGCTTCACTTTTGTATAAATAGGAAACTTTTATTCTCTTGGAAACAGGAAAGAGTATCAGTGAAACAACAACATGTATTCTGCTTTGCCAGAAGACTTTCGACCAAGACAGGATCTTCTTTACGACCGTAAGAAAAAGTTCTTTCTTCTCAATCGTCACAGAGGGAAACACGTTTTTGTTTGAGCTTTGACAAAATATGATGCACAGGATCTCAGACGAATTTCGCCAAAACCAAACATACACGTACACTTATAGCGTAGCAATGTGTAAAGTAGTTGATTAATAGCTCCTTAAGGTACAATTCTAAAATGCTCAAAGATTCGGCAGATGACCAGCGATCATCAGAAACGGACAGACTTAATATTTCGGTGGACCAGCGACTTATCGAAGCGAGTATTCTCTCCGAGTAAAATTGTCTCTGTGTAACCAAAGCCGACACCTCTAACCCTTCTGCTGCACCGGCCTCTGGTGCGTCATCCCTTAATTCCTTAATTCGTGGATCGTCCGATTTTCAAACCGCTTATTACCGAGCAACGGGCTGGCCTGCCTAAGAAGATTAGAAAATCTCGAAAGCACCCTCTCTCGCGATAAATCAGACGCGTTTATCGAGTTCAGCGTGGGGTTTTATCGCGTCGGATCGGGCAGAATCAGGCCGAAGGAAGGAAGCGAGGAAGGAAGAAAGGCGAGGAACATCGTTGGGAAGCGGTCGAGTCCCGTTCTTCGAGTGCATCGACTCGCGTTCCCATTGGTCGATGGCGAGGCTCACGTGCGAGTCGGCCATAATGCCGTGAACCGGATGATGGAAAAGCCACCCTCGATTCGGGCCAATTAGCTTCCGGCCGAGCAAAGTGCCGGAGAAAGCCCCCGAGGATCCATTTTTCTTTTCCCTCTTCGGATTCTTTGCAGCGCACGATCGTCAAGAGAGCAACCACGACGACGACGATATCGCGGAAGACGCGTAATTCGTTCGAGGAAGAGGTACGCCAACAGTCCCACGCGTCACTTCCCCGAACTTAGATCCGATCCGGGGATTAATTGGATTCCGGGGAAGCGAGCCGGTGTCGAAGTTCAGCCAGGCCGATTAACTCGCACAGTTTCTATTCAGATGGCCGCGTGGGACAGAATGGGCCAGTGATTTTCGCTTCACAGGCACTTTAGACTTTAGATCGGTCCTCTGAACTCCAGTTATTATTCTTCTTTCTCTGTTAAGGAGAAGGTTGGCTTGTTTAGAGCGTTACTTTGGGTTACTTAGTTTATTCAGCGACGACAGTGTGATTTTGAAAGGTTTGTTTAGGTGTATTGTCGAGGTGTTTGTCCTGCCAGTGGTTGTGTATTTTTCATTGGCAGAATATTAAGCATTTTAATTTAGGAGAATTTGATTGATTTATCGTTGAGAGGGATTTTATCGTTCCAAACGAAGGAGATAGTTTTGTAATTCAACAAATGGTTGAATGGTTTTTTTTACATTCGATTAAAATAATTTGAATGTGTTTCGTCGTAAAACGCGACAGTAGACTTTGTTAAATATTTGCATAAATTGGTTGGCTTTAATCGTTGTATAAATTACATTTTGCCAGTTTTCCGGTATAGGATGATTGAGATTACCCGACACCTGAACTTCTTTAAACAGCGTTCTATTAACGAAATCAATCTCAATTACGTATAAAGACGAAACAAAGTCAAAAAACCCTATCATCGACCTTAAACAAAAATCCCATCAGTCTTCAAACCTTCAAACATCCACAACGATCATCCCAAAGTCAGTTTTGAAAACTCAGAAACCGAAGGAAAAGAAAAGGATATTACGTGGTCAAGACGCAACCCCTAACAACGACCATAAAAAAACTTTCACCCTCAGACCCGCCGACACTTCCAACAAGCGCAGACAACGTCCCAAAAACACAGTGCACGAACCAGAAAGAGGAAAAGTAAAAATAAAAAGATGAAAGAAAGTGGAGAAGCAACCCCTAACAGGGATCTTGGAAAGAAGTTGAGACAGGGTGAAAGTGTATGGTAGAGGGGTTTCCTGGTGGTTTGCGGAGATCAGAGGTGGGCTAGTCGTAATCGAGTCCAGAACACGTCCCCCTAATGCTGGTCCTCCGCCCAGGGGTAGAAAAATCCACCCCTTTTTCAGCCGGTCGATACTAGGACGACCACCTCCTTCCTTCTCCTCTTCCGCGTTCCATCCCCCTTGGCCGCACCGCCTCGCCTTTTCTTTCTCGCACCCCCGACACACGGAGGACCCTCTGCGCGCCTTGCCTTCGCTCCTCTGCCGCTTCCTGCCGAGGTGGCGCCACAGTTCTCGCCACCCTTTCGTCCACCACCCCTTCTTCTTTCTCTTCCACCCCTTCGCCACGACGCGTGCGGCTTAACGTCTTTTCTACCCCCTTAGGTTCTTCCCATAGACTTATTTTTTCTTTCTTCCGACTTCTTCCTCTTTCCTTTTTCTTTCTCCTCTTTCTGTGCTTTCTCTTGCGCGCGCCAAGGACGCGAGCTGTTTCTTCGACCTACCTTTTTAGTTATAGCGATTAGCCAGAAGTAGACAGAGAAGGAGAGGAACGGGTTAATTGCAGATGTTTCGGACATGTTGGTTGTTTGAGACACGTTGCACGACAGGTTCGGAGTGAGATGGGCTCTCAAGGCTTTGCGACAGTTGCCAGTGCCTGGGTTTGACGATTAGGCGCTGTTTAGGGACATTGGGTAATACGAGTTGCAACGAGTAGATGCTGAGGATTTCTGTGAAACAATCTGTGAAATGATGTTACGAATTTCTTATAAAGTAACCTTCTGCTTTTACGTAATAGCGTGATAATGATAGTTTTAAAATGAATGATAATAGATAAATAATGGTTTCAGGTAATGTTTCAGCTAAGGAGTAAGTTTCTAGCTTCCCATAAAGTAACCTTCTATTTTCACTGAGCCACGCTATAGTAAACACTAAAACTAGCATAGAAAGCTTGCCATGTGGAATCATTCGAAGCTTAGAATAATACAGAAGAATAGTATTAGATTGTCCCAAAAGTTTCTTTCGTCTTGTAAAGAAATAACAGACGCACAGCATTTTTTGTTTTATATTATTTTATCGAATTACATCTGATCCATCTTGCAGCAATAGAACAAATTATATTATTTTATGGAATTATCACTGACGTATCAGTATTGGTAACTTTGTACCAGATACTTTTCACCGTGTTAACGCGAACTATCCATTTCGGGATATCATATGGCGTCTATTCGCAGCTCTTGTGAAATAAAAGCCCATTTTCTGAAATTACCATAGAATTGAAATGATATTTAAACTTTCCTTCGTCGGCCACTTCGCAGAACTGGCAGCTGAACCCAAAAAATTCCTCGGGACACGATAACACGCTTCTAAAACCGAAAATGCCAGAGATCCGGGGAAACAACGAAATCCTGAAGCCGAGAGCGGAGCAACGGCAAGTCGTCAGAAGCGTCGCCGAGTCCGAGTTCAGTGGGAGAAAGGCGGTCGTTGGGAAAACCGAGAGAGGAAAAAAGGCGAAGGAAGCTCTCTCCGGTCGTTTCAGAGGCTGTGTGCACCGCAAACTAACTGCGCACAGTTGCCTTATGTACGGAGTCTAAGTAATCCTCGAACCATCAGCTAACTTCTTAACCCTCAAAGTGAAAAGGGCCGCCTCGAGCCGCGGCGAGAAAGAAACAGAAAGGAAGAGAGTGGGAGAAAGAGGGTTGGAGGGCACCTCTTTGTCTCCACGTTTGTCCGCTTCTCTCGCCGCGCGACTTTCCGCGCGGAAAGAAGCCGTCGATGACGTGCAGCCTTCGCCGGCAAACCCTTTCGGCGTTCAGAGAGACTTGTTTGCCCTTCTGTAAGATCGGTTGACCAAACAACGCGGCCAGGACCTCGCTGACTACGCGTGTCCGCTGTGGAATTCCTCTTATAGAATCTGTACTCTCTCTTTGTTGGCTTAGGAAGTTGAGTAGGAAGCTGGAACGTCTTACTCCATTTGGAATATAGGGGATTAGCGGGGATCGAGTGTTTGATATTGGTGGATGTTGCTTGGCTTCGAGTGGAGATCATCGTGTACCTACGGAAGACGAGTATAGTGTTTTTGATTTACTGTTTCGGCGAAGAACCATCTCGCGTGAATTATTTTGGCTTTCGCCGACGTTCGAACAAACATTAACATTTCGAGAGAACGATCGAGCTCTATGGTTTCTTCGAGACTTCTGATCCTCTGAATGATCAGAATACCACGCAACAAAAAATAAGAATTTGATGTTGAATTCGAGAGACAAGATCTATTTTCCGGCTGATTTTCTTCACGGATGTCCATCGATCCAAAGGTGTTGTATTATACGCCTACGACTATCGTAGTGTACAACGACGAAAGATTTCTTTGCGTTACCTTGTACCTTACTAGAATTCCGTACACTTATGCATCTTTGCATTTTCCTTGAAATTTGAAGTACGTAAAAATCCGCGCTCTGATAATATCGAAGGAGCTGGTCTATAAACGCACGGCAACTCGCCATCTCAGATTGCGTCTCCGAAATCCGCCACACATAACCCTCGATCCTTTAACTTTACAACGTGGAGCTGAAAGCAAAAGAGGCAAGCGATCAACCAGGGAAATAATCAGCAGCGAGCTTAAAGTGCTAGCAGTGGTCGTGTTGTCGGGGCAAAGTCGTTGGAAGCGGAGAACGACGCGCGTTCGAGCGGCGGCTGATCGGCAGGAAACGAGGTGGAAGCGTGTGCAGGTTCGTGATTCGAAGTAGGTGGGCCCCAGGTAGCCAGGACAGATAACACCCGGAGATTACCGCGGACAGAGTCATTAGCAGCGTCGGCTTCTGTGTCGGCCAGGATATTCTCTCACTTTCCTCGGCCTCCCCCTTTCCTGCCTCCGGTGTCCGCCTCTCCCACCCCTTTTATCTGGCCGGTCAATTCACGCGGCACGATACGTATGTAAGTCGCCGGAGTCGTCTCCATGACCAGCCTCCTCTCCTCGTACCTTGGCTTCGCTGCTTTCCAGTTGCTTTACGCTCACGCTACTACCTTCTATGATACGTCTTGGTATATTTGTACGATTAAATTATCGTTGACTGGAAATTTGAAATCATAGAAATACGCGAAGTGCGTATAAAAAGAACGCGTAAGATATCCAAAGTATGATAATACTCGCTGTAACAGTTAGAGAGTGGAACAAATATTCGCTTAGTTTCCATCTCTTTACTCGTATTCCTAAACGTTCGAATTTCCGTTTACATCCACAGTCTCTGTATAATCACTCTGTCTTGGATTTCTTTGTATTTACAGCGGAGTGCGTATCTAAAACGTTCTAAGCACTCGTTGTGGCTGACTGTTCACTGACTGGTCGTTTTTTGATATTTCCTGGCACCATATACGACGGTTTTGTTTCTCGCGTTCTGAGAGATCGACGATGTCCAATACGCGTGGATGTAGGTGGACGATTGTTTCGTAGGTTTGGAACGGACGATGACGCTGTAAGGTTACTTTCGAACTGGCTTTACGACGTTTTAGGTGGTAACGTGGCTGAATAATTTCGTTGAAAGATTATGTCGTCCTGCTACAGTGTAACAAACGAAGCTCTGGTACTCGACATAGAATTATAACAAGATACAACGAATATTTACTATCAAAGTTGACTTCAACAATTTCCTGACTTCCATTTCGAAATCGTCGCAATTAAACCTGCCCATGTTCGTTCAATTTATCCTCAAACAAGCCATCGATTTCATCGATTCGATGATAAAGGACACCGCATAAAGAAACGATTCCACTTCAACGTCTCAAAGAATCTTCTGCAGAGAATCAGAGCCGAATACTTCGGAAAAGAAAAGCTCAGGGGAAGCTCAGGTACACGATTAGACCGAGGAGAAGTACTAATTGCAGCGATCTACGTTCGCACATATTTTCCACGGCGCCGGAGGCGTGTCGAGGCCGAAGGTCCAGCAGAGGGAACGAAGATAGCAGAAACGCCAACTTCTGCCAACTGGCAGCTTCGAACGAAACCGAGTCGAGGCGGATCGTAAATAAAAGAGCAAGAAGACTCGCTGGTATTCGGCTTTGATAGGCTAATGACAAACGCCTAGATTGGCCGGCTTATCAGTCGAGCAGCGCTAATTATTTCCCCTTTGTGCGGAGCCGCGCGTAATGGCGGCCGCCGCGGGCCAGCCAGCTTCTCTCTTTCGCGTGATCGCGATTTCCACGTTGGACGCGCGCCGTT
The DNA here is from genome assembly GCF_910591885.1 of Bombus terrestris. Taxonomy (NCBI): domain Eukaryota; kingdom Metazoa; phylum Arthropoda; class Insecta; order Hymenoptera; family Apidae; genus Bombus; species Bombus terrestris. The sequence goes on from NC_063276.1 coordinate 4,117,884, forward strand.
TTATTTATTGCCGGGTCCGTCGCAGCTATTCCCTTTCTCTTCTTCATCCTTCGCTATCCACAGTTCCATTGGACACCGTTTCTCTCTTTGCCGGGCCGTTATCGCGCGGACCTTTGCCCTTCATCCTCCCCTTTCGTTTCTAACCAACGTTCGTTTTCGAGGACTTTGGTTTCTCAGAGCGGATGACGTGGGCGCGGACAAGAAACGTCGCGCGATGTCCTTTGCCTGACAAGATGGATGAGTTTTTGTTGGTTCGTTTCATCGTTCGTTGTCGGCTAGACAAGCTTTCTGGCCTGAAGCTTGGAGGTGGTTGGATGCTGGTTACGAATGGGATTTCTATGCGTTTATGGGAAATACGATGGCATAGAATATGCAGAATACACGTGATGAGGAAGCACGTGCAGAAAAAGCATAACATTCGTTTTAATTAGACTGCAGCTTTTTATGCAAATTCCGAATTTTGAGATAATTTCATCTGTATATGGTAAATCTCCCGTATACGTGAATTACTATATTGTAATTATAGTGTATGATTTCGAATGATTATAGAAGTTTCTTTTTCTCAAATTTGCTGATTTTTAATCGCAGCTTGAATATTATAAAAATATCGCGAAACCATGTTTAGATAGAAAAAATACGTATGGTGTGTTAACGCCATTGAATTATAATGGCTCGATGAGAAACCTTCTTATCTTCTAACTTGAAGCTTCGAATCCAATCGATGACGTCGATTAACCAGTATCTCGCGAAACTTGTATAATTGGATTTATGTAATTCTTACATCCACACGATCAGATATAACGTCTAATAGCGAATTTGATTCAAAGGGACGATAAAAGAGACCGATGCTTAAGTTTCCTCTTAGGATTACCATAATTTCTCCCGATCCTACATTTTGTCACAGACACGCCTTCGTCGTTCGATCCTTTTTAGAGATCGAATCTAATAAATCTGAATATTTATTTCATCAATAAAAAAGAAAAGAAAAAGAGACAAGGATTTAAAGAACACAAAAGTCCAATATACGTAACATAACAAAAATGGTTTTCCATTAAATGGTATAATTTCTTCCACTCCAGCATTTTGTAATAGACAGAGTATATCCTCGTTCTTTGTATAAATATTTGTCCATAGACAGTGCTGAATATTTATCGGTAAAGAGCGATGGGATTGAAAAACAGAAAAGTTTAATACAAATAACGAAAAATGGCGTTCCATTGAAAGTTCGTTCGTCAGAAGCGGAGGATCGTTCGCCACGGCCGTCTTCTTATAAAATAGTAACCGGCCTGCTGTTCTCCATTACGAAAATTCCGCGGCGTAATTACCGCGACTCCAGGATGGAACGTAGATTTATCGAGACGCCAACGAAGCTGCGTCCATTCCACGATGGAATGTCCTGTGCAATCTTGTTAGCTGCTACCGCGCCATTTGCATCGTCGGCGCGCGTGCAACCAGACGCGACTAAAAGCGAACCGATCGTTTTATTTTGCCACGAATCGCTCTTAAAGCGTTCGCCATTAAAAACTGAGATTGCGCCGGCGTTTCTTTCAAAAAGCAGCCTCGCGGAGCTTCTTATTCTCGCGTGTCCTCTGGATCCTACAGTTCTCCGTGATCCTTCAGATTTCTCCGCTACCTCCAATTAGACTGCCGATTTTTTCCAACTTCGTGATTTTTCAGAATATAATTGGACAAATGGGAAAAGAAAAGAACATTTTTTCGCTTATCGAATGTTATCATAGAAAACCTTGTACTTTGCATATCCTGCGTATCTTTTCATGTTACGTGCATCCTGTGCAAATTTTGCATTTTCAGATTTCGCCGTCTATTTATGAAATTTAGGGAAACTTGGAAAATAACTGAGGTGTTCCAAAAGGAAAGGACGCGGACGCCAATTTTTGTTCTTTTTTTAGAAACGCAGCAGAGACACTTTAGCATTCTTGGTTCTTGTCCAACAGATTTTAATTGGTTCGAAAATATTCATTATATTACATGTATGCTGTATATATATATACTACGAGTGCTATATTGCTGAAGGATTATATTCAATTAAATCACGGAGTTGTGTACTTCGTAAATAAATATAGCGAAGAATATTGACAAAAATTATTATCGCTTTTATACGAGCTTTTACGTTTCTTATATTCTCTTTCCTTTTCTTCTTGGTTTCAAATCAGATCCAAAAGGAATAAAGGATTGTTGCGTAACGTGATTTTTAAAGTAGCGAGGAAATTGGAGGCTAACGATGGTAAGATTGAGGGTAAAATTGAGAAATCGAGATGATACGATTGGCGTAAGGTATAAAAACGATAGTCGTCATCGTCGTGGCGGAGACATTGGTTTTACAAATGAAAGAAAGACGAGCTTTAGAACGAGTTTATACGAGTCGATCAGCGGTGCATGATGCAACTTGAGCAACGATTATGCCGCTTTGCGAAATAATCTTCTCAATCTGTAAACCGCGCTTTCGGAATGCCACGAGCATGATAAACTCCGACTAGAATTCGTGTCTCTTCTGTCCTGCTTTTCCTCTTTCTCGTGGTTTCTCCCTTCTGCTGGGATATCTGGCTTGTTTGTAGCAGCCCATCGCGTATAATATATTAGCGAACAAAACGTCGTTTCACGTAACTGGAAAGTTTGATTCGTATAGAAATCGACGGTACTTCGATGCAAGTAAATTTTCGAATCGTGTTCGACTAGTATATTCGTGTTGGGCTGATGTTAGAGCAAGTTGAAAGCGAAATCGACCGACACTGGCTGTAAATTTCCGAAGAAGGTAAAGACAAAGGTGGGAAAAAATTGAATTTTATTTCATTTGAAAATTCCTCTATTATTATTGAGAATATGTCTATAAAAAAACATTTAGATCGCAAATTTATTAATCAAATCCAGTAAATCAATCATTTATAATCATCTTACAAAATAAAATTCATCTACTGCAAGATTCAATCAACGAGACATTATTTTGTCTAAAAGAAATCGTTCAGTCATTCTCAATTAGTATGGAAAGCGCGTAAGCTTCCAAGGCAAATTTCGAAAAATTAAATCTTCACGTTTCGCCTTTTGCTAAATGATATTCGCTGTATTCCACGTCTAGTGAGAATTTCCATGACCAAAAGTCGCATATCTAGAAATTATTAAATTCCCTAGTTAGACTTCTCCGTATTCTGTATCTAGTAAAAAATTCCATCGCCAGTAAATGACCATCTCGAAAAAAAAACTGCCCAGTAATCTCGATAAATTATCAGACGCTGGTATCGTAAATTCCCAAATAAAAATATTTTCTAACCCAAATTTCTAATCCACGATCCAGATCCGTCATTAAGGTATTCCCAACAGTGTTGCCAACCTACACAGATAACCTGTACGCGGAGGCGGTTTTGCTCGTGGCAGCCAGTCGATTTCCTGAAAAGCACGCTCGAGAGAGGAAGAGAGAATGAGAAACGATTGCGAGCACGAGCTCAGAGCTGAAACAGTCTGTCCCAATGTACGGTCCATTGGTTGTTTCAGACGATATTGAACTCGATGCACAAGTACCAGCCGAGGTTTCATCTGGTGCGGGCCAACGACATCCTGAAGCTTCCCTACTCGACCTTCAGGAGTTACGTTTTCAAGGAAACGGAGTTTATCGCGGTGACCGCCTATCAGAACGAGAAGGTGAGTGAACGTCTGCTTCCTACTTCCGTTAACGGCTGGCGGCAGACTCGATCGAGTCTGCGAAAACGCTAGGGGAAAACTCGTTAGTCTAGCTGGTCTCGACGAACTCTCTGATCGACTCTGGCCTTTTGTCGAGACGACGGTTTTGTTCGATTTCAATCTCTTTTGCTCGTCTCTACCACGCAGAAAAGTTTCCAGGTGGAAATTGTCGTCTGGAGACTTTCTCAGGTTTATAGGGACTTTTTCTTTCTTTCTTTTTTAGTTTCGCTTCTATAGACAGGGGTTTTGGGGATCGATCGCGGCTTTTATCGAGGAGCTTGCGGGGGAAAGGAGCTTATACGTAGAGTTTCTGTGCATTTGTAGAGAGTTTGAAGGTGCGAAGATACGCGAAACTCGGGTAAAATAGAAAGATATATAAAATACGCAAGTCAACGTTAGAATATTTAGCGAAACTACTCTTTTTTATAGAAATATGAATATGACATGAAAAAATATGAATTTGCATAACTATCCTCTGCTTTTAAAACGAAATGGCGAATAGGTTAAATTATGTAGGAAATTTTAGTACTAGTTTTTATTTTTCTTTTTTTAATATTACTGTTCGATTCGTAATTGAAGGTTAGAAAGGAACATGATAATGATAAAAAACGCGGGAAACTTTAAATAGTTGAGGTATCTTGAGAGATGAAGAGGAAATCGTAATAGGCATTGGAGAGATGTTTTTCATAGAATAGTTGATTAACATGTTAATTAATATTTAGTCTCATTATTCGTGTGTGCAAAGGTGATTGAGTGTAACAGCGTTATCCGTTTCTTTATTGGAAATTTATTATCGAGCCATTACCTTTGCATATTAATTATCGAAGTTTAGGACCGAGCCGGTAGGGCCGGGTATCGAATTAATTAAATTAATTAAAGAAAATGTTGTAATTAACGGTCGGGTTGCAGCCCGACCTCGACAATTTAATTAACAAGCGTCCAATCGTTTGTTCGCGAAATTACGGCGAAAAACAAAGCAAAGAATTAATCGACGAATTCGGGGTTGCGTCAATTACAGTAAAGAATATTCCAGTTACAAATTACATTGCTTTTTAATCTTTATCAACCCTTTGACAATTCAATGTACGATCACGGTGTCATCTAAAAATCAAACAAACCTTGACATCCCCTTTAACCCTATCCGAGTAAATTCCAGAATTTTGGACAAAGATTTTTGTAAGAAAAGATATTGAATAATATCTTTGATTTATAATAATTAGGTACATTTTAAAAAATAAGAAGTGTGTTCTCATACCATTTAATTTATTAATTTAAAGAAAAATCCAAATCCGTAGAAATAAGCATAGGAAGCACAGTATGTAAATTCGCATAAAATGTTCAGAGCATAATACTCGTCACAATAGTGGTCTAGTAGATAAAACAAATCTCTGTATACATGTTCATTTTGATTATACTAGGAAAAAAATAAATCTAGCCTAAGCGTCGTTCAGTCTAGTCTCAGCCTCCAATTTTTACAAATATATTTTTACAAATAAATTCCATAACCTAAGAAAATATCGTTGCTCTGTCGAAACTGAATATTATTCGTCCTTCTTTAATTTCTATAAGAAATTCGTTCGAAAGCCAAAGAAGGAAGATACGTTATCGCACCCTTATCTCCAGGTTATTCACATAGCCCCGTTACTTCCACTAACTTCTACCATGAGTCCACCGTAATCTTTTCGACATCCATTGTCCCACCCTCTGTACGCGATCATTCTTTCCCAGAACTCTTTTTCAATAATCAAATACCGCAACGATCGGTCCAAGTTACGAGGAATCGACGATCCCAGGAAACAACCGGCGAGATCAGCCGGGTTTCGAGAAACTCAGAAGGGCCAGGCCACTCGAAAAGATCCACATAGGCGATATCTTTCTTCTGGCGAGCAGGAGATACCGGGAAACAGAGACGATAACGGGAGAGGGAAGAATCGCGCGACGAAAAATACGGACAAGGGGCCCCTTTTGCGCCCGCGCGCGAGAATCAAGAATAACGCGTACCGGGAAGCAAGCAGCTTCCGGGAACCATCTGGCCATTCTAAGGCGATTTTAATTAACCGGATCTGGACCAACGAAAAAATTGTCCATTAATCCAGATTTCTGCCGTTGCACCGATCTCCGGCGGAATTTTCTTTTCTCAGTGTGATTTTATTCTTTGGAAACTTTCGGCTAAGTTTTCGACGTTGATCGAAGAGATTTGTGTTTTTCTAGTAGGGATGGAAAGGTGGCAACTACTATGCTTTTTTATTTTTTTAAACGTTTACTGAGCTTTTAGTATTCCTTGAGATTCGTTTTCAACTTTCTGCAAAAGGTAGTATAATGCATCGCAAATGTGTGAAGGCAATCGGTGCATAAAATCTCATTATATAAATTCATATTTTATTTAAAAAATTGCGTTTAATTCGTACTTGGCTGTGTAAAATTTTACGTATTTCGTTATTATATTCGTTATTAAAGGAAAAGCTGTGCTATTTACATAAATTAAAGGGACGTTGAATAATATCGAGCTAATAGGTTGAAGATATTTTCTTGAAGTTTTATGAACAATAGGTTTCTTTCATGGGGATCAGGATTTATATTTTACATCTTGGTATTTATTATTTAGAAGAATCGTAAGATATTGCACGATATTATTTGCGTTGAACGAGGATATTTGCTTTAAATTTTTAAATCTGCTTTATCGTAATTTGACGTAATATGTGAAATGAATTGTCGAAGACATTGTGGAAATAGAGTTTCCATATATTTAAGCGAAATGTATAGGTATGTGTAACAGCGTTGTCGAAATGATATCTTGCCGGTATGTTTGTTAATGAGGCCTTTGTCCAACACTGACAGCGTATTCGATTAATTATTCTCGGTTTTGTGTTACTCGCAAACGTCGATATCTCATTAACGAAATGCCGTAGCATTGTAATTCCCTTTTGTTGCAGATCACCCAGCTGAAGATCGACAACAACCCGTTCGCGAAGGGATTTCGGGACACGGGGGCGGGGAAGCGCGAGAAAAAGTGAGTATCGCTTTCAAAATTTCATTAAAATAGAAAGAATAAAGCTGTTGCTTAAAATTCACAAATATTTTGGTTCAGTTTACTATTTTAATGATGTCATTGTCAGAAGATGAAATTCATCCGATATCGAATGCTAAATTCCTTGGGAAAATCCCGATTCCAATTAACCAACCACGAATTATTATATTTTAATTATAGAATTATAAACAAAATAATATAAAATATAGATATTCTAGCAAAACCATTAACCTACGGAAACAGCTCTAATTGTAATTCCCTGTATCGAAATTATCATCGATAAATATTTCCAAGCTTCTTTAGAATGTAACAAACGAATTTATAGTGGATAAAAATTCACAAAAATTAGAATACTCTGATTTTCTCGCATTAAAGAACAGAAACTAAAAAATCGTCCTTTAGAAACCAGCTGAAAGGGGCAACCGCGTAATGGTCTACCCTCTCTCCGGATCGTAACCCCATCGAACAAAAAGCAATTCCGGATCCTGTCTTCTAGATGGACCTAATTGATCGTCGAGCTTACCATGCTCTCCCCTCGATCCTCGCTATTAAGCTGAACGGATCAGGGCTCGGGGTCAGCCCCCAGGGCCGGGGGTTGCTTCCACCGGGGCTCATTTGCACCCTGGTATCGTCCATTTGTATTCAATATCGCGGCTTTACGAGCTTATATAAGCGAGGGTCGCGTATACTCGGACCCGTTTCAATTTCATCCAGGGGGTTTCTGTTGGCCCTCGAGTGAATCTTGACGAGGTTAAGTCGCTCTATGCATATAAACCTCGTGCCAGCTTCGTTAACCTCGCTAATCCTTGCTACACGCGAGTCAAAGCTGCGTAAGCTTCGCCAATTTGTCGTCTACGGGACGTTCAGGTATCGTCACTGAGGACTTTGAGAAACGGACCAACTAGACGGACTTTGGGGTGGTTTATAGGAATTTAATTGTGTCCACAGGTTGGCTTTAGGGTTGCGGCGAATTTCGGTGACATGTGGACATCTTCGATTAGTTTAGAACTCGGTTAAGACACACTGTATATTAATACGAGAGCTTGGTTTTTTCGGTGCTGGATGAGTTTTTGTTAGGAACATGATACATTTACACTGTACATGCGAACGTGTGTGTAAGCGTCAGAGGGCGTCCAGGCCTTAGTTGGGATAAAAGACAATAGTCAGTCGTTAGAAGCATCTGGAAGAGTCGGTTGACAACAAGCGAGCGTGCGAGTAGGTTTTCGAGGTCTTCAGAGTATAAGATATATGTATAACTGTTGTGTGCTAAATAAAGGAAATTATTTGTATTTCCGAATCCCTTCTATATCTTTACAATTTTTGTTGCCTTTCTTCACTATTATTTTAGAATCGAATGAAGAGAATAATTAATAATTAATACAGTTGGATTTTTGTGTGCTGGGTGATTTTTTGGTGAAGGGTGGGTCGTTGTCTTTCTTTCTAATTATTTTAGAATCGAAGTGGAAGAATAAAGCGTAGGGTAAATGGTTTTCACATTTTTTCTATTTAATTCTGTTGCAGTCGAATTAAGAAAATTCCGAGATACAGAATAGAATAGAAATACAGTAAGATAAGATAGATTATACGTTGTAAAAATATTATAGAATAATAAATATAAAAGAAGACAGAACGAACAGAACGTGAAATACGAAATACGAAATACGAAATGAAGGAGAAGAGATTCTTCCTTCGAACTTAATAAATTTTCTTTTACGGAAATAATCTAACATCGTTAAAAAAAGACAATTAGCCTAAAGCCATCGAATTTCGGTTTATTTCCCAAACGTAGAACGTAAAATATACTGGGTGGCGGCCGGTGGTTTCAACGGTTCCTTAGATAAGTGCCCTGCAGGGTGGAGGTGGGATTGGCGATGGGAAAAACCACGGCAGGAGGGGAGAGTACGGAGGAAATTCCGCGGAAATTGAAGCGACGCCCGACGCACCGGCCGGATAAAGAAAGGGCGAGGTTAATCGAGAAAATATGCAAAGCAGGGGGGCGCGTCGTGGCGCCGCCTAATTAGAATAAGGGTTAGTTTTGGCTTATGGTTTCGGTTAAGGGTGGTCGGATCCCATCAGGAAGCCGCAGAGAACCGGGAGATGGAGCCACGCTGGTTAGAAAGGGAAAGAGAGAGGGAGAGAAGGAGAAGCGAACGGGGTTGGAACATAGCCAATCATCGGATTAGCATACTGATGCTCAGGGGCGGCGCTGTCGTTAGCGTGGAGGGTGCTACTTGGTGGCTTTGAATTTTATATCGCCGCTACAGCCAGTAACTGGCGCATAAAGGCCGGTTTCGTGGTGGGGCGGACTACTTCCGGCGTACAAGGCCTCCTGCTTTATTTTCCTTCCTCTTTCTTTTCGTTATTCCCTTTTTCGATGCTTTTTCCTTGCTTATGGTTTAAACATCCTTCGTATCGATACGTCGCTGCCACTTTTCTCGTCGCGATAAAGAAACGTAGAAATCGTTGTTGGAGTTTTCACGCGGAGTTCTTTGCGTTCGTAGAAACTTCGGAAGTGCAAAATTTGCGCAGAATGTACATGACGTGAAAAGGTAGACGAGTACCAAAGTACAGCGCTTTCTGTAATATTTGGCAAGTGAAATAATTGTCTATCGGCGTTCTACGTTTTTAATTTTACTCTCAAAAATATGAACCTGCGTAAAAATCCCCGGTCTAATCGTTATACACATTAGACGGAGCAGAAATATCTCGCTTCAGACATGAGCCTAATCGACTGCTTTCTTTTCCGAAAATTACAAAACTTTCGGATTATGCAGCGATACCATGCAGAGTAACATCATTAAAAAATTGTTATTTTAAAATGGTCAAACGAGTCAATGGTTGCCTTGAACGTTCGCTCTTCTCAAAACTAAGTGACTCAAATTAAAGATCACGGGTATTTTGAGCAAGTCAGGAAATTTAAGTAGTTTCAAAGGTAAAATGATCATATAGTCGAACCTCGTTCACGTATCTACGAACGTAATTAGATTATAAGAAATGAAATAGTTTGAATCATTTCTCTCTAGACATATCATCAGACATCTCTAGACATCTGTGTATCATTTTGATTTTCGCGTGTATGAACGCCATCCTGCGCCGTGATGTCCATACAGTGAAGGACGAATCCTTAAAAATGGGGCCCTAACATTAACCCCGATAATCATCTTTGTTGTATCTCGATTAAGTCGATCATCAAATTTTCCCTGAACCAAAAAAGAAGCCACGATGACTGGACTGATTTGGTATAATCGCGTGCCTAGTGTCGGCGAGTTCGGTCGCGTTATTTCATTAAGTTTTTAAGTTGCGAGTAGTCGTGAGGCGCGGAACGCTGCTCGAGCGTGGCCAGTCGATTCGTCATGCCGGTTAAAAAGAAATATTTTCCTCGTGTAAAAAAGGAGGGGAAAAGAACGAAGCGAAGGAGGAGATAAAATAAAAAAAGGGCAGCACTGGCCCCGGCGTGGCTCGTTGTCACGTCATTTATCAAGGCGCGCGCCGGAACGATCGTATCGTGCCTCACGAAGAATCAATCTGTCCGCGGCCACATTTCCACGCTGGCTTCGCGTTATTAATCGCCACGCCTCGCCATTTGTTGCGTTTACGCGACACTATCGACGTAATCCTCGAATCTTAGAGACCGCCATGCCCAGCTATAGTCGTAACGCGAATCACGAATCGTTTGTAACGATTGTGAATCACATTGGGATGAGGTTGTAGATTTATGAGGCTACGTTTGAACCAAAGTCGCCAGATGCAGTGTATTCTTCAGAGCCGCTTCTGTCAGTAAATTATTTATTATTGTACGGACGGATTTTTAAACCGAACTTGGTTTGCACTGTGATAATGATATTGAAAATGAATCTTACAAACTGGCTGCTAATTTTTTAAATGTAAAGGACTATCGTATAAACGTCGTACCTTCTACCTTTCGGTCTTTTCTGTAAATACAAGGCAAAGTGGTCTAAGAATATCCAAAAGACTTTAGATTTTGAATCCTCTGTTTCTGAAACTGAGATGATTAGTCAATCTTCTGTAGTTCATATAAACTGGAAATTGTATTAATATCCAAGAAGCTTTGTATCTACGAACGAATTCTTCTAATTACCCGTTGTCATGATATTTCTTCGATGTGCAAACTAGTTCTCCAACTGACTATAATTTCTCCGATAATATAATCCCTGCAGCATAGAGCTTCATTTCCAAAGGAACGCCAAAAAACCAGATAAAATATTATATAATAAATAGCCATGGCAACACGTAATCAACGAAGCAACATGAACAAATATAGCGAAGGATCATCAAAGTAAACCAATCGATAAACCAATCAAAAGTGCCATCAGCGTGAAACTCCACTTGCCAGCAAACACTTAAAACAATCAACATAGTGAAAACCTAAAACCCCGTGCTCCTTCTTCTATCACACCCCAAACAGCTCCAAACTGAAATTCCGCGATACGTCAGCTAGCATTCAGAACCATCGTGGCTGAAACGGCCACTCGAATCCTGCGCCCTCGTGTGTTTTCGAGTGATAGGAAATAATAATGATTCCCCTGATATCCAACCGTCATCGCATCGTCGTCATCCCCTTACCCCTCCGCGATCCTGACAATATCTCAGGAAAAAAAGAAGAGCGCATCTATATATATATACGTGTAGCGTGAGAAAGACGTTTTCACCGTCAACGATCCATTAAGAAGACGGGAATCATCGAGCCTTGACAGAATTTCATAGAGTATCAGCGGGGGTGTGCGCAACGAGAGAACCGAAGCTGTTCCACGGGGGTGGCTACGTGGTGGTGGAAACACAAAAACGAGGGCCCAGCAAGCTCCGAGGGGTTGATTATAAATCCTCGACGATGACACGATCTCTGGGGTGGGATGACACCGATACACCAAAGGCCGAACGTCAAAGGCAAAACCCCGGGGCTGCTGGATTTTTTCATTATTCTGTCTGAACGTTCGATCACAGGCACTCGATCGGCGACCTGGCTAATTATGGTGAAATTATGCGCCACCTTTGACTCGTTCTTTCCCTCTAACGAAGTCAACCTCACCCTTCGTCTCGTAATCGCGGTTTAAGAAAAAGGGTTGCCGGGGGTGCTAGCAGTTTGGTGGTTAGGTTAGGAGGATTAGTGGGATTCTTTGTAGGTGTTGCGTTTTCACTAAGGGATTATCGAGAGGGTGCAAGTGATAAAAGTTGCTTTGGGTTTTTGGCAAAGGGCTAAAGAAGTCTGTGTTAGATGTATTATAATATTAGATATTAGATATAATATTAATATTATTATTAATAATATTATATATTAGATCATACGCAAAGAAATATGAAGAAGTATAGTGTATTGTAATATTTAGAGGGGTGCTAGTGATAGGAGTTGCTTATGTTGAATTGATGAAGAAGTCTGTGTTAAACGTAGAATGGATAACATGCGAAGATGTAGAAAATACCGTAGATTTAATATTTAGAGAAAGAAATCTCTACGTAGTTTCTGTTTCGTTCGCGAGTTTCTGTTTGCTCGTCAAAATATGAATTTGCAGATATCGCAGGGTGAAATTGTTGTTTGTTTCGTGTTTTACCGCGAGATTACAGATGTGAGAAGATATTTGGAATGATAAGAACATTGAAATCACGAGTACAAGGCGTGAACTAGTTGGAAATTGGAACGACCGTGTGCACAGTAGAAGCACACATAGTGAATCCAATTACCTGCTTCATCCTACTTGCGTGTGCAAGTAGCAGCAAGATCGGTCGAGGAGACGCGCGTATTCCGCGGATAATCTTGCGATTTGTCAGCCGTTGAATCGCAATGCTGATACACAGATGCTTAAGCGAAGATTAGAATAGGAAACGAGAAACTACTGGCTACTAAATTCCACAAGTATATTCGATCTTCGAATCGCTATGACGTGAGGAATTGTAGAAATTTTGGAGGAAAGGGCGAAACAATTGATGTAATTTGTCTATGGGAGGACTACTTTTAAACCGAGAATTGTCAAAGATGGAAATTACTATTTATTAAATTATTATCTTCTCGTTTGCAAGTTCAACGTTGCAATCGTCAGCCAATGCTTCTAAACGGGGATGTAAATCAAATATTTCTCTGTTTTTTATTCACCAACAGAGTCTCAGGAAAAGCCATCTCAAACCACCAAACGATATAAATCGTTCGTTAAATCTCGATCATCGCAAATTCGAGAAATTATGTATCAAATCACCACATCTTCCGATACTTACGATCAAGGGTGGAGGTTAATCATTTCTCAATCGTTTATTCGCCAACAAGATGCAATAATTTCTCACACACGTCTGAAAATTTCTTCGCAAACTATCGCAAACCACCATCAAAGGATACAAATCACTCTCCTAATCTCACCCTAAAATGTCGCCCTCGACTCCGGGAAAAGTAAATACCGTGGATCTGTTCCAAGTCCGTGGAAAGCTCCCCTTCTCGATCTTTCAGATCGTTCAACCATCGAAGACCATAGGGATGAGGGAAAGAAAAGAGAGTAGAGCTCGCTTACTAAATCCCGTGTCGTCCACGCAAACTATTGATTTTAACGTGTTTTTGCACTTAAGCGCGTCGGAAACCGGAGAACCGTAGTAGCGTAACACCCTTTCCACGCTCACGGATTCATCCAGTACACCGACAATGTACTCGCTAATGTTTCTCTTTCTTTCTCTCGATCGTGTTCGCGTTGTCCATCGACTCGGTTGCTCTCTGTTTCAAGCCTTGTCGACGTTTTGCCACGGCTGTGTCGGTGCATTGATCGCATTACGCGGCATTAAGGCATCGGTAAGCCTCTCGTTACGTCCGGCTCTCGAGCGGCTCAAGCCGAGTCTTACACGATACTTACGTTCCCGAAACGTGTTCGTTAAAAAACGCTGATTTGCATGATGGTCGCTTAAAAAAAGCTTTATCGCACCAGCGATCGTCGGTTTCGTTTCGAGTGGCCGAACTTTCCGACACAGATCCGATCTGTTGGCATTTGGTGGAAAAACGCGATAGAATGCGAAATTTCAAATTATCTAGTGTGCTTGGAACTAATATTAGCAGAATGTGGTTTAGGGTATTTGGTTCTGTCAATTTGTTGGTTACGTATGTGCAGGCTAAGTAAGTGGATAGTGTGATTCGAAATTTGTGAGAATTGTTAAGAGTGTTTTTATAGAGTAATATTAATGTTAATGAGATAAATAGGAAATTCTGTCTGAGAGACATTAAGCTCAGAGATATTTCGAGGGGATACAAGTAAGGTGAACAGAATAAGAGGGAGTTTGTATGCTTTTTATTTTTGTTTAGAATACTTTACGCTTATTGTTTTATTATTGTTGAAAATAATAATAGGCGCGAGCTGTTCTAAATTTTCCAGACGACTCGTTTCACATCAGTCGGCTGATAAAATTTTCCAGTTACGTCGTTCGGGTAATTGAGATTTGGAATAGGCGCGCAGATAGGTCGATTTGAGTGTCGAGCAACGGCGGTTTTTGGGGTAAATTGGTTTTCAACCCGAAATCGTCAAGTTTCTTAGGGTAAATTGGTTTGAAAATTGGATTCGCGAGGGTTTTCGAAGGGAATTGCTTCGAAAATTGAAGCGTGTCATTGTTTAAAAATAAATTGCTTCGTATATCGCGATATGTCGAAACTATCAAAGAATTTGAAATGAAAATAACAAGATACAATTAAACGTATCCATTATTTCTAAAGTATAAACACAAAGTTGTAATTAAACATTAGAAAGAAAAATGATAAATAAAATTCTTTTTTAAGCAATCGATTTGAAAAAAATGAAAAAAAAAATGTAAGTTTCACTACAATTAAGATGAATTTACATATCTTATTATAATTTTATTGAAACTGTACTTTCGAAGCATCGAATATTTTGTGTTGCATTGAAATTAAAACATAGTCTTTTATTGCACAAACTTGGTCCAATATAATCGATCTACTGACACGTCATACATACAACACACGATCAATACACATTTTAGACGCACGCTTGCCAGTAACAGCCGTACGAGTGTCGCTACAGCGATCACACGCGACGGCTAAAACGCCTGTAATTTGCCACAGGTGCGAAACACTTCGATTAAAGGGTGAATTTCAAATGATTGCATCTACTAAACCGATAATTGTTACATTTTTGACATACAACGAATTAACCCTAAATATCGCTGGAATAATATTTATAATACTCCTTGGACTCTAAAAAATAATGTAATAGTTTAAAATATATAGAATGTTTAATTGAATAGAAATAGTTGTAAAATATTTTATAAAATCGATCCTTTTGTTTTCACAGTCTAATCTGTGAAAAGTTATTGTTACAACCTTTCTTTTTATAACATATAACATGACTTTCAACGTTAATAAGAAACCTAAAATCATTATTCTCTACACTTCACGCAATAATGCTTCTGACAATGAATTACTAAAGTAGTATTCAACCAATGTGATGCAAAGTACTGATAAATGCTGCTAACTAACTAAAGAATAAATTAATAAGAAACTTGGCCAACTGTCCCTGTATGGTAATAATATTAAAGTAATACACTAGCTAGAAAAAGAAAAACGTGGAAGAAAATTTATTTCGTCTGTCAATTATTTGGCCTGCAGCAAACTAATTGAGGGCTAACTATGATAACCATTTGATTTCCAAAAATTCTATAAATCTAACTTCCTGTAACTAAAAAAATCCAAAAAGCTTTCCATGAAGCTAACCCTGCCCAAAAAAATAATCCATTAAATGAAAACATCCCAACGAGCCCTAAAAGATTGCTAACTCCGCGTCGTTGTTGCAGAAGGCAGGCGCTGTTGACAGTGTCAGGAGGCGGTTCCCGTCTAACAGCAGGTGGGCCAGCATCCCCCGAGAAGCGTCGTTCTTCCAACTCGGTTAACGACCTCTTAGATGACGAGGACAAACTTCTAGACGTCGTGGGACCCGATACACCCCATCCAGCGCATCATCAGCGCGAGCGCGAACACTCTCGCGAGAGGGACGATCGAACAAGCGAAAGAGGGGAGGGTAGCGAGTCATCGGGTTCCGAGAGCGGCGGTGGACCAGGCCCAACGGGTTCAGAAGGGCCTCGACCGGACGTATCGGTTGGTCCACCGCTTCATCCGCCCCTGTTACCGTACCTCTATCCACCGGTACCTGGGTTATACCCAGGTCCAGGGCCTCTAATACCACCCAGTCCCCTGGGAATCCACGGTGGAGTCACTCCAGGCATGTTGTTCAACGCGCAACTGGCTTTAGCTGCGTCTCAGCACCCAGCCTTGTTCGCTCACTATCCTCACCCCCTGGCCAGTCCTCTACATCAACTAAAAGGACATCGATTCGCGCCGTACACCTTACCAGCACCGTCACACGGATCCGCGTTCGAAACTGTCACCCCTGGTAGTAGGACACTCAGCCCAAGGTCTCCACCTCCAAGGCCTCCAACTAGCTCTCCCACACCAACAGCTGGCCTAACGTCGGGCGGTAGTTCAGCGGGTGAACTAAAATCCATAGAGAACATGGTGAACGGCTTACAAGAGAAAAGGAGGCGTAGCCCTAGTCTAACACCCGGTGGACATAGAGGGGACGCGGACGCTGGCGGAGGGAGTCCGTGACAGGAGAACGAGCCCGTGACCAGCACGAACGACGACCCCGATGACGAGCAGTTGGCCGAACCCTGCGAGCCTGAAGAGCTATCCGGCGACGAGAGGGAGCCGGACTCAACCTCCGAGCCGTCGTAGCAGGGGAGAAGGTCGTCGGTCTCTGACATCCTCCGTGCCCCGATCCGGGTCGGTCCATGGCGAGCCGGGCCCCGGGCACCTGGACGAGGGACGCTCGACATAACGAAGTGCAATTTTAGCCTGAGGACTGGCCGTGTGTTCGCCGGGTTCGATCTTCCGGGACACCACGCCGTTTTCCTGCGAGTGTGTACATAAAATGGCCGGGATGAATCGCGCGGGGCCCGGCTTCTCCGCGCGTTGGACACTGCTTCAAGACTCTGCGACCGTTGCTGGTGTACATTTCTGTTTACGGGGCACGAAAGGGTGGGACGAGCGTGGCTAAATGGGGCTGAGACCTTGCTACATGGACGTGAGAGTTGTTTTCGGGCACAATTTCAAGAGGAACTCTTCGAATCACTTAGAGTGTGAGAAAACACTTTCGGGATATCCAATTGTCTTGAACGATTAGCTTCTTGACGAAGCCTTGAAATGGCTTTCTCTGATTGATGGTCCTGGAAGGCTTGGAAACGAGTACGTGCAGTGTCACTGGTTATAGATACATTTGGCTATTGTCGGATCAATTGTTTAGACACTGAGTTCGTGTGAAAGATTCGAAGTACAAAATTCTGAAATTCCAAGCTTTCAATGATCGTCAATTCTATAATGTTTGATCTTTTGGGGTTTTCAAGAGATTTCACGCTCAAAGTGTTTCGGAAAGTAACTAGAAAGCCATGAATGTGTTTCACGAGGATGGAAAGATTAACGAATAGCGTGGCTAGCGA
Source organism: Bombus terrestris (assembly GCF_910591885.1). Taxonomy (NCBI): domain Eukaryota; kingdom Metazoa; phylum Arthropoda; class Insecta; order Hymenoptera; family Apidae; genus Bombus; species Bombus terrestris. The sequence goes on from NC_063276.1 coordinate 4,135,090, forward strand.
CAATGGTTGCGTTCTACCCGCGTGCGTTTTAGGTGTAAGCGAGAGGGAGACATTGCAATACGAGAGCACCTCTACTATTTGCAGCCCCTGTACATATGTACCCTAGTGATATTATATTATATTATATATATATATTATATATATATATAAATAACTACTCTCTCTCTGTATTAATTATTGAATATAATATTATATTAATTATTAGAGAGACGTGAACGAAGCATAAACGCACGCTACCCGATCATGCCTCGACGCCCTCGGAAGTAGCGAAGAAAACGAAAAAACAAACAAACCATACAGAAAGTGGTGAAGATGTGCAACAAACGAACGATATAATTCGAGAAAAAAAAAGAAAAAAGATTCGACTCGCTATTCGGCCGCGAAAATCGCGTCGACGTGTGTTTTAGATGATCAAAAGTAAAAAATCGAATGATCGATCGTCGTTCTTCGATTCGGAGCCTGCATAGAGGGCACAACCGTCACCAGCCTCGTTTCATGAACGTTTCCAAGCCGAATCGAAACGACACCGAAAGATTTCTCTCGAGGCGTTCATCCACCCCATCTCGACGTCGTTGCTTCGAAAATGGAACACCACTCGCCCTTCCCAACCCTTGCGTCCCTCCTGTTTGTATAAACGTTAGCGATCGATGTAGATTAATCGCGGGAATTGTCGTAGAACATCGAGCAATCAGTTTCTCGAAAATAAAAATACCTAAGAACGTTATAAAAAAAAAAAAAAAAAAAAAAGAAGAAGAAGAAATTCAGGGCCTGTGTTGTTTCTGGAAGATGAAAATGCTCGCAACCCGATCAATTTCGTGTGTCCTCGTAAGTAACCCTTTGGTCGGTAACATTTTTGAATTCTGGTGGTTATTTCGACCAGATTAATATCGTACTGGATGAAAATTGGTAGAACTGCTTGGTTGTAGGAAGGGTGATAGTACTGGTGGATGTCTTATCGGGGGTTGGAGTGCAATTTGCGTTCTCGGAGCTCGTTTTCGTCAATCGATGTATGTGTAAATGTAAAGTTACTTTCTTCCATGCCGATAAAGAGCTCCTCTCCTTATTCCTTCGTTCTTTTCCTTACTTTTTCTTTTTTAATGAGAATGTAGCAACGGGACGGATTGTAGTATACGATATAAAATTTTGTTGCTGTTACCGTGTAAAAATGTGAAGTTTTGTAATTAGTTCCGTTTAATCCGCCTCTAGTGATTAACGTTATAGTTTGTTCCAGTTTTGCGAACTGTGGTTAACGGTAGTCGAAATATTATTCCTATGTAAATGTCGTGTTCTGTAACACCACGCAATGTTGCGATTGTATAAAATAGTGAACTACAGCTGTGGTGAATTCGATGCGTCGCTAGAATTATTTTTCGAAGGGTCCTTCTCATTTTTTTTTTTTTTATTTTTTTTTTTTAATTCTATGATAGAACAACTCGTGATACCTCCGACGTGTTTTATTGTATAAAAATGTGAATACCTATTATATCTCTGTTCCTACGTCTTTTTTTAATTAATTAATGCTACTTTGCCAGTTACAAACTGTCATTATAATGATTTTTAAAATATTTTTTTCCTATTTAAAATTTTAAATAAATGCGTTAAATGTTTCTCCCGCTCTCTTTTTCTTTTCTCGCTTTCCTTCATTTATTCTACTTTTTAGGATATAAATTGCATCCCGATGATTTAAACAAATTAATCCAACACCATCCTTCCTTTGACACTTAAACAGTTGACATAGTGGCAAATCAAAAAAATCTCGTTAAAAATATCAATATCGTTAGATAAAAAATGTTCATTTGATCAAATCGAGATCAAAGGGTTAACAGCGTTAAGTTCACCAGACTCGACCGATCGAGTTCTATTTCCGCGACTGAAGCTCGTTTTCCTCGACACTTCCGCTGCTTAAAATCTATAATCTATAATCATACTACTATCCAACCGACAGAGAAAAATTCAAAATTATACAAAAGTAGGGCTGTTTTAAGGAAAACGAGTGAAACGTGGCCACATCTGTCGATTGAAACGAAAATGTAACTGCACAGGAAATTTTGTAAGAGTAAAATGTTAACTTCTTCGGCTTCAAAAAACCGAGAAAGAACCATTGAATGACAACAGCATAAGAAAAGTCGAAGCGAAAATATAAGATTCGAGCACAAACGAGGCTCGAAAGCGACGCGAATGCAACGCGCAGTATTGATGCGCAAATCAGGGCCGTATCGTCGAGTAACGGGGCCCTACGTCAAGCTGCGATCTTTCCACAATCGAAGTTCCGTGAGAATCTTGCTCAACCATCATCGGTCCCGTTTTGTTTATCTTCGTTTCACTCCTGTATTTTCATTGCGGTTACTTCTCGAAGCGCGTTGCGTGCGGTCCTATGTGCTTAGAAAGTATGCGAGAGAGAGAAAGCGAGAAAGAAAGCGCGAGAGAGAAAGAAAAGAGAACACGTTGTCGAGAGAAAAGCAATAAAATAAATGAACAAAAGGAAACAAAGAAACAAGTGTAACTCGAGGAGAATCGAAACGTTCTAAACTAACACGAGAATCCGTGATATTCCGTGGCTTGCATTGTATATTGTACACCCATCCAGCCCGATCCTGCTACGCCCCTACCTCCCAGAAACGCCCTCCGAGATCCACGTGACTAAAAATTATATATATATATTATATAATATATATATATATATATATACATATATTAATTTAAAAATACGACATTGACTTTCTTCTCTGTATTTTTTCACCCTATCTCGTGATTAAATATCTTTTCTTTGCACGGTGTACGAAGAACGTTCATACACCTTAAGACACGACTAAAAGGAAATACTTCGTAACTAAAAAGTATAACAGATCGATTAACGTCATCATGACGCTCCGTTACGTCATTATCTCCGCAAACATTCAATTTGAATCAGCTCAAAGAGTTTCATTATTTCGATAATTAGACCTCGCCTTGACCAACCACTTTACTTCCGTGTAAATTCGATCCGGTGGTTTTTATTAATTTTCGATCGAGCTCGTACGCCAGGTGCACGATTGGACTCGTGTAAGGGTGAGGTTAAACGAGATCGAGAACAGAAATTTACCGAAGAAGCTGCTCCGGGGCTGCGTTCCTTAACGAGAGATCACCTGATACAGCGGCTCCGGTGAACCGGTTACTTTCAACGGGTTGCGTTCTAGCCGGCCAATCCATGTTTTCTTCCCGCAAAAAGAATGAGACGATAATCCACGATATCGGAAATCTATCAGGTAAGCTGACCTATATAGGAATCACGGACGAAGCAGAAGTTTCAAAGTTGGTTATGCGCGCGAACGAGTCAGGCGAATGTGTACCACCTGGCGTCGGATCTAGTAATCACTGTTAATCACGTGATCGATCTTTAGCGTAAGTAGCGTAATAATCGTTGTAGCACCACGGACACGGTCATTCTCCGCATACGATAAAATACGGTGGTGAAATAAATAAAATCGGGGCCATTAAAAATCGGTCCCCCAGGGGGGGGGCGAGTCTCTTAATTTTTCCGCCGCGTCCGCCATAAAAGCTAACGACTTAATCGCACGTGAACGTACAAATTGCGTGATTGTATAATTAGAACCGGCCGGGATCGTGTAAGCGGGCATTTTTGTCGTCGGAAACGTGCGGCTCCACGGCTACCTTTTTCTTCCTACCACGAAATATCGCGGCCACGTTGTAAACAAGCTGCCTACGTGAGTATAAATAATTCATGCACGCGCGCCAATTCGCCAGAGAGAGAGAGAGAGAGAGAGAAAGAGAGGGAGTGAGTGAGTGAGAGAGAGGGGAGGGGAGAAAGCAGAGTCTGTTCTTGTATACATATAGGTTTACGAACAAAAACAAAAAAAGAAGTAAAGTGGTTCGCGATGAATTCTCGTATACGATTCGCGTGTGCGAGTGTGTACGATGTAACGACGAGGAAATTGTTATTGGGGTCACTTCCGCGGAAATTTCGGGTTGCTTGTTAATTTTGTGCAAATTCGATGGGGAGCCGAGGACATTTACATATTGAATCGTCGCGAGTATTTGCATGTGCAGATTTGATTAACTACAGCGAACCATATCGTTATTATTCAAACAATGGCGTTAATACCCGTGCTCAGTGGTTTTAAGCTAGGTTAACCCGGCTATAACCTATATTCGACCCAATCGAACTCCAACGTGCAACAATGGTAACATGGTAGGTTTAACCTATACTATCTCGTGAAAATATTCGAATACTTGTCATAGAAATCTTTTATGTGTATAGTGTATATGTTGCGTAAAGCATTTTAAATTTTCATTGGTACTTTCATGTACTTGTACTTGAGGTACAACATACACTTATCTAATTACTACGGATGTCTGCGCGTTTTTGGGATATTTAAGGTTTCCAAGATCTACAAAATGCATATAACATGTACAAATGTATAAACTATTCAAAGTAAGACACTTATTAGAATATTTAAGGAATTTTTATTTTGAATTTATTTCTTTAGTCATGTTAAGAAAAATATAAAATCGCGTAGACAATCGCAGTCTATATATAATTAGCGTTAAAGATGGTCGCATTAAGTATCGTGGTTTATTAATATTAATTTAATATCTATTACCAAATGATTGCGTAAGTAATATCTTATTTTTCAAAACCATGTCCCATATTCTTAATCATTCCTGAACGTTTTTTAAAAAAATTCAACTTTCATTCTTATTCATTTTGACAAGCAAAATTAAATAGATAAATGTGGCAACAGATAGTAACAAATTATTACTGATAGCCAGGTCTCATTATAATGTTAATGAAATTTCAAAGTGTTCCGACTAATACATGTAATGTATTCCAATACTTTCGTAAGCTACTGTATGTGAATACGTCAAACCTCGTAACCTCGATGACTAATCAGGCTACAGACCTAAGAAGATAGCGGCGTATTTGAAATTTCTTGGTACTCGATTAAAAAGTAAAGTTCGATTATCGATGGCTATGGAACGATTGATGAATTATCTCTCATCTTTCACGAGGCGCATCGTCTCGAGCCGGACCTCCGTTCGCGAAAAAGGTGAAAAAAGACGGTTTACCGCCGCGAGTTGTAATTATGAGCTTTTTTCTCAATGGCAACACGTTGTAACTGTTAAGGCGTAATCGCGAAATCTCCGGAACGTCGACTGGTTCGCCTGGGTGTTCCCCATTAATTTTGCAATTTTTAAGAAACGAACGATCACCGTAATCGATGTTGAAATTTTTTAATGGCTTCCTCGTTTTTTCTCCGGGGCCATGAACGATGATGATTCAAGGTGTATCGAAAAACGCGCAGACGGTCTCTCTGTATGAATATTTATTCCCTCCATTATTTTTCGAGAATACAGTAGCTCGCGTAGATATTCCAACACTTGTAGATAACTTTTATGAATATCTTGATATTTCATTAGCGCCATTACGAGACTCGACTACTGTGATTGTATCGATAAAATTTCCAACTAATCTGAAAATGTATATGCATAGAAGCTGCAAGATATTTAGTGCAAATATATATTTCTTACCACAAACGATTTAAACAATTGTCCATTATGTTAGTAAGCCTCGATATTCAGTGGAACCACCTGTAACACATAGCATATTCAAGATGGTTATTCATACCCTATACTAATTTTTTATAAATTAATTTGTATACTACTTTTACTACTTTTATTAGATATATTTGCGCAGTAAATATCCTGCAATTTGTACATTACATTTTCAGGTTGCTTTCAAACTTTCTCGACATAATCATGACACTCGTGTCTAGTTACAGCTAATGAAATTTTAAAATGTTTTACATAACAAATGGAATATGTACATGAAAATTTCCTGTGATAAGCGTTCGAATGATTCCACGGGGCACTATATTCATTTTGTCGAATGGAAGAAAGCGAGCAAAACGAGAGGACTATTTTACCGGCGTCGGAGACTTTTACGATTAACCTGTAAAAAATTTACAGGATTCTCGTCTTGGCCCTTGGTAGAAATAAATTTTTCCGCTCGGCGTGCACGAACCGCGAGCGTCGCGTGATGAAAATGTTAATCCATAAATGTTTGAAAGGCTCGCCAGGGCGAATTCGTCGCATGCTTAACCTCCTTCGATTATCCTCGAGCGCGATGAATGTTTCATGTGCGCGATTTTACGCCGTGCCCGCGAAATTCCATTGCCATTATAAAATTGAAAAGTATTTGTAATTGACGATGTCCATCTCCACTGTTATTCTTTCTCCTTTGTTCCCTTTTTATATTCTTCAAATGTATAGACGAGGTAATTCAGAAAAGGCATATATCTTTAAATCAAATACAATAGAACTTTAAAATAGCATTTCATCAATTCTATCCATTACCTATTACTTAACTAACAGCGTACATTGGTGATACAGCGTATATTCGCGATATTATTTTATCCGTTTCTCATTATTCTTGTCAACGTTGCTACTTTTAACATAAATACAAATTTTCTTTCGATTAATACAATTCAGGTAAATGGAGTTTTACTGTAAAGGATCAAATAACGATGGAGACAGTCCAAACCGGAAGTAGCTAACAGAAGGTGATACAAAGAATCAAATGAAGTGGAACGAAGTAGAAAAACTGGAGGAACGAAAAGGTAAAATGAAAGTCTAATGAAACGCTTTTATATTTGCGAGAAATTCAGATAGATATACGATAGAAATGGCGGACGATCGTGCAGATTTTCCACGTTGGTGTTGCAACTGTTGCTACGGTTGAAAAAAACGTATGGACTGTTGGACACGTCGGTGAGAATATGGCGATAATCTCTCGGGCAGAAACGAGTGGCAGTCACGGCAATGCCTAATCTGGAAAATCTACGAGCCGTGACATTCCATTTTCATGGTCAATTAATGCAACGCAATCGATTCACCGCCGCCGCTGACACCGTTCCAATCCTTTCACTCGTGTCTCCCGCCGATTTTTTACCACGGCCAGAGGCGATAATTGCTCGTCCAAGTTGTTGCCTAGTTCCAGCTAAACGGAATCAATTAACGAACGGTGAACGCGAACACGGGATTACTTCAGCGTTCTTTCATTACCGATCCCTGTGATTTAGACGTCGGTTAAGTCCTGGTTAAATAGAACTTGATTATAGATTAACTTGAATTAAGTGCAAATTAATCTCTGCGGGAACGAGCTTATTAAGGTGAGAAAATGTAATTATTTTTTATCTTTTAATTGTATTTGGTTAGTAGATATTTCAAAATGTTATATCTGATGGATTAGACTGGAATGGTATCTTTGGATGGCTGAACATAATTTAATTATATATCATTAGTAGGTCTTCTGGATTTTTTATTTGGAGCTTAGAGTGACGAACCAAAGGAAGTTTAAAAATTAAAATTTAATAAATGCAATATATATTATAGAATTGACAATTGTTACTAACATAGTAAGAAGTGTTTAGTATAAATGCATGAATGCATCCATTCCAATCTTACTTTCTTTCGACCGCCACTATGTATTTTGTATTTTTGTATCATCCTTTGGAATAATGTAGATGTTACGTATGTAGTTATCGTAGTGTACTTTAGACTTTATATCTTTGGATACTATGTTTCGTATCTTTTGATTCATCTCTTGCAATAATGCTCGAATTAAACAGGAACTGAACGTGTTCCGTATGAGATTAAATAAATTTGATTTAACGTGAATTTAAATTACTTTTGGATATATATATCAGGTCTCGAGGTGAATTTAAGATATCATGCGACAAATATGCATGACGTATATTGTCTCCATAGCAACTGTACAGTAGATAATAAAAGAAGAGAATCAGGAAGCTATCATTTAGAGATGATTTGCATTATGTGGCAATAACTTCTCGCGTTGAACAGCTCAGATTCTGCTGACATACAAGGTGTTAAATTAAAATTCCATTAGGTTTATGCAAATTTAAATTTCGGTTATACCTAGGTCAGTCCACGACAGAAACTTATTTTAAGCCTGGATTAATTAAACCTCGTTAACAAATAGCATTGTAAATAATAAAATATTCTCAAATATTCATTTTCCAGCTTGAACTCATCGCCACTGTGATAATCCTCCTGCCACTATCTTCTCAAATAATTCATGAAATTTTACAACATACCATAGACGACTGTCTTATATAAAATCACCTCTTAACATCTATCATTATAAATAACAAAAATCTGATCAACAAAGTAAACGTGTAAAACACGAATTAGTTGAAAGCGGGGGCAAACAAAGGTTCGTGCCGGATTAAGCAAAATCCACAGGACCGTCTATATTAAAATCGAAGGGTAAACAACCACTTCGTGCCAATAAATGTTCTATCGTGGTCGCTTCGACCGCGAGACACAATTACATCTGCAAACATCGCGCAGGCAATTACGAGTGGCGTGCGTGCACGTTGAATCCGCGAACGCTATTAAGTCGAGGATAGTCTTGCAGGAAGCAAGATGAAATTGAAGGGAAGGAAGAACCTTCGGGTCGGGAGAAAATACTAACTGCCAGGAAATGTGGCTGGGCTCGAGCGTTTTGCGGTGGAGTAGGTCATGGCCTGCCCGCTTATTTACCAATGGAACGTTCCACCCGAATTTTTTCTTTCTTTCACATTTTATTTCTCTTCTCTTTTGCGACGAGTAATACTGTCTATAAGCTCAAGAGATCGTTTAATTCCTTGTAATGAAATGGCAAAAAATTGAGAGCGATTAATTTAGGAAACAATGATCACTTTATCTTCAAAATGTCTTGTGTTCATTCATCTCTGTATCAGATACAGAAAATTTATACCTTGAAGTTTCAGAGGGAAATAAATAATTAGTAATTGCATTATGTGTGATGCCACTAATGAAATTTATGTTGATAATTTCGATGCCTCGGAGTATTAATCTTCCATAATCGTAATTAGATCACGGATGTTTTTGCATTTATTGGAAATTTAAAAGTGCAAAAATATACCTACATGACGTGTAAGAATTTCTAATAAACGTCTAAAGCGAAACGCTCGCTATAACATATAGTATGTGAAATAAATCTTTATCGAGATTCCATTTGCTTAGTTACATTCCTGGAGATATGAAATCGCTCGTAAGAGAAAATTTTGGCAAGTAATAATTGTTATAATTGGCAGTAATATCGGTACTGAAATTAAAGAATAAAATTTAGATATTACAATTTAATAATATTCGAAGAACTTGAACCATTTATAGCACTGCCTTTAAGCTACAGAAATCTCTATTGTACCTTTGATTTATATAATGCACATATCTAACATTTTAATCTACTTTATTTATTTATATATGTCTATCAATAATTTGGTCTTTAATATGTTAAAGTTAGCTAGATCAATGACTTCCATGCTTCAAAGTTTATTTCATAAATTACCAATGTTATGATAGAAACTTGAAGATATTAAGGATTTAGAAAGACGTTCATTAAACGTTAATAGTGTGAACGACGAAACTATTTGATAGATAGATATAACAGTTTACTCGGGAGACTCGCGATTTTATGGAATTCCTTCTGGCTAATTGGTGGTTGGGACGCGTTTGAATTACAAAGTATCTCCCTGTATCGAAGTTAATAAGACAGGGAGCGGCTGTTGCAGGTGTGAATTATTGCGGGCACCAAAGAGATTGAAGTTCGACTTGGCGCTAATTATAGGAAACTCTGGTAGCAAGGCTGTCATTAGTGTTCAGCATGAAACTATTAGCAGAATTATTTTCATCGATGTTCAGACTTGCCTCTTTGAAACACTTCATGAACCTTGCCAGTCGCGTAGAATTTAATCGTACTAATTCATTCGGTACAGAATAATCTTCATTCTGAGCCCGCGTATCAGATAGCAGAAATTTCAATTACATTAAAATGTAAATTGCTTCAGAAAGTAATTTAGTAGGTTTATCTCTCTTCTGTCATTTATTTATTCTTTTAAGGGAACTCTTTAACATGTATAATTTGTGACATAAGAAAAGAAAGGAAAACATTAAACTACTGTGAATAAGTTGTTATTGAAGTTAATCAGTTTCTTTTCATTAGTTTATTTATCAACTTGTTTAAGTTTAATATCTAACGTGTCAGTTAGAAAGAGAGGAAAAGGATTGGATTACTATAAATTGTCAGCAAAAGCAGACGATTATTCCTCCTACTTCCATCATCTTATTTATTTATTCCTTGTAACTAAATATTCTTTAATATTCAACATCTGACATATTCTTTAATGCATGTCACAAAGAAGCTAGGTAAATATTCAGCTACGACAGGTGTCACAGCTATCAGGCATTTCTCTCATCTTCAATTTCATCTATTTATTTATTTAAACTGAAGATTGTCTAATATCTAAATTACAGAAATACATTTGAATGAAGAAAACGATCATAAGCAAGGAATTACAAGCATCGAATTAAAGTTGGCTTGTAGTTCCAATAGAAATTCTGTTGGAAGCCAAGTATATCCATAAAAGAAATCGATATTCCTACTTGATACACTGCATCGTGTTCTGTTTAATCTCTTTATTTAGAGTAATAGAAATTTTTCAGCAGAGAAATTTACAAAAGAAACCAATATTCCTAACATAATTACGTTCTCTTAACCCTCTTATTTCAATGTCCTCCTTGCTTTCAAACGCCGAAAGACAAGCAGAAGTAATTTGCCGGGTTCGATAACGAATCAATGTTCTGCCCTTTAAACTCGACGAAAGCAATAATCGACGATCCGAGTTGAGGCACGTAAAACGCGATCACTTAACCATCACGAAACACGGGAACAGTTGGAAGGGGCTCAGGGATTCCAGCGGAGGCAAGAGATACGTATCGGTTGACTTTTATGCGGCTCGTTTTTCGATTTTATTCCGCGCGTTCGCCGAGCAGCCAGCCAGTTTCGCGGTAATCGATTCGATCACGAAAGCTGCTCGTCTTTTCGTTGTCTCTGAATACGGCCAACCCCCTTGTATCCCCTTCCGCTTCGATATTAGCATAGCCGCCACCCCCTCGAGCTTGGATTAGCGGTTTCTTAAAAAGTCGTTCGCGAAACGAAACTCCTTCCCTTAACGTGTTTTTCCCTGTTAGCAACATTTATGCGCAAATTGCGCCCTTGTGAAATCCAAGCAGATGCCATGTTTAGGATTAGGGTTAGGCTATCGTCATTCTTAATAGCTTTCGTATGACCATGATAAGTTTCCATAAATATTTTTGGAACGTTTAAGGTGGAAGCTCGTATGGTTGGAGTTTCTCGGCTTGAATTTTCTATCGTATTCAGTGCTTTGCTTACATACGAGAAAATACAACTCTTGGTAATTATCGAAATTAAACGATAATTCATTATTTTGTTGAGTTTCAGTGACAGTAGTATAGTATTCTTTTTTATGAATTTAAAATGGACGCTTATTTCGATGGAATTTCTCAGGTTAAATTTCCTCTTGCATTTAGAGTCCCGTTCAGTTTTTTATTTGTCTAATATGAAACTTAAAATCTCCATATTTTATCTCATAAAACTCGTCGAGAAATTCGAACACTCCACTTTCCAATACTATACTTGGAAACTCTATTTCCTTCCTCGATAGATCAAAAGGCATCTCCAAAAGGAAAAGGACAAATAGAAAATACATTCGAGAATATCCCCGATTCCTAATTATGACATAAATTTAAGAAAATAATAAATACATTTCAAATAAATTAAAGGAAATTGGCCATTGAGAAAACATTTAAAAATCACCCCTTTTAAGCCACTTACACCTTGCGAGTCGTCTGTTAGTGGTAGAATCGATTGACTCGTTCCCGGTGGATCGAAACGGATTTACATTTAATAGTCGCAGAAGTCGCGGCCAATACGCGATGACAGATTGCATTCCCGACGATAAATTCGAGACCACCCCCTTTGGCAAAGGGGTGGGCCCGAGGGCTGGCCGGTACCAAGCGTGTAGCGTGCTCAGGCCAAAGAGCACGGTTTAATATCGTTTATAAATTATTCCACGGAGATAGCCATCAGCATACAAATTGGTTCGGCGAGGACCTCCGGCTGGGCCGCGTGTTTCCTTCGATTCCCATTAGGCACGGATCCTTTTTCCGCGTCTGTCTGCCACGTAGAATGCTTCTCTATCCGAGAAACCATTTCGAAATAGAAAGTGAGGGAAAATTAATAGCCATTGTTATTTTCTTGCTGCAAGATATTTCGAAGCGTTGAAGAAGTTCTTAGGGGTAGTTTCAGGGTTAGCGATCGGTAAACTGTGAATTTTTATGCAAACTCGTATTCTTATAAATCCAATTAAACAAATGGGACCTAAGTAAAAATGAATTTCATCCACTGAGTATCACGATTAACGTTGTGCTTTGGATATCTTCCATACTTTCGCATATTATGTAGATTCCAACGATGTTTAGTAATCGATTTTTAATTTCCTACGAGTGCATGGGAATTCGCAGTTTAATAATTAAGTATGCTTGTAATTAGAATTTTGTTTCCTCGCGACAGAAAACAGCTACGAATAAATAATCGATCACCATTTCTCAATTCTTCGTTTCAAGCCATGTAAATATTTTTTCAAATTCCTTAATCTGAAGCTGAAGTGTATAAATAAATCAATATACAAATGAAACAGTAGATTTAATATACAGTAACACGGAATTACCTTCATCAAGTAATTAATCATAGCATCGTTCTATACCGAATGACTTTCCACGAAGAACTTCATCTCGAATATCGAAGCTCGATAAAATCACATCGAGACAACTGGTCCCTACTCGCTATCCTATCGAGAAAAAAATACCACCCCAGGGAACCATATAGATCAATCAAAAACTCGTAACCGATAAAGGCTAAAAGGTAAGAAAAAAGCCTGGCTCCGACGATACGAAGATTAGGAAGCAATTGGAATGCCCGGTGGTCTTTGATCGGCGTCGAAACTCGTCCACGACAGAGGCAAGGGGGCTAGTTTCGGAGTTGAAGGGGACCCATGGACCACTCGACACAGTCCGATAGCCGACGAGGATTTAATTGACACCGGGAGGTGTCGCAGCGCTAAACTATGCAAAGTGGCCGACTCGGCGGTCGGCTTTCGCTTTCTTGGCCGACCCTCTGGAACGCGAAGGGACGTCCTACGTGACGATCCATCCGGAGAAATTAAGGTTGCACGCGTTTTTAGACTGATCGATCGATCTATCTCCAACGTCTGACCCAACTGTCTATCTGGGCTGGATGGTTTTGGGGGAAACGGACTTTTGTGGCTGTGTTTTCGGGCTGGAAGAGATGGAAGAAATGATGGAGGACGCCGTTAGTGTGCTTCTGAACGATTGGAATGGTTTCGTGAGCAATGATCGCGAGATCGAGAGGAATTGATTGTAATTATGGCTTTGTCTGGAGAGAATGGAAGTGGGTCGAGTAGAGGAAAAATTAAAGACGAAAAATGTGAATTTTGTAGCTTGCCTGGTATATTGCGTGCCGTTTCACAAACTTTATATCGAAGTAAGAAATGTAACTACTTACATTTCTGTTGTTTTTTCATGGCGGCTATGATCCCTGACTCGACCTAAATTAAATTCATGTAACTGTTTGTTTAACGAAACTGACAGCTTATTTGGTAGCCTAAGATCTCGCGTATTATCACAGGTTCAACCAAAATATAGAGATTAACCTTTGTATAATATATAATCGTCGACTATTTTGTCTCTAGTAGAAAGAAATAAAGAACAGTGATAGGAAATAAAAGCAACCACGCCTAGTCACGCCTAGTCAACAACGTGTCAGCTGGATTAATTACAAATTCCCTGCGAAATACACACGACACTAACTCGTATCTGTTTCGTGTCACCTATTGCCAACCCACCCTCTAGTATCCATTACCGAAACCAAACATAAAATCGATCTGCCTTTAAGACATAATCGTGCAACCTCCAACTTCTTTTCCAATTCGTACTCCATCTGGCAATTCTCCTCTAAATGCAAAGTATCCCTAACAAACCGTGGACAATCAAGCACGTTGAGCCCTGTCAGATTCCCTCGATTCCTCCGCCTTTCCTTGCGTTCACCAAACGAAGAACTCCGAAGGAGAAGAAGAAGAAGAAGAAGAAGAAACTATGAAAAAAATCCGACGAAAGGATCGGAAGGAGACGGAAACGGACGCGGAACGGTAGGAAAAAAATGGCGAAAAATGCGAACTTCTCACCGCGGCCAGCGACAAAGGGTTGCCGTGGCGTGCTCGCGGCTCGCAGATAAATCTTTCCGTCTCTGTTTCGCCATCGTCGGCGCGTTAGTTGGAAGCGGAGAGGAGCCTTGGCCCTTTCTGGTCCAAGCCTAGCCGGGTACCACCGTTCCCCGCCCCGGCTGGCTCTCATTTACACTACGAGCACCAGGATTTACTGGCCGCAGAATACAATGCGGACCTGTCCGTGTCCATCCAGCGCGACCGGGAGCCATCCTCTCTAGTCGTGTACACCTCTTCGTCGTGAGCTATAGATATCCGTGGCTTTGGTCGCTTTGGCTCGAGCCTTCTACCTCTACTCTCTCTCTCTTTCTCTCTTTCTCTCTCTCTCTCTCTCTCTCTCTTCCTCTCTCTCTGGACTCGGCTTGTTTCGGTCCTGGCTTGGTGTCTTCGATGGGAAGAGGAATAATGGAAACGGAGAGTGTCGGACGGAGCGGATTTACGCTGGCAACCGACGCGAGATTGATGCTTGTCCACGGTTCTTGCTTCTCGTTTTTCGGTTATGCCCTGGCTGATTAATTGGGCCGCGGCTGGGATTGTTAATTGACATCGTCAACTTTAAGTTCTCAGAGTTTCGGCATTGGGATTCCTGTTTGAGTTCTTGCTTTGGGATAAAGGAAGACCGGAGGCATTCTGATGCAGCTTTTTGATCGTTCCTGTTTGTGATGAAAGTTGCTATCGCGCGTACGATGCGAGTGGAATCTTGAGAACCGGACTATGAAGTACTACACGCATACACACCGTAGCCCAAAACTGCTACGGCAGTTACCATATCTTCTTGAAAGTTGAAAAGAGTTGTATGGCTGAATTGTGTTCCAATATTTTGCATAACTTGACAGTTTGGACGACGAAGAAAGTATATTACTTAGAAGTCATAGCCCACACCAAGTATGGAAGTTTTATTGAAAATGGCTAGTGTCCAAGGAGTTTTGTGTAAAAATTGAACACAGAACACGAGCGATTGAAGTTATAAGAAGAACCTTAGAAGCTTGACTGTCCAATTAATCGTTTACTTGTAATTAGATTTTGTCCAATCTTATGTTTAAAGTTTAATGAACGTACGGAATGGATATAAAATATCCAAAGAATACTACTTTGTACAATATTCGATACGTCAAGCAAATTCTCTACCTAAATTCCGTATTTTTAATTGTATTCCTAAAAATGAAGCCGAAATATTCGCAGTCCTCTGATGATGTAATTGCGTTTTATAGTATTGCATAAGGATTGAAAATTTTAGGGTAGCTTCATGGTATTGCGAGCGATTGATCGAATGGAATCCTCGGCTTGCGAATGCCTAACGAGACCACATCGACGTGAAACTTTTGGCCTGTTCTCCATTCGCACCTGGTCCCCGAAAACGGTCCTTCGATCGCCGTTTCACGATGAGAGAACGAGACGCGGCTTGGCTTTGGGAAAGGGTTAGCGGAACGAGGGCTTTCTAGCGGGACAACGTTTGTCGGCGCGTTTGAGGGCGCCGATGCCGCCGCCTCGAAGCCGCTTAAAGGCACCGAACTGTTACATTGGTACAGTTCTCTCACCCTCGGAAGGTGCCTGCCTCTCTGGTGTCCAGGTGAGAACGGGTGGTTGAATTCTGGAGATGCTTCGGGACAGAGCTCGACGACACGGTGCTCTGCCGATGGTCAGGGATTCCAAGGATCCTTTTAAAATCGTTATCAAGAAGATTCTTAGGTACTCGTGGGCTACACTCCTTTAAACCCGCCATCTCCTGCACGATAATTTTCCAACTACTATTATCATTGTGTATTGACAAATGGATTATAAATATTTCTACTATAATTTTATAATTTTTGGTAGAACGTGAGTGCCAAAGTTCATCTATATGGAACAAGATTGGAGACCTTAGATCAAGACAGATAAAGATTATAGAACGTGGGGTAAATAAAATTCATGTATTCAGTGTCACAATGTAAAGCTGTTTCCTCGATTATTTTAATCATTCGATTCCAGATTTTTCCTCTTATCATTTGTAATGTTCATAATTATTAATGCTCATAGTCGTTCCTCTCATTCTTGAATCGTTATCTGGTATGAATGCAAAATTCTGTCCGATCTATTGATTCTTGATAATTTATTCCAATCATCGCATCTTATGGTATAAAGTTACGCTGTCCTAATAATTATGAACAGGGTGTATATATATATGTAGAACCGCAAAAGGCCGGGTATAAAAATCAAAATGACGCAAAGAACGATCGCCTAATTGTTTAAAGGAGCGCATAAACGAGCACCAATCCTAGGAACGTTCCCTGAAGCCAAGACACCAAAGCTAAACGCGTTAGTCGTTTAGAGGATTTACATTCGCGGCGATCGTTGGAAACTAAGATGGCCAATAAACCCGCGACCGTTCGGGCATTACTTTTCTCTCTCATCGTCGTTCAAGGCCTGGTCTCGCGTACGAAGTCCTGGGCTGGGCATGTTTGCGTCTCTTCCCCTTTCCCGGACGGATCGTGTGGGAGTGACTCTCGTCCGGCGCGGCTGATTTGCGATCAATTTGCCCTAATTTACAATCGGTGCCGTGGGTGCCGCGGAGCCTTCAGCGTCTCCTGGCCATGAAAGGCCAGAAGACCGGCCCTTACGTTCCTCCTGCGGACCGAAAGATTCATCCCGACCGACGAGAAATTAATCGGACGCCTTGTAAACGTCGCACGGCCTTCGTTCACTCCGCTCGAACGCTTTTGTGGCGCTTCGAATGCTCTTAGAAGGAGATCTGGCCTGATGGCGCTAGTTGTCTAGCTACGCCGCGTGAATAGAAAAGGGAACAAGCTGGAAGCATCTAATTAACATTCTACGCTACTTTCTTGCACTCTTAAACGAAGCTTTAAAAGTCAAATTGATCAACATCGTGTTTTGTAACTTTCCCAATTTCATTAGAATACATACAATTAGTGAGACACTTTTTATCGTTTATTCTACAATTAGACTTTTTTTTAAACGAATTATTTACTTCTATAAGATTACTTATTGTAAGAAGGTGACGTGATAATTGTTGATTCGAGAAGTTTATCAATATGACATTCGAGTAGTCCGAATGACGTACATGGCTCAACGTGATATTTGACTACGAAGATATTCATTGAAATACTGTGTTAATGGAGATTATAGGAAATTATTCTTTCACGTGTTATATTAATCTGAGTACGTCGAAATTTATTTGAAAAACTCTGTCCAAATTACCTCTCTTTATTTGAACTTTCGATTCGATGTATTAATTCAGTTGTAGTATTTTTCTGTTAATTAGTTCCGAAAAAGGATATTGCATAGTGTGAACGTACTGTAAAAATCATAGAACATTGGATGGAATTATCGTTCTGGAAGGATGAAAGGGTTAAATTCGAGGTTACTTCATAAAAGAACGAATAAAAATTTAGTCAAGGGAGGATTTAAAAAAATGGAAGAACAACGGGAAGATTTTTTGAATGATTGAGCTATTAGTCTGTCAGATTTATAAATAATTGCTCAGCATTTTAATAGCGTCATAACAAATTCATTGACATTCTGCGCGGGAGCTATGGCTAATTAATTAAAAACTTTCTCGCGGCGTCGATGATAGAACATTTCGAAAATTCTGCCCAGCCAGCCTCGTTAAAATTTTAACGACGTTATAATTTTTTAACGAGCGTCCTCCACTCGGCACCGAGTAATTAAATAAAACTCCGACAATTCTACACTTCATTAACCACCGCCCCGTCAAATCCGCGCTTGACTAATTAATTTCCCGCCTTCGTTAATCGCGCTGATGCCACGTTAATTAATACCTCGATACACCTATGCTTGTTTATTGAATGCCATTCACGTCGTTCTACAAATTTTCATGTCAAAATATATCAATTCGATGTATTCGATTTCTTTTTTTTTTTTTTAACATTTAACATTTCCTTTTAATGGTTTAATCGAGTCGAAACGTTTTAAAAAGCAACGAAGATATAAAGCAATGAAAAATTCTATATACAGTGGCTCTTTCTTCTTATGCATATATTATACAAAACATTCTGAAATCACATCAGCACTGTAACGAGATCACGACTATCCTGATTATACTGGCAAAATTTAAAACGGATCTAAAAGTATACGCACAAGTTACATTTACAGATATTTATTCGTACCTTCAAACTATTTAAACAATCAAATTATCCGCTATATTAACAAGCCACGATATACAGTGTGACGATCTTTAGCATTAATTGCATGTTTAAGACTACTACGTAATGTACAAACCATATACTAATCTTTCGCTCAGTGTATATTTGCAATAAATATCTTGTAACTTCCACGCGCGTTTCCCGTTTGATTTCAAATTTTCCTGTCGTAATCGCGATAGTCGTGTCTCGTTACAGTGCGAACGGAACTTTAGAGAGTTTCGTACAACGCGCGTGATATATCCGCAGAAATATTCTGCGATAAATGTTCGAATGGTATGGCGGGTCACCGTATACATTTCGAGAAATATTGAGTAAACGACTTGAAGAGATTCAATGGCGCCAGATTCAATTAACCGTAAGATCTCGTTGCTTGATCCAATCTCAAAGTCTTCGGAAAGGAGCTCTACTACTTGAGCGGTTCTCGAGTCGCTAAAACGTTTCTATCGCTTTGATTAATCCCCGTTTTATCGCTGAATGGACGTTTCCGCTGGAGCTCGAGACGTTTTTCGCACCTACGAGCAGACAGGTCAGTCTTTATTAGTATCAGGCGAGAACGGCGGATTTACGCGTAACGGTATCGTCTCCTGGTACTTCGGGCGAGTTTCATTCGTTTCCAGACTCCTGCGGAATACGCGGCAAAAATAATGGCAGGAAATATAAATTTCGCCTCGCTGTGACGGCGAGATAAGCGACCGGCAGACTGGTTCCTCAGCAACGACACACTCTTTTAATTACTTTATTAT
This sequence comes from Bombus terrestris, assembly GCF_910591885.1. NCBI lineage: Eukaryota > Metazoa > Arthropoda > Insecta > Hymenoptera > Apidae > Bombus > Bombus terrestris. The sequence goes on from NC_063276.1 coordinate 4,154,179, forward strand.
TTGTTCGGTGAACCACTTCGATGGTCACGAAAGACAAGCAGAACGTTGTCTGTTATCAGTTGTAAAAGGTGGAATTAAATTGAGTTAATGAGTCGAAGTAAATATAAAAAATGGTACGAGATAGATTTATTGAGGAAATCAATTTTTAATGGTGAGAAAGGAAAGAGATTCGATAAATTTAACGTTAGGACTGGCAACTCTGTTAAAACTCTGTCTTTTTTCTTTTCTTGTCTTTGGCTGTATAATTTGCATAAAGACATCAGCCATCTAATTTCAGAAATAAACGTCACAACAAAAACCACGGAACAAACTCCATAAAAGGACGTACGCCAAAATCTCATTTCGAATAAAAGAGAAACGCGAAGGTGTGTACCAAGAAGAAAACCAGTAGAGTAGGCGGCTGTATATCATAATAGACATATCGTATACATAAAGACGGTCAGCCAATACGTTAACCACCTGATCTCAAAATTAAACATCGTGAAAATTTCATTGAAAATGAACAGGAAACACAAAGGTATCCCACGAGAGAAACCAAAGTGGATAAGACCACTGTAGCATTAAAGTTACAACGACGCCGGCTAATGCTAGACATTTAGCGTTTAATCTCAAAATTAAACGTTACAACAAACTTCACGAAAGCTCATACTATGGCAAAATTTCACGTAGAACAGACAAGAAGCGCGAAAGGAGGGAAGCAATGGACAGGACGGCTGTATTTAATTATATAAAGACACCAAGCGATACATTAACCGTCTAATCCCAAAATGAAACATGGCAACAAGACAAACTTGATAAAAATACGCGCGCCAAAATTTCCTTTAAAATAAACGAGAAACGCAAAGGTATACCAAGAAGAAGGCCGGTGGTGGGGACGGCTGTATTTTACCGTCTCGGTTGCATGGGGCCCGCTATACATAACGCTGGCCCCCTCACAAAGGGCTCGTGGTGAGATGGTAGCCTACAAGATCGGATAATATGGGTAGTTATTTGTCGGCGCCGATGTTGGTTTTTCAAGGCGATGTGTTGGCTCGTGCGTGTGAGGCCCCCCGCAGCGTCGGACCCGCTTGCTCCAGGGCCCGATATCCCCACCGCTATTAGTATTTCCATCGTCCTTGTCGCTCTTCCCGCCTCGTGGCCGTCATCCGAACCACCCGTTCCACCACGTTCCCTTATCTCGGCGCTTCTCATCACTTTTCGCGCTCTATCTGCTGGTCAGTCGCGACCGTTCGCGTTCTGAGAGATCAGCGATCAGATTAAACGCGAAATGGGCATTAATAGGGACCCCCGGCTGGTGAGCAGCTCTGTCCGGTCCTACAGTGGGATTTCACTCGCTCCGATCCAGCCTGATCACTTTCGACGATCGAGGATTTCGATTCGTGGGACTGAGCTTCTATTGGGTTGGCAACTAAGTGCTTGCGGATTTTGTTATTACCACCTAATGATAATAATGATAATTTCGTGGATGTTAGACCTGTTCGGACGAATCGACGTTCTGGATAAATCGAATATTTTATCAATGTAATCGAATATTTATATACAGTGGCTACAAGAGGTATTAGCACATAGTCTCGTTTTCTAATGAAGCGGTTCTTTGCCAGATTCTACGCTTCTATTTCATGGTACCAAACTTTTGTAGACATACGGAAGTACCGTTGGAAGATGCGAAATTTAATAGACTTGAGTCTTTTTTAATTAGTATATTATGGACCTTGACTAATTAGTATATAAATGTTAGGATAAATAGAATGCCGATACTTCTTGTAGCAACTGTAGATCGCTATGAGTGTACGAGCGTAGCCTTCGCATGGTTCGAAACGTCAGACAGCGTGGCATTTGAACGCGGATTCCGCACAGAAATCAGAATTCGCTAGCCACGTTCGCAGGTCACGTTGGCACGTTTGCAGGCCACGTCCTCGCGTTGCGCCAGTTCGAATATGCATCAATTGTAACTGTGGCTTTCTTTTCTTGGAAGAAGTTTGGTATAATGTTCGTAGATCCGCCAAATGAAATTCTGCCTGTCTCGCCACAAGGCGGATTACGAATTTTCATGCAAATTTATATCTTTACGAATACAAATAACGAAATAGAGTCCAAACGGAGATTTGTTCCCTTCGCTAAACTATTTTCGATATTTCACCTACCTTGTTGCGTTATATTCACTTTTATTTGCTTAGAACTGCTTACGCAACGTAACATATTTAATTGTAACTTAGGTTTTCTAAGACGTCTGCAGAAATCCTTAGAACAGAGTCCTTAAAAGTTGTGGCGGCCATAAAGCGACCTTCGGCCGCGCTTATCCGACTCTCGGCTTGTCTAATCGCAATAAACCGAGAAAGGCGAGAGCCGTTAACCGGAAAAATATGGACACCGGCTCGGAGGGGTGCAAACGACGTGCAGAACGGTGTGCAGGGCGGTGTGTGGGTTGGGAAGGGGCCGACTGCCGCCACACACATGCTGCGTCGAGGCGTCCGTAACGTCTTTTAATCACGAAATGAGCCGGCTCTCTTCAAACGGGCAGGGGCCCGCGGTCCTCTGTTGGCCGAATTAAGTAAATCAATAAATAACGAGGATACCTCGGCAACACCTGCGCGCACCTCTCCTCGCCGGCACCGAGTAACAGGATTTACGGCGCAGGGCGCCGCGTCGCGCCGATTCTTCTCTTTCTTCTCTCTCTTCCCACTCTTTTCTCTTCTCTTCCATTTTCGTCCTACGATTTTTGCCTGCTTCGCAATCTTACAGCTACTACGACTTTTATTATAATTGGATATAGTTGTTGCATACAAAACGTCAGTTGGCGATCTATACAACGTTTCGAACGAAGATATTTGGTTTCACAGTATTTCATTTCCGTTTACATTTTAGAAATATTTCTCACGATGAAAATTATTAATAGTATCTTACGTAGAACGCAGAATACACTTTCGAAGGAAATACTGGAATTGGGTAATCTACTTGAGACTATGGTCGAAGACCAAAGAAGGTTTCAAGGATTATAGCACTTTACTATAGTCTGGATCATTGAGTCACTATGGTTATGTCTGACCTCACAATACCTAAGATACTAAAAGATTAAGATCATTTCTGACGATCTCAACACGACTTTCTATCTAATCTCGGAAACCTACTGTCTACGACAAGTCGGACGACTTACCAAGCTCTTGGGTTTAATTAATTTTACAGTAAGCCGGTGAATCGATTGCCTCGTAGTATGAAGTTCACTGTAAAACCGCTATCGAATTTTATTGACAATCTTAATACAATCTTGTACAACTGCTGGAACTTTAATCTGCAGAATAAATCGAAAAACTCGAAGCACATTTATACCGTGCAGCTCCTTCCTTCTCATTAATTTTACATGAAGCTGGTGAACTAATTCCACCGTAGGACGAAGATCACTGTAAAACCGCTATCGTGGTTTCACGCCGAGTATAAAGACTATAATTTATACGGGATCAGACGTCGTTCGAGAGGCTGAAACTGTGATCCGCTCGGGTCAACGCAGCTGCACGCCTCTCGCGATCTCTCTTTATTAATTTTAATACAGATAAGAGGCGGTAATGAGGACACGCTGGATCACACAGATAACGAACGAACGAAACGAAACGATCGTATCGTGGCCGCAATTAATCGGCCATGCGTTTAATTCCCGCGAAGCCCAGCTGCTTTTCGGTCTTCTGATTTTCGCTCGCGATTTACAGCATCCAATTTGTTGACAGGCAGCAGCACTTGAAACAGTCGACTGTACCGACTATCGAGTACTGTTTTCGATAAAACGGACCTTATTTAAATAAATGACACGAATTATAAAATAGAAATGTCGATGTCAATGCTGGTTTAAACGAGACTTATTTTGAAACGTCGATGCTAATGTTCGCTTAAATGAATTTTATATCGTAAGAATGAGCGGAATGAGATTCCACGCTACGGACGGTTAAGGTATATTTGCTGTTGATTCAGAACTGTAAATTATTTTCATATCAGAGTATCAACTTTTTCGTTGGTTTTATAAAGTTTAATATAATCAACCAAGCTCGCGAATAATTATACTTTAATAAAAATCTAGACAGTGGTATTAATCTATAATTAACGGCATATAATTAACGACATGACAATAATTAGCAACGCAGACTGTACGCGAGAACGCAACCAATCAAAATTAAGCACGATAATTCCCTTCTTGCTAAATGAAATTTTATCATTCGCGTTTATAAACCAATTTCGTTCGTACGTTTCTAAATCCGTGACGTGTTCGAAACAAATGAAACGATAAGTAGCAACGACACTGCTGAAAAGGGGGAAAATGAAACGAGGACGAAATAGAAACAGAAATGGCACGGACGATCGTCAAAAGCGATAAAAAGGTAGGATTCTTATTGGAAGATCGTGTTGGGCAGCAACAATTATGGGAAAGATAACAACAAAGGGCGGATTAGTGAAAATGGGAACGACTTGGCTGCGAAGCAGGAAGCGACGATGAGAAGGAGGCGCCAGTAAAGAGGACGCATAAAGAAACGAATGAAAAAATAATCGTAGAGTAACGTAACGCAACCGACGATACTATGGGACCTCGTAAATAATAATTATCATGAGAATCATCGGGGGAAAAACGTGGATAGCCGCGGAAAAAGCTTTCGATCGCGTTGATTTATGGCTTCGCGGTCACAATGGACATTGGATTAGCCTGCCACACTGGGAAATCAGGTTTCCTGATTCTCGATTTCAATAGAAAATCTTATTGCAATCTTAAACGATAAAACAGGACATAAGCTCGTTATGCCAATCGCAATAATAACCCTGTGTAACAGAGTGGAATTTATAAGACGAAGATTGTTGGTGGTTACGATTTTTCATTTTCATTTGGAATGTACAATACGCGTATAGGAAGCAATAATTGTCTCGCTTTTATTTGAAAGCAGGAAGCGACAGATTATGTAGCAACGATGATGATTGCGGTGATTTCTTTTCGATCAATTTACATTATCGAATTCTGTTTTTTAATATCGTGGCTCTGAAAGAGAATCCCGAGACTCGACTAATATTTTTCACGTCGCTACAATTTTGTGGAACCGAACGAAGCTGAAGTATTTATGAAATTATGGCCAACCAATGCTTAGTTTTTAATTAAGTTTAATTTAGTTTTTAATAAATATATTAGCGATGGAATATTTCAGACACATGGATCACTTGTAGAGAATCGATCATGAATCAATAATTATAGAAAATTAAAATTACTGAATGATTACATGCTCTGGAAGCTGAGCAACGATTGGAAGAATACAGAGTGCACGAAGATACTGAAAATAGTTTGTCGCTAGTTCATTGTAAAATTGTAGAAAGAATAAAATTTGTATGGATGATTCGACAAAAGAAATTTCGTTCTTTAATCCAACTTCGAAAAAAGCCATAGGTAACATCTATTGAAACGTGCAAACATTTCTTACTTCCAAGTGAAATTTCTAAGTTAATTAATAATCGCGCGACGAAGATTAAGGCGAAAGATTACGTCGTCGGAAGACGATACCGGAATAAATGAAAATAGCTAAAATACCCACGTTGAAGAAAAGCAGCAAGTGGAAAACACTAAAAACCGTCATCAAGCTCCCACGAAACTCAGCCATATTAAAAATATTACAGGAATGAAGCAAACACAATGAAAGGTATTACACACGAAGGTATATACTACTTGCTCGATGATAAAACAGTTGGTAAATGGCATCAACGAGCCATTAAAATCCTATGTTGGCAAAAAGGTATTCTCCGTTAAGAAAAAGAACGAAAGAAGGAAATTTCTGATTGATGCAGATAGGAAACAGATCCTCGATCCCTGGCGAATGCTCGCGACCGCGGGACAAAGCGCTGGTATGGCCAGAATGTTAAACGCGCTGGCTTCAACTCGAAACTTCCTAACGAGCATAATTTAATAAGCTGGCCGGTGCGTTGTGGCCCGATTTTATGTGGCATTGTAAGTAGAAGAGCGCGGGAACCAGCGGCGGAAACCACGCGAACGAGCCATGACTCTCGTGTCCTTCTTCTGGCTGGTCGTTGTCACGGACCGATTGCCACCCTGGCTCTCGATCTTTCCGATCGAGATAATCTCTGTCGAGAATTAACATCGTCACGACGTTCGATGAGGAGGATAGTTTTATCGTGAAACTTTTTATTTGGTTAATTAGAAAGTATCAGAAGCTTCGGAAATTCGAAAAAAGGGAGTTTGCGTGGTATCCTGCTACAGAACACTCGACTGTCATAACCAATTTCTCAAAAGTTCTCATCGATACCGCGATAAAATCCACCGTCTCTCCTCATTCTCAAATCTCCCGAGAGAAAGCTGGCCGGCGGAACAGGGACGATCAGATTAATTATCATCATGATTGACGATTAAACTCCCAAAACGCTGAACTACCATATCTGATATCTCGAACGTTCGCTATAAACACACGATAAATTTGAGCGAAAGGTAGCCAGGGGAATAGCGATAATCAGGTAAACATTACCATTTCTGACACTTGAACCCTCGAAGCTCTGGACTACCGTACCTAATATCTCAAGAATTCCCATCAATTCCACGATAAATTGAATCCCTAGGCTGAATCTGCCAAGCGAATGGTAGCCGATGAAACAGCGATATTACCATTACTTGAACCTCGAAAATACCGAACCAGCGATTTATCAAAATTCCTTGAAAAGTGGCCATCAATTGCGTAATAAGCGACCTAATCCTGGTCTGGGATTGCACGAAGCGAAAGGTAACCGGCGACAGCAGCGACAAGCAACGGGCCACGGTAGCCGTAGAGCGCCATTTCGCAAATTGAAATGGAACGGGCTGGCGGGTTTTTTTCTCGCCGTTTAACCGTAATACGCAGCGCGTTTATCCGCGTGTACCGGGGGCCCCGGCAAAAAGAGGAGAACTGGCGCGTACAAACGGCAAGGAAATATTGCTCGGTGTCGGCGCGCGAAAATTTATTGCCGCGCCTGCTGTCGAGAGCCGGAGGCCGCGCGAACACAGCCGCCCGACTTCCAGAGGAAAGAGGGCTATTCGAGGCTGCGACGGCGTATACGTGTGTTTGCGTGCGTTTCAAGACGGAGAGAGGAAATTCGGAATGGGAGGAATTGGTGAAAGGAGTGGATGGAAGAGGAAAATGAGGAAAGTGGCTAGAGGATGTTGGCGAATGAGTGATTGAGGAAAGAGAACAATGGACGAGTCGAGGTAGGAACTGGTTAGTGGATGTTGAAGTATTGGAAAGGCGCGTATTGGGTAAGAGAGTGCGTGAGAGGAAGTAGGGGAGAAGAACAAACCGAGACTAGGAGAAGAGAAGTGAAATTAGATGGGTTTGCGCGAGTTAAGATGCGTAGGAAAGAATGAAAGATGAACAAAGATGAAATATAGAAAATATATAGGAAAACGTCAAGAAGGAAGAAGATTATGTAAGGCGAAGGTAAGAGAAGCGAAGTAAAATCGAGTGCTACGAGGTTGAGAGTAAAAGAGAAACGAGGAAATTAGATGGACCTGTACGAGTTAGAATACGAAGAAAAAAATGAGAAACAGCTCATTTTCGACCTAATTATAATTTTAAAAATTGTCTTTAACAAAGTATCGACGAACTATCATTAAGTATTCGAATTGTACATAATAATTCACGTAAAATGTTTTGTCAAAGCGTTAGAAGTCTTGCCCCTTTGCTAAAACGCTGAAATATAAAAGATGGAAAACCGGGTTAAAAATACGGAGGCAAAGAGGGGCCAAAAAATACCCCAAAACAACGTCAAGAACATGAAAGACAGCCAGAAAGAAAAAGCAGAATAAGAAGTCGCAGGGAATAGAGAGGCTTTAATAAAAGGGAATGGACAAGGGGAAGGAACGTTGTGTTTCGGCTAATCGAAAATGTGAAATGAAACACGAACGATGCTTTCGTGTAGCCGTGTCTGACGGCCCGTTAAATTATCGTGCAAAACGATTACAATGTCCTCGTGCTTTCTTTTGACCCCGATGCTCTGACCATTTACTTTTCTTTCTTTTTCGTTTCTTTTTCTTTTCTTTTTTCTTTTTTTTTCCTATTTCACAAGCAACGGCTCGTTAAACGAGCTTCGTCGTCCGTCGGGTATCCGTCAAGTCGGCTTTTTTCTTTACGGATCGCCGTGATTCGCCGCGACAAATAGTCCGAGTGAAACGAGTCGTGTTCGCTGTTAGAAGCGGGCTGCCTTGGATTCTGACGTATGAGCCCGCGCAAAGGGAAATCGTGGAGATCCTATGAGTGATGGTCCCTCGTGAAACGCGACTTGATATTTCATTTCTGGAGATCTATCCATTTTCTCCGCTCTTTAGACGAATTACTTCTTGGAAATATTCGAATATTCGTTTACATATTTTTGACAGAGTGTAAGTCTGTTGTAAAATTGTAAACGAACGTGGATCGATGATAACTTTGCTTCTTATTCTCGTTATTGATAGACTGTTTTACGGGAAAGATCTTCGGGATTCGCAAAAATACGTTACATGTATCTTAATTATTTAACGTTTCTTTCCACATACGTAAATCCAACTTCTTTTTTCAGCTACATCCGTAAAAGGGTGAAATGCCTAACGAACTTTCGTTTTCAGCAATTTTTACAACAGAAATTTACCGATACTTGTATCGATCCAAATATTTGGATATTTTTCTATCGGCAAAATAGACGAAGGGTACAGGTCTTCTTGCCATAATTTTTCCACGATACGATAAACTGATCGAATGAAACGAAACACCGGCGGAACTTCTAAAATTAAAAGGGGCGAGGTTAAAAAATAGAGCAACGTCGGCGGTGTTTTTGCTAAAGCGATGATCTCGGAAAAAAAATTGTTAACCCACGTTAAAGAGGATTTTTCTGGTATAATTTTCTGCTATAATAACGGTGAATGAGGAAAAAACGGCGGGTATCTCGTTACCCGGGGCGTACGCGCGTTAATAAACTCACGAGGGCGAGTTTCCTCGGTGCGGACCGGCGAGCTACATAAATTTCGCGGATAATTCCAATCTATCAGACTTACGTAAGCGCGGAGTACGAGAGCGGTGCAAAACACCCACGTGCGTTCCCTCGCCGTGCGAAAGATGCTATCGTTCGTTGACGGGATGCATTACAAAATTATGCAAAGCGGCGACGCTCGCGATTAATATCTTCGGGAGGTCTGAGCTTGCCAGCGAGCCATACAGGGTGGCTCTTGCTCTTGGTGTCGATTCTTTAACGAGTAAATCCACGGCCTGATTGTCCTATAATTTCCTCATGGTTCTAGGAATACCAATATTTGGACCTTTTTATCGTCGATGAAATTCGAAGTGAACGAGTTTTTGGGAGAGAAATAGTTTCGTCAAGAAATTCCATTTCTGTGGATTCACGTATATGATAATTAAACCAATCGACGAATTAATCGATAGTTTCACCTTTTCCATAAAACCACGTGTTTTTCAATAATTCTCACCCACGAATGTAATATAATTTCGTTTCCCCGACGTCGCAACTCCAGCAAAGTCTATTCGGAAGATCGTGCTGTAGTAAAAGTACACATTGCAAAAATGCACACTGTGCATCTACAATTCAGATCCGATTTATCTTTCAACTCGTTGCAAACTAATTACAACATTGGAAATTTCCATTTCTCGGTTATCCCAGATGGTCAGCTTACAGTGCAGCTTATTCAAAATTCCTATTCCATCCGCCTTAATTACCCCAGCGATCCGTAAGGACTACGTAGCTCGCAACGATTCCTTTTCTCTGAACGTCGCTCCAATTTTCCATTTCCCTGTCGTTGCACGTTGGCCAGCTCCAACGAAGCGTATCCGGAAGATGCTCTCGGTCGAATCGGTCGATCCAGGGAATAGATAAAAGCCCGGCCAAACGTCAGCGTTTCGAAGGAAGCCGGCAGCTGTGTCACAAGCTGCTCACCTGTTGTCTCTGGGCCTAATTACGCGACTCGATATAAAGCGGACACGAGCACGCCGTTATGCGGCAGTGCATGCAGCGAACGCGGGCAAGATTTATCGACTCGTTTAGCCCTCTCGTTCCAGAAGAAGGGAGAGGACCACACAAGAAATTAGCCAGGAGTAAGGAAACGCCGGCTTAATTCCGTTAGCACCTTCCGGCCAGCGACTGATTATCGCGTTCCTGGTACACCTTTTTTTCTTTCTCCTTCGTTTCCTCCTGTTAATCGTGTTGAACGGTCCGCAGGCTCACCGGGCAGGTTCGTTTCGAACTGTTTTTCGCACGGTTCTTCGATATATTCGCTCGTTCTACGAGATTATCGGCCTGGCGATGATCAATTAGAGGCTCGTCGATATAGCAAAGATTGGTTTCGTGGAGAATTTGTTGCAGGAAATGCGCTGCCGTTTGGAAGTCGCACGTCATCATTTATTCTTTCTTCCTTTGCAATATTTTCAATTAATTTACATCGTATATTGGTATTTCTTTAAGATTGTGGCTGTGAAAGAAGATTCATGTATTCGTTTAATACCATTTTCGTCAGTATTTTTCATACAGGTTTTACGTTTCGAAAAAGTATTTAAAGTATTTAAAAAGTACCTATAGATACGAGAGAAGGGAAACTTCATATTAGGAAATGTGAAAGTTTATTAGTAGGTTGATCAAGGATTTATAGTTTGTCAAAGCGCTTAATTTTTTGTCGATCTATGAAAATTATCGAGTAACCTATATATATACCAATTAGTTTAATCTTAGATGCAAAAACTAGCGTACACCGTGTCCAGATTAGTTTATCCTGGTTTAAAAATAATTTCCTGGTTTAATAATAATTTACAGAGATGCAATGAGACTTATGGAAATATATTTATCATCTCTATCATCTTCAGGGACAAGTAGATACCGTAACCGAGAATCTTAAACAGTATCGGCATTCGAAAAGGCGATCATTGGCGAAGACTAATTAATGCAGGCAATTACAAGCGGCGCTGGCTGAAAATATTCCATAAAAAGTTGTCACAGGTCATAAACTCGCTGGTCTGTTATTCTCAGCCGTCTGATAGCTCTCTAAGGGAGCAGATCTTATCAGGTGGCACTTGGTTCTGGACGAACATCAGCCATGAAGCTTCCACTATTGGGCTGGTGTCCAATTTTAGCTCGGTCTAATTAGCTCGAATATTTTCAAGCTGATCCTTCTGTGACCAAACGAAAATCGAACTCTTCGGAGTGAAAATTTCTTTGTGTCCGGTGAAAGAAATTATGAAGAAAAAATGATAAAGAAGATTATAAAGAAACTATATTCAAAACTATACTAATTCTCTATAGAGATATTAATTTATGTTTAGGAACTATACTTACAAAGTAAAGTTAAACCTTATGGAAGAAGTATGTTTGTAGCTCAATGTATATTTGTTACTAATATTCCAATGTTCAATTCCAACCTAAAATTCCAATGTCTAACGTTATTCCAATTCTTCAGATTTCTTGATCGTTTTTAAGTTTCTTCTCTAACTTCTCGTTCTTCTGAAACAAACTTCTTGCAGGCTCTTGGAAAGTCCGATCAAGTCAATGAATTCCTCACCCTGGTTGGATTTAATTTGGGATGTAATTCAGTAAAATCTCCTGTACTTAACTCTTCCAGGATCGAATTTCTGTTGGATTATAGACATTTTTTCTCTTTTTACGAATTAGTAACAATTACGTAGCTTTATTCATCGATGCGATTATTCAAATTCTCTCAAAAATATACCTCATTCTTTTTAAGCTTTCTCTTTCTTCTCTTTATTCTTTCGAAACAAACTCGTCGTAGTCAATGGACCCCCTTAGAAAGTGCAATCAAGTCATTGGAATCCTCACACCAGTTGGATTTAATTTAAGTTCCTCTCCTTGATACGAGTTTTTCTTACGATTATTTACTTTGAATCGGTGGCCTCTTACTTTTTCGCAACTACTTTTCCTCTCTTAATTTTTCTTTCTCCTTAATCGCTCCTTCCATTGCTCATTTTTTTCATCGCAATTCTTCCTATGAATTACTAACAATTTGTCTAAAGTGCTTCTTCTAGGAATTCTTAAATATTTTTCCCAATTTTGAAGACCCTCTCGAGGTTTTTCTCTTTCACATTCAATAATACGAAAACTGACCTAAAAGCCAACGCCTTTTTCGCTCAGATATATTGCATATTGTTTCTCCTATTCACTCAGTTCCACAGATTGCGCTTCACAATTTTCCAGTCATCGGAGAAGCTCGTGAATGATACCGAGCCGATTTTATTCGTTTCTCGCTTTCGACGTCGATCGTGCGACAATTTTTCGCGTACGTTTCTCGATTTAGCGCCGCATAAAATCGCATCGGGGCCGAAAACCAAGGGCCCATTACGCGATTCGTCTCTTCAACGGCGCGCGACGAGTTAAAAATCGGCACGGCATAACATTGACAAATCGATTCGCCGATTTTGCGTTATTGAAACGCATCGGTTCCGCTGAAACGATAAAAATTTTAAAAAAGAAGGAAAAAAACGACACGTCGATTATTTCGCGCGTCGCGCGATATCCTTCCAACGTGAAATTAAATCGCGTAAATAATTTCGTGTAAATACACGCGTTGCTCGCAAAATTGCCAGTCGAAATACCAAATTTCCTTCGTTTTCGACTTTTCCCATGCTTTTACAATTTCACCATAGAATCTCGTTCGTTCGAACAGCCCGAGTTTCCCGATAATAGACGACTCCCTGATTTTCTTATTAGACCGAATAATACATTTTAATTTTACGATTTCTATCCTTGCTTCTCGTCAACTCTGTAGAATTATCGTATCACGCGAAAGTATTTGAATATTTATTAGAGAAAAATTTCATGCGTGGCATAAAGTATCCAGAAACTTTATTAACGTTGTAACGGGACACGATTTTCACGATTATATTGGTGAAATTTAAAGCTAGTCTGAGACTGTACATAGAAACTATGAAATATTTATTGAAAATATATAGTAAACGGTTAATGTAAGCATGGATTGCCACCTTAAATATACGACAAGTGTTAGAGAAGTTATATTTGTACAATTAGAATAGTTTATATAGTGAATTACTTGCCATACAATGACTCGTATATTGAATCATTTCTACATCCGAGATTTTACGGTATTCATATGTTTTCATTATGGATGAAAACTTGTTTAATTTCGACGAAGAAATAAAAGAAAATGAAAGAGTGGATGATTCATCGGCGTGGAGGATGCAGCTAGCAGACTCTATCTTTCGAATTTCATCGCTGTGTAATCGGCTTTGCCCTAAGCTGACAGCGGAACACCGTCTTACAGTCTGCTCGTGGCAGCTTTGCACGAACCTGTCGACTTTGCAATCGATTCCACTAGTCCAGAAATCGATCGACGCGTAAGTGCTTTCAGCATGCCGCTTCAACTTCTTCGCCAGTTTACCGACTTCGATTGGACCGTGATCCTTAACGATCTTTTAATAGAAACGCGCTTTTACCCGATGCGTTTGTAAAGACCAAGTATTGCACTAACATAAAAATGTGGAGATTCGAACTAGAAAAAGAACCACGAAAGAATCAATCAGAAAAGAGCAGAATGTTCAGCGATCTTCTAGAAGATTAAAAAAGTATTCCCTAAAATGTAAAAAATAAGAAATAGAAAAACAGAAACGCGGGCTCAAGAAATCAGGAATAACCTCAAGATATTAGAAAACGAGAGAATTGAAGATATTGAATGAAAAATATTCGAAAAAATCGAAGAATCGATCCACGCAAGGGAAGAATAACGCTAAGTATAAATAAAGCGAATGCAGGGAAAAGAAAGAAGCAAAAGAAAGAATAACGTCAGCAGGAAACGAGGGACACTTTGAAGAAGCTTGAAACATCAAGAAACCCCGGATCGACGTTCGAGCGAACGATATAGAGGAAAGCCACGAGAGAGAAAGAAGAAAACGAATCAGGAAACGAACGACACCGATCCTCAGGCGTATCCTCGTCCCAGGGCTTCGGGTAACGCGATCGATGCGCGATATCGATGACTGAAGCTGCAATGAACCGAAACGACCATCTTCGACGTGGCAGCGAACGGATGCAACAAATTCCCCATCCCTCGAACAGAAACGGAAGGCCAAACTCGAAGACCAAAGACGAAAACGAGAAGCAGAGAAAGAAAAGACGTGGAAGAACCCGTGAAAATAATAGGAAAAATATGACGATTACGTTTTCATTGATCTTTTCACTTTAATAGTCGCTTTGTAATTAAAGAAACAATACTTTAATGTGATCAGAAAAGAACCAGGTGCGAGCCTAATCGACGTACGTATACTTCCATCGTTTTAATCACTGGACTGTGAATTTATGATTTTATAATTTTATATTTCTAAAATAATGGAAGCTAGACGTACAGGTTTGTCTCGTCTACTAAATGTTATAACAAATACTCTGCTTGGAATATTTTACATACGTGTATTTATGTATCATACATTCTGTATATGTTTGTCATACATTTTGCAATTTTAAATTTCCCAAAAGTGGCACAGATCTATAAAAAGGAAACATGCTTCCCAAACATCTGCAGTCCACTGTATTTAGCAGGTTCCACTTGTCCGATCGCGTCCGAAACGGTATAAACCTGCATAAAAATCCTACTTGCATGTCGTATTCTTCCTGTACGATCTTTACATGGGAACATGAAGTTAAAGTTGAGAAAAAGATGTGAAGACGAAGAGAGTGGAAAGAGGAGCGAATCACGTGAAATTACCAGGATCCAGAGACGAGAGTTGGAGATCTTGGACACGCGAAGACGAAGGGATCGGCGATCGAGCGAATCGATAGGGACTGGTCGAAGACCTGGCTTGGTATAAAGTTGTCCGTTACGGCTTCTCTATATAATCCAGAAGCTGAAAAGCCCCTTATGGCGGGCAGACAGTTGGCCGTCGTTTGTTACGACGTCTGCCACCCCCGTAAACCTCCCACTTGCTATTCCTGGGTCGCATGGTTCCCCATGGTTCCACGGTTGGATTTTCAGCGAGCTCGAACTGCGGGAATCATCTGATTGCGTGCAGCCGGCCGGAAGATCCAATTCCTCCAATTAAGCTTTCGCACTTTTTGATGGCGAGGGAAACGTGTCGGCAGGGTTGTCGGACGAATGGCTGTGAAGAAGGAAGCAGGGATTTGCAAGAAACGGAAGAAAACGACGGAAGTGGAGGAAATAGAGAAGAAGTCGTAAATGTTGAGGATAAGAGGGAATTCACGGAGAAATGGAAGAAAATTATACGGTGGAAATGGAACAAGCGGAGTGGAGGTTGTAGATGCGGAAGTTACGAGGAAATTCGCGAAGAAAGAAGAGACAAGGGGAGGAATTTACAAGGAAAAATAGGAGAACGACAGTGAAACGAAAAGAAGCGGGCGATTTCGCACGAGATCGAGGAAAATGACGAAAGATTTCAAAAAACGTATGAGAAATCGTGAAAATCGAGATGATGAGGGAATACGGGGGAGGAAGAGGGGAGAGTTCGAGACAGAGCAAAGAGCAAAAGGAGGATGAGTAGGCGAGGGTAAAGAATCGCGGAGGGGAGCGAGAAAAAAAGGGAGAAAGGATTAAGCCGCTTGTTAAAATCCGACATTAAGGGCGTCGCCGGTCGATTGGATTCAGTCGGCTCGCGTGACAATTGACTCACGTCATCAGCGTGATCCGCAATCTCGTCGTCGGGAAGGAGATTGCTCTGCAAAATTCGCGGTCCCGACGTTATAAAGTTTGCGGCTTCAGCGGGGGCTCGCCGCATTGTTCTCCGAGCCTTTTTTCATTCACCGAGCCAACCCTGTAATTCTTTCCGATCTCCTCGTTCTTCCGTATATACGTTCGTTTTACGTTCGAAATATTCCGATTTCTCGTTCACGATCAATTTCCTTTTCAACGTTGCGCGGTGGAGATCGCGTTCTTTAAGATTACGAGTTCCAAGCGATGCTGTATTACGCACAGACACAAATCGTTGATCCATTTCTCAACTGTGCTAACTGCATTTCTGAGAAAGAATGTATTGGCTTAGCAACTAAGCGATTGCAGATTTTGCCATCAGGTGGTAATAGCAAAATCCGCATTCACTTAGTTGCCAATTCAATAATTATCCAGTCCACGTGCATCTGATTGGTGTAAAGAGTACGAATGTATCATGATACGATGAAAATTCTACTTGAAGACTAACAAATGCACGATTCTTTTAACTCCTAATTACAGACAATCGTATTAAACTTCGTAAACTTTCAACTCGATTTTCTCAGTTCACGAATTAGTACAGATAGAGCAGTTTTAAGAAGCACAGCCTCAAATATGTTTACTTAGAATCCGTAGCACGGTATCCACGGTCTAACGATCGCAAATACGATCCAGCAATTTTAACCGATAGGCACCACCGCCCATTCCACCGATTCGAAATCCGGGGATTCAGAATGATCGATAGCGTACGAAGATCGCGGTCAGCTAGCATCGAACGCATCCCATGGTTCCAATGGCGAGTCCTGTCGATGGGGTGAGTCGATTTCGTCGACGCAGCTGACTCATCTCCGTCAGACGAGCAGTGTATCGGTATCGCCCCACGCGTTATCACGTTCCATCTCGGCCGCCTCTCGCAGAACCTCCACCCCCGAAACTCGTTTTCCACGCTCGACTCGTTCACGATCAGCGGCCAGCCCGCGTTTATTCGTTTGTGAAATTAGTGCTGGTTTTGTCGTGTCTACGTGCGACCACCGAGGGCGATCCACGATAGCCGTCGATATTAGCGAAACCGAGGGTGTTCTAGTCGCGCTACCCTGTCCCTTGCAGAGCCACGGCCACGGTTTATAATAGTTATTAGGCGAACCGAATCATTTTCGCAGGATTTACGTCGTGCAGGACGATGTTACGGGCGTTTCCAGCGTCGTTGAAGAATTTCATTGGACGAGGAGGAGTTGTTTTTTGGAAATTTTGTATTTTGCCGAGTTTTCCTATAAATTTCGTATTTTCGGGGATTTTCGTTCTCCGGCAATTGCGAATAGGATGACGTTTCGTTCGATAGTTTGTAAAATGAAAATGCTCCGGTTGATGCGGAAGAGGCTTTGGAAATTCTGACTTCGGGAAAATTCCTTTAAAATTGAATAATTTAAAGCTTGATTAGCTTTTTTAAAAATCTATCGCGATAGTTCTGGACTTCCTTTTCTTTCTCGGTTTACTTTTAACGCGTTCGAATTCAGCGATACGAAGCTCTCGATTATTCGAACTACTCGTCAGAGACCTGAACCTTTTTAAATCCTGGTCGTGCGCGATGCTTCGTTCGATGACCGATAGAAATTCTGTGTCTTGTGGTTGCAGTGGTTTATCTTTTAAAACGGAAGAGTTGTCTTTAGAAATTCTATGTTTTGATGGGAGAAATTCTAGGTTTCTTTCATACCCTTGGATAATGTCTTTTGCAATCTCCTTCAGCCATAAGATGAAAATGAAATTTTTCACATATTTGTGTGGTTGTTATACAAAAATCGACAAAGCACAGATTGACAAAGCGAAAGAAATTATTCTTCGTCAACGACGAGCAATTTCATCTTCGCAAGCGCAAACTCTCCTCGACAAACTGTCAAACGTCCCAATATCGAAAAATAAAATCATCTGCTGCAAGAATCCATCGGAAGTACCATTCGAAAAGACGTTGTAATAAAAATATCCGAAAACGGCTCTGGGACTTGTACGATTCTCATCGTAATCTTCGAAAGCCAGAGGACGTTTGGACGGTTGGAACGGTCTAAAAATCGTTCGATTCCGTGGATGTCCACTGTCCGGATCTAATTGCATCGGTTCCGAAGGATCCCGCAGGGACACCGTAAAGCCGATCTCCGATCGGTCTCGGTAAACGATCTGTATTGGCGGGGCCGACGTGATCTTATCTTGAGCAGCGGCGGTGATCTCGCTTTGGTCGCCGTATTCCCCGGCGATGTCTATCTTTTCGACACCCTCGCCGATAAAACCGGCGTTCGACCGCGTACCACGGTCTGGCCGATCTCTCTATTCGTGCCGTCGCGCCCCACGAACAACGATCCTACGTCTTGCCAATCCTCCAGCATCTCTGGATCGTGTTCTTTTAATATACGCTACCGGCCATGAGCATATCGAGACAGCTCTTGATATTTAATACATATGATGTCTTCTGGAATCTACCTCAGCCGTAGGACTAAAATTAAATTTTTCACATATTCGTGTGGTTTTTATACTAAAATCGACAAAGCACAGATTGACTGACCAAGCGAAAGAAATTATTCTTCGTCAACGGCGAGCAATTTCATCTTCGCAAACGCAAACTCTTCTCGACAAACCGTCAAACGTCCCAATATCGCTCTTCGTTGCATTCATTTCGTATGTGCATCAGTGTAGCTTTTATAAATCTGTTACATCGATTGTAAAGTATGGGTCTTATAATGTAAAGTGGTAGATATTGTAAAATTTGTGTTACGGTTTTTCAGTAAGTGTTTTAGTCTTTTAAGATGTAATATTTTGAAAAATAGCGTCGGTAGAAATCGGCAACTAACTGAAGCTGTAGTCTACATCGCATATGTGTTTCACGCAGATGAAACACGACTAACGTCTTTCTCATTTGATGGTTTCGTATGCAAGTTTTCCTTATCTTTTACTCGAGAACGATTTGGAATTTCATGGGCGATATTAGGTGCACTTAGCCCATGTACCTTGTGAGAAAGTGGGTGGTCCAGGAGAAATATGTACGCGTTGATTAGCGTTATTGAAATTTATAGCAAAGTGGCTGTTGTGATACTAAATCGTCGAAAGATTCGAATGTCGTACCTCTGATTCGAGATAAGTTTTGGTTTCCTGAAACATGGACAGCCTACGAGCTGCTCCTAAATTGCTTCTACGTTCGGATTCCTCCGATTTTCAGCTACGTCGTATTAAAACGTTCTTCCTCGTAGAGTGGCGTTAAAATGAAAAACTCACCGGAAATGCAATTACCATATATCGCGATACATACAATGGCTAAAAGTGTGCTGTCCGAAATTGTACCAGTACAACGACGACAGTCGGGTCTCGCTACACGATAGCTAATGAAGTTCAGCAAGCAATACATTGGCAAAAATATTCTATGCTGAGTGTCGGAATACTTTCGCCTGTATTATTTTCAAATGTATGCGTATCTTTCGCCTCGATATCTGCATCGTTCGTTCGGAGCAGTCGTAGTATTAAACGACACCGAACTTCACGTTTCTCGAGTTATCGCCGCGCAGCCGCGGCCGCGGCGCATAAAGTCCACGGCCAGCGCAGAGATCGGGCTTAATTAACTCCGAGAGCGGACGATGGGGCGAGCTCGTTTGGCGGGGCCCCGAGGACGCCCGGGCCCTCTGGGTGGCCGCTGCCTCGGCCACGGATTCCAGTTTCTCGATAATTGGTCGAGGTGTTTCGACACCCGACCACACCGGCCTCCGAGTATGAGGAATAAATCGAAAAAGGCTTCCGTCTCTCTCTGCCTCTCTCTCTTTCCCCTTCTGTTCGATTATGTTCCCTATAGTCGGACCAGGCTGATTTAAGGGGCGATCGCCGGGGAAGGGGTTGAGAGATGGCACGATAGCCAGAACCGATGACACCACCAGAGGCGCCTACTTACGATCGTTATGACGCCGAGACCGGACGATTAATTTGCTTTTGGTGGTGGTCCCTTCGTAAGGGTGTGCATTTGGAAACGATTTGGCCGGCGATTGAGACATTATGGCGGAATAAAGATCGCGCAAGATTGCAGATTTTAATAATTTTGAGGGGAGTAAATGTGCCTGCAGCTACAAGAGTTCAGCTGCATTCGATCGTCGTCGATCTTCGTCGTTTTTAGCGTTTTTTACACAGTCGAGGTATCGAACAGGAGTAACGTAGATCGTGGAGATCGAGGATCGTGGAATTTGTATTTGAAAATATTTATAAAATTCATTAATTATCGTATATATGTATCGTTCCTAGACTCGATGAGTATCGTAGTAATAGAAAAGTTATGTTAATCCCGTGGTATTTAATGTTTTATAAAATTACGCTTGTTCTTCCATCGTATAGATCACGTATTAATTTTTGGTCGTGTCATAGTGTTCTATGATAGCTCTCATGAAGGATCGAATCGTTCCGAATCTTCCTAATTATAATTTTGTAATTACGTAACGCGTAAAACTCACTCCAAGAGCGGCACAGATACAATGAAAATAATTCGTACGACGTACCTATCTGATATTGCCTCAAAACTGTAACCATTTTTGCGTTTCAATAATCCGCAACTGTTGACCTGCATAAAAGCCGCTCAAAGTGGCTACCTTCGGTCTGTGTAAGAGCTTGCGGTCGTCGCGTAAGAAGATCTCGCGATTTTTCAAAAATGTTAGGTATACGTCGAATGATACAGACCGAGGATAGTCATTTCCATCGTCTTCTACGAACGTAATCGATTGCGGATTATTGAAACACAGAAACGTATATATCCATCCATAAATTCGGAGTAAAATAGAACGTATGTTCGTGAGAACTCTTCTCCTTGCTTTTGCGTCTGTTGTCCACTCCCCAAGCGAGTTTCACGTGTCGTGACACACCCTGTATTACGTTCTACCAAAAATAAATAAGCGTCCACGTAGTAGGGCAAATACGAGGATCACGCTGGAGGAGAAACAGGTGTGTTAAAATTCCTGGTTTTCGTGTATCGAATCGATCGGATGCGCCCTAGTTTCGCGTGAATCGTTCGACGAAATATCGCGTTGGTAAATCTTGAACAATCGGGGTGCATAACTACGGCACAAAGTAAATACTCAGGGCCGCGAAGAGAAATTGCACGATATGTGTAATTGACCGTAAAGAAACTGTAGCGCTCCGCCTCGGCGAAATATCTTGATTACGCCTCGGCCAAAGCTGATCAGAATGAGTGGACACGCGCATTAATCTTAACGGCGTCGGTCTGTGCAATTATAGAAACGCCAACGGTTGCCTCGTTCTCATGCAAAAAGGAGAAACTGGCTGTGTTGGTGCGTACAGTAAGTCACAGAAGTATCCGCACTGTCGCGATTATCGAATTCGACGATTCCTTTAAATTTCCATTTATATCCTCGCCAATTGCTATCTTCTAGAAAACGATATATTTCAATCAGAAGCCTAATTGCCACGCTATAATATATATCTATACTGATAGATATTTGCCAATTGTATATTGTGGGAGAATATCAGAGAATGTTAACGTTAAAACTACCGACAGTTAAGACGAAACTATTTCTACCAAAACTAGTCAAAATGGTAAAAGATATGTAATAATAGGATATTTTTATATTCCATGTTATGTGGTACGTTTTTGGTATTATTAATTCGTCTGGGACTATGATCTCTAAACGAGGGTTGGCACATTCATGAAATTGTAAAACCGATCATTTGCACTGGTGTGTTAGTTCTCGTGTTAAAAAGAAGAAGACCATAACAAGTCACATTTATCGTTTATTGGAGGAGGACAGTGCTACCAAATTCGTCCTCCTATTTGGTTTTTACATTCTGCCCGTAATTTGAAAAATATCGTCATAATATTGCAATATCGAAGATATTAAAACACCATCGTCGACCAACGATATTTAGGAAAGGAAGAAAGAACATCATTTTTGGTCATAGCACGTTCTTTTCATTCTCAGCTATGTTACATTAAATAAAGTGCTACTTGTTAGTAATAAAATAACAGGGAAATAAAGAGATGGATAAAAATACACAATTTATCAGATATCTCTGCTGTGATCTTCATTCG
Source organism: Bombus terrestris (assembly GCF_910591885.1). Classification (NCBI taxonomy): domain Eukaryota; kingdom Metazoa; phylum Arthropoda; class Insecta; order Hymenoptera; family Apidae; genus Bombus; species Bombus terrestris. The sequence continues at coordinate 4,175,895 of NC_063276.1, forward strand.
AATTGAGTAGCTGCGACGGTACGAATATTTCTGCGACATACTGTATATCGTTTATAAGCAGGCCAGCACACGGCCATTGAAATAATTAATCAGCGATTAATGCCTGGTTCGCAATCAGGCCCTAAAGAGAACTGTTTAATATGCATGAATCGGTGACTTCACAGGCCGATATCGTCAATTTGTTTGCCGGCGAAATCCTTCTGAATTCTTCGACGATCGCCAGGTAAATCTTGCGTTCGCTTCTTTTCTTCTTGTTCCAGTTGTATATCTGCCTTTGGATATATGAGCTTGTAAGTCGTTGCAGATACTCGAGATTAAGTTTTCGATCAGCATTTTATAAATCATATTGGATATTATCGAGTTAAGAGCAACCTATGTACGAACTTTTTGCTTCCAATTAATCAACATATTGTCCTTCGTCTAAATTCTACGATTATATCAAATTTCAAGTATACTTCACAGCATCCTCGTAATATATCATTCTTCGAAATTAGAAAACTCGTTCTCACCCAATACAAACCTTCCTAGTTGTTTCGCTAAATTTGTCAGATATCCTTTTGACTCCTACGAGTTTCTCATCCTTCGTTCTCCATGCATTTTCATCCTTGTTCCGTTTACCAAATTTCCCTGCACAATTTCACTAACGGCCGCAAATGTCGACCAGAGAATCGTGTCATTCTCGTGCAGCACGTTTTCCCAGGGCTTTTTATCCGGGCGTTTCGCCTGGAAACGAGCGCCATGTCGCTTGCAGCGTAATCCTGATCTCGAGGATGCAGGACAGGGTCCGAGGCTCGGTCGTCGATCCTTATCTTCGCTCGTGAAAAGAGTTGAGAGGATATTTCGTAGTTTCACCACGTTTTCGGTTTTCGTTGCGGTCGTAGCCAAAGGGAACGGGAAGAATCCTTCGCCCCCCTTCCTCCCTCTCGATGGAGGGAGTACGTGCACCGGAAACCGTGCACGGACCACGTTTTTTATCTCGAATGCATCTGACACCCGCGCCTCGTCCACCCAGAAACCAACGTCCAACCTGATATAAACATCTCTTCGTCCACCCACCCCTCCCTCCCACCCCATCGCGCTCCTCGTTCTATGCAAGTCTCAGATCCAGACACCGGGGTCCTGGAACACACAAAGAGGCGCTCCTCCACCGGAAGCCAAGGTTACAGTGTCGAGATCAAAGAAAGGGGGAAGGCGGAGTGACGTTGCTTCGCAACTTGACAGTTCGCGTCGACTTTTTGCAAACTGCGAGATCGTCGTGCTGCAAATTCTTGTCGCGTTTTCGTCGGTTAATAGACCCGATAAGTTTGAACCTCGGAGGAGAGTTAGCATCGAAGCACAGGGGATTTTTTCACAGTTTCACTGATCCCCGTGTGTTTTTGTTGGAGCTCCTGGTGAAGAAGGCGATGAAAATTGGAAAAATTGGGAAGAATAAATGAAACAGGGTTAGAAGAATGTTTCAATAATTAATGAAAAAGAGTATTGGAAGTTGGACGAAGAACGTGGAATATGGAAGATAAAAATCCAGAATAAAAAGAAAATCCAAGATATGCAGAAGAGGTGGAGAAATTTCGAAAAATTGAATCAAGAAACATGATATTTCGAGTAAAATGACATAAAATTCTCTACAAACCACGTGGAGTCAATCTCTTGCCGTATTTAATACAGAGGAAAATAATTGGAACAATTGGGGAAGAGAAGAGGAAGAAGCGACTGATAACGTACTTGGTGGACGAACAGATAAAATTTGTGGCACGGCGGGATCGAGCAGGAAGTTAATAGCTGTGAAAGAGCGTGAGGGTGGGGAGGGTCACGAAATTTGTGAGGGTTTTTTTGGTAGATTCATTAGAAACGTACGATTAGCCCATGGAGAAGCGGTCGGGGCTAGCCTCGTAAAAGTAATCTATAATTGGCTCGTAAAACAATAAAGTCTATTAAACTTGGACGAGCGTGAGGTACTACAGGAAAGTTCCTCGAAAAGGCGGCCAGTGTAATGGCCGGCCAGTACTTTAATAACTAATAACCAACGATCGTGGCGCAATCAGAGTTCCAACCGGCCCTACAACTCCTTGGTGTCTTAATACGACGACGTATTCATGAGATCTTATGAAAAATAGTGGAACTAAAATGTCTATGTAGAGATAATGAGCGTGAAATTTCTGGAATTTTGTTGCGACTGCTACATGTTCAATTATGTAACCTCCTTCGTGTGCTTTTTGCTGATTTTCATGGAATAATAATCTGGTATGCTTAATTTGTTAAATCGTTAAACCGTGTGGTTCTTTAACGGGAAATTTCTGGCGAACACGAAATTGAAAGTGGACTAAGACAAGTGAATTTCAAATATTTTAATTGTTGCAAATGTAAATATGGTATAATTGAAACTTTTACTGCGAGTGAATTAAGTCGACGTTTCAAACGATTAGTAAAGTAATTGTAGGCGGAAGATGAGAGACCCGAGTAACGAGATATACTTGTGATAGTTGCAAAAATCAACAATTGTACGTAATATTCGGCAAATTGAAGACCGATCAAAGCAGCTGATCCGAAGAGATTAACCTTCGTTTGCATCCAAAACGAGTACAAATTCTCGATAAAACGAACACCTACTCGATTGATCGATAATGACAGAGTTGTATCCAAAAGACTGTTGATGTAAGCGACGAGTTATATAAAAATCTTGCTATGTTCTATATAAATAATCAACGACCTAAAAAATTAACCAAACTCGGTTAACCCGGAGAAGTCAATTAACCATCGCCTACTCAGAACGAATAAAAATTGTCAAAAAAATGAATATCTACTCCTTTTACCAATAATGGCAAAATGAGAAAAAAAGAAGAAAAATAATGGCAGACGAGTATTATTCGTCGAACACAGGATGAACAACGGAAACTTCAGAAGCAGAATAAGGTTTAAAGTCGGTGGATTGCTCCATGGAAGTCCATGGAGTGAATTTAAAAGCACTCGCAGTTCCTCCTTTCCTTGTGGAGATAACCGTTGGCCCCTGGTCGCTTTCCTTCGCTTTGTTGCATGCCTGCCGATACGATCCGGTGATTTGGTCGAGCAGCGAGACCTTAAGTGGCCGTTTATGCGAACCAGAGGAAGCTGAAGAGGGAACCGGAATTTCAGCGAAGCCCGCGCGCCGTGACCTTATACGAAGCTGACTCGATCTCTCGCAATCAATTAGATCGCCGATAAAGACGACACTGTTCCGGAAGCAACTTGTCAGCTTTTTGTTTATTCGAACGCTCGTTCGATACGTCGACGACTCGCCTAACCCTCTCCTTTCTTTACAAATCTTGGAAATCGTCTCTGGATATTTTCAAGCAAATTCGATAGAAAGTGCATGTATTTGAAGGTCAGTTGTCCGATGTCTTCTAACGTTCATCGGCGATTAACGAATATTTTGTACTTCTGTTAATTTTTTAAAGCCCATCGCTGCGAATATCAACGAGTCTCTTGGACACTAAATCGATCAACTTATGAATTTCAATAAATTTTCCGATTTTGTTACTTAAACGTACAATCAGTAAGTTAGTTCATTTTTCCTTGAAAAGAACAGTGTACGAACATAATGTTGACGTAACTAATTTAATTAACAAATTTCTCTATCTACGATCAAGGTCATATTTTACCACCATACAAGAATGAATTTGATTAAAGATATGTTTTTTTACATCCACGTTTATTATATATCCAGCTATCTGTTAATCCATCGCAGTAAGCAAATCTTTTAATTAATTAATCAGTACAGCGATGATCATATACGTTGTATCGGTTCGTATCTTCGTTTCATAATGGCATAGCTGATGGAGTTACAATCTGTTATTATTGTCCAAGGGTTTAAAACGTTTGAGCCTGCGTCAATTCGAGCAGAAATTCCCTTTGCCAGATTATTTGAATGGTGCCTATGTCTAGCGTATGGCCCTTGTTCTAGCGTCAGCCACGTAAAGAGGTCGATACTGATCTCGAAAATTGGATATCGTATGTTCGTATCCCAAATAAGAGATAATTCTAACAACGTTTCTTTCTGCCCTTCATAAAATCACTCCTAAAGCGATCAAATAGCGAGTAAGATAAAAAATAATCCGAACCCAAGTGGTCTAATTAACGACAAATCTCTTTATCTAAAATCAACGCTTCATGCTACCACCATACGCAAAAGTGCTCAGTGTCAGAGAGTCCGTAACAGAGAGCGAAGCGATAATGAACGGCGTTCTCGAAGGAACAGAGATCTCTAGAATCATCGGTAGACACCTTCGAACCGATCGGTACAGGATCTAAGATACAGCTACCTGAGTTCAACCCCCTGGTCGAAAGAGCAGACTCGCAGCAGCAACCGCCACCAGTCGAACCTTACCCGGCAACAATTTAATTAATTCCTCGTTCTCCGGCGACATGCCGGCAGCCCGGGATCAAACGGATGAAGCGGATGTCAGGCGAGGCAAAGCCGAGAAAACGACCTCCGAGTCGTTATTACCTGTCCGACCGGCCGTTGGAAGAGCGTCACCAGTCAGAGGATCCCTCTGCAGCAGGTAGCACACGTGAACGTGGTTTTCGCGAGGGGGCAATGGTGTCGAGCGACACTTGTCTCTTCGTGAAAAACTGGACGTTCCTGGTCGTCGACCAATGGCGTGGAAATTGCTCGGTTTCATCCCGTGAAGCTTTTGCAGAGTTTCGATGGTACTGGAGGCCCGCGATGGCAATTTTCACCCTAACTAACACCTTCATTTCTTAAGAAAATCTACAATTTGTATAGAATTGTTTAGATTGTTCTATATTTCTCAATTCTATCTTATTCTATACTTTGTGCCTCGACTCGACATATTTCTCAAACTTGAGACATTTTTCCCTACTTGGAAAATATGATACGGATGAGAAGAGACCAGCGAGGTTGAAGGTCAGAGGATGATACATGGTATTGTACGTGGTTGATGCTTTTATCTTCGGAACAGGACACACACGATTTGACGAATTTGATTCTGGGCGAATCTTCGTCAAGGTCGAAGAATATTACGTGGCGTTAGAATCGAGTCGCGTTTTTCATCACATAATTTTTTATCCCCAAGCAAATCCTCGAAACGTAGCATAATTTACCTTTGCGCGTGATTGACAAGCATCGACCTCAATTTCTCATTTCTTGTTTTGTTTCTGTCACTTGTGGCTATCTCTAAACATTGTGACAACGCAGATATGGTAACAAATCTTTCGTCAGATGACAACCTCAATGCACTTGCGATGTATCTGATATTATGGTTCTTCTAAAATTTATTAGGAATGTACCAAATTATTAAAAAAGGCGACGATCAGTTCGGCGCCAATGGAGACACCGAGCTCCATCCATCAGCGGTGAACGGTCGTCTTCTGGTATTCTCTACCGGTGCCCCCTTTACCCCTTGGCGTCGTTGGACCATTCCTGTCCTCATTCCACCTCCGTCCACCATCCTTCATTCCTGTTGAACCTTAATTCCAACAGTGCGTTCTCCGTTACGTCCTGGCCCTCGTTTTTACCACGCAGCTGGATTTTCTTCTCGATTTTTTCCTCCAGGCTCCATGATCAGGGGCGCTGGCTGCTTCAGGCACGGCACTGTCCTCTCTGTAGTCAGATTAGGTTACCGTTATTTTCGTACATCGATTATGGAAGCCCAATAAAAATTTGTCTATCACCGATTGCTGCAATATTTACATCAGGACGTGTATCTTAAATTATTCTATATAATTGCAGGAATTGTTTATTATCGGGGTAAAGTTCCTTTCACACTGTGGCTACAGTATTTTTAGTTAGGTCGCAGGTGTATTTCGAATCATTCTACCTGCTTACAAAAATTGTTTATGCCCGGGTAAGGTTTTCTCTTCTCTACAAAATATTATTATATAAATATATTATATGATAAATATTAAATAGCGTACAAAAATTGTTTGCGTTATGGTTAGAAACGTGGTATGGTGGTCCACGTACTTCTCTGTACATTTGTACTGAAATCGACAAGTTAAGACACACCGTATACATTTAGACAATTTTTACTACTAAAGAAGCTGAAAGCTTGTTTCATTACTGTCCAGATATTTTCTCTATATTCACGAAAATAAGTTATCGAAAACAGCAAAATCAATCAGTCCGATATTTCTCGTAAACAAGATTATTCATTTCATCACAACGTCTGTCTCACTGTTTTTTCTTTTTTAAATAATTAAATAATTTTCTGCTCTCTGAATTTATCATCGAATAATTCAATTTAGATGATCCACGGTCTACTACGAACCGTTGAAAATAATCTCTTAGAGCAGGAGGTAAACTATAGCAAGATATAAAGATTATGACCGCGAGAATCGTTTTAAATCAATTACGATCGCGATACGTTGCTTCATCGACGCGAGAAAACGATAAAAATAGCAGCTGTTAGGTCGTGATAAATATAATAAATCCCCTGTAACAGCGTGAAATTACCGAGACGTGTATTATTCAATTTCCGCCGACCTACCTAATAAATCCTGTTAATCGTTTTATTAATAGGTCGTTTTATTAATTAATAAATATACTGCTATCGAACGTGGCGTCGATTGCCCTTTGTGCGCCGATGTTTTATCTTTTTAATTAAAAGCCCACAGCGTGCGCACGTCGCAAGTCGTAATACGCGGCGTAATTGCGCGATCCGACGCTTCGATTTTAATTTTCGATACGCAGCGCTCGATCCGTTGTTCAAACTTATCTCTACCCCCATGAAATCGATTATTTATGAGCTTCTTATGGCAGCATCGGTGAAACTATTCATTACATCGTTATGTTAGGTTACGCTAGGTTTCCACTTTTCTTTATTTAACCACTTTCGATCAATTATCACGATTATCCCATATTGCTCTTTATAGCTATATGCGTAGCTTGCTAATTAATATGTAATTAAAAATACACCAACTCCAGCAAGTTATTTAATAGCAAAATATTCTGTCGTCGTTTCGTACATTGGAAAAAGTAGCCATTAACCTGTTAACTGCGGAATTTAGTATCAAAAATCCCTTACGGGGTGCGCAGGTAAAATCCACTACCTCGATTAAGATAAAAAATCCATCAAGTTCCAACTTCGGCGTTGGTAAATATCAACGAAGCATAAAGAAACGCGAAAACTGTTCGCGATGTCAGAGATCGCTGAAAGTAAAAATGAGAATTTACCAACAGTGGGATTTAATACGCGAAATTACAAAATACAAATCCGAGTACAGATGTTAAAGGAACGACGTTGATAGCACGAAACCAATTAACAAGGCTGCGATCTTGCAACTATAAACATAGCGTTGTATCGACTATTACAATGTGGTGGCGCGGCGTCGGAAAATTAAAGGGAAAAACGAAAGAGTAACGAAGTGGCTAATGTATTCCGATTATATGCATTTCTTTTGCGCCACGTTGTATATCCGTCGTGGAAAAAGTGATTTACAGCGGCAAGGTATCGGTAGTAAATTAGCGAGGTCAGTGAGTTATGCGCGCTGTTAATCGCAGGATTCATTTAGCCAGAGGAAAAGTGGTGGTGGACAGCGTAGATGTAGAATGCAGGAAAATAGCTAAACGTGTGGCGCGTTCCACGTGCTCGATAATTTTCCATGGAAAAATTGTGACTCGCAGTAGCTCGGTCAATCGCAACACGTCGCTTCTACGGTTCGTTAACGAGTACGCGCGAGTTTCAACGCTTGGGATCAGCAAATGTCAAAGAAAATATTTCATTTGATCGAATAAATAACACGCATTATTCTATATAGTGTTGTGCTTAGAGTAAGTTAGCTAATGTCAAACGATTATGTATGTAATTCATTAAATAAAACATTCGCAGCGAATAATTAAGTAGGACTGTACACTTGACTAATATGAAACAATTATGTATGTAATTTATTGAATAAAACATACACAGCGAATAATTAAGTAGGACTGAGCTAATTAAGTGAAACAGGATTTTACCACCCAGAAATGCGATAGTTACGATAAATTCTGCAGCTATATTATTAAGATAAGTCTTAGAAATAGAAATCCAAATATAATGCGTAAAGTGGCATGTATTTGGAATATAATATTCATGAGTTTTTTGCAAAAACAATCCAACTGATAACTGTATAATTTAAAATGAAACAAAACTATACCTTGGTTTTTGCTGATAGTAATTGTGTGAATATTAAATTGCCGGTTTCAGTAGAAAAATCATGGTACACGTGTATTTTTTCACGAACAAAATAAGTACAGCAAATGATGTATAAAATTGGTACTTAATTTAAGAGTTTTGTCATTTGCGCTGTTTGCTATGCAGTTACTCTGCAATGATGTAACAAGTATAACATTTAGAAACATACATATGTTAAAATTCTAACATGCAAATTTCTCTAGCAGAGTGTAAATGCAGGTTTCTCTATTCAAACCTAAACATATTTCTCTATTAAAATGATAGTTTATCCCCAGGTTTGCCAAATTAAATATACCCTTACTCTTTTCCTCCCTTCAATTATACAAATACAAAATAATCGAATAATTCGTGTAATTTCTCATAACCGTAAATATTTAAAAGACGGTGCAAAGTAAACCTAATTACTCTGGACTCGACGATGAAAGAAGGACAAATCTTCCTCGTAACAATTACAACCTAGATGCAACAGAAATAAATCAAATTTCTATATTCGATGAAAAATTGGCTATTTCGGAAATTCTATCACGTTATACCAACGCTGCAATAATCCTGTCGATCTTGTAAATCGTCCCACCACAAACACTCAAAATTATCATTAATTGTCCTTCAGAGAATAACGCAAGAAGAAATTCCTGTAACAAAAGAAAAAAAGATCCTAATTTCTGTATTCGATTAAAAAATTATCCAAAAAATTATAACAGAACTGCGATCATTTTTCGCCCCACCAAGATACACTAGAAACCGTCATTAATCGTCCTTGGAAGAAAACGAAATCCTTCCAGTTCTCCATTGGGCTTCCGGAAAAATTCCTCGAAAAAAGCTGGTGGCGCAGGTAACGCGTCACAGAACCCATTCACGGCCACCCTTAAATAACAGCGACACCTCAGACTCCCGTTAACAGGCCGACCTGGTCCCCAGAAACACGCGTGCACGTTTTTCAACGCACGCTGCGTTCCACTATAAAGGCAAAGGGTGGCTCTCCTCGATGCGACCAGATAAGCCAGACTCGTTATTTAGAGACTTTCTAAGGGACGATCGCTCGCCAGACACGGCCAGGAATTACAATGACGACGCGTGACACCCTGCGCGCGTGGAAATTTTCAATCGCGCAGGAAGTAACGAGGAAAGGTCGATAGAATCTGGCTTCTGAACCTCACGAACGGCTTTCGGTGATTTTTACAGAGATAGGCTCAAGTATTCTTATGTCTTATACGTTGCATATTCGTATCTTTCAGGTTAGGAATACTTGGGATTTTTTGTAATTCTCTACGAAAGGGTCACGTTCGTGAACGATGATACACGAAGAACACGCGAGAAGAACGTGAGAAGTTCGTGTTTTGTAAACTTCGTAATTTCAAACAATTCATTAGGTTCTCGAATATAGGCTTCTTGAGAGTAGATGAAACATTGTCAAATTTCGCAAACGATCAAGCAAGGGATGATTTTCCGAAATGTTCGGTGGGATGGAAAAATACGTAGTCTGTGTCTCAAACGAGTCAAAATTTTGGTAACGCGTGAATTTGATTATCGTTTTTCGTCTGTTGCATGGTAATTAGTGCATTGTAATTTCAAACTAAGACAGTTGCTCCAAGTTTTATAAATAAATTCATCCTGCAACTTACGAAAGAAAATTTTACAAAGAACTTCATCTTGAAGAAATAAATAAGAAGAAATCTTAAAAAAAATTCTGTGCAAACAACGAGTGAATCAACGTGCAACAAAAATAGCTCCTCTGAATTGTAACAAATAAATCCGTCTTCGAATACCAGTACGAAAAAGTATCTAATCTGGAAGCAGAATCTGAAATTAATCAGGAGAAATAATCTTAAAGCAGAAACTCGGATCTCCTTCGCGGTTTATCTTATCCGTGACCGATTCGCAACACTAATTGCAGCCACTAACATAATCTTTCAACTCAAGTCTACCGAACGATTCCAGCTGTCCGAAGCTTGTCGCCCGTGTAACAGTAAAAGCAAAAGACGCGAAGGCGGACTTTAATGAATCCAGGGGCTCGAAACGAGCTCTCTACTATGACACCTACGCGTCCAGCCTCGTGGGTGCGATCGTAAACGAATTAAGGGTTTCCAAGCGGGTTGTAAAGCGACACGATTAAACCGCCGCGCGGCTGTAAAGGGCTGTAAAGACCAATTAACACGATCCGTGACAACGGGATTGTAAGTCACACGACCTGTTACAGTTGTCGCTGCGAAAAACAGCGTCGGATGTTTGCTTCTCGAAAATCTAAGATTTTTGCTTTTTTTTACGTATACCAAATTTCGATGTGCTCCGATCTGCTAATTACGAGAGAACGGAAACAAATATGACGTTAGTACAGGCTTTCTTCCCTCTGTACTCTCTAACTTCAAATATATTCTACCATTGTGTGCTTTCGATTGACACTTCTTTGAACGTTATAATGTTAATGCAAACGTAATAACTAGATTGTGGATTCTCATGCATCTTTGAATCTTTATGGACGTGGCTAAAGGAAGAAGAAATAAGATTTAAATAGGAATTTATATCGTTTAGCAAATATTATAACAAAGGCTATATTATTTATGTGTATTGCGAGCGCTTTTGCAGCTTTAAATTTCCCATAAATGCGCAGAAATTTGGCTAACAAATATCAAAAGGCAATGTATATGCTCGAAAACCAGAAGGCGTGACATCCGCCAATTATCGTGAAAGTTCGACATCCAAAAATGAACAATGCATTCGCCAATTATCAGTCTTTACGAGATTTGTTTCGTGGAAGTTTCTCAATTGCGAAACAGGAATGGTACGAAAATGAAACCGTCATACGCGGAAGCGTCAGGTCCCAAAAGAAGGAAGCAATGATAGAGGTACTGAAGTTTGCTGAGATAAAAGCAAAGATACATATCAATTTCTTATTTCCTGGACTAGCGAGTAGCCAAGAAATACAGGACACACCAGTCGATAAAGGAAATCTCGAGGAAAAAGAACAGAACGGTTCGTTCCTATCTTCCTTTCCTGTTTTCCGTTTCCCAACGCGGACACGCAAAGAGTTTTAAGGGGCTTCCCGTTCGACCGGCCGACGGCAGGCCGGCCAAACTAGCGACACGAAACTTACTCGCGAGGGGAGCCACTCGTCCGGTTCTTTTCTAACGAGCAACACATTTCTGCAACGCGTTCTCCTTTGCATTGCAAATAGATGTCTAACGAGAACTCTATGTTCGACCTGGCCACTCCTGCAAAAAGTTTCTGGGATCTAGATCTGACGCGTTTCCTCAGAAAGTTCCTAGATCTATGCCAATCACGATGAAAAATGAAAATTAATAGCGAAGATTCGTACTATTATCGTAATCGAGAGTAAAGGATCGATAATATAATAGGATCGTTTCTCAAGATTTCATGATAAATTTAACGAATATTATTCCCGAGGAAAGTTACTGCGAATTTCCTGAAAGTTTCTAGATCCTCAAAAAAAGATCGCTAAAGCAATTCCTGTTGCAACTATGGTTTCTGGTCTGTTGAAATTAACTTTGAACCAGTTCCAAGAAAGAAGAAGAATGACAGACATTTCCGTAAAAATTCCCTTTTCTATATTGATCTAAGATGTCATAGTATTTAATAAGGATCGTCTCTTAAAGAGGAAAATTATTATATAAAGAGAATTTTATAAGAATTGCTAATCGATCGCTTGAAAAATCATCCAAGCGATCGTCCGGATGATTACACTGTTACTCTTCAGGCCAATTTTGAATTCAAGAGAAACAGGAGAATCTCAGTGAATTCCCTAAATTATAATAAAAATTCCCTATGTGCGTACATCAATCCTTATATAATATAAGATAAAATAAAGAAACATGGTAAATAAATTTTTATGTAAATTAATTGATTTAGAAGATTAAGTGAATTTTCATTCTTTTAAGTTTTGATTATGACATTTAATACTCATAGAGGAAAAATTTAGTCCGAAAATCGATCGAAATCTGGATATGTTTCTATAATCTGAAAATATCGAGAATAATGGCGACTGAGATCTCAATCAAAGATAATTCGTCTCTTCCTGAAATTTCGATCGGTATAGAAAATAAGGGGTTTCTTTAACCGGATACGCCAACCCTCTAAAACTGGCATAACGTGTCATTCCTGAGGAAACTGTTGCCACGTTCTAGGGTCTAATTGGCCCGTCAACGTCTCGTTATCCTGATTCTTTCACCGTAATCCAAGCTCCTTCCTTCTTTTTCTCCCTGTCCTTTTTCTTTCTTTTTTGTTCTTTTTTTTTTTGTTAAAAGAAGACGTCGTGACAGCTGGTACCGAGATCCCTGGTAGTGGATCGTGATTGACGGTCGCATGAAAACTCGTCCCTTCCTTGTTTAGAGGTATCTACATTGAAGTTAAGCTTAGTGATAGGGTAGCTTAAAATTCAGCTTGTCAAACCTGTCGACGATAACTTGAAAATTTCTTAGTTTTATTTATAAGGTTCCTGTTATACAGCGGCGTAATAGAGTAGTTTAAAGTTTCGACTACGAAACCAAACATAGCTATGAAAATTCTCGTTTCTACTTGGAAAATCTTGCTTGAGAAATTATTAAACCTTCTTTTAACTGAGATGCAACGTTTCTTTAGCCATTGCTTGACCGTTACTAATAAAAAGACACGTATGCTTCGGCAAACACGTTTGTATATTTGCACTCTTCTCAAACAGTACGTTGATTTGGATTTTCCGTACCCAGATTTGTTTTTCCCTCGACGATGTCAAGCCCGTCTTTCGAACACTAAAATGTACTTACTTATATAGGTAGAAATAAACGTACTATGCTTTCGATTTACTATATTATCGTTACGAGACGCAATTTTTCACTTCAGCATTTTCGTTTTAATTAAAACCGATTCATACTCTGGCCATAAATTCTTTCTACTAACATTTCCAACTAATTTTACCGAAAACAAACACGTTCGTCTTAATAATTTGCACGTAGATAAAAATTGTAAAAATTGTTAAAAATTGCAAGTAAAGGTAACGTCGTGTTAACTGCTGCTCACGGTGAACCGTAAATAATTGCACGATCTAGTACGTGTTCAGCTAAAATGTTGAAGCCGCGGTATCTTCCTGCCACACGAGGATATCCACCGCGGCGACCTCTGTTAATTACCATCGTTAATTGGCCGACCTATCATCCGAGAGGCAATTATGGAAGCAATTTACGAGCAGGCGGACAACGCTCGATATCCCGGTGGCGGAATCGCCGTAGGTAAGTCGCGAGAGGTTCCGAGGGATAATCGGTTCTTCGACAGCTTGTCCCGGTTCCTCGGAGACAGTGCGGGCCGCACGCACTCGGTTCTTCTGACGATTGCGTGCATTCCCTGCGACGAAGAGTGAAACGCGGCACGCCAGGCCGCGTATAGCTGTGAAACGCACAGCTGTTAAACCCGCAGCTAAAAAGCATACTAAATGACCGGCCATAAAGGCCGCGTAATGACTGCCACGGGACACGCAGGGCGCCCGTTTGCTCGAACTTTGTCCTTCGGTAATTGACCCTCACTATGGCAAAAATTCACTACGGTGACTCCGCTTTTCCCGTAACTTTGACATTCTCCTCAAACGAATGCCGTGGAATTCTCAAATTGCCTCAATTTGGAGAAAGTATCGGGGCTCGTTCGAACAGTTGGTTGCGTTTTTATGATGAATTTTTATCAGGTAATGAAACAAATATTGCCCTTAGCCGGCTACCAGAGAGAATTAAAGAGGGACGCAAGAAATTCGCCAGGGAAATAAGTTCTTTTGCAAGGAGATAGATATCGAAGCTGGTATATTCTGGAAATAATATTTCTTCGTCTTCTTTAACATTCCAAAAGTATCGCTCGCTGTAGCGTTAAAATATTCTCTGTCTTAATAATGGTAGTTTTGGTTTCTACAAAGCAGCGTCGATTTTTGAGAAGCAAATTTATGACGATTTTCTAATTAACAGCAGAATCTTGGTATCAAGTTGTTACATACGAAATTCCCTTTCGACAACGCTTCGATTATAAATAATATACAACGATAGAAAAATTGATTTATCAATTTAACAAATTTGTATGATACAATTGGACGTCTGATACGCTAAATTTTAATCTACAGTCGTTATATAATATTTATCTCCTGTTCTAAAGTAGTAAACTCGAAATTTAAATACATAACGCGGCAAATACGTAATGTGTCTACTTAAAATGCTCATCAGCTGATCCAAATTTGGAAAGAAGCGCTATTGCAAACAAATATATTGCACATATACGTGCTAAATATGTTTTATTGGAAAAATACGATAATAACTCGCATGTAAAAGGACTTGGCGGCTGCGAGAGATCCGCGAGCCGCAGGTTAAGAACCGCGCATCTGAAGAACCACCTTGTGCCACCTTTCCAACCGCACCATTCTCACCCCACAAGATCCAACGATCCAAAACCTTCCACTCATCCATACCTCCCTGCAGAAGGAGCGTCCTACCATCTGGAAATACCTGTACTCGAAACGAGCGAACGTAGCCCGTGTCAAGTGCCGCACGATTTGACGCGGACCGCTCCGCTCCGCATACCAGGACCACGACGACTTTATGGGCGGCGTTCGTCGCTTGGATTCTCGTTGAATTCTTTCGATCGGGGTTCCTGGCGACTCTCGATTCGCCAGGGGGACAGCGGGGTGCTTCAGTCGGATTTCTCGATGGCACGTCGCCGATTTCACACCCTAAGTGGCGCGGTGCCTCTGTTCCGGCCACCAACACCGCCTCGCCCTTCCTATCGCCACAGAGCGCATACAAGTAGCTGCTGGCTGAATAAAAGATGAGATTCACACCGAGTCTTGTTCGCGGCTCTCTCTTCTCGCTTTTTCTGTCGTTTCTCGCGGCGGCGGTGGCGGCGGCTGCGGCTGGCTGGTTGGCTGGTTGGCTGGCTATGCTTAATAAAGTGACTTCGGAAGCGGCGGGCAAAAGCTTCGAACGAGAACGCGCGGGACCGGTCTACGGACGCGGTGAACACGGCAGAATGGAAGCTGGTGGCTGAACACAGGAGACCGGTTCCGATCTTCATCGGACGCTCGATAAATCGGACGATAGCGTTAAACGCGAGTCCACCGTGTGAGTTTCTCAGGAGACGCGGAGGAGTAGGTGGATGATGGACCAGGATGCGTCTCGGATGTTGGCTTGGGGCTTTCCAGAGCTTCGCTTTGCATTATTTAGATCTTTGTTCAAGTGTAATAACCAGTTAATTGTTTTTGACGAATATACTCGTCATAGATTATCTTTCACGGCACGCTTTTCAAAGAGGTTTGCAACAGCTAACTGGTTATGGTGTGCAAATTAATGATAAGTCTGTAATCGGAAGACAGTAAGTGCTAGCATCTCGTGCAATCAGCAGACTATGAATTAATTTGCTGTGTATGCTCTAACACATATATGGTACTTACCATTAACGTCTACAGGTATTATCTAGTAATAGCTGTTTAAACACAAATCAAAATTCAAGTTTTGAATTATAACATCAACAAGCGTTTTCGAGAGTTTTCGAAGCGGTGATATTTTAATAATAAATACCAGATGGTGTATCCAGTATTAAATAACAACTAGAATATTACATAGCAAATTAGTTCATAGCCTGGTGATTCCATAAAGGGATAGCGAGTACTGTCTTCCGATTATATATAATAATATCATCGTTAACCCGTACATTTCAATCAAACTCGAACATCGTTGTCTAAAGTATAATGATCTCGTGTAATTACATTAATTTATTACGATCCAAGCCAAATGTTCAAATTCTCATGAACGATAATTTATATACTACACTAGGAACGAAGGCACTTTGACGAATATAAAATTCTGTAAGCTTGAAATAATAGCGGCAAGAGTAAGAGGAAACGGAAGACTCAATCACGAATGGGTTAAACATCGAACAAATTCGGATCAATAGCCGTACAAAGACAGCCATCATCGCATGGAATAATCCTAACCTATCGAGGAAGCCTGGACGATCCGTTGGAACGGCGGGAAGGTTCATATCCATGGATCGTTTCGCAATGCAATTTAGAGGCGCGTCTAGGACCTAATTGGACCGTCAACGTCTCGTTATCCTGTCTCCCTGTCCCGTGACAGCCGGTACCGGCGTCCTCGGTTCGCAGTTTTCAGTCGTTAAAAGCCAGGCCCGCGATCCATCGGGCAAATTAAACGTCCCACGGAAAGTCTCTTCTCGTCCTCGTTCCCTTATTGATTCGTAATGGTCGGACGCTCGCTGGCGTGTCTCATGCAATCTCCCGATATTGCGAAAAGACGATGGAACGCGGTCCTCTGCGACGAAAACCGGTTCCCAACCGCACAGAACCGAACGCTCGAACCCCCAAATATAGGGTAGGCTAGGGGTTATTTGAGACCAGAAGTATATTAAAGTCGAGTTAAGTGATTCACGTGGTAATTAGGCAAATTTGACGATGAAAAGACTACGATAATTCGTGGAAATTTTTATTCTTCTCGTGACAATTGGAGAAATAAAACTTGGGAAGAAACTTGCCTCGTCCATCGATTATTACAAACGAGTGGCGTACTTTGGATGTTTTATTCGTGTTTGCGTATTACGCGTATGTTTGCACTTTCGAATATCCCATTATTGCATAAACATCCGCGCTCTAATTAGCGTATTACCGACTAGTGGTCTATCTTGATTAGACTAACAGATACTTATGCAAATTCATATTTCTGCGAAAATAATTAACGAAATGGTACGTAAAGGTATAGAATTATTTCACCTGCTTTAAATAATACAACGAGTATTATACTTACGGTATTTTCTATATTTGTGTTTTCCTAGCACGCGCACGTTCGGCCTATTTCTTCACCATCGAATTTCTCATAAATTCAGAAGAATCGCCAGTCTACCCATGGTATGAGAAATTTCGATTGTTTCGTGCAAAGTTGAAGATTGAATTTCACAATGCTGAATTTAAGGTAACTCGAGTAACCATTCGTTAGCAAATATCGTTTAGGGTATCTTTTGATAACTGTAGTATCGGTGATATTCCAACGGGAAACGTTGACAGTCATGGACTCGAATTATCGATGACGCCGAGCGTATTTGCATAATGACCAGCGTTGTATAATTAAATGGAACACGTACCAATAGATCGCTCGTCCGCCTCTGGTATGTATGCACGGTTTAAGTTTGATAATATATATATCGGGTGAAAATTTCAGGAGAATTTCGTCAGTTAATGGAAATTTGTGAGTTCGACAGATACAATGAAAGTTTGAGAAGAAGATGATAAATTAGATTCAGTATGTTATGATATTGGTTAGTATTAGGTTATTCCAAAAGTTCCTTTCGTTTTATAAGGAAGTAGTTGCACAACATTTTTTGTTTTATATTATTTTATTAATCCATTTTATTTCATTACTACAAAATGGATCATACATAAATCCATAAAATAATATAAAACAACAAATGTTGTGCATCCATTATTTCACTTATGAAACGAAAGAAACTTTTGGGACAACTTAATAGTACCATAGAATACGAATTATGTAGTAGGAAATCAATCACAGTTTCAGTTCATATATTCTTTTCGTTCAGAATTGTTTATATTTTAAACTAATTTATGCCAAATATTAATAAATCCTTCTTTATAAATTTAAAAAGACTTCGACAATTTTGATCTAAGAAGACTATTCGCTAAGTTACGTTTCACGAAAAATGCCCTACTTGATAGCTACATTCTCACACCTTAATAAAACCACGTTAAAAACCAACCGGTCGTTTCTACCGCAAACTACGTATCTGTGTTCTCGATCACGGTACAAACATCCATCAAGCCACCATTGCAACCCATACGCTCGAAAGCAAACGAAACCTCTGTGCTAAGACAATCTTTCAGCAAAGAAAAAAACCTCTTCGAACGCCGACTAAAAGCGGTGTTTTCACCCCGGGGACGCGACGGATCGCAGACAATCTTGGAATCCCGATAAGACAGGGGCGTGCCAGGTGAAAATCGGCTGGCGGACAGAGGTTTCCGTAAAGCCGGAGCGTAATCGCGGTCGTCTGAATTACCGTGGTCGCACTAATGGCCAAATTAAGCGGCGTTTCTATACGGAATTACGGAAGCCGCCGCGCCGATATTTCAAGCATTCGCCGCCGTTAAGGCGAAGTAACGAGGCGAGATAAGGCGCCCCACCGTACTTAAGGCCCTTAGGGCCCTGCTTAGGGGCCCACACAGAAGCCACCGCCAGCTGACTCACCCCACCACCGTCGTTCAGGGCCCAGAAGCCTATCTTCGTCGAACGCGCAGCGCCAGACCATCGTACTGTCCTCCTCCACGCGTCTCAGTCGGAACAGAGTGTGTGGGGCCACGCATTTATTTGATGGTGTTTCACGTTCTCCGCGGAGAAATTATCGCTACGAGGTATGCTCACTTACTGTGACCAACCGCGCGAGTAGCAGTGGCTTTGAGTCGCTTTTGAGATCGTTGTTTCACGCGTCAACGTTATGGACGATCCTCCAGGTCCGGCTCATCCTACACTTGCTTCCTCTGGGCAAAATTGAATTGTGCGACATAGATTCGAGTTTCTTAATTATTTAGTTATTAAGTTATTCAGTCAAAAATTGTACGATTTTGTATTACGAAATAAGATTAGCTTCCGTGTGGAACGTTTTAGCGTCAGGTAGAAGAATGTTTAAAAAATATAAATCGAAGGGGAAACTATGCAAAGGTTGATCGCGTAAGTCACAGATTGAGTTGGCAGGGGAACTTTAGAAAATCATAGTTTGTCGTACCTGGATTTCTTCAAATTTCATTATATCGTAGAATGTATATAAGCGAAGGAAGAAGTAGATGTAGAAGTAGTAGGGAGGATATGAAGTAAACCCTTGAAACATCCTCTCGTAATTAAAATGTTGAAATTCAAGATTCAATTAATTTAGATTGACTGGACAAAGATTACAAGTTAAATGTCGCGTTGATGCAACGTCGCTCCTTGATGGTATAATATTATCTAGAATTTTCAAGTCTTAAAATCTTCGATCCCAAGTCAGCTGTGTGGAGTGTTCGCGTCACGAGGATCTGCATTCACATAGCGTTTGAAAGATCGTTTCCTCGTTTCAGGCAAATTGTGACAGCAGTCTGGCGTACAAGTTAGCGATTGTTATAGCGGTTGAGTAATTGAAGACAGCTGTGGGTAGTGGAATTTAGAGAAACTCGGCTTCCCTTTAATTCGTGAGCATAAATTACGTTTCCTGCTGATACTAATCGGCCTCGTTGACGTTTACACGGGGAATTACAGGGTGGCTAGACAAATTTCACAGATGCTCATGGAAATAGAAATTATTCCGCGACACCGCAGGTGTGGTGTAACAAAGGCAAGATTCTATAGTATAATTCACACATGCTGTGGGAACACATTAAGTAGCGGATTCTTTTTATTTCGGTGTCGCATCATCGTCGTTTAAATTCGTCGTGATCAGGTCGCTGATCGCTGCTCACCATCCAACCTTATCTTTAATTCGTTCACCAGGAAGTTTCCAATTTTTCTTTGACTGATTCATCGTTTGCAGTCAACAACAGATCGTTAAGATTATCGGCAACTGGTTGTCAGCTGAGATCAGACGCTGCAACCGATCTTTCTGCCACTAGATCGTACTTTAAAGCGAATTCTTTGTCTACAAAGAATAGCTCGAAGTAATTTAACCTAACGTTAAAATTGCGAGATTTTCTAAACACGCGAGAATCATTCTTTCGTTTATAAAAATTATTACGTCGAATCATTACCTTTATGCTATCCCAAGAAGATTTTAAGACAAGTATAAATGACAAAATTTTCAAAATGCAGAGAACATTCATATGCTATCGAACATCGAAAAACTCGGAAACTTGTAACAGAGTATGAAAATAGATATCCTAAAAATACCTCATTTTTGGAAGAAGGTCATTCGTGTTGTACCAGTTTCCGTCTGGTCTTCCACGAATCGCGTATCAACGAAAACGATTATCTCGATTCATTCGACGTACGTGTACAACGCACGCTTTACAAATTCGGCAGATGAGCGGCATTAAACTCGTGGAAAAGCTCAGTGGTGAGCGATGAATGGCATTAAAATCGTTCAAGGATGACCGAGGATTAAGATCGCGTTTCGGTGTGCCGAACACAGAGGGACCTTTCGCCTGTTTTCCGGCCAATTTAGAGCGATTACGCGTCCACGCCAGATCCGCCCGATCCTCCCTCTCCTTCTTCGAGCATCAGGATAATTGCACACGCCAAAAGATATATTACATATACCAACCTGTCGCGAAGCTTGCTCGTTCGCCATTAGCACCGGCAACGTGATTGTTTCCGGGCTGGCAATTTAATGCACCGGGTTTCCTTATCTCGCACGACCGTGATTTTTCTTACTCCAACTTTTATACTAACGACGTATCCACTACACATACATATTCATTTACAGTTCATACAAGTTCAGATTTACATCATTCAGTTACATACACATTTATTACACTACCCAACGTGTGTCTTTTTTTTATACGAGGATAATCCAGACCGTATGGCTTTAAGAAATTAATTTCCATATAATCAACTCTCGCGTTTAAGCATTCGCCATTCAATATCCTTGGATATTATAGCAAACCGACGATATCCTTGACCCTTATTCGAACGAAAGGGATTTGATGTCAGAGAAGTGATTGTTCCATTATCGGAATATTTTTGTCTCCCTGTAAATTCGAATATCGGAGACTCCACCGTTCTACGTTTTAAACAAACATGTAGACCGGTGATTTTTTTATCTTTTTCCTCTCGTGACGCACATAAAGTAATCACTGCGATTATTCTTATATATGTATATTACACACATTATACTTAGTTCAGGACATTTCGACGACTATCGTTGTTCCGGTAGCTGTCACCTCTTCGTTTGACGATCTTAGGAGAAAGTGCAGTTGAAATATGAAAAATTCTATTCGGAAATAAATTTACAGTATGTGACATAAATGACGAATCAAACTTTGAGGAGAGACAGAGGATCGGGGAGAAGCATCGCTTCTTCCACATACAAGATCAAAGCTTACTATACCGAAGCATCGTTACCCGCGTGTCCTCGGTTTCCCTATCAGTAGATTCGTCCGCGGAGCGGGCGTATTAAAATGACAGAAATTGGCCGCGCCCGAGGTGCGTTGTCCAATGGACGGGCCGGTGGGTCCCCGTCATTTCCATATTGTAATGTCCCGTATCCTGTCGAGGCCGGCCGATATTATGCGCTAACAAACCATTTAGGCCAGGTGTTAAATTGTCTGTGACGGGTTGGAACGGTCGATACCCGGTTGTCGTCTCCTTCTTCGGCCCCGCGTAGCGTAATTCTTGCGCGTGTAACCGAAAGATCGAGTCGTTAATGGCTGCAAATTGGTCAGAAAAACGGACCCTGGGTGCCGACTGAAAAAAGGTCCGCCCGTTTCCTGTTTACGATCCATCGAGACGACGAACGAGGACTCTCTGCCTCTCTCTCTTTCTCTTTCAACATCCTTCTCATGGTTTTCCTTTTTCCTTTTTTATCATCTTTCTCTCTCTTCTTTAGAGGGCCCACGGTGACTGGTTATAATCGATTCGATCGGCCAATTCTTCGGACGGAGTCATTAGTAGACGGTCGTCATGAAATTTAATCCTTCGCTGCATCGCGCGCTGCTCTCTTCTTTTCAACCCGGGACCCTAAAGAGTTGTTTATTATGTTCCTTTTTCCTGCGCTTCGTCAGGCCGATCGTAGTGTCCGATAGCAGGTAGACCGGCGATCAAACTGTCCACCTAATGCTGGCTAATAAGCCATGGGAGGAATAAAAGTTCAGGTTTTATTGATATCAACACTTCCTGCGTCTTTCGAAGAGATCGGTGGTCGGTCAAGAACGTTGCTCATTGGTAGCCAGATCTTTTGATACGCGTGTTTAACGGTTACTGAGTTTTCGGAAGGTTAAGAGCGTGATTTTATCGTTTGATTCGGTTGCAGTCGAAATGCTCAGATTATCGAGTACAGGAAATCCTAACCGATATATTTTAATCCTTTCTTTTACGATCGAGCAAATGTTAGTTCCGAAGAACCGAACGAAGCTGGCGAAAATAGTTACTTTCCCAATCTAATTACGCAAGAGAAGCTGAAAGTTTCAGAGATGAATGAATATTCTCAGCTGTATACAATTGCTATTTAATATAATAATATGCTATTAATATTAATGCTATTAATATTATGCTATTAATATTAATATATAATAATAATATGCTATTTAAACGTAAGCAAACGTACTAAATTTCGTATGATTTCGTAGTACTTCGTTTGAATAAGAAAACCTCGACGCTATGAGAATGAAATGCACATACGAGTTTATAGAAACTGAGAAAAAGCGCTTTAAAAGAAACCCAGCCACTGACGATTGCCGGTAATCGAAAAGAATTTTGGCCATTTATAATTATCATTGCTAAACAAAATTATTTCAACCAAGATACTGATCCTTGCAATTTGCTAATAGTCCAATTGGAATTGTTACGATCGCCTTGTCACTATAGACTCTTCTTTATCATCCTGATTTGAGGGAACCAAATGGATAGTTGGGTTAGCGACACGCGTAAGAATTGACTTGGTTACGTTTTGCCGAGAAAAGACAGGCAGAATCGAGGGATAATAATAGGCGAAATTTCTGCTGGTGGCGATTCGCAGGAAGTGACTTCCGGCGCGGCGTCGAAGCGGCAACTTCACGGATTCACCTGTGTTCCACGCGAATCCTCCAGGTGTCCCTTCCTGTCTCGCTGTGAGAAATTCCTAGACCGCTTGGGGAGCGTCTTTTATTAGCGGAACACGTCAATCATTATCATCGTGGATTTTTTCTACGGACATATGGTTCCGGAGAACGCACTGTTGCAACCGTTAGAAGGTTAATTAATCTCTCGGAAGTATCGCGATACTTCAAAGAAAGTATCGTTACTTCCTCGAAGGAAGACGGTTTCGGAATATTTCTGTCTTTAGAATGCCAGGCATTGGGTGGATCTAAACGTAGAGAAAGTTGCGTGGAATTATAAGAAGATTAGATTTAGGAAAATTAGATTAGGAAAAGAAGATAGATACAATGTAGTCGGAATATTATGTTACGTACGGTATAACGACATAATATTATCGCAAAATATTATATTCGTGCGACATAATTATACGATATTATGACATGATATTCATGATGTTCATGTGATATAACGTAATATTACAAAATTTGTATTCATACGATGCAATGATACCATATTACCATACAATGTTGTGTTTTACCATGTATCTACCATTTAAGACCTATATTTATCAAAGCTGCTCTACCAAAATTGAAGTTCGGAGCATGTCCGCCTATTTTCGAGACACGTAATCCAATTGAAATATTGCAAATAGAACATGGCAGGATGATTTTGCGTTATACTAAAACTATCTTAGAAGGTTACAACGTCGTAAAATTTACTCCCAAACATTAGAGGATTAACCGAACCAAAAAAGGATCAAAGTGCAAGCAGAACCAAACTCGCTGAAAGGCCAAAGCTCGAGCTTGATCCAAAAAATTAGTGCGGAAGCAAATTGAGATAAACACGAGTTCAGAAAATTCCGAAGCTTCAATCGACGTGACAGCAACTCCTCTAGTAACACGAATCGACGCAGAACTAATTGTAAAACCAATGAAATTGGAAAGTTTGTTCGAAATCGACCTGACGAATCCTGTTACTCTTCTTATTTTACCCTAATCGAATATGATTTCACGTTTGAAAGGATGTAACAATAGCGCGATATAACGGCAGACTATCGTTGTCGTCTTCCCCTAAGCGTCGGCTGCGCTCGTTTCGCAACACCAGAAACCACTGGCGTGTCGCGGTCGTCCAGCAACGATTTGACATATGGGACACTTCCTACCGGCGTCGATTCACCGTCATTATTCCGCGTCCCGCGGTGCACGCGTGTGCTGCACGCCAATAAGCGTCACGCTCGCCCGCCGGACGCGGATTCGATTATCGTTCCGAGGGAAATTAAACGGCCGCCGAATATGTGGGATACGCGCGTTACGGACAGGTGCATCTTTCCTTTTCCGATGGAAAATTCTACTCCAAAATTTCTACGCTGTCAAAGATTCCATACATAAACGTTGAAACATGTGAAAGGAAGGAAAATCAAGGAAAAGAAAGAGCGAGAGACACTAATTTCTGAGTACACAGTGTGCGAGACATAATCGACGTATACATTTGTTCGCAACGGTCAACCAGCTGAAGGTTTCTTAATGTATTAAACCACAGTAGTTGGTAGAGTAACGTATTATTTCACATGTTTCACTCTGATGTATTCCACGAATTTTTATATTCCAATCTCGCTATTGTTTCAACCAACAGAAAGACGTAGTATCGGCAAAAAGAACCTTTAAGATTTAGGACAAGAACTTGGAATAAAAGTTCACGCGCGATGGTGACAGTTCTTTCGCTTTTTCTTGGCGCTTAAGAAACTTTTAGTGATAGAACTGAGAAAGAGCGCTTTGTAAAAATCCCAGCCACTGACGATCGACTAATCGAAGAGAATTTTGATCATTTGTAATTATTATTCCTAAACAAAATTATTTCAACCAAGATACTGATCCTTAACCAAGACTTTAGTGATAGAAAAACGCGACTAATAAAGAAGATCGTGCAAAGAACGCAGCAAAATAAATAACGTTTGAAATTCTTGAAATATATATCCGCCTGTTAACGCTACTCGCTGCAGGCTAAACCATTATGTCCAATTACGTAGAAAGTGGACGTCTCAACGTTCGTCTCGAAGAAGCTTGCCACGAGCCACCCCGCACACCATCACAGCACACTTTGCATAGAAACCAGGAATCGTGCAGAACACCTTGAAACTCGCTCTCGTCTCTTCTTTCCTCCCAGTCGGAAAATAGCATCGCAACGAATGACACGAGGTAACGCGGCAGGGCGAGAGGGGTGGTTTACGATAAATCACCGAAAAACGGCAATTTCCGCGAAAGGGGAAAACGGCGGTTGGCTGTGACGAGAACATATTACGGACGACAGAGAGGTGTGCAGTGTGTTTGACCAGCGGTCCCACAGGCTCGTTTGTTCCTGCGCCGTGCAAAGACACGCGCATCGGAGCGTGCACGCGTGCAACGCTCGCGGACGAGCGGGGGCGGCGGCCACCACCGTCCCTTTATAGATTTGTAGACGAGACCACGGTCATTCGACACTGCGTTTGACCACACCCTCGGTTGTACCAAGATTTATGGCGCTTCTCCGCTACCCCCGCTCACGGCTCCATCGTTTCCGCTCGATCCCTCCACTGCCCACCGCCAGAGGAAACCTTGTTACCAATTCCGATCGGCAGTTTGGATTGTAACTACCGTATCGGTCCGCGTGCCACCAGTTTCCAGTTTCCGTGGTTGCGGCAAGATTTCGGTGAAACGACCTCTTAATTATACGCTTGTCAAAGATTGATGATTGTTTACTGTAAATTTATGTGAAACGATAAGGCTACGAGTTGTTAAACGTAGAGGGTAACGAGGCGAATCAATGAGGAAAATTCGGTCGAAATGAACAATGGTGTTTTTTAAGAGAACAATGCTTATCGTTTATATCGTTTATTTCAATATTCGAAAAGTTTGATGACTGACAAGAATTCTATTGGTTTCTAAATTTCTTCTGATTTTCAAAATATCTTTCTCCAATTTTTTAAACGTCTATGCCCTCTCTTCTAATTTTTGGAATATTTCTCCAGGCTTGAAGAACTTGCTTCGATCGTTCGCTAGTCGCTGTTGCGTTTTTCGGCCAAAGTTTATCTCTTCGTCCGAAAATTCCGTCATCGTCTCGGGAATGGTCGGTTCCTCGTCTTCTTTCTTCGACGGCGATGACGACGGCATAAAAGTTTTTACAGCTTTTCCTGGCTGACCGGCAGATAATAAAGTTTTTGCGTTAAGTGAGGTTTCTAGTAGCCGAATCGATTACACGGGTAGTAAACTAGATAAGCGTAATTACCGTAATCGATATTCCTTGGAGCGGCATTCCGTGAAGCAGCCGGCCCCAAATGACGGCTACATATGGTGATCATAACGAGCGTGTCCTTAGGGGAGGGAAAATGTCGTGTTGCCCTTAAACGACCCAATGGAGTCAAGTTAAAGGTCGACGAGGAGGAGAAAAAAGAGAATATAATGGACGAGGTACACCTGTTCGCCCGTGATAAACCGTTTTAACGACGTGTCTATTTTAATGGCTCCAACATGCTCACGCAAGAGATCATGTCTTTGGTCATCGCTAAGTACCAATAGTTTAAGCGTTTTGTGCATTATCTTCGAATGAACTTTCCAATTTCTATAGATATATTTACAGACGACTGGCCATAGTCAATACAATATTTACTTTATAACGTAAACAAAAATTGCTGATTTGTAGATTAAAAAGAAATCAGCTTTTACTTATTACTTGCGTATAAGCAACTATTGACGTTTTATAGATCCTAATGCGATCAGTAGAAATATTTTAATTCGTAAGACTATCTAATTGCACGATTATTAACAATAACATCGTTTAAGCATTTATGAGAAACTAAAAAGCGCAAGAATGGATGCAACGGAGTACACAAAGCTGTACAAAATATCCAAAATGTAGCACTTGTTGCAACGTTAGCCTCTGCTAGTGGCATTGGAAGGTTAAAAATCTGCATGAACCCTACAGTCTGTGATTCACGAATTGGTTTGTTATCCAAATTACTATTTTGCAGAATAGAGTTCGAAATCAACCCTAATCTCTCTAAACTCTACATAAAATCTAATCTGAAAATCAAAAGACTCGAGAGATACATTTTCGCAAAATATGAAAAATAATCTGAAGAGTCTTCGTTGCGAGACAAGAAGCGAGAACGATCAATCACGAGGGTAACAGAAATTAACATTCCTTCCGGGAACATCTTCAACGAGCTGCCTTTCGAAAGAATTTTCCTCTTGACCGAATAACTGAACGAAGCCGGCTCGATTTCGTCTTTTTAAAGTATCCGAAAGTCAGTGGGCTGCTTTCTTTCTTCTGTCTTAGGGACGATTATTCGTGCGGACACACAGATTAGCCTGTTGGTTTGTGGATCGTGGCTCCAAGGGGATCAACCCCAAGGATTAGCTCCCGGTGTGGATGAAGAGATTATTTTGCGGAGATAAGCCAGGATCGCTTGTCGGATGACCAGGATCGGTGAAACCGAGTATCACTGGATCGTCTGAATGGGATATTGGAACTTAAAGCTAATCGTATCGCGTGACAGGGAAAAGTCGAATTGTTTGGAAATAGACCAGGCAATCTTCTTAAATAATTGACAGGCTCGTAACGAAAGGGATCCACGTTTCTGTCCAATATGTTCCGCTTTTAATAAACTAAACATTCATTATGTCGCATAATTCCTATAAGTACGTATATTTGTCGTTATATCGCGGACCAAGCGTGTCTCATTAAATTATAATAAACTAATAAATTATAATAGAATACAACGATTAAATTATGACAAGAAGACAAGGTTTTTCTAGAACCGAGTAATTTTCATGCTACAGCAAGTCGAAAAATATATATAGAAAAATATACGACAGAAATCCGCTCAATTTTCCTATTCCCTTCTCTCGTTATTTCTAAGGCAGCAGGAAATCTAAAAATTCTATCGTGTCTTAAATATCAATTAAATCTGTCCGAAATACTTCGTGCTAACGGTACCTATTTTCCTCATTTACCGAAGCTGCCATTTTACAAGCACGGAAACCAAGCTACGAATTAAAACAATTTCTACAATTTTTAATATCTCACGAGCTAATGTTTTCAATATCTCGATTCGTGAGAATGCAGGTCGAAAACACGAATTACGGTGCAGCCAGTAAATATCGGACGAGATCACACGATCTTATCCAAGAGACGTGGCATTTTCCCAATTTTACGACTAATAACCGGATGAACGAGAGAAGCGAAACGCTGGTAAACACGTGGAACACCGGCAGCATCGTGCTTATTCCCTCTGGAATAAATAATCCTCGTGGAATAAATAGGAATATGCTCGATATGCAGGAAGTCCTTTGCGCGTCCGTCCATCGGACGAATCTTTCGTCGCTTCCGGCGCGCCGCTGACAAATGGATCGACCATTTCCTCGGGTACAGAACCTGAGGGGGGTGGGGCCACGATTAACGAACGTCGACAGAAAATTAAATGACGCTAATAACCATTACAATACACGGCCACGTCGCCCCGTATCAACGCTACCGACGTTCCCACGTAGCCCTCCGCCATGATAATTGCTGAAGTCGCACAAAGAGCAGCGGATCGATGAATCGCTGCGACGATAATAATCAGGCCGCTCCGATTCGTAGAGACGTTCCAGCAAGTCGAAGCTTCTGTAAAAATCGCCGGCAAGTATTCTACGATCAGATTGTGCATTTTTATGTCAATTTATATTTTTTATGCATATTTATTTATACTTTTGCGTATAGTATCGATTTGAAAGTAGTTCCATCTGTTATCGAAGAGTTTTCCAATGTATGGTAAGTTGTTTGAAAAGGAACTGCCGTGGAACACGAAAGAGACTGTAACAACTGTATTTCTAGAATGTACGCGATTTGTAATTATTATAAATTTGCAATAGCGAAACGTGAATTGTATCAACATCAACTTAATAATGGCAAAGGTTGTCCGAAAAGTTTCTTTCGTTTTATGAGGAAATAATAGACGCACGTTTTTCGTTTTATATCATTTTGTCGAATTACGTACGATCGATTTTGTTCTGTTGAGATAAACACCGCGACATTTCACAGACTTCGTTTCACGTTTCTATGGAGGTGCATTGTTGTAAACAGGTTTGCGAAAGAAAGACATTTTTCGGACAACCTAAGTTTCACGGAGATAGGCAAAATAAAAATGAGTATCCTCGATATAAAATAACGCCTTGCCATAATGTTCCACGATCTAAGAAGTTCTCTGAACCATTAATTAGCAGTTAAATTATTTACGATGACAATGGTTTTGCAACGGAAGAAGCAGGCTTATCATTTCTCAGGGAAGATTCTGGAAAACGCCGATCCAACCCCATCTTCGGAAAAACCTGAAAGTGATTAGGGTGTGACTTCGTTTCCGAATTTCTCGCCAGGACACCGTGGCTCCCCATAGCAACCCCCTGTAGCGCGGCAGGTTAAATGGCCGGTGCAAAAAAGTCATAAAATAAGTTATAATTTGGCGCAGTCGGCGTCGCGATGCTCAATGTCCTGTATGATCACCGCCCTCTCACTCGACTGAACTTTACCCCCTCGCTTTCTGCGACAGAATTGAGATGACTACACCACCTCTACACGATCGTCCCTGTTTCCCGAACGCGGCTGGTCGTTCCGAGTCTTCCCTCGCAGTTCGTTTTATCTTTTCTTTCCTTTTCCTTCTTTTGCTTAGCCACCGCCTCTTTTCTCGCAATTCCTCGATATTTTCGCGTGGCGCGTTTCTGCACCACGGAAGACGCCCTATCCAATTCCAGATTAATTGCAGGATCCAGCGGGGAGGTCAAGGATCAACGAAGAGCGAAAGAGGGATGGAAAACATGGGGTTGTTCGTGTTACCGCGGGGAGAACGCGTGGCGAGTCGATGACGATACCACTCGCTCGGGCTGACAATAATTTGGTCACGCTGGTTTGTCGTTGTTTTATTGCTGCTCCAAGAAGATGGTTTCGGATTCGACGATATTTTTATCGATGCCGGCAGCGATGGTTAAATTAATTTCGTTCGCTGTAGCGTTGTGGATTTATTGCGCGAGCGAGTCACAAATAGATATCGGACAAAGGAAATATTTATTTCGATGTGCAGTTTTTCAGAAATTTCACGTTCCATCAATAACTTCAATTCCTCCAAAATTTGTAATATTTAATCGACCAGTCGTGTTTTTTCTAGCAATTAATTTCCAATTGATAGCTTTATTAGCACTGGCAGTAGATACGGTGCTTAAGCGAATCGTACAATATTCGCGAACGTAGAATACAAATTACAAATAAACGTTCAGATTACAATGAAATATATCAACTGTCAAAAACTCTATGAATTCCCCGTGCCACTCGATACTGGACGCTCAAAATGTGTAAATAAGGCAGAATTAATGACAGTTTAACGAATCATTTCGTACGGAAAAATTATTATTACGAAAGAAAGGTTCAAGAATAGCGAGTGCGCCGTCTTATAAATCGACGATACGAGAAAGATCCTTGAGAAAATATTGCTAACAACTTTTTAATGGAAGCTTAAAGGGGTCTAGGCTCGCGAGATCCCCATAAACGACTAAACGACCAGCTGGTTGCCGCGATAATGAATTAATAATAGGCCCGGGCCGATTGTAAAGAGGGAAGTGATAAAACATAAAAAATTAACATTGTCCAGCGCGTGACGAACGACGATCGCGTGTTGATAAGAATCGTACGCGAAACTCCAATTGTTTCTTCGCTCTTTTACGCGGCGCCCGTAGTTCGTACTCGTGACAGCTTATGTCACAAACGCGGACACCATGACGGGGCGACGTTGAATACCACGTACACACACGATTAAAAGAGGAAATTGCAACGACACGGTGGCTTGGTAAAAGAAAAAAAGAAAAGAGAATATAATTCGATCCCTTCCTCGCGTTTTTTATTCGACGACGCTTATCTCAGTTTAATTGAACCTTTTAATATTCAGCAGGCCTGAAAACACGACTCCTCCAATTGTGCAATATAACAGGTTAAACGCGGGCGTCGAATAAAATGCGAGCAACATGGAACCATGATTTCTCGAATAAGCCACCTGGCGCGATTACCTGCTATGCAATTATCAAAGCGGCGGCTTAAAGATTGCATGAGTAATAAGATAAGCGGTGTGACCGAATTAAATGCCTTTATAAGGAAATATGCGAGGTACGGCTGTTACTAAATCAAACTAGCGCCTTACGTTCAAGTGAAATTAATTAGCCATTCCGCTGTAAAGTAGAATTAACCACGCCCAATCTACATCAGACGCTCTACATCCTGAGAAAGGGGAAAAGGAACAAAGAGGAAAAGAAAAGGAAAGAAAAACGAACCACACAAAAATACTCAATTGACTTAATTTGCTGTATAAATTCAGCCTGTGGGCCATTGGAAAAATATCCATATTAGCACACCTTCCGTCTACGTGAAATTAATTAGCCGTTTGCCGCAAAGTAGATTCAGCCACGCCCAGTCTAAATCAGACGTTCTACATCGTTAGGAAAGAAAAAAAGGAAGAGAAAGAGAAGCTGGGCAGTGAAAGAAAAGCAAACGACGTAAACACGTTGTGTTATATCGATAGAACAAATCACGAATTACATCAGAGATGAATATACAGGAAAGGAAATATCAATTCTGATGTACGATTTTTCAGAAATACCATATTCGGCGATATTATGTGCAGGAAAAGAGAATCCTGCCAGAAAAGACTATAACTAAATTGTGGATTTTTATGCATTTATCAAAATACACAGAATAATACGCAAAAATATGTGAAATACCCAAAGTATAACGCCCATTGCAATATCTAATAGGTCAAACAAATTTCTGTTCAGGTACCATTTCTTTAATTGCCTGTAGAAAAGTATGAATTTGCATAAATATCCGTAATCTGGTAACAACGTTGTAACCTTACTTCAGGCGAAACAATGTCTCGGCATTGACCATGGTGGTAAAAGGGAGAAAAACGCTTGTCCCCTAAACGTCTTCGCGAAATCTGCGGAACAAGGCACCACGCTGCGAACGCACGTCCTGTTTTATGACTATCTCCTCGTGGAAACTAAACTTATTACACGGCGGGGGGTGGCGACTTGGTTTCCACCCCTTCCATCCTAAAAGGGAGGCTTTTTATTAAATCACACGTCTCGCGTGTTCCTCGCCGACCGATTAATTTACCATGACGCTTCCTTTTGTGGCGTCAGACCGAACTTATCCATATTTCATACCGACCCACCCCTCACCTTGTATTTTCACTTTCCTCGGCGCGTCTTTCGTTGGAACACGCGCAATATTTGATAGGTCCTCGACTATAGCGCTATTTTATGGCATTCTTGATCGCTCACCCTCGTAACACGTGTTTCAAGCATTCCGTAACTCTACAAATTGTGGCTTGCGAGCTGCTTACGAATTTCCGAAATTGTTCCTGCAATCCTCAAACGCGTATATGTTACCTTATTCGATTTAACAATACTTTGTATTATAAAATGTATAATATATAGTATATAATATAGTGTATATATATTGTATACATATATAGAGGGTTCTACGAATCGATCTAAGTTTAACAACGGTTTATTGGCATCAAATTCAAAAAGATAAAGAATTTATCGACGTATCAAAAGCGCCATCTTCTCATAATAAAAATATATGCAGCCATTTAAGGAATCCTAACGCTTCCGAAATTCTCTTTTGCATCAGTAAATGGATTCTTGTTAAACTATCGAATTTAATTTAAATATTGTGGCCACTCATTCACAAGCCAACACACACACACACAAACGTTAAAAACACATACATACGAATATTCAGAATCTTTGATATATTATTTCTATTACGACAAGCTTTGACCACTAATTGTTCCACAGAGTGTAATGGATGTTTACATAAATTCGTATTTTCGTGAGAATAATTAAGAAAATGGTATCCAAATCGAGAAGCTGTCACGCCTGCTAAATATTCCAACGAATGCCTCCAATCGTGATATTTTATATATTTCTGCATATTACGCGTATTTCGAAAACTTTGCATTAATCTGTACGAATATGTGGAAATGAATTTTCAGAAGTAAAGCGAAAAAGGTAACGCGAATTTGATGGTTACATGAATATATTGTGACAAAGGGAATTAAATGTTTATCCTTACGTCAGTTCTAGACGCATTTCTGTCGGCGTACACTAATAGAATCATTTATCGTCGACGAACCTTTTGTCGAGGTCGAAGAAACACAGACAAGGGTGGTTCCGAGCAAAAGGGGGTGGCGAAAGGAGTTCCAGAGTCCTGCAAGGGACGGCTAATTCCACCGTGATCGCATCTGATCGATGTCCCTCGACTGCCCTCGTCGAGAAGTTATTGTCCTTCGTGCTCCTTCCAGTCCTGCCCACGCCTTCCACTCTTCTACCTTCTGTACCTATGCTTCGATGGAATTTTTCAAGCTGCTACGATATCACCGAGCACGAACAAATCGAAAATTTCCACGAAATCAAATTTTATACTTCGTGATTCCCCTGTTCGAAACTCAGATTCTTTCGTTACAGATTCTATGTGTAACGTCTTTGACGTTTACGATACGGGCGTTCTAAAATCTTGGACCAATGTTTCATAACTTTACAACGTTGTGCCTTTCCAACAATCTACTTTTCCAAAATCCTAGCGGTTCTAACTGAAATATAGAATGCAATTCCAATTCTTGAAATTTGTAACAGATTCTGACATTTTATATTTTAGAGACTCGCGTCCTGATCTTGGAATCGTACGTTTCAAATTAGACATCATTGCCGGATATCGAACTTTTCCGAAATCCACAGCGAAGAAATCGCAGACGTTTCTATCGAGGTTCCAACATTTTGTATTTTCGGGTACTATGTCTTGGAATCTTAGAACGGTATTTTACAACTTGTCAATTTTGTATTTGAGAATTTTACGATTATACTTCGAACTGCAAGCCGCCTTGGGAAATTTCATTTTTCCAAGATCCGGTCAGATCAAACTACAGACACTTTTATAGCCAGTTCGTTCGATCTCCAAGCTATGGACTAAAGAAACGTATTTGATATTTTAGAGTTTAGGGTATTGCGTCTCTAAATGTTAGAATGTTACATATCTTTCGAGCGAAAATTCTACTGTTGCAAAATCCAAACGAGCCAAACTACAGACGCGTTTTACGCTCCGTGTAAATCACTTTTCTTCGATCTTGCAGACACGAGGGACGAAATTCGAGGTCTTCGACTTTAACAAGTCCCGGAAAAGTATGCAATCGAGGACAAAACATATGCATCTCGTAGGAGCTGGCACATGGACAGTTTCCCCGGTCCCCAGCCAGCATGATTCTTTTATTTTACTTTCTGCCGTGCTCCTGGACACGACGTGCTCGATTTTCGACCCTCCAGCTCCCGAGGAAACAAAGAGGAAAAGTCTCTGTCCCTGGGTAAAAAGGGAGCGACAGAGAGTGCGAGAAGGAAGATAGAAGAGAACATAGGACCGTTCTAGCGGACGAAGAAGGTCGCATATGGTATCCTCCACCCCCGAAAGTTTCGTACTTGGGGCAAAGAGGAGAGGGTGGTGGCTATCTACGCCTGTCCCCCTCGACTCTGACCCTTTTATCTTATCTCATGGCCGATAGATAAGCACCGGCGATAAAGCTG
Organism: Bombus terrestris; assembly: GCF_910591885.1. Taxonomy (NCBI): domain Eukaryota; kingdom Metazoa; phylum Arthropoda; class Insecta; order Hymenoptera; family Apidae; genus Bombus; species Bombus terrestris. Next base: position 4,210,425 of record NC_063276.1, read on the forward strand.
CCGGACGAAATGAAGGCACCGTTGGCGTGGATGCAGTCGCCATTCCTTAATTAAGTCCCGACGACCGTTTATTCGGTTTATTGGCTTGTTTGCCGCGTGCCTTTCCCTCGGTGACGAAGATGCTGCCGGGAATACAGCGACGTTACGTTCGTTTATGGAATTGTTTCTTTCTCTCGTGTCTCTTCCTCGCGTTATTCTTCTTCGTGTTCGTCTTCTGGGGGAAAAAATTGGTGTAAAGGGAGATAGATACAGCAACTGATGAAAGAATGTTTAATGTTGATAACTTGCGAAGTAAAACTTTTTTATCATATTCGTAACAGTCGCTTATCCTGTCACGTATATTATATTTATTCGTCGCTGTTATTAGATGTAAACCCATTTTGTTTTTCTGTGCTTCTTATTTTATACACTTTCTTTTGTTCGCTACTGTATACTTTAGCTTTCCAGAAAGCAAATTGCTCAGCTCTATCTTTCATAAACTTCTCAGTACCTAATCTAATTAATAGATTGCGGCTATTAAAAATAGAATCTAGTTAGAGAATAGTTTTAATTATTAGATATTACAACGAGTACTCTACTTTGAAGAGTTTATGTATCCTTGCGTATTATGCGTATCGTGTGTATTTTTGTACGCGTAAAAATGTGCAGTCCAGTGAATAGGAAATTATTTACTTCCACGAGATCATTCGTTGCAAGAAAATGACATAAACGAATTCCAAGAGCATTCTAGAGAAATTGTAACATTCCACATACTGTTCTTTACTCTTCGATTATAGAGTTGATTAACGAATAGCCTCCGAGCTTATTTTACAGAGGACAGAATGAAAGAGAAGTCGTTGCTAATCGAATGTCTAAAACTATCGACAAAGATGAAAATTAGGAACTGTATATAGATAAAAGTTGAAGGTAAGAAATGTATATTAATCGTTCTTAAAATAGAATCTCACCGTCAATGTCTAGAAATTCTTACGTATTTCGATCATCGACCAGCAGGAAAATAAAAATTAGAAACGCAGCGACGGAGAGTATATAGGCGAACGTTGAAAGAGATACGAGATAGAGAGCAGGATAGGCGGAGAGCAGAGAAGAGAGCACATTACGTATTCCTCCGGCATCCCTCTTGATCTCCCCGCATTTTTATTGCACTTGCTGCTGGTAAGAATATGTTTTATTTATATTTCATATTTCTTTCTCTGTCTTCCACTGGCCGGTTTCGTGACCACCACGAGAAAGACCGATTCCCGGGATTCGCACAGGGTGACCACGGGATACCAGCGAGATCGACAGGGGGATCTTTCCCGCTCTTTCATATTTCTGTTCCCTCTTTTCCTTTCCTTCTTTTTTCTTTTTCCTTCCCACCGTACCCCGTAATTTCGCCTCAGCTTTCGATTCACGTGCCCATTCCACCAACCCGAACCCTGAAATCAGGCATATCTTCGTGGAAAGCTTTTGTCCAAAAGGTATCTCGCCGTTTCGAACGAGTCGCACGCATTGATAGGAATTGGAGAGAGGGCGCTGCTTTGACCCAGATCATTCGATGGGATCACGCGACAACCCTCACCCCCGTGTTTCGCTTGATTAATTGAACACCGTGAACGGTACTCGTGTTAATTCGTCGGAGTACTCCCCGCTTGTTATTACAACGCGGACATTATTTACCAGCCTGTGTTTGTTCGGCCACGGATTGTTGAAAAACAGGCCGGTAAATTGGAAAATTTGTGTAAAATTTGTGCCAGCCGCTCGCCATTCATCGCACAGTATCGCAGCTACGTGCGTTTTTCATGCTTGTATTGGGTAATTGTTTTATGGAGATCGCAATTGTAGGCTCGATACTTAGGCAGTATCGCGAGAAGCGGGAAGGGAGTGGAGCTTCATCGACGCGTTGCGCGATTGGCGGCGGATTGTTGAAAAAACAGATGGAAAAATTGGAAGATTCGATTATTCGTTCGTTGTATTACATTAGAGCCGTATTGCGTGCGTTTTTTGGTATTTATATCGGTGAATTGTTTGATGCAGATTTACAATCTGGCCAGATACTTTGGCAATCGGAAAAAGAGTTGAGTTTCATCGATGCATTGCGCAATTAGCGAATTGTTGAAAAACAAGCCGACAGATTGGAAGATTTGTATAAAATTTGCGGCAGATACTCGTGATTCATCGTGCTGTACATGTTACAGCTATATGTGTTTTTTTGTTTTATGTTTATATTGTTTGATCGTTTTATGGATATTTAGGCTGTTTCATGGGAAACGGAAAAAGAGTTGAGTTTCATCGACGTGTCACACAGTCGGCGGCGCGTAAACCCGGCCGAGGACTCTTTGTAACTTTTCGGGAGGGGTGTTACACGCAATTTGCCACACTTTCCTATAGTAATGACTTCCTCGGCCCCTTCGGCGTATTTTATGGATATCACACTGGCTGTGCATAACTTACAGCCCAGTGGACGAACACGATGCTCACCCTCGTTGAGCGTGAAGCGACCAGACGCCGGGAACCAAGAAGTAAATCACGTCTGTTGATCGTAAAACCGAAATGTTGAAGACTCGGCACGCGTTTATGGCTCGTATATTGCGTATTCGATATAGTCACGTATTATTAATCCGCACATCTTTGATTCTGCTTCCTATCAATAAAATAAGAAATTCTAAACTTCACGTTTGTTCAGTCGCGTCGATATCTAATTTAACGATTATATTTATATTTTTAATAAACTGATGAAAAGAAACTAGAATGATACTAAATGTTACGTGAACCAGTAATCACATATATTTGTTAAGCAGAGGAATAAATCATTATTCCATTTTATGTATGAATAATAATAAAATCAACTAATTTGCTCTAATTCGTTGGTTTCAAAAATTAAATTGTCATTGGTGTATAAAATAAGTAATGAAATAACAAATGTGCACATACATTATTTATTATTTAAGTTTTTTAGTTTTATTAGCAATTTACTAACTTTTTTAAAATATCTTTGAGGAAGCTACTTCATTCGATCTATTCTTCGAAGCTATTGTAACTGAGATCTCGTGTACCAATGATTCTCTTACATTTGCTCACCTAATTCGTTCCACGGATGCTGTAAGCGATTTGAAAGTAGGATTTGAAATGATCAAGGAACCGGCGATACATGCTTTTCATCTACACATTTTTCGACTACCTACCAGAGACAGCGAAGTGAATCGAGAGTTATGAGAGAAACGTATTCCTCCCATGCAACGTGTTATCATTAAGATATACATCATAACCGTGTGAAAACGCAAGGATTCCTCGGCGAGGATCATTCGAGTAAAAGTACGTGAGCTGAAAATGCTCTCTACAGTCTGAGTAATTTCATTGCATATACGTGACACGGTCTCTCTCAGACGTTCTACGTTTGTGATATGGAAACATGAACGCGTACACGTTCAATTCATGTCCGTACGGACGTACGTACACTGGTTCGTAAAAGTATTCGAAACAATTTAGCATAAAAAATTTTACAGATATACTATGTGTGTTGTACGAAACTTTCTGAAATTTCATTACGTTCATTGCAAATGTATATTCAGTAAAAAGTTACTATACATCATGAACATCAGTCTTAAGCATATAATAAATGTTAAATACGGTCCCGCTGAAAACTAAGATTTATTAATATAATGGATAATTGACTGCTTAAATATTTGTATAACCTCCGAGACACATATACGACTACCTGTACTAAATATTTTCTAATTTCTTAAATTAATTTTGTGATTTCGAAATGCGGAAATTCGACACGCAATAATATTCACAAAAGGTTTACCTGTAATATTTAATCCTAATGTTCGAATACTTTCACGAACCTGTGTACAACGATTTTGATTATTCTATGCAACGTTCACGATTCAATTTTATAGCGTTGAAGCTTAGGTAACGAAAATAATCCCATGTTGCTATAAATGTTCAAATATTTCCGTGTGCCACAGTACATAAGTACACGTGAAAGTCGTGTATCCAGTCGCGCGTGGGAATTTTGGATAATTTGATAAGGATTCATGTCAGCTTGAGATGCTTCTCTTCTCATGGACAGAGTGAGATTCCTTATTCAAGTCGCACACGCGCCGGATGGCTTTTAAATTCTGTGGCCCCCTTTGATGGGGACCGCTTTCGAAACTGCGGGACACAACAGCCACGTAAATCAGAAGTTTGATCCGTTGGACCAGCCAGGAGGCATAAATCACACGCGGAAATTATATTCCTTTTACCTTTCTCTCCTTTTTGCCCGCGTCTTTCTGTCAGGAAGAGACGTATCTTGTTTATGAAGGTCACCGAACAACATCGGAATTAAGACTCCGAGGGGCTACGCGTTTCACCTGTCTAATCCTGTTCGCTTCAGAAATTATGTTTCCGCGGCGAGATTCGTGTGGAATAATGTCCCGTATATTTAGTCGACGCTGATGGCAGGATTCCTTTATATGTTATGAAAGCGAATTACCGCAAGATACACAACGTCTTCCTAGGTTAAATTTGGCTTTTTTGAAAAAATACTGCGCGTAATGTTTAAATGAGTCATATATTGGTCAAAGTAGTAGAGATTATCGAAATTTTAATGCCGAAGCACTTGGTTCTTGGTTATCTTATATAATTTCATCAATTTTCTCTATTTTTTGTTTTATGAGGATATCGATTTAATAAATAAGCGGCTCAAATAATATGAATTTCAAAAATGAAAATGAAAGAGAACATTTCTTCTATCGTGTCGCATATCTATGAAATGATACGCAGCATAATATAATTATTTTCCGGTAATTTTTTCTATAAAGTATGTTTATAACGATGTGTAATTGTATTTTAGAAAATAAATTGTAAGGCTACCTTTTTCCACGAAAGACATTCAAAATTCAAATATCGTGCACGTGATACTTTAGTCACGTGACTGTTCAAAAACTTGACATCTATCAGTCTTGCAGAGTTATATTTCTCACGTTTAATTTATACTTTCATAGTTCCATTCGTTGTAACACGCAACCGTATTTATGAATTTCTTTGAAAATGTAATTTAAATATCGCGCGTAATGTGAATAACATAAACTATCGCGTTTCAAAGGATAAATAAAGACGCGGGAAACACGTGTGACGTGTGGTCATAATCACCAGATGATTCTTTCCACTTTAATCAATTTTAATCGATGCTTGTGATTTATGTGATTAGTGCAGTGATCGTGTTCATCATCTACACGGGAGTCAAATTAAAAGTAGAAGAGTGGTTTGAAGAAACAAAGTATGTAACTGTACACGTGATAGTATATGATTTTTGAGGTTATATTAGCTTGTTGCTCTGTTTGCTCAGATTTTTGCATTCATTTTGTATGACATTTTATGAATATCATTGAAAAGACTTCACAGTGATGCAGTAATTGTTAAAAAAATTCTTAAGTTACAAGACATTTTTAAAATATTATACATTTTTGTATTTCAAGATACTTGTTTAAGTATCATTCGTTGTTTGATGATTCTAGCTTATTGTGCATATTTTTGTTCATAGAATGAGTAGATTACGTCTGAAAAGAGATAATTCAACTTATGAAAGATCCCAGGTTGAAAGGTTATGTCCAGAAAGCCCAAATAATATCGAGATATCTTCTGATGAAAGTGATATCGTGCTAACTAATGAAATAATAGAAAGTGAAAAGGATTCTTCAGACCCATCGATAATAGATACAAGTTATGACGAAGAGACACTATCTAAATTTGAAAAATCTACAGATAGTATAAAATCAGATGAAGATATTAAAGAACTTACGTACAACACGAGTTCAAAATCCAAGACTTCCATGTTTAACTGGAACCAACAAGGTCCAAGTCCAAAAAAAAGAAACATGCACGATCACAATGATTCCAATTCTTCTGATGATTTCAACTCAAAACCAACATGGTTTAAAAAAATACAGAATGCAAAGAAACACAAAGGTAGTCACATTAAACAAACCAAAATAAAAAATGAACCAGACGATAAACAGAAAGAAGAAACTGTGGCTCAAGTGAATATACAACACGAGCAAATGATATCTGGAATTAAAGTGAAGCTTCCTGTGAAGCCTTACTCGTGTCAGGTGGCTGTAATGAATCAGGTAAGAATTTTTATAATTTAAGTATCTAATTGAAGAGATGGAATATTGCTATAATGATTTATTAATAGTAACTAATAATTGTACTTTTACAGCTCATACAAGGTTGTATAAAACAGGAAAATTGCCTTCTGGAGAGTCCAACAGGAAGTGGGAAAACTTTGGCTCTTCTTTGTGGTGTCCTGGCATGGCATGATCATCATGTTGGTGAGTTTAATTAATTTTTAATTAGTTATAAATTATATACACAATAATGTTATATTATTACATAATTATATATATTATGTAATATAATATATATTGTATTATTACATTGTTATATATAAATTATATACATCAACATATTACAAATTTTCAATGTCTTATGAGACGATAGAAAAAATGAACTTACATGTATCGACTACGGAACCTCTCTATTTACGGTCACGGTGTTGATAATGTTTGCAAACTCTCTCCCGTATCTCAAAGTCATCGAAACAGTTTTGTAAATTAAGCCTGTCTTCTCGCGTCATGTCTTTGTTCTATTTTACCGATAACTCGTCGTATTTCGTATTTACTTTTCGCAATAACTTCCTGATAATCGGTTATTAGATCGAAATCGCGTTCGATCGAAAACGTTTCACCCCATTGCGACAGATTTTCGAGTGTTGTACAAATTTCAAACTTGAACACTGCTGTCTGCTTTACTTTATTAAAGTTTCGTCGAGTTTCGCTCGAAAGTTCAGAAAGTCTCGCAGACAATTTCTTAACGCGTCAGTACAACAAACGACGTGCTCTGTCTCGCGGGAGATGCATAATGTTCCACGTCGCGCCACGTCTTCGTCGTTTAAATTGGCCGGCTCGTCGCTGCTCGAGTTCGTGAACTTTTCGGGAACTTGTTACTGTCGTGAACGGTCTCGAGAAATGATTGGAAAATTAACCATCTATTTAGAATAAACATGTAGTAGCTTTTACATGTTTGATGCAAGGTCGACTTCCATGGAAAAACGTGGTGAGTAAATACTTGCATTCAAAAATTCATTTACATATATTTATTTAATATTAAGATTTTATTTATGAATTAGAATGTAGAAAGTTAGAAATCTGGAGTTGGAGCTTTCTGATTATTGTACATACTTTCTTTCATACGAAATATGGTAATTCTACACCATAATTTAAGTTTCTATCCTAGGAAACCATGTTTTATTTAGAATTAAAAGTTAATGCAGTGAAATAATAGGAATCCAGATATTTTCTCATTCTAATACATACTAAATACTCGTAGGTAGAAAAAAGAAAAATTTGCTTATTTTAGTCGTTAATCTTTATAAATCTATATAATGTTCATTTGTATTATTATCTTTTTATTATGTTGTCTTTTACCCTAAACAAGTTTGATACATCGAACAGACGAAAGAAAAATTTGTGCGTTGTCAGTTTCAATCTTCCTCTCCAATTCTCAATTTCCAATACGAGATACAACAGAATCAATTTTCTCGTTCAATAAAATAAAGAATCGCCAGCGTAGACTTAAAAATCAAACAAGACTTTTTATATTAAGAGGTTGAATTTCCAATACAGGAAATAAAAAAAGAAAGTATCAATTTTCTACAGTAGTCGTTACCTCCGATAAAATAAAGAGTCGCCAAGATATAATTAAAACCTCACTCGAAATCGCTCGAAGCAGGAATTTATGTGGCGTGCGGAAAGTACGAAGCGTGTAATCAAGGACTTTAGCAGCACGAGAAGGAGAACGTTTAAGAAGTTCCGTGGTGGAAGTCGGGGTGAACCGGCTGTCAGCTTGTCCTCCGGCTGTCCTATTAATTTAAATTATTCGACCATTTCGGTTAGCCCTTACGTTAGCCGGATTCCGTGCTTGTTTTCACAGTGCATGCCGCTAATTGGTCGGGATTCGCGCAATTTCTAAACAATTAGAATCGAGATTGGATGTCGCAATCGCCTCGTCCTTACCGGTACCAGCTCGCGAAAGGACGACGACGCGTCCTTTCCGCGTAGTTTCGCGTCTGCGTTTTACCATTCGGTTATTATTTCGCATTTGCATAATTGCCTGACTACTTTACTTTGTCGCGGTAGTTTTCTCCACTGTGGAAACTATCGTTGGCGGTTGATTTAGGGGCATGAAATGGCAGCGTTGCTAAAATTAGAGGTATACCAAAGGACGAAAAATTACGAGCATTTGGAATTTCCAATGTTTCGTGTCATGTTACTTCGTGAAGCTAATTTTGGCTGTTCGATGTAATAAACGTAAAATTTGGCAATAGAGGAAAGTAATGATCCAAGTTTCTTCTGTAATTCGTGGACTGAGGATGCTCGTGCGTGTGTAGGAAGTTTAGGTGTGCGAAAGCGTACAGGACAGATATACATTCTGTGTAAATTTAATTATTCGACTTTGCATACTTCAAATTTATTGTATATCTTATACATTAGACTTTATGTTTGTATCACAGTAATAGTATAATTATATTGTATAAGAGTTATTGTTAATATAGAACGAGTACTAACTCGTTATAATATTTAGAAGATAAAATAAATGTCAATATATCTATCCCATTTTCTTATTTGCATTTATAGAAATGTGAATTCGCATAAATATTCACAGACTATTAAATCGTGACACGATGACTCTGAAACGTTTTTTTGCGTTGAGATTCTTCGATGGTTGTGTAATATTTCGCAACAATGTGAATCATAGAATTAATAGTGCATAATATGAAAATCATCTTTCATGCGTTTTTCCAAGGAATAAATATGACGCGAGAATTGTATCTAAAATTGATCGTCGAAGAGAACAATCTGAGATTCGTAAACGTTTTATCTGATGCTTCTTACGGTTCGAGGAGAGGAAAAATGAGCGTTCTCTATCGACAATCGCGTCATTTCTTATCTGGCAGGAGAGTCGCGACGCAGACGGGCCATTGTCTCTCTGAAAATTCTTTGGGGGTGGAGTTAGGTTCGAGAGTCGGGCCCGATGATTCACAAACTCTTCAGGGGGTTACGTATCATAGCTCGTGATCTTAATATTCGACCGGATACCGAATGGAGACTATAACTTCGCTTCTTCTTTCTTCTATTCGTGATATCTATCGCCGAATTGCGTAGGAGCTTCTGATAAGCTCTGAACGATTTATTTATTAAATATTAATTAGTGAAATTGAGGATCTTAATACTGAAATATTAATGCAATTAAAGTAACAAGTCTTTGATACTAGCATCATCAGAGTGATGAAAGTGACATCAATAATTTTATAGATTCCTACCATTCTGTATTTTTGGAAACTTAAACGATTTTTTTATAAAATATATAAATAATGTTTTAGTTTATTTTTCTCCTTGCATTACACATCTTAATTGTCCGTAGTTTCAGTATTAAAAAAATGTTATTCGAGATTTGGCTGATTTTTTGTCACGCTTCTTGCGTTATATATTTTGTCACATATTTTTCACTTTAGTTTCTTTGATACAAATTTCGTATTTTAGTCGTCCGTAATTCTCTGTGGAAAAAATACCTAATTTGTATAAGTTTCATATAATTTATGTAACAAAAAGATTGACTTTCTCTGCCACATTAATCGTCGATGACAAATTTCTGCATTTTCACGAGGGATAAAATTTTGTTCATCCACGATGAGAAACACAGTGCACTGTGTATTTTCCCATTGAAAACGTCGAAGGAGCAATTGGAACAAGTCAGGAAGCGCATCGTTCCGCTTCCGAAATCACGGATGGAACCTCCCCGGGTTTCCTCCTCCGCCTTCTCTTCCTTCTCTCGTGACAACGTCCTCGTGAATCTGGAATTATCGAGCACGTGAAACCCCTTTCCGCTTGGCGGATCGAATGTGTCCTAGCGTGGAGGAAGGAAATCCTGGGATTAATTGGTACCTTTCTGATGCTAGCGTATCATCGTTGCCAGCAGTTTCCCTCGCGTTTCCACGCTATGTCGCGTTGCCAGGGGAAAATCGTGCAAGGTGTTACGTACTCGTTTCAATCAGAAAATAACTGAATCTTTGATCTCTGGATTGGAAGATAATAGTAGTAACATAGGAAGATAATACAGATTAGATATATTACATAATAGGACGATTTTATTCTTCGGTAATTTTTAAATTAAACAATTTTTGTTAATTTCTCTATTATGGGTCGTTTTTTCGATATTTAACATTAATTGTGAGAAATCTTTGAGAACATACGTTATACAGGACGTCACGAAATACGTGGTAGATATTTATAGGGTATATTGTAGATATTAAAACGATGAACAAAATTTGCATATAAAAACGTGCGGTGATTCGACAGGAATAAGGATGATGAAGATTATCATTGCTTAATATTAATCAATGTAAAATCTGACAGAATTTCTTCTCTTTTCCTACTATATTAATATAACAGATAATAGATTGTTTAATTAATCCGCATGAAATATATGTAATTAATATTAAATACACCTTGTGTTTCTAATTCCTGTGTATGTATATTGCCAGATGTGTTTCACATTTTACCAATATAATCACGATAGTCGGGTCTCGTAACAGTGCCAGCGAAATTTCAAAATTGTGCAACCATAACACACTTAACGTGCTCGTAAAAAAGATGTGGAACGAGCGTTCGAATATTTTTCTACTTCATATTGAGCAAAAATTGGCTGTTTGGTGCCCTCGAACGTGATCGAAAGAGGCGCGTGCGGATCCCCGGCGGCCTACTTTGATTTCAACACTCGTGTCGCGCGACACTCGATACGCTTTGTAGTACGCATTCGTAATTAGGCGAACGAAAGAGTGTACTGCGGTGCCTCGATTAGCGTTAGTCATGACAGCCTGTCCCTGCGACTCGGCCCGGGCACGACATGCTCCTTTTTCCAGTTATAATTCCCTTGCTCCTTTAAATCTGCCACTGTCACGCTCCAGCACGGAGGTCGAGTGGTACTGCTAGCCGCCGAAACGCCGTAGACTCGTGTGCCCTCAGAGAGCGGAAATAAATCATTAGCTCCTCCAACCACTGCTAGAAAACTCTCCCTATGACGTTGGTTTAATCGATACACACGATCCACGATGACCATCGAGGTTGCGCACAGTGCGACATTTGAATGAGGATTCGGGACAAGGATGAAGAAATGCATATAATGTGCAGTTTTCCTGAAACTTGAATGACATTTTTTAGTATATTCCTACTTTCTGGCTTAGTTGAAATATTTTGAATGTTTATCTCTCTGTCTAATCACACACGCTGATATTTAAGTATAAATATTAAGTATAATCCACTTTTTCGTTAGCGTCAGGCAGGGATCATTCATTCTCTCTTTCGTTTCTTATATAGACTATTTATATCATTTTATTTATATTATATTATATATTTCCTAATATAGTCTTGAAGCAAGTCGCGATTACGAATGGATTTCACTAAAAAAATAAGGAATATACAGAAGCTTGTGAGAGAACGAGATTCTGTAAGAATGTAATACAATACCTTGTTGACATAGAATAATGAAAGTTACAGGATGGTTTGAACCGTCCTTTTTTTCGAGTTGCTCCTTAAAAAAGAAGAAAGAAATTTTTTAATTGGAAATTGAAGTTATACATATGCTTGCTGAAGTTTTGCATGTTTAAGGTGTAACTTGACTGTTTCTCAATACGATTTCGAACTAAGTTAATCCTGCTATGTTCTTTTGATCATTATTTAACCAAACGTAATCTGTTTTCGCAACGGAGACATGGTTTCTCTGGTTGTCCGGTGAGATGTGGTTTCCATAAATTAGAAATTTCCGATAGTTACACATTCGTATAGTCTTCTTAATAATTGCTCCGGAATTCATGAAAGAAGAATTGGCTTTAAGACCACTTGCAAATTGAAATATTATTCAACGATGGCAAGCAACAAAACAGTTATCAAAATGGAGCACGTAGATGAATACCAAAAATCTAAATTCCGCATATGACAGTTGCTATGCCTCTCGATCTGAATATCAATCAGTGACATCTAGAAGCTACCGAAAAATTTCGATGTCGACCACGTAGCATAGTCGTTCTTCTCCAACAAAAAAAAAAAAAAAAAGAAAAGAAAAGAAAAAAAGCAGTAATTCCATAAATGAGTCCATCTTCCCAAATTGTCAGAATCCCATATTACGATATAAAACAACGGACACGAGAAAAATCGTTGATCTCAAATAACGTGAACGTAACACGCAACAACTGGCTCTCCCATTCCCTTGGCAACAAAATGACAGAAAGTTTAGAATGAACAATTACGCGATAAATCGCTGTGTAAGGTGCGTCCTTTGGCTACGTTACAGTAAGTACAAAATTGCATAAAAATCCCAGTCTAATAATGACTACGTTCTCGATTAAATGGCAAAGTTAATAAAAAATTAACAACGAGTCTCTCTCGACCCAATCTATTGATGGGTTAAAAACCTCACGTCCACCAAACTGTAAAAGCACTCGACCAAACAACAAGCTCGCACAAGCGCATACAACAAGCGTACTCCAGTCAAACCAAAGATTTATTATCTCGTGAATTCAGCTGGTATTAGTCAGCCATCGCTAAAACCCGGCGTTCCTCGTCATTATCGAAGAATCTGCAAAGTCGAAATTGTCTCTTACCGTATAAACAGCAAATAAACGATGTTTCTGGCTTCGAGGGGATAAAGGGGTGTATCGTGAGAAGTCGTGGGGGGTATAAATTTCGAAAGTTTATCGCGGAATCGCATGCCTGCTAATGTCACTTTATTACGAGGCGCAGGTTCGTCTCGACTCGCCGTGTACGAGCTAGAGTTTCGGAATAGGCTGGCCCACGGAGAAGGGGCCATTGTATGAAAGTTGCCGAGTCGCAATAATTATCGGCGAACGGGGAATTATATATTGTGTCCCGGGCAATGTCGGCCCCGACGTCGTCGTGAATCGTCTTTGCGCCTCAGCATGCAACTCCACCGCGCGGAGTACGCTCTTCTGTGACGTTCTGACATTAATAACCCGCGGCCCGGGTCCTCCCGGGGCTTTTGTTGCGACGAAAGGTACCAACCGTGGTACCATCGTCGAGCATCGTTCCCAGAAACGAACATAATCGCTTCACCGCACTCAATCCGGCTCCTGCTGCACGAATCGTCTGTTTATACCGCTGTCTGAATTGATTTCCAAGCTTATTTGCATCTTTTGGCATGGGTTGCCAGTGGCTTCTTAAGGAATTTTAGAGATTTTGTTGAATTTTCGAAAGTTCACTGACGTTTCACAGCATTTTGCGAAAGTTTGACAAGTTTTAGGAAATTTTGTGAAAGACGAAGCTCGGCAGATATTCGACGAACTTGAGGAAATTTTGTGGGATTTTGTGGAATTTTGCGTAACTTTGTACAACTTGCTGTCAATGTTTCTAGAATCTCACGTAAATTCTGTTGAATTCTGTTGAATTTCACGAATCCCTGGGAAATTTTATGGAACTTCGTAGTACTTTATGACAGTTTGTAGAATTTTCATGTAAGTTTACAAACTCCTGTAGAATTCTGTGAACCTTCGAGCAATTTTGTAGAATTTCACTTGCACATTGTAAAATCGCAATCTTCTATCTTGCTCGATTACTACGTTACACACAGGCAATTTCAAGAATTGAATCGAACTGAAAGGATTCTGTCGCGAGCTACGAAGAACCAGCAATCTGTTCGATCATATGTTAGAATCTCCTTATCTTAAATTCTAAACTATCATTTTAGACGGTTTAGTAGAAGTTGGCAATTTTCCAACGTCCAACGAAACTTTGTGTGCGATTTCATAATTTTACATGTTGGTTAATTATCATATTTAATTTGGAGGATCGTGGCAGAACATTTGAAGTTGGCCAAAAAAGGGAGAACAAGTGCCGACGGTCTGTTCTTGGCAAAGGAAAAGGGATTTGTTCCCTTGAGGTTTTATCTATTAAAATCTAGACATCTTGAACAAGAGTCGGTAATGGAAGCGGGGCTAACAGAAACGTTGACGTTGAAACGTAGCTAAAACTAAAATCTGTTACCTTTGAAATGGAATATTTTACTGGCAGCGAAAATGTTTTTCCCCGGTTGGTTTTCAAGTTACATAGCATTTTTCACGGGATCGCGTTTCTTGATGGAGTCGCGTTTCTGAGAGAATTTTTCTCAAAAAAAGTGGAGGGAGAAAATGGTTTAAAGGGCTGCGCGGAGGTAGAATTTTTGCAGGTTTCAACTGGTGGCTCGTGAAATTTTAATGGCTCACCGGTAGATGATACCCAATCTTAAAACGAATCCCACTTTATTCCTCCTTCAAAGCCAAATCGTCTCTAATTCGTATCGATTTTTTCCTTATTTGCGTATTTTCTCTTTTTCAATATTCTGTGCGATCATTCTTTACAATACACCATACGAGGATATTTATTTTGGAATACGTCTGGATGATGCATTGTCCTTTCTGTTAAATGCGAATTATCTCCGGTCTTCTTAAAACTCTGTCGCGGTACACATTGGCGTTGACACTCGTATTGCTGTCGAACACTCGTAACACTATCGCAAATTGTATTCATGATTTTACTCGCCACTCGCGAGTATTCGTTCTAAAACCGCATGTAAAGACATCTACATGTACATTACGATTAGTGTTCGAGCCCTGTGAAGAGAAACTATGAGACAAAACGCAGATTTAGAAATACGTATCGACTCGAACCTCTACGTCCTGACGTCCAATTTTCCTAACGAGAAAAAGGAACAAAATAAAACGCCTCACAAGTTTCTCCTAATTGTATCAATAACCAAGAGCCGTGCCATCGCGCGAGTGCACTAAAACGAAGCACGCAGAGGACGGTTTTCGGAAGGCGCTGCGAAACAGCGAGAGGAAGAGACAGAATCGCGGAGGGAGGCGAAAGAGGGAGAGAATGTCGGCGAAAGCGAGCAAAGGAAGACACAAAAGCGTAGAGAAAATCGAAAGGGAGCGAAAGGAGGGCAACAAACGGAACAGAGATCGAGAGATAGAGTGACGAGAACAGTGGAGAACCCTGGAGGAGAGGAGGGAAAGGAAGGGAGATTCAGAGGGGGAGAAAGAGAGACAGATTCTCATTGTGAAGAAAGCTGTATGCGTACGTAGAAGACGTGAGATCCGTTGGACCCGCATGCGGACCTTATTGTGTCCCAAAAGAGCGTATACGGTAGGTACCTTAATGTCGGCATGGATGAAAGCGTGGGCCCTCCTTTGTCTTTCGTTCGTGAAGCTGCCACAGCAAGTAGCGTGCTCTGCGGGTAGCCCTGCACCATTCCTCAACTACCGTTCTTCCCTTTATTTCCCTCTCTTTTCAGCTTTCAGCCGGCGTACCGCTCTTTGTCCTGCTTTGGCATACGCGCAAGGTAGAGCTTGTTCCTCCTTTTTCGCGAATCGCCGAAACGTTAGAGCCGATTTTTCTCGTTGGGGGCTCGTGCGATCGCTACGCGATTATTCCTCATAGGGGGAAGCCAAATGTCTGTGAAGTTCGACAGAAAGAATCGAGAAGCACGACCATATGTGTACTGCACGAGCCGTACGCAAATCAAAGTGGTTAACTCCAGTTTTTGAGAGTTTTGATATTTTAATGGCGACACGCTTGCTTCGTATTCCATGATTCTCTCAGTTTTCTCTGTTTTGGTTTCGATGCGATTTGGCGGATGAACCGGTCGTAGGTAGCGAGGTAATCGCTTAGACTTCAACGTCTTGGAATTCGATCTGAAACTTGGTACAGGATAATGAAAACCATTGCAAATATCGAGATATGATCGGTGGAGATGGAGTA
Source organism: Bombus terrestris (assembly GCF_910591885.1). Lineage (NCBI taxonomy): Eukaryota > Metazoa > Arthropoda > Insecta > Hymenoptera > Apidae > Bombus > Bombus terrestris. Next base: position 4,226,261 of record NC_063276.1, read on the forward strand.
ATAACGAAAGAAAGAGAAAACGTTGCAAATACATTGTAAGTTCAGCTAGAAGAAACATCAGAAATGAGAGAACGAACGAGCAAAAACGTGGGTGATGAAAACAGTGATTTTAATCATATAATTAGTGGCTGAGATTGCCTCGCTCAAATACTTGCACCATCTCTGAGATATATATCTGCGATAAATGCCTTGCAGCTTGCATATGCATTTTTATTTCGCTTCAAATTCGACCAATGTCAAATGGTAATTTCAAAACGTTTCGTATAACACACCTAATTATATTCCTAAAAAATTTCTATGAGTGTTGAAGCACTTTCGCGAGCTACTGTAATTTAGAATAATATGCTGCGTCGTGTTATATCACATCATTATGCCATTAACCAATTTGATTTGCAGCCGAGCAATTTGGATGTGATCTTATTATGATTCAATGACCACGACAGCTTACGTGGTAGTTTTCTCTTTTTTTCGTTCCCTTTTTTTAATCTCGTTGACGTTATTTTGACGATCGATTTTTCGATTCGACGAGGATGATTGGTTCCTCGGGGGTAAGCAGGTACGTTCGAAATTATCAAGTTTGCAATAATAAACCGCGGCGTTCAGGGATTACGGGGCCGGGGAACGTAATTGATTGCGTGGCGGCGGTTAACGAGGCCAATTATTCACAGCCAGTCGATACGAAGCCCCGACTACGCTGAAAAAATAATACATCGGCTAATCGTTATTCTGTTTACCGATATCCACCGATACCCAGCCTCGTGGACGTGTCCCAAGGGAAGATTCGTGTCGCTCCCGGCTACCTCTTACTCCTCTTTATTATTTCTATCCTCGGCTATGCTGTGTTTATGCAAAGTAGTGTTGTTTCAGTACGTATTCCCATTAATTTTCAAACATCACGTGCCATGCGATGTTTGAGGTTCGTACGTAACTTTGCTTCTTGTTTCTTCAGTTTTCTATAAGCTTAACAGCCAACAATCATTACGGTGTTGAGATTGAATTCTCAAATGATTCTCGAAAGCCATGATCTATAATTAACCGTTAGTGCGAGGTCTTGAAATATCTCGAATATTAAAAATATTATATCAATTTAATGAACCATTAATTAGCTCGAGTCTTGTAAATACAAAATATAGCTTGAAAATACGATATAATTTCGCAAATACGACTCACCGAAGTATTCGTACAGCTCTCTCCCAATTGCCAACTTCGAATGATTCGTATCTGCTATCGATACAGGTTTCAAAATTTTCAATAATCAGAATGCTGATTAATTAACCTTAATTATCCCAAACATACATGGTCATTAGGCTACCACCTTTTTTGGCGTTCATGGGAAACTTACAATTGTAAGAATGTACAGAATGCACGTAGCGTGCAAAAATATTAAAAATACTCAATTTGAAGTAATTGTTATGACCTTGAATAGGCAAATAGATCTTCATAGTAGGATCCATTTCCTTAATTATGTTAATAAAAATACAAACTCGTATTAAAATCCTCAGTCTTCTTCGTCGCCTACAATCCAACAGAAAAACCGCCAAGGCCGTCAAAACGACGGATTATAGGTGTTCTTTTTTCTTTAAAATTGCTAATAGCATACAGCTATTTTTCCCAAAATCAATATCGATTCTTATTTTTAGATCGAAGGATAATTATATAAATCAATTTACTTGAATTAATACCATTCAAATTATACTGTTTTATACGTATTTAGTGTTAAAGTAAAAATTCTGATCCAAAAGATTCGTAAAGATAAAAATCCGTCAAAATATAAATACAGAGAAACTCGTAAGGCAAGAATTATCTGTATCTGCGTAAAATACGATCTACTGGAATTTTCCCAAAAAGGTAGGTACGGTAACAGCGTGACGTTATGCAAGAGCATACGCGGCTATTGATCGATAATAGGATGCAGAATGCTCGCGGGAGCAAAAGGTTCGCGGACAGGTCTTGCCTGTCCCGGATGGTCCTGGTCAGACGCGGAAGATAAGGGACCCCCCAAAGGTATGGCGTGCGCCGCCGGTTGCCAACCAGTCCTGAACTCCTCTCTCGGGTGGTCCCCGACGTTCTCCGGACCCTTTCCCTTTATACGTTCCTCGTTCTTCACCCCTCTGTGCCTTTTCCGCGCTCTGTTCTTCGTCTTTGCTCCTCTTCGTCCTTCCACGATCATGATTCGTCCATTTTCATCGACCGTTTTCTAACTCTTTTCCGGTTCGTGGCTGACTCCAGCAAGAGGTGGAGTCTCAGATTTTTTTCCTTGCGAGGATGATGATTATTAGCGTGATTATATGTAATTAAATATTCTGTAGGTGTCGATTGCGGGTTATAATTAATACTTTATTATGGACGAAGCGATTTCTTCGGGGATTGTATTTGTTGAATTAGTAGAGATATCGGTTTGAGAATTCATCACAGTAATTTGGAATTTTTCCTGGCTTGTGCAAAGTAGAGTATTTTCATAAACTTGTTCTAATTATCAATCTAATATCGCTATGTTGCGCCGGTGAAACGAAGAATCTCATAATGGCAAAACTCTGCTTGAAATTCTGTCTTGCGAATTTCTTCCGCCAGAAATTTCTATCGATATCTCTGTAGCATTAGTTTCGAATTGATAGCAAAGTTAACGAATGTGATTTCGTACACGAGGAAAAATTCTGAATGTCTTCGAGAAAAAAGGATCCTAAACCAAGAAATTCTCACTTCGTTTCGAGAAAACGATCTTTTTTCATGAACGAGAAAGGAATCGTTAATCCATTTCTTACCAAAGAAATAACACTCGAAAAATCGCAACATTGCTTCGGACACATGACCCAATATACATAGAAATAAGGAGATGAGACCTGAAATTTTGACAGAAAGGAAGAAAATCGCAAGGGAAAGCGGGATTAGTCCCTAAAACTTCGACTTTGTTTGAACGTTTGCTGATTCCTTGGAAACGCGTGCTGGCTGAAACAAAGGGTGCACGGTGTTGGAGGAAGAAACGAATTTCTGGAACGGCGGATTAAAAGAATCGGGGGTCTGCGGGAGAGATGCTAGTCAGAAGCAGGGGCCGGCTATCTGGAATCGTTAGCCCAGCCCTAGAACTCCTGGAACGGGCGATTCCAGGACGGCGGCCGATCTTCTCTCGCTGGGCGCGCGGAATTATGTAAGATCGCGGGTCGTCTGGAATCTGCAGGGGCGGCGCTTTTTGAATCGCGAATCCTTTCTCGGAAGTAGAGGGAGATCCTGGAGCCGTGGAGCCGCCAGCTTGGTCAAACCGAGCGTGCAATCGCTGCTGCTCGATCGAGTTCCTTACGCGACTCCACCTATGATACATCAAATACACTGTCGAAACCATGAAAACGAACGATTTTCGGATTGTCTATACTATTTTCTGATGGTTTATGTTTACACATATTTCAATATCTTTTCTTTTTACATTCTATTTTCGGTATCAATTATTACAATTCATATTTTTTAGAATATAATTAAAAATGTAGAAGACAGTTTTAAATTTTCCATACTATCTTCAGATCGTTTATGTTTATACATAATTAGTTTGTATGTGAATAAAATAGTTGATATATGAAATGGTAATGTATTCATACATTTTTCCCAAAAAAACGCGTAATTTAAAGTTTGTGATCCTCGCCAGATATTAAAGTTTCATTTGAAATACAAGGTGCGCTAAGATGTTCAAGCTTCTACCGCTCTAACTTTTCAAGAAGAAAGAAAAAACATCTCTGGACCAATCAGTCTGCTACCTTTCACCATAGATTTCCACTTACGCCCCGACACTCGGAGGACCATTATGAGCCTATCTCTCTCTTTCTATCGACCATGTTTCTCCTTAGCTCTGCTTAATTTCCATAAAACCAGCATCCATTGCCCTCGGGAACGCGATCGTGTTCCCGTTCGTAGTCCTTCCGGCTGGCGCTGCTCGAAGTTAATGAAAAATGACGCGTATAAACCGTCTGGAGATAAATTGACTGTTGGCCTTGAATGATCCGCGGCCCGGTGAATTGGCTCGTCCGACGAATTCGACCGCGCATTCCCTGATGTAATTCACGTGGAATCGATCGTCTCTGTATTCGTGTGTATCATACAGCCTGTGTGCGTTCGTGTATATTTGTGTGGAACGGGCCGACGTGCTGTGGCCATTTTTCGTTCGGCCGGAAATGTTTTGCAGGTAAATTGCGGGCGCCAGGCGCCCCAGCTCGGCCAATTCACGCCGATCCTCCGCGAGCAATTTTTCTCCCTCTCCTGAATCGCGTCGATTTCGCCTTCTCGCGTTCGTTCGTTTCGTTTCGTTTCGAATACCCGGCTCTTCCGTCACGATTAACGTCCTGGTGACGTGCTACCGTGCTATACGCATTGTACAAAAATAAAAAAGAAAAAAATAGGAAGACTAAAACAGGACACGGTGGTAGACACTTTTTTGGAGAACGAACGGAAGTGGACACTTTGAGTTGCTCGAAATTGTCCACATGGTGTTGGCTTTCCTGGACCAATGTAGGATTTATCTGTTGGTCCGTGTAAGTTAGAATGAGTGATTCGAACAGTACAGTTGAAAATGTTAGCGATGATCTAGATAGTGGAGAATTATTACTTGGAAATGCTAGGTAGAAATTTGGCGACACGTGATAGGAATACGTACTCGTTTGCGCGTATTTGTGTGCGTGGGGTCTTTAATTTATTTCCAATGGATGATATACGTCAAAGTCTTATCGATGATTTTCATAAATGACGTACCTCGAGATTGACTGACGATCTTCGAATACGGTTCTGTGATTTCCTTAGTGACAGATTGATAATGAAAAAGAACGTTTACTATTTTCTTATGGTCTGAGTAGATACGCAGTGGCGGATAAAAGAAAGTATAAAGTATATTTAGTAAAAGCAATGAATAAATGTAATGATGTAATATACAATACAATATTTATACAGTACAAAGTTGCTAAAATTCACACACTGTATTAATTTTAAACTTTCTTCTATCCGTCATTCTATATCATATGAAATCAAAATTGTATATTTAAAATCTTATCGATAGTACATTAAAATTACGTTGGTGATTCGTGCAGGTGGTTAACCGGCTCTCCTTGTCCAATTTTTTGATTCGACAAACTCAGTGTCCGGTGTCTACATTCGACGATCTCCTTCGATGAATTCATAACAATATATATTTACATAAATATCCACAGTCTACTTATAAATCTGTTGGACTTGCAAACGATAGGATTCACATAATATATATCAATTTGTAAAAGCTAATTGCCGAACCGTGTTAATAAATTCCAACCGATTAGCTCGAGGTCGGCGCCGCCTTGAAGATTACAGGGACCAATACCGGTAGCCAGTGGAATATCAGCATTTTCACGTGGCGAAAGTGCAAACATCGTTAAGATACTTTTTTCGAGCGCGGCGAAATTTACATATTCCTCGAGGGATCTCGAAAACTTGAGATGTCACGCGACGATTCAACGATGCGACTAAATATGAAAAATAAAAAAAAGGCAAAGGCCGTAAACGATGGTGAGGAGCGAGGTTGACGTTCCTTTATTTCTACTAAAGCATCCAGTCATATCGGCTAATTAGATTTAATTGGTGTGCGCCAAAGATCGCAGTAATTCGGGCTTTTTAATTCGGCATAATCCAGCAGTAAAATACATATATTCCCGAACGAATTGCGCGCCGTCTGAATTTCTAATGAGTCGTGCGCGAACGGAATTATTTTGCACGGCAACATTCAGCTACCAAAACGTCCAGCCTTCCCACGCTGGAACTTCGAGTTCCTTTTCAGCCTTCCAAGCTTAAAAAAGAAGAGGGAAAGAGAGAGAAAAAAGAAGGAACAGGGGAAAAGATGGAGCCGAAAGAGGAGCAAACGAAGGTAGATGAATGGTTATCGCGGAAGGACGATTGTTTATCTGTTTGCTTTTATTATCAAATTGTAGCATCTTCATGGGAGATTCAGTTGGTCGAATAATTATAGCGTCCTTATCGGTATATTGCAGCTTGTTCCGGCGCTTAGCGAATATCCAAGTTCGCTTCTTCAGAGCACATTTCGAAGTAATTTTCACGTTCGATGTGTCATCCAACCATCGTTCAAGTTCGATATCTAACGTTTGATTTCACGTTTTGGTATTTTATATTATATAAATTAATTACGGATCTTTGCGAATTCGCGAGGAATTTCAAGGCGTTAAAATACACGGAATATGCAAAAATATCCAAACACAGGGCTATAAAAACTGTTTTATATTTAAATTACGTTCAGGCAATGTCCAGCAACTATCGAAGTAATTCGAATAATTTCGAGTAGTGACGTATAGGTGTTTTAAATCTAATCAAAGGCTATTTCAAACTTGTATCAAATCTTCGAAATACGACATGTGGCATCGAAAATTCTGTCCTCTACACGTATCTTAGAAATCCAGGCCAAGCGACTGTTACGTGTATCGATGAAACTACTCAGCACGTTGGCCTTGACAACGCATTTCAAAATCACTACAATTCATAAGATATGCGATATTCTACGTAACCGTGCATCGATGTTCCTTCGAAAAAACGAAACAAAAGTAGATGTAAAAATGGAGCGAACGAAGGCACAAAAGTGGTTATCGAGATTGTTTATCTCGTTCGTTTTTATTTCGTAGCTTCGGAATCCTCATCGAACGGAAGCTCGGAACGTGGAAACTCAGTTTGTCGAATTACAGGATGGTACAGGGAACCGTCTAAATAAATAAATTTTTGATAGGCGGCGCGACGCGTTCGATCGAGCAGCGTCGATCAATCGGCTTTTTAATCGTCACTGTAACGCTCCAATTCCGCGGGAATTTCGCGTGTTCCAGGAACCGAAGGGTTTTCCGACCGCAGACAGTGGAATCTCTGGGAATTAACGGCATCGAAATTTCGATTGTTTTCCCCACCGTTGTTCGAAGGCTGGACCTTCGACCTCTTGATCCTCGCGATCGGCGCGTCCCATCTCGCGCTTTTTCCACCTCTGTTTCCACAGTTTGCTGTGTTCAACGATATAAAAATAGCTTGTTTTCCCCGCAACCCCGTGCGCATCTAAACAGAACACGCGGATAGAAGAGAGAAATTCAACCCCCTGGATCGCGTGAAACGCTTCGTTTTTTTTCGGCGACTTTTCCGTTTTTTTCCCTTCCGTTTTTTGTTTGGCAGAGAAGCTTGTACTGGGTTTTAAGCTTTTCGGGCGAATGCGTTTGGATAACGACGCGAAAAGTTGCGATAACACGAGACCGCGTCCTCTTTTGCTACACGAACTGTTTTTAGCGTGCGCGGTTTTTTTAGCGTTTCGAATGAGTGTAGTGATTTTTTGACGATTTTTGTGATAATAAAGTAGGTTAGTGTTCTAGATGTCGCTGCGTTGATTGACATTTTTGTTGCAGATATCGCTGTCACACAGAATCTTTCATACTATGGTGTACCCTATTTTTCGTTTATATAATTTCGAATTATTTAATTCGGTGTATAAACAGTCTTCGTTATGAAGCATTTTGAACAATTCACTTTAAAGAATCTTCCCTATAAAATCTGGTTTGTTAAGTCACAAGCGTGATATTTATTGAAACTACACGCGCAAATGAGATTCGGGTGATTCTACATGAAAATTTGTATCGAAAATGTACAATATAATTCTTTCCATTTAAGACGGTTTCGAGAAAATGGAATTGAAAAGTTTGCTGTTTGGCACTCGCTTGCTGAATCGAAAAGATGCTCATAAAATGCTACAAAAATGCTCGTTCGATTCTTGCTCGGTCTAAGTTTTGCGGTCTTTACTTGGTCGCGTTCGTGCACGACATAAAGCATTCTTAAATCAAATGGATGTTCGATGTCCGATTCGGCAAGCAATCGCCCAACGACGAAAGAAATCAGAATCGTACGTCGTGGCGCCAACAATTCAGCTGTATATTTAATCATCGTGAATTACGAAGCTTCCGTATTTTACTTAATCGTCAAACTGTGTCATGTCTTGATCATTGTTCGCTCTCCGTATAAAAGATCATCGTTCCTCGGTGCAGTAAACGTGCTGTTCAAGAAAGATCAAGGTCGCGTCGATCGTTCCACCTGCACAGCCAGAACAACTGTCCTCTTCACGACGACGATCAACCTACAGTCGCCTCTCGACTAAACATTTGCCTCGTTTGCAGCGTCATTTCTAAATTTTACCAAAGACAAAATTTCGCCGCGTTAATCTGTTCATCTTCCAATGTTAAGCTAAAGCGGACGAAGAGCGAGCGTCCGCTCCCTCGCTCTAAACGCACTATACCATAAGCAACCCTCTTTTCCCACGAACCCAGCGAACTGCGCGCGTATCCTCGCGCGCCATTCCGTAGGATCGGATCGCGTGTCCAGGTCCAGCGTTTCATTATCGCAAGCTTCACCGAACGACTCCGGGACCTTACCTTGCAGAAAAGCAAGGAATGGTGGCGGCCGTGGAAGGTGGGCGACACCCTCCTCGCTTAGTTAAGTGCAGAAACTTCTCCCGCGCATTCTGCGCGCTTCTCCCTCCCTCCTTCTCTCTCTCTCTCTCTCTCTCTCTCTTTCTCCGTACGAATTTATGGCGTGCATACGCACAATATGCGTGCACACGACGTTGAACAAAAGCGATAGCGCGCGTCGCCGGCGAACGCTAGTGGCGTTGTGTGCGAGCCGTGTTCGCGCGGCTTTTTGCGCGTGCGTGCACACCGGCATCATGAATATGTATGGGTCTTTGCGGAAGATATGCGCGTGTCCTTTTTCCAGCAGCGTGTGTGCGTAAGATCAAAGGATGCCGTCCACCTTCTTTCTACCACCCCTCCCCCCTCCTTTCTCTGCTAATCCTTTCTCTTCGTTTCTCTGCCGGTTAATCGACCACTTCTCTCTTCTCCTCGTTCTCCTACCTTCTCTCCTATCTTTTCTCTCGCTTCTACTCGCATCGTGTTTTTTTCTTCTCCTGCGTCTCTGCGGTTCCTCTTACCCCCACTCCGCGGCCCCTGTCAAACCCCCACCACGTCAACCAGCTTTATTCGCGCGAGTGTACATTACGCGAACCGTAGATTCTCCGTATATAACGTTCTCTATCTCGCTCGTTCGCTCGTTGCTGGATTTTTGTTCTTCCTGTTCTTTTTTCCTTTTTTTTTTTCTTTTTCTTTGTACTCTCGTTCTACTCTTTCTCGTTTTGCGAGAACCACGGTCGCGCCTGATTTTCTGCCGCAGAAATTTATCAGCGGCCATAAGCGCGCAACCTGCGAGGCAAATAAACGCTATCGGGTATTTAAACGGGTGTCCGAAGTTTCGGGCCGGCATCGAGGAATAGGTTGGCGTTGTTTTTGCGATGTAACTATTTTCTTGCGATGTTGCTACTATTCTTGTTGAGTTGGTTTTTTAGCGTTCGACGGACGAGTCTCGAAACGATCTATTCTTTTTAGTTTCGAATATGTAATTATACGAGTAAGCGTGAAATTTTGATGCGTCGAAATTTGGTATAGAAGAGTGAGAATTCACAATGGTTTTGATATTTTGTTATTAAAAAATCGAAAAGATTCTTCGAAAATGTAAATATATAAATAGATACCTGATTACTCGCGATAGGATTAAATAACGAACGATTCGAACAATGGCGAATAGAGCGCGTATTTTTCTATATTTATGAAGAATTCGAGGATGCAAAAATGCGCAAAATGTAGGTCGTTCTATTTCATACGATTCTATGAAAATCGTGATTCGAAGTTCGAAAAAGGATTCAAATAAAACTTCATTTACCCCGAATATTTATCTCGACAGAATGTTTTAATCCGCAACGCGAATAAATCGATAGTTTGGGCAATATATGTACAAAATTTGTCTATTGTTTCGATGAGCTTTTCGTTCTACAATTGCGAAAATGTGAATTTCAGAAAAAGAATGTCTTCATTTAGACTGCGGTAGGTCTTCGTAAGTCCATCGACGTTATCGACTGAACGCGCATTCAACAATCTTCGTCAAAATATACCTCGAGAAAACTTTCAAGTACAGCGAATTAAGTACAGAACTTTTCAAACGCGTGTGCTTTCAGAAAAGTTCCTCGTCAGTGTGTTCGTCTTCTTTCATCTTCATGGAACTTTAAAGTACCGTGAACGATGTTTCTGCCCTTATTTTGCCTCTGCTCGATTTCGATTTCTCACATGCCGAACACAGCCTCTCGAACTGTATCCGCATTCCTCTCGAAACAATCCAGTTCCCCCTCCTTTTCATACTATTATACATGTAATTAAATAAATATATAAATAATTATATATATAACCTTTATATACCATTTATGCTGATATACTATTTATATAAACATTTCTCGAATATTTTTTATCAAATATCATCGGTAATTAATTGATAATCGATCAACATGAAAATCGGTAATTGTCGTGAATGATGCACGTAAAATATGAAATTCCTATATCGACTATTCGCGCGTTAAAAAGACACTTTTAAAATTTTTAATAAGTCATTCCTAAAACTGATCTTCGTTAAGCTTCTTGATGATGTGAATTACTAATTATTGCAATAATCAGACGCGGGCCTCATGACATAATCAATTCAATTTCATATAAAACGATATACAGTGGGTGTAAAAGGTATTCACACAACAGTCGATTTTACAAAAACAACGTAGAACGTTGTTAATTACAATATTTCAATTTCTTCGTCTGATAAGTCAGACCTTGATCCTTTTATATGGGTCTAATTATGAACCTAAAGACGAACCTTTTATTTATCCTTTTATTTCATTTAGTATAATAAACGAGCAAAGTCCTTCCGGGACTTATACAACGAAAAACTTACAATTAGAATACATTTACGATATAGAAGGCACAAAACGAAACAAAATGCTCCGCTCGATGAAAAGCACAAGTAGAGATAGTGCGCGAGGACGCATGCACTATTCATAGGTTACGCAAGTTAATGTTAGTGTATCTGTGGTGTGGGTCCGTAACGAAGGCGAATTAATACATCGGTTAACATGGATCGAGGCGCTGAGATTAGTCCGGCACAGGAACAGTATGGCGAAGATAAGCAATATATAGAATGTTCAACTTTATCGACGGTATCGGAGAAAAGATCGAGATCATTGTGAAATCTGTTGGCCGCGTTGCAAACTCTACCAATGGTATCCGCGTGACCGTATTTAGATGTGTAAGAAGCCTGATAAAATAGGTTCGGTTGTCTAACAGTGTGACGAGGTACACATAATTTCACTAGATTAAGATTAATGCGAGCTGGTCAATTAACCTACTGTCGATAATTTTGTAAAGGAACACGATCTCCACAACGATACATTATTTGAAGGGTGTAACATTGGATCTACACATTATATCGTTATGGCCGTGGTTAATCCATTCTACGGGAGTATTTGTCCCGAACGATAGGAAACGTACGAACAACCGCGAACTTGTCTTGCATTTGTTCAAGCCGGTTTCGATGTTTTGCTAAGTGCTCGAGTGACAGAGGTATATTACAGACGAGGAAGAATCAGGGACAAATATCCGGAAGCTCTGGTTCGAAAAAAAAGATTGGAATTACATATTGATGAGACACGAAAGATTCTAAAGGAAATTCTAAACGCGAACAAGGGATCGTTCCTTGTGTGCTCATTAACTGCTCGTGATCTTTCGAGCTTTCGATCGAAACACCAGATTCTCACGACCAGAGTTCGCAAGTTCCTCGAGGTTCTGTCATTCCACGAAGCAATTCCTCGTTATTATGTTTTCCCTTGGCGCATTGGTATTTCTCCTCGTCGCTCTTCGGCGAACCGCCATTGCGATCGAAGCGCAAAACGACGTGAATTAAACTAGGTGAGAAAATTCTTGGCAGCCGGCGATGAGAGACTACTCAGTCGGATTGCGAAACGGAAGAGAGAAGCGGGCACATCGTTTCGTCGAATAATGTGCCCACAGCGGCGAAGAATCGTCGAGCGAGTCGCGGAAGCGGATGCTAATTAATGACCCTTAATTCTCTTAATTGGTCACTGGCGATCGCGGCGATCCGCGGGCACTCACGCCGCCCCGTGACTTTCCAGAGAGCTACGCTTAGCCCCTTTATGCTTTCCCACAGTCGACTGGCCATGCTACCATGGATCGATCCCTCCGCGCGATCCTTCGATTAATTTTTCAAGGTCACGAATTTCTGATCGCGCCCCCATGCAGAATTCCAGGTCTGGTGTACGTGTCTCCATCTGGTGGACGCGGTGCGAAGCTACTGGCGCGGTTAGAATGGAACAGAACCCTACATACACGGTGACTCGTAAGTAGACCGCGGCTTTTTGGAAGGTTCATGAGAGATTTGACATTTTTTATACAAAACGTATACGACGCGAAGAAATATGCGAAATGTCTAGATTTTTTAAAGCGTTCGTTACAAATGTTTAATGGGTAAAGCAAGTTTTCTCCTAGATCTATAATTGTGTTCGTAAAAATGTAAATTTGCATAGAGATCCCGTGGTCTACTCAGAAGAAAATCTTGAGAATAATCTGCAGAGAAATTCTTTTATGGAAAGAAAGTTGTTTGTTTTCTTTTTTTTTTTTTTTAATATTAGTAAGATCCATTATTTGATTAATGAGTATTGTTTTTGACTGCATTAAAGTATGGAATGATAAATACACTGCTAGCAATATGTATTAGGATACATGCTGATATTTAGTACAAATTGTTAGTATATTAGTTAGTACATTAGTGTAATATTTGTTTGTGACCCACGTAGTATGGAGAAAATTAAAGAACGGTAAAAATCTGGTATCTTGGTTGGAAAAATTTTGTACGCAAGACCTTTGAGTATTTTCCACGTAAACTAGTCGTCGATTTATCTACCCATCCATCATATACTCACGCGTTAGTTCGTATTTTAGGAAGTATAATATCTCAAAACGTACAACTGTAAAAGCCGAAAACGAATGGGAACAAAATCCCGGGAAACTCGATGAACTGGATGCAGAGGGACAACTATTTCATTACAATAAGTGGGATTTATGCATCAAAAATTTAAATGAGCCGCACACAGAGGAAATGAGCATTAAATTCGTGCAGCAATTCGTTTGGAAAGCTTATGCGCTTCTCTTGGTCGGGATCGCAGTCGTATAAAAGCGTCTGTCCGCAGTATTTGCCTCCTATTCTGTCCTCTTCATCTTTATTCTCGTTTCGAACGTTTTTGTCAACCCATTCAGTTTCGAAAATTTCAACCGTCATGATTCGATTTTTATTCTAAAAGCTCTTTCTCCAGTCAGTTTGAACAACGAGTCATCTATGACTCGTCAAATTGAATTGGCTTATCGAATTTGATAGAATTTTTCACCTGTTCAAAAGTAATTGCTCCTACTTGAAATTAGAAATTGAATTAGCTAATTCAAGTTGAGGAAGTTGTACAAATTGCTATTTCATAGTTCATTTTGTATATTATGCGTAACATGTATTCTGCATAAACATATTCTTTGTAATTAATATTCGATGTTTGTCAACGGATAAATTAAGTCATGATTGCAAAGATCATCCACGTTGATACTATATTCGTGATCGGTAATTAAATTGAAACTTTCTGCTGCGATTAATATTTCATTACATTTATTTATCATAATAATAATCATTTTTATTTATGAATAAATTAAGTCAGATCGGAAAGAATTGTCCGAGTTAAGACCAGATCTGTGAGGAATAATAAATTTGAATATTCTGTTGTAATTAATGTGCAACATTCATCAATCATTTTGGTCGATGGACAAAGTAATAAATATAGATTATAGACATGTTAATTCAGATAGGCAAATATTATTCAAGTTGATATTACATCTGTGATCAATAATCATAAATTCAACTATTGTATCGTAACGAACACTCTGTCTGCGAATAAATTAATTCGAATTGAAAGAAACCACCCTAAATTCCTACTAGACCTGATGAATTGAAATCATAAATAGATTTATAAAGACAAGAGGAATATTTTGCACTACCAAATATTCGTCATTGGTATAAATAAATTAATTCGAATTGAAAGAAACCACCCTAAATTGTTATTAGGTCTGCAATCAATGATGATCTGTAGTAACAAACATTTAATATTCGCCAATTATTTCTCTCTCTAACTAGCAACCTCCACCTTCAAAAAAGGGAAGCTTCTATACAGCTTCGATGATAGTGAGCAATTTGGTCTGTATCTTCGACTGTTTCAAGCTCTAGCGCGTTAAAAAGGGCCATCTAAATAAGCAAAATATCGCAAGGAAATAAGCACTTGGGCAACTAAATGATTGTGGGTTTTGCCATTAGATGGTATTGACAAAATCACTTAGTTGCCTAGCCAATATAAAACTACCTAAACCTCGGTTGAGCACATACCGTGTTAACTTTTATTCCGTCATTTTTATTTCGCTAAATCTAATCCTGTTAATCGACTACTCTACTAATATACATTAAACTAAACTTCTTCTTAACCCGTCTACCTTTCACAATCAAAAGTACGTAGAATTGTTTGCGATACTTTCTTTTTCGCGATACCCTGTTTATTCAAACACCCGCGCGTTTCAACGCATTGAACTTTGAAAAAAATCGGAGATACCGACCAAATTGCTCGTTATTACCGCTGCTTCTTTCGAAAAGAAGCATACAGGGGCACTCGAAGTGAAGTCAGGCGAAGATTACTCTCGGCAGGAGAGCGCGGCAGGATCGCGCGGGCCAGAAGGCTTATCGCGACGTCTCCGTTTTGCGCATGTAGAACCGAAGGGGTTGAAATGGGGTGGCTAGAGAGAGGGGTAAGAGAGAAGTGGCTGGTCGTGGGCGTTCGCGATGCATCCGGTAGGAGGTACGGTCGACGACAATGGAAATTAAAAATGCGGCTGGAAAGGAGTCGCAGGCAAGAGAGTTGGGACGAGAGCTTCCTCCAGGATTCCAGGATATTCCCGAGCGTGGAAAACAAAGCCGCCTTCGCGTCACTGCGCCCTCCACGCGTCGCGTCGATGAACTTCCATGAAAACCACGTTCGAATATTTATCCCTTTCCTTCTGCAACATCCACCCCTCTTCTTCCATCGCGCGCTTTTGTCTGGCTTCGGTTATCCCACCGATGTCTATGGGCATCGAAGAACTTCGCGGCCGTTTCCTGCGCTCGTTTCGAATCTGTTCAATATTTTAGTACCTTTATATTAGATTGTAACATATGACCCATGTTCAACGATCGATACTCGATGAATTTAACTGTATCGTTTATAAAATGAAGCGTATACCTTGATTAGGCATCACAGGAAAGTTTTTTACTTGGCTTCTGTTTCCTTAATTATATTTTTAAAAATATCAATTTCCATAAGAATCCCCATTCGAGTTATTATTTTAGAGTAATTATAATTCTCTTCGAATTTCGTGTTTCAATTTAATGCAAATCCCCTGTTTTCCATTGCTAGTTAAATTTTCGACGCTATTTTATGGAGACATTTTGTGTACATTTTGATAGTTCCATAATCCTAGCTGCCACGATCAAAATGTGTTACAAAAAGGAAATATTTCTCATCTTTTCCTTTGTCCTTCATTTTGGGAATTAGAGTCGCTTGGAAACACTCGAGGAACTGTCGTTTATTTTTACGGAAACTGTGCAGTTTAGGTATCGATAGATTCCGAATTGGTGGATATTCTGGTAGCGAAAGAATTAAAATGACTAATTTATAATTTCCCCTAAAGGTTAAAATAAGACGTAGCGTTAATTTGTGATCTTCGAATCTAACACATGAGAACTTCATATCGGAGAAGTTTCTTGAATCCTCAACCCCATGTTGCTTTGATAAAACTTCCCAAGTTTTGTATCGAAATGAAAGTATAAATCGCGAGTCTGCAGAGATCTGGCGTCTTACTTTTATCGAAAACTTTTCTCCATTCCCGTCGATAGATCCTGTATTTCGAAATATAATACGTCGAAAATAGTCTACGAATTCTCTTTGAATCGGTTCAAAGAACACATTTATGCTATGTGAACTGCAATCTGACGAATAGAGAATTAGAATTGGCAATAGTAGCACGAAAGATGGGGATGAAAGCGAAATATAGGAAAGTTCATGTTTGTATTTCTATCTTTTGATCTATTGTCAAAATATCTGTAGTCAGGCAATGGAAGTTTTATAGTTACGCGACTGTCGGCCACGTGATACGTAAAACAGAGGGTAAGAACGTAGCCGCTTCGACTCGTCCTCGAGGGTAAAGCATCGTCAAAAAAGATGCGCCGATTCAAGATGCTGCGATAATTCCGACGAAGAAAACGAAATTCTGGACACGAGAAATTTGCGGCGTTACCTGTGTTCTGTTTCGTAATAAATGCGATATACATAAAATTCGATTACATTATATTAATCGTAAAGCTTGCTATTAATAAAACTGTAGAGAAATTCCAATAGAAAGAAAATAGAAGAAACTTCATATTTCCTGTATCGATCGAATCTCCTCGGTACAACTGGACGATTTATTCCCGAAGTAGTCATCGCAAACCTGAGAAGATCGCAAGTAAAAGTCGATTCTTATGAGAAATTTCAAAAAATAAAAATTATAGTCAAAAGTAGAGGGACTTCAAGTTTTGTATGTCAACGTAATCTCATCCTCGTAGAAATAACTCAACAGCTCCATAAAGAAAACGTCAGAAAGAAAATTCCACAGAATATGAAATAGCCTTTAATCAAGGACAAGAGAACTTGTGTAGCTTCGTCGCAACTCGACAACTGATTCTCAAAATGGCCATCACAGCAGTTCAACCACCTCATCTACTCAAACAAGAACACCTAACTCTAACTCAAGAGAAAGTCCGTCCTATGACCAAGAGTAGCAAGCAGAGTAGCAGTGATCACTTCAGAAGGAGAAGATACTTCCACGCTAAAGTAAATATAGAATTCGCAAACTGACTAGATATATACATTTGTCGTGATATTCACCGCATGAAAAATCAGTTTTTACTTAAGTACCATTTGTTTAATTAGATTTCCAAAGGTACTAATTTGCATAGAAATATGCAGTCCACCTATGATCAAGAGTAGTAGCAGTGATCTATTCTGGGAGAGAGAGAGAGAGAGAAGGTACTTCCATGTTGCAGTAAATTTCACGACCACTCACAGCTTCCTATCCCTCGTCTCTCTTCTTCCAATTTCCCTCTTCGTCTGTACTTCTCTGTATACGTGTGGTACTATATGAACGTGTAGTACGTTAGTATACGTCAGGTACGTCTGTACCGTAAGTTCTTCATCGGTCTCTCGGTACCTACGCTGGCGATATCCGTTTCCTCCCTTCCACGCGCGTGTAAGGCGAGCATGCACGTGATGCACTTGGTATACACGAAGCGAAACCGCCCCGTGCTACGGCACTAATTAACTGATTCTCATTACGTGGCCGCGCGCGCTATACGAGGCTGCGTTTAATGAGACCACCGGTACGGAGCTTCATCGGGCATTCGACCACTCGATGGGAATTTGTTATGATAATATCGATCGGCCAGGAGACACGACCAGTCCCGTTCGCCTCTTAACGAGAGGGCTTCCATTTTGTTTTACGCCGACGGCAAACACGGATACACGCGCTTCTATTTTACGCGCCTTTCAGCGTTCTGCCTTAGACAACAATCTTATTTTAGGGAGAATAAAAATTGGGAAGCGATAAATGCGCTTCGTTTACCCTATTGATTTGATATTTGGCATTTCTTTCTTCTTTTTTTTATTGGAGATTTCTCTTTTGGTTTTAGGGTAGCTTTATTTTACATTTGTTTGATCTTGACTTTTTCCTGGTTTCCTGATTTCCTTACAGCTATGGTGGTTCGGGTTGGATTCGATTGGATTGATCTTGAAGTTATAATTGAGAAAATGATCGATAGGGATACTTTGATGTTTATGTGATATTTGTCGTCTTTCTTAATTGAAAAATTTCTTTCTGGTTGGTGAAGTAGATTTATTTTTCATCCGTTTGGCTTTCGTTTAGTTTCTTTTCGATTATGATGCTTTGGGTTGGGTTAGGTATCTTCGAGTTAAGCACGCGCAAATGATCAGTAGGTTTACTTTGATGCTAATGCGATATTCTTGTTTTTATCAGAGAATATAACGATAGATTAAATTTATTTTAGATTCCTCTGGTTTGGCATAGTTTTCTTTGCATTATCATAGCTTGCATTGGATTAGTTTTCTTTGATTTATACACGGGAAAATGATCAATAGAGGTATTTTCATGTACATTTTTATTTTTATTGAATAATCCTTGATTGGTTTTACAGTAGATTTATTTTAGATTTGTTTGACTTTTGAATTTGTTTTCCCAATATAGTAGTTTGATTTAGGATAGATTTCTTTGATTTGCGATAGTTTGGTTTTTGGATCAGTTTCCTTTGAGATTTCTTAGGATTATCCTTTTTCTAAACTCCTTTCGTAACGTCCAGACTTCCATTTCGTAATTATTTCTGTTAATTTTAGATAATTTCATCTTTTATCGAGGCAGAAACACGGTTATATTTATCCATAAATTTATTGTCCTTATATCAATTTCATTACGGCTATTCATACGTAATGAACATATTCAGCCGAAGAATTACACATTGAAACAGAACCTGCGATATTTATTCGTTATATTATTCATATAAAACCACATTTCTTTTTACATTGTAATGTATATCGTTCCTAGAATGTTACATTCGACTAAACCGGTGCTTATATTCTTTCCATCTCTAATTTCACCGTTGTTTTTATTACACTTGCAATTTTCTATCAAATTGTATCAAATTAGTATGCTTATATAATATCTCTATCTATCATTGGTAAACATTTTACACGGTTTCTTTCAAAGGGAGATAAACCGCGAGTGAAAGCGGACGATATATTTGCCCGCGAAAGTGGTGAAAGCTGTCGAGTTAATATTTGCAAAATTCGATATTCGACAAGGTATCCCGCGATTTGTTTGCCACCGCTCGTCGACGAGAGTAATTTGCATCGACGCCTGAATCGGACCTGGCGGACGATTAATCGAGAATTAAATATTACATTTAATAAATCCGGAAGAGGATTAACGCCGATCCGCAACCTTCATCGCTGGAAACTGACTACGCGTTCCGTGCCTGATGCGTTATTAAACATCGCCACTCTCGAAATTACCCTCTGCCATTATCGTGTTTCGATGTATATCACATTTTCGAGCACTTGTGCATTACAGTCATTAAATTTATTTAACTTACAATTATCGTGATGGCGTATCGTTCTATTTTCCCGGAAAATACATCTTTCACCGAGCAATCGTATATTATTAATTATTTAGAGAGAGCTTCAAAGAAATCCAGGTACCCGGAATTTCCTATTATTCCGATTGAATTTATTTATGATATTTTCCAGTTAAAAATAAATTACAAACACAATTCATTTTCCCTGAAGAGCAACCGTTTCGTTCATTTATCTTGATCAAAATGATCTATTTCTCTGTTGAGAGGATAAATTACGGTCTTACGAATTTCTCTATACACAACAGAAACGTTTTCCTTCGGCTTCATACGCGGATCAAAATTATCCGCCTGTTCGCGCGCAAATAAATTACAATCTCGAAGATGCTTGCTTGCAAGAACAGGTATCTTGCTCTTCAATTTCCCACGAACATCAACGATAGCCATTAATATTACACTCTTTCCCATTATTCCTGTAATTTGGAAATTACGATCTGCGAAATTCCTGTGAAAACAGGAATATCCGTTTCTTCGTTTTCCCGATTACGAACGACGATAATAAAAATAAGTTAAGAATCTCCTCGCATAAGACTAAACAACAATCCGAGCCGTCTCTGATAGACAATAGAAAATTTCCCTTTTCCAATTGACCGCGTAGACCAACAGCACGATAGTTGAAACAGAAAGGACTTGAAGAAGAGAAGATGAGACTAAAAAGCAGCTCAGTCCATATCCCGCAGTCGCAATTTCTTCGTTGCCTGAAAATCCCCAGGAGGAACACCATGGCCGTTTTCCATCACCGAGAAGGAATCGTGGAATCGTGTCGGAAGACCTACGTCTCCGCCGCGTATTATACGAGTGCACTTCGGATCGATCAGTGGCATCGATCCACGGGATCTCCCTCCGCGACGGTCCTCCGCGTCCGACTAAACCGGATGCTGCTCGTAGGAAGAGGCCTCTCTGAGGGATCTCGCCGAGGCGGATGGCATTCGTCGTTCGACTTGGTGCTCTTTGTCGAGGATCCGTCCTCGTGGATGGTCTCCATCACACGCAAAATGCCCATGTACATTGTCCTTCTAGCCAGGAGGATCCTCAATTCCCATTGGACGAAAACCGTCACAGCCACCACGCCCATCTGGCCTTCTATAGAGGCTCACCTATAGCTTCCGAAGCGAGAGAGACTCTTTCTCTCTCCTCTGGTTCTCTCCGACCCGGACAAGGTTTCTTCTCTCCTCCTCTGTTCCACATACTTGTACGTGTACGATCGTATATTCTTTCTTATTTGCGTTTATACGTGTAAGTACATGTATACGTGTGTATATTTGGAAACGTGTGCACAATACACGTATGAACAGGTATGAAGAATATGTATGGTATAAAGAATATATGACAACGCATGTGTATGTATTATATGTACAGTGTATACATACATACACACCTATATATACGTATGCATATATATGTATACATAGTGTCTAAAAATATATGAATAATGGACAACACATACGTATGAAGAATTTATACAGTATATATGTATATACAGTGTATAACAGCATGTACGTAGTTCTTCATACATATATTTGTTCCTTTATTCTTCATTATTTGCATTGTACGTGTACGTATATGCGTACAAACACGTATATACGCAGGTAAGAAAGAATATACGGAAACACATGTGTATGAGGAATATGTACAGTACATATGTACTGTATAAATTCTTCATGTATGCGTGCAACATTCTTCGTATATACATTTGTCCGTATATTCTTCCTTATTCACGTTTATACGTATATTCTCCCCATTCATATTTAATATATGTTTCCCATATACGTGTGTACATATGTATATCCACACATATATCCAGATACGTGTTCATCGTATGTACCTATGTTCCTTACTTGCGTTTATACGTGTTTATACATACCTAGGTGTACACGTACACGTTTAATTAAACGCATGCACACGCGTGCGTGTGTGTACGAAGAATCATGCGAGCGTGTATGTGCACAGGCGTGTTCCTCCTTGCACATGCACCGGTCGTCTCTTTGCCCTCTGTGCACACCCTACGTAGAGTCCTACCCTTCTTTTCTGTGGCTCTCTTGCCACGCCGCCTCTCCCGCTTCTCTTATTCGGTTCCGTTTCCAGCCGGAGGGACCGGGAGAGCCTCCGTGGAGAGCGACGGATGAAGAGTGTAACCGGGATTCAGGCTACCCTCGCGCAAACAGAGGAACACAGAGGAAAAGAGAGAGGCAGAGTTATTAGCGAGAGCTCCGAGCCGCGGCCGCGATTTATTTCTGTACTTCCTTTGTCGCGATCGGCCCGCGCCAATCATCTCCTGTCAGACTACTCGAGATAACGAGCCAGGAAATATTCCTGGAATCGAGTGGACGATTATGCGATTACATTTGAATAATTTAAGCACCCTGGACTTTGGCTCCACCTGCACTCACGTTCACTCTCGGTACTGTAGGTTTAGGTTGGGTTTGCGGTTTTCTGGCTTGTGATTAGAGCCAGAGTCGTACTGTAACTGATAGGATAGCGGAAGTGGAAAACTTCCTGGCAGTAGCGTCTCTTTGCATGAGAATATTTTCAAGCGTTTAGTAGGTACTAGCGTAGGTTAATTTCTTTTAGCGGTTGTTGGGGCTTCCAGCGAAAATGTTACGAAATTATTCTGAATCGACAGGTGGAGATTTGTGAAGGAATTTTAAGTATCGCAGATTTAAACTTGCAATTAGTTATACGCTTGTTGAATAATCGCAATACTTTTCGCAACAAGAACAGCTTTAGTATTGGGTTGCTTAAAATTTGCGAACAAGGGTGGATCCTCTGTCGCGGTGAAAATTAAAATGGGGCAAGCTTTCTTGAATTCTCTTTGCATTGACTTTGTATTGCTCTGATGAAATCGATCCGAGGGTAGTTTAAATTTTATCAAATTTGCTCGTGTTTTTCTATCTCTATAAATTTAAAAAGTTACTTTTTCACATGGAGATGCGTATGGAATACTTTGTTTCAACTCGGCATATAATTTGTACAAAATTGAGATATCAAACTCGTTAACGTTTTGTCTAGACTTTTTACTAACCGCGATACAGCCTCGGGATTTTTACGATCTCGTTAGCGAGCACAAGAATTTTTAGTGCCTCAGGAAACGTTATAGCATACACTTAAGAAATTATGCGTATTAACAACGAGCCGTTCTTCGATATTGCGAAATTTGTTACGAATAAAAAGCGCTCAAATTGAGTTTAAAATTATCCAAAGAAAATTATCTCGTAACTGGAGACTTAGAAATACCCATAGAGTTTTCAAAATCATATCCAAGTAGAATTTTAAAAATTATCAATTTAATTTTCTCTGAAATTAGTTTAGATACTTTACACCCTCTTCTAAATACGCTTCTTCTTTCTCACTTATCCTTATGAACGAACGATATCCTTGTAATTCTTATGTGATTCTTAAAATCCCTA
Source organism: Bombus terrestris (assembly GCF_910591885.1). Lineage (NCBI taxonomy): Eukaryota > Metazoa > Arthropoda > Insecta > Hymenoptera > Apidae > Bombus > Bombus terrestris. The sequence continues at coordinate 4,248,883 of NC_063276.1, forward strand.
GAATTTTCATCGCTCTTACGAAAGAACGTAAAACGAACGAAGAATATATTTTTTTTACATTTTATACATTCACGACGAGAACGTTTGCTTGGAACCAGAGATCGGATCGAGTCTATCGCTGAGCTGGTCCTAGGAGGGACAAGGCGCATCTAGGAGCACTGATGAGTTTTTCGAGTGGCAGCCAAGCCGTTTGTTGTTGAACACATGTGAAGGAGGACGAAGCTACTTCGCTTTTTAGACTTTCGTCTAGCTGACCGTACTCATTACTCCATCTTCCGGAGAAAAGCGTGCCTCTTCTTCCTCCTCCACTATAACTCGTCCCCTCTTCTCTCTGTTCTTCGCCTCTCTCCTCTCGTTCTCTGCCTGTATTTCACTTTTTTCCCCTTTTTGTTTTTTCGTTTCTCCCCCCTGTTTCTCCAGATCGACCGGAGAAGGCTGGCGAAGTTAGATGAGAACGCAGACATTAGACGCCACTCTTGACGCACGGTATAACGGGTGCTGTGAAATTTTCTGGTTATCAGCTTTGATAGATCATAGATGGTATAGATCGTGTTGAAAGTTTTCGCAGTTTTCATTTGGGCACAGCCATTTGGGATATTTCTGAAGAATATAATTTCTCTCTTATGTTTCATACTCTCTTTTATAGTGGCAGAAACATAAATAGGTAAATTCGATTTTTTTTTTATTTCACGTTTTTATTCAAGGCACTTGCATATTTTTTGATACATTCAGTGGTTTTGGAAATGTAAATAGAGAGCTTTAATTTAGTTTGCTTGTATTAGGTACTCGAAATGAATATTTTTATTCGAAAATAATTTACAAAAAAAAAAAAAATCTGGCAGTTTATAACAAGGAGAGCATAAATAGAAAATTTTATAGTATTTGAAAATTTCATACATTTGCAAAAATTCATTTACTTTCTCTCTATCGCTTTGTTACGTTTCCAAAGGTCTAAAATTTCAAATGATTTACAGCGAAAGCCACGGTTTTCCGAGACACTTAATATTTTACCAAAAAAATCCACGATTTTGTTTGTTATCTTTATTAAATATCGGATAATTTATCGTATGAAAGTCACGATGTTTCGCCAATATCACCAACAACATCATACGAGTTCAACGTTCTTTTGCTGCGATTTTGGTCATCCAATTTGACGTTTCTCCTTTCGAGAAACATCTAACATACTCGTCTTATTTATTTACTCTTGAGCGTCGATCGATTTGCTTGGAAATCTTATTACCGGTGCAAGGTTCAACCTCCGAAGGGGCAAGTTGTTTCTTATGCTCCGTAGACCTTCGTGAAAGTATTCGAGGGCGGAAAAGAAGGATCCAAGGATCTATCGCTGTGAAACGCGGAGAAGAGGGGTGGCCTGTAAGCTTTTGAACGAACGAGAACGGAGAGAAAAGAAAAAGAAAAAAGAAACGAAACGTGAACTTGCACGGAGGGAACGGTTGATGAGAAGTTGTAGAGAAATGGTCAGTAAACGAACTATTATGTAGAGAGGAAAAGTTAGAAGTGGTGGATCGGTTGGGAAAACTAAAGGGGGAAAGGAGTGCGGAAACTGAGCGCGAAGAGCCCGTGCTCTTCAAATAAGAATGAAATCGAGAATTGGGGCTAGTATGTAGTCGATAAAAAAAAAGACACTGCTATCTTTTTCAGCAAAAGCGTAATTACTTCCTACTATCAATATCATATAGATTTATCGCGATATCTTTGTAAAATAATAATTAGCAGTTTAACATTTTGTTCTGTGTAACTTGGAGATTACAGATGATATTAATCACCGTTCGATTGAAGTAATTAAAGTTAGAGAAGAAACGAGATGTATTTTTGTAATTTTATTTCATGCGCGAAAGATTTGGAAATCCTAGTCGATCGTGGTGTTTGTTGCACTTGAGATTTAATCTTGTTACTATGTGCAAATTTTTGCATTTCAATCTCGTTCTCATCCTGGCAAGCAAAAACAACTTGCGATGTTTTTAAGGTGAAATCGTACACGCCAGTCAGACTTTCCCCATATTTCGTTCGAATCGAAGGTATCTTTTAGCGTTGAAAAAATATAACAAGGTCGATAATGATCGGGAAAATATAACAGGGTTAACACGTAAACAATTCGGGAATTGTAACACAGTTGAAACGCTAGATGTATCGTGTTCTATCTTACGTATCTATAAGAAATGAAGAACAAATTGATTTCATTTCCTCAATTTTGCGAAACACGAAAGATATTATATTCAATCTGCATATATCTGCGAAAGAAAGGATCTATCATAGGAAATATAAATAAATGTAATTTTTGAAACTTCGCATCAAAACTTTGCGAAACACGAAAATTCTAAGATTGTCGGTCTAGGGATCTCTAGAAGCGCATTCTAAATGATTGAAACAGTCTAGTAGAGGGCAAACTAGATTCGGGCGCGTTGCAGCTTTTAATTTAGTCCCGTGGGAGGGCCGCAAAATTCGTTTCATCGACTCGCGTTCCCCGGAGAGAGAAAGGGAGAGGAAACGATAAGCAACCGTTGCTGGGAAATCTAGACGAGCAAAGTGTCCCGCGGGATGTTTCGTATCCCTCTTCTCCGTAACGCGTACACTGGTAATCCCGGCCGTCGGTCTATCGCATAGCTTCTAATTCCTTTAATTAAATACTCCGGGATCTGGCCCCTTTGATCCTCCTTAATTCCTTTCCTCGTACGCGTTTTGCTTAGCTACACGCGAAGCGAGAATATGTTCGTATTTTGAAACTGGAATCATTTACAACGGTATATTAGTAACATTTGGATATTTTAGCACTTGCAATGATAAATGACGTTTATAAATAGACTGCGAATATTTTATGCGTTTATGCGAAATGTGAAAATGCAAAAATATACAGACTGCGTGTGGAGGGTACGTGATATACGTGCAGTAGAATACTCGTTGTAAGTTTTAATCGGTAAAACGAATTTTTATTTAACTTGTGCTTCTTTAATCGTGGCCATAAACGTATTGCCTTCTTTTAATATGGATAACATTTTTAACATTTTTAATATAGATAAAAAAATAGGTGTATATATATGTTGGTTTAAGGTGTAAGTAAAGCTATACTTCGAGATATCTGTTATATTTCAATATTTGAATACTAGCAATGGTAAATTCTGTATTTAAATCGAAAAAAGATATTACAATGTACAGATACAATGAGTATATCTCTACTAAACTATCTTCCAATTTTCCTGAATTTAATCCTACCAATTCGAGCAAGAAAATTAATCGTAGATTTAGAACTGTAAAGACACGGCTGCTCGTTTCTAAGGTTTCTTAGAGTTAATCGAAATGAAATTTCACGAAGTTTGCAGGAAACCTTACGCTCCCCGATATCTGTGTTTCTTTCAGGCTTCCTCGCTTGTAATCGCGTTGCTATCGCCAATCGAAACTTTCTTCCCAAGGAATTCCATCGAACGAAACCATTCCCAAAGAATCCTCGTCCCACTGTACAAAACAATCCCAAGAAGACGAGAGAACTCTTGAAACCTGTACCAAAAAATCGTCTCGATGTCCCCATTCTGCAACAGTTAACAATCGTAACCTCTCCGGTTCGACCACAGATCAGATCGTTTACTCCATTCAATAATAGAAACACATTCGGTGATAGAAACGGAAACCTCGATGGTAATCGGACTCTGCGCGAAAAACGATCCTTAACCTCCGCGTCCTCCGTGAATCTCCGTTGAATTTCGCTGAATCCTATCAAACGGTAAAATCGATCGAAACACACGACGGTAGAGAAACAGGGAAACGGTTTGATGGAAAAAGGGGCAGGAGGAGAGAACGAAGAGGTTCCTGTTGATCCCGCTAATCTACGGTGAAAAGTAGCTGTTGCACGACGACCTGTTTCTCGTCTGGCTGGAGCATTGTGTTGCACGGGCTGGTTCGGGTCAGCTCCTCCTCGAGTGTTTACGCAATAGACGCTTTTGTCCATCGAACGATGAGCATCATTGTCCGTCCATCTGTCTGTCCGTCTGTTTACCGAATAGATATCCCATTCTTTCTTATTATTTCTCCCTTTCTCTCTCCTTCTTACTGTCTCTTTTTCTGCTTCTGGTTCCTGGCTTCGAGGCTTCCTCGAGGAAGATGGTACTTTTGTGCCTTTATGAAGGAAGCTGCTGCCTCGTCCCTCTTTTGTTCTTTGTTCGTTGCCGAGGTTTTCGTTTCCCGCCAAGAGGGAGGATCCCCGCAGGACCTCGACATTCGTTTTCTTCTCTTTCCTTTCCTCCTTACGAATGCTGAGTTCTTGTCTCTCCTCTCGATATCCTGCACCCTTCTATCCGAGCTGGTTAGCCAGACGTTTGTCTCTCCCTCTCTCCCTCTCTCTCTTTTTTCTTTATCTCTTTCGTCGCGTGTATCCTATAAGGGAGAGAGAGAGAAAAAGAGAGAAAGAGTAAGGATCGATGCCGGAAGAAAAAGGGAGGATTCGTTCTTTTTCTAATTGGATAGAACGCGATCTTCAGACCAGGAGGACGGATTCTCCTCGTTTATCGGCTAATAAAGGGATCGAAGTGGTGTGTTTTTTAAACGAGGATAAAGGTTTTTCTACTTCCTCGTTTTAGCTCCCTTCCCGCTCTCGAGTGAGCGTTCTTCGGCGCAACGCGACCTTCGAAAACGATTCGTCCGACGAGAATCGTTTGAAATGGTAAAATGATATGATCATCAGAGTGATGTCGAGCATCGAGTGGAAGCTGCGAGGTGGTGCTCCTGTCGAATGCTCTTGACGAAACGAATTAACGAAGCTGTGTGTATCATGTTCTTTTTTCTTTCTTTTTATAAGAAATACATTATTGACTAGGAATTTGGAATTAAAAGTTTCGCGATTGAGTCGCATAGAATCGAAGACCACGAACATGGATATATATTGTTATTAATTCTGAATTAATTCTTCAACTATCATTTCCTCTAGTTCAATAGATTTTTGACAAAAATGTTTCTTAACGTCAGACAATTTTATAGTTTTGAGCTTTAAGGGACGCCTAATAATTTCAAACTTTCCGCCAATAATATAAATCTTGATTAATGTGGATGTTTGTGTGTAATTTTTAAATCGATTTTGTGTAAAGCTTAAGTTTTACGCCGAAATTGAAAGAGAACCTTCTTGAAGTACAACGTACAGCGTGCAAAAAGAAAAAGGAGATAAAGTTGTCGTGGTGATACGAAAAGCCGGTGAAAAATTAACGGACTTAATTAACCTGAAAAACCGCCGATGGTATTTTCCGCGTACGCGGAGGAAAAAAGGCTCGAGGAGAACACTTGGGGTGCGTTGAAGCAGATCGTCGGTAAAAATGAAATCATGTGGTCGATGAAAGTAAACAAAGTCCGTTCGTGTACACGAGAGCTGTGAACGTTCCAGTTTTCAACGTGGTCAAACTTTGTTCAAACTAAAAAAACGTGTGGGCTTTAAAAAAAAAAAAAAGGAAATGATAGAGAAGGAAGAAAAAAGTAGAGAAGAGAGAGAGAGAAAAAAAGACTAAAACGGCCGATATATCGCACGAAACGTCAGCACGCGAATTATCCATTTTAATGCATTTATAACACTAACACGAACTCTTTTTTTTTCCTGCCTCTCGAATTCGTTCTTTTTTCTCTATTTTTTATACGCGCGCTTCGTCGAATGTTTTTAACTATGGACCACGATCTTTTATTTCAACTTGGCTGTGGAATCGTGAAATTCTTTGTTTGTTTGTTTGTCCGAAATTTTTTATTTGAAAAAGAAAAAAAGAGATAAATATAATTCAGCTTGGTTGAACAATTCGTAAAAGAAATCTTCTAAAATAGTAACACTCGATGGCTTTCGTGTATTCTATAGAAAATAAATTTCTTTTTGATCTTTCGAAACATGTCGAAAAGAAAATAAACGAGTCTGATCGAAATGCCATTTTTTCCTCTATCGTTGATTAGCTGAAATTGATTGAAAGTGAAATATCGAATTTGTCCGGTTAGTTTTGTAAAATAGAGAGGGTATCCCTTTGGTAAAGGCGTTCGGCACGTCAAAGAGTAAAATGTCGCATGGACGCCATTACAGTGGCCATATTTACCCTGATCGTCAACCCTGTAGGGAGTTCTGCCCTCACGGTGCCCATATTCGCCACGTAAGTGGTGTACAGTGTCAGCCAAAAGTACGCGGCCTGTTCCAATCGAACAACCCCTTTTCGTGTCACAGAAACATCTCTTGCGCATATTAATCATTTAATCGCATAAATATTCTTATAACCTGAGAAAATTCGGTTATAAACAAATTTATACAATTTGCACGTTATATCTCGTACATATTTGCATCATTCACATTGCGTTATATCATCATTCATACGTATTTATGCACTTCAGAAGACAAAAACTGATCTATTATTTCATCTTTTGCAAATTTTTAAATTTCACTAGTTCACTACCAAAGTAAATTATTGATACTGAATTTTTCAGAAACAAATAATTTGCTCGCATAAAATTATTTGACGTAAGAGAATTTCATTGCCTAGTACGTTATTTGATTGACTTACTTCTATAAAATTATTTATTGTAAGAGTATTGACTTTACATCTTGTTACATCTCGATAGATATTACTAAAATATCGATGGTTTTTAATTATTTGGTTGTAGTATTCAATGTTAATTTCCCTTTTGTCTACTCCAAATTTCTTGTGAACGAAGTATTCAAACAAAACGAAATATACGAAGAGATACAAACATGAAGAAACGAAGAGAACGATAGGCTTACAAAATACCAATCAACATACCAATATATATTTTATATATCTTTCTTTGAAAAATTCTTCAAGAAAGATCACAAAAATCCCATAATCTGCCAAATGCTTCATCATCTACCTATAAATTACAAGTACGCAAGCTTCGTACCAATTTCCTAATAAATCTTTTACCACGTCGCTCGCGAGAAAACTTAAGAAAGCTCTTGGAAGACTCTATCGAAGAGCAACAATGGTTCTCGAAGAAAGTAGCAGAGGTCATTCGAACAAAGACGAACCTCGGTTAAGGGCGTATCGAGCTGGTGGAACGATCGAGATTCGATCGGTTTCCGGTGGCTTTTCCGGAGGAAGGATGCTGCGAAAGAAACCTAGGGATTTCCTTGTTCTTGGGGCGAGTTTCGCGTCAGAAACGTCTCTCTGGAACAAATCCGAGGAGAAGAAGAGTCCTCCTCCTCCTCTAGTTTCTACTGGAGTGGCTCGACTAACAAGTTACCGCTGCTAACAAGCATCCAGCTTCCTCGCTTCTTTTCCTCTCTGTCTCTCCCTCTTTCTCTCTGTGTTTTCCCCTTCGTATAGCCTTCGTACATTCTTCCCCTCGCCACGGCGAAGGAAACAAGCGGCCATCGCGATAATAGGGCTCCGGTATCTACGCGAGAACAGCGAGCGCAAACAAACCCCCTGGCAAATGACGAACAAGCGGCTCCACTTCCGTCACTGTCTTTCTACGATGAAGCTTTTCGCGTTTTCGGGCTGAACGTCAGGTTGTCGAGTACCGGAGTCAGCCTGGTTCTACTCTTGGTGACCTGGAAGAAAAATTCAAGTGTTGGAGATTTGAAGCTTAGCTTAGGTCGAGAATAGAAGATACTGTCACTGCAGAAATAGTTTTTTTTTTTTCATAAAGGTAATTTTAACGGAGGTAATTTAGAATGCTTCCTTCTGATAATCCTTAAAGAACAATCATACGGCACATGTTTAACTCGATCTATACTTTCTCACCTACGATAATCCTCTTTATTAACCCATGCACCAAGAAGCTCTTTAAATATTCAACTCGCTCGCGTAAGAATATCCTTGGTCCTAAAATTCCATAGAAACTTGCATCGTGTATTTAATTTAGTCCATGCTTCTACCACCTAAAATAATCCTACGCATTTCCCTGCACACCTAGAACATCCAATCCAACCGTTTAAAAATCCATCTTGTCGTTTGCCGATCATCGTCAAAAATATTCCCACAGCTCCATACAAACCGCCATCGACGGCAACAGGAACGAACAAAAGACGAGGCAGGATTCTCTCTAGAGTCCTGATGACTCGACGAAGGAAAACACAGAGCCCGATGGTCTTTCGCCAGAGCAAACGATATTACGCATCGCGCGTGCGGCTATTCGGCGCATCCATCCTGTAAGCTTTAAACCGTTGCGCGGCGTGCAATTAATTCCACACATGGAAATTCAATCGAGGGTGGGAAGGGACCGGCCAGTTAATAGGGTGGCCTGGCTACGCGTCCACGTTCCGGGTGCACGTGTGCCCGTATGCATACACGGGGGTGAAACGTAAGGGATCCGATAGGCCTCATAGAGAGAGCCGCGAGGCCTTTGATTGGTCAGCCGGCGCGTGCACGAGCGCGCTTTCCACTTGCATTGCTAATTCCCAGCTTCGGAGCTTACCTATTCCATGGATCTCTCTTTCTAACAATCAGCTTGCCGCTTGTGCGTCCATCTGACCACCTCGTACCAGACTCTGTCTCTCTATCGCATTAAGTCCATTACACGCGGCATAAACATCGCGTAACGAATTCCTCATTCGTACGAATCGGAATGGATAATTGGTATTTGTAAGGTCTGATTCTTCGAGCCGTGGATTTGCTGTGAAATTGTCTGTTTTTCGAGTTGGATAGACGAGGCGAACGATGAACTGCGGATGTTGATACAATTTTGTGCTTTTTAGGAACTTGATCGAGGAAATGAAGTTTAAATAAAAACCTGTTTCGTCTATCGTAGTAAATATCGTAGTAAATGCTCTGTATTAGATGTTTTATTCATTTTTGGATATTACATGCGCTCTCTATATTTCTGGAACCTTAAACCTCCCAAAAATGCAATAACGCGCGCAGTTTAGCGAACAGTTCTAACAGGTTTAAGATTTTGCAAGTTGTGAGAATAAAGTTGGCGATTTTTAGGACATTTTGGTACCGTTTTAGGATAGAAAGAGTAGGATAATTGGGTAATTTTAGGTTTTTTGTAGATTTGTCTTTCAGCTGGTTAGGATTGGTGAATCGATTAATCTTTAGTTTGTGTTGGTTTGTAGATTACACGAATACAGTGTGCGGATAAGCACGCGGAGCTTTTTAAGTAGATTACGAGCGATCCAGAGATTTATGGACTATGAATCGAAACGAACAGATCAATTCTTCCATTTTTCAAAAATTAGCAGGATGCGGTAACACAAATTAAACCGCTCGATGCAATATTCTATTCACTTTTGGGTTTCCCTTGAAAATGTATCGAGTTTCACGTGCAATCACTGGTGAAATTTTATTTCCCAATTGAAATTCGTTACATCGCCGTTGTTCCACAGCACCGGAAGAAGAATGGTCCGATTGAAAACGATATTTTACGAAGTAACGCAGTCTCCAATGGTTATATCCCGATTCTGCTCTTGTTTCCATAACCAAAGAGTCTTTTAATCTATTAAGAAGAATTGTTGTATAAAATTGGAAGGTGAAACGGCTACCCGAAAAATTGCTAACTACCACTCTAATCTTGCAGTCTGCAAACAATTCAAACAGATAATGAACACGTAGCATCCCAAACACTTTTTCAATTAATATTGGGATATTCCAAAAAAACGTGTAAACCTATTTCTATTCTCGTGGCCTATAAAAAAAATCAAATCAGAATTTTTCAATGTTCCTGTTCTAATCAGCTGGGGAAGAAAAATATTCTCAGAGATAGATACCGTAAAAACGTGCAAAATTCAACTCTCTCTTTAAAATCTATTCAGCTGTTTCTCGAGAAATTTTCACGAGCATCGCGAACAGTATAATCGTAGGATTAAAAGAGCGTGCGCCGGATGATGCCGTGTTAGCAAATAAGCCGCGGTTCCGTCCGTGGCCCTGGCGGCCGCGTCCCCAAAAAGGAAGCGGTCCACGATTTATTTTACATTTTTTCATGTGTTTTATTGTCGCACGGTGTCCAGGCCGAAGTGTGCTGAAAGCGGTTAGACGGTTGAAACCGGAGAAGCCGACGAAACGCTTGCTCACTCGCCGCTGACGAACAATTCGAATTTCAAAGGGCCAACTGTCGCTCCCTTACCTGACTTTGCCTGCAAAGGAAATCCGCCTGGGAGCAGCCATTCCGGCTCTTGCCATTTTTTGATTTTTGCCCTCCACAATTTTCCCTCGCCAATCGATATTTCCAGAAATCGGTATTTAATTTACGCATAAAGAATTAAAGCGAAATAAGAAACGCAAATATCCCTGGGATCACCATAGACGTCGTTCTTTGTCTGTTGAATTTATTCCGAGATTTTATTCTATTGAAGATTTAAAGAAAATTGATGCAGCTTCCTTCTTATTTGTTTTCTTTTTTTCTTTTCGTGAATTCTGTTTTTTCTTCTATTTATTTCAGTTTGAAATTAGATTTGGGGTATATTTAGTAGGGGTTAGCTGCATCGCCGATGGCGACAAGGTGTGCGCTCGGAAAGCAAAGGCAATCGGCCGTAGGCGAGAGATTAAATCCCGGTGCAGCCGAGAGTTTTCGGTAATTTCAGCCGCGGGCTTGTTTGCACACCTGAGCCCTACTCTCCGTAGCCGATATAATTCCGTGGGAGCGTTATTAATTGCTCTTCCATGCGCAACACCAGTGTTTCCTCGTCGTCACGTATTTTTGATAGGAAAGACCGATCCCTTGAGGATCTCTGTCTGGGAAATTTTATGTTCGTGCGTTCATCTTCCTTTCTCTCATTTTCAGTTTAATATCCTTAGAAATGTTTACTCTTTTTCTATTTTTTTATCTCTGTTACATGAATTGCAACACGTCTATTCCTTACTTTGTATCGGATTGAATACCTACGTTACTTTATTTGGTCGTCTGCATCAAATTTTCAATAATAACAACAACGTTCATTTACAATTAATTTACAATGAATCAGCACAGTTTCTCTAAAATATAGCTCACACTGAATTTTACGGCATTTTTTCATATTATGTGCTTTTAGTACATTTATCGTATATTAGACGTTTCCTTGTGTACTGGAAATTTTCTCTCGTACAACAAATACCAAACAAAACAAAGTGCAACCCTAAGAATATTAAAGTGGAATAAAAATAGGACCTTTCAATAGTTAGAATAGAACGGAACAGAACCACGAAAATGGAAACGAAATAAAAGCAGAGCTTTTTAGAAATTACAACAGAATTAGACAGAATTCTGAAACTTCTTAACTAAGCGACATGTTCTCAGTTTCTAAAAATTCGTCAAAGTGAAACATCCTTTAGAATTACATTTTCATAAAACCTGCATCAATCTGGTTGACGCCAATTAGCTTGGATATAAAGAAAATAAATTCACGAAACTCGTTGTTAATATCCTATACGTAAAACACGTGAATAGCAGATTCTTTGAAGAACTACGGCAAGGGAGAATCTAAAGCGTGTTAACGCGTTAAACCGGCTTTATCGCAAAAGTTGTAATTAATTGGACGTTCAGGAGCGCGACCATTAATTTAATACGATTATTCTGGCCGGTCGTTACGAGGCAGTTTATGATAAGTTACGTGTGCGCGATGTGAAATTTATTTGGAAAAAGCCGGGGTCCCGAAAACTTCTCGCCCGTCGTGGATTATTGGCATAATTAAGAGTCGTGGCGGTACGCAACAGTGAAATCAGGAAGCGTTAAATATAATTTTATATTCTTCCAGAATTTATTTATTATCCTTTTCTATCCTATTTCAGAAATTTAATCTATTAAGATCAATATAATACGTGGAAGCTAAGTATTTGTACTAGAAACAACATTTTTTAGAATAATAGGTATTTTACAAGAATCCATTGCACAAATTAACAACGTAAAAGAACAAAAATTTCCATGGTTTACCACGGTGTTTGAAATACTTCCGTTTCTTCGAGTTTCAGAAAATTGTAGAACTCGGGTGGAATTATAAACAACGACAAAATCCTTGAAATAACAAATTCTTTTTCATAATTTCGATGTTAAAAAACAGAGTTCTAGAATGTATCTGAATCGATCAAGAAATGATTATTGGATGATCTACTAGTGGTTTAAGAAAAGCATTAATGAAATATCGCAATGATACAACGTTTGCCATTAGCGATATAATTCTGTACAACATGATGTGACTTGAAATTTACATCAATCTATATATAATTCGTAATTCACATCTTATTCATCCGTCCCTGTACTCATTCTACTGTATATCCTTTGCAAATACCAATAACCAATTTCTAATTTTTCGATCTCAATGAGAGACTACAATCGGTGAGAATCTTTTCTCATACGAGGAAGCGAAATTCTAGCTATACGGGTTTAAAATAAAATGAAACCGTGACAATACATTATATTCGCGTTTGTCAAATCCACCTGAAGCCCGGAACGTTTTTTCCATTTTATTAAAATTCGAGACTGGAGCCGACGTGTTCGATCGTAAAGAGATGCGTCGATAAATATTTTAATAATCCTCAATTTTTTTACCCCTTACCCTTCCTTCCTACGTATCTTTTTTATTTCTCCGGGGAAAAAATTTAAAACCTATATCAACTAGTTTCAGATCGCTTTTATCAGTCTCGCGTTATAAATGGACTCGTAATTTCAACTCTCGACGATGGCCCTTGAATCGTTGCAATTCGTGTATTTTTCCTGCCCACTCTCCTCTGCTCGCTTTTTCTCTCTTCTTCCTTCTTCTTGTTTCTTTGATCGCACACGAACAACGCGCGGGCTTTAATTTCATTGGCGCGCGCGTACTCGCTTCCGGCGAGCCGACCTGTTTGCACGCGAAGATTTGTTTAACAAATTCGAGGGAAGATCGAGCGTCGCCGACGTTTCGCGATATAAATTCATAAATCCGACCGGAGCTTTTGCTTGCTTTTCTCGCCGTACTCGTTCGATCGACTTTCAACGCGATTTCTTCTTTTTTCCTTTCCAGTTCCAGTGAATTGGATTTCTCTAGTTGGCGATCTCGTTGCCGCCGTGCTGCGTGCTATAATTTTTTGTAAGTCCGTACGGCTCGATCTGTGGCTTTCGAATTGGTAAAACTACTTGCTATTGGCAGAGCAAAGTTCCCAAAATTATTTTGGATAACGTAACAGGAAAATTACGTGCAGATATATTAAATTTCATAGTATTTTTTCACACGTATATGGAAATTAGGAAATGAAACGTGAAAGCGTGTAAAAGAAATGCTTTATTGAAAAATAGCTGTATATTTCAATTTGTAGCTACTATGCAAGAAGAAAATTGTTTAAGTTAAACCTAAGTATAACTTCTCACCCTCAAATTACCAAATAAAACAGATAGTACCGCTGATAAGAATTCTCAAATCGGAGAAAAATTGGTAAATTGAAAGAAATTATAAAAATTCGAATTAAATGAAATAAGAAAATTCCTAAATCCTATTATAATCTCATCGTCAGACTAACAAAGAAAATGTTGCTACTACAATAATAACTACAATAATAAACAGAAAATTCTCAAATCAACGAGAAATCTTTCGGTAAAAAAATAAGTAGAATCTTCCGTTCACTGGAATGGGAAGAAAGGAAAATTCTTGAAATATCGCGAGAAAAATTCATAATTTGGTTCGCGTGATGGTGGCGAATCGCGGCTTGTGCAATTTTGTCGAGTAGTTATCGTGAGACACGTACACGTAAAGGGGGAAACCCATGGTCCAGAAACAGGGAGCGGAAACAAATGTAACTAAACGATTCGCGGAAAGTACCTCGAGGCGGTCAGTTTGTTTCCACAGTCTCGATCCAATACGTCGGTACTGCGTCTAATTTTTTACCAACCGTGTATCTTCCTCGACGAAAGCTATCCATGTTCGTTTAAAAACAGAAAACAGAGACTACACTCCGAAACAAACAGTACGAGCAGCTTGTTACGTTATAATTTTAATGAAAATTTCCATTTCCACAAACCACAAAATATCGAAAGATTCTTGGCGAAAGTTAAGAAAAGTTTAACTGCGATTAGAATTACCGCTATTTGTCGCCTGTCTTTCGAATAAGCTTTGCAAAGACTGATAAATAATAATTAGACTATAGCGTATGTGGCGAATGTGACAGAGATAAAGGTACTAGCTATGATGCAAAATTTCTTGTATATGCGAGGTTCGACATAGAGTCTTACTGAGAAAAAAGAACCTACTTTATTAACGAACTTTGCATGTTTCTGCCTCTAACTCGCTTTAGCATCTAACAAAGAGCAGTGTTTGTTTAAACATTTCGTTGTCTAACAAAAACGCTACGATCTTTTCGAGCGACGATACAATGATACATATTCCACTAAACGTCATTGAATTCATCTTCCCCTACAATATAAATAAATAGAATAAAAACTATGACGCTTTTTGTAAAGTACGAAACAACTTCTCTTCTTTATGATGTTTTTCAATATCTTTATACGTCGGTAAATTTTTCGCTCCATATCAACGAGCTTTTGTTTGCAATATTTTTTCGATTAATCGAATGGATATATATATCCAAAGATGAAACTCGTGAAAGATCGGAAAATCGAGCTTCTGATAGAACCACACTCGGTGTAGCATACCGATGTAACGACGGGGTGTCGAGGAAGTTAAACAGCAGCAAGCAACTGCACGTAGTTTTATTTACGACCTACAAAGATGGAAAGTTTTCGAGCGAGAGTGTACTAAGCAGAAGCTGATGCTGGAATACTCCATCCGCGAGTGTTCTTCAGGCTTCCAAGAGTTTTAGACGAGAACGTAGGAGTTCTACCTCCCCGCGTCTCATTCTCCAGAAAAAAAAGAAAGATCTCTGCCCACACTTCTACTCCTACGAACAAAATCTCCGGTAGATTTCCGGTTATTTAGTTTCGTTTCAACTGATCACATGTTTGTTCGGATGAAAACAGTTTCGACCAGCAAAAACATCATCAACATTCTGCGTAATCATTCTTGTTCGTCCGACTATTTATATCTTTTATCACAAATGTGACGATATCATATATATAATGGCATACATTATTTATATACACATATGCATTGTTTATATAAATAATAAAGTTGTTCGCGAGAGTACTAGAACACTTGCTCTTTCGAACGCATTTTTATGGATATATTATGTGTCTTATGTAAAACATTTTGAAATTTTACTAGCACTGTGGTGAGACTTGATTATCACGATTATATCGGCGAAGTTTGATACAAATCAGAAAATGCACATAATAACTAGAAGATATTTTATACAAACATGTTTAAACAGCAATTTATCTACTATACTAATAAGCAACAATATTCATTGGGATTATCTTTAACATGCTGTATACTAATTATTTACTAAGCGTATGTCTGCAGCAACTATCTTGTAGCTTCTACATACGTTTTCAAATTAGTTTCAAATTTGTCCAATATAATTAGTGCCAATGAAACTTCAAAATGTTTAGTATGACACATGCAATATATACATAAAAGCTTCGTATAACAAGTGTCAAAATACTTTCATATATACAGTGTTTCCGGAAAATGGTAATTGGTATATATTTTCAAACTAACGATTCATTCGTTCGCAAATGCCAGCTGCTAATTGTCACTCGCAAATCCTAAGACGCAGATAAAGAAGCTCTCCTACCTCCGCATGCACCGTAAAGAATCATGAACACCATGTAGTCGACTGCAAAATCATAAACAGGGAAAGGGGTCGAAGCTATACACAGTCATCATTACAGAATAGACTCTCGATGGCTTCCATTGGTCCATTATTTCTCTTCGCCAAACTCCTCGTGATCAAAGGCATCGAGCAATAGGGAAGAAACGGGATGATCGTGTGCTGCGTGTCGCTACGCAGCTGTGCGCCAGTATATCGCGCGGCCCCTCAGATTGGATCACTCGGTAGATTATTTGGCTTTATGGTGCGGGGAATATACTATGCCAATATGACGTGGAGGGCTTGTTCACAGCGAGGGTGGTGGTAGCCATGGAAACGCCGGCACCCGTGAGTGTCGGCTCCAACGCCAGCCGAGTCCCTCATCTCCCTCCCTTCCTGGCCACCCCCGCGAGCTGGAGCCACCCCTCGCCCACGCCTGCAGCAGCCGCCAACCCTCTTGCTCTCACCCTCCTTCCGGCGCCAGCCGACAGCCCCCTCTGGACCGTAGGGTGAAAGCCACCCCTAAACCCTGGTCCTGTAACGGATCTCTATGTACTTCTCTCCTATGTTATTCTCCCCCTCTCTCTCTCTCTTTCTCTCTATTCCCACCCTCTTGTCCTCTCGTACATACACGTATACATGTACATATTATACGTTATGTGCGCCAACCGTCTAGCGTGGACGTGTATCTTTCGCTGTAGACGTGAACGTCTGTGTGTGCGCCTGTGGCTGCCACATTGATTCACTGTGTGTGCAGAGAGAAGTGAGAGGGTGTACGAGTGGGTACGGGAGTGTAGGTGGCTGTATAGGCAACCGGGGGTGCCTTCGCGATCAATATGGTGGACAGACGCACCGACACCCTCCACGGGAAGGCCAACTCGATTTACGAAATTCCCTCTTCCTCGCCGGCCTCTTCTTCCTCCTACGCGCCAGCTCCACTCTTCGACCTAACCTCTTTTCCAAGTTTCTTCCTCCTCTCCTTTCTTTCTTTTTTTTTTTCTTTTTTTTCTGTTTCTGGTTTTAGTTTGAAGATTTTTTTGCAAACGATGGAGTCTAGTCTTCGTTTTGATTAGGATTGATTTTAGCTTCTCTCGGGGGTTGGGATAGTTGCTTTGTTTCTAGTTTTGGCAGAGAATCTGCACATAGTAATTGTAATTTATTAACTTCGAAGGATGAAAATAAAGTGTACTTTTGATTTTATTTAGAACGGATTTGGTTGTTCTTTTGGAGGTTGAAGTAGATCGCTTCTTTTTTTTATTTTTCAATTCTAATTTTGGCAGAGATTCTGCACAGGGTTGCAATTTGGATAGGGTTTGTATGTCCTTTTGAGGATTGCAATAGTTTCGTTCTTTCATTTTGCATTTCTAATTATGGCAAAGAGATTCTACACATCGTTGTAATTTGTGCGAAAATCTTTTTCAGGAAAATGAAGTCTACTTTTAATTTTGTGTACCGTGGATTTGGAAGGTCGAAATAGCTTTCTTTTATTATTTTTTATTCCTAGTTTCTGCAGAGATTCTTTACAAGGTTGTGATTGGAAGATTATTTCGAGGAAGATGATTTTATTCGGAACGGATTTGTGTGTCTTTATAAAATTGAAATAGTTCCTTCCTTTTATTTTTTATTTCTCGCTTTGATGAAGGCTTTACATGGAATTTGACAATTTTTTGGGCAAGACCGACCTTCGATTTTGGTTAAATTGAATTTAACTGTTTCTTGAACAGTTGAATTATTTCCTTCTGCCTTTTTATTTCCGGTTCTGATAGACGTTCTGCGCTCTACAGAAATTATATTCAACGATATATTAAACAAAACGAAGGATATTGATTTATTTCTCGAATCTAATTTATTTCTACCTGTTTTACCTAAAAAACAAACAGCAAAAGTTTCTCCAACATGTTGATCCAAAATATACACGATAAATAAAATTCGAATAATAAAGAACAAACGATGAAGAAATTCTTCGAAATTTCTGTATCAATTCTAATCAACAAAATTCAGTCTTATTCGCAAGATAAAAATTCTCCGTCGACCATTTTTCTCTGTCAAATTATTAACAGGGAGAAAAAAGGGATATTGATAAAAGAGTGAAGTAAAAAAGGGAAATTTTTCGCGACAATTGCGAAGAGTGTACGGAACACGAACGAGAAACAATCTGGCCGGCGGACGAGAATACAGGGCTCGGCGAACCGCGAACAAAGTTACTTTGATCGCTATCAGCGAAATCGAAGCGCTTTGTCCGGCATTGCACGTGTCTACTCCAGGATATTGCTACTTGATGGCGGTGCGCGATCGGCGAGATTATATTTCGCGGGGTGAGAACGAACGATGTAGAAGTCAAAATACAGTCACTAACCACCCACCCCTTCTCTCTGTGTATGTTCACAAAGGGGGTGGTGAAGGCCGTTCGCGCGCATTCTAGCCTCGGGTCATATTTATTTTCGGGCGTTTTCGAGCGCGCTCTTTTTCCGTGTAATTGAGAACGCTCGTTTCGATAATGTAACTGTTTCCACTGGTTATTTTCCCTCTCTTGTTTCTTTTCTTTTTTCGAACGGACGTGACTTTTCGAAAATGAAAATGTTACAGTTCGCAGCATTTGAAAGATAAAAATGTATTCACATCGTGCGGCTAGTTTGTTCGTGTTTGTTTCAAAGGATAAAGGTCGTTGTGTAATCTTTATTTAAATAACGATTTAGGTGTCATTTTATTTCACTATTAAGTAATTTACGTGTTCTATTAAGTCTGGAGATTTTGTTCTGTCATCGAAGCGATCGTTAGAAGGTAATTTTATTACGTTTTGCGATTTTTCTAACATTAGTGGTACAATAAATATTTCAATAATTTCTTGAACCATTCTAGACCCAATCGTGGCTTTTTATGGTCCACCAACTTCAGTTTGAAGAATGTGCGAAAAAGTCGTTTCTGATATACGTAATTTCCTGTCTTAGATGTATGTGAAAATTTGTCTTAGTAAATTAAAAATCTTATTGCTCGTTAAACGCTATAATAAATATGT
This sequence comes from Bombus terrestris, assembly GCF_910591885.1. Taxonomy (NCBI): domain Eukaryota; kingdom Metazoa; phylum Arthropoda; class Insecta; order Hymenoptera; family Apidae; genus Bombus; species Bombus terrestris. The sequence goes on from NC_063276.1 coordinate 4,267,468, forward strand.
CACGAAAAGACGATCTAACTAATTACGCAATTTAATAATACAAATATAAAATATGAACTATGAAAACAATTGATAAGTTAAAATTTCCTTTTGTAAAGTGTTTTTTTTTTTCTTCTAGTAAAATATAGATACTGGAAATAAACATACATACTTTTTTAATGAATTCTCATAATAAAAAATATACACGCATACATACATGCGTTCCTTTACTTCCTCTTCTATTTTTCTTTGTTTGTTGCTTCATTAATTCGTAACAAAAATAACTCGAGCGGATTAGGTTGACTGGAAAGAGGGAACGCGAACCGCGCCGGATTAAATTACGAAAAAAGGAATCACGAAGGCGTTCTTTCAATGATAATTACGATCTAAGCGACCTACGCTCACCTGAATTAGTACTCGTTCTACGTTTCGACTTTTATCTCTCACAAGCGTCGTTAGCCAGTCGATTTTCCATTCAATCTGCAATAATAACGTAATAGATATGTTGTGAACGATATATTTCATGAAAAGTCTGAAAGGTAGAACAAGATAAGAAAAAAGAGCGATTCTGTGAAAAATTTTCTCAGATGAATCTTTGAATCTTCTTATTCGGAAATATAACACAGGAAGATTGAATGAAATGCGTAGGAGGCGAGGGAGAAAATAATAAACGATGCCTGAATGAGCGAAATTTCATGAATGAAATTATATTATAATGATAGAAATTTATTTTCTGCTATTACCGAATGAAAAACGATAATCGAAGAAGCGTAAAATGATATAAATTAATTTAAGACAGGAAAGGCGGAACGAATTAATCGAAATAAAACGAAAGAAAAGTTTCGCTGTGGAATTATATCGATTTTCGGCATAATTAATTTTATTCATTATTTTCGAGCGTTAACAGGATGGTAGAAAATTACAATTTTTCGCGGATCTTGGTATAATTGATTTTTGCCGTGCAGTGCATGGTAATGAGCATAAAATAATAAACTTCTTTCGTGCGGTGGATTTTTAAGGGCGTGTTTATTCGGGCCGGCGAAGGGAAAGCGAGAATAATTAAAACGTAAATAAACGAACTCTGCGCTGCGTTCATTAAACCGTTGGTTACTTATGTTTCAATTCATTTAACGAAGTGTAAAACGCAAATAATTTGATCCTACGAGAAACTCGAATTACACCGCGCAATGTGTGCAACTTGGAGATAATTAATAACGCGCAGATCATCAGTTTTCTCGGACGCTGCTACCTGCAAAATTTCTCTCGTCACTTTTGTACTTCGAATTTAAAAACTTTACAGCTCATTTGGGTAGCTTGAAATTTTGCGTTTTCTTCTTTGTAAAAATTCGTATTCTTTGACACTCTTGATTTTCAATTCTGGTCATTTCAAGATCGCGAATTTTTTAATTTCGATTCGAGAGCATGAAGATTTCCGCTCTTTGATTCTCCTAAACTTTCAAGTCGCGTATGTCGACGTTTCTGGATTTTGAGATCGTCAAATTTCCAATCGCAGAAACTCCCACGCTTCGATTCAGAAATATAGAAATTCCTACGTTTCCACTTTCCCGAACATTCGATTAGTCATAACAAATTTCGAAACTCCGATTTCCATAAATGTAGAAATTTTGATTTACTCGCAAATTTTTAATCTTCGTCGGTCACAAATTTCCAATAATCAAACGCAAAAATCTCCAATTTCTAAATATCCCAATTTTCAATTGCTAATCGTATAAATTTCTCAACTTTCGAAATATATAAACTAAAAAAATGTTCGAGCGACAACTGAACAATTCTGCGGACAAATTACAGAACGAGGTTACTTTATTTAGTTTCCAGTTAATTATTGCTGGTTGTCGCGGATGTACCATCCGCTTCCACCGTTTCACGCATCCGCGTGCGCGCACGAGCTTGACAAGCGGGGGTGGTTATACGGAGGCATGCACCACACCTATCTGCGCAACGTGTCACTGGCAGTATAAGGGCAAAACAAATCGTCGCGATAGGGGAGTAAGTTCTCCCGGTTCCTGTCAATATCAGGAAGCCGGCTTTACGTATATTGCGAGACTCGATTTACGCGGTATCGCTTTCCTTTCCCTATTAAAGTATTAAACATTTACTGGCTCTTTTAATCCATCTACCAGCGTATTGTAACATCCCGAGCGATGCACAGGGATGTAATAACAAAAGTTAGATTTTTCTCTATTTACGATTGGTTTTTACGGATCAAGCAGTCTATGAAAATTCCAGCAACTTTTCTAGAAAACATTTTGGACGAAAGATTAGGATAAAAGCAATCCTGAACTTAACATTCTGTAGCGTTTGAAAAATATTTTGGCGAAATTTTTAATAACTCGAAATCTCGAACGTGACACAGGTGGTATACTATATTTTGTAGTCTTTTATATCTGTATATCTTAACGGATTATATATTCGCGTTACAATTCCAAATAATTCAAACCTGAGACAATTTGCAGTCTGAAAAACATGTCTACAGACATCGCGTCAAAAAGCGGTGCGTCGCGACTCGATCAAACGATGCGATAGAATCAACCTGGTGCGCTAAAGAAACGGACCCACCGCGAGACCAAAACGGAAAACCAAAAATTCCTGCAAAATTTCCACTAGCTGGCATGATACCCGTGCAGCCGCCTGCGAGAAACGCGGGCAAATCCGCGAGAACAAAGACGAGGAACTCGCGAGGTATTGCAGACAGGGAGGCGGATACGATAGACGAGAGGAAAAGGGACGAAACAATCGCGGGACAAGTTGCAGAAGCCCGTTGGAAAACTCTTCCTCCCCATTTCGAAAGACAGAGAAATAGAGGAAGAGAAACAAAGAGAGAAGGATAGGGAAAGGGAGAGAAAGAGAAACGAAGATAGGAAAGTACAGCCGATGGCGCGAATCGTTTTCTCGCTGCTTTTCCCGCGGCTGCATCGGTTGCGGGGGGTTGCAGCCTGCGTTAGAAGGGCTGTGCACGGCTGGCAGAGGGGATGGGAAAGAGGACGGTGGCTGGCGAGGCTCATTTTGTCGGCGGCAGAGATGGTGCGGCCTCTCTCTGCTCCCTCTATCCTATTCGTCTCTTTCTGTCTCGCTTCTCCCTTCTCTCACCCCCTCGTATTTTCCCTCTGTTCACATTTTCACCTGAACCCACCGCGCCCCGTCACCGTCTACTCGCGCCCTCGCCTCGTTTTTCACTCCGTCCGTCTTCCCCGCTTTATCTCGCCACCCGTCACACTCCCTCCTTCCACCGCCGTCAACCCCCACGAGTGAGGATAGAGAAGGAGGAGAAGGATGAGGAGGAGGTGGAGGAGGGTGGCCGAAGCCGAGAGGGGGGTGTGGTACGCGGAACGCCTGGCTGGCGACATTATTAGACGCCCCCGATGAGTCAGTGAGGCCAGGGGTGGATGACGACGCTGCACGGGCGACGCTCATCCCCCTCTTCCCCCGTCGACGACCAGAAAAGAGGGATGAGAGACGCCAGGAATGGGGCAGCCGGGTAATGAGAAGAAAAGACGGCGCGCACAGCGAGATATCGCGCGCCAGATACGCCCGGGAAAAAGGCATCGTCGCGAAAAAAAAGGCGCAATTTTCGCGTGCGTCGCGCCCACACCCCCCGTGATATCACCCGTCCGCCAACGGGGGATTAACCCCTCGTCTAGCCTCGCGGCGAAGAAAGGCCACGTCGTTCGACCAGCTCCAGCCACCAGTTTTTCCTTTTGTTGCCCTTCTCTTCGTCTTTTTTAGTACTCCCTCCTTTTTCTCTTTTTAGGGGTTGTTTAGCTTTGTTGTGTAATTTTTTTGCGAGTGTGTAGTTTCGCGGGTTACGTTGTGCGCGGATTAGGCAAGGTTTGATTTTTAACATTCTTTCTCGTTTTCTCATTCGGGTTCAGGTTAGGTTCGGGTCATTTTTTAATTGAAAAATATGCTGGGTTACGTCACGTTTGTACCAGGCAAGTTTTAGCCGACAGGTTATTACACAAGAATCCGCCGCTAACGTTTGGAGGTTCAACCAATATACATATATGAATTCAACTTCTGGTTGCACGATTATAATGAAATAGGACTCGATGTGTATTAAAAATAGCATTTTTTTTGTACATTACTATGTACAATTCTTGGCATCTCGCAGACCTGACATCTGCCAGACATCTTTGTATGTTACGGAGTTAACGTGGGTAGTTTTGATCGACTTTAAGGTTGACTCGATCCTCCAACGAAAGATCATCCGATATTTGCAAATGTATCTCTGAAGCACGTGGTGGATTTCCGCGTTATTTTATAATTGTATAGTAATTGCGAACAGTATTTGCGCGTATCTTGTTTTCCTATAGAGCATCTATTTATCAGGTTCCATACACGTTTCATTTCTACAATCATGTAAAGTGCTACTGAATGATACAAAATTTAATGCACTTGCAATTAATTAGTATGTAAATATTATAATAAATATAATGGTGTATAAATATTTTTTTTACTTGATCTAGTTAATTATTTATTAACTTATGAGGTTTCAAAGACGAATAGGAGGTCGTTATTGAAGAAAAATCGAGCCTTCACTGTGTATTCCGCGATTATCGCGGCTCAAAGCGGCTCAGCAAGCGTCCTGCTAGATGGTTTCCCTTTCATACTATTTTAAACAGGGCAAACGCGATCACAGTTGATTTCCAATTAACTGTAACGCAACTCTATCCTGACAGGATTTTATGAAACACTGCGTGAGTTGTAGGCTATCTCGGTTTTGCGACTTTTGTTTAAAAGCCAGCGTTTCAATCGGCATGGTTTTCATTCGGTTCGTGATCCAACGATCGATGTATGCCTCTTGAAGCCTCAGAAAAATTTATGTTTATAGAAACCTTGCTTAATTCGTCAATAATTTACTCAATTTCTCTTTCTTTTTCTTTTTTTGTATGTGTATGTGTTTTAGTTCGATAAATATTGATGTAGAAGAAGATCTTTCGTGTCAGTAATGTTGAATAAATAGAAACGTTTATAGCTCATTACCGGTTGGAATACCGTTTCTTCGTGTATTTCGTCGAGTACTTTAATGCATCACGTTTGATTGAACGTAGTCGCTGAAACGTTCGCTTAAACGACGAGTCACGCTCCATTAACCTAGCGATTTCAAATTACCCCAGTTTTTTCCACTTAGACATAATTGTAGATACGAACAGTTAGATCGCTTTTACCATTTGACTTGCTGCTGAATATTCAATATTATTTATTATTCTTCATCGAAATGTATCATACTAAAATTTGTAAACACTGTACTAACAGGTTTATGAATAAGTAAATAGACAAATTCGATTAATTTTGCTACGAAAAGCTTTTTCTCTGCAATGTAGAATGAAGAAATACATTTCCTCTACCTTGAAAACTGTGCTTCCATATTTTTCTGATTAAAATTTTCTCCATTAAATGTAGGTAAATATCTTTACAATAAAAACATATCTATGTATTAAATTCCCTTATTTTCAAGACGATTGAATCATTAAAATTTCCTCAGTTCCGACCTTTTAATATCTACACGTCTGTAATCTATCTTCTTTAAGAGCCACGTCTTTTAAGATTCGTTTGAGAATCGAGCGTGTCACATATGTTACAACCTACTCAAATCAATCGCGTGTCTACACACCGTACTTCGAATCACGTGGTCAAAACAACCCTTCGCCATCCGTAAACATTTCCTAACTCTAGGTTACAATAATCAACGTCTAGACCTCATTTGCAACACCGAAATAAAACGACAGCTACTACTCGCGCTTCCATCCCCTACGGATATTTCCACCCCCTCGAAGAAAACAACAAACAGAAAAAGCAACAAAAATGAGAAGGGCGATGGGAAAAGCGTAGCGTAGAAAACAAAAAAGAAAGTATAGAAAGAGAAAAAGAGAGAGATAAGGTAATGAGGGAAAAAATGTTGCAGAAGTAGGAAAGAGGATAGGATCGGAGGGAAGGAAGGGGTTCTTTTCATGCCGCCTCCTCTCGGCGAGGTTTTCCGCAGGAAGAGCACAACCCCCGGTTGCGTGTGACAGCCATTTTAATTCCGAGCCCCCAGGGGGTCCCTGATTTTCATTCCCCATGATGGAACATCAGCCATCCTCCTTCATTCAACCCCCTCTCTGCTTCATTTTTCTCTCTTTTCCACTCCCTTCTCTATATCGCTTCTTTTAGCTAAGTCTCTGTCTCTTTCTTATACCTAACATCTCGCCTTTTCTATCTCGAATCTCTGTCGTCGTTGGCCGTTCCCTCTTCTATTCTCCTCTCCTACGGTTCGTGTCTTTCCCCGTCTCCTATCTACTCCCTCTGACTGGTGGAAAAGCTTTCAGAGGCGTCTAAGGGGGGATGAGGGGACGAGGATGAGCCGCACGGTGTGTGTCGGCTATCTCGGCTGTCGCATCGCGAATCGAATAAAAGCTGCCGGATGGCTGAGGGATGAACCGCGCTCGTTTAATTTCGGCGAAAGAACAACCACCGCTGGCTGCCACGGCTTTTTTTCTCGCCCGTGGAACACCCCCGGAAAAACTAGTTCCGCCGACGACACTTCCGCTCATGAACTCTGTACCTCGCAGAGAGTCACGGGAAAGCGAGAAACTCTTGTCTCTTGATTTTTCTTGTCACTGGTCTTGCAGCTTTTTCGTATGTACGCGTGGGAATCTGGATGCTCTCGCTTTTGGAAGATTCTCGTTTGAAACTGGACATTTTCGGAGCTTGAATTTTTTAAGCTAGAATTAATTCGTAAATATGCAAATTTCCATGCTTTGAGGTATCTTGACGCTGGCTTCACTGTTTTTGGCGCGTACCCTTTGACGATCTGTATGCTTCGGGCTTTGAACCCTTTTCATTTGAAATTGGAGATTTTTAAAAGTTGAACCTTTTTAACTTTTTAATTGACGAATATGATGTTTTTAAAGGTCGAAATTTTTCATCACAGAAAGTTTAGAGGCCATCAGCGATATTAATCGATATTGTTTATAACTACTACAAACGATAATCTCGACACTTTTCGTCTAATGTTAAAAAATAGTAAAATATATAATTCCACTTGTTTGACTTTATTGATCTTTAAAATGAAAAAATGTCTGCCGCGGTGGAATCTTGCCCTCAATAAATTTAACGTGATTTCCTTTGATGGTAGCTTTTAAAGGTTAATGAAGTGGCTGCGGAAGGATAGTGGCATATAAAATACGCGAACGACAATAAAATTCGGGAAAAAGCTGGAAATCAATAATTAACAATTCTACCCTGAAGTACGTATTTTTCTCGTTCTTTAGTAAACCCTCTTCGAATTAAAACGTCCACTCTAATTCAATCTCTATTTGCATTTAAGAAATCCTATTATATAGAGAAACGTAAAAATGCGTCGTCATAATTTTACAAAATGAATTTATATCTTAAGAAAAAAGAAACGAATAAATAGTAGAATAGTAGAATAAATATCATAGAACGAATGACTGTTGTCGATAGGTATAAAAGCCATTCCCAAAAACCACTATCAAACGCCAGAACCACGCTTCCCAATACCAAATCAACATTCAAGCGTCTAAAACGTAGCTTTTAGCGATGCAATAAAACGAGTCGTCTACCCATAAAATTCATCCCGGGTAATCCATGTGGTATCCGAAATTTCTCGGGGGACACCCGTTAGAGGGTCCCCTTGGTTATACCGAAGTCGTCGTGGTAATCTTGCGAAGGGTGCCGTGCGTGCACCGCTCTCGCCCCTGATTCGCTCCACCTTTGGTTGGCCCCGAGGGGATTGAAATTAAAATGACAATGAGGGCAGATCCGAAGGGAGGCTAAAAACGCGTACCCTTGCCATCGTCCAATCAGCTACAGATCCGTGGACGCCATGGCGACCCTTCTCCCCTTTGCTTTCCTTCCTTCTTCCCCCTTCTGTCGCTTTTTTTATTTCCTTTTCCTCTCTTTCTTCTCGCTATCTCTCTCTTTCTCATGCTCTGATGCCTGTTCACGTAGAGAAAAAAAAGGGCGCGAGAAAGATGGAGGAGAGGACAGTAGCACGAAATGAAAACGTTTAAAGCGTCGGTGATCTTCACAGAAGTTTTCAACCCCTTTCGCGACATCATTCGAGGGAGAAACAAAATAGATGGGACTCGCGTACCGGCTGAATGGCGAGGGGATGGAAAACGGAATGCATAATCGGGGAGAGGGCAGACTCCGGGTTCGAACAGCCCCGCGATTAATATTCTAATTACAGGAATCGGGATGAAAGTGTCGTCCGGGGTTGCGCTCCCTCAGGGCGCTCCCTCAGGGCACTCTCTGAATTTACGTTTCAGGACAGGTTTCCCTTCCTCGGGAGTGCTACGTTTGTTTTTTCAAATTCGATAAAATATTTACACGTTCAGCGGTTGTATGTAATATTATCACCGCTCAATCAGTGAACATTTAATCGACATCCTCTGTTTCTTGTGTTTCTTTTTTCTTTTTTTTTTTTTTTTTTTTTTTACTTGTAAAGACAACTATCTCGTTTCGTGTTCATTTATTATAATTTGGGTATCGCGTATTGTGTACTTTTTGTCGTATATTTTATATTGGGCTTCTAATAGTCTTATTGACTTAGTGCGGTGGTGTCTCATTTTCCCTTCTACCCACTTTTCAATGATAATTTTAATATTACTCGCCATAAAGTTAAACGATCGTTTAATAACGTAAGACGGAGTTACCCTCAACCCCAATCTATCTACCTACCTACAACACAAAGAAATGACTGGAATTCGGAAGAAAGAGACTGTCAATGATCGTTAATCCTGCGATAATGTCTGTAATTATTAAATATTAGAAACAATGATTCCCCTTTAGAAATTTATTTCTACCTGTAAATGTATTTCTATTTACAAACCTCGGTTTATTGTATCAAATTCTCTCGAAATATACCTCAAATATAAAGCAACTCGTTCGAAAAAAGGAATAAAGAAAGAGAACTGGCTCGTGGGAAAATCGAAGAAATCCGCGGCGAACGTTTTAATTTCCGCCCCATTTTCCATCTTTCGTCTATCTCCAATCCCCGGGTCTCGCCTGTTCTCCGCGATCTCTCCACCCCCTGTCTCTCAACCGGTCCACCCTCCTCCTTCTTTCTTCCATTTTCTCCTGGCTGGAGGATGCGCGCCATGCAAAGCCGTAATTAGTGGCTTCGCGTGTAATTATCGTGGAAAAAAGGGCTCTGAATGCCCATAGTATTCAGGCTGCCGAGGATGAGTCCTTCGCGATGGAATCGCACCAAGCACCCTTGAGACATGCGGTTCTTCCTTCCTTTCTTTCCTCTTTTTTCTCTCTTCTCTCTCTCTCTCTCTCTCTCTCTCTCTTCTCTCGCTATTTGCTTTCTTTTTTATCATCCATGGTTGTGGCGAGGATTGGTTGGTTGGTTGGTTCGGTTGTACCAGCCACCCCATTTCGTTTCGCAAAGCGATCGCGTTTTCGACTGTCATTAGTTTTCGAGGATGGGAGCGACTCCATTTAGTCGGCCGCTCGTTCGCCATTCGGCATGTTCGACGTTCTGTCGTTTCCTTCCTGCCTAATACTGGCTTCGAGTTTCCAAAGGATCTCTGTCTGTCTCTTTGTGAAACTCGTTATCCTTGTTTCTCCTCGTCTTTTTTTTTTTTAATTAATCTTGTATCAGGTCGCCAGGAAGGAAAACAATCTATAAACTAACAGATTTTTCATTCGTTGTTGTATATTTATCAACTAGTAAAATTATAAATCACGGAGATATTTGTGTCTTCTTGTATCTCATTGCAATCTCCATACTATGATACTTCTTCATTGAGCAATTTAAAGATAAACAGATTTTTCATAAACAGATGTAAATTAATAGATTTTTAATTCTACGATGCAATTAATAGCTATAATAGAAATAATTGCCAATATGAAGACCACACAATTTATTAATTATTTTTTAATTATCTACTTTCTTCATTTTAATACCTGCCCTAGCCGAAGTCATCCTAATTAAGAATCTCTTTGAGTGGTTCTCATTATAAATAAGTAGAACGAAATGGCGGATATCGCGAGACAAGCTTCTTCTTTTGTCATTTGCCTGAGGCATATGATGTCATCAATTTCGATTCTTTCTCGACGAAAGAAACGACAAATGTTATTAAAATATGTATAAACATAGTCTGAAAGCTTGACTGCAAAGAGTACTATAGTTTCTTTTTAAAAAAAATCACCAAAACCATCCGGAAAATGGGTTTTTCACTGGAATAACCCGTTCAGTGTACGTTTTTGTTACTCTCTATAAAAATATTCGAATGAAATTTAAATGAAAGAGCGCCACGTACAATTAACACAAACGTCTCAATCGACGACGAAGACATCGATGGCGACGAGAAACGCGGGCATTACGTTCCAAACCTTCTATGAAACCCGATGTGCAACCCCCAAGTAACGACGACGATGACGACTATGGTGTATGGTGGATGGAGGGACGAGCGGCATGGAGGGGGTTTGTCAAGGGGGGTAGAACTTGGCCGCGGGGGTTTCGAGGGCTCTACCGTCCGCTTTCGATTCATTGTACAATAATATGACGGAAATGTCAGTCAATTAATAAGCATACCGAAGCTGACTAATTTCCGCCTTTGTTCGTTCCACGGCTCGGCATGGATGAATAAGTGGCCATTATGCGGCTTTTATGATTGGTCAGATCCGTATCACGACAGCCGGTTCCGCTTTTATAAACCAGCGCGCGGCACGTCGAAACTTCTCTCTTGCGGCGAACCTTTTTAACCGCGTGCACGTGCCGAGAGCAGAATATATCGTTCTCTCTGCCCTCTCTCGTTTCTTCTCTTCTTTCTCTTAGTTTTTCTTTTCCTCCTCCTCCTCCTCCTCTTCCTTCTTCTTCTTGCTTCCTTTCCTTCTCTTGCTTTCGTTACCACCACACTCTCTGGCGATCTTAAACTTTGCTCTTTGCTTTGAATTTTCTTACGACACTTCGTAGTCGATCTCTTCGTGATCGGTTTTAAAAGACGTCGATTCATTCGTCGAAGAAAGTTGTACGAAGAGAGCAAAGTTTTTCATAGATTTTTGTTTAAGAAGATGGTTTCTCGTAGGATTTCCACTTGGAGTATATCGTAGTGACTTTGTTTAGAGAAGATGGTTTGTTGTAGATCGTGACTAGACTGCGGATTTTTATACAATTCCATGTTTTTATCAACGTAACTGAGAGAATGTAACCTACATGAAGACTTGCTCGCCCATTAAATTATTGTAGCGAGTATTTCGCTTTGAATATTTTTTATCGCGTGCATTTTGTACATTTTTGCAATTTTAAATTTCTCGTTAATGCATAAAACTCTGCAGTCTAGCTATAACGTTTACAGGATGAAATAAATTTCTGTTCACATTCCATTTCTTTCCATTGCGTTCATTAGACGTCATAATTGGATTAGTTACAATGCACGGTTATAATAGCGTGAAAATGTTTTTCGAGATTCCGAAAACATTTTCCGAAAACATGTTAGATACGCGTTCTTTTACTACGGCAGAGACAGTTAGGGGATGATTCGACGCTTTCGCTGGCTCTTTAATTCGGCTAATCGCGCCACGACACGGTTCCGTTCCGTTTCGGCGAAATGCTTGGTCCGGAAGCGAACATTTAATTACCGTAAACAGAATAAACACGGGGACGCCGAGGGAAAAATCGGCCGGACGGAAATGTTTGCTCGCCGGCGAATTATTTTTTGCCGCAGCGGCTTAATTTCCGCGAAGGTCAAGGGAGACAAAAAATGGTGTAATTGCTAGCCTGCGCCCTTATTCCGCTCGTTCGTCGACGAAATAAACGAGGGTGGAAAAGCGGAAAAACGAGAGATAATCCCCTACCACGCGGTCAATCTTGTTATCGTTTGCGTTTCGGATGCAACGCCCTGGTGTAATTTACGTGTTTCATGAAATATGTAAAAGAATTTATTCTGAAATAAACATATCAATCTTGCTTTTCCTCCTAACATTAGGATGCATTTTTCACTAAATTTACCGATACTACTCGATAATAGGTTAGTTGAGTTTGTCCTATATTTCTGTATTTTGCGCGACAAATTTGATGCCAAATTATGAATTTCTACATTATATTTAATTTCGTTGTGTTAATTTCTATATTTCACACGTCGGAGATCATTAACTATGTATCCCAACCTAAATCTATATCGTCACTTGCAAAACACTATCCCTTGAGTTGCACAAAACGACTTTTACGGATCCGTTCATTATAATGTTTAATTATTTTCGTACAGTAATTATCGAGCCAGCTTCGTTTCCCACTAAAAAACCTACTAAATCGACTTTCCTCTCAAACCTTGAAGAAAGAAAAGACCAACAGAGTCCAGGGCCTGAGAGAAGAACCGATAAAAATCTCCAAAGAATTTCTCGTCTGCCCCTGTCGCAGTACCACTATCCTCTTCCACCCTTGAGGTGTTTTGCCTCGTCGTTGCCACCCTTGGCGAAAGGGTTGCGCGAGATGGCGGCTGCTGCTGCTCGGTTCTTGGAACGGTCAGGCAATTACGCGAACCCTCGAATGACGATGACGTCGCGTTATTCCGCTGACGCGGCTCGCCTATCTTGCGCCTCCGCTTATCTGCGAAAGGCGAGCTGGGTGGTGTATTGGTGTGGGCTGCGGCTGGCGAAGATATAAAAGGGGGAAGGCGTGGCGGGGTGCAGCTGGTGCGCCACGTATCAGCCACCTATATCCTTGTCCGGCTTATATTGCCAGGGGGGATAATAGCACGGGGGCGCCGGAACGGTTTCATTACACGGCTTCCCGAGGGATAATATCCTCGGATATCTCGCTGGCCGTCCCCGCAGGCTTCAAATTCCGTACCAGCGACCCTCCGCCGTCAGCGCGTCACCACCGTTAACCCCCCTTCTTCCAGGAGACCCGCAACCCCTTCACGAAACGATGGAGGAAATTGTCGGCACGCCGAGGGGCCGGTTCGATCACGGAAAATGGCCGATCTCGATGATCCAGTTTTCATTTTCTGCGTTTTTGTTAATATTTTATTTCAGTGAGATTCAGATGAACGTGAACATTTAGTAAGGTAAGAGGTCGTCTAGAGGGGTAGTTGTAATTGTAGATGATATAGATATGTAATTCTAGCGTGATTTAGGCGAAGATAGGCGAACAGAAAGAATGATTTGGGTGACTTTGGGGGTTAGTTTCTACTTAGCATTTAGTTGTGGCGATGATTTAGGAATTTAGGTAATTATAGGTGACTGGAGAAAATTTGTTGAGTCGTTTATCGTGGCTGGAGTTGTGGTTCTAATAGGATGTGCGGAATTTCAGGATAATTTAGAGGAGTAGCCACATTTAGTATTTAGTTCTAGTGGGATTTAGGCGAAGATAAGTGACAAAGGAAATTTTTAGAATTGCTTATAGGGTTAGTCATAGCGATTTATCTATAATGGGAATGGTGAGTGACGAAGAAAACTTTTTGGAGTTGTTTGGAGGATTAGTTGGAACTTATATTTCTTTGTAGGGAAATTTAGATGAATGTTAGATAAAAGGAGGATTTTTTAGGGTTCGTTAGAGAGTTAATTATTAATATATGCAAAAGTATACGAAGTATATATTACGCTCTTCGTAGGGCGAAACAAATTTCTGAGAAATGCATGAGAAATGAGAAAGTAAAGTAAAATGAGAGAAAAGTCTGCCCCGTGGAAAATTTTGGTAATGAAATTATGAATATTTCCGCGCGAAATCGATGTTGATAAATCTCGTTAAGGTGTTTGTTTTTTGCATTAAATTGGCGTTTATCGGGATCACGTATTCCAACGCGAGCTGAATATCGGATGCAGTTTTGAAATCGCGTGCACGCAATTAATTCCAACGAAATTGTCAAAACTGATTAACACTCGACTCCGATTACAAATTCACCAGAAATTACCGCGCCGCGCCAGCTCGCTGGTTAATAAAACATTACCAATAATTAAGCAGTTCAGAATTCACATTGATCAACCCCATAAATTGAAAAGGAGAAAAAGAGGATGATGTTGCGAACATTATCTTTTTAAATTTGCTTTGGGATTTCCCATTATTTATGTCTTCTTCTGGTAGTAAAGCAAGTAATTTGCTTCTTTCTAAGAATTGAACGTTAATCGTGTACTTATGTAATGAAATTGAGAAATTAAGGGGAAGCTAAGTTGATCGGATTGACCGAGAGCCTCGATTCAGATTAACTAATTAAAATCATTTTACAATTTACGTTTCGTCGCGTTCAAATCTATTTTATTAGAATATTGCAATGAAAAAAAATCCTGGTTCTCCTTTTTTATTTCAAATTTCGAACTACCCTCTGTAAAGTGCTTCATCCCTGCTTAATTCTCATATTCATCGTTCGAAATCAGCGAAACGGTTCATCGATAATCTCCCACAGTCATTCCACCCTGTCAATCCCCGAAACAACCCTTTCACTCAATCCTGCCTCTACGATCAACAAAAAAACCTACATCTATATCCCCTGCACCAGAAAACAACAAAACAAAGATCAATCTATAGTACTCAAAACACGAGTCTAGCACAAAAGGAAGCACGTAAAAGCAAGGTATGTCAACCACTCGATCTAGCACCCTTCCTAATCGTGCCCATCGTTTCTAAGTCAGTTTAAATTCGCTCAATAACTCATCTTTTTTTTCTTTTTTCTTTTTCTTTTTTTATGGAACTTGTGTTCCCAATGGTATATCGGGCCGCAAAGTGTTTTCTATTCGAGGGTCGTCGTGATCTTTTTAGTGGTGAAGGTTTCTAACACTAATTAAAAACCAACTTGGGATTATATTCTGAGACACCTCTCTTATGTATTTTCTTTATCGTATTAAGGGGATTTTCATTCACAAAGGAGTTAAAGGTATTCGGTTATTATAGGGGAAAAGTCGTGACTCAGAAGACACTATGTTGAAAAGAAATGAAAATGAAAAACTCTGTTCTGCAATTTCTATTTAGTAACTTATCAAGTCTCTTTACCTTATCAAGAATATTCTTTTATAGAACAAATGATATACATTCTTACAAGTTTTCTTTTACGAAGAGATTAAAGGTTAGCTATTTCCCCATTATAGAAGAAGGTCGTGACTCAGGAAAAGATCATAGGACGCTCCATATTCAAATTACATAGAGCTGAGAAGTTCTCTTCCGAGACATCTATTCCGAATGTTAAAAAAATTTATTCTTACGAAGAGCCGCGAGTTATCTTGCTAGGAAAGGATCATGGCGCGAAAGTCGTATTAGAAATACGAAAACGAAGAAAAAATGTATCGCACCACGGTTTCTGTCGAAGTTAGCGAGTTCTCGCGGAACAAGAAATTAAATCAATCCCGCGAGGCAAACGGGGGGTCACAAAAGGCGAAAGAGTGGGCGGCGATAGAAACGAAACTCTTCGCTGGGCCTGGAAGAAGTCTCACGAGGTCGGCCGGTAAAAAGAGGAGCGAGCGGGAAAGAGAGGTGAAGAGAGGCCACTGTGCAAAAGCTTTTCCCCCGGCCTTTGGTCGGCGGCCTTTGATGATCCCATGCGCTAGTACAATACGCGATCGTGCTCGTGCGCATTGCGATTAGTGTTTTTAATGCGCACATTGTATAAAGAGAAGGGCCCCGTTTCCCGTATCAGATGCGAGGTGGCCCACCGAGGGACCAGTTATTAGGCCTCTGACAGGCCCATAATCCCGTCGGCTCTCCTAACGAAAAATATAATGCCCATTAGCAGAGATCTTTTCAGAGGGTTGCCGTGTGTGTGCCTGCCCTGGGATATTTTCTTTTGCCTCCTACTACTCAGTTCAATTCCCTTCTCCTTTGATCTCTGTCTTCTTCTTCTTCTTCGTCTCTCTTTTTCTTTTTTTCTTATGCTCCATGGTAAACTAGTATTCGTCGTCTCGTTCCATTTTGCTACCCTTTGCCAGCTCTCGCTCCCTAGATAGAGTCTAGCTTTATAGCCGATGCGTGCCACTGGGTGCTACCGGAAAACGCGTGCTAAGCGTTTCGAATGGGATCACCTCCGAAACGACGCTAATCTGCGACTGCGATCTCTTTCGGGCATGTTGGCACTCTTTGACTCGTGATACAGCTACGTACGAGCACTTGGCGACGTGGGTTCTTGAAGTAACTGAAACGTTAACGTTAACGTTTAAGGACTTCCCTTTTAGGTACAGCGAAATAGTGGTTATTGCACTGTGGTATTTTAACTTTCTTATATTTAAGCTTGTATAAGACTGGAACATTGTTACACGTCGGTGAAACAACTTCAAACAAATTTTGCGGATCTCGATGTGCCACAGAAAAATATGTGATTTTTATAATCTTTACATATATGTCTTTATATTTGTAATCTTACGTCGATTTACGCGTTAATCAGTCAAAATAAATTTTTATGATTTCTTTCTGATTGCCACATTAAAAGATACCTTTACGCATTTATTACACGATACGTGTAAATATAGCTCAAATTTCTAATATGCTCGATACTTTCTCTGTTCCAGCCGAAGTGCAGAACCAGAAACTGGAAAAGCAAATCCAGGAGAATATTTCACGTAAGTTAATCATGGTTAACCTAGTCGAAAATATGGTAACAGTTCGCGATGGAAAAAGGTTCTTTCGAAGCGGATGCAAGTCCGCATCGTCCGTAGCTTCCAGCCTCTTGCTTCCATTGTGCAAGGCCGACAGCAAAAGAACGAAGAATATTACGTAACATATTCCAGCTCGTTCAACCATGAAAACCCCTGTTGGTTATTATATTTAATAGACCTAACCGATTTTGCAACATCTGCTTTTCCCGCGTCGGTACAACGCGTGGCCGGTTTTTGAAAAGCGAAAGCTCGACCCGCATTGATTATCTCGAAAGGAAACAGGAACTTGTTTCGTTCAGTTTCTGAAGTTGTATTGAACAACGCGCCGTGAAAATAGTTTCCACACCCTCGAATGATTCTCAAATGAAGTTTCGTTCCTGGCGTTTTGTTGTTCTTTTTAGACTGCAGCGGAGGAATTAAAGAAAAATGCGGAAGACGTTAGATTAAAGAATTTCAGGAATTTTTCAACGATTCTAAATGCTTCTGGCATGTGGGAGGAAGAATTACTTTTTTTTCAATTACGTATTAATAACGCGAACCAATATTAATTGGTTAATCCTGGAGCATTGTGAGCATATCGAAGTGTATCCTTGATTTTCTGTTAGAAGTAAGTTTGCAGTCCAAACCATACGATTCGTGGAATATTTATGATTAATTATATTTCCCTATTTAATGTATACAGCAATTTTAATGGATAAAATAACGCGTGCTCGTAATCGAAATTGTTTAGACACGGTAGGTTCACATCGAACGGTAACAAACGCAAGTACGATCGTCATCGAAAATTGCACGGAAACGTGGGACACGGGATCGAATGATTTTATTGTTAAATTAGAATGTTAAGTGATGTTGATGCATGGCCCGGCAGAGATGTAATGAATACCATACGCGGTTATTAATTCCGTCGATAATATGTAAAGCATATTAATGTTGCGAATCCGATTGTAGTTTCATTTCAATGACTACGAATGATAATGATGATCGTTAATTATGACACGAATTGCAAATCGAATGTCCTAAGGGGGCTTAGCAAGTACAAACAGATTGTCAATGCGTTCGTTTGATACCGTTTAATGCCTGCTAGCGCCAAAGTTGTCAAGAACAATTGCGCATTAACTACACGATCCGAATATTAGTAATTGATTCCTCCAATAAAGATAAATCCTCTCTTGCGACCATTTCATAAAATATCTCCAAATATTTCTTCCATCTCGTCATCGTTCGCTATTAAATTAAAATACGAGCTTCTCAAAAGCCAAACCGACCGACTCCACTTTCTATAAAGTCCCCTATTTACGAGCCATGTACCTACGCGCGTGGTTACTGTTCAAAAAACAGAGGATATTCCTCTACGAATTTATTTATCACAAAGACGTGACACAAATAATCGCAAATTCCAAGTTACATTTTAGAAAACACTTGCATTTTAATCTTTTCAGCTGATCAGCATGGTCTCCGAGAAGCTCGTACGTTTCATCAGAAGTTTTCGACATTACGTTCGTCTTTACTAAATTCTCTAAATTCTCAGAGTAGGAACACTCGGTAGAAAGAGGAAAAAAAGGAAGAAAAAAAGAAAAACTATTCGCACTTTCACTGGTCGTACTCGTAGCCCGAGATACATCGAACATGCTCGGTACACGTATCAGGGGCGAGCTAGCGAGCGCGCAGGGTGCGTAGAAACGCGCGCTGGGGTGAGTAATGTCGGGAAATGCAGCTAACGAAGTTTACGAAGACACTTAACGGAATTACGCCCTCGCTAGCAATGGCCTCTGCGAGTGCTGCTTTCGCTCCGTGTGTCGGTGAATTCCCTTCTCTCATACTCTCTCTCTCTCTCTCTCTTCTTCCCTCTCTCTTTCTGTCCCTCTTGCCACCCTCCGTAGTCGTTTCCCTTTCTGGTGGCAGGGGATCCGTCGCGTTAATTACCGCGAGCGGAGGCAAGAAGCCGGGGAAAATCGCGGCGAGAGAGCGCATCAACGTCGTCCTCGGTGAATATAGTCCAGGAACAGGCGAGGCCTGGCTGGCTGGCTGGCTGACGAAAGGTCGTGGAAGGAAAAGCAGCTGCTAGAAAGCAGGGATGGGTGAGAGAGTGGCGTGGGTGGGCGACGTTGGGTGGGCTGAGGGTGACTCTCGGGGCGAAACGAGGGAGGTTGGCTCGGTTTTGCGTCGAAGAAGGGTGTTATTGACATGGTGGGTGTCGCGTCGTCGGCCATCTTGGCCTGCACCCTCTCCTCCGCTCAGAGTCTCTCTCTGTACCGAGCTCGATCCCCCCATTTCCCGTCTACCTTTCGCACCCTAACCTCTTGCTCGCTCACACAACCCACGAACGAACGTTCCGTCTCGCTCGCGTCCAGGACATCCTTGTGTCCCCCTTGTGTCGAGTGACATTCGGGCTATACGCCCGGCCTAACCTGCCCGACAGACGCCCTGGGCCACCCTTTTCGACCAACCCCGGCGACGAGCTCCGTGGGTCCCGGGGGTTGCTTGTCGCCATGGCGACCGAACCCTCCTCGCCCAACCCCCGTCGACCAAACACCGGTTCCTGTCCCTCGGTACACACTTCCCTCTTCGTTTCTCGCTGTCTCTTTGCTTCCTCCTCGAACCATTTCCTCCACTACGATTTTTCGTTTTCTCCAAGGGGTAGTATTAGTGCTACAAGTTTGCTGTAGTATAGTGGTAGATCATCCGCGATTCTTCGAATTCTTGCGCCGTACTCTGTTCCACGTTGAAACTCTCCTCGATCTCGTCTATTTTATGAGCTTTCATTTTGTTCTGCTTTCTAATGGTTTTTATAGTATCGCAAGGCTCTTTATAGTTTTCAAAGTTTTTCTTTCTTCGAGTAGGGACAGCATTAGCGTTAGTGGTAGTAGTTGACGTAGAATTCCTGCGTCATACACCTCATCTGTCTTCATCTATTTCCTGAGTTTTAATTTTCTTCTTCTTTCTAGTGATTTTCTTACTATTTGGCCGTTTTTCGGTCATTCGAATTCTTGCACCATTTCTAACTTTCCATTTTGTTCCTCTTTCTAATGGTTTTCTTAATATTGGATGGTTTTCCGTCGTTTCCCGATTTTTCCCTTCCTCCAAGCAGGGCTAACAACAGTAATCGACATATGTACTGATAGATCATTCACGATTCTTGCAATTCTCCTCCCGTCCATCTTGTTCCTTCAAACTTATCCTTTTTTTCTGAGTTTTAGTTTTCTGTTCTTCCATCTGATGGTTTTTCTGCGTTTTTCTTTCCGGCCGGTTTTTCATCCCTTTTTCTTTCCGTTCAACGTAATATCGACGTGGTTGCCAGGTTCTCTGTGTCTCATTTTCACTCGGAGCTAATGTTTTCTTGGTTCGAGAAAAAGTAATATCGCTGGGAGAAAAGTATTTCCAACGCTGAAAGTATTTCTTTGCCTCCCCGATCCCATCCCACTTTAATCCCAACGCTCCTCTCGCTACTTTTCCTTTTATTTATGTATTTGCTCGACCTATTTCTTCACTTTCCGCCAGTAACCGTATCTCGATCCGACTAAGGCAGGCATTTTTCTCCCCTGCGTATTTGCTTTGCCCTTAAGCATTCTCGATTAGAAACTTCGGCTCTTTTCTCATCTTTTCTTCGTTTCTTATTTTCTCGTTATTTTATCAAAATAGTTTTGGTATTCTTCGAGCGAATTTGTTAGATCGCAACATACAAAGATGTCAATTTTTTCACTCGAAATAAATATCTTATTACGTTTCATTGAAATAATAATTTAACGAAATATCGTTAATTTTTTAAGGCCGTCAATTTCCTAAAGATACTTTTGTTCTAAACTTTATCGAATCTCCGTAGATATACAGTTCCTTTCTTGAATACTAGATGTTATTAAAAAATCGTTAGCAACTTGTTACGACCTTTGAAATTACAATTTCGTTTAGAATCTCAAAGCATATGAAGAAAACCTCCTAATACAGCTACGATTTTGTCTCGTCCGTATCATTTTCATCTCATCGTTCGTCTTTCGGTATTTGCACTATTGAATTTTCCATTGTATTTATCCCACGTGTTTGGTAAATAATTCCACAAACTAGATTCGGATGCTTGGCATACTCCTTTGAATTTCTCATAATCGACTCGTCCACTTCTCATCGTAGCTTCTCACATCGACTGGTTTCTCAGTGAGAAGTTTTAGCTGAACGATTTTTTATTTAAATTTCTCATTAAATTTCTCTTATCCATAACTGTACGCTTACGAACGTACGCGTTTCTCGATGCAATGCAAATTAAGAATCTGGAACGATCAAACGTGCATCTCATACGTTACATCGTAATGCACCCTCTTTTTCTCAATTTTTCCTCTTCCGCGTTCTCTTCATCCTTGCAAAGGCAACGCACAGAGGGATGAGGTCACTGGGTGGTTGTACAAGCAGAGGCTCGTGCTAATAACGTTTCTGTACGACACGGGGGATGCTATCCCGGATGCCGCATTCTCGTCGACTCTTTGCCCGTTTTCTTCGCGAAACGAGAAGGCCCCGATCGCCAGCAACCCCCTTTGTTTGGCCGCCTCCACTGGCTCGGTCTTTTCTACGCCGTGAACTATTGCCGAGGATTGCGATCACGTCGCCCCTATTTGCCCAGGAATGTAATGATTCCACGTTGCTTTTATTCCGCCAAAGAAATGGCGTATATTCAACCACCATTCGCGTAGCTTCCATTGCTGCAATTTTAATTCTTTCTCGCTTTACGTGGAAAGACAGACAATTGATGTTCCATTTCATTCATTTCCTTACAATTTAATCTTCTGTACTATGAATTAATTTTAGTACGTCAACAGGTGAAAATGTAATAAAATTGGCTCTTTTGACATCTTTTTATTTAGACATAATATGATCGAGATTCTCAAATAGCGGAATTGAAAATAATACTTTTCATTATGAAATATTAATTGGAACGTAGGATATCCTTTTTGCGTTATAACTTAGAGTAGCTGTTTTTTTAGTATCGTTGCTATTGTTGTCAGCGTTAATTTTGTGACGTGGCAAAATTTTAAAGGATTGTCATGACTAATTATCTCGTAAATTTTCAAACTACAATTTTTCAATTTTAAACAGCAAATATTAAGAAGTCCTTTCCGTCGTTTTATTGTTTCGTAAATTTCTATTTCATTCTCGACTGTGCGAATAATTCTATGCCACACTGTACATTATTCATTACTGAATTATGAACAGCTTTTGAAATGACCACACAGAATCCAATAGATAAACTGAAAAAGGCTATTGTTTCATTCGCTGTTGATTATTCAGGGGTTGTTTTAAGGTTCTCCATCTATCTATATCGTACAATGATTGTTACCAAGAAACAAAGGGAAAATTTACGAAAGAAGAAATAAAAGATAGAGTAGCTTAGTAAGATTCTATACGAACAGACGAGGACGAAGGATAATACGAGGATCTGGAAGAAAACGTTCTTTTATTCCATATTGATAATCTAGGAATAGTTTCGAAATTATTTTTCATTTAGATACGTATTGATGAAGGAAAAGGAGAAAAACAAGGAATGTCACAAAATGGTTTTATTGGGAAAATTAATTTTGAATATTGTAGTCCACCAGAAGAGGAATAAGATTCAGTGAATTCGACTGCACTGTTCATAAAATGAAGTTTATATACTTACTGTTTTGTTCGAGTACAGAGTGAACATTTCCTGTTTTTAACCAGTACCTATACCAAATTTTTAATGCTGTCTTATGCAGAAATTTCGAAGCATCATAATCGTTGTAATTTGATAGTTGTGCAATTCTCATAAACGAAATATGTCGCAGTTATAAAACGGAAAATCACGAAAAGTCGACATTCCTCGATTTTCCCTTGCTCCTCGTACAGAGTTAGGCAGACAAATAAATGGACAGGCAGTAAGAATAGATATCAATGAAAATATCAATTTCAATTAATTATTATAATATTTAGTAATATATAACAAATAAAACATAAATAAAATTACGTATGTAAAATACATATAATAAATTCAAAGCGTCGCACAACGTTGAAGATTGATTCTATTTACTTGCATTCATTCGGAATTCTAATTTGTTCTAACTGCATTCGAATCACAGGCGAATAATTAAGCGAAAGAAGAAAGAAAAAAAGAGAAAAATCTCGCGAATTAATCAACGAGCTGGCGTCGACCCCATTCGGGCGCAGCATCGCAGAAACGTTCGCATTGAAATTGCCGCGTTTTCGCGATGCACCCGCTGCGCGAGCGAATTGCGAAACGATCCGGCGACACAATGCCGGCGCCGATGTGCGCGACATATGGACACGATGCACCCGTAAACTACGGCGAATCGTTTAAATTCCCGTAATCCCTTTGTCGAGGGCCACAGCATCGCAGAATTTCTAATCCATCTCCAGCGGTACAATGGCCACGATCGATTCCTCTTTCTTTCTTTCTTTTTTCCTCTCTTTTTCGTTTATCGCCTGCCGACAAGAACAAAGAAAGGAGAAGGAAAGAATCGTTTCGAGGTATTGCGTTTCGAAAAATCAAAGATAAGAAACAATTCGTTGCCCTAGTTCGTGACTGTGTTAACTTCATTTCTAAAAAAGAATCCAATTCACTGATCCACATATATATTATCTCATATTATAAAAAATACATGTAGGGAAGAGTCGTACAATAATTAATTAACTGCACTATAGATAGAGAATTAGATGAATGTTATAATTCTGAGCAACAATCTATCTTGGCTAAATAGTAAGTCAGACCTCATCTACCAAGTATCTCGATCTCAAAATATCTGTTTTTGAGTGTCTTTTTTTTGTCGTTCTATCCTGCTCTAAAATATCGATCAAACACTGTCTCCCCTATTTGGTCCCGAAGGAAAGAATAAAACGGATTCGTGCTTAAAAAAGAAGAGATCGCCTCGACAGAACCGATAATTGGGATCCCGGATCGCGGCTTCTTCCGGTGTTCTTAACGCGATATTCCAGCCGGGCGGGGAAAAACGAGCAAGAAAAATACGAGGTGAACCTTGGAGAGGAGCGGTGGTTTCTCTCATCGAAGAGGACTTAGAGTATTTGTTGTCGACGACAGACGAGGAAGAAAACGAGAAAGGGCGGAATGGCAGGGGGTTGGGGTAGTGGAAGAAAGTCGAGGACCAATTAATTCGTGGCTGCGGCTTGATTTAGCAAATCGTTGCTAATTGGTTGGATTGCGGTGCCTCGCGAAACTTTATGGCGAGCCAAGACAAAAGCCATATCGATAGAGACCGAAATCCCCCCGCTAATAATCTCTAATTCTCTGGACAACTTCGGACAAAAGGAATGCCGGGGTGACTCTACTCCAACTTTCGATAAATTCGTTTACGATATTACGATACCAATCATATTTTAATTTATCCCCTCGTATTCCTCGTTTCTCTTTCTTTTGCGCAAAAATGTGTTGATATTTAACCCTTTAAAAAGAAAAAATACGGATATTTTGATGGAGAACGTTTCGCTTCTAGGAAGTAAAAATTCAGATCTTTTTCAGGAGAGATAGTTTCGAAGGAAGTTTGCTACGAACTCAGGAACAAAGTAGTTTCGTACGAATTTTGAAGAATGATTATTTACCCCTTGTTGCTTAATGTCGCTACGTTCCTTGACCCATTATATTTTAAAAATTATTTCTTGTTCGAACAAAATGGAAGAACATTGGCATGCGTGTTCTCGTTTCAATTTTACGTTCGACATCTTTTCGAAATGTTACGAAATTAGAAAATATTTTTCGTTTGTTTAAACGAGAGAAAAATTGACGTAGAAGAATTCGCGTCAAATTCACGATCCACAGATCGCAGCTAATATTCATGTTCAAGTATACTTGATAAATTTTCAAACTCGATTTTCTCGAAAACTAAACTTTAAATGAACAAATTTTATTCCACATTTCGTTCTTATTTTTCCATAAAGAATCGCCCCGTACCCATCTGTGCATGTTATTCGACCACACCCTGTATATTCCAATATTTTCTCCAAGTAGCGATTATGCTTACGATAACCGATATTAATTATCCTCCGCAGCAAATCGTACGAACGATCCACGGGCTAGAATCGAAGAATCGACCGCTTTATGCTCGCGGAATCAACTGTTTATTTATTCGCGATATACGTGAACGAGTATGCGCGAGATACGGAGCGAGTGATCGACGTGAAACGAGTTCATTCATACTGGCCACGATGAATGGGAATGAAATACGCAACGGGACACGACACCGTATTGTTCCTCTTGGATTTTCTTCTCTTCCATTTTTTCTGCTTCTTCCTTCTCGGCCAGAATTATTCGCAAAGATAAGAAGCGGCACAGTGGACGATTCATTTGGGGTCTGTCAATAACGCGCGATATCATCGAACGCATCTTGACCTCGATTTCGTTCCAAACAAAGGTCGTTCTCCGCGATTAAATACCAATTAAATCCTCCTCGATCAATGAAAAATACGAGCGCATATTTCTGCGCTCGATTTTCATTTTTAACACAGTCATACCGTTTTTATAGTCAATCTTTTGTTTGATAATTTTAATTCGGCGAGGGAGAGGGGATGGATCGAATGAAAGAGTAGCGCGATACTTTAACGAATCGACGAATGGAAATGAGAGCCGATGGTTAATTGGTATAATTGCTTGCCGGAGGAAGCTCGGTTTACGCGCCGTATAATAAATTTCAAAATATCGCCACGGTGATACGAATTAACTCGTGTGGACCGAGAATCAAATTAATTGCCGGATTCGAGCGGTCTCGTTGACATTTTCGCGCGCCAAACTGATGATCTTCGAATGCAACACTTTTCTCGCGTATCGCTTTTCGACGAGGTTAATTCCAATTTGAATTTGTACATCGTATAATTAAGTACAGCGAGTAACTTTGATATTCGAATACCGCACAGTTTTTATTATCTCATATTGTAATTTCGTTCATGATCAGCAAAATTGTTTCAATCCATTTACGCAATGAGTTACATCAACTGTAGTTCAATTTATCTTGTTAGAATAATTTATTGGAGCTTTTAGCGACCAGTATTTTTTATTTATACCGAAAATGTAAACTTTTAGCGGTTACACTGGCCACGCGTAAGCAGCTAAATTTATTTAGTTAAAATAATTTAATAGCACAAGGTAGTAAAGTGTAATTGTTAAATTTATTTATTTCACTTAGAAATTCATGCTTCTAGCAATCATACTGCCGCCCATAAGTATTAATACCTATGCTGTGCCTAATCAGAAGTCGAATGCTTTCTGTTACTTTTGTGATCTACTTTTATTTTATTTTATAATTTTATTTTATAACTACGAATTTTTGAGAAAAATTCATATTTCTATAGATATAATTCTAACGTTTTTTTGTGAATTCATTTACATGCATTTGGATACATCGTTTGATAAGATAGTGTCGTGAAACTATTGCTATTTGTGGATCTATGGATCGTTTGTTGGAGTAGGTTAACGTTCGCGTCCTACTTTACAGAGAATGTAACAGAAACTTTGTGATGATACTTTAAAACAAACGAAAAATGGAACATCTCGACGAGAAGGTTCTTAAAGTAGGTCCTTGGGGCAAGTTGAGATTATTCTCCCTCAACACGGAATCCTGCACGAAATCGATGGTTCAAACATGACTGTAAATTTATACCGAAACTGTACATTTGTATCAAAGCAAAAAGAAAAGAGATGCAAAATTTTAATGAAAGATTTTATAAAATCCAACCGCGTTATAGTTTACTCGTCGAAAGCGATGATCAAAGAAATCACAAGTGAAGAAAATTAATCAAATACCCATATCATATTCGAAACTCGTACAAGTAGATACGTCGAATAAATCGAATTCGATCCACTGCAGTCGAAACGATCGAAGAAATCACAGAAGTCGAGAGATTCGAAATCGCGCTCTATTCTATTAATTTTAGCAGATCACACTGTTTGTAAGTCGTAAGTTAACGAACAAAAATATTTCCCTTGTTTCTTCTTTCTATTTACTTCAACTTTTCTATTCCGTTAAAATTCCCTCGATGATAAATCTATACGAGATGTAAATCGCTTCGACGATTTTGTACAGAGAAATAAAGAGGTGACTCATGAATGGAGGGTTAATCGCGTATTAGCAAAATCGTGGAAGTGGATATCAAATAAATCGAATTCGGCTCAATCGAGCGCAGAAAAGGTGTTCGACTTTCCATTTTCGTCGCTGAGGAACAGCTCGATGGGCGAAGCGAGGGGCGCAGAGGGGAAGGGTGGTTTTGATCGTCGATAGGAGGCACGGTCGCGGCTGGCTGATTGTCGAAGGGGGTGAGAAGAGAGAGGCTAAGACAGGAAGAAGCGGGACGGGGCCAATCAGAGCGGGGACTTTGAGGGTGTCGTTGCCTGGCAACGAAACACACCCCAACACCCGAGGGGAGAAAACCCCGAGGGGTATCATCCAGCGATACAGTCGACGCCGAAAGTTATCGCACCCCTGAGAGACGCCCCCTTTAACGTCGCCATCGAATTACGCCCTCGACGTCCGGACACTTGCGGGTTGTTGCGTTCGTGCCAGCCAAAAGGGATCGATGGAGACGTCGAGGACACGCTTCCACCTCGAATTCGTTCGAAAATGGTCGTTCGTTAAGCCGGAATTTTCGATAGGATAGTCGATATCGGCTGGAATTGCTTACGGAGGCATATACCGAGAAATTATTAATTATTTACACTATACATGGTATCGTCTCGTTTATGCCAAAGCCATGAACGTGTAAATTTCCGCTTAAAGAAATAGATTTTGAATATCCTTTTCTTGTTCTTATTGTTAGCTATTTGTTCATAACTATAGGATGTTAGCTATAAATGTACTAACGTTTGAATAAAGTTCGAGAAAATTGTTGACAAATTTGTTTTATAGATTACTTTACTATGTGAGTAATTGGCATTTTGTGTTTGTCCTGTAGATTTCTTTTTCTACGAAATAAATATTTGTATTTGTACGTAAGTGGTTCTCCAAGGTAGAATTACTTATTCATATTGGTATTTAACTTTTGGAGCGAATCATTTATGAAAATGGAACTGTATTTTAAAGGATTATAAAAGTAGGTGTTATAACATACGTACATGAATTATTAATTATTTACACTACGGTGTACGTATTATAGTTTGATTTTATTGTATTAATTTTTTAAATCTCCTTTTTGTTCAACAAATATTTTTATCTTCATAGGTCGTTCTGTATATCACGTTGAAACTTAGGATTTTCTCTTTCTTATACAGATATTGAATACTGACGGAGACATCGCGTCGAGAAAATTTATATTATATGAATTATTGTTTAATTTTGTTGTATCAATTTTTGAAACCTTCCTTTTGTTCGTCAAATATTTTCATCTTCATTGATCGTTTTGTATATCATGTTGAAACTTAGGATTTTCTCCTTCATATACGGATATTGAATATTGAATATTGGTGGAGACATCGCTTCGAGGAAATGGTTCGACGTGAAATTCGTTAGAAGACGATAGTTTCGTAATTAAAATGTGTATTTTTTAAATTTTATGTATTTAATATGGAAACGATACACTTTTTACATTTCATTCTAAATATTTGTTATTTTAAATCTCCAAGAAGAATTTTCGTGAGAAGCGATAAGATAAAATCAGATACTTTATGATCGTCCTAAATTAATAAATAATCTTATCACACAATGTTACAAAACGTCTATGTAGAAACTCACGAAGAATCATTAAAATAATGTCGATTAATATTCATAATAGTACCACCTCCAAAACAGAATCTTCGTATCCTATCGATATTGGTTCAACCATCCACAAATACAATCTTAAAATACAGTCTAAAGACAATCTAAAATATATTATGCACACGAAATATCGATATAAAAATAAAATCTGTCTGTATAAAGACGATGTCAACGAACACAAAAATAACGTCGAACGTACCACCCCATCTACATCGGTAGAAATTTATCCACCTGCTGCTCGAATCTTATCAACGTCAAATATCATCCATCACAGTACCGCGTCCTCAATCACGAAATGGCTTCACCTCGCATTCCTCCTCGTCAAACATCATGTCAAATATCATTCATCAAACTACCCCATCTGCATCGAGAAATGGATTTACCTCTCGAAAATCTTCGAATAGCCTGTGAAGGACCTCTGCCAGTGATCTTCGTGCGCGTTCGTCGAAATCCGCTTACGAATAAACATCCATTTCATTGGCTTTTCACTGTCATTTCACCATCATTTCTATTTTTCTGACTCGAAGCAAACCGAGGCACGCGAAAGGATTAAAACCGCCCCTTCTCCATCTTCTTCGGCCCCATCTGTGCGTTTCCTTCGAGTAGCTTGGCCCCTTTTGTCGACATCCAGCGAGAGGGTGGATTAAACCACCCCTATTGATCCCGCTCAATGGATTCCCTGCCCTTTCACCTGCCACCGATCCCGCTGTTTTGACATTCCTCTCGCTCGTCTCCTCGTCTCGTTTTCACAGGCATTAATAGAACAGAACGAGCGAAAACGAGAGGAAAGATGATCTCTCTCTCTCTCTCTTTCTGTCTGTATTGCGGAGAAGAGATCCTTTTCAACGGCGAGGAACTTCCTAAATAAGCGTAATCCTTTTCAGTTAGTCGAGCGCGCCCCTTAGAAATCGCTCGCATCGAGGATGCGCCCGGGGATCATGCGAATTCGATGAAAGATTCCTGTCCCTTTTTCGACGTTTCGCCCCTTGGCCTCGTTTTTATTTTCTTTCTTCTTCTTCTTCTTCTTCTTCTTTCTACTCTCTGTAATTTTTTTTTTTTTTTTTTTTTTTTTGTTCTTTGTGATCTGAAAATGAATCGGCGGATTTTTGCTTATTTCTTATTCGGCTTCCTCATTGTGTATAAATGGCGCGGGACTTGGAATGTATAAGGGAAGGGGTTGAAGAGGGCTGAGATATAACGGATATAGATTCGAGAGCTACTTTTTATTATACGAGATTAGGAAATTTCTTGAGAATGTGATATTTTTTATTGCAGCTGCCTTTTCTGCTCTTTGCGATCCACGAACGAATCGGCGGATTCGGCGCTTATTTCGCATTCGGCTTTTTTTATTGTGCACAGGATCTCGCAATGTATTACTACGAACGACCGGGAAGAAATATTCCAAGTTTTCAAGAAATCTTCAGGGAAAAATTCGTAATTTCTCTAATAATCTTTGCGTAGGATTTCTTTCCATAAAAATTTTAATATACAAGGAAAGATATGAGAGAAAGGGTTGAAGAAGATTGAGATGTAGCGCATATAGATTTCAAATTGGCAAGCTTTTCCAATGGAATGACATTTGTTGTTATATAGTGTTTCATTGTATTTTATTATACTTCGCATCTTTGTTTATCTTTGTATTTTTATCGTATATAAATAAACAAATTCAAAGTGTATAAGAAGACGCAGGGAAGATTACATTAAGGAAGATATAGATTTTTTTAATTTTAGTAAAGGATCGGTAAATTCTTTAATAAACGAAGCGAAACAAAGCTTCTAGAAATGGAAAGAAAATTTATATATAATTTGTATTTTTTTGTATTGTCACATTTTTGGGCGCAAGAGGTGGAAGAAAGATTTTTATTCGAAAAAATAAAATTAGAAAATTTCTTATGTTTCATTGGTATTACGATTCTACGTTACTGGAAGGTTTTGAGTTAATAACACGAGTTCCTCGGTTGATAGCGAATAAATTGTAAAAAGTGTGGTTGCAGAAGAAAGATACTTACCGAAGAAAAGAATTATTGACATACCTTTTCTCTCGTCAAAGAATCTCAAGCATAATTTCTTGAACTGAACGACGGTAAAGCACAGATTTAAATATTTTTATCAAGCGGAATTTGTTTCAGGGGACTGCAAATCAACGACGTCGCACGAAAACAATGGAGAAGACCTTGCTGAAAGCTCGAATACAAAATGTACGGACTATTGCGAAGACTACGACGAGGAGGAAGATTTCGAGGATTCGTATGAAAAATCGTGAGAATTACTCCGACTTCGTAATCAAATTGTTCAATTCATTTTCGTTCATATAAATGTATATTATCGTTTTAGAAAGAAGATAAAGATATCAAAAATATTCTACGGTACGCGAACGCACAAGCAAATCGAACAGGTTGTAAGGGAATTAAGGAAAACTTCGTACAGACACAAAAAGTAAGAAGAAGTTCTTCAGTGGCTTACATTGGAAGGAAATTTCTAATTTGATTGCTCTTTCTTTTTCTTCTTTTTTCAGAATGACTATTTTGAGCAGTAGAGAGCACACTTGCATCCAAGAGACTACGAAAAATAAAACTGAGCTCTGCAACGACCTGTTGGACACCCAAAATGTTTGTTTTCACTCAGATCCCGAAAATTAATCGACTTTCTGATTGTCCGTGAAATTTTTCGAAACTGCTCCTCCCAACGCTTTGACTCTATTCTAATTTTGTAAAAAGAATCTTCGTAAACAAATTCCAAGTTCTAATTTTCGAAGAAATGTTCCAATGTTTCGAGAAAAGGAAATCTTCGTGGAGAAATTCCTAAATTGCAAAGTTTCCAAAATTTCTTCGATAATCTTCCCAAACAATTGCCTTGCGTAAAAATGTTCTCCAGACGAATTTCTACATTTTGTTCCCAACTTCGAAGCCGAGTTTTCCAATATAGTTAAAAATCCAAAAAATTCTTGTAGCACAAAGGCTGTCCGTTTTACAACGAATCTAACAAAAAGATCATTGCAACGTTTCGCGGGGCGAAAAGTCGAGGTTTGGACGATATATGGGACATCGAAGACTTGGTAGCCATCGGAAAAAACGAAGGACTGTGCCCATATTTTGCTGCCAGAAGTTTGATGGAACACGCGGACATTATTTTCTGCCCTTATAACTACATCGTCGATCCCGATATTCGTGAAAGCGTGAGTCCGTTTATTATAATAATACGTAGAAAATATTCTACTGAAGTTTCATAGAATATCTTATAATTGATTCAGATGCAACTCGATGTGGCCGGCCATGTGATTATTTTGGACGAAGCTCATAATATAGAAGACATCTGCAGAGAAGTTGCAAGCGTTAGTTTTCGCGAGGATCACCTTACAGCCGTTGCGACTGAATGTGAATCTCTTATGAAGCAAAGAGCTGCAGATTCCGAGATTTATGGAACTCTTCAAACGTATTCCCTCAAGCTGATGAATTTTCTGAAAACCACGGTCGTCGATAAAGTCGTAAGCCTTTTGTTAATTACTCAAGAAATTATTTATACAATAAAATTACACGATCGCTTGATTATGATATCAAAATACGTATGGTATATCTGGCACTTCAATCCAGTTTTCAATTCAAGATATTATACCTTGTTATGTATTTTATCATGGTATCTAATTAATTTAATTGAAATTCCACAATTATTTAGTATTTAGTTCATTTTTAGTTAATCTAATTTCAAATTATTTAATACTAGAGAAATCTAATCTATTAATTCTTTTACCACATTCATTTTAACCCGATTATGTCATTGTTATAAAATTGTAAAACTATTGTTTCGAACAGTTAAATATTTTCTAAAGATCTTCCTCTAAAATTGCAATATAGTAGATTCTGTTAACAGGGCTACAACAGCGACAA
Source organism: Bombus terrestris (assembly GCF_910591885.1). Taxonomy (NCBI): domain Eukaryota; kingdom Metazoa; phylum Arthropoda; class Insecta; order Hymenoptera; family Apidae; genus Bombus; species Bombus terrestris. The sequence goes on from NC_063276.1 coordinate 4,299,596, forward strand.
TCTTTCAAGTCCGTACTGGACCGGTGCAGAGCTGTTAGAATTATTTAACATGAACGGTTTAAACGAAGCTATGTATACTAGTTTCCTGGGAGCGTGCAACGCAGCAATTGCAGATTCAAATAGAGCGAAAGAGGAGAGGAGAATATTTCAGAAAGTGTTACAGCCGGTCATTTCACCCACCACCAAGAAATTAATTGAACAACTAATGTTCACTATACGGATGATCACTTCTAGCGAATACATGAACGACTTTAGGGCCTGTATAACAGAAACCACAGTAAAGGATTTCAAATACGTAAGTGTAAAATTGAAAATTGAAAATTGAAGAGAATTAAACAAATTTACAAGGCACATATAAATAATTTTTCCAAGTTATGAATGGAAAAAATAATTTGAAATAGAAGAATTCTCTAAGACGATTATTTTAAAAAATTTTGCAATCACCAATGATATTATATTTAGGATTTAGGAATCATTGGAAAGTTATTTTTTCAAATGTTGAATAAAAAGATGATAAGTTTACTTTTTTAAGATCTACAAATTCTTTATATTCTCCTATTTTGAAATATTTCAGATCCAATTGACTTAATAGAATTTGAAATCTCTGTTCCCCTAAAAAAGATTGTATTTAAAAGGAATTTCACAGAATTTCTGATTTCTTCCCAAAATCGCAGGCCACTGAGAATACATGGTTGTCTTCGAAAGTGTGTACACAGCGTGTACGAACCTTGAAACTACTGTGCATGAATCCGGGTGTGACTTTTGCACCGCTTGCTCGACAAGCGCGCTCTATAATCCTCGCGTCCGGTACCCTGAGTCCGACTGCATCGTTCCAAAGCGAATTGGGAACGTCATTTGCACACGTGCTCAACACCGGCCACGTGATACCCAAGGAACAAGTTTACGCAATCTGCATACCTCAAGGACCGAATGAAGTTAAACTAAGGGCGAATTATCAATCTGTGAACAGCTGGGCTTTTCAAGTATGTTATGCATATATATTTCCTTCTTTATAATTTTAATAACAAAATTACACATTTTCTCTTGAGAATAGTTTAACGTATTCACTATTGCATACTAAAATTCGATCTTTCAAGTATTATGTCACTTTCTTTACAATTTTATTTAATTTTTGATAAAATTTCTGATTTCCTGATATCTGATATATGATCTTTTTCCAGGATGAACTAGGTGCTGTATTGTTGGATGTTTGTGAATCAGTGCCACATGGAATCCTTTGCTTCTTCTCATCCTATAATGTGATGCACACACAAATGCAGAGGTGGATAAATAATTCCATTTGGACGAAAATCACCAGTGTGAAGCAAATCTTTATAGAACCACGCCATGGTGGTGATCTTAAAGATATCATGTATGAATATCGTCAAGTGATAGAGCAAACATCTGATAAACAAAGAGGAAAAATCACTGGAGCTTTATTTCTGGCTGTCTTCAGAGGAAAAGTAGCAGAAGGAATTGATTTCAAGGATAATGAAGCACGTTGTGTAATTACTGTAAGTTTCTACCACTTAAATCACTTTAATAGAATTGAAAAGAGAAAATCACGAACAAATTTACAATATTGTTGTTTAGGTTGGAATACCATATGCAGTAAGGAAAGATCCTGTGATTGATATGAAATTGAGTTATAATGATATGAACGTTAAGAGAGGATTATTGAAGGGTTCAGAGTGGTACAGTATACAGGCTTTTAGGGCATTGAATCAAGCTTTAGGTCGTTGCTTGAGACATATAAACGATTGGGGAGCTGTATTGCTAGTCGATGAAAGGTTGTTGATAATTTAGCAGAATATAAATGAAAAGTTTTTGTTAGAAGTATGATTGATTCGTTCATTCTTTAGGTTTCTGATGCATGAAAATAAGGAAAATCTCCCAAAATGGGTCAAAACGATGGTAAATTTTTTAGCATTTTAACTTAGCATTGCTTTAATTGCTTTAATAGTTTCATTAATGATTTATTTTCAGTGGGTTAATCAAAATGGATATAACTTGAGAGAGAATCTTAAAGACTTTGTATCAAAACAAAAGGCAAGAGAAGAAAAACAATTAGGAATTACGAACAGTTAACGAAACTGGTTAAATTAAGGAATATGATGATATTTAGTAAGATTATGTACGTGTTACAAATTGTGATGACATTTAAAAAGCATATACATATATTCGATTTAAAAACTGTATTTGTAAACGAAATGCACATTTTGTTGATATATCACATGATATACTAACTTTTACCATGAATGACATAATCTTAGATTTTATATACATCACAAACATTTGTTTTTTTTTTCTTAATACATAAAAGGAAGACAATTTTGTTATTCATCTTAAATAGATCACAAACATTAGTTCCAACAAATGCTTTTTTTCTACAGATTGAGCGTATCTCTTTTTTGTATCATTCTTAGATGTTTCTTCTTAATCTTCTTTAATTTTGCAGTATTTGTAATCTATAAATAAACGTTATATTTAATCGTAATTTTACATTTTTTTAAATTATTAATTTAATTTTATACTGGAACAATTTTAATTATTAACAATGACACTTACAACTTGTACAATTTCACCCTTCTTCTCATTCTCCTTTGTGCGTTTTAGATTAGCCCTCCTTCTCTCTTTCTTCGCCTCCTTTTCTGCTTGTTTTTCTGCCTTTATCGCTCTTGACATTTCTTTAACGTGTTTTAAATCATCCCTCAATTTTTGTTTCTTGTCAAAGGACAATCGTATGCCACGTGTTTTCACGATAGATGAAAACCTGTTTATAAAACAAACACAGCCCTTAAGGTTAACCTCAACAAAATCAAATATATTTTTCTTCTTTATTCTACGAACCTCTTCTTTTGTTCCTTCCATATCCTACCAGACTTTGGTTTACCTTTTGGAATTTGTTGCTCGAATGATTTCTCTTTCTTAGCTTTTACTTTTTTCGTATTATTGGCAATAATTATATTATTTGTGTCTGCAATATCAGACAATTTGTCACTCAATATTTCCTCTGCTGTGGTTACTTTTTCGTCAGTCGTCATTTTTCATTAACGATTTTTATTTCAATAACAGTATTATAAATAAATATTGCTTTTTTTACCAGTAAACAATTAGAATAGGTTATGTACCCACGTGGTTACGAACACCATATTGAAAATGGTCCTGATAAGTTAGAGACATCTGTCAACATATGCTGGAAATTTCTACCCAAAATAAATTCGTGACTTATTTTGACTTCAACAGGTACTGCCAATGGTTACCCTAGTACCATTTTATTCAGTTTAGCGCGTTGACCGTTAGATGCCACTATAGTTGTTTTCTCACGCGTGTTCGATCAATATATGATACATATTTTATTTTATAAAGTTACTGAATTACAATGGAGTCCCTTCAAGAAATTTGTCAATACTTAAATCCGAATACGCGACTAGACTTAAAAGCTGTTGCATTGGAAAATGTCCTCAGTGAGTAGTTATGATCAAAAAGTGTCAATGTTTGTGATCCTAACCTCTTATTTTTATTAATTTTCATAATAATCTTTGAATATCAGGCGTAACTGGAACCACAGAAGGACGAGAGCTGCTATTAAAACTTCCAGATTTATTGACGCAATTAATTGCGTTGACACAAGAGTCTTCTGCGGCAATCTCCAAAGATGCAGCTCTGGCTTTAATAAACATAACTGCAGATGAAGCAGGAGCCAGTGCATTTCTGTTGATATCAGAAACTCAACCAGAGGATGGAAAATATAATTACAATCTAATACATGTTTGTATTAGGTAAACACATTATTAACAAAACCAAATAACACTCCTCTTTTTTTCTTTCATCGTTTCCTTTCCATGGTAGTTGTATAATGGACAAAGAAAGCATCTTGGCAGATCCATGCTGCATGATCCTTTCCAATATGACCAGACCACAGCACTTGGTTGATAGAGTTATAGCACTTATTGAAACGAGCGGTTATACTTGGGACTCTATAGTGGCAGCATTTACTGCAAAGCATTATAACAATTCTGGAGCCAACCTTCATTATTTAGGCCCAGTTTTCAGTAATCTCAGTCAGTCTCCACATGTAAGAAGGTGATCATTAATTAATCTTTTATAATTTATATCTAATCGCTAATTAATATGTTTATAAATTATAATTCATCAAATTGCGAATTTACTGTCCATAGGTATTTAATGGACAAAGAACGCAGTGTCATCCAGAGACTACTTCCTTTTACAGAATATGCAGGCAGCTTAGTGAGACGCGGTGGAATTGCTGGCACTTTAAAAAACTGTTGCTTTGACGTACAAAATCATGAATGGTTATTAAGTCCTGAAGTGGATATTTTGTCATACCTTCTATTGCCATTGGCTGGGCCAGAAGAGTTTGATGATGAAGACAATGATAAATTACCAACTAGTCTGCAATATTTGTCAGAGACGAAACAGAGAGAGCCAGACTTGGATATCAGGTGCAGAAACGTGTCTATGAAATCAATAATATTTTTAAATGGAAATTGTTATTTTTCTTTTGTGTTTTAGGATCATATTACTAGAAGCCTTAGCTCAACTTTGTGCAACGAGGAAAGGCAGGGAAATATTGAGAACACAAAATACATATATAATACTCAGAGAGTATCATAAATGGGAACAGGATAAGAATGCGTTGTTAACCTGTGAGAATGTTGTAGATATTTTGATCAGGTACGAATTTTTTGCTCCTATTTTACGATCTTATATCTTTTCCAATTTCCTTTTTAAATTGTAATTCTTAGCGAATATTTCTTAAATTTTAGGACAGAAGAGGAAATAGGCTTGGATAATCTGAAAGACATAGAAGTTCCCTCGGAGTACACAGAAAAATTCCATAAAATGGATCAAGATTTTATTAATAGTACATGAAGAAATATCTGTGCAGCAATATGAATTGCCTCATATTTCATACACATTACACGAGAAATGTACATATTATAATAAAACGATAATTTACCTCGACTCGAGGAGAGGAGAGACGAGGCTGCGCGTGGTATTGCACTGTTCCCTTGCTTCGTTTGTTAAACTATCTTTAGTCAAGTTATCAGGTCCTGTGTAGCAACAGAGGATTGACAAACATACAAACTAATAATTGATCATATTCAACCAAAAATCTTACAAACAGATCTATACTAAACTGGATCAGCTATCATTGCGAATTATTTTCACGCATACATTAAACAGCAGTCAAAAAGATGAATAAAAAAATTGTTTAAATCTCAATAGATACTTTGATCTATAAATAATTGTCAAGAATGCAAAAATAAAGAAAAAAAAATTTTACAAGTGATAATGCAGGTACTTGCAAGATATTCGTACACGTTATCATGAATGACGATATTGAATATTTTCCTTTTTTATAATGTCTGTAGTGCGAACAGTAAATCGCTAATTTTAGCATGCTCGACTCAGAGCCACTTTTGCTGAGATCAAGTCTCGCGGAAACGAGAATATGGTACCGTTATTAAATATACACGCGCTATAATATCAATATATACGTAGACATGACATTCCCGTGATTTTTCATGCCAATTAGCTTGAATCAACTAAATAGTAATTGAATATCAAAAACGCGAGTTCAAGGTATTTCTTTAGTAAAAGACAAATAATATTCTAAAAGTAAAAATAGAAACTATTATCGCTGGAGCGTTTATGCCGTCGTAAAAAATAGTTCGATATCTTTTACGTATTTCTTCCTAGACGTTCTCTTTGAAGTATTTATTTCGGTATATACACCTCTTTGCTAAATGGTGTCTTTTTTTAATAAAAAATAAAAAAATAGCTATATATGTATATTTATGTATATTTATGTATATTTATGTATAATATCTACTAAATCTGATCGGAAATTCATCCTCAAGAATAGACATTTTTATATTTTTCGATATCAAGTTGTAACATGACGATTGATTAATGATTTATACTTTATTTAATTTTAAAAAGAATGCGCATATAAATGTTAAAAATTAAAATTATACGCGAAAAAGAAATTTCTCTGCTTTGATATTATCTCTACAAAAAAAAAAAGAAAACAATTATCAAAAAAGAATTTAGAAAATTGCTAGGACAAATTTATATCTTTTAATCTTTTCGGTACCTTATTTTTTACTTAAGGTCATGTAAATGTCATTACTGTATAATTTGACGCATTAATTTAATTTACAATCATCCTGTGATATAACTATATTTTCTAATCCTTATAATTTTCCAATCAGATCAAGTAGAGGGTGTAATTTTATCAAGGAAAAAAAGGATCTTCATGGTAAATATCCTAAACCAGCCTCCAGACTAATGGAACTCTTGACGCTGGAAGCGTTACTGGTTCGCCTGCTGATTCTACTCGATTCAGCGCCGAAGATGGCCGCGATTTCCGCGCTTTTCTTGATCGAAAGGGCTTCGTGATGCGCTCCAGATCGACTGGAACAATGGGAAAGGCATTTCTTGTCTCTGTCAGCGCCACCGACGTACACTAAACGGCCCTGTGTGTCTCTAGCACTAACGACTAGCACCTTCTCGCTGTCTGAAGACTGTTGAGACTTTCGTCCTGGATTGAACAGGTCGTAATCTAGGGCGAAGTTGTTCGAACTACCGTAGCTTGACGATGACTGCTTCTGGAAACGAATAAAAACAATAAGAAGCCTCATTCATCGTATTATAATCAACTAAAATTTCTTCTTTTATAATCAAACAAACATTTTTTCTAATAGTTGAAATGGACCGATGAACCGTTCATTCCTCTCATCTTAACAATTCTCTATAAAAGATCAAGAAATACAAGAGATTAGAGAATGGGTTGATAAAACAATCAACAATTTAGGAAACGATTATTTTACTACCTACGTTAATTTACCAATCAATGCTGATACACACGTTGCCACAAACTCACAACTATAGGCAGAATTCACTGTAGCGCTACCGACAGGTTTTTGCGAATATCTCGGAAACTAAGCAAAACCACCGTATGAAAAAGTTGTTCAAAATATCGATTTCTACAACATATCCAAAAATAATCGAAATCGGAGATGGGGTAACTTTCCTACAGTTCGATTTAATTTAACTTGATTAATATTACTCTGTATCGTTAATGTTATTGAAACTGTTTAAGCGTTCTAGAGAACGAGAAAAACGCATATTTAATGAAACAATCGAATGAAAGGATAGCTTCGATATAAAATTACTGAAGAATATATCGAATTTTAGAAGTGTCCTATGAAGTTCAAAAATGTTCTACAGGGTGGTTGGTAACTGGTGGTACAAGCGGAAAGGGGCTGATTCTACGTGAAAAAAGAAGTCGAAAATATAGAATAAAAATTTTTCGTTTGAGGCTTTGTTTTCGAGAAAATCGACAAGTGAGATCCGTTATAACGAGACGTGATAAAGTACACGCGTACCGAACGAAAATTCAAAGTCGATTTTCTCGAAAACAAAGCCTCAAACGAAAAATTTTTATTCTATATTTTCGACTTCTTTTTTCGCATAGAATCACCTCCTTTCCGCTTGTACCACCAGTTACCAACCACCCTGTATAATCGTATACAACTCAAAAACTGAAGTACATGGTACGCGTTTTCATCAGATGTATTTTACTTATTGCAATGTGTATAGATTCATCTCCTGAAATACGAACATTTACAACTTACCCTGTATAGGAATTAGGATATTTACGTTTCGAATTACCTTGAGTACATCCAAACCTTGGGAGGGCGTTCGACATCTGCCGGTCTTGACCGCTCGAGCTTTGTCCGGGCTTCCGGCTCGGCTGAGGGTGCCTTCAGAGGGCACGATGCCTCTCTGCCTTAGCTGCTCCAGTATCGTCGGCCGGATCGGCTGCCGAGCACAGTAACACTTATTGCTTTCAGAGCAGCTGTCAGTGTCACAAGCACATACCACCGTGTTTGGAGGAACGTGAGGCTGCGTCGGGATCCTCCTCGACAACGAGCAGTAGCATTTGTCCGCTGACACGCAGGTGCACGACTCCGAATCGTAGCTACACTCGCTGCAACTCACATAACCGCTGCTGCTCCTGTTCGCTGCCGCTCCTGCGCTTTTGTTTAGTCTTCTGCCTGAACAGCAATATTATCGGGTTTTAGTAAAACCTATTTTACAGTGGGTACAAAAAAAAAAAAAAAAAAAAGGAGAAACATATTTGAACACCATTGCCTTATTTTACATACTAATTAATTATGTTTAAGTACATTAAGTTTCGTATCATTTTTTAGTATTTTCATACGACTACACAAATTTTCTGCCCTATAAACGAAATATATGTACATTTCCGATCATCTGCCAAAGAAACGTTTGGAACAAAAGTTAGTCAACTTGCAGTGCGCCATACATTTCGATATTAAAAGTTTCCAATAAATGTTTAATTCCATAAAAAGTTAAGGTCGCCTTGAAATTTTTAATATTTTTGTTCAAAGCATTTCTTTGGCAGATTATCGGAATTGTCTGAAAAATGCTGAATCTTAAACGATACATCGTGTAAACGTATACGTTGTTTCAGAAAGTTTTACACCTTCGGATACATCAGTTTTGTATCATATTAGTGTCAGATAAGAAATTAGAAATATTAAGACGATGCTGAAATATATTACAACACTTACAAGTGTCGCTATCTTCAGAAGTAGTATGGCAGGCGCCATTTTTACTCGTCCTCCACGAAGATCTTCTCTTGCCCAATTTATTAGCCAATACACGATTCCTATGATTGTTCCTGGCGTCGCAAGAAGAGCTACTACCGAAACTATCGTTCAGTCTTCTCGCAGGGAAGATCACGGAAGTGAATTCCGTCGGTCCACCCTTCAACCTCGACACAGACCTTTTGATAGCCCTGCCAAGTAAGCAGGTTCGTCGACTGGATCGTCTTCGTTGCGGCCTTCGACGCCTCCTCATTATGCTCGCTGATCTCTGATATAGCTCATCCTGTGTCAGTGTGGCGGCCAATTTTAACAAGAACTCTTTGTACAGGGGTTTCAAGTCGTTGAATGACATCCCTTCAGGATCTAAAGAAATCGAATAACACAGTAATAGAATGTGATAATAGAAGAGGCATTTAATATGAAATAGAAAAGCATTTCATATTAACCTATTAAGGACTAGGCACAGTGAAATAGTACACAGCGTGTAAAAGTTAACTAAAAAACGAAACTTATATGTATAAAAGAAAAAGAATACATATAATATTATTAACATAAAAGTAAGAGGAAGTGCTATAATAATATTAGTATAATAATATACGTTTCTTCCTCGTCATCGTTTCTATTTTATTCCCCTACAATTTATAAAAAAAATGCAATTCATAAAAAACTAATATGGTCAGCTATAATTCTGCATCTTCAAAGCTTCTTGAAATTAATCAAACAATAGTAAATCTTCAATTTTGAAGCTTTCTCGATTAATACTTACCGATAATAGCAGCCAAGATGTCGTCGACACTAGTCAGACCCTCTTGATTCCTAAACTCATCAAAAAGTTCGGTGAATCCCAAAGGAGTGCCACCTTTGATACTATTAGGTCTCCTAGCGCTTCCAGGATTCAAAAAGCTTCCTCTCCTGGGCAACTCGACTCTGGTCATCAAATCTCCTCTATCCACGTCTATATCACTCTGAGATCTCTTCAATCTAGTCTCCTCGAGAGCCTTCGTAGCATCCTCAGACCTGCTAACAGGTGGTTCACTTCCAGCTCTGCTTCTCTTCCTGACTCTTGGCTGATTATGCTCTATCAAATTCAAATTCGACGTGGAATCGCTCAGTTGCTTCTTCAAAGGTTTATCCATGGTAACCACTCTGCTCACTCGTCTTCCAGGTATGATCTTCTCTTGGTCCCTGGATCTTTTCCGTTCCACTGACACAGAATCCCCACGACTCTCCTGGCTCAACTGATAAATCTCGTTATTATTATCTCGTCTACCGAAGAATATATCTTCTTGCGAACTCTTTATCTTCCCTGGTCCCAGTTTGCTACCTCTGCCACTGTAAATTTCTTCCTGGGCAAGACTGTATATTTTGTCAACATCTTTAAAGTGTTCCTCGTAGAGCCTCTCTTTGCTGTTTCTCTTCAAAGCTCGTTCGTACAATGCATTTTCTTCGCTCTTGCAGTCTGGTCTTTCGATCCTGTCATAGATTATAACGTCTGACCTCGCAGAGTGTGTTTCTTGATCCTTAGACGCGTCTCTCGAGGACGCGGGATTATTCAGGTCATAGGAACCATGAGATTTTTCGTACATTCTTTCCTTCGCGTCATCTGCTTCTTTAATCGGAGTTTCTTGTGCCGGACTCTCGACTTTCCCCGCTTTTCCAATTATCGGATGCTTCTCGTATTTGTTATAGACTGTTTCATAGAATCCATTGGCCCCTATGTCGTAAATCTTGTTCGCAGAATTATTCGAGTTTTCTACTTCGATCTTTTCAGGAGCGTTTAATTCTTGTTTAATTCCGAACGTTTTATTTTTCGAATTTTCGCGTTCCTCTTTCTTGGAAACTTTCGAGTCGAAGTTCGTCTGAATAGAACTGAAGCTCTGGACCACTGGATCGATCTTTTCTTTCGGACTAGCCTCTTTTCTTCTTCCTCGAGCCTCCAAAACGTCTTCTGCTTTGATATCAGAATTTTTCTTCTTTCTTCTAGGAGCTTTTTGTAAACCAGATGATTTTTCAGTTTCCTCCTCCGTTACCGAGCTGGACACGGAGGTCTTCTTCGTTCTTGGAGGTCTCACAGGGTGTTGAGGAGTCGATCTGATAGCTTCCGATTGTAATATGTTCATTCTGGTGCTGAGCCTGCTGCTTGGACTAGGTTCTCTGGCGCTGGAGGCTACCGAGGCTATGCTCATGCAACCAACGCCGTTCGTGTGCCTTGGCCGACGTCGATTCGCGTCCAAATCAGCGAGTAGAGATCTGTAGAGGGTCGCTGCAGCAGCCACTGCATCCTCTTCCGTTTCACACACGAACGCGTGACATTCTAGTAACCTGGTCGCCCCTGGTCGTCGCATTACTACTGCAAATATCGGTGAATAGTGGTCTGATGTCGTTTTCAGGCCACGCATTGTTCTGAAACACGTGTGTTTTAAATTTAGTTGTAATTTCGTAAATCGTTGTAAACCTACTTTCGTAGTTCTACTTGGACTTTTGTTTGAATGAAGCATAACGCTAATTAAAAAATATCAACTATTCCAAAAATACGCTTCAAAAACGTAGAATAATGTAGAGTAATTAAAAAGCAATCATTTTTTATATTTATATCCATCATCGTAATTAATCATTATTTATGTGTATTCGAACGATTATCTAGAATATCTGAAAACCTAAAGTGATTACCTGAAATACTTAAAAGTCTAAAATAATTACCTAGAACATCCAGAAAGCCAGATTGATTATCTAAAATATATAAAAATTTTAGACGATTATCCGAAACACCGCAAGATATAAAATTTGGCTATCCAAAACACCTAAAATCCTAAAATGATTATCTGAAAATTCCTGAAATACCTAAAAATTCAGTATGTTCCTGTAAAGTACTGGAAAACATAATACCGAGATACCTAAAACTCTAAAATGATTAATCTGAAATATCCACATCCTGGACAAAGTTTCTCAAACCAAAGTTTCCCTGAAATCAACCGAATAAACCTTTTCAAAGTAATTTTTGCAATCCAAGCGTGAACTGAAAATTAATTACAGGTAGCCACAACGCCATTAATTTCACCTGATGGCGCTTTCCATCGCCATGCTCACCTGTACAAGTCTGCGTGCTTCTCTTCGCTTGTCTGGCTCTGTTCGTGATCGCCGACCAACGGCAAGAAAGCGTGATGCAGCTCTCCCGATGGCATGCGTTTATTGCGAAGCCTCAGTGCACTCCACACGGCGATCCTGCGGAAGGGGTTGTTCTTCTCGCAGGTGTCAGAAGTGCGGAAAGTCAACCCTCGTCTGGAGACTTCGAGTTCCGCCCGCACAGAACATTGGATTCTTTCCAGAAGCTGACGTAGGGGTTCTTGGAGGCCTCGAACGCTTGCCACGCGACCTCCCACAGGTGCTGCGCCCATATATTTCACCTGGAACGATAATTTGATGGTCATTTAATGGCCATTTAATGGCCACTTAAGCCCCTTTTTCATAGTGCACCAAATTACAAGAAATACAATAGAATGTGATTCATCGATACATCGTTATAGTACTCCAAATTAGGAAATATCGAAGAGCATCAAGTTCGTGGCAAGCACCTCGCTTTTTACCGACATCACCAGGACGAGAAAGAGATAACATCTACTAGAAGCACAAGGAGGCGCCATGAACGACAGGATAATGAAAGTTCACCAAGATGCAAGTACGGTGTAAATTACGTAGATTAATCGATGGTGAGCCGTTATCAGGAGTTTTCATCGGCCATTAGCACCAACTACGACCAGTGTAAAACGTTTCACGATGCGCGCGAAACACGTTTCCATTAAAAGCGAAACGTAAAGTATCGGTTATCTTCACGCTTAGAATACTTACTAAACCTTATCTCCTTATCTTCTATGAACGAAACGAAAAGTATATTGCCTGTCATAAGCGTGAAACCATTTTCTCCATTTTTATACAAGTACTTGGTATGGGATAATAACAGATAGGATAAGTCCGGTTAGAAATATCTAGAAGTGAGCAGCCAAACTGAAAGTTCCTATTACAATTTCTTTTTGTCGCGAGTTCGATTATTGAGTCAACTTGTCCAATTCCACTTTTTTGTATAATTTGGATGTCGTGCTGGTTTTGCAATTATGAAACGAAGATAAACGATTCTCTACTTTTTTCTTACGTTCTAACGAGTTTCTTTTTTCCACTGAACGTAATTTACCCTTTTTTTTAGGAAAGGAAAGGCTAACTTGTTTCTTAATATAATTTCAAACTTTGTGTCAACATGTAAAATATTTTTAATACAATATATAAAGTTGAAAGTTTCTCTGAGGTTTCGTAATTATGAGACGCAGCGTGTTTTCATTGGAAGAACGTCAAAACACGAGATAAAGTGCCATTTTTATAAAAATTCCTGTCTTTCGTGTCTTCTAAGGAATGGATATTTATTTCATGAAGATATAGACTGTAGTGGCTCTTAATGAAGAAGTTATTTCTAAACGCAATTATGCGATTATAATCGAGGCAGTAAAATGATGAATTCTTATCCTGTTCTGGAAGAGACAACAACGTGACATATTCTTTTATCGTTCTACGAGTCTTCGTTCGCCATCCTCCGATGTAATGACGAGGCTGATTTGCATATGGGGACACATATTTGCGGATGATGGACAATAGTCGATATGGTAATGGATTATATTTGAACGTCACACGACGAAAGAAATTGAGATACCTTGACATTTTTACGGTTTATAAAATACGTAAAAGAATATATTGAATGTACCAAGGTCGAGTATGTACATAATTTCCAGTGAATATGCATATAAATTCTACGAATTATTTGCAGTAAATTAATAGTATTAATAATATTTTTAATGAGACACGATTTTCATGATTGTATTGGTCAAGTTTGAAAATATTCTGAAAATTTATGTAATTTAATAGAAATATATATTTATCCAAAAAATATTAATAACTATCTTGAATGTATAATCTTCGTAAAATTAATATTATTATCATTATCAGATATTTTGTCATATATTTCAAAATTTTAGAATTCCATAATTGAAAAGTTAAATAATCAATTTAATGTTAGCAATGCAGTCCTACAATTAGTTGTAGAATTAATTATGCATCTCTTTTGCACCCCATTGTACATTTGGAAAATGATCCTTTGCTCGATTCTGTATAAAATTTCATAGATCTGTGTTAATGAAATTTCAGAATGTTTCACGTAAATGATATACGTGTATTCATGAAAGTTTCTACAAGTGTTCTACAAGTGTTCGAATACGTTTTTCACGAGACGCTGTATGAGTTCTTCTTGCATCCCTTTTTCAAATTTCTCAGGAACCTACTTACCCATTTTCTTTATCGTCCCATCGCAGCTTCAGAGCAGCTATCTTTCATAAAACGTGCTCTTCATCCGCACATATTGGACGGTTAAGATCTGATAAGTATAAAAGCTCATAAATTCGAAGTGTGGATGAAATTCTACAGGTCTTAAGATCGTATCTCTATGGGCGTCGAGGCAATGATCTGAAGTTGTTGCTGACCTCGACGAAGGCATCATCGAGGATGGCGCAACGAAACGATGCGGAAGAGGGAGGCCATAAAAGCGGGGCAATAAGAAAAATCCGCATACCGATCCGCGGCAACGAAGGGGAATTTTTCAATGCTCCAAATAGTCAGGAGCAAGCCCCGTCACGCTTCGCGAATCGTGAACGGAATGAAAGTGATGATTAAAAATCGCTGGGACCACGGCCGCTCGAGGAAAGTCATGCAATTTGTCTTTAAGAATGACTTAGGGTACTTATCGAGAGACTGCGGACTTTTTAGTATTTATGAAAAATTTGAAGATGCGTAAATGCAAATGGATGTATATAACGCGCGAAAATATATGAAATATCCAAAGTATGGTACCTTTTACAATATTTAACAGATAAAACAATTTTTTATCCAAATACTAATTACGTAATTACGTTCGGGGGAATATGATTTTGCATTTTTACCACCGGACCGACATGACTGGAAAAAACAAATTTTACTTTGTGTGTTTTATATTATATTTTTGCATCTTTATATTTTATATTATCGAAGTTTCATATTTTATCTCCCCTTTTGGATTTGTATGTTATCGAAGTGTAGACGTCGATAGAATATAATTAATAAAAGTATAGAGAATAAGGATAGGAGAGGTAGAGTAGAATCTCGATTATCCAAGGTGATGTGGACCGAGCCGATCTCGGACAGTCGAAAACTGGGATAATACGGAATAATCTATTAACTTTCCTAAATTATAAATTTCATAAATTATAAAATCGTAAAATCGTAGAAAACTTTTGATAGTACGATGTTGAACACGTATTTAGGTTTAATTAATTATTTAAACGGTTGAAAGTTTTTTTAACTACTTTCACAATACTTGACTATTTATACTTTCGTACTCTTCGCGTTAAAGTTTCGAAAAAAAATGAAGTTACCGTAAAGTTCAGAGCACCTCTGATAGTACAGCACTTCGGTTAAACGGGACTCGAACAATCGAGATTCCACTGTACATTCTAACTCTTGTAATTGTCAAGTTTAAGTACGAGAAATGTTAAGCTTGCTGATTGAAAAGTAGACCATAAGCGTAAATCAAACGTAATCAATATGTAATAAATGTAAGTGGAAGTACCTATTAGGCCCTAACTTGGAGAGGACGAACTATGAAAAATAAAAAAAGAAAGAAAGTCGTGTATCATTCTGTTGAATTGAAGAAAATATAATATATCGTTCAATTTCTACACCAATTATATTTCATACTGCAGCTATATACTTCAAATTAGGCTTTTCCCAGGAGAAATCAAATTTTAAAAAAGATTATGGCACGATATCATGCGATGGAACTTGAAATCGAACGGAAATAATGTTTCCATAGTACGAACAATCCTCATCGGCATATTTTCCACCGTTCCCTAGACATCAAGAACGATATTCGCCTCCTACTCGATGAAAATTGCGCTCGACCGTGTCGCATAATTAGTAGTACGCAATATTAAGTGTTACGACGTTCTTAATCTCTGCCAGCACGTTTCGTTCTACTCTCATTCAACTAAATATTATTTAATACACGCGTGTATGGAAGCATCAGATAGCAAAGATATTTAATTCGACATTAAACAAAAATATTCGAAAAATATTCTTCATAATCATCCACCTAAATTCATACTTAACTAGAAATAACACTAGATCATATTCCAGTTGAGCACAAAACTGCAAAAATTCTATTTTTATTACCCTTTTTCTACCTTTTTATTTTTTTTTTGCTTCTCCTCGTCTTCGAACGAGCAAGCAGTTCACCAGACCAATTATACGTCGATCTCGATTTTATTTCTATTCGTAAATGTATCAGATAAATTCGTTGATTTTTGTACACGAACGAATTGTCGAGTAAGTCAGGATTATATAAAATGATTAGAACATTTTTTATTTTAAACTCGTTTGACGTTTGAATATTTCATTCTTTCTTATATTCTCGTATTTCCCATATTTGGACTACGAGTATTTATGCAGATTCATATTTTTGCAGATATAATTAAAAAAAAAAAGAAACTCAGGCAAAATATAACTTTATAATTTTAAATATTTTTGCATATTACGTGCACTTTTGGATTTTCAAGTTCCTCGTAAATGCATAAAAATCCCCAGTCTATTCGTATGTTCTGCTAATATTTCTTCTAAAAAAAATGCAATGAAATTAAACGAGAAAAGCAATATGGAAAGACAGCGAGGCGTTTTCGTGCAACGTCCGTAAAAGTCCGAGGTTTTCGTAGCGAAATATGAAATACGCGGTCGGTGCGTGTTTCGAGGCGATTTTCAGGCCGCGAAGTAGGTGAATCCTTGGCCAAGGCGCGAACAGCTGCGAACTCGTCTCGAGAGTGGAACGAATGGCCGTTCCCCGAGATTTTTCTGTGCACGGGGGCAGGGACGCGGCGACGCGGCCGTACGATCGAATTAACATAAGTGAAAATCCTCTTTTTCTTCGTGATCCCGTCTAATTGCAGTGAAATCTTTGTTGCGCGGATCCGCGCTGCATTCGACTCTACGACAACTAATTTCGATCGAATTGACTTCGTTCTCGTATCTCGACGAATGAATATACAAACGATGGAAGAAATTCGAACGATGGAAGAATTTTCTGACCAACTCTAGTTTGACAATGAAAGGAAAGCAATGTCTTCTAACGACATTTGAAACGACAAGTGCATTAACACATTTGTACTGTGATATTTTCTATCTTTAATAAAAGAAACTTTAACAGTAAAAGCAGAAAGAAATGTCTTTTAATAATATTGGAATGTAAGTCGAGTATTTAATAATATTAAGTTAAGTGCATTGAAACTTACGCTGTAATATTTCATTACAAAGACCACAATTGCTACAGTTAAAATTACGATATTGCATCTTTAATGTAAGAAAAATTCTTTCAGAAGAAAGATTCTATTATAAACGCCACTGTATGCATACTTTCGAGATCAATACACTACTAGCAGTGATACCAACGATGAGTTTGATTAATGAGTGTACCAACAATGAGCGATAATATCGTTCTACAGGTTCACGAGAGTAGAGAAAAGTGTTTGGTGGCACGAAAACGACGAAGAACCACGGAGGAAAGTAATCGATATATTTACCGGTAAAATCGCGGCGGCGCATTCTCCAGGTGTTTCGCTTTCGGCTTCCACGGAAGCGAACATCGCCTCGATCCTCGCCTGCACGGCGCTGTTCACCCTTCTCTGTTCGTCCACCCCCATGTCCTCCAGACGATTCGAGTTCATGGTTGATACCGCGCCATACCAACCGCCAATGTTCGATCCGTAGATCGACCTGAATCAATAAGTTTCATTGTAGCCTTTTAGGAATCTTTTTATAAAATTTGTATTGTCTTGCGAAATGAATGAAGAGATGTATAGTTTGTTATTTGAGTTTGGTACAGTACTTTTTTACTGGCTTGTATTAAAAATTGTAAAGCGAGTCAAAACAATTTATCAAGTTGTATTAAAAATTCTAAAACGAGTCTCGATTGAATTACTAACTGAAAATCATACCTCGAATCTTCGAACAGGGCATCGATGCGAGCCTTGCTTCTGAGGGAGCATTCCGATGCGGGACCAGCCAACCGGAAGCCATCCTCGTAACAGGACATTCCCACGCAAGACATATTCGGCTCTAGATCTAAACTAGAGCACGATCCACGTCTGTATCTCTTTTAAGCTCCCTGGAGCTTTTCTCTTCGTCGTGTTTTCATCGAGCGACGTCATTCGTTCTGGAACAATTCAACCATCCTTATGAAGAATATCTAGTCTCGATCGTTTTCTAAATATGTATGTGCGATCTCCTTTCATAATTTTATCGATTAATTATACCAATGAAATAGTAATTATTTTATATCAAACAGCAATTCTTATAACTAGACTGCGGATATTTATGCCAACTTAAATTTTTATAAATGCAAGTAAAGAGATAGAATCTGAAAATAAGTAGAGAGATTTGTTTCACTCGTTAAATATTGTAACGACCAATGGCATACTTTCGATATTTTATATATTTTTCTATATTATATACACTCTGTGTAAATTCTCCCATGGACGTATAAAAATAAATAATAAAAATAAAGCAGAAACTAGTCTACTTATTTCAGAAATCTGCTCTCTAAAAGTCTAATTAATATTAAGTATTATAGAAATATTAAGTATTATGTAAACGTAAAAAGGTTAAATATAAAGTCAATGTAAAAATCGTGTTTTATTTCATGGAAACACCATCTCTCCTATCGATCAATGCATCTTCACTTAATTGTGTTAATTCATGGAAGTACAGACACCACACATATCCACGTAAATTATTATATATTTAACAATATGTGTCTTAACGCGTTCAAAACATATACATAGAGATTTTACTGTATTTTACATTTAAGAGATTTGTGTAGACTTTTGTGACTGTATTTATAGACCTGTTTAATTACACGGTATCGCTATTGAAAAATCAACCACGTAACATCTGTATCGAACCTAAGCATAAACAATGAACGCCTCAAAAATTTGTTCAAAAACACTGGCAGTTAACAAAGTTCGAAAGATTGGAAAGAGGTGAGATCTGGACAGGATCTCACCTCGTTTCCACGGACCCTTGCTGCCAGTCCGCAGTCTGCGTTAAATTTATTCGAGAATACGTATCACGTCGGATAATGGCAATTAAAACTGTAATTGCAAGACGGGACTGGATGAAGAACGATCGACAGACACCGTTTCGAATCTGGGCTCGAGTAAAAGTGGCGGGCAGCTCGTAATTTCACCCTTTAAGGCGGTACTTTTAATCAAGGCTATCGACTGTATCCTTTTCAAACATGTAGCGTGAAACGTGCTTGTTGGAACAGAGATTGTGAGACATTTATGATCGGTTATCCATCTTAACAAGTATCTCTGGATCGTAAATAGCTAGGACAAGCTTTATCGGGTTACTTGTTTTTGACTTACTTAATCACCTAACATTTTACATTTTAAATGATAAACATCATCAATGAAGAATATTCATTATAATTTATATAAAATTCTACGAGCGTTGATTTAAGTTTTGGGGACATTAACAAAGAGCAGAAATTTATGAAATATTCAAAGCTCTAATTAAAGTTCCATATCGTAAGTCGCATTCATAAAACATGAAATTGCATAAACATCATCAGCCTAATTAACCTAATAATATCGTTCCTACGAGCATTTCTCAGCCTATAATTCCCGACAAACATTTCGTGTATATCATCGAAAAGATTTACTGTCCCATAACTATGTCAGATGAATCATTGTTTGCCTATAGTTCGTGTCTGCTCGCAAAACATAATAACTGGAACGTTTTTGCTATTGTTGCATCAGCGAATTCCAGCGAAATTTTCACACTCGTGGCGCCGCGCCGTCACTCATTTACAAGCTCGCCAATCACACGAAGAATATGGTTCTCCAAGTGGCAAGAAGGGATTGCATTTCGCGAAAGATCGCATTGTTCACCGCGGTAGAAATCGCGGGTGCGCGGCACTCGATACCCACTCGTGTAGAATTATCGCGTGCATGCCATCGGCATACCGCCGCTCGATTTTCAACGCGAGGCTCGTCGCGTTTCTTTTAATACGTTGACTGTTGCGCAGTTCCAAAATTTCAATTCTTTTTTTCTTTTCTATACCTAACTATTAAATTTCCAATCCATCGTCCGCAGATATCATCCTTTTTCTATAAAACCAAACATCTATTGCAATCCCTCCTTACTCGATATTCAATTCTTTTCGAAACAAAAAGTGTATTCAAATTTCTACCCAATTTCTCGTAGAATTAAAATGGTTTACTGCAGTCCTCAGCCATTGCACGCCCAACTCATAGTCCCAAAATTTCAATTCCTTTTTTCGTAGAAATATCCAATTTATTGCCAAATTTCATCGTTCTCCATACAATAAAAGAATTCGTTTAATCCGCCACTCAATTCTCACTTACGTAAAACCTAATATATCATTGCAAAACTTTATCACCGATTGTATATAAAAATTGATCCACTCGACATTTGGATATTGATATCCTCGAAAACGTTAGCGATGTCGTCACGATTAGTGATTAACGCTACTCTTTATTATTCCACTTGAAACCTGTATAAGTGGTCTAATGGAAGAGAAAGGAATAAAGAATAACCGATAAAAGAATATCTGATGCGAACCATATAAAATTCTGTCGAAAATAAGTCGAAGGTACAGAATATCCGTTGGTAATTATAATTTCTAATTTTACGTCGTATTCTGCTGGGAAACGAAGCAGCGTGAAATCTTTTACAGTTAGCCGGATCGAGGGACTTTTCAGAAAGGCGTCTGTCGGCTCGCGTATTATGGAGAATAACTGTCGCTGACACGTACACGTAAACGGAGCCCATCTGTTCACGTGTTCACCGTTGCACGCCGAGGTCGTGACGAAACTGATTATCGAAAATTGGACGATTACCGATCCGACCAGCTAATTACGGCAACGGGAACGAATCGATTTCGAGATGATCATGGTTGGAATCCTGGTCATAGATTTTCAATTGAACTTTCAATTCGATTACTTGTTCGTTCGAATTATGGACTAATATGAAATTTTGATTTAGTAACACAATAATACCGATGGCAAATTTCTTTCAAAATTTGCTTTAACGATTTAGTTTCTATCCTATGTATGTGCTGATAAATAATTTTTGTATAAATATATTTCTGTGTTGGAAAATCTTACGTATGAGTTTCGTTTATGAATATCATGAAAATTTCGTTTAAATCCTAGCGATTTTTAATTTATGCTCTTCGTTTGAATATTTGTTATCACGTACATACTATGAAATCAGGAAAGTCGATTGATAAAATTCTAAGGCTGAAAGACGGATTGGTTAGAAGGATAATACGATTTATTATGTTTATTAATTTATTTTAAAACGTATTGTTTTTTTTTATTTAAAAATAAAATTAATCTAATTGACAAGATGTAGTCGTAAAGTTAACGCTTCGTGAACACGAGAAACAGATTTCGTTCAATTTTATGGACCACTATTTTGTTTCTGGTGCCTTTACAAAATGGAATCTTGTTGAATGCTTCATTAAGTTAAGGCACGGTCAATTAACGACAATTAAGGCACGCGTTTAATTTTTGCTCAAGATGAATAACGAGGGTAAATTTTACAACTAGACTCGATTCACAGTTATACGTCTCTCTGATCTTTGACCGTATCAATTAAATATTCCTATTTTCGTTTCGGCTAAACCTCGTTGGACAAGATTCTACTTCGATTTCAAATCGTTGGAAGGAAAGAGTCCGAATTATATCCACTGCAGTGCCGTAGGATTTGAAAGTTACTGGATACAAATGAAAGTTTGCCAAAATCTAAAAAGCTTGACGTTGCGAATATTAAAAGATTCAAACATTTGAAACACAATTTTAATTTAAAATATCTAATATTTGAAGTATTCAAAAAATCAACATATTCAAAATTTAATGATTCGAGGGAGAAGGTTTATATTAATTAAGAAATTCTTATTCAGGATCTCTATCGAAATATTTGTTCTACTCTGCTATTAATCTTTCTAAGCCACTAGTTTTCTTGGTTTGCCAGTTTCCATTAATTTACAGCCAATTACAAGGTAAACCAATTGTTGGACGTTTAGGCGACTGTCAGCGCTACGGATGACGAAGGATCCTCGTTCGCCGCGTCGAAGGCAACGGTATTAAGGTCGACAAACAGATTACAGCATCACGTGTCGACGAATCGCGTGGAGAAGCTAACATGCGCGGCCGGATTTAAAGCGTGTGTGGATCGTTCAACTTGCAATTACCAAGTTCACGGTTCGTTTACCAGCCGAGTTCGGTCTAATGGGAATCGAATAAACGAACGGAAGTAACCGGACGCACGAAACTGTTCGCGTGCCAGGGAAAATCGTATCGGAGTCGTCTCTTCGCGGTAGAAGTGCCAATTTCGGATAGATAAATAAAATCTAGGTAGAAGAAAGTACAATTTAAGCAACCGTTCGAATCTTAGATAATGAAAGAAGATATCTGCTTAAAATCGAGGAGGCAGATGATATTTGTAATTCTAATTCTAATTCGTTATTTGCATTTCTAATTCTATGATATATGAGGGGCAAGATAGAAAGATAGTTTTAAATGGTTGAAAAGTATTCATAATCTGACATACTACTTGCTTTAAACAAGTTCAAACCTGTTATTAAATAACCTTGGTTTCTCCATGTCAGAAAATTATCAGCAAATGTGAACTCTAATCAGCCTAATAGATAATGAGAATGAGTAAAAGTAGGGTATTAAGATGATTGAAAAGTACAATTTTAATATCATAATGTCTACTTCAAACAAGTTCAAACCAATGATTAAACAGTCTCGTGTCGGATACAAGAAAGTGTAAATAACAGAAAGCTACGATATCTAAAAAATAACTAAATCAAAAATAAATGGAGGACACAGTACCCCACCATAATATCCCAGAGTCAGAGATCCATCGACGCTTCTGTAGAACGTGATCTCGAATATGCAACAAACTATCAAAATTCATTCACTTACTTTCCAATCGCTCCACGATCTCAATTTCGCCCAAAAATCCTCAAACAGAGTCTCCTAAACAAAAGTTTTCTAAAGTTTCTCGAAAAACACCAGCGCACCACCGCCACGAATCCCATATTATCGTATAGATCACTTAGATCGTATAGATCCACGGTTCCCCGGACTCCTCCATCTTCTTTGTATCGATACCACAATATGAGATGAAATGTAAGAAACACTTGTTCGATTTCAAATTTCACAAATTTTCAGCAGATAATCGATCGTCGTAACAGAGGACAATCGATTCTTGTAATTTCACAAATATTCAAATGGATAATCCAATTGGCGTAATTCCACAAATTTTCGATAGATCATCGACTGTCGCAATGAACAATCGATTTTTGTAATTTCACAAATTTTCAATGGATGATCAGCTGTTATAATTGCACAGATTTTCAATAGACAATCGACTGCTCAGCAAGAAATATTAAAAAACCGACGTTTTTCACACGAAAAGAACGTTGCCGTTGACGATCGACCTTGGCCACGAGTCGATCCGGATGACCGTCGACGTGAAACTGCCGGGGATGTTCCGCAGGAGAGACTCGAGTTCTCTAGCCAGTGAGTCGGCTCCTCCACGCTGGAGCGAGGAGAAGGAGGAAGAACAGGAGGAGCAGGAGGATAAAGATCGACGGAGAGAGCCTTTCTGCTGCTCCACGGGAAGGGTGAATGTCTGGTCGCGGCTTTTTACCGGAAATCTTGTGCGTCGTGCCTCGCCTGACACGTACGCATCATTGCGATTAATTGGTCCAATATCGATATCTATTTCTCGTGAGTTTGACGTTCGTGGCTAGGGTAAGAGATGAGACGTGTTGTTGTGACCGATTTTCGACGAAAATCTAACGATTTTGGGCTTTTCACAAAGATTTGGAATATTTGAAGAAATATTAGCTTTTGAATTTTTAATGGAGATTTGGTACTTTATCATTTTTCTCGGAGCATAGACGATTTAGAATATCTTAGAAAATTAGTTTTTTAAGAAATGTTAGTTTTTGTTCGATTCTTAAGGAAAATTTGTCACTACTGGCCTTTTTGAGAAAACAGGAACAGTTTGGAATATATTAGAGAATTATTTTTTGGAGAAATTTTGCACTTTTTGGGGAAGTGGATAGTTTGGAAGATGTGGAGAGATAATTTTCTTCTTGCTTATTTTGCTTGTTGAGGAGAATTACACACTTCAATATTTTGAGGCATAATTCAATGACTTGAACTATTGATTTTCCTTTTAAAAGATATTAACGAGGAAAATATTAATTTTTAACAGTAGGAAATATTAATAAGAAAAATGCCAATCTTTTCTCGATCGTGAGAAATACCAATTAATTAAAGATATTTTGTGTTTCTTTATTATTATTAATTTTATTATTAATTAGTATTGATTTTTCCAACAACATCTTTTACGAAATTTACTTCATTCCTGTTTCTTTTCGTTCCTTTTCCACTATAACTATCATACGGAATATTCTTCAAAAAGAGACAGGAAAAGTAGGACACACGAGAATACCAATTTCGAAATTTCAAAGATCACGATTAAACGTTTCCACGTACTCGATGAGTACTTTTGTGGAACAAAAGGTACTGGAAAACTACAATAGACTACTGGTAATGATAGTTTATTTAAACTCCTGCGCTTTAGCAAGCCGAAGAAATTCAACAGTAGGAAAGTAGGTCGAAAACTAGTTACGTATATTACGCTAATTACGGTGCATTTAATGTGGTAACCATCATTCAGGGAAGACCGAAAGTATCGAGGAACTGAAAAACGTTCCTGTCTCTTATTACCATTATAATACTAAATTGAAACATTTACATCGAAGTTGAATTACAGAAGAAAACCAAACCCCATTGTCTCTCACAGCAGGAACACATGTGATTACTATCGAAGAAATTTCGAGACGTTTTCTAACGAACAATTTCCCTCGAGAAAATAACAGACACTCTTAACTCTTTCGACTTTTGTGGGCCGAAAATAATTATTCTAAAGAATACAGCGAATATTTTCTAAAAAGAATATTTTCTATTCTGATAATGATCTGTTAATTAAAATGTCTATCAATTAAACTGTTTAATAATCAAAATGTTAAAAATTTAGTTTCAATAAATTTCAATTAGTATCTAATTACAATTTTCACAAAATCCAAAAATTCTAGCCCTAAAATCCTCCACTCAACTAAACGTCAGTCATCAGAAACCATGCCATTTCATCCGGTCAAAATAAAGTCCAAACAGTTGACCTGAGATTAGCATATAGAAAGCAATCCAAAATTGTTAATCCATTAACATCGTCCCCAAATTCATCTCTATAAATTTAAAAAGACAGCTCATAAACCAAAATGTTTAACCAAGATCAGACTACCAAACAACTATAACGAGATTTACTCTGAATATATACAGCAGCGGACGGAAGAAAGTTTAATAAAAGCCAGCATAATTTTACAAAATATGTTTAAATCTGCAATACAAGTCACTATTTATTAATATATGCATATATAAAACTAAATTCCAGAATAGGCGACTATCAGCAAAACGGTAAAAAATATCTAATATAAAAATTACTATACGAGCATATACACGAATAAATTCCAGGATAAGTGACTGTCAACGACATCGTGAAAAATATCTAATACAAAAGTTATTAACATATCACTACACATTTTTATACACTTATGGAAAATTTGACAAAATTCCTATAAAGACAGATATGTCGCAAAAGAAACAACAGGTTTGTAATAAAGCAACTAGAAACTAGAAACAGTGAGAAGCGTTCGACCTATACCAAATATCAACATATTTATAATACCATTAGAGTATCATTATACTTATAATAATACTTTTAGTAGTACTTTTGATAATAATACTTTTCACTGGCATCGTATATCTAGTGACCAACATCTTTATTCTGTCCGGGAAAGGACGCGTGGGGTCAAGGAAACACATGGAGCAACGAGAACACGAAGAAAGAAAGGAGGAGGTGGAGGAGGAGCCTTACGGGAGAAGCTGAGGAGCAGTCTGGATTCTCTGGTTTCCGTCGCTGGTCCTCGTCGGCGTGGTAACGCGGTAACCGATAACGGTACCTTGCTTCGACGGCGTTCACCAATGTGAGAGTACTGTTATTCCAACGATGCAGTTGCCCTCTCTGTTCCACCATAGACTAGTTGGTCTTATTTGTCCTGCTCCTTCACTGACCGGCGAGCGTGAAGCAACACGGATGGTTGTTAGTCGTTCTTTGGCCTTCGACAGGAACGTTGTTGACGGAGGAATGCTAGAAAATTAAGTATGGAGTAGATTAAATTGATAAGGAGAATATTTTGGGAATATGTAAAAGTAAATGGTAATTTTCTCGAATACCAAGTAGACGAGATTTTAGTAGTGGCAATGAAAGAGATTTTTTGAGAAAAATGGGGAGCAGGAGATTGGGTTCTACGTAAGTGACTATTAAATGAAATTTCTAATTAAAAAAATTAGATGTGGGGTTGAATAGATTATATCGATAACGAGAATATATTGGGAATATGTAATAGTAAATGGTAATTTTGTGGGTATCAAGTAGACGAGGTTTAGCAGTGATAATGAGACAGCAGTAACAAAAGGGTTTACATATTCGGCTATTAAATGAAAATTTTAATTTTAAGAGAAAGGATGAAATTTGTTCTTACAATTAGTCGCTCTTAGACTTCAACGAGATCATTGTCGTTAAAATAAAGGATATTTACAGAACAATTATATTAACAATTATATTAATTATATTAGAAATAAAACAATTATATTAACTTTTATTTCTTTAATAATAGATGCAGCACATGGACGAAACATGGCCATTTTTGTTCATCTTTCTTATTTCGAACAACTTTGATAGTCATACAACTTAAAAAGTTTAGTTTCCTGAAAATGGGTAATATAGCTATGAAATCTTAATAAAAAAATCATTTTTTGAACGGCGAAGAGGGTATAAAAATACATGTGTAAGTTCATAATCGATTAAAGAACAGTTTTGGTAATATGGAATTCGATTATTCAATTTTAAAATTGTTTATGTATATCTTGAAATAACATTTATAAAAACAGCTGCAAATTGCAAGATCGACATATTCTATAATACATTCGCGCTTTCTAAAGATTTAATTTATATTTCGAACGATGAAAGGGATCTATCAGAAAAATCGACGACAAAAATCTAGGAGAAAAATGCATCCAGTTATGTTTCCATAAAAAAATATTTTCCCACACGAATCTTTCGTTTCTTTTCATCCTGAACTTGATATTCAAGCTGTGTATGCCTAGATGGATCGCATTAGACACGCTTATTCTTATGTAATAATCACTAATGTGATCGCTCATACACGATGGGATCAAAGTTCATCTTGAAATAAGGTGGACTTGGAAATAGTAATTTTAACGGTACAAGAACGCTGTAAAGTACCCCTGTTTATAGGTATATTCCCTGTCCATCCATTTGCATATTTTAGTTTCTTGTTTACGATCCTCGTATCTGATCGCCTTTTTCTCCATTATGGCGACATTATCGCGGCGAAAGTAATCGTTTGAACGATAAACGCGCTCTCAGCAAATTCTTCTGCTTTCAACCGACAATTATTCCACGAATTTAGCTTGAGCCCTCCCTTTTTTCAATTCCAATTTTTGAGACATAATCCCTTGACACAGGCAACAATTTACATTGCTTTATCAATGATTTATTTATTCTAGATATTAAGGTAAACAATTATTCACTAGCCCTTGAATTAGTAAATTTATATTTCGGATACTGCCTATGCTTCCAATTATATGTATTCATAAACAATCATAATTTGGAAAGCTGTCAACATTAGTAG
Organism: Bombus terrestris; assembly: GCF_910591885.1. Taxonomy (NCBI): domain Eukaryota; kingdom Metazoa; phylum Arthropoda; class Insecta; order Hymenoptera; family Apidae; genus Bombus; species Bombus terrestris. The sequence goes on from NC_063276.1 coordinate 4,327,208, forward strand.
GTTTATAAAAAATGAAAAACGACATTATAATTAAAATTATTTTCGTAGTAATTGAGAATTATTTCTTTCTTATTCGTAAAAAAAGAATTGTTTCGTTTTCATTCTAAAGATAATTAGAGAAAAGAGAGCATTGTTAATAATTAAATAATAATTAAGTAATATGCATTTATAGGAAAAGTAAAATTCCAAACAGGAGTAAAATACACGTAATATACAAAAATATGAAAAAATATGCAAAATTATGCAAAATTATGTAAAATTATTCCACCACATACAAAGATATACAAAAATATACCGAAATATATAGAAATACAAGAAAGTATGCGGAACATTCAAAGTATAGCACTCGCTATAACATTTAATTGATGAAATAAATCTCTGCTTATAATTGATTATATTTGCTTAATTCGGTTTATAAAAATATGGATAGTTTCGGCGAAAAAGAAAAAACTGGACACTTCTTTACGATTTATTCGAAAGGAACGTAAAACTTGGAGGGGGGGGGGGCAATGGCTGTTAAAAGCTGCAAGAACCGATATTGACAGCAAAAAGTGATTGCACCTACTCTTCAGGTTCTCGGAAGACAGGCGAAGTTCCTCCTTTCCCATGTTTGCGGTTGCTTTGATTAATACATGCCGGCAATTTTACAATAATGTCCAGTTATTTTATGCATTGTACCATTATACGACTACGTAGGTATCGTTTCATTAACGACAGCTGGTGGATACCGCTTTGAAGCGGAAGTTATCGTGGCCGCTGATTTTTCATCGACTCGCTTTCGCAGCTGTCGCTGCCTCCTATTTCTTTTTTCAATCGCCGGTTATGCAACGTTTTTATACAAATATCCAAGTTCATAAATATATCCAGTGGTATTTGCTAATTATCTCTAGCATCGTTGTTTTCTCTATAGTCATATCGTTTAACCATATTTTCACATTGATACTTCAATTATTTGCATTGCTTTCTTTCGAAGTTTTCGATGTTTTTGCATTTCTGGTTATTGCAGATTTTTGCACAAATATCAAAGTTTATAAATATCCTTTGATCTTCGAAAATGATCTCTAGCACTGCTATTTGCTCGGTAATTACACCATTCAATCATATTTTCACATTGGTTTCATAATTGGTTCTATTATCTCCTTCCGAAGGCGACAACTGGACGCTGAAACTGTGTTTCAGTGATAATCGCTCTTCAATTATATCCTTCTGCAAAAGTGGAGCGAAATACAATTGGAATTCCTGGAAGAAAATGGCTGACCGTTAGTCCTTAATGCCATTTGATGTCAGACATATATTTCCCAATATAGCGAACACAACAATATTTATTGCATTCATTGGTGTTGTCGATTTTATTTATTGTACTAATATTGCAATCGATGCTTTGAAGAAAAATAAATATTGAGGACAATAGTTACGCCGAAATCCTAATCTAACATTCTAACTAATAACCCTAACATGAAATCTATATTTTTTAGCGTTTCTCATTTCTTGCGTCTAGGATTCGCGGCAAAAGGATCCACAAATATTCTGTAACATATTCCAGAATTTTGTTAACACATTTACATGCCATTAAATAAGAAAAATAGTACAAAAATGAATAATCTGAATTTTCATTGTAACAACCCTCCCTTTTGACATACCAGGTTGAAATTTGACGTTTCCTTATGATAAGCTATCAAACGATTCGTCATACTTTTTGATCATTCGATTATTATATTTGACATAGAGCTATAAAATTATAAAAGATAAGTTTACAATGCGCAATTGATAATTTGTCAATTGACCAACATTATTATTTATCAAATTGTTCTACAAGAAGGCCTTTGTCGTTTCTACCTTAAAACGAAACTAAAATCCCCAACTTATCAACTTTAATCTAATTAATTTAATTCGCGTCATGCATCGGTCGTTTCTTTCTCATTCCTATTCAAAACCGGATACATTATCCACTTACAAGTTCCCCGTTTATAATACAGACCTCTTTTAAAAGTTTCCTTTGTGCTGTTCTCCGCTTGTTTCCTCTTGATCCAGTCGCGAGCATGCGTGATGCAATTACACAGTCTGCTTCGTACGAAAAGGAACGCGCGATTGTCAACGACTGAGAAACGCGTGGACAATTGGAGGTAATACTGGAATTTATCGTACCTCGTCTTTTAACCTTCGTGTTTCTTTCGGATTCGCTGACCTAGACGATTGAAAGTGTAATTTGCTTTGGAGGTCTCTTTTAATCTTTCATCTGCCACATTTGTAGAGGAAAATCTCTCGTGCGAACCGAAGTGCCTGCATGTAGTTTGGTCTTGCCTTTCTTTAGAAATTAAAAATCTTTCACTTGCCGAAATTCTTGCGTTCTTAGAAATAATTAGCATAAATGAGATTTTTAAAAGAATCAAATGGTCATTTGAATTTGTAAAAATAACTCGATCATAATTTAGATTCAAAAAAAAAAAAAAAAAAAAAAATTAATAAAGTAATTATTACATTTTCCATTTCGTAATAATTTGCATTTTCAAACTTGATCGTGATAGTGTACGGTTTTCAAGTATTCAAAGTTTTCAAAGTATTTAATATCCTTATTAAATGTATCCAGAAACCTTTTGAAGTATCTCTTTTTTATTTTCTATTTCAATACAATAATTTCCCTGAATATTTTACCATTTTTGGAATTTCTCAGAAAATATTTACATTAGCATCGTTTCTTGCAAATATCCCTGTACCTCTAAAGTACCAATACTCTTGCCCGTGAAAAGATCGAAGATGCAGATAACAAAGTCGTTATACTACGAAAAAATGATTACTTTAATATGGTAACGGTGCAGCGTTCGATTCGCAAATCGCCTCAATTACATAGTCCCGTTAGAAAAATAAATTTTACGAGTAATTAGATATCGATCGATAACTGATGCACGGAATTTCACGAATGACCGTGTCGTTTCGTCGCTGACCTTGTTTCTACCTAAAAGCGTATACGCTTGTGCGTGCACGTATATGTAACTGTAAAATTGTCGCGTTACCTTCTAACTGTAATGCAGGCTATTGATGTTCTCACGACGAAATTACATGGAAACTTAACAAAGATCATTTTTCTCTCTACGCATTGCGTACACTGCCGAACGTAACTATTTCAAACACTTTCTGATGTCTCGTACAAATCGAATGTTTTTCTCTTCAGCTTTTATCTACTTGATATTTTTCTACAGATATGTTGTTTCAGTTGCTTCGTATCTGTCGTATAATTTAAAGTAGCAAATAAAATAAAATTTGCCATAGCTTCTCAATAAATATAACGAGAATATTGCCATAATACTCTTATGAGCAGCAGTATACGTGCATTTGTTTTATCATTGAATTGTTTGTTTCATCAATTTTCTTGACACTATGATTTTTCTTTGATGATTTTTACTAATCTTGCTCACTCTCTAGTTGTGAAAGATTAAAAATTCTAGGAACAAAATATCGTAAAAGGAGAAAAATAATATTTCTTTTTTTATTTTTCTTCAATTAAAATTAATTTTCTCTAATTGTCGTAAAATGAAAACTGCTCGATCAAAGTTTTAGTTTATTGTAAAATCATGTACTTCGAATGGAACGAGTAATTTTCTCGATGGCATATTCCAATCGATGATTACCTTCAATGTGAAAATCACAGTTACGCATGTAAAATCTTTCGATTCTACATTTTCACCCCTTCTCTCGTATTTTTTAAACGAGGACGCGTTTCTTATCTGGTAATCACGTCTTAGGAGATTATGCGTATTCGTCCTTCGATTGTAATTACGATTGTGGTTGAATAGTTTCATTGCGGAAAATCCTTGAAAAAATAGTTTTAAAAAGAATCTGAAAGTTTTTCCAGAGAAGGTATACGAAGAATTCTCTGAAGCTGTGGATATTACTTTATCGGAAATTGCATTTAAAAAATCTAAATCCTGAGAATAATTAGTTCATAATCAACGTGGAAGTTTTCTAGAGGAAAGTCTATGAAAAAGTCTCTGAACGTTCATAAAATTCTTTAAAAGAATCATCGATTGCTTAGATAATGGTATGCCGAAAATTTAGTTATTTAGAAAATGTAATTATTATGAATAACACGTATCTAGAAATTTTGAAAAAGTTTCTATGAGGGGTGGGGGTGGATCTTTATTCTCCTGAATCTTTCCCACGATTTAGTTGCCGGCAGTTTGCGTAAATCGCCATCATATTATAATTTATGAATTATTCGCAGTGCTCGGTAACTCTTGTTTGTAAATTTCAATCTGTAACGGGACTGCTTGTGTTACCATTGTTTTAGTAAGTACTGTTATACCGTTCACTCCCACGTTGATACGGTATAGCTGTTGGGAAAAATCAATTTATTTAAAATTGAAAAATCCTTTGAGCAAGAAAGATTTTATAAAAAAAAAGCAAAATCTTTTTTGAGAATAATTTTTTTTTTATAATTTTTCTTTAAGCAAAATTGATTATCTTCGACTATCGTACAATTTATTTCTTAAATTTAAGAAAATAACTAATACGTATAAAGTAATCTTTGTACCTTCAAATGTCTCATAATTGCATGAAAACCCGTGATCTATCAGTTGCTATATGATTAATTATGCAAGTTTTAAAGATAAAACTAAAAATAGCGATATCGATGATTTCAAAAGAAGGAAAACGGATTAAAGGATGGGACACGGATTTTCTGAGTTACGTCAGGTGCAGATGCACAACGAAGGTCGATTCTCGCGCGTTCATAATCCAAGGCTGTCTTTTTATATTCTTTATATCTTGTCATCGTTCAAAGTAATCGTCTATCATCATCGAGGACTATTCCAGAAGCTCGTCCAAGTATCAAAATGTAATTTCAATCGTAATTTAGATGGATGTTCTGAGACTTCCATAGAGTTGAGGGGGAAGAAAGTGGCGTACGAACGCGTAATATACGATAATTAGCTGTAGGAACGCGAATCGGTTGGATGCACTCGACCTGCCGTAAGGTTGGCACGTCTAAACAGCTGGTGTCATCGCCTCGATCCCGGTAATCTGCGTATCACGAGAATTTTAAGACTGATCAACCGTGATGCTGTTTTTGCAGATTAAACGTGACGATTGGCAGTGATCATGTGCAAGGAGACACGTTTCTTCGTGATTAGGAGACTCGTTAGTTCTGTTTATTGGAGACGAGTTAATGGGAATCCTGTTTATTATGGTTGTAAAGGTGGCGCAAATAAAAAATAAGAAATATCGGGAAGATCATTGTTACGCTTCGAGATTAATCTTCTATAATTATTAATCGAGAACTTTCCGATCTCCAAAGCTTTCATTTTGAAGCTAAACTTTTCGCAACTAATCTCTAATGATTAATTTCTAATTTACTACGACGAAGTATTAATCGCGAATATCTGAATCTTCGAATGGACGATTTAGAAGCTAACATTCGTGAAATCAATTTTCAATTATTAATAAACTTAATCGTGGAAATTTCCAATGAAATCCCAGCGAAGCGAACAAGTCGATGAAAACAAGGAAACGAGCCAATAAAGGAGATGCAAGGAAATTTCATTAAAATTCTCGACACGTTGGATTGGAAATACAACACGTCTAACGTAGGTCTACCAATGAAGGATTCGCGATAGAAGAGTTCAACGAGACTCGTTTTCAAAACCGTCGAGGAGAAATAAAGAAGGAAAAAAAGCGTTCCACTTAGGCTGCCAATCAAGGCGATTTGCATTCCAGGGACGTTTACCGCGATCGCGAAACTGGCGTATCGTCGGCTGTGGTTAACCCTGAAAATTGCACGCGAGAATGGAATGTGGTCGACGAATGTGTGAGCGTGAAGAGACCAGCGTATAGTCAATTACGAAAGTCTACACATGTGACTAATTATCCCTATCGACTGAAAATAGCACATAGCGCATAGCACCGCTCAAGTATTACGTTATTTATTGCTTATTTTATCAAAGCTGCTTTGTATGTTAATATCTATCGAACTCTGCGTATCTCGCCAAGAAAACTAAGACCGTACTATTTGTCATAAAATTATTTATACTTACATATCGATACAATTGTTGTTAATAGACTTGCGGATGTTTATGCGATTTTATATTTTTATGAATATAGATAAAAAATGAAGATTAGATAGATATTTGTTTTATCTACTCAAATGATAATAAGTACTTTACTTTGCATATTTCGTATATTTTTGCATAGTACGTGCAAGGTTCACATTTCCTCTAAATACACAAAAATCCGCAGTCTGACGTTGTAGAGTGTTAAATATCGATGAACCTCTTAGAAGTGACTTCGAATTGATCGTAATTCCACTTTTTATTAATTTTTTAATTTCACCATATCGGTACACGATTCTAATATCTAATCTTTAATTATCAAGAAACAAATGACTTAAGTTTGCCTAAAATATTTGTAAAAAGATGTCATATAAATAATAGTAAATTGTAAGGTGAATGGAAAAAAGCGACGTTTTGCAATATCATCGCTTTTCTGCACTTTTCAATTTATGGAATTGATCAATGTGGCTTCTGAATGGTTCGTAAGATGATCCACATCTAGAGTTGCATTTCTCTTCTTTTTCTGTTAGGAATATTTCTGTTTCAGGTAATAGAAGCTTTCTTTTTTATAATATACTTCTTTTATACTATGTTCAGTGTTTCGTTTGTTAAGTCATTTTTGAAAACAACTTCTCCAAATCGGAGATTTTGTAATTTGTGCTATTTCTTCGCTCAACCTCTCGATTATTATTTTACATCTTGCTTTCAGTTTAGAAAATTAAAATTCTGCTGACCGATTTTTAGTTGCATTGTTAGTTTATTATTAATTAATCTTGCATGGCAATCGACACGTAACAATATACATAATATGTTCACAAGTAATTCAAGAGGATAGGACGGATCTCCGCTTCTGGTACTTCATGCGCGCCATTTTTAGGAGAAACGTCTTCGCTCTCTTCTTCGAGCTTGAATCGAACTCGTCCCATGCAGAATGCTTACCATTCAATTTACAAAATTTACCACGACGCTTTTGCACACGCTATAGAAACCAAATATCGAATAAAAAACAAAAAACCCGCAACACAACAAAATTGAATCGAATTAAATCAGATATGCCTGTCGATCTTCCAAAATGACGAAGATAAAATTACTTCATCTTATGATTTCTAACAACATTCTTCCGAAGCAATATCTATTTTCTTACAAAAGTGGCTAACAGGGTTAGACTTTAATTAATAACAGCGGAACTTTAATTTTTATACCTCATATCAATTTAGATCTCAATAGAAACAAAAATCGCATTATCTTAAGAATAAAAGAATACCCGAGTTAATATTCTTTTTAATTTTAAACTACACAAATATTCCAGAAAAATACAAGATAAATAGTTGAAAGGGAAATTCCTCGACTTTTATTGAATATTTCGTGCACAAGAAAATAGCACTCTGCATGCTCGAATCGGTGATCTTTAAAAGGCTTACGTAAGAGGATGGATGTAGACATAAGCGTGTCACGAGAGAAGTTTGCATTATGCAGGGCAACACGAAGCTACCAGAAAACAGATGCGAGACTCGATCGCGTTCGCCGTGTGATAAATACATTTTCATTACGGTACACGTCCGCGAAACAAGCACAGACCACGATAAATAAATAATCGTTTGCGCTTCGTCATGATCTCGCGCAACTGAGTCACACAGAAACCAAACTTATCAACTCCATCGACGTCTATCTTGCGTTTTTTTCGAAAATCAAACGACGTAAAATCATATATTCTAGTAAACAACGATTAACAATAATTTACTTACTATTATTATTATTGTTATTATTATTATTATTGAAGTAAAATAAAAAGATTCTAAAAAAAATGACTCCTCGATAAATTTGACTTCTGAATGGCCCAATCTCCGCTTTTCGTTTAACTCTTCGTTTGAGCAGCCCATTTCTCCCTTGATCTGTTAATTTCTTTTCACCTCTTTCTCTTTTGCTTTACTCTTTAATGGTTAGTGTTGATTTTATTCGTCAAACGAAGAGTTAATAACAATAATTCCCGCCTAGAAAATCCTAAGAAACTCTAACTACCATCGACCGTGAACGATTCGTTTCACCCTTCAACAGAAATGTACAATTATTCGCAGAGTAAAACACGATATCTTTTTGTTATCCGCGATGCAATTATCATCGAAGGTTGAACTTCATCGAGGAAGGAATATAAGAGAACCTTTCTCTGCAAATATTTGCCACGATTTATACGATTCTGTTCGATCGAAGGGTTCGTTTCGAGTACAATAATTATCGTCGAGTTGAAAACACTCCACTGGTTGAAACTTCCTATACAATCATCTGGCACATACGATTAAATAAATAAGTTCCAGTTGCACACCTCCTGCTCGACTTGCAACTCTCGAAGATCGATTCTTTCTTCTTCTTTTATGACACCGGGCTGATCTCTGTTACGGAACTGTTAACCTTGTCCTCGATCGCGATTTAAGAACGTCGAAGGCAGCCGTGTGTCGCTCTTTCGATATTTCGTTCGATCCTTTCGCTGTGAAGCTAAATTTACGAATAAGAAAATTCGATAAGCTCGACGAAAAGCGGACAAAGTATTTTTAGTATCCCTTTCAATACTTTCATTTTATTTTCGAGTAAATTTTACTTTAGAATAAAATAAATGTATTAAAGTTAACAGGAATGAAAAATATAACTTTCATTTTATGTGATATTGGCTTTACTATATCGTAAGGTATTTTCAATGGTTGCGCGTTTTATTAGCATCGATATAAATCATCGTACTACTTATTATTAGTCGGCGGATATTTATGCAAACCTAAAATTTTTCTGATCGCAACTGGGACAATGGAACCTAAGCAGAAATGTTCTTTACCTGCTAAGATATCATAACGAGTGCTATACTTCGGATATTCTCTGTATTATCGCACATATTGTGCGCATTCCGTGTAATTTTGCATTTTCAAATATCCCACAATCGCGTAAAAATCCGCAGTCTACGTATTATTTCATTTCATCTTACGAATCAGCACGAAAAATAAAAAGTGAGATTACTAGATGACGGATTTTTATGCAAATTCATATTTTTGAGAATATAAATATGTTATGAGTATACATGTGAATATATATTTAAAAAAGTAGAACTTTGGTAGAAAATTGTCTTACCTACCAAGTATCATAGAAAGCGCTATCTACTTCGGATACTTTATATTATGTGTATTCTCTCTACTATTTTGTATTTTCAAATTTCCTACAAATGCATAAAAATCCGCTGTCTAGAGATTACTTATGCTACCATCTGATAATTAACACGTTGACTGCCACGCGAATTTTATATACACTTTTATATACTATTTTGCACTGGGATTCGCGGTACATTGATATATACACTGCGTCGTGTAATATTCGATTTTTACAAAATATTATATCACATTTGCGCTTTTTCTAACAATGTTACCTAAGTCATTCATATTGTTAATAATTTTTTAGTACATGAAATTTATCTTCCTTTGAACATACTAAAAAGATATAGTAACGTAGGTGTTCATCGTGGTAGACAACGTGTTAAAAAGGCTACTAAAACTAATTTTTGTCAACCTCGAGGAACAAACGAGCGAAACTTCCGTTCCAGCCTGATAACCTTAATGACTAGGCGAATTCACGAAAACTCGCGTGTCATCCCCATTAAGTTTGAAGGAACAGGACACTTCTTTCTGTTAAATTCAGCACAGCGAAGGAATTAAACGTGACATTCTGAAAGGAGCAAAAACAGTCGCGATACAATTTTGCAAAGTCGGACAATTTATGGCGTTTGGCACTGATTCCCATGCTGGCTAACGCTTTGCTAAAGCTGTCGCTGTTTATCGAACTTTTACAGAATAAAAAAGCTACCGCACTCGTTGCGTGCACAGTTAACAGTTCGCTGTCGAAGGGAAGAATTTGTGATTTTAGCGTGGAAAATTGGATAACCAATTTGACAAATCTTTTTTCTTTTTATTGCTATAACGAATGGAACAATTGGAAGATCCCTGTCATAAAATGCAACTGAAATTGAGATTTCTTCTGTGTATTTTTCCAGTTCTTTCTGACTTTCAGTGGCCAATTTAGCAAATCATTTCTAGTACTATAACGAACGGAACAATTGGTAGATCGTTTGCATAAAATCGAATTAACGTTGAAATTTCTTCACAGAAATTTTCGAAACATTTTGATTGCTATAACGAGACTGTATTCAGATTCGTTTGAGATAGTGACGCCATCAGAATTGAAGAACGGTCCACTCGAGAACAACCAATTTGCGAACAGTGAAAGGAATTTTCGTCATGTCGCAAGATAGAGACTTCAGTTTGTTGCCTGATAAGTGTCAGTGGGTCGTCAGTGTTTCATAAACTCCTTCGACCACCGAATGTGGTTACGAAAAGTGATTACGTGGCCTGTCCACGTACTTGTTTCCGTTTGTTAAACCCATAACCACATGGTGGAGGCAAGAATAGACGAAATAGTTGTTCGTGAATATATCTTCTGGAAAAATCAACTCTGAAACGTGGTTCTTATGGAAAACTTGTGAATTTTTTTTATTTTTTGCGATTTCTTCGCTTGTATGGACAATTCTTGTGAATTTTCTATTTTATTATGAAAAAGATTCAGTTTCATATATTCATTAACATCATTTTAATCGCGCCTTTGACGAAAATTTGCAAACTCCAGCAATTTTTGCGAATCACTTCGTTTCGATGCAGAAAGATTGTTTTCAATTCTCCTTTCGATTCTTCCATCGAAAATGTATCTACGACCTTGCTAAACGAAATCATGCAAAGCACGTGGGATTTTGCTATCTATGAATAATATATTCAGCGGCATAATTCGGTCCATTGCACTCGCGATACCTTGAAATTACCACGCAACTCATTCTTTTTTTCTCCAGTTTTTTTTCTTCCCCCCTCTCTCTCTCTCTCTCTCTCTCTCTTATTGCAATCGTCGCGAGTTACGTGTCGCGAGAACGGAGAAACTCGTTGCGAAACCGAAGCGACACTTTTCACCGAGTCGATCAATGCGATCGATGAAGCGCGAGCAGCAAAAAGCAACGCTTCCAGGCTATGCTGCGTGATACCCATTCATTTGCATACGTTCGTCTGCCGATCATTAACCACGTTTATGCCTTTAATCCTTTTAGGTCCTTTTTCTCGTCCTGTCAGAAGATCGCTGCGCAATCTCGACTAGCAAGAAAGGAACGTCGAGAATCGTAGACGTTGTAATCTTTCCGACTTTGTTTTCCTTCCAGCCACAGACAGGCGATTGACGTCTTTTAATAATAAAACATGCAGTTAAAAAAAGATTTGCTCCTCCCGAAAGATTATGAAACGTTTATAAGCTGAAGAAATTACAATAGTGTTCGATTCTTGACTTAATAAGATCGATGGAAGCAAGTTTGCCGGTTTTTCAGGGAAATGCAGATTTACCGATGAAATTATTCGTTATTATTTACCGATATTATTTAATATAACACACTGACATTATTTTGCTTAACGAAAAATTCCTTTCACTCCCATGACCATGGATTATTCTTAAGCTGAAGCATCAAATGTATTGGCTTTTTTAATATTTAAATAATATTCATAAGTACATATTCGATGGCTTAATATACCTATAAAAACAACTGAAAAATATTAGCAAAGTCAAACAAGACAGATGACTCGATGGATAAAGATATTTTTCATTTTCATCGGGCTAAAGTACATATTTCTTCAGAGTACAGAGATGAGAAAGCCAGAGAGAAAAACCACGTTAAATGACGAAATATGTCGCGGCAAGCGTAACAGACTCGCGTCGACTACGAATCGATAATAATTGAGCTTAATTGTATATGCATACGCGACGATAGGAATGTGTATTCATCCGAGCATACGAGATATCTGTAACCAGTTTCGAAACAGGCATGCTCGATGCTTGAGCAAACACGCGTCTCTGAATTGAATAGTAAAATTTCAGGTAATTAATTCAGACTCTTTTTCCATTTCATCGTTGCTGTTAATTAAGTTTCTAATTCCTCCGTGTAATTTTTTCGACGGACGAGGAATTTATCTTGATTAAAAAATAATCTTTCAATATTTTCGACTTATTAATCCAAGTATGTTCATCATTTTGTTAAAACAACGATTACTAAATATTTTTATTTCATTATTTATGCATGTTCACTGCATTCATTTATTTCCGAAAATATCATATTTCTATCATCCTTTTCAAACAATACCTATCATTCTTTTGAATTAACAATAATGTAGCCTGCAAATAAATTAGGAAACGACGATATTTCTCAAATAATTTGATATTTATTATCGCCAAATTATCGATAATTATTATATTGAAAAACGAGAATCCAATCTATTCGGCTCGCCCTTTCAATTTTTAATATTTCTCTCAAAGTACGAAATTTTCAAATTATCGCCAAGGACAAATCCGTGCAAATTTTCTAATGTCAAATATTTTCGACAAAAAGGCACGGAGATCAAAATGATCTCTCAATTTTTTATTAGAACGTGGAGAATCAGAGGTCTCGCGAAATTTTCCTCGCCATTAAACCGCGTTCTAATTACGATCGTTAGGTTAATTGTCTGGAACGTGTTTGCCAGCTCCGTAAGCTGGTGATACTGTTGCACAGTGTTCGAGATTGCATCTGGGATTTCCCAGATTTCGTTCTCATAAGCGCGAAATCGCGTCGAACTATTAGACTTAAGCAATCTCGATGTCTCCGTGGTTATTAAACAGTCGTTCATTATCGCTGTATTTTCTCATGGAAAAACGAGGCCGTACGTCAAAGGAATGCGATGCAAATCCCCCTCGTGTTAATGTTGGCGCCCCTACAATCTCCTCTCATTTTTCTCATCGTGTTGCAGGTCAAATAAAAAGATAAAGAAGCGAACACCATGCAAACGATCGTAATTATCATGCGTTGCGTGGGATATTTCATAGATCTGAGTAATTAGCGGTCGTAACAGGATTTGAGGCTAATACCGCAAGGCCGGTTCGCGATTAATCGCGTTTACGAAACTTGATTTGTCGTGAAAGCGATAACGTTGATCGTTCATTCTTCGTGTTTGCGTTAACTTTCTGATAGATTCGTGTAAATTATTAGTGAAGAATTTTGGCGAAGTCAAAATCTGCTCTATCCTGTCTTTTGTAAATTGGTTAATTTTATTATATTTGAGCGTTCTTGCACAACAATTTAATAACTAATAATATTGTCATCGATATCATAACGAATACTACACTTTGAATATTTTTTTATTTTACACGCATTTTATATGCATTCTACGCCTTAGAAAGTTTCCATAAAAAATCCAATCACAATTTTTAAAATTTCATTTCTCGTCAAACTTGTTGATTATTATATAGGAAAGTTAATACTAATAACTTGTAAGTTATAAAATGTTACTAACGATATTAGTTTAACTGCGCAAGATCGCTTAGATATTATGAAACATTCCATTTCTTTAGAACAAGTTTACTGATTTTCATAAATTCATTTATGATAAATAATTGTAAATTTCAAGACAGACTTTTTAGAAGTAATGTTTGCAATATCGTTATTTTTTTGCTGTGCTTCAATGCATTGAATTGATCAACATGGTTTCTAAGCGTCTTAATTATTTCGCTCTTTTCCCGAAGCATTATACGAAAGAAAGGCGGTGAAATGCAAAGTTCTCTGTTTCTTAAGGCTCTCGAAACCCTCGCAGCATAACTTTTTCTCATGCAATTAAGATTAACGTTCACGTTCTCACGAGCAAGTCGGCTGTAACTCGTGCGTCGGAGATTCGAACCGTCGCGTAATCTTTTCTAGGGGAAACCACTGATACCATTCCTCGATTATAACAAAATATAACGAGGTAATCATCATTAATACGGCAAAGAAATTTCAATCGAATTCATAGAGAAATTATAACACGAAAAATGACCATTTCATTAAACAAAGACGATCTTCCAATAGTTTCATACAAAATTTCATATTGTAACCGAGTATAAGAAATTCTAAGGTTTAAAAAATAAAGTGAGAGAAAATTCTTAAAAAGGTTCTTAATAAATCCTCTAATTGTATTAAACGAAATTTTATATTATGATTAATTTGTAGAAATTTCAAAAATTCGTGCGCAATAAATTCATTAACGAATTGCCAAATAAAGAACGATTGCAATATTGGAAAAAGGCGACTTTTTGATTGTTGACAAATTTTTACGATTCCTGAGTAATTTTCTATTAGTGAAGGAGGATCCTAAACAGAGTTGTAATTCTGCGAATTCAAAGGAAGCATTGCAAAGTTGCGTGTCTGTGTCTAACGAGCTCCGGCCATTAGAACGATCTTCGTTGGACGACAATAATTCGAGCTCGCCCAATTAGCCTGTTCATTTCGCGACAGGAAGGTCGCGCAAAAATATTACGTCGTCGTCAATCTTTTCCGCCAGCTGCGATAAAAATTCTCGGACCTTTTGTCAAACGAAAAACGACAACAGAAATAATCAGTGTTAAAGAACGAAAAATTTCAAATTATATAGAGAATCGAGATATAAATAAAAATTATAAAATTCCAAATTAAAAAGTAGAAATAGAAATAGTTGGCAATTTACGAAGAAAATAAGTAAGATATAAATAAAACCGAAGAAATTCTAAATAGAAGAATAAAAATATTACAACCCCATCTAAAAATTCACAAAAATCTTTTAAAACTCAATTTATTCGAATTGGATTTCTACTCGAGTTTTTTCGATGCGTCCCACGATCAAAGTCCTGAATTCGACAAAGGTGATCGACTCTCGAGATAAGACGATCGAGGTCACAGGTAGAAACCAGCGAGACGAAGATGAGGCCGGGTGTTCTTCAGCTTTTTGCCTATCCGTAATTTTCCTACTCGGGCAAGGTTCTTCCAAGAAACGAAAGCCAACTGAACCAGTCGGGCACTCGACCACCCATCGCGATTTTCCACGCTAACACCACGAACCAATCTTTTCCCCCATAAACTAGTGCCTCGATTAACAGTCCGTAGACTCCAGAAACCGAGTCCAAATTTCCTATGAGAATCACTTTCCATCCAAAACAATGGACAACACCGTACGTTCTTATTCAACAAATAGAAAGACAATCGGTCCAAGTCGTCTGTTCACACTGTTATTTGGTCTCTGACTAAACGGTCCAGTCTCAAACAAGCTTTTTCACATTACCATGAAGCAACAAAGCGTCTTCAACAACCAAAATCCAAATAGAACAACATCTGCCTTCATATTGGACCGACTGTATAACTTGCAGACTTGACTCATCGATTAATTCTCATGATTACAATAAGAATCGACATCCGGCAAATTCCTAACGAGGTCGTGGCCTAGGTAGGGGCTGAAGCTGTTGCTGATGGTGCGAGTAACCGCTCCTCGAGTTAGCTGGCATCGGCTGTACCCTCTCAGGGCTGTCATCCAGGTTCAAACCAGCCACCAACTGAGCAATCTCCCTGTCCTTCTTCTCTTCTTTGGGCAGCGCGTTTCCATTTTGCCCGCTGAAGCCCAAAGAGGCCAAACTTCCGTGACTTCTGCTACGATGCTCGGCGCGAATGCTGTATGAGAACGCTCTTTCGTTCAAGTGACCTTTTCTTCTGTAGATTCCAGTTCCAAAACGCGATTCGTTCTCCGGGCTATCAGCTGCTCTGCTCATCTCTGCGGTGGTAAGATCCGCGTGAGAGGCAGCCAGTCTTCTGGAAGCTCCTAGGGTCGAAGAATCCGCCTCAAGATGCTGTCTTCTGCCTCTGTTTCCAGCTGTCCCGTAAGTTCCAGCTGGATAAATGGCTGCAGCGGGTGGAGGAGGCACCACAGGTAGTGGAGCGTACACCGGAACGATTGGAGCGGCTGCTGGAATCGGTCTGAGCCCTTTAGGATGATGGTGAGCCTTCCTAGGTAAAGTTGCTGCTGGTACCAATAAAACTGGCGCTGGTCTGGCCAAAGTTCCTGCGACTGATCGACTGCTAGGTGGCAGAGGATGAGGATGATAGTGCTGTTGCCTCACTGGGTGACCCAGAGTATGGTGTCCATGGCCGTTAGTGTATATTCCTTGATGCAACTGAGGATGAAGGTGAGCTTGTTGCAAGGGATCTTCGTGAGAGGATCGGTTTTTGAGCTTTTTGAGCTTCTTGTTCGCTTTTCTGCGGACTGAGGACGATGAAGATTCTTCGAGGAGTAAAGGTTGGGAAGGTGGAGGGGGCGGAGGCGGTGGAGGAGGTGGAGCGACCAGCTGACGAGGTCTGGATCCCTTGGTGCTTCTCAGAGTCCCCTGTTCCTGATATAAACCGTCTACCTCTTCTCGACCTCTGGCCCAGACCTTATGATTCTCATCTCCATTATACAAGCTAAGGTCGTCTGTTGAGGTAGCGTCTAAACGAGTTGCTTGTGGACTGTCTAGAGTAGTACTGGATCCTCCTAGCGTGTGGTAGAGACTGTTATTCGAAGGATGTCCACTGGTGACTCCGTTGGTCGTCGTGGCAGAGGGATCAAGGCCCTTGGCGTAGCTACTGTCCGCGTACGCGTGAAAGCAACACCTGACCAGGGCGTTGGCCGCCATGTCGCGCTTGCATATAAATGCGTGACATTCGAGAACCTTGATACCCGTGGTTCGTCGCAGAACCGCGGCGAAAAGCGGCGGATGGTTGGCACTTGGCGTTCTAGCGAAGGGAGAGTCCAAGGGAAGGAACCTCGTGTTCGAGGCATCGCCGCTTCCGCCTTTGACATGCCTCACAGCAGCGCAGTAGTGCAGCGCCTCGATGGGAAAGAACCTGGTGACCTTCTTGCGGTGCTCGTCCACATTCTCCAGCAGCAGGCCGTTGCTCCAGACGCTCAGCCAGGAGTCCAGTCCACGTGCTCCCAAGGCACCCTGTTCTGGGTATAGTTCTCTCAAAGGTTCTTGCACCCCTAGCAAACCTTCCTTACTCGCATGGGGCACCGAGCTGCCTAAGTAAAGGACTCTGCAGCGACAGTACGGCGTCGCCGTATCCTGATTGGCACCTCTCATTTTTGTATTCGCTGGGTCAGTCCGTCGGATCCAATACTAGCGATCACTGATCAGTAGACCGAAGATTCTTGCGATGATCCTTCTACGTCGTTTTGGCTTATTATCCTCTTCTATCAAGATGAATACTCTCGGAAGAGGAGCAGAAACATACTACGCGTAAAGAAGTCAGCAACCATTCAGAACCATCGAATCATCGGACACCGTGTAACCATCGATTCGATTGAATAAAATTCAAGGAACACACGCGACCGTAAGGTACACACGGAACAACGTTACAGAGGACTCCACCCGGTAACACACTCCACTCGCGATTACGCAGTCACTTTCCAAAGACGTAGCCCGGTTGCAAAATACGCGTGCGTGGACGAGAGAGCCGCTCTCGGCTATTTCGCAGCAGCTGTAGCCGCCGCTCGCGAGAGATCGCGTCAGGCCATTATGGCCGCCTTCTGACGACTTCCCCACCAACTAGCTACCTGGCCGTGTCTCCTCTTCTACCTGGCCTTCTCCTCCTCTGTGTCAGTCCGTTTTTCTTTCTACCAGCGCGTCCCAGCCCGACTCTTACCAACCTTTTTCAACCCCCCACCAATCCTTTTTCTCCCACCTTCCTCTACCAGCCGCTCAAGCCAGGTCCTCCTGTGGTATGCGGTGTACACCAGTGGCGTCTACGTCCTCCTGGTTGCCCCTTACCTCCACGTGTACCGATCCACCGACAGGTAGACACTCTTTTCACCGAGGGAACGCTCACCGACGATCGAACGGGCGCGCTGAGTGTGTCGCCGCCGTTGGAATCCAGAGGCGCGGTCGACAGGCCTCGTCAGCCACGCAGGCCGTCGTCTCTGACGTTCCTCTATGTCTCATCGGCACTCACAACTTGGATAAATATCCAGATATACGTGTACCTATATCCTGATTGCGTTTATCCGATATTATTAGCCGAACTTTCAACGATTACTTCCGACGTTCTTCACTATTACTGTACTGTGTTTCGTATAGATGGCGCTGAGGTCGCATTCACTTGACGACTGGTCCCACTTTGACGAATTTATTTCTTGTTTATGGTCCCTGGAGGATCGTGTTGGGTACGTAGAAGTGGAATACGAGATTGCTGTTCCACAGCGAGGTTTCTGATGGTAGAACGCGCACGGAGAGAAGGTAGGAATTGAACAGCGAGGCTGTTGACGCTTGTACGCTCCCCGTCAGACTGAAGACTGACGGAAGGCGTGAGACTTCGACCGACTGGGCCCCACTATTCCACCAGGCCCCTTCTCTCTTTCTTTCTTCTTCTCCCTCTTTCTTCCTTCTTCTTCTGATTCTCTTTCTGCCGCTTTTCTGCTTCGGGAAAGGCACTCCCTGGCAAAGGCCGTATCTGCCTCGGGAACCCTTCGCCCGATGGGGTGTCTGGAACTGTGCCGAGGAAAATGGACATTCTTCCGAGCCGATTTTGCCGAGGAACGCCGATAGCCTTCTCTTTCTATCATGGTACTTCTTTTTCGCGGAATAGAGTGATGCAACCAACAGTGTTTTGTTCCGAGCTGTTCTCGGTTGAATGGATTCCTGATGACGATGAAGGAAGCTGGAGAAATTTGTAATGGGAATGGAGAAGTGATTAGGACTAGGATTAGGATTAGCGAGGAACGAAGCATGAAAATTACGTTTAAGTACTTTTGGAATATTTGGCTAAAATAAAGGACCTGAAAGGAACCATTTATTTTGGCCAGTTTGGTGATTCTAAGATTCAAAATTATTCCAATCGATTTCAAGAAAATGAAAACAAGAGGAACAAGAGACGGTTTGATAGAATCTGATATATCACTTTCGATACTCACAGCATTTCTGAGAATTAATTATAAGTTTTGAATTGCGAAGTCGTAAATTTTATAGTCAGAAGAGTTTATGGCTACGGAAGAGAAGAAACGAATGGGTACCACCTTTTTCTTTTTTCGACGCCATTCAAGTAATTTGCTGGAAATAACGCCAAAGAAACTAAAATGAATGGTATAAGAAATGTTACATAATGCAGGAGAAGATAAAACCACGTACAATGTGCATTACTAAATGCAGGTATTAAGACACCAATCTTCTGCAGAATCTAACAAATTTTAATTTATTTAATATTTTTATATTCTATATGTGCTATACTAATGAAACAACGAGGTTTTCTTTTAAATACAAGCACACAACTAAAGTAATGAAAAGCATTCAACGTGTAACAAATATCACACTTCGTGATACAACAGGTGCGTTCATATTTACAAATTTTTCCAACAAATCAGATAAAATTCGGTAAAAGGCATTTTTTTAAAATCCGACATATATCTGAAAACTTAAGAATTAGAATTTTATTCACATTGATAGTTCTATTAATATTAATAAGGAATGATTAAATCTTGCTGTTTAGAACGTGGAAGAAAGTAAGCGTTTTGTGTTGCAAAGGCAGCTTTCATGAAAATCGACAGAGTCTGTATGTCGACACAGTATTTTCGACACCCTGATTTACGGACGAAATCGCAGGCAAAGGGTTAACACGGATTACTCGCGAAAACGATACACGTTACGATCGAATTCATGAATACCCCGTTCATAAATATTTAGCGAAGCAGTTTCGCGTCGTAGCGATATATCTCGCGGCAAGATTTAAGCATCGACGTCTGAACTTTGAAATTCAGCTCTCCTTTAAACTACGGCACGATATATTTCTAGTGACGAACATCCTTTTCACGATTAAATCACAGATACGTTTTTCAACGAAAACTATTTCCAAATTTTCTCGAAATACTATGTCAATTTTTCCAAAAGAGGAACAAAATACATAAGGAGCAATTGGGAATTTGGAGCCTCTCCAAATTCCCAAAAATAGATGTTCTTTCTTTGTTTAAAAAAATCGAGTGTTCGATGAAAGTGGGCTGGAAATTTCGTTAGGCCAACCACAAATTCAAGCGCCAAAGAAAAATGTACGTAATAAATCAGAAATTCCTCGGAATAAAGAGTGGATTAGATAACGAAAGGAATTGCAACGCCAGTTTACCATTAAATGGCAATGATTCGATTTTCACAGGCGCGTTCCCTTTTCAAAGCATTAACGGCGAATGCTTCGATTCGTGCAGTTGCGCAATAAATATTCGCGATTTCGCCTTCGTGGCCACGCGACGAGCCGCGAAGCGAAGCGGACATCCAGACGACTCGACCTGGAGACCTGGAATCGGCCTCTGTCAAAAGAGAATTGTAAGCGTTCACCTCGTTCACTGTGATCGTGCAGTCTCTGACCTATAAAGGACAGGTCGGCATATGTGATCTTACATACAGGTGTCAAAATGTTCGATACTTGCCACTTGATTAGTTTTCTCTCATCTGTCATTTTATCTGCAACGTATTTGTATTTCATTCGACAGGAGGACCATTAGCTATCGTAGACAATGCGACCATTGATTCATACAAATATTCGAACACTTCTAGAATCTTTTTATAGTGCATATTATAGGAAACATTTTGAAATCTTATTAGAACACTGTAATAAGACTATCACGATCATATGGATAAAACTTGGAAAGGGTTTGAAAATTTATATTAGAAGCTGGAAGCAGAGAAAATCAAAGTATTCGAACAATCAATTATTCTCTATATTAACAAACCGCATATACTTTATCGTGTATATAATGCATTAATTGCACGTTTAAGACTGCTATTCCTAGTGTATATTAATTTCTTATTCGGTGTATGTTTGCAATAAATCTCTTGTAACTTCCTCAACTCCCGTTAGTTAGTAGAAATTGCAACGATTCTGTCATTCCGTGATATACAAATTTTTTATACTATTTATGAGATCTAGCGATTCCTACCTCTTAGAGATAAGATTTTTAATTACGTAAAGCAGACGGCTGTCAGATATTAAACAACATATGTTTCAAACTATCCCCTATTAGTTCCAAAGAAGAAACAGCATGTAAATGTTGGCGAATGATTATACATATACTAGGAATTAATTATCATTTTGCATACATGTATATAATCTTTAGATACTCTCCGCTTATCACAGTCGAATAACTTCTATCTCGCACGAATTCTTTAATTAATTTAATCGCTATAAATAGCATTAGGTACACGTTGCATTATCAACTTTTTCCCTCCATCTAGAATTAACATCTACACTTCGTAATCTGAAAATTTCACACTCCAATAACCCACGATAAGAAACATTAATTACACGCGCTAATGAGAAAGATTTATAGACCTTGCTTTTATTTCTAATAAATTCCAAATCGAATCAAAGTTACAATTTCTTAGTTACCTTTTTTTTCTATCTATCTGTTCGTTTTACAGGATGCCCCGTGATTGTAAATCACAGGTGGGAAACATGTTAAGTCACATTTCCTGTATTTTATATAATTATTCATTTTCAAGTGGTTTCACAAGACAAAATCTCGCGAGTTGGCCACTGTCAGGGTCTTCGGTCACGCGACCCTGATTCCATGTTTTCTGGCTTCACGTGACACGCTCGCGTTCTACGATTCCTCGCCGCTTCCTGTACTCGCGACTAATTATATGGAAAACGTCGTCCGCTCTTAATCCAAAGGGAAGACGTAGAAATTGTGGGGGAACGGCTCTTCCACGCCGGAAATTCCAACCGGAATTACTCATAGTCTGCGTATGACGCCGCAAACAGGATTCTTAATAGCTTCGTATTTTTTTCACTCGATCGTTTAATTCCACGGCAGTAAAAGAAATATTTTTCACTTTTATTAGTGGAAATTACGATGGAATAAAATGACTGAAGAGTTCTTTCATAAGCGTATTTTAACCTTTCGAAAATAAATCGTAAATGTTAATTAAAACTAAAATTAAGGAAAAAGACGGTGTAATGTTACTAAATAAACTGTTCTGTAAAGAAGCGCGTGTTGGACGTTAATTATTTGTACACTTTCGTCAGTAGCAAAGGAAATATTTTTCATTATTATTTGAAATTATAATGGACGAAAAGTCGCCAGATTTTGCTCTTGTGTACTTACAATTTTATGTGAGAAAAATTTCACAAAATCATAGGCATGTTGTAACTGTCGAAAATAAACGATAATAAAGGCAATGCTAAAAATCGGAAATATCGTTTTATAGTAATCATTCAGGTATACATATTATCGAATAAATTGTATAAAAGCACTTTAGTTATATTTTGCACGATTGTCAGGTAGACGAATTTGCAATAGAGACGACTTTCACGTCTATTTCTAAATAAATCTAGTAGTTTGTTTAAACCATTGTAACGAAATTTTCTGACAAGAAGAACGTTGAAAAATATGTTAGAATAATAACTAGAATACAAAATTTAACATTTTGAGCGAATTGTCAAATCGATCAAACACGATTATATTATATATTAATGGATTTAGACAACTTGGAATCAAGAATCGAAGCATCGAAGAAACTTCAAAATAGTTCCGACAGAATTCACTAACTTCTATAATTAGAAAATAAAATCCCGCGGAGATATCACGAATACCAGGCGTATCTTCCGATCTTTACGGTCTCGTTCGAAGTGGATAAAAAAGGCAGAACGCCGAAAACACGCGAGCACACTGGACCAGTCGAGAATGGAACATTAGTATGCAAATGGGTCCAGGGCCGACTCGTTCGCGTATTTATTTCAGAAGATGGAACCACGCGAGATCCTTCGAAGGACGATCGTTGAAATCGACGTAAATCGTTCGACTCGCTGTATCCTCGTTTTATGATTTTCCTTGCGATCTTATCTAAACTCGAACCGTGTCCTTTTCTGTGCCGTGTTTGCTTTTTATCGACGCCGAGAGAACTGTTCCACGGTGCTAGTAATTTTATTTTCTTCGCAGAAAATGAGAAGAACGTTGAGAAGGACGAGCTTTCTAATCGTTGTCAGAAACTTTGCTAAATAATAAATTTAATATCTGTATAAATCGATTACGTTATTACTTGGTAAAGAGATTAGACTTTCTTAGAAATTTTACGACGATTCTATATTTATAGAAGAGACGGCTTAGTTCGGTTCATGGGTGAGAATATCGTTGGTATGCGAAAAATATTCCTGTTGAGCGATTTTATTTCAGAACAGAGTGGGTTGCACCCTGACGTTTCGAAGGTTCCTGAAATCGTCGATCGAGTGGGTCAGTGGGTCGTTGTCACGTTAATTACGAGGAATCCAGAGGCTGCGTACACCTCGAGCAATCACCTCCTTGTACAGGAATTCTCTTCGCTTCTCCTCCTTTACTTTTCGTTCTCGCCATTTCCGACAATCACAACATGGAAATGAAACGTTTCGTTGTACATTCCTGTCATATAAATCATATTTTGTTCAAGTCACTCATATTCGCAATGAAAAATATCTTTTATACCGAAATTTACACAATGGGATACGTTAGCCCCATGTTTCGTAGCGAGATTTGGCATTTTGATGAGTTTCAGTTCCAAATTTTTCCAATTGTTGAAAATATGTAAATGGTTTCAGGAAAATTGATTTTTATTTGATACGAATAACGGGCGATTATTATTTTACGGCTGTTATTCAGACCTATGCCTTCTCCTTACATTATTTTAATTGAAACCGTTTACGTACAGTATAGTCAATTATACACTAGAGCCGACAGCTTAATTAAAATATTAAAATTTTCTATTTAGAGAAACTCCAAGTCATCGCTGGATAAAAATAACATAAAAATAATAATAATGACCTATTTAAATTTCATATACCGTTATTTGTTAAATCGTGAATAAACTTTCCCTAAAAGGAAGAATAAATAATCTAACACTTGTATGAAGAGGATAAATTGCGATCGTTATAGCGTAACTGCTTTCGTTATAACATTATAACGTCCTGAATTTATTGACAAAAATTGCCCATTCTAGGATACTCCACTGTGCGATATTTATCGGTAAATTGCTTAAACGTCTTTGGGTTTGCGACTGAATAATTACGAATAATGATAGTCGAGTAACGAGTAATACCAGAACCGTGACAAACTTTTACCGGAGAGTTCGAAGCTACAAAGAAATCCCACTTATATTTCCGGTAAAAGAGCAATACCGGTCTCGAGGTAGCCGGGGAAAGCTTTTAAGATACTTGGCAATCTTCTTTCTCTTTTTCCGGGTTAACGATGTTGGGACACTTGCTCGTTTCCTTTTTCCTCCATACTTCAGCTCACAACATTGTAATTTTCATTGTACATTTGCAAACAGCTCGTCAATCCAATTGTAATAGAAATACCAATATTTTCATCGAATTGCATCGCGTGTACAAATAATTATATTATTATAAATTACTATAATTAAATTACTATTTTAATAATTGAACAATTTTTGAATAATACAATTTTTGTGAAAGTTTAGTGAAACCTACACAAATTTGTTTCAGCCAGTAAATTGTAAATTATATGCATTCTATATATTTTTTGTATACCGATTTCGACGAGGAATCTCAATTCCTTTTTTGTATACTTAAACTTCAATTGCACATTTTACTAGAAAAATCATTAATTAGCCTCTAATGATCGTCAATGTTACGATGTCGTTTCCTTTTCCTCCATACTTTGTAACATTATGTTTTTGTACGTTTGCAAACAGTTCATCAATCCATTAGTAACGAAAATACCAGCCATTTGATAGAACTGCATTATATTGCCAAATACTTATGGCCGGCGTAACTGTAATACGAATAAAAAGAAAAATTACGATGCACAAATGATATTGCAATCTTCCGAAGGAACGCTGACATCTTTTTCGAATCACCGTTCTGATCGGCTTGAGCCTGCAACAAAAAGCCTTCCCATGACTAAGAGTAATATCGGTCAACATATTCTAAGCGTCGATGCATGACACAGCCTCGGAGTTTCCGGTATAAAACGGTATACCGTTTCGAATTTGTTAAAAACATCCTCAAAAAGATCGGCGACTTTTTTCTTAATTTAATTGCTCTCTGTGAGAACGATCGCGGTTGATGATTCTCTTTTTACACGATTTATCAACGTCTTTGACAGGTAAGGAATTAATGTTTTTCAAGAGAACAACGTGAAAAAGTGGTACAGTTAATATTAATCATTAAAAGAGGTATAATTTCGAGCGAGAAATTAAAAGAGCGAGCTAATGACACGGGATGATCCAGTGTGTTTCAATTGCGGTATGAAGAAAAGCCAAGAGATATGCAGAGAATCCTGTCCGGTGGAAATGCAATAACCTCACCGTTAGCGACTCGAGTCACGGTACCCCGATAAAAAGGAAAGAAAGTATCCTTTCTCGTCTGCGACCCGAGCGCTTCGCGTGTATTTTTAAATTCTTTGCGAAAAAGAAATATTTATATTCGTCTGTGGAATCGTTATTTGAATGTTTCGTTTTCCATCGAAAAGATGCTTCCATCTGAGAGAGTAAGTTGTTTTAAAACGGAATTATTTTCAAAAAATTTAAGTTCTTCTTCGATTAATTTTATAAGCTTCCGATATTTCATATACGAGAATATTATATTCAAATTTATAATACTATATTATAGGCATATAGCTAAGGCAGATTTAATTAAATCCTAATGTAATTTACACCTGATAAAAATCAAATTAAATTCGTGTCGATTAATTTGAGTATTTTATTCAGCAAACACATGGAAACCAAGTTACTCTTAAATAATTGAAATTTATACTCATCTAACCACGGAATATTTTATTTATCAGGAACATTTAAGTCACGTCATACTTAAAAGATTAAAATATTTCAGTGCTTTCACTTACACAAATAACTTTCTAACAGGTCATTTATATCATCGATTGTTCATATTAATATTTATTATATTATATATTTCGAATATTTTGTTTATGTGATATTTATTTCAATATAAAAATATCAACTACTTTTGCCCAAAATACACAGTCCTTTTAAATTTCCTACCGTTCTGTTTCGTAATCAAATTATTTCACCGACTAAATAGTTTCTTCTTACGTTTCTATCTGAGCGCTCTGTACACGATTTTCGCGAAGTTCAACCTTGCCGCGTACCATGTAGATCCTTGAGTCGTAGATCAATCGTCTGCAAGGCACGTCGACGATCTTGACTGCTTTCTACTACCTCGTGCCGAGGAAGCTTCGAAAGTTCTACGCAAATAAGCCATAGGCTATAAGACGCACGTAAGAATCTCTCCTTAACACTTCAAACACCTCGTACTTTCCATCTCGCGTCATCATTTTCCAACACTAAGAAAGCTGTTTCCAGTCTGAGGATCGTTTGAGAGTCGCAGGAACGCGAGAAAGTTCGTCGAACGTAAAAATAGGGGTTGCATTGACGTAATGATCGCTCTTCCGGTTACGTGGCGACTGGCCAAACGAGTAGAGTGTTAATTAAGACGATTTGGTTAACGTTCGATCCGTGGAAAGCACGTCTAAGAAACGCGAAATCGGTTCTGCTAATAAGCGCGATTACTTCGGAATGTTTTTACGTCTTGAGAAAATATCTGCAGTTCGATTATTACGAAACTTTCTCCTTTATCATAAAACAAGCATCGAAGCTAGATGAATACAAAAGTATAAAAGTCGAGGAGTTCAGCTTGAACGCTTTTCTATAATTAAATTACTAGTCCGGTGGTTGGAAAATTGGACAATTACCGTTTGATGATTATTCCTATGATTTGTTTTACGGCTTCGCTTATTAAACTGAGCTGTTCACTTTCGAAACATATACAAATGGATGGCGAGTGTTTATGCAAATTTATATTTCCTATGAACGTAACTATAGAAAATTAAATGGAACCTACACAAATTTCTTTCATTCGGTGAACATCGTACGAGCACTATACTTATACGATTGTATTTTTAAATGTCTCATAAATACATAAACATGATATGAAAGTGATCAACTTTTGCTTCTAATGAATTTCGATGTGATGAACTAAAATTTGAAAGTAAAATAAGAATACAATTTGAATAGAGCCAATATCGTAAAGAAACGGCTTAATGAACTATAAAAATTAATTTTTACATTTTTATATTAAGAGTATCCTTCTTAGTACGCCCGTTGTGGTAATCTCATTCAACCATAAGGCTCAACCATCTATTGACTGCACTGTATCGATATAGTTCGCGCTGTGTATATGCGCGCATTGAAATCTCCAGCCAGTTAGAATAACGGAAGGAGAGATGAGGTGTGTTGCTCCATAGCGGTTCACTTTTACTAATGCGGCCGACTTAAGACGTCGTTGCCCTGCCAATCTAACGGGTGTCGTTCCACTGAACATTCCTTCTATTAATTAACACTTCATTTAATATGCACCAAGATACTTGCACCAAACATTCTTGATAGTCTCTCAAGAATGCTCTCGCGAATGCTCCGAGAAATGCATTCGAAATGTCTGATAAAATAAAATTTCTAATATTTGAGAAACACATTTTGTAAACATCATTTTGCTGCACGCAATCTAGAAATTATTGTCCGTTTTCGCGATACCTATCTTTCTGAATCGATTTGAATAATATTACACGTTTTTATAGAGTCCATTCGTACATACGAAAATGATCTTTGTTTCTGTAGTTTTGACTTTATTTTAATTGCTTTTAATTGCCTCCTAGTGGTCTAACAAACAAGTACAAACCCTTGTCCATATATTTTACACAAAAGGTTATTAAAATCTTCCAAACTATACTATCGCAAATCTATAAAATTTCCATTAAAAAAGAAAATTACAAATACTTCATCTCGATTACTATTCAAAGAAGATCCATGAAAAGTAATAAATTTCCCTTCGATTTTATTCCACGTTAATTAGTAACCACGCTTCGATTGCCTCTCATTGCTCTAGTATACATTTCATCACAAATATCATAAAAATCTTCCAGACTATGCTATAGCAAACCTGCAAAATTTCAATGAAAAAAGAAAATGATAAATAAGTCATATGGACTAGGATCGAAAGAAGATCCATGAGAAGTAATAAATTTCCCTTCGACTTTCTTCCTTAATTAGTAACCACGTTTTAATTGCCTCTCGGTTGTCTGACAAACACCAAGAAAGGAGGATTATATTCATAATCAGCGCAAATACCGCAGGAGAAACTAGAAAAATTCTTTCAGGTACGCGCATCGGGAGCAACGGGAACTTCCGGCACGGAATATCCGCTTTTCCGTCACGTAGCCGTGTGCCTTTAGATAGTCATCGGGTCATAGCTTGCAATACATCGACATGACTATTGATGGCAGGAGCCACGAACATGAAACTCATGCGAAAACAGCGTCGAGTGACGTGCACCCATGGGCGTCTCACGGAATACCACTCCAATTCTTTCTACGACCTCATCGATGCTTGTGCACTGAACCGTGCTCGTTTCACGATTTTGCTCCGAATCCCAGGATGGTCAACCTTTCTCTGTCCGTTCCTAATTTCGTTACGCTGCAGAAATTTTAGGAAACTGAGATTTCAAGGTGAGTTCGCAGAAACACATTCTGAAGGGTTGATCTCGTGATCTTAATGGGAAACGGTCCAGCAAAATGGCCCAAAAGAAAGAAGCCGAGACAGGTATCCTTTAGTCTGGAAGACTGTTCTGCATACCGAGAATTCGTAGCTTCGGAGAAACGAATTGTCGATTTCATAGAAGATTGACGTAAACCGGGGAAATAAATTTTCTGAGAAATTGGTGTGAAATGGAAAATTATTAAGTAGCTACTGTGAATTTGTATGCAAATATTTTCATGCATACAATTAAAAGAATAGAATCTGGACAGAGATTTGCTTTGCCTATTAAATGTTATAAAGAGTACTATATTTCCGATATTTTATATATTCTTGCATAATGTGTGCATTATATGTGTCTGTGCATTTTCAAATATCCTATAATTGCATAAAAATCTACGATCTAAATATCACAAATTTGAACTTTCCTAATTGTAAAAGTACGACAAAGCAAACGTTCATTCATCATTGATCAACCCACGATGAAAATGTTTTAAAAGTTTTAAAAGTTCAAAATGCGAGTAATTCGATCGAGTGGAATCCACTGGAGTCGCCCGGTTACCTTACGAAATTTCTCGCGGTTTAGGTTTGCGTAATGGCGAACAATAACATCGACGGACGAATTTCCTAGCCGCACAAAAGGCCTGGCATTTAACCGAGGGATCGCACGTGAGCATAAAGCATGAGGCCTCGTGAGAGAGACCTATAACAGGTCACTGCCATCGAGAGAAGCGAGCAGGTTCGTAGTTCCAGGTCTCTTTATGGGAGAAGGGGATCCACTTTATTCCATGTACGTGTCCATGGAACACACACAATCATCGTCGAGTTACTTCTTTTAATCCGTAAATCTGTTTCTCTCACGGCCTGCGACGAACCGTACGTGTTGCAACTTTAAACGTCAAAGTATCCAACTGTGAGAAACGATATTTAATCAAGATTTCTTCCGAAGTCTATCTTCGAGGAATTCGACATTCGTCCTACTTGTAACTTTTGTTAAGAATTTTTTCAAGTAAGTGTAACCGGAGCCTCTTTAACATTAGAAAGATAAGTAAAGACATAACAAAGTATAATATAATAAAAATATATGTTAGTATCGTTTAACATTTTCCTCGATAGGAAGCTTTATACAATTCACGAAGTTCTCCAGATTTTTATTTTTCCGATACAATATTGCGTTCTTTGATTACTAGTTACACGTATTGTTGAAGCTTTGTCGATCGTAAAATTACATTTAAAATTATTCTTATCACGTGACGTTGCATATTTCATCTTCAGCTAATATAATAGTTTCGTACATGGTTTAACAAACGACTAAAAAGTTTCGTACGCCGTAAAGAATTGCGAATATTCGTGTTTTAAAATTCAAGTCCTTTTTCTTCAAGTCTCTGTCAAGACAGAACAAATATCATCTTCCAAAAACAAAGAACTTTCTCTTTGCGTTTTCAGGTAAAATCAACCAAGACGCGGTTTCCTTTTGCCAACATTCCTGTGCAGTTGACTCGTCACTTTTCCCTCAAGCTCCCTTGGAATCAAGGTTTCGTTTCTTTCTTCGCATTCCATCCAAACCGCGTTTGTCCTCGCTCGTTTCTCAAGGCCAAGGTGTCAACTCCGTTCAGAATGCGTCAGCGTGGTCGCTGGCAACGGTAATCAAATTTCTGAATTCCACTAGACGCGCGAATTTCATTACCCAATCACGGCAACCGGACCTACTCCACGATACCGTTCCCCACGTCTCCGCTATAACGGTTTGGCCTGCGAATCCGACGACGTTCTGCGCGATTTCTGGCCTCCATCATCTAACAAGGAAAGTTCGCCAACGGCTACGACTCTTTTTATCTTATCCCTCTTTCTCTCTTTAAATCGACATCGATTTTAGGAAATGGAGGATAAAAACAGGTAGATGGTATTAATCAACGCTTCGACTCTAAGAAACATGGAAGATTTTACTTCTATGAAAGAGAATCTTTTTTTGATTCTAGAATAAACAAGACACGCAAGCTTTGAGTTCTATCATATTCTTTAACCCATTTTCTTCCTTCATTTTTCGGTTAGTTTATCAGTTTACGAGTTTAAAGTATTTATGAAGGACGAGAGATGCCAAAATGGTACGTGGACGAAAATTGAAGAGTTTTGTTCGAGTCTAAAACAAGAAGATTGTCTTTCAGTTCCGTGATAAAGAACCTAAAGTATTTTTCGCCACGGAATATTTAATTTCTTCAATTTTCTTCTTTCTGTGCGATTAAAGGACCTGTGACAGATGGAAAACACAAAAACGATGCTTCGAGAGCGACTGGAATTTTCTTTGATCCTAGACTAGACAAAAATAGAGATAAAGAACTTCAATATATGTTTGTGGGAACACAAGTTCCATTCTGTCCGATATTTTTCCACTTTGTTTCGCGAGGCAGAGCCGAGTTTTCGCTCATACTTTGATACTTTAGTTCAGCGGCATATCTTACGTAACAAGCCGGTCGAAGCTTGCGAAATTCCACCGAGAAACGAGGAAAACCGCGGGCTAACCGAGACGCATTAGAAATCGGGGGTAAGTGGATCTGGCTTGTGCGGTGAACGCGACTGCTGTCGCTGTGGCGGTTTCTTAGAACTTGGCGATTTCTTAGAATCGCGATGATTACGATTACTACGGTCTAATACGATTCTCTGCAATCTGTTTGATTAATTCAAGAAACCACGAAGTAATACCGTTCACGGTGATACGAAGAATTGTTTAAATCGCGAAAAGGATTGAAAAAGCTAGTTAAACGCTAATTCTTCCAATGAGAAAAGAAGAATAGTAAGAATTCTTCGGGTAAATGAATTTTTTCAAAACAAAGAGGAAATTCAATTATCCAATTGGGAGAAAAAACGGAACGGACGAGCCTGAGATTTATTCGTCGCTCTGGCACGAAAGACTTTCTATTCATTTGTTATTCGTGCAACAACTATAGACATCGAAACAATGCAAACCGGCCACTTCCTGCTCCGTTAACCATGAAAGCAATTTAACGAGCCACCGTACGTGATCCAGCCAATGGACGTGTGCCGGTGGCTTATCAGAGAAATTTTCGTGCCGTCTCGAAACGGTGCTAATGAATTGACGCACGATCTGCAGAGAGAAAATGTATACGCGAGTAAGTTAATGACCGCATATCATTACACGCGAATCTCGGCGCACCTTGCAGCGGGTACTTTATTTTATCACGATTATTCCTAGAACTTGAAGAGAAGAAAAGTGACCATGATAATTGGTATATAGTATCTAATATCGAAAATTGAACGAGACGGGGACTCATCGTGCTTATTTTTGAAATTTAGTTGGAAAGGGAAATTACGATTATTTTTGACATTTTATAATGCATGTCTCAGGGGAAGAAGAATTTGTGAAAGTTCTAAATTTAACGAAGACTACGTGTATTTACGCGTGGTATGCTGGTTGTTTCGGAGCAGGTATTAAGATGAAATGGGTATAAATTGCGATGAAAGAATGTGCAATAACAGAGGTGTCAAAGGAGATAATTGTGCGCACATTTTCTCAAGCCAAACTGCTTTCCATAATTCGCTGTGTCGTGAAGTATTTCGTGCGCGAATTAATTATTACAAAATTGAGATAGGTACCGGGAAATACTTTCTAATTAATTATCATCCAGGCTATGAATAAAAAGTTGTAAATCGAAAAATAAAAGAAGGAGATTTCAACAGTGTATCGTGTCTAAATATTACATTAAGATAATCGTTGTAATTACGCATTTATTCAGAGATAATACTAAAAAGAATGTAATAAAGGCAATGAAAAGATAAACGGAAACAAAAATCCAACTGCAGTTCGCATTATGCTGCTCAGAGACGAATCTATCTCCATGAAACATTTATTTCACGGTCTTCTGAGATTTACTTGCCATATATATTTGGAAACTTTTCTCTTGAGTGCGTCGACTCATGAATTATTAAACAAACTGCCCCTTTACCATTCTTATAAATTATAAATAAATACTCACTTTTACTATTAAACCAAAGGAATACCACGAAAACTCTTATTAAACTATCTTCAAAACATCGCTAATTTAATAAATATTTAGTTGCGATTATTATATCAACTACTTTCAAAGTGGAAGGCATAAATCGGTTTACAGGCTGCACATGCGAAAAAATTACATTCAAACACGCCTTTCTATTTTCAAAGCAAAGCACTTTTTCTAATTCTGAAACTACCATTAAATTATTCTCAGAATTGCTTTTTCCATTTTTGAAACTAGCATTAAACTACCCTCAAAACGTCGTTAACATGATGCATATATTTTCCAAGATGTAAACTATGTCTAGATGATGCACGTTCTTATAAATTGTAATACATTCGAATACCTATTTTTATCTTTAAACTAAAAGAGCCAAAAATGTCAAAGAAGAAAGTAGTGTTTCTTAACTTAAAAATCTAATTAAAAAATTAATCTTAAGCGGAATTATTTTTAACAAAATTATCATAGAAGGAAATAACATAGAAGAAATCGCCACTAAACTACCTTTGAAGCACTGCTATCGTAATAAATAAACTAAATATTTTTCGTAATAAATTTTTCCAAAATGGGAGCCACGATCTGATCTGAAGGATGCACGAAGGAGATGAAGGAAAAGAACGACAATCCTTGTTTGTTATTAACCGTTATTATTGTTACTGTTACTGTCAATATTATTGCTTGTTACTTGTTCCTATCATTATCGTTAGTCTGGCATCCGGCGCGAATAACAATATAGTGGACGGAAGTCAAAGGTCAACAGACGACCCACGACTTCGAGGATCATGTCGCGACGAACGGCACGAGCTCAAGAGAGAATAATAAATGCTCGATCGCCGTTCGTCCCGATCGCTCAGGGCCATCGACGTTTTTCCATAGAAAAATCCACGACCTCCTTGAATCTATCGTATAAAAGTGAGGCAAACGAAACCATCGAAATGAAAAGCACACAAGACGTGTAGCTTCGCCATTATAATATAATTTCAGAAGAATAAATTTTATTCCTTTTCCTTTTTCGATTCTGATGTCAATTGAGAGAGATGCAATATGGCAGTGAACATTATAACAGCAATAATTGTAAACTTAAGAAGGTTTATAAGATTTATGAGAAGATTTATCAGATTTCAATTAACCCTTTCACGCTATGCAATGTCAACAGAAAATGTCGAGCAACATCGTACTTTAGTAACTTATTAATTAATACAAACGATAACCGTACTTGTTTGTAAAATTAATCTGAAATTTTGATGCGATGTACTTTCTTTAAAAAATCATTCCAAAAGATGTGTTTCTATTGGAGTAAAATTATTATTACTACTCATCAATGCAATTTAGTGAAATGAAATTTCTAAAGATAAATATTTATCTAAATTACTATCTATAATTATTTTTAACAAGTTTCTATACTACAGGGTCGACAAAATTGTTCCTGAAAGGATTAATTAAACAGAGGAATCTAAAGAATGTTGCTATTTAAAAACAGAAGCTTCGAAGATACACCTAGATTTTTCTATAACGAATCACGTTTTCTAAAGAAATTCTCAACAAAATATCCTAATATGAAATCATCGTCATGAGGTTTACATTTGCTTCCCGTAATTACTACACTTAACGTCTTCACGAAGAATCGTCGAGGACGCTGGACAGCCGCGAATAGTACGATAACGATACGGTCGATTAATTAAATAATTTATTAGTTAACAACGAGCAAATCGACTCAGTACGGATGAAGGGCTGCTAGACCGAGTCTAGGCGGCTCTGCGTAGCTGTGTCGATATCGACCCGGTGTGGGCACAATTTCCAAGGGTGGCCTGGCGCTGTCGCGATCCAGACCTGGGTATCTCTCGTGTTCGGAGAGTTCCTGGTACGTGGTTGCCCTGGCACGCACTTTCTCGCGTATCTCTCGCACGTGTGCACGGTCACGGAAATCTCGAGCCTGTCGACAAAATTTTATGAAATAGAAATAATTGGCGAAAATTAAACAAGACGAGATGATT
The DNA here is from genome assembly GCF_910591885.1 of Bombus terrestris. NCBI lineage: Eukaryota > Metazoa > Arthropoda > Insecta > Hymenoptera > Apidae > Bombus > Bombus terrestris. The sequence goes on from NC_063276.1 coordinate 4,361,672, forward strand.
TAATGAACATACCTATTATAGACGTGATAATAAATATATAAACATTGACGATGTAATCCTAAATTATGTAGAAATGTATAAAGTAATAGTAGGCATATGTAAATGTAACAGAAACAATTGGTAAAAGTTAAACAAGTTGATGATTTAATGAACATGCCTATTGTAGAAGCGATAATAAAGGTTTAAGCATTGACGACGTAAGGGTAAATTATGTAAAAATGTATAATAGCAAACATGCATAAATGTAAAAGATGTAATTGGTAGAAGGTGCACGAGTACATCTACAATTTAATGAAGATATTGTAGTAGTGAAGTTCAGTTACGTAGAAATGTATAATATAATCGTAGACGTGCATAACATACATAAATATAACAGACGTAATTGATAGAAGACACATACGACTATAGTCTCGTGAAAATGTAGAAGTGGTAGTGAAACTCAGTGGTATGAAAATGTGCAACGTAATAAGGCATGCACAGAATACATAAATGTAACAGGTGTAATTGATAGATGATGCGTTTATCGATAATAAAATATTGTTCAAATAGTAACAGGCTGACGACATAATGTCACATTGTGTAGGAATGCAAAACATAATTCGATCTTCTTCAATAACAAAAATAATTGGTAAATAGAAGAAGTTTAATTCAATGCAAAATGAGAACCTTTACAGCTTAGATTGTGAAGAATTGGATGTTGATAATATAACGATTACTACGATATATAATATAAGATGTTGGAATTTAATACAACAATTCATTGAATACTTCAATGTCGGTATAAAGTAGAAACTCGTAGATGTAGTAATACATATAGAATTGAAAGTGATTAACGGAGTATAATACTTCACGTTTCTTAAAAAAGACATCAACTTGTCAATGAATGACTAGCAATGACATTCTTCGCTATGGAAGTTCACAGTAATACGCTTTTCTTTTTACCCTACAAGCACAAACAGTGCTACGAGATAGGCTTGTACTAGAGAGCAGCATTATTTGCAGTAAAATTCACAAGCAAACGACATAGTAGAAGAAGCAAGAAATCACGCAACTCCTTATCCACAGGACAAGCAATTAGCATTTCCATGCAAGATCACCACTAGTGGTTGTAGAAAGTGCAAATCCAAATAAGAAAGTTTCAGACGACACTTGGAATCATGCAGTCGCAAAATCGAGAATCTTGAAATACATTTGTAAATCGAATCTAGAAAATATGAATATGAGGATTGCAGGAGAAAAATATGACAAACATAATTTTGTTGATTTTCTAATTCTAACGTCATTTTATGATCGAAGAATAGTATGACATAATTGAAAATGAATACCATCCCTTATATCCGATACAAGCCTCTTAAAAATAGCTTGTTAGTTTACGATGTTTTGTAAAAATGACTAAAATGATAATACTAAGAGTAAGCAGTATTTTTAAAATTACCAAGGGGATATGCGTGCCTGCAGCTCCTCAGCAAACAAAAAGATAATTTTGGTAACATACACGATAACATATTGAATTTAAAAACCTTCTTTTATCTTAGAAAGAAAAATGTAACTTATCGTGTTCTTCTCCTGTAATCTTCGTATGTGAGACGAAAAATGTTGCATATTATGTCAATCCCCTATGATCTTCATATATTATACGCAAAACATATACAAAACATATTATGGAAATAATTCCAGAGAATTTCTGACGATGAGATGACAATAACGAGTTTCAGGATTTTTTCGTGGCAGGAAACTCGAGGAATGGTCGAAGAGGAGGGCGTGGAATCAATGACCCTTACTTCTCTCGGATCAACGACGTTCCTTTGATCTCGGAAGTCTCTTCCAACGGTTGGGTTTTCGTAGAAGCTTCTCGGCCGAGGCCTCGAGACCTCTTGCTCCGGTGGGCGTTCCATCGCGTAATGATGGGTTCGCGGCCGTGGTCGGGCCCTGTAAGAAATATCGTTCTCTCGTTCCGATACCTCCGAATGATTCCGTCTGATCAGGTGTTCGTGGCCAGTCGTTGAACTGTTGCTCGCCGAATGCTGACGAGTAGATTGGTCCTCGTGGCTCTGCCTCGCTGACTCGACCCTATTATATATAAAAATTCGTCACATATCAGAAAACATCAAATGATGATTAACATAAGTAGATCTTACCAAGTTTACTTTTATCTCCTTCGATAACAGATTTTTTAAACTCTTTGTTTTTTTAATTTCTTGAAGGAAACCGATAAATGTTTATATTTAAACATGATAAAATGATGTAAATAATTTTTCCCAGGAAAGATGTAATTTTTCTTATTTTCAAGGTAATAGATGTTTTTATTCAACATTCTTAATAATGCTGAACTTTTAACTTGTTAATATTTTTCTAACAACACGACTTAACAACTTGTTAATTATTTGCTTTCCGTATGAACAATAAGAAATAAACAACAAGAGCTCCGACTTCAAAGCAAATTTTATTGCAATCAGAACCTGTCTTCGTTGAATCGGAAGTAGAATTCGTGCAACAGGTTGCACTCGGTATTCTAAGGAGATGCAGATCGCATAGTCAGACACGCAAGACACTCATAGTGCCATAAACACGCAGCAAACGTGCAGGGAAATTTTCACGTGACACTACGGATCTGTTGATCCATAATTAAAGTCACGATGCTGATCATCTCCATAAATTGAAAAGTACAAAGAACTGAGGACGTTACAAATTCTATTTTCTAAATTTATTTTAGAATTTTTCGCTATTCTTGTTGAGGCTAACGATCCTATGGGAATAAAACATTCGTTTCTTGAATATTAATTGTACATTTATGTAATGAAAAATGAAAAAATTAATAGAAAGTGGAGTTTATCAGGATCATTCGCGAGTTTTAATACTTCCGCATCGATGGAAATTTTTAGCCTATTCTATTAAATTCAGAGGCTAAGTCATCGAGTCTATTTAAAACAAATGGACAAGGTATCTGGAATTTTCTAGACACGTTTGGAAGAGCTCACAGAGTTATATCACTATGTGCCACTTCCGAATTCGTTCCACTTGCCATGTGCTACTTCTGGCAGTCGCTTGTCGTGAAATAAATCGATAGGGACGTTCATCAATTTCCCTGAACATCCTACAACGAACTTAAACTACAAACTTATAAATAGAATCCTAGATGAGTCGCTTAGAAACCAAATTAACATACTATCCAATTTTCAACAATTTCTTAATACAGAATATGTATGTGTATGTGTGTGTGTGTGTGTGTGTGCGTTTGTATGATCAATAGACTGCAGATATTTATTGGAATTCATATTTTTATGAAATATAAACAGTGATTTGTTTCATCCAGTAAATAGTGTACTTAGAGAAAATATCATATTCTTTCAAGCTACCTGTACACTGCAAATGTTTGTACCTGTGAATTTTCCATAGATAAGCAAATATCCGTAATCTAGTTGTTAATAAACTGCGAGTATTTATCTAAATTTTATAGCTTCAATGAAAGAAATAAAACCTAAGTAGAAATTTCTTTCGCCTATAAAGTATTGCGATAAACACTCCACACTAAACATTTCATGTATTATTTGCATTCTGTTCATTTTTCATACTTACAAACCTCTCATAAATTTACAAAAAAAGTCCGCAATCTAGTGATTAATGTCAAACCTTTCGAAAGCTAATGCTTTAACCTCGATAGAATTGAATCGCTTTATTTCTATTTAACTCGGATAGCCGTCGAGTGAAACGATAATTTTCATAGAAATAAAGTTAGTAGGAAGTCAAGCAACACCATTGAGATATATTCTTCGTGCTCTGAATGAGAAGTTTGTTGACTGGCATCAATGGACCGAGCTCGCATATAGGTATATGTTATCTATGAGACAATCGTCGACTTTTCAGCTGCTATTTGCTCTGGAATCGCTCTCCAGCTGGTCGGGCAGCTTTTACTTGAGATTGACACCGGTGATTGCTGGCCCAAAACGAATGCCACCGGCGGAAAAAGCAAAGACAACCGCGTGGCCTTTTAAAACTAGTCTTTCTGGTCTGGGCACGGGAGAAAATGAGAAGAGGCCGGTCGAATCGGTCCCTCACAATGGAATCGGTGCAGATTCTTTGGATTAGAAAACGAATACGTCGAACTCGTTAAGATCCACGTTTGCCATAATGGCATTTGTGGTACTGAAAGCTGTTTCCAATTGATTCTGATCGCTACATATATATATATATGTACCTTGACTTTTTACTTTTTATTAGTGGTACATCGTGTCTTTCTCAATTGCCAACCACTCTGTCAATAGTGTCTTTAATAAAAAAAAAAGTGTTTATGATTTTAAAATGTTTTAGAGACATAAAGATATTACAGGTATTTCAGTGATGGTATCTGGGTTATGTCATCTGTATTTCATAACAAGGAGTGGAACTGTCTCTTCACTATCTTTTTCTTCATCTTTTCTTTTTAGTTATGGATAGCTTTAGCGCTTGTCAAACCAATGTAAATCTTCCTGATTTGCACGTCAACCAAACAGAAACTAATTTTATTACCTTTATCGAGAAAATGTATTAATCTTATTTTTCATAGATCAAACACCAATAATACGTTTACTGCGTACACAAACGAGGAAATGCGTAAAAGACAGAATTGATTCAGTTGACTTCTAAGCGACTCATACGTAAAACGAAATGGTTCTAACTGATAATACTAATTAAGAGGAATATCTGTATTTTTTAGTGCTCCATTACCTATTTCCTTTATTTAATCAAGGAAATTTACTTGAAGGTGAAGATCAAAGGTTTGACTGCAGATAAAAAATGAAGATAAAGAGTAAGAAAGTGACGAAAAGAAGAAAGATCACGATAATAGAGCCATACCTATGAGCAGGATGACTGTCAACATCTCTCTGTCTTGAAAGGACAGGTCTAGAGACAGCCTCTCTCTCCATAGCTCGAAACATCTCCTTAGCATCCTGGAATCTTTCTCTAGGGCTAGTCACTTCACCAGGATTCATCCTCGGTTGATACTGAGGGCTAGGCGATCGTTGCCTAAACTCTGGTGCTCTACGACTTCTATTACAACTTGGTGAAACACCTCTGTTCACTTGACTGGGCAATCTTTCAGGACTTCTTGGTAATCTTGGCAGCGTTAGACTCGTCCCAGTCGTTTCCGTCTCTGGCAAATAATCATTCTCTTCTGCTGGCACTCCCCAGTCGTCGTCTGAAATAAATCACAAATGATTAACATTCCCTTTTTCTTATATAGCAAGCTTATTTACAATCAATCTTCTATACACAGAACGTAATAACTTTGTAAATAAATTAGTAAAGAGACTATATTCTTGTACAGTTTTTATACAGATCAAATTTTTATGAATGAATTATACGTTATACCAAACATTTTGAAATTTCACCAACGCTATACTGTACACGTTACTGTATTATGATGATTACAGCTGAGGAGTGATTGAACAAGCTTTTCTCCTTTTGATATATCTTATAAGCGCATATCCCTTATATCGTACAGATGCGTTTGAAATGAGTCTATCGGTATAGAAAATGATTGACATCATTTCGAGAATTAATCACTCCGCCATGAATCCTTCGTTCTACAAAGTAGAAAGCTACGATTGAACAATGGATCAGCTAAAAACACGAGGATAGAAGAAGAAGAATCGAGAGAGTCTTCGGTAAGAGTCTCAATTTCTCTTTTATCAAGCAACCTGTCGCTTGGCCAAGAAAAGGGAGAAGAAACGGAGGAAAAAGATCAACGCGTGTCTCTTTCTCAGATCTGTTCGAAGAGGTCAGGAAGGTTTGAAAAGAAGCTGGAAAAGACACGAAGGCAACGTGTGACGTCGAGACGAGGCCGAAAGAGGAGGCAGGCTAACAGCTGCCTCAGGCTGTGGGCCGAGAATGCGGAACTTTATTCCGCTGTTGTGTGTGACCTCCCACGAGGTCGATTTGCGCGCGAATTCATCAACAGTCGGTGGATTGGTACACGTTCATATCGATCCTCGTCATTATCTTTCGATACACGATGACGTTTATTAATCTTTTTTTTTTTATATCTTTGTCTCGTTTTACTTTCGCCAAAAAAAAAAGAGACTCTCAGCCCTGCTACGTTCTTTTGGTCGTTTCCGACTCAATCTTATATTTTTCTAATTTTCCAATTTTATGTCACAAACCTTTTTAAGACATTTCAAATTCTTTTTGTTTGCTAAAACGAAAGCAGGATTGAAATATATATGTAAAAATTCGAGGATCGTAGCAGGGTTAATATTAAAAAAAAATATCTCTAGTGTAAAAATTAAATGAGAAAATTTGACGCGCGTCGATAACGATTCTCTTGTAGTTTTCTTAAATTTAGGAAACTGTCTAACTATACAGAAGTACGAATCGGTCGAAAATGATCAAAGGGCATGACAGAACACGGGTTAAATAAGAAAGGACGCGAGAAGGCGAACGTTCATGGAAATCAGCCTTTCGAGAGCTAACGTTTTGCGCAATACACCGTGCGGACGCGAATGCCGCACCAGGTAAAAGTTAAAAGGCAAAGAGCCTGAGATTCTTCTGAATATCATCGACGATGCTTGGGATCCTGAGAAGAGGTTGCAACTATAGTTCTACCCGTTCTATAGGCTCGATTGCTTTTTCTCGGTCGTTCTGGTGTTCGTGAGTAATTGAATGAGAAAGTGGATTGTCTTTAGAGAAAAAAGGGATTAGATTTTATATTGAAATTGAGTGGATAGGAAATGTTGTCGATTTGTAAAACATACTAAGCACTAATGGTAAGATTGATTAAAAAGATAGAGTAAAATGATTGATTTATAGAACGAATTAAACGCTGAAAGCAAGACAGTCGATTTATAAAATGAAATAAAAGTTAATTACTTATTCTTTGTGCAGTTGCACACATACACCAATTAAGAATCACATTGTGAATGCTTGACATTTCTACGGCAATCAAATTTATAACCCTAACATATAATTAACTGTATAATTAGAAGTTTCTTTAGAAAAAATGTCCTATATACAGGACGATTATCCAACTACAAACCCCTTTAGAAAAATGTCCTACTTAACTTCCTGCACAAAAAAGACAATTAGCGAATCTGAAACCCCAAACGATGATTACTTAAACGAAAAATCCATTTTTCATTAGACCAATCGCTAGACCGTGTATTTTTATGTCTACTGCTTTACAGGCAGTGTTAAATTAAGAATTTAAGTGGATATTTTATATTTTCTGCAATGCTGCACCTTTCAGTCTGCCATAAATGCATAAAAATCTGCAATCTACCAATCATTTATTAAGGTCTATATCAAAAGTACACGCGACGAAGTAACACTTCGAGGATAAAGTAGCTACCGAACGTGGCGATAAATTAATCGCTCTAATCGACGGTCAGAATCTGGCAAGCACAGGATGGTTTCGCGCGATGCATCAGCGCGCGAGAAACAGCGATACAGGGATCGCGGATCGTGAGCAAAGTGTGCCAGATCGCGAACAAGCGAGAAGCGCCGCTTATATGGAGATACGAACGTGGAAATCGTGATCGAGCCGTGTCCCCGAGACACCTGTTGCGAAACGGGTTCCTTCGTGCCGCGTAGAACACCAATGATATAACGAGCCGAACTATTTTCCTAAACAGACTTCAACGTTTCCTTCTTTGTCGTCTTTTGATTTTAACACGCTCGCGACAAACGTTTGGGATCACCGTGCGCCTCGTAGAAGTCAAGGATTTAAAGAAGGAAGTGAATTGAGAATTCTGTTGTCTTAGGAAATTATTTCATCAAGCATCTACCGTGACGGATAAAGAAAAGTTTAAAAAATGGATTTACATTTAATGGGAGCAGTGAACGAATATAATACGCAGATGACTGTCATCAACACGGTAATAAATTTTTAGCACAGAAGTTACTGGGGCTCATAGTGTAGCAATCTTAAATATCCTTTTATTCGCCGCTGTATATAGTAACGAGGTAAATTATAAACATTATTTTAAATTGACAGAAGACTCGGTAGATGTATGTAAATTAATTTCTTGATCGACAGCGTAGATAATGGTGTGTAGATAATGGCACAGTTCTTAATAAAGTTATCTTAATTTCTACTACAGGCGCAAATCTATTTTGTTTTATGGTAAACTTCTGCGTTTAACGATCTAACGAAAATTCGTGCTTTAGGGAAAATTCCCTAGAGCACGAAGCTTACTTTTTGAGTACGATTTGTAAAGATTTCGAGCTCATAGAGAAAGTATTAAAAGGCTGTGTGTATTAAGGTCGCCGTAAAAAGATTAAATGGAGCCGAAAATCCAGGAAAGATTAATAGCGAGTGTCCATAAAAACTGACGTTGGTGAAAAGCGGCTTTAGTCGGTCAGTGGCACGTTCGGCTAGAAAACATTGGTGCTCAATGAAAAATCGCATAATTATCTAAGCCGCTGATGTATGCTCGCTTTAAGGTCGTAAATCTGCCAAATGACTTCCGATCCATTCACGATTTAATTGCATGGGACCAAAAAACAACTGCACGACACCTGGACAGATTTCAACTCATAACATTTGAAATTTATTTCTTTCTAGTCATTCGAGCTCCGCAGAATGCAAATTGCACAGGAATAAAGAACGACCGTGTCGTATCTCGGAATTAAAATTTTTAACTGGGATTTATGGATATTCGCTGATTTAATTCCACGCTCGTTAATACAAATTGGCTGAATTAATTCGAGTTAATAATCACACTTCGATGGAATTTAGTTTCGTAGACTGGCAGAAGTACCAGTTAGAAAACCTTTCGAATTAATTTAATTCAAAGAGACCATTCTGCATACTCTAATTTCTAATCAAAGCAATTCAATTCGTCGAACTATAAATTTATTTGAAACACTTCGTTTAATGAACTCGGTTAATTCGAATTAGAAAACACGCCTCATTAACATACTATAGGTAGAACTGACAAATGGTAGTGATCGAAGAAACGCTATTTAGAAATCTACCAAAGAGACCTGATTGAAATACCAGTCAGAAACCTCCTGAGAAACTTAATTCAAAATCCAATTTAGAAACCTCCTAATGTAACATAATCGAAAATCCACTTACAAAACGCCTGAACTAATTTCGTAACATTTTTCCTAAGTTTCAAATATCGATCTCCTCAACCTCGACGCTCTCCATTTCCAAATCCCCATCAAAGCAATCTAACGCAACAAATTAAAAAAAAAACCATCTACCAGTTAACACTCATGATTCCAATCCTATCTGTCATCGATCGAACATTCTTCTAACTCCTCTCCGACTCAAACATAATTTACAACACATCGACTGTCTCAACCGTGCAGGTGCTCAGGAGATAACCCTAGTCGGACGACAGACGTCGAATTAGCGGAACAGATACTCTCCGGCTGGAACGCGTGTAGCGATTCCGGTAGCGGCGTCTGGACATCAGGGCCTGGTGTCGAAGCAGCTCGATTTTTGCCCGGTTGCGGCTGCCTGCGGAGCTCGGGGAAGATGTATGCGTGTACCCGTAGGCTGGTACCTGCCGCTGACACGACGTCCTAACGGTATTCCTTGGACTGTAACAGGTGCCCAATACTAACGTCCTCTTCGTGCACGTAGTTAAAACACGGAGCTCGGTCAGCACCGACACACGACCACAAAAACAACCTGGTTCCTCTGTCTTCTTCTTCTTCTTCTTCTTCTTCTTGTTTCCTTTTTTTCTCTCGTGCTTTTTTTCTTCTCTCTTTCATTGGCTTCCTTCGTTCGCGAAATTTATTCGTTTATTCGCTATATAGGTCAGTCGTCCGTTAAAAACGTGTTTCACGGTGAGATGGGGAACGCGGCACGCCTTAACAACGACCGCCGACTGACTTTGAAGTTTCAATCCCTGAGCGAGTGGAGAGGCCCTCTTTAATCCTGTTTTATCGCCGATTAAAGGCAACCTGCGGGAGCTTGCCACGTTTCGACAAACGCGACGTTGTTTTTTCTTAGGAATCACGCTTTTGAATATAGGTAGTGTTCCGCCAGGTAATAGCAGGTTTAAGTAGCTTGCGCCGCTATGTGGTCAGACAAGTTTCAGCCATTCCTCTTTATTACCTTTCATTTGTTTTTGATTATCCCAATCTTTTTACCTCGTTTTCGTTTTATGTAAGATGTCCAAGAATCGGATGGGTTAATTTGGTTTTTGTCAATTTTCAGTTATTCTTCGTCCTGGATAAGTAGGTGTATAAGTAGATTACATATAAGTAGATTTTTCGACATTTTTGAAACTGTACTGACGGGTATTTCAAACAAGTACAAATCTGTTATTAAATAGTCCCTGTCCTTTATTATCAAAAGATCGCCGAATGACACACAAATAACAAACAATTATCTCTTAAAAAACTACAATAAAAATAAATGAGAGACGTACTATCTCGCTATTGCATTTCAAACTTTACCCTGCTACGTTTCTTCGATCATCTTCGAATCAATTATATTTTTCTAACAAATAAAAATATTGATAGAAAGTATTATCTGTTTGGATGAAATATAAATCTCATTGGTACTACATAATTTACTATGATTTCTCGTTTCTCGTCGAAATATTACGAATTCTTTTTATTTGCCAAAGTGAGTGCAATATTGAAATACAAAAATTCGCGGAGTGTCGTTAATAAATCGAGAAGGACGGGACAAGGCAAAATTCCTAGAAACGTTTCGAAAAACGAAACTTTCTTCGACGAAGGCGTATTCGTTTAGCGATTCGTCGGGATAAAATTCCGAAGGAGAATCGTCGTCGAGCGATCGAAGTGAAAGCAGACGAGAGGATTGGCGATATTAGAGGCGCGTTTGCATTCAGCTCGAGGAGCAATGACGCGAAGAGAGAAAAATCGAGGAGGGATGACGACGACGACGACGACGAGGAACGTACGAAGAAACGATTTTTCGTAGCTCGACGAGAAACTGGGTTACCGGGTCGCCTTCCGCCCGGTTTTCTACGAGCGCCGATAAGATTCGAGGTGGAACATACACGCGCGGCCACCTGTTCAACCCGGTAGAAAGCGTCCAAATTTTTGTCATCGTCACGAATCTTCGACGCAATGCTGCTTCCCTTTTTTTTTTCTTTTTCGTATTTCAAGTTCGACCACGTTTCTTTCATTGCGCTCGAAATTTCGGAGAAAGTTCACTTTTTACGTGTATCGTCCACGTTTTACGAAAGTTTTTTTAGAATTTTATAGCTTCGGCTTTTAGCTTTGAAGTTTACCGACGTCTTTTTTTCTTCGGGAAGTAACAAAAAAGGCAAATGGAATAAATTTCTAACACGATGAATATGAAATAAGTGACGATTATATTTACTCTGAATTATCCGATTATATCACATTTGTCTGTGGACATTCGTGATATCGTTATCAAAAAGAGGACAGCAGTAAATAGCCAAAATTTTTTATCGAAAATACAAATATTTTTCTTCTGAATTGTTTGGTCTCTTAGTATAGTGAAATAACATTTCTATACACAAATATAATTTCCTTCCTTTTTATTTGATAAATTATTTGGTCTTGAGGCTAAAACGTATTTCTTTTATCTGAGTCTTAACTTAAAAAATATTATATAATATTGTTTATTTCACAACAGTTACAGTCTTTGCTTCTAGATGAGCCATGTGTTCGTATAACAGGTTCGTCTCATTTTTATCTATCGTGCGTAAAAATGTTCCTTTCTAATAATAATGTGATACTAAGAGGAAAAACGATAACAGAAATACATTTATCATGCCTTTTCCTGTAATCTTTATATGTAATTAAAGTTAGCAAAAAGCATGACGAACTTCTTCCAGGATTTAATATCGCGGAAGAGCAACTGCGTCGTGGTTCATCAGTTTTCGTGAAGGAGAAGGATCACGGGATCGTTTCCCGAGCGGGACCAGGAAAACAAGAAGCGAAGACTTTCACTTTCGTGCAGCATCAACCAACAGTACGCGCGATCGTTTAGCGGGCGTAATGGCGCGTTCAGCCAGATCGCCTAATTTCCCAGGAAAACACTTCAACCGCTTTCCACTTGGCAGTTAGACGACAATCGTGTGTAATTACTCTTGTATTCTTCTTTCTTTACGATGCTATTGAATCTTTTTATTCAAGGGAGTGAACGATGGTATTGTGTATGGCTGTGAAAGCTTCTTCTCGTTGAATATTATACAAAAGTATTAGAATTTCAGGTTCCTCGGATTAAAAAATTGGTCAAAATTCGAGGAGAACAATTCTCACGGTGTGGATTGACCTTTTTATTAAAACGATACAAATATTTACAAAAAAAAAAAACTGCAATTGCTTTGGTAGGTTTTACCAAAGTAAACTAGACTCGTTTGAACGGCTACGTGTCGCTGGCACCGTGAAGTCACGGTAAACAACGAGTTTACTCGCGCTTTTCATTCACAATAAATTTCACACTTGCTCAGCATGACTATCGAATCGCCGCGAGAACGTAACGCCTCCGTGCTGTCGTAATTTCCCCTCTTTCGCGCTATTTAGCTTGGCGTTTCGTTACGGAATCCGTTTCGATGTTTCGCGTGACATCATTCTCGCGAGTCCCGCGATAAATCCACGACGATAAACTCGAATGAGTTTCGTGGAATGAAATTCGAATGAGTTCCGTGGAATGAAATTCGGAAAGGATGTCAAAATATGAAAGTAAAAATTCAGAGCACACAAATGGGATGGAAGCTTCTATTGAGAGACGAAATAAAAAAAATAGAAATCCGAGGAGAAGAAAACGAGGAAAATCTCGGAGGAAAATTTACAACGATAAATCCACTGCAAGTCTGAGTACATTTCATGGGATGAAATCCGGAAAGAAGAGGACGATACGAACGAAAGTATAAAATAAGAATAAAAATAAAAGGAACGAATAGAGTTCTATTGTCAGTTGAAATATAAAAATAGAAATTTCCTTTAGAGAAAACGAGAAGAACGGTATAATCTTCTTACCGGAGGAAAATTCACCGCGATAAATCCGCTGTAAATCCGAATACTTTTCGTGGGACGAAATTCGATAAGAATGGAGGCTCGTATTAGGACGTCAAAGAATAAGAATAGAAGTTCGAAGGGAACAAGGAGAATGAAAATTTGTATTGACGGCAGTCGACATATAAAAATAGGAATTTCAGAAGGAAAAAAAGAAAAAAGAATGGAAGCTGGTATGATTGACTTACCGGAGGAAGAATCTCTAGAAGGTCTGGAAGGTCTAGGGCCCAAAGGATGATGACTCTGATAAGGCGGAGGTGTAGCAGCGCTGTCCGAGCCTATTCCACTGCTCGCCGCGCTCCTCGTGCCACCTCTGTCAACCGTAGTACTACCGCCTACGATCGTTTGATTCAGGCAGCGCCTGAATTCTATCCCAGCCAGATTGCCCCGGTGTCGGTGCACCGTATCGTAATCCCGCGGAGGCAGCAGAATCGGACCCACGTCATTGTCCCCTGAGTTGCCTCTGCCTGAAAAGGAATAAGCCGTGTCTCGCGCTCATCTCCCTCTCGTACCAAGACAGTCATCGATATTCCTACTTGTACCCATGTTTGTAACTTTTCTTATATTTGTAGTGCCTCGAGGTATTTCAACACTCGGCACAGAAAATTTGTATTTATAGGTATACTATGTGTATTATACAATATAATGTTTTATTCATATATTTTACGAAATACCATACAAATCTTTAGAAATGTAGCGTAAATTTACAAAATTTCTATGAAAACGAATTGATCATTCTGACCACTCTGCTAGTTCTAGTGTTAAATTTTATGACACGAATATAACTGTATTTTCGTCTGATAAAATGAGATTCTAATTTAGAGATGTATTCACTGACGTCGTTCGAATAGAGATTTTTCTAATTTAAATAATTTAATGGTGGAAATTACTTTTAAAGAAATATTTACCCAGCTTGGCACGCAATTCCGCAGCCAAAGACTCGTATATCGTGGTAGTTTGCACGGTATCGTGTCTAAGTTCGCCACTACCCTCCGATGACTCTGATTCTCTGGTGCTCCTACCGTCGCTACCTAAAGTGCTACGAGCTCTGCCTTCAAGCGAGTTCACCCTTGCCAAATTGTCGGTGTGTGATGCCAATGCTTTCAACTGGCCACCCAATAATTCGGCTGTCTCAACCGAGTCGCATCTAAAGTTACAAGAATCAAATCCACGCGTAAGAACAACGTATGTTAGGAAGGTTCTTTTATTAATTTAAAACTTATTAATCTAACTAGGATTAGAATCAAAATTTTAATTAAATTCAATTTCTCGAATTTTTCAACAAGTATGTCAGTGACTAAAAGCTTTCAATGTCATTCAATAACCAATAAATTTATGAGTTAACATTCTTTTCTGTCTGTTTATACTTAACGACTAGTTATGACCCAATAGGTGGACAGATTGATGTTTTACAGAGAATCTGGTTATTGTAATAAATATTCGTTTTTATGTATTTGCCACGCTGAGATGTTATTTTCATTGATTGCGTGTTTTATGCAAATTGAATGTTTTATGTGATCATCATATCAAATTGTTCTGTAAATTCTATTCACCTCCTCGTTCATATGAGTAAGCTATATAAACTTATGATAAATGTATAAACATAATATAAATCTTAATACATGTAGACGAAAAGTATTAAATAATTTTAAACAAAAATGTAAAGTTAGTTTTTAACGATAAATTTACAGATCTTTACATAAGCCTAATGCAATATCTAGATAGATGAATGTTGTAAATAGAATTTGTAAATACACTCTGGCAGCAATCTAATATTTTCCTCGTATGTGGGTACTCGGATAACCTGATTATTATTGAATATACATGCGTAGAGCTAATTATTTTAACTTGCGATTTCATCAATTTTCTAGTAACAGAATTTTTCATTTATTTCAAGTAGACATCAATAAGGAGAGTAAAGAGAATTCATAATCTCTTTTCAAACTTTAAAAGTTCAAAGACCAAAACACTAGAGAAAGTTACTCGGTAAGTTTGTTAAAATTCGAAGAAAGATCTTATAAATTGCACAATTTTGTTACGATTCTACAAGTTCAAGAACCAAAGTACTAGAAGGCTCAACCTCGTGATCAAGACAAATATCGACTTATTTTCCTATTTCTCACACCAGAGCAGAGGTCGCCTTTTAATTTCAAAGCGACCGCCATTGAAACCATAGTCTCCGCGATCGATGACCTTTTATTATTTTCCATGAACTCGGCAAGAAATCGCGGCCAACGAACGATCGCATGCCTCGAAACGAGCCGCGTTCCCGAATGAACCATTTACCTGGTTTCGATCGAAACAGTCGATTCATGAATTCAATGGCGATGTTGTATAATCCGCGGTTCCATTACGTATCAGGAAATCATTGTACCATATGGAAGAGAAGAAAAGAAAAAAGAAACGCGCTCTTCTCACGGGATAAAAATACGGTAATCTTGTTTTCAATGGCAAGGCTGTTCTTCTATAGCGCCAATGGGATTAGCATGTGCGAACATTGGCTTCTGAGCGTTATTAGTGACCCGTTACAATCGCGCAGATCGTTAATTAGCGAACGCCTTGAACTAACAAAAATGGTCACACAGTGGCCGCCAGAAATTCTTTTTGTCAGAGTGTAGTTTCTAAGACTCTCGCGAGCCAAATCGATTTAATTCCACCTTTTATAAATTTCTCAATTTAATTGCCAGTACGCGATCAGTATCTATTTCATTTTCCAAAAAGTTGGCATTTTACGTTCACCGAACTTACTGGCGCTAGGTTAGCCGAGTTAACGAGGTTGTGGCCGGAAATTAACGCATTTCGAACGATCTCACGGAATCGGTAACGCGGTCGTTTGCCGGATAATTATCTGTTAATTGGTACTAATGCGATCAAATTGTGCGAACTAGTCGTTTCTCGTGGTTCTATTTAATTAGAGATTCATGGTAAGTTATGATAATAAGTATCAAAGATCTCTACGAGAGAAAAAGAGAGCGTCGAAAAATACTGTTTTACTGCCTCAGGGCCGCCCTGGTTCATCGTTTCATTCCGTTACTAACTGTACGTTAGGACAAAAATTCAAACTTGATTCAGACTGGCAGTCACGGCACGGTCAGATTTTCGTTTGACTTGACCGAACCGTCCACTGCGAATGCTCTCATTGGATTACGTGTAAGCGATTTCAAACGATGCCTGACTTAATCCCTTAGTTAATGTCCAATTTAAACTTCTTTGTAGTTGAATCTTCTAATTTATGAACTACTGATTCTCCAGTGAACTCGGTCTGTTTCAGACAGAGAATTGTATACTAAAATTATTTTAATCATTCAACTCCTATCGTACAGACTACTTATCCTTCGATAAGTTCAAATAAACGAAGTTCTATTGTAGTATTACTTTAACCCTGCTGCGTCCTTTCGGTCATCCTCAACCCAATTACATTTTGTTGATACTAAAAAGTATGTCGGCATTGATGAAAAATTTTAGCGTATGATTTCTCGTTTCAATTTTGTACTAAACGTTCTTCTAAAATATTAATTAAACCAGAGCGAATGCAATTGTACCCTGAATATTTCGCGAGCTGCACAATTTTTCCGTATTTCTCCTACTTCATCTTTACTTCTGTTTCATGGGTCGTTTTGCTTCTTCGTTTCATAAAGAATACTTGACGAATAGAGCAACACCTGAATTGCTAAAACGAGCAACAATGAAATATAAAAATTTGAGGATCGCAGTAGGGTTAATTATGCAAGTTGGTCGAAAGTATGATTCTTAAAAGCGTGTATATAGTAACCTGTAGGCGTGCACGTGGACAGGATTATTGGTGGCCGGATTTGGAAGCAGAAGAGTGGCGGCGACGACGTCCTCACGTTGCACCGCAGCGAGTACAGCGTGTCCTGGCACTAAATGCTTCACGGCCGATCTCGTCGAACCGCCGGGATGGACCGTCTGTATAATCTTCAGGCCTTTGTTGCTCACCTGACAATCGTAAAACGTGGACGATCAGCTGGTCGCCGCTTTAATAGCAGGTACACGTTTAACGGTGGTTTAACGCGCGCTCGACGTAGCCTCGACGATGAGTTACGCGGCCACGGAAACGCACCATTGTTGCGTACTAAAATGCAAATCGACCGATGGATACATTATACTAGCGAGGATCGTGCTACTTTGATGGCTGTAACGCATCGGCGGACCGAGCTTTAATGAACGTTAACGTCGCCTCGATTTTCTGCCTTAAAAGGAAACGAAATGCCGAGGGAACGTTGCAACCATTTTTGCATTTTTTCGTTTTAGAGTTATCATCTTGGAGATTTTTATTTATTTTTTATTTGACTCGATAAACTCACGTTCTTTCAATTCTTCGTCTTTCAACGAAGCTTTAAAGACACTTTTATACTTACAGTTTCAATTAACCCGAATTCGTGTTGACAAATGCAATTGTACTTCAAATCTTTCGCGAGCTGTGAGATCTTTCTCTATTTGCAATTCTTATCTTATTTTTAAGTCTTTAAATTATTCTGTTTTAATCCCTCGTTTCACAAAGAATATTTTCACACATGTTTGTACTTATATTTATATCTATACGTTGTTAGTTTACATCTAAATCGTTGCCACTAAAATTTGGTAAATTACGTAGAATAATTCATTTTCTTCTTTTTACAATATTATCACAATGTAATTATAACAGTCTCTCTGTGGAATTTATCTGCAGTTCGGATGTGTACAGTATCTACATGTGCAAGGAAGAACCTCAATGAGGTGAGTGTCTCCTTTTCCTATTGCTGTAGTCTAATATAGTTATTTATAGACGTTTGATAATTGACATTTGCATCTGCGCTGTCAAGGTCCAATTCGATTTATAATTTACATCTACAGATACAGTTAGCTCTGCGCTCATAAAAATACAAATGCACTTGAATCATGCAGTTACAGTTATAACTTGTACTCGAGCATATAATTATCTCCTAATGTGTATTGCTGATGTATTATTACTGATATACTGCTGAATTATTTTTTAATTGCTATACCATTACTAATGTACTACTAAGTTTTGACGATAGTTACAAGCACACTCTGATTATTGTTCAATAATATCGAAGAAGAAATGCTTTCCCCGTAACAATACCATGTTCTGCATGTTATTTGCTGCTGCGTAAAAATGCAATTTCCTTTTGGAAAGCATATAATAACAGCGTAACGATGAAAGCGAACACGATAGTTCAAGAAAAAAAAAATGGACTTTCTCTACTTTACGATCGCGCTCTTAGGAATGTGCGTACGAGCATATCGATGATTATTGCTCGCCCCAAGGTGCTGAAATTACCAGCAACGCCGTTTTATTAGCGGCCATGAAGATCCATTAAAAAGTCGATGAGTAACCTGATGAGTAACTGATTTTCAACATGGGTCGGTCGTAAACACGATATGGCATTGGTAAAAAACATAAGTTGTTTCTATCGACGTAAATTCTCTCTGAGAAGTTGAAATCTCTGATCTTACAATTAAAGTCTCCTCTCGGAAGATGTCTAGAAGTATAGAAATTCGCGAAGATCTTCCAAAAGTGCATCAACCGCAACAAATTGTTCCACGTCGATAAATTATATCGTTTAGAAAAGTCCATCAGGGAGAGAGTTCACGAACTACAAGAAAATTTCTCGAGTGTCAATCCCTGACTCTTGTCGATTCTTACAATGAACTTTTCATTTCGGAAGATGACTAAAAAAATATAGAATATAAGCACGTCGAGAAAGATTATTCGAGATCAGAAACATTGCTATGTTAAAAATATACCAACTTAAGGAAATTCTTTGATATTTAAACAATGTTATATTCAAACATCCATTAGCTCGCGATTTTCAAGAATCTTCCTCGAATTTATTTCTCTACTGCGATTGATTCGCAGAATTAAACCTTCCTTTTAGAAACTATCTGAAAAAGTTGCAAATTGTTAACAAAATATTGCTTCAGGTTGTGATATTCGCATTGAGGCATTAAAATATCCGATGTATTTTGAAAAACTCCATTACCACACGCGATTACTAAGAAATTTTCTCAGGCATTTTTGCCCATACGCCGAGAACAACTCTGCTCGCAGTTGGAATGGCAAGAAAATTACAAAATCCAATTCCGAAGCGAACATCGTAACAGATGCACGAACAATAATCAGCGCTGTCCTCGCGTCTGCGGTTTCGGCGAGATCGGGCAAGGAGAAAATGACGCGAGCAATTTTCGTCGGCCGCGAAGACTGTTCATTACAGCTGACGCGAGTCTCCATCGCGAAAATTCGGCGCGTTAAAATATTCTCAAGGCGAGCGATCTCTCGCAACGACCTGGCAATTACACTTGCACAACAATTAGGGGGGCCCCGCGTAATTTCGCAACGATCTTTTTCTTTCCTTTTTCTTTCTTCTCGCGCCCATTCCCTCTCTCTGTTCCTTGTAAAACGTGCCCGCAACGAATTAACACGCCGCCTAAATCTACGCAGAACGACGCCCATTAAGATTGAACGCGTCGATAAGAAGAACACCTTTGTTTTCCAGGCGATAAAGCTTCGAGAAGCTTGCCGGTACCTAAACGCGCAATAAATCACCCAACGATAAGCTTCTCGGACGCCAGATACACTTTTTTATGACGACACCTGTTAAATTCTATGATTCAGATCTTTATAAAGATTTTTTGTCGGTTTATATGAGGTCCACTATGATTATAGGATTTTTTTTTCTTGTTGGGCAGAGGACGATGATAATAATCTGTTTTTACATTTCTCCAAGTTCCTAGAAGAAATTACTAATATCCTTTGTGAATAAGAAATATGAATCATAAAGGTTTCTTTCAGATTCTCGAATCGTAGTTAATTGGATGTTTTAGTAAATAAAAAAATAACGTCGATTTTGGGAAGTCTACCATGGTTATATTTTATGCTGTTCAAAGAGGAGTAATAACAGTGACTTTTCTCTAAATTCCTCTTTTATGCAAAAAATTATTAATACTCTTTGCGAACAAGAAATACGGTTCATAAGTGTTTTTCAGACTTTCAGATTGCAGTTAGCTGTATATTTTAGTAGATGAAAAAACAACTTCTTCGGTTTTGAGAAGTCTACTATGATAATTATATATTTTTGTTTGTCCAGAAGGAAGAAATAATAATTTCTTCCACAGGTTCCCTAAATTTTTGCAAAAAATTCTTAATACTCTTTATGAACAAGAAATACGAATCATAAAGGTTTTTTAGATTCTTCAACTGTAGCTAACTGCATCTTCCGATAAATGAAGAAATAAAAGACGACTCAAAGACGATCATTCATCGTGGACTTCGTACGGACGAGGAAGACAAGACCAATTTGGTAAGGAACGAAGAATAACGAGGTGATTTTAAAATCGACATGCAACCCCTTTCAGTAAATTTCGATTGACATGCAACGGGAATGTCGAGCAACATGCCAGCTTAACGGTCACGGGACAATTTCGGTGTCATCCATTTATTTTCTCTTTCCCATATTGAACGCACCGGATGTATTAGCGGCGTGCTCGTTTTTGCTAACATTCGGGTCAACGAATCATTTATTGCGCTTATCTAATTAATCTGGTTCAATGAAACCACTTATTAATGTCTTTATATATAACTGGATCTTTGAGCCTGAAAAATGTTTTGAGAAGTCTAACTTCTAATGTATTTATTTACATCCGTGTATAGATGCTACTAATACGCTCACAGCAGTGGTTCAGCATTAAACGTAGAAATGTTCAATGAATATATTGTGTGTATTATGGAAAACTTTCTGAAATTCTATTAGCACTGTAATTACATCTGACTATTACGATTAGAACAGGAAACTTGAAACCAATCTGAAAATGAATATAGCAGTTACGAAATTTTTAATACAAATGTGAACATTATATATGTAGTAAAAAATTAGTATACGATATCCTATTATTATTGCCAATTTAAATGTTTTTCGGATCCTTGAATAATGTACACTTGCGCCAAATATCTTGTAGCTTCTGCGTAAATTTTCAGATTTGTTTCGAACTCTATTAATATAATTATAATAATCGAGTCCCATAAGAGCATTAATGAAATCGTAGTACATTCAGAAAACGAATCTGTAAGTGTTCAAATAATTTCATAAGCCAGTCAGTGTATTTAATTCTGGCTAAACGAGATAAAAAGAAACACCTGAAGAAACTATCGATTCTATTGAAAGTTCAACGAAAGTTCACACGAATGATTTATAGCGGGGGCGAAGAAGAATTGCTTGACATCGTTCCAGGAACTTTTCTAACTTTCTGATGCAACAATTGCTCGTGGAACGTTTTCGTAACAACAAAATCTAGGTTTCGAGGGAATCAAGGAACGAAACTTTCCTAGAAACAACACGAAACGAATTTTAAGAGACCGCATTAAATTCTATATACGCTATCTCTCATAAATATCCGGATACTTTCATCAATTTCTAGTGATAGTATGTAAATTTCATCAAAGTATACGAATTAATGATGAATCATTAATTAGGAGCAGCATATACTCTGACTCAATTTCTAGTGATAGTATGTGAATTTCACCAAAGTATGCAAATTAGTGACGAATTACTAATTACGGACAACGCTTACTACCTTTTTACGCAACCATTAGGATACAAATCTAAATTATCTATTAAGAGATATAACAATAATATATTTTAATATTTTAGTACTATGTTTTCCAACTACATTTGTTAGTTAACATAAAAAATGTTCTATTAGTTTAGAAGACCTTTCTCAATCTATCTCATAATTCAGAAATGAAAAAAATCGATAGATAAATGTTTTGTCCAGAAGAATTTCTAAGAAAATAGTTCCGCAAGATTTAACAATCTACAAACACCAGTTTTATTTTTGCATATTGAGTTCCAAAGTCCAATTTAATCAGATTACCATCCATCCGATTTTGTCCAATCGTCAATTACCAACGACAATAAAGAAGAAGAAATTTGTTATAAATGACAATATAATATGAAGAAGATCTATAATGAAAATACAAAATGTTTATTATTGATTGTCATGAATAATACAAAACATTTAATTCATCGTATTGTACGTAGTTTCATACATTTTATCGAAAACAAGCGAGCGTCCGGATATTTTTGAGACTGTAAACCAAACAATTCAACAAAAATCCGAAGAAATCTAAAAATAATCCTGCTCTAACTGACTTTTTCCACCTCTTCGTTCCAACATCATCCAAACTGTTTTCCAAACAAAGAACCGCTCCCAAAATGGTATTTCTACGACGAAGGAATTTAAAAAAGCTGGCTTACGACCGCTGTTAAACCACGAATCCAACTCCACCCCCGAAAACTCGTGGCTATCAATTTCCAAAACAAGATCCTTCGTAAAATTTAGCCGTCACCTTGACCATTTTATACTACTCATTTGCATATCTCGATTTTACAACTGTTGCTTTTATCTGTGTAACCTCGAAAAGATCAAAACAGAGTCATTAATTCAAGGTACAACCCCATTCCTAAATTTTTTTATTTATTTCGAGGTGAATTTGGTGGAAAAATATGAACGTTCTCCGGGAAATTGATAACCGCCTCGAATAGGTCGAGGACTGGCGATCTCAAGTATGTAGGCTGAGGTCATAAATTGGTGATTTTTATTCGACCTGCAGACTGCTTTCACTGGCAACCGATCGACGCGTACAAGTAATAACCCTTTGCAGTCGAATGTCGTTACGGTGGAAGCATTTAAAACTTGTCTTCATAGTCGGATGGTATCGCTATGACAGCGGTATACGCTGTATTATTCGCGTATCTAGTATTATATCAATTGACTCAAAACTTGAAGCATATAAAACGCGAACTTGCAAAGTTTTAACATTTCTGTTTCTCTCGATTTTCCAAACTTGTCGGAACTTTTAATTCTTGACTTTCCAAGCATCTTAGAATTTTAATTCTCCACTCTCCAAATTTCCAAGATTTCAAACTTCTATACCAGCAAAGCCCTTGTATCTCAGATTTTCCAACTTTCATTTCAGTCAAATCAAATCAATCTCGTGTTTTATGATTTTACCTGTATTTCGATACCTTTATCAAGAAAAGAATACAATAATGTTCCTATATACTACGCATTGTATTATATTGTACGAATTGTATGTTATTATAATACGAAACGTGGTGTTGAGTTACATCCGCTATAGGACCGCTACAGGACCGCAAAGGGTTAAACTTAATGAAGAAACGTGGTCTCCCTTTTCTGATCCGGACAATTAATGCTCTTTCGCGCGATATTTTCGGCCACGAAACCGGATCTCCGAAATGGTACCGCTCACCTGCAGCGTGACCTTGAAAGGCTCCTGAAGCCGTTCTCGCTCGAGCAGGTAAGCTATGGCACCAGGCATCGCATCCACCCCCTTGGCCTCTCGAGCGCCCAGGTACCAAACATAGTACGAGCTCTTCTTGACATCCTTGCTGCTCCTCAGACGCAGGGCCATCACTCGCTGTTCGACTAAAGAAAAGATGCATCGCTCGTTAGCTTGGAAGCTTTTAGTTTATTCAGAGGTGGGATGATTATGCACTCCTTGAGAAATGAACGCTTGGAAGTTGAGGAAGGAAACGGTGATAGGTTGAGAATTTGCTTGAAAATTTGATTGAAAGTTTGGTTGAAAATCTGGTTAAAAGTCTGGTTGAAAATGTGGCAATTCTTGAGAATTAAACGACTGTGAAATTGAGAAATCTACGATTTAATTATTTGAGAAACCATAGCACGACAAATATTGAAATTCCTATTAAAGTTTCAAAGATGCGCATTTTCCAAAATGTCCAGATATTCAAATTTATTAGTTGAAAATTTATAATTTTAAAAATATATTTCTTGAAGAAAAAACTGTCAATAGTTTATAAAAATTCTCGTAAGTTTGATGATAGTTAATCGAACACATTGCTCAAGCCAAGTGTGAGAATCGGGACACCAGATGACACTTCAGCATAGCGCGATAATTATTGAAATTCTTACTATAAAAGATTCTTTTTATCGGACATGGCGTGTTCATAACGTTTCCCTGGCGCAAAAACGGCGATTTTCCACGAGGCAAGCTTACACAGCCGTAGCTGACTGGCGAAGAACACGAACGGCTTGTCTGTTCATCCGCTTCCTCAATTACTTTCACGCTTAAACCCGTTTTCTACGTTAACCGTCTCGCGAAGAATCGGTTCCCACCGATCTGCATCGCGTCCATGCCGATCTAAAGCGAAAATATCCCAGGAACCGGAACAAAAACACGTTCAGGATCAATGTCGACCTCGGACGATCGATTATCCACCGATTTTTCATGCATAACCTGTTCGTTTCGATAGCTTCCATACAATTATCTTGAACTGTCCAAGATACTGTCCTGAGATACGAGATTGAAATTTTCAAGTACTTTTCCAAGAAATTAATATTCAACTGGTTTTAGTACGTATTTAACGCTAATTTTTGTCTAACTTTCTCAATAAATTTTGCTTGATTACAGTCAATTAACTGATTAAGCCCGAATTAAATATTCGAATAAAGTAACTGCCTATTAAACTTAAACGAAGTAAATGAAACGAAATGTACACTTAAATGAACGAAGTACTTATAAATGAGCATTGTAAAATACAGAGAATAATACAATATCCAAGATATTCGAAATAGGATACAAAAGAACATTTAAGATAAATAGAATTGTATTCCAGGACAAATCACGATCATTTCTCGTTGCAAATTTTCTAACCCTGTTAAATCTTTTGAATTATTTTCCAATCATATTCTTATGTCGTCAGAAAATTTTTCAAATTTAAGAAAAATACGAAGGAATCCTTATTACAACATGATACGACTTCTCAGTTTTAATCACGTGCTAGTGATTTTCTTGAGGCATTGAAAACCCGTTTCTCGGTTGAATCTCAAACAAGATTCAGATTTAAATAATTCCAGGATTACATCCGACTTAAAAACGTAAGGGAAACTTAAACGAGTCGTTATTAATACATATAATTCAGTGGCGTGCTAATCTCTCTGGAAGATCGAGTCTTTTTCTAGACAGAAAACAAAACACGATTAAAGCAAATTCAAAGAATCGTAGCACAATCAATAGGATAGCTCGAATAGGAATAAAATGTGTTTGTTAGGAAGAAAAAAGACGTGTACATTTTTATAACTGTAAAAACCAGCTAACTTTCAAAGAAACGTTGAAAAAGTGTGAACTCTCGCTTTTGGAAATGCTCGAACTTGATCCGCTCGATATACATGCGACTAAAGCACGCGAAACTGTACACGATACTGTCCGCTCTTACGGTTGTTCTCTTTATTTATGCATTACACGCGTTTCGAAATCTTATACGCTCGCGTGTAGCCGTAAATATGTAATAGGCTCGCTTTACCTACGGACACAGAACCGTTTACAAAAAGAGTTATGTTTCTTTTAACGATAAATCGCATTCGTTTATCCGGCTACATATACACCATCCAACGTACAAACCCTGATTAACAGTCTTTCAACATCTATATTAACCCTGCTACGTTCTTTCGCCCATTTTCGATCCAATTATAACCTTCTAACGCGAAGAAATATCTCAAGTTTCAACGAAATATAAATCGACTCAATTTTACGTTAACACGTTGACCAGCTACGATGTTCGTCGATGGTTCAGGTTATCAAATTTCATAGAATGATTAAAATGAGATGAAATTTATGGACTAGAAAATGTTCGACGATATGGATAATTTATTATTATTATTTGTAATATTTTGCAAAAATTCAGTATTATCGTGCAGTAGTATATTTGCCAGGACAAAGCATAAAATTCACGTGGCACGTTCAACCTGTTGAACATATTTTTAAATCGTACGAATCTTTTACGTTGTTAAAGTGAGAGCAAGATTGAAATGTAAGAAAAATTGACGATTACAAGTTTCAGCTACATTATGATTACTATTTTCTAGTAGTTATTATAATTAAAAAATCAATGTTATCGTATCGAAATTCCTCTTTTTACGGATCACGTGCGAACGATATCTAAATATCATCGACTTTCGATCTGCGTTCTACATACAACAAGGAAGTATTTTTTATTAAAAGAAACTTCGTTAGAGGAAACGTGGAGATCACAAGCGTGGAAGAAGGAAAAAGAAATGATCTATGAACTTTCAAGTCGTTTATTACTTGTTATCAGATGCTGGGAACATTCCGATGAATGGAAATTACGATCGTTTAAACGTTACAAAACCACGGTTACTCGAACAGTTGGGATTAATGCGAGAATCGCGATGTAAGAATTGCAACTTTCGAATCTGTAGCTTTCATCACCACGCCGGAAATGATTAGATTCGAATTTCTTCGACTTGATGTTGTAAACGATTATTCCATGTTCGGCGGCGAGTATTCAAATTCAAATAGTATTTATAGCGTTTAGCTTGATCGTCTCATCCTTAGCGCCGTGTATTCAAATTTAAATCGTATTTACTACGAGCATGAATAGCTATAAACAGCCTTGACTTGACGATTTTAAAGAGTTCTGTCAATTAACATCTTCTTGAGTAATGTGTCGAATCAACAGAAAATTAAAATAGAGTTGTTGTAATTGCATTGAGACTGTTTCTAAAATTTTGCTGATCAGAAATAATTGGTATTAATAAATTCAAATATGACTCATAAAATACGGATACTTTGGTTAACCTATTTTTAACTTGTATTTTTTTATACTTATAATTTGTAATATTATATGCGATAGTATATATTAGAACCACTTAGAAGCCAAACTGATCAACCTTTTATTAATTTATTAATTTCATTATTTTATAGCTATACTTATATATTTAATCCTCAAGAAACAAATAATTTATTCATAAATTCACTGATTGCAAGAAGATATCTTAAATAATGGTAAATTTGAAAAACAGTGTTTGTAACACATCATCGCCTTTTTATTTCTTCGAGCTTATGAAATTTCGATTCGATTTAATTTCTAAACAACTAAAAAAAGAAAAATCATATTAATTTTCTATGAAGTACAAATTATTATTGTGCCATACTTTCCAGTCAAAATCACGCAAAAGTAACGAAAATTAATCTCCATTACGTTACTAGCTTCTCGAAAAAAAAGAAAAAGAAAAAAGATGGTGTTAATATTGTACAAGGTAAAAATGCCAGGAGGGAAGAGAAAAGAAATGGTAAAACAAACTGACCGGCAGCGGAACGGGTCCGGGATGCTGAGAGCTTGCGGCGATTTTCGCAGAAATTAAGCAACGCAGCCGCGGCCAAGAATCAACGGGTCTTCGGTAAGCAGACAGCAGCGGCGGCGGCGGTGGCGGCGGCTGGTTTCGGTGAGCAGAGGAACAAGTTGTACGGTACGTACGGCCCACGTAGTGCATACAGCATGCACAACCGTATCTCTGTAGCGCTTCTATAGGTGTACACAAATCCTGTGGCAGACACACACCAGCTCGTCGAAGCGAAGGAAGCAGAAGAGGAAGACTAAGAAGAACAAGAAGAGTAGAAGCTCGCCTCGGTCGATCTGACAGCTGCGCGACTCCAGTCCAAAGCACTTTTCCACGCTCGCCAGGCGTTTCTTTATATGCACACGGTTGCGTTTCTCTGTTTACTGTTGTGTACGTTCCTCGCTGGCCAAAGAAACTCGGTTGGAACGGAAGGCAGAAGCAAACGAAACGGAACGGAAACGTAATCCGAAGCACGAAGTTTAGAAAATGAAAACACAGATTTGTAATGCTACAAAAATATATAGAAAAATTCCAATAATTCTGTATATCGTATATGTACGAAGGCGTCGCTTGTTGTTCGCAGAGTTCACTTGTCAACGACGCGGCGCGAGTGGATTCGCGCGTACCTAACCATCACGGGATACTGACTCCACGGCGGAGATCCTCCGCGAAGAGCTCGAGTGAAACGCGGACGAAGGGAGAGTGAGCGAGCGAGAAAGGCCGAGCTACGTTTCAAAGTTAGTTAAAAAGAGGCAAACTAACCGACTCGAGTCGAGGTTATGTCTGTCCTTTAGCGGGGAGGGGAGGAATCTCTCGCTCGTTTCGAATGCCCGTTTCGACGGGTCTTGATCTTCTCTGCGCTCTCCTCTCCTGTCTTTCTCCTCTCTCTTTCGGACGAACCGCCACACCTTGCCGAGATCGACTCGCGATCGCCGGTAACGCGTTCTCTGCCAGCAGCCTCGAACTAACCGGACGGTTTTCTGTCCTGAATTTTAGTCCCGGGGCCCGTCGAGGAAAGAGGAGAGACACTGGAAAGGGAAAGAGATGGCATTAACGGTGGTGGAGGTGGTGGAAGAACCGGGCCCCTTCCCCTTTCTCTCTCGCTCCTTCCTTCTTACTCTTTCTTTGTCTTTCCTCGTCTGTCTTCGTCCACGACTCCCTACCTGACCGTTTCAGCCTCCTCGGTAAGCGTTGCCCCTGCACCGAGGATGGCAGGTTAAGAGGCAGGCAGGTAGAGAGAGGCCCCCATTGATTAGCGATGGAAACAACATGCGGCTGGTGTCGATTGCTTGTCAACTTTTTCAACTGCCCTCTCTCTTCAAATGTTAGCGTGTCAGGTTCAAGCGTTGCTCGTTGGACAGTCTGGTTATATACCCGTGAAATCGAGCTACACTGGTTTCATGGACGTGATCGTGTTCGCACATGTTGCGAAATTGATGGCAGATATTAGTCATTGAACTTAAAACCTGAGATTTTCTTGCAGGATAACATCAGAGATGCAGCTTGTGCAGATGAAAACTATTATTACGTAGAGTATAAGACTATGTTTCTGGCATGGTGAGTGCTCCTTTTTCCCTTCCATCTCGCTTTGCCACGTGCACGTGGAGAATCGTAATATTCAAATTAACGTGTAGGGTTTCGAAACCAGGTAGATAAGTATCAAGTCGGTCCCATCACTACCGCTAATGCAAGCAACAGATCCATGGCGGGCGATTCCTCTTCTGGCCACAACTAGCGCCATCTCCGTCCCATTACTATCTTTCTTCTCCTTTCTATTCGGTCTGCGTATCGGTTTTTCCTTCTTCAGCTCGATACAGTCCCCCAATACGATTTTCTGCCGTCGAGGCCTCCAACGGGGACCGTGCCCCCTCCACCTACGCGTTTATATAGATACTCTTCGACTCGCTTAACCCGATGCCAGGTGCCTCTATAGGGTGTACCGATTAACGAGCGACCGACGAGATCGGAAGGTGCAACCGATCGTGCTTCCAGGGTTATCTTATCTCTCTGTCGATGCTAAAGAATTCTTCCAATAAACTTCCTGCGTAAGGTTCACAGATTGACGTTTACAGATGTCGATTCCATTATTGCACATTAACCACTAGGAATAAATGTTAACGTACCACGTAATATTTTACGAGATACGATTGGAATAAATTATTACTGACAATAATAAAAGATAAAATCCTCCTTGCATGTAACGAGAAAGAACATTAAATTGATAGTGAAATTATTCAATTGCGAAATTATTCGAACATTTGTTACAGGAATTCTTTACGGCTGTATTACGTGTGCTATATCCAAGCTTTTGAAACTTCATTACTACTATATTCAGACAGATTATTGCGAGATTACGTTGTCAGAATTTGAGACAAATCCGAAAATTTTTATAGAAATGTGTGATTCTTGCAAAAACAAATTCTATCTTTTCTCGACTAGATAATCGCGATTTTGGAGAATTCCATGACTGACGAGGTTTCGTGCCTGTCCAGGGCAAATAAGAATGCGTGAACGAAGGCGATACGCTCGTGCATGTTCAATGCAATTAACCATCGCAGAGAGACGCCGACCTGTGTGGTCTTATTAACCGTGACACGAAGAAGATTCTGCAAAGGTGGGTGCGTGAGCCTACGGAATCGCGAGTGCGCAATTCTTCGAATAATAATGTTATCCAACTCTCGTAATCCGATTATCCGCTCAAATCCGCTTATTCATCTACGATAATTATACTACCAGTTATAAATGTGCGTGCACTTTCGTCGATGTGTGGTAGTAATACGTACAAACCAGTAATAAGCTAATAGTAAAAAATAATAAAAATTCAAAATTTTAATTAATTCCGAATTTATCAATGGCATATTAAAATTGAATATAGTCGTTTATTAAATGCATAATAGGCGAGATAAATCTCCATTTAAAATCCATTCTTATATTTACGTTCACAAAAATATGAATTTGCATAAAACTCCAGTAATCCTTTCGATGTAAACAAATTAATTAAATAAGTAAAATAATTTAATAAATGAAAAATAAATTAATTTAGTAAACTAACAGTAATCCTTTTTCTTTCCTAAAAAATGTTACCATGGCGCAAAAAAAGAAATTCGAACGTTAAAAGATTGCTAAGAATGTTAATAAGCAAGTGTTCGGATATGATACTCATAAGCATCGATATAAGTATCCAATATTTAACAACAAATATTTGAAGTAACCCCGATCGACGCAAAGCAATCCATACGTTTCTATTTTCCGTCCCATTTATCGAACACGAGCGTAAATTAATGGAAAATATTTAATAAAAGGTGGCAATTTAATGGCTGTCCGTGAGGTTTGTCTAACGCAAAGCAATTTCACCGTGCTGTCATACGGCATAACGTCATTCATAATTCACGGATGCCATAAACATTACGCGAGCATCGTAAAAATACGCATTTATAGAAAGCTCCCTCGGAGGCTTTTACAATTTCTTGCTTGGCGAAGGACGAATTCATATTCATCCGCGTCACACGATCGTTTCGTTCGGGGCCGTTCGAATTTCATCGGTACAAATGACTTCATTTCATCGTCCACGTATGTATCTGTTTAATGACTCTTTACCTGTATACACGTGCCACGTTGATAGGTGCTTTTCCGCTTTTCCTATCGTAACGGTCTAAACAACGACTCATAAAGTCCTGTTACATGAGAAATCATTGAATGAAAATTTCTTTCGACTACTCCTACTCGTTAAAATAGCCAACAATGGTCCAAAAGACGTTTACCTTTTTTTTTACAACCTGGTTTCATTTATGAGACAAAAGGGACGAATATTTATCGAGTATTAGATTGTCCGAAAAGTTTCTTTCGTTTCATAAGGTGATAATAGATGAACAACAACTTTGTTTTATATCATTTTATTAAATTAGGTATGATCCATTTCGTTCTATTTCTATTATTATATTCGTGCATAATTCGATAAACTAATATAAAATAAAAAAACATTGTACGTCTATTATTTCCTTATAAAACGAAAGAAACTTTTCGGACGACCTAATAGTATGAAAACGTATATGAAGAAAGGCAAACATTACGGTACTTAAGATTAAAATACAACATTAACAAGCAAAAGAAAATCGATTCATGATCATACCATACGTGTAGTATCTTATACATAATAGTTTATCGTTTCTCGGAAAATTCCAGAATCGACCGAAGCGTAGTAACGACAGATCGTACGAGTCGATCATCGAAATACTCAGCTTTACTGTTTCAAATTATAGGCCGTCAGTTCTCTGATAGCAAACCGCAGTATAGTTTCGTATGCGCACCGTACAAAACGAAATGTATCACATATCAGCAATGATACAGTCCGTATCGCACGAGTGAAAATAAAATAATATATTTACTCCAAGCCCTGATCTATACTCAAATGTTCCAGTGCAAATTCCAATCGTAACCATATATCACACCGAAATTCCAAATTTTACAAATCTAGCCATTCAGAAGTTAAAATGAGTAATTCCGCTCATTGTAAAATTTCCACTTTCATTATCCAGGTATACGATTAATTTTCATTTCGTTAAAAGTAAATCATTTACTTGTATCAATTCGTTCGTCTACCATTAAATTCTGCAAAATTAATGAAAATGTAATAAACAGACTGCAGACGATTATGCAAATACAATAGATATTCTTATGAACGATCTAAAAACTGAAATCTAAATAGAGATTTCTTTCGCTTATTGATAGATGTTTCTGTGGCAGCACTCGACGACGGAACTTTCTGATGGCTTTGCGACACAAAGCGCTATACCATCAAAACGTAAGGCAGACATGCCCAATGTACCATCGATATCCCTACGGTCCTTTCGCCGAATATTCGGAAGAAAGCTTACGCGGCAATGGTCGTGGACGTCTAACGAACGCGAGAGTAGAGGGGATATCGAGAGGCAACAAAGAAAAGAATCCGTTTGGTTTCGAACAAAAGATTCATTCCGTTTCGAGCAGCGAAGTGCGAAGGGTGTAGCGTAACAGCGAAGCAAACATATTCGAGGAGTGTAATTGTTAATCATTGATTGTTGATTGTTGACTGTTAATTGTTAAATAAACTTTATTGTTGAACATCGAGAGTATTACTCGGTCATTTACATCTAACACCACCTCATTTCTTTATAATATTGCGTTGTAATTGTTTCTTTGGAGTTTATTAATCGATGGATATATTTATTCAGTTCATGAAGTGGACGAGGTTAGGATTAGCAATGGCGGATTACATTAACCCGGCACGCGCGGATTAGAACCAATCGGCGAATATAAATGAAAGGCGAGGCTAAAACTAAACCTGGCTATTTATCTTTATTATTTATTCAGGTCAATTAATATGTGAGACGATTCGCAAGGACGGACTGCATGTAGAGCATCGGTCGGTCGACTAAATACGAAAAGGACCATCCTCAAATTGTAACATCGATTCGTAATTTTTCGATGATTAAACAAAGATTCATATTCGACTATATTATATAATATAACATAATAATAATAAGATATTGAACAAGTTTTAAAGGAAACTTTAACTTAATCAGGATACTTTTTACAAATTAGCCCTCCATATGTATCTAACTAGATCACTGACTCGTTCGTTGACCAAAAAAGAATAAAATATCTTGCTTCTACTATACTTCCTTGCGTATATGAATCAGTACAAAGTTCCTCTGTCCATTTCCTATAATTTTGAAGAAGTCATACGAGTTATTTTCGTTTATTGATAACGAAAAAGAAATATTCGTTGCAATTAATTAACACGCGTCGTCACGCCTCCTCTTCGAAGTTACAACCGTCTAACCACGCGAACAGAGATACAAATTAATTAAAATGAAAATCTATCGTGTTTATTGATCGTGTTTGGTTGCTCAATCCACGAGTATCGATTTGCACAGGTGATCGAGCGTATCCGACCGCGCGATGACGAAAACGGTGGAGAAAAGAAATTAGAGCTAGATCATCATCCAGTCGTATTATTTATTCGGGTCACCCGATATAGGAGACCATCGACAAAAGCGAGTCGCGGCGAACGTGTACACCTCCGCTGCCACGAATGCTAACCAGATGCGCTAAGTATCGTTGGCGAACTCGCGGACGACTCGAGCACTCAACCATTCGCAAGTAAGGTCGCTTCAAGGTGCGTCTAGACTATGGAAAAAAGCGTATTCTCTTTGTTCGTGCAGTTTGAAAGTAATTAGTCGCGCTATTCGTGCAAATTTATATTTTACTGTGTTTTATTATTTATTTACGGCTGGCCAATTTACGTCTCGTTCAATCTGTATCTATTTATTTAAATGTCTATTTCGTTCAATTTATATTTATTTAAATTCATGTTTTTATACTTCAGTCGGTTTACATTTATTCAAATTTATATTTTGTTCAATTTATATTCCATACGTTCGTTTATTTATCCGCAGATGGCAAATTTGTATCTACATATTGAAAATTACAATTTCTATGAGATTAAGAATTAACCGGGGATAGCATTTTAATCTGAACGCTCTGTAGCACAATTGTCGAATAACAGTTCGCCTATAACGAACCATGAACAAACATATAATCGTAAAATATTTGAAATACACGCCTCGCAATCGCTGTAATATGTAAATTACAATCTGTACTATGGATTAACTAAAGGCAGTACATATGTAACAAGAAATACTTAATCGTTGGTAAGAATCAATGTAATTGAAGCTTTGTAATCTAAACGCTGTGCATGTGAACGACAGTTCGCACCTTTGTCAACGATTAGGTGAAACAAGATCCTAACGAATGGTATGCGCGTTCTCTCCGGGCTCGATGGAATGCGAAACACGTTTTCCAAGCCAAATCCAACGGGACTGACATCTATAACAGAGTAAAGGAACGGAAAACGAAAAGGAGGAAGGTTCACTGAAAAACTGATTTCAAGTTTTGCTCACTGACGCGGAAACTACCAGACAATTCACTTAAACCGTATAAAAATGGGGCCTCTACCTTCTACGGTTATCTGTTTCAACACTAACCAGAGGAATTTTTCTTCGTCACTTCCTATCCTGTTCCTTTTTATTTCGTCAATTTCAGTACTTCAATGGCTAAGTTTATTTTCCCCCTTACATCTCGATTATTTAAGTATTTTGAAATTTCTAATATTTCAGCACGATCTTCACTTTGGTATTGCGGTACTTGTAAACTCGTCCACAAGATCTTACGCGAATAACTTGATTATCGGAATACCTGTACGTTTAAATGATACTGATATATCAAATGTTTTTATACATTACTGTGTTATCAGTAACATCTAACGCATATGATATTTTCAGATTAATACGGCAATTTCTGATCATCGCCATTATTTTCCTACCGTTACATTATGCGGCCCATTTGCTGTACTAATAAAACCATAAGAAAATCGTGACTTTGATATCAACGTTTCCTCCGACCAGGCACAGGTGAATCGACTATAGTATAATATAGCTATTTCTCTATGAGCTATACTCTGTTAACCAGCAATTCGACTATACCAATAAGCAATATGTTTTTAAATAAAATACACGGCTTGCTTGGTATTACGTTTAATCGTCGGAGGAAGTTCAATCTCATCAAAATAACGGCTTACGTCGATTACGCCGATAATACGGTCTGAAACTCGTGGAAACAAGTTTACGTAATTTCACGTAACGAGCCCTGTCGCCTAATCGCGGGATAACGTTCAGGGAAAAAGATAGGGAAAACAGGAAAAGGACTCGTGTGCCCAACGAGTCACGGTAGAACGCCGCTGAGAAAGTAAACGGTTCCGGTACAACGTAAAATCAACCGTGAAAACATGAAACACGCATCCTTTCGCCGAAGATCCGCCATCGATCGATATATTATCCCTATAATCGATATTCTAGAAAAATAGATTTATAAAAGATATTTCGAGGTCGGAAAAATTAAAAGCCTCGAGAATCTTTATCAGAAGTTTATGAATAATTAGTGAGGATAATTGATAATGTAAAAGTCGGAAGATTCAAGCAATTAGTTTGTAAGTTAGGAGTCTTAATATTTGGAGACCGTGGAAATTACGAAGAGTGGTGATAAGGAGGATAAGAACTGGAAATTCAAGCAACTAAAATGCAGGTTTTGAATTTCAATATTTAGAAACCAGTTAATTTGCAAGTTTCAAGTTCTAATATTTGAAGAATAATATTTGCGGATGCATGAAGGAGTAGAAATTCTAAGGAATTTCTGGCTTTCCAGTTTTAATATTTAAATATATATATATAGTAATAAAAATAAATGACTAAACGCCGGATCCAAGTGAAAGTTGAAGGTCGAACATGGAAAGGTTGACAGTTCAAATAATTAATCCCCAAATATCTGAATTCTAATCTATGTGAATCGTAAATATACAAAAATGTTGATAATGACGGTGGAAAGTGAAAATTAAAGGTATCAATTTACAAGTTTCAAGTTCTAATATTTCGAAACCAAGACCATTCGCCAGGAAAATAAATTTGATTCTTAAGAACATTACAGTAAACATCTATGGACCACCGAGACGTGGTAATATTTTATAGAGACTAATACTAGAATTAGAATCCTACTTTTACCTCTTTCTTCTGTATCGGTTCTGAAAGAGCGTAATCTATGTCGATACAAGCATTAACTCGGGGTCCGAGAGTTGTAGGATTCCTTTCACGTGATTAAATGTCGAGGGAATTTTTATAACAGTATCGCGAAGAGGATGTAGAAAGTCGCGATGTGATGTAACGTTAAAACGTACACCATTAACGCCTCACGAGACTCCTATTGGTTTGAGGAAGTAAGTAAGAAAGATGAGGATATTGTGTACATCAATATTCTGGTACTTATAGTATTTCCTACGATTTCTAAAATTCTTTCTAAAATGTCCGGTAATTATTTAAAACTTCTTCTTACGTATGGTTATAAAATCAAACAAGATTAAAATAACTCGTTACTTTATTCATAATTAATTTAATTGAAATATGCAACTGATTCCATTTCGACATCATACAGAGTTCTTGAAAGATTTGAACTTTCTTAACATGAACGCTATAAGTGGTGACTAATGGTGGCGAAAGACCATCAATCGGTAA
Organism: Bombus terrestris; assembly: GCF_910591885.1. Taxonomy (NCBI): domain Eukaryota; kingdom Metazoa; phylum Arthropoda; class Insecta; order Hymenoptera; family Apidae; genus Bombus; species Bombus terrestris. The sequence goes on from NC_063276.1 coordinate 4,397,929, forward strand.
CTATATTTATTGATGAAACAAATATCTATATATATACACTGACGATGTACGTATGTATGTATGTATGTATATAATTGGATTAGAATTTTACAGTTTCGTATAAGATTATACGAAATAATTGCAGATGTGAAAAAAATTACCAAATGTTTACTTTTAAGCGAGTTTAAAACAATTATTTCTAAACAATTTTTTACTTATCTTATCTCCATTTGTAGTTACAATTTGCTCTTTGACATCAGAGACAACTTGTATTCAGTTCTAGTAAATCATTGGTAAAATCACAGACCAGATTCTATAGCACCGATGGTCAATACTTGTGTCTCACTGTATCACGTTCTGAAATACCGACTTTGAAAAGTCGGAGTGTTTCTTACGCCCTCTGTGATTTACTACGGCGAGTATTAACAAACAAATATACTTTAGCAATGCATACTTTAAATAATAATAGTCCTTATAATTTACGGGCTGCTGAAAAAGAGAACAAATCTCTAGCCAGAAGGGCCAACAAAATCATAACAAAAAATAACTTACAAAGGAAAAATAGATGCGAAAACATTGTTATCGATGGTGCAGTAGCTTACAGGAAGGCATCACTAGAGCAATTATCAAACAGAAACCACAGAACTCTATAGAGGAATTGGAAGCTGAGAAAAGTCTGTAACAAAGCATGGGATATTATAATTTACTTTTAAAGACGTCAATTTTTTCATCTTTCTTAAAATAAATTAAACGTTATCAGTGATCTACACAAAACATAACTAAAGATTTAGAATTAATGTAAAAAATTCAAGTAGTTATGTTAAAATAAAGAAATAATCCAACTCAAATCTTATCTCAAAAAAAGTTTATAATATGAGCTATTGGTAACGCTAACGCTTAAATAAGCAATCGATGATAAACGAACAGAAAAAGTTCGGAAAGCTATAGAATTTCGTCATAACAACACATAATAAACTAAATAAGATATGTATTAATTAAACGTACCTGATAATAGTCGGTAGAAAACAATAGAATAGTAACAAAAATACTACGTAGTTGAAATTACGCGTTTCAAATGATAATATCTCTTGATATGCCTTTCAACAGTACAATGACGAACCGCGCCAAAACTTCATCTAGCTGACTCCTGATTGGCTGATGTGGAACGGCTTCTTATTCGTGTAAAGTCGCGCGCAAAATTGAAATGTATGATTGGTGATTCAGTCCATGAACTACAACACTTTTAGAGCAGATAATTAAAAAGAGTTTTTAATGTTTGCTATTTTCATCATTCTTATGCCGAAAATATTAATTTAAAAATGAATTATATTAATCCAAAATTTAATTTTAATTCAAACCACTACTATACTTAATTGATAATGTCGCATGAGAAATATAACTATCGGTAACATGAAACCAAATACCGATCAATGGTATTACATGTATTAATAAATCGATATATGCTATAACCTATTTCTAGTACCTAACCTCTAGTACATAATCTATACTAATGGTGGTTTCTTGTAACAAGAGTATAACCTATCAATTATATATTTTTTGTTTATAGTAAGTTAAACATAAAATTATATAATGGCTGATACAGAAATATTTAATAGCATTTTAAATACGATCAATAATAATACTAAGAAGCCGGAGCAATTTTTAAGGTAAGTATGCTTCGATATTCTCTTTTCCTAACCTACATCATTGTATAATAACAATCATTTGTTTATAGTATACAACACGATATTGCTATAGATTTTAAAAATTCCATAAAGCGTTTATATGATTTTACAAAACAGCAATCACAAACAAATACGAATGCCTTGCCAGAGCTTGTTACAGAAGGCTTTGATGAAGAACAGATCTGGCAGCAGCTTGAATTGCAAAATGAGGGTGAACTTGATCACCTGATTGGTGATGTTTCTAAACTTTTAGCCAAAACTAAAGTATTCAAAATACCAATTAGTACAACTAATCCTATATCGGAACCTGAACAAGATAATGAAGAAGATTTATCAGATAATGAAGAAGATTTATCAGATAATGAAGAAGATTTATCAGATAATGAAGAAAAGATGATAGAGGATGAAACCTCAGAAGATGAGGAGAAGCTACAAAGTATTTTAAAACAGCAAACGAATGTAAAGAAAAGAAAGAAGAAATCATCAATAGTAGATGACAAATTTTTTAAATTAGAAGAGCTGGATGAGTACTTAATGAAAGAAGAAAAAAAAGAGAAAGAGGATGAAAAGAATGAAGAAGAATCTAGTGATGAATCTGTAGATTTATTCAATTATTTTTCCGATGATGACAACCAAACTGAAAAAGCAGAGCTATTAAAGTATGCAGACTTTTTTGATAGTCCAGAAAGTGAAGATGAAAATCTTCATTATTCCAAACGACGCAAAAGTATAAATGACAAAGAGTCTGATGATAATAAATCGCTAACTGATGGTAGTGATTCAGATAATGAAATGGATATAAATAGTGAAATGGAAGATCCAAAGTCTTCCAAGAAGAAGGTCACATTTAATCTCACAAATGATTCTGATGAAACAGATAGTATAGAAAATAAAAATATCGATCTGAAAGAAGATGTAGAAATTAAGTCTTCTCTGGAAACGCGACAAGAGAGATTAAAAAAGAGGATTGAAAAGCTAGAAGAGGAAGCTATAGGAGACAAACCTTGGCAATTAAAGGGCGAAGTCACTGCATCAAATAGGCCACAGAATTCATTGTTAGAGGAATTTGTTGAATTTGACATTACAACTCGACCCGCACCTGTAATTACTGAACAAACAACATTAAAACTAGAAGATATAATTAAGCAAAGGATAAAAGACAAAGCTTGGGATGATGTTGAGAAGAAATTTAAACCAGTTGAGACACCATTAGAGTACAAAAAGAAGTTGATCTTGAATCAGGAAAAAAGTAAAGAAAGTTTATCTCAAATTTACGAAAATGAGTACATTAGACAAAGGGAAGCATTAAATCCAAATAACAATGAGAAAGAAGAAGAGGAACCAACATTACATACAGAAATTCGTGAAAGGATGGATTTTGTGTTCTCCAAGTTAAATGCTTTGTCTAACTTCCATTACACACCATCACGGGTAAGAAGATTATTAAAAAAAACTTGTTTCTTTATGTTGTAATTCTCTACAGCTTATCAATAATTGTACATTTTTTTAGGCTAAACCTGAAATAAGGATCATTAATAACATGCCTGCAATCAATATGGAGGAAGTGGCACCAGTTGGAATGAGTGATGCCGCTTTATTAGCTCCAGAGGAAATTAAAGGTATATTGAGTAGAAGAAATTTTGTACACTGTTTAAATTTTTCATATTTATCATATTCAATTATGCTTTTCATTTCCTTTTCTTTAAGCCAAACCACGAGGTGATGTGCTTGGTAAATCGGAAAGAACCAAAACGGATATGAAACGAGATCGAAGACGCAAGAAGATGAGACAACGTGCACGACAACAGGCCATGGAGCAAAAAGAAAAATTAAATGCACTCAAACCAGGCATTGCTAAGAAATACAAGCAAGAAAAGGCAACAGAGTTGGTAAAGAAATTGAGCAAGGATCGGAATATTATAAAAATGGACGAGTCTAGTTTTAGAGCTCCTAAGTCCTCTACAGCTTTCTTTAATCAACTGCAAGACGAAGTAAAGAGCCATATTAAAGCGAAGACTGACACAGATAATAAGAAGAAGCAAAACAATGTTCTATCTGCGATGAAATTAAAGTTATAATTTTTGCATAAAGTTATATAAATATAAATTGAAAATGTTATATAATTAGCATTTGATTTCTAATCTGTCCCCAAGTCGATCCTAAGTTAAAGTTAATAAATTAAATTAATTTTTATATGCAATATCGGTTTCTCTACCCCTTATGTTGTCCGTAAGTTTAATTTTATTATTTTTTTTTAATAATATAAAAAGAAGGAAAGATAATTTCAAATAATAGAGGAGAAAGGATCATAGAATGCTTCAGAAATATGTTTCGGAGTTTAATCAATTATTTGCGTTATACATATTGATGCCTTCGTCGACTTCAATATGTTAATTATTGTCAGTAATCGTAGCTACTTTCGACAAAGGATGATTAAAAAGAATTATACGTGTAATGTAAATTTTTATATATATTAGTGACAAATGTTCCCAATTCATCATGATATGCTGCAACTGTTCCTTCGATCTACTTAAGAATTTGCTAGACATGTACATCTACAATGCACTAAATCACACATGGTTACTTATAAATGCAATTATGTTTTCGTATGCGTAACATTATCTATATTTTTCTTTAGAAATATCTAAAAATGGTGTTTTTGCTTTTTTCTTGTTTTGCACAGAGAAGCAAAGTGGATTACATATAATTTTTTTTTTTGTACATCATTGTTGTTGTCCAGTTCAAACGATGCCTTCCGTTTCATTCCGCGTCGATTTTGACGATTGCACTATTTATAATTACAAAGGTCTAAATTAAAATAATTAAGCTAATCTTAGAAATCTAATGATAAGCTGGTATTAAAATTACCATGATTTGTAAGTTTGATTGAGAAGTTTTTAAAAAATACTTTGTTTTATTTTTTGTTTTTTCTCTTATCGTTTAGAATGCACCCCTTTGAACGTTTATTGAAGTGCGCCAGCTTCTTATTCGAAATAAAATCACTACCACGTAAAAAAGGAGAGAGATTACTTTCTTCTACTTATTAATAAGCACAGATGAGGCGTTAAAATTCTATAAAAATGTAAAGTGATAATAATCGTACAAAATACATGCAGTCCAATACACAACGAACGTGTTCGTTTGGAATCTTAATGAAACATTACTTTTTCTCGAACAGTTACAAATCTTGCACGCATTTTTGTTTTCTTGTAATCCAAAATTTTATACAGATACTCACATCCATTTAATAATAGCTCGATGATACTCCAGGCCACCCTATTACTTTATCGTTCTTGAAATTTCATGTACAATTTAAATATAGTTTACCTTACCATAATTGTGTTTTTTTTAACAGGAAGGAAAGTCAGTAATTCTGTCTTTAATTTACGCTGCTTTCGTTAAACTTACTTCCTCTATTATCGCAAAATCAGATTTATGTAAAGAAATAGCAAGAAAATTATCTTAAGATAATTCATTAAATACAGCCTAACCTACATTTTAGTTGTAAAAAGCGAATAAAAAAAGAAGACTTAAAAATATAAATTATAATTTCCTTTCAGAAAATCCCTCTGTGTTACTTGTGATATCAAACGCTAAAACCTGTATCTCATCAACTGATCCATCTGTGCATATTATAAGTCCCCACTTTCTATATTATATTTTCCCAATATGACATTTCATGGCACTTTGGAAAACGATATTCGCGAATTTCGAATAATTTATTGTGCTGTCGTACGATCGTTAAAATTGTACTGTTTATCAATAAAATAAAAACTTCTCGCAAAACGGATGCGTTAACAAATCAATTTATAAAATTCAGATAAACTTATTGTGAAGTTAGTTAATTCGTTTGAAGTTTTGCGCGTGAGGTGCTGACTGGCGATTTCTCATATCCTAATTAATTGCTCGAGTAAAAGTGTGATTTACGATACTTCGAGCGATCCCGGGACTCTACCAATGAAATTCGAACCTTAAAGCTTCCTTAAGGTAGATGTTTATCGGTCATATTGTTTTCTTGTCGCTACTCGAAATTAGTATTAAACATATTTAACTCCTCGAAACCGGAAGCCCCACCCTGGTCTTGTAGCATTTGTAACATATCTGACAGTTCCTGGGGTTGTGTGCCAGGTCCACCTTGAGAAGGATGAGGCTGTTGTGCTTGTCCGGCCACCTGAGGATTTGATTGTCCGCCATCTTGTTGAGGTGCTTGATGTTGCTGGCTCTGCCATCCCCACATACCTACAAAAATTAAATTATTTATCCTTTTAATCCATTTTAGCGTTGTTTTATCTACGATTAAATAAAATTATTATCATCATAACATTCATCTACATCATAATGATTATTTATATTTTTATGAATAGAATCTAATAGGGATTTGTTCGATTTATTTAATGTTATATGAAAGCTTTATGTAGGATATTTTGTATATTTTTGCATATTATATTCATCCTGTGTACTTTTAAAAATTTCCATAAATGCACGAACATCTGCAGACTACTTATATTAAATTAAAGGTTAGGCTTACCGGGGTTGTTAGGTACAGTTGTGACTGCATGATATTGTGTAGCTGGTGTCCTAGCACCGCTACTTAACTGAGTATATGTTGGTCCATTCGGTGACCTTGAAGGGCTTAACTGATTGTATTGGTATCCTTCTGTTACAGGTTGCTAAAACAATGAGTAGTATTATAATCTAACTTTTGTAAAATATTCTTTAGATTAAAGTTAAGTACAGATTCATTGTTATATATTTACCTGTCTTCCAATAGCCCAGGCTTGTTGCACAGGAGTTGGTGATGTGTTAGCTGGTTTCTGAATTCTACTTAAAACAGAAGAAGATGCGCTTTGTTGACCAGGTGAACCATAAGCTATGGGCGACTGTGTCGTTTCATATCCCTGATAAACATTTTGTGTACTGGACGGCCTAGGTTGTTGAGGACCTGATGAATTTATGATTATATTGATACAATATACTTTTCAACTTTAAATATAAAGAATCTAGTAAAAAATCTAATCCAAACTAGAACTTAGTATACTGAATATATTAATATCATGATCTTTTTTATCATGATTTAAGAGAGCTAAACTAATTTACCAGCTGTAGCAACAGCTGCTGGATGCTGCATCATATGATGCCCAGAATAGAGAGGATCCCTTGTAGGATGTCTCTGCAGGGAATAATCTAGGCCAGGTTGTCCATAAGCAGGTACAGCTTCATTTTCTGTCTGACCATCACTACCAGGATGGAACGACCTTCAACATTAGAACACAGATGTTTTAATTGACTATGTTTGCTCTTGTATCGACACATTTACAATTTTTTATGTCATATGTATACAAAAATTGGGATGTCGTGAACGTGTTAAGTTTAAAAAAAAAAAAAAAAACAATTGCACAATACGAAATAAGTGAAATAAACAGTTCAGTGTCTAGCATGACGTCTCGTACTTGGCATGTGTATTCGTGCAGACAATGTATTCAACGTCGTCATTGTACGGGTTTAAAAATGCAAATGCAGACGTCCTTAACCACACCCAGTCACGATTTTTGGCTCGAAATCTGTACATTACAGACACCACTTGTCCTTTCAACTTCAATACTGCAACAATAGATGCTCATTAACAATAAGGAACACGAGTACAATCGATATTTCTCAGTCTTAAGAAGCCTCACCTTGCTCAAAACTTTCTCGCATATGCGTCAAATCTTCTGGATGAAAGAATTCGTAGCACGGATGACCTAAGAGCTCGGACGGCGTATACCCTAGAATTCCACCGACTCTTTGGTCCACGAAGGTAAATTTACCTTCTGCTGAATGGCGTGAAATAAATTCTGAAATAAAAAAGAAAAAGAAAAAATTAATTGTCTAATTCATATTTTACAAAGTGGATATTGTGAAATACAAAGTGAAATATTTAGACTGCAAAACGAGTCAAAGTCAGTCACTCCTAAACCAAAATTACTTGGATAAAGATGCTTGATACTTACCGTTATTGCTGTTCGAACCCGCTAAATCGCTACTATTCGGTGTGCTGGTGACCTGTAATCGCCCAATGGCAACCAGGCAGCAGTGAGTGCTGACGTTCTCATCTGCGACCACCCCATCATGTCCGACTTGAACAGCCTCTCTGTCAGCTAGTCCCATACCTGGTACACATGGGGGAACAAAATCACCTACAGCGTAAAACGTTGAGTCAGTCCATGGTTCCTCATAACCGACAACTGATTATGATTTACATGCTGCTAGATACAACAATGCTAAGTACGTTTAAGATGGATAGAATTTCGAATATTATTTAATTACACTTCAATATAAACATGCATGTTTAGAATTTCTTACAACTTCTATCCAACTTGTGTTACTTTTATTCTTTTCTTCATTGGAATTATTTCTTTGTTTTTTATCAGCTCATTTAAAATAAGTAACAGTAGATTCTATGAATCACACATGCATGACGCGGTTCTAAAAAAGATCATATGTATATGTATGTATGTATATCACAAGATAACATCATAACTCACATATGAGTAATGCGGTAAAGAACGTGTTAATTACAGAGTTCCAAAAATATCCCCTCGCGAGCACTCAATGGTAACAAACAAATTCCCAACGAATCTCTATGTAAGAAATCTAAATGGAAGGACACCTTGAACTCTACATATTAGATCACTCCATGGGTAATGTCGTTTTTATGTATATAATTTTAAAATAAAAATTTAATTAAATGATAACAATTTCCCTAATTTTTTTAATTGCTGACTGAATTACATTTCTGGAGAACAATTCCATGACATAAAATAACTGGAATAAATTAATCCCTGAAAACCAACTCTCAAAAAGACTTTGTCCTTTTTACATCTACAAAATAAATCAAAGTTTCATAGAAATCCATCCAACTAGAAAATACGTCCCATACCTACGTACATATTCGCTCAAAACTTTTTCTTCAGAAATTTCTCCAATCGTAAGTTTTACCAGTTGCTATTTCAATTCACTTTGCAAGCTTAAAACACAAAATAAGAGATGAAATTACTCATGGAGCGACCTAATAAAATGATCGAAAATGGAGCGATATAGAAGGCGGAAACGCGTGAAAAATGGCTCGCAGAGGAGCCCGTTATTATGCATTGAGGTTCTTGATAAAGCATACGAATTCCGTATCGGGCCCCGTCTCGACATAGTTTATCGGTATTCCAGCCGTTCTGTCGGCTGTTAGGTCAAGACGATTCCATTCATTCTTTATAAACCGATCATACTATCCGTGACCGCCACCGAGTGCCGGCCCCCTTAATTTATAGTACAAACGTCGCTATCCTCGTGTATTCTACGAAGCCGTCGGGTTCGTTCATATTCTTGCTGCACGCCGACGTCTCCCTCGCTTTAAAATAGAAAGTTGGCGCTACGTCTCGCGCGCGGCCATCAACAGAGCGGCCCCGTTATACGTCGACAACGATGTACATCATCACCATCATCATGACAATCAATTGGCGAAACAACATCGACAAGTTGGAACCTATGTTGAACACTCACCGTTTGGAGGCCAGCTTTTGATGTACCCTGTACAATGAACTACGGCGTAATTTTGACCATCGCGAGCTGGAGGACCGAGAGAGTTCCTCTGCTTCACGTGGTGGAGGCCATGGGCGGCAGCCATGTCGCCAGTCGTCTGCATGTTTCCAACCTTCATGCGACAGATAAACCCTCTCCTCGAGCCCATGCACAGTCTCATCGATGCTATGCATATTAATTAAGAGTTTATTATTATAATATTCATATTATATTTCATTGTATTTCATTATTAATTAATATATTGTTTGTACCGATTATGGGATCTGCAGGATTTTAGTGTATTTATGCATGGTTTTCTTTTAGAACATACAATAGAACTCCGTTTATTTCAATGAGATTTTACCTATTGTTTGATTAAATGAATTATCGTCGATTAATTGAATTCGCTTGTCCGAACTATTATTATGTGAATTGTTTTTCAGGTTCGTATAAACGGAATTTTAATGTAGCGATTTAAATGAGGTTGTAGATATTAACTATGGCTTTTTGAGAAATTTGTTGTAATTTCAGGATACAGTAATTTTATATAAACGTGGAGTTTTTGGGGGCTCGATATATAGTTTAGAATAAACTATGCCAAGAAAAATTATACACCAAGCTATGTAGGACACCTCCAATGGATATTTAGTTTTGAAGAAGTTAGTAAGAGAAGATATACTTACATTGTCCCTCTTTTTTCACCGTTCCCGTTTTCAAGTCAAGTACCCTGCCACCGTTTTCCGGTTCGGCACCGCTCAGTTGTTCCTTCACTTTTTCTGTATCGTCCGGATGGACCTGCGAATAGAGGCTGGTGCCGTACCAATCGTTTTGAGTGTAATTCAAAACAGGCGCCACAGAATCGGATACGTAGATGATCATGCCGCTGGTGCAGTTCACGACGAAGAGGAAGCCATCCGCCGCCTCCAGAATCAGGTGCTTCAGCTCTTGATCGGTTAAAAACGAAGGCTTGTACGCACCATCTGAGCTGGTGTTTCCTGTTCCTGCCACAGAATTTATATCTTTTTTTCTATGGCTTTTAATTAATTGTATTAGGTTCTCCCAAAAATTGTTGTCTTATTGGAACAAAATCGGTCGTACATAATTCAATGAAATAATATAAAACAAAAAATGTTCCGCATCTGTTATTTCCTTATAAAACGAAGGAAACTTTTGCGACAACCTAATAATTAATCGAAGAAAATATTCAAGTGACTTATATTTTTGATTTGTATAAATTTACTTTAGCAGGCTAGTATTGACATAGAAGTGGTATATTTGCAGTACATTTGACTGTAGATTGTGGTGTATTTATTGTAAAATTAATTTTATTTCTAATTTTATTTATGAAACTGATTTGTTACTAGAACTAGGATTTTCTTAATAGAAGTGTTTTGTTTAAAGGAACAAAGCATATTGGATTTGGAATTATTCTTATTTAATGAAGATATTGATTTTCGGTATTGAAGGATTGGTGTAATATTAACCTTAGAATTAACCTTTCGAAAGAGAAAATTAGTTGCTCCTTTAAGGCACGTGTTTTTTCTTTGACGAAGACTGAACTTTTATATCGCGCTTGATGTAAATGGTCCGTATCGATCGAGGGATCTACCTGGTCGCTCGACATCGAATGCACGTGTAACGAGGAACACTTTTCAAGCGAAACGAATGCTTGTCCGTGGATACGTGCCACTACTTCTCCACGTGTAGATCGGGCGTTCTTTTTCGAAGTGTGTCCACTCGAATGAAATGTCCCTTTCTTATTAAGAATTGTAATAGTTGAATCCTACGATATTCGACGTAACTGGTGCAAAAGGAATTAAATGCAGTTCCAAATTCAGACGATTACACGCGAGTTATTAATACTTCATTGTTAATACGAGCAATTAAAAACAGATCAGAATATGTCCAGGAGCAGTTAAATCATTTTATTTTACAGCGTATACTAATCACATAATATTCGTCTCATCTATCACATGCCGCTTATAATTCTACAGAGGGTCATTGGTCCACATAGGACTACTATAAGACCCACTTAAGAACTTCTTCAAGCTACCTCAAATCTCGTCACGTTATTTCCCTCGATAATTCTTAGTCTCATCAAAACCATGAGACCAAGAATTCATGTGAAAGACAGGTTCAATTAGACCTTAAAGAATTTAATCAGAAAACTGAAAACTAGTGTTTATGCTAGAATACTTATAGCAACGAAACTGAGACACCATTTGGAAATTGCAAGAACCAAGTATCACATATGTGAAATCTTTAATTCGTTGCTAAATCTCCGATTCGAATCATTGAAGAATGGAGAGGACACTATAATAAGAGTCAGAGTTCAGAGAGAGAAAATGTGAGACGATTGTGTCGTCCCGAGTGACAATCTTTCTAGAGCTAAATTACGTATTACGCTGTTCACAGCTCAAAGTGATAAACTCCGCTTTCTGCTATCTTTGAAATTCTAAGCACTCTTATCTTACATCGATTTCATCAATCTTCTCTACCCTCTATTTTGTTGAGTTCATCGATTTGGCAAATAAGCGGCTCGTTTCTATGCTTTATTTCTTGCTTCAGCGAATAATAATTTAGCCGCGACCCAACGTTTATACGAGACGAACTACAAAAAGCGTCTTCCTTCGCAAACCTTCGAGGACAACATTAAACGACAAAATCTTTTAAATTCAACAAGAAGCGCCAACTTAAAGCAAGAGACGGAGGGGAACAAGCAAAAGAGGAAGGGAGAAGGAAGAAGCGTGGTACCAAAAATGAGGACGGGGCAACTCGGCAGCGTAGGTAACTATCGAGGTGCAAGATCGGAATTGCAAAGCGGACAGGATCCCGCGAGCATGAGGCGGTAGAAGGAGAAAGAAAGAAACAACAAGAGAGAGAGAGGGTCGCGATGCGATCTTTACCCCGATATACGGAGAAATTCCGGGAAGAGGTACTTTAACGACTTCCAAACAAGATCTATGGAAGACCCCGGCTGACCTTCGTTACCATTACCTTCCACGTAGAGGAACGGTCTTTCGATGGACATTAATGCCGCCGTGATTCTACTCGGTTTCCTTCCATCGAAAGAAGACGCGGATGCTCCCCTTGACCTATCTAGCGAAACATGTTCCTAGAGGTGGTTTTAGTACGCTTTTCATCTTCATTTTATGTGTACGGGCTAGAGTTTTTTTATTTATACGGGGCTTGTTGAAGAGAAAAGAACGTTGCGAGGTGTTGGAAAAATTGAATACTGGAATCGAGCATCTGTGGTTCTGTTCTTATGATTCAAAGTTCATAAGGGAATAATGTCGATTATGCTGAAATATGTTTAAGTGAATAGATGGGTGGACTGTGGAATGTTTCGATTGAATTGTTGAAGAGGAAAATACGTGATGAAGTTTTGAGAGAGTTCGATACTAAAATTATGGTTGGATTGATAGAGGAAAAGATATTGATTGTGTTTGACACATCTTTTGATAGGTCGAATGATGGAGTAATTGATGATGGAGTGCAAAGTGAAAGAAACGATGATGACGTTTAGTAGAAGGATACTGAAGAGTAAATTTATGATTGATAACCTAACCCATTCACCGATGAAGTCATTCAGCAACTTAAGTACATGTTTCTCTGTGGTAGTTATTAGAAACGGAATGGAAGGAATTTAGATTCTATTTGTTAGATTTGTTGTTCTGATCATTGTTAAGTTTCATTGGAATTTAATTCCTATACAGTATGGGACACAGACACCGGAAGCTGATACGATCTATCGATTCACAGAAATAATTCTTATTAGTAAATCGTCAATCACCCAGTAAAAATAAAACTTCAAGAGAAATCAATCATTAACACCTATTTGTGATTAAATTTCTTTCGCTACAAACTACTAATTGGACACACTTTTGTTACTAGTATTACATACTTTGAATCTTTTCATTCTTCGTACCTCATAGTGCAATGTAATTTTACATTGGTGTTAATTAGCTATATTTTGCGAAAGGATGTAATTCTACGTTAACCTGTATCAGTTATAACTTTGGAAGGAACGTAATATTACGTCAATGATAACCCGCTACGTTTTACGAAGCGGCGTAATGTTACGTCAGGTGTAACCTACTACAACTTACGCCAATCTTAATTCTACGTTAGCTACAATAAGTAATACCATACAAAAAGAAGTAATGTTACGTCGATTGTAGTCTGTTACGAGAACACGTACTTTTACGTCAATTGTGGCCTGTTATTAGAACACGTAATTTGACGTCATCAGGTTCGAACGTATCAAACCATCAATCAAAATTGAATAAAGCCATCGGTAAAACGTATTGGTTTAGTAAAACCAGCAAAACATACACTGGTACATAAAATAGCAAGAAAAGGAAAGAGAAAGAGCAAGGAAACTCTATACGTTAATTGGAATCGAACAAGGTTTTCGGTAAATGTGTATTGATTTATCAAAACTATCGAAAAATATATCGGTTCAATAAACCAACAAACAAAAAAAAAAAAGAAAGAAAAAAAGAAAAGCAGGAAAACTCCGTAGAAAAGCGTCTCTTGGACGTCCCACCGTGGGTGCACCGCGTCCTGGCCGAAGGGTGGGTGCGTGTACGCGCGCGAACGAGCTACGTATCCCGGAGGCGATCGCCTCTCTCCTCCCAGTAGGTAAAGATTGTATAGAGAGACAGGCAACGAGGCAAGAACAGGAGAGAAGCTCTCCGGTTCGAGCAATTTGTATTCAGCGGCCGCGTTGTCGGGAAAGAGGAGAAGTGGCTATAAACAATGCGACGCACCACCAATACTTAGCTGGAATCACGGCACGCACACCGATCCACCAACAAAACGAGGAGAAAGAGAGACAGAGTAAGAGGTAAAGAGAGGTCGTATGAACGAACGCGTGTGTGCACGCATCGTAGAAGGGAGCCGGGGCTAAAGGGATAGCCGACGGGGCAACTCCACCCATTCTTGCACCGGAAGCATATATCGCGCTTTCTGCATTCGATATGACCCAGCACACGACGAAACCGTCGTTGAATTACGACCGTTCCGGTGCGACTCGGCCGGATGAATTTTCTCCGCGGAGAAAGAGACGCGAGTAAAGAAAGAACCCACTGTGTCCGTGCCGCAAGCGACATCCCCTTGCTTACTTGGACTTCTTGTATTATGAAGACGGTGTGGTTCTTTCAGAATGATAGTGTTCCGAATACGAGGTTCAGTTTCAAACTGGACTGTAAAAGTTACTTTGGAGTTATCTGAAAGTATATTTTCAAGGTTGATTGTTCTTAGTGTTTCTTTTGATGATTGATGGGGTGGATGGTCTTGTTGGTTAACAAGAGTAGGGTAGGTTTCGATCGCGTTGTTTGGCGAATTAGAATTATTTTTAATACCTTTAGTGTGTTATTGGAAATACCGTATAGAGGCATTGTTCTTTTAGGATAATTGTTTCAACTGGAGTATGCGAATGTTAGCTTCAAAATTGGACTTCTCGAGTATCTGCAAGTGTAGTGCAGGAAAACCGATGGGATGGATGGTTCTCTTAGTTGGTAGGAGTAGAGTAGATTTTAGTTGGGTTATTTAGTGAATCAGAATTATTTTTAATGTTTTTAGTGTATTATGTAGCAACCTAATATCAAGAACCTGAAGAAACTTTTGCAATATTGATGTTGACTTTCATTCGGATAAAAATGTAATTGTATCTATCTATTAATTTTTGTTATATTATTTCAATTACAATAATATATTTAATTCATTGTCAAGAGTAATTTTAGTAGTTAATTATTTTTTTGATAACACTGTTTTTCAAATAATCACAAGTTATAGAATTGTTACACAGGAAAATAAAAATGTTCAACGAGTTGCTGGCTGTCCGATAAGGAACAAAGTAGTTCAATGCGGGACGTGACGATTAAGCATTGTCGATGTTTGAGTTATCCGTCACGAGCAGTAAAATAACTTTGGCAACGCGATCTTTAAGCTTTGACTCGGACCGATTGAATTACGCTCTGTACAGCTTATTCGATTCTTTCGCAGCTATCGATATGAAAGGTTGGAAATATCGAGCGAGTCAGGGACCATTAATATCCTGCAGAAGATGTTGTAAACTAACCTTTATCTTCCATGATTCATAAGTTGAACAAGAAATTACAAAATACGATAAGGATCATTATAAACAGTCATAACAAATATCGCCCGGATTTTTTTAACGTTTCTATATAAAAATATCTATAGTATGATACTGAGTAAGAGAAACGTGCCGAAATTTATAATTACAATTAATATTATTTACGCTTTGAGCGAGATTTTGCTAATGACTGTTTACAAAACAAATTTTTATTTTTCTTGAAAAACCTTTACAACGTTTGACTTAAAAATTGATCGCGTAATGCAGACAAGAATTCAACAGGCGTTTCAAAATTTTTCTGAATTTTTTAAACGCCTGGAACAATGGAAATTTGCATTTGATCATAAACGACTCTGTTTGGTTGGATTAAAATTTTCAATGAATGTTTATCAGTGTAAGAAAATGCTAGAAAATTTTGAAAAGAATTTAAGAAATTTTCCAATTGTTTCGTATCATCATCGTCCTTAGGATCCCCTTTATTTTCTTGAAGTACGAAAAACAATAGGAGATAAGAAAGGGACTTACCTCTGAGGTTCCTCATGTGGGCGACCGCCATCCTGAGTATGGTCAATTTGTCCGGTTTCCTGGCGAGGGCTGAACACGTCGGCACCATGTCGGACAATTCGGTAATATAGGCGGTCATCTTGTTCCGCCGCCGCCGTTCAATTTCGCAATGATTCTCCCTACAGTAAGACGCAAGACAAAACCAAGGTAATTGCATAGTTCACTGAACGATAGATAGGTACATCAAATGTATAGATCTTTTTATTTTTTTTTTTTTTTGTGACGAAAATGTATTCCAGATGCCTGTGAAATTTTAGTAAACAAAAATCTAGATCTTTCTTTAATATAGAAATAAAATGGCAAGCTAATTTCTATTAATATCTTAATTAAGCAAACCTAAAGTTACTGTTTCAAAACTCAATTATTAATAAATATCAGTCAACAACAAATTTCTCCACCTATATACAAATACGAAATTAATCCCAGTATCCTTAGTACACTCCCCCTCCAGCGTCCTGTTATCCGATTGCAAAAGAAACTTGACCGTGAATACGATTCCGTCGATTATGGAAACGCATGACCCCAATCGTATGCGTGTGGTTCGTTTCCATGATTCAGAGGTGCAAGATACGGATACTACGCCGCTCTGTATTGTGCGATTTTCAGACGGTGAAACGTGCGCATAATGGATAGACAGAGGAGACTTTAACGCACGAGTCGTCGTGGTTGGATGATTGAAAAGCGTAACGCAACATGTCAGCGCTTATTAGTTCATATAATCAGGAGTACAAAGAGACGTTAAAAAGTTCGGACTTAAGAAGATTAATCATCCTTAAGACTTTCGTTCATAAAATCCGCAAACTATTCCGAATTAAAAAATCCAAAAAAAGGTATTAAAAGCCTTGATGTCTCGAGAGAACTATTTCATCCCTAAATCCTTTAAATGACTGGAAATTTAAAAAAAAAGCTGAAAAACGTTTAAACGCTAAAAAAAGCTGTTTACACTTAAACTTCTATTCAGCAAATCTTTCAAAACGCGTCCATCAATATAAAGAAAAGAAGAGAGATTTAGAGAGAGATCTCTACAATTCAAAAATACGATATGCATATGCATACATCTGCTTCCATAATGGAAGCACGAGTGTGCGTGGAACATTAAGAAAACTATTCACGGATGGGACGTGCGTTTCCATTGATTGGCGACGTCATTGATAAGGGTACTAGTGATCAATGCAGCCAATAAATTCTGAAACGATGCTCCGATCGAGAAAAGGGGTATCGGGTGAAACCACAATTTCAGGCGTCCCCTGTTATTACCGCTACCAGAGGGTAACCGGCGCGAATAACGGCGCGCTTCTTTTCTCCGCATTCTATAGACCGGTAATTGTCGGCGAGCAATCGTAAATTTAATGGCATTTAATTCCTGATAATTTCAGTCGAATGTACCACACAACAACAAGGACGAGCAACAAACGACTTTCAACGTCGCGAGAGTGAAACGTATGAAATTTATCGGAAACATCCCCTGTTTTATCCATTTCTTGAAATTCTATGTTCATACTAAGCTCATTGCAAAATATGGATAGATACGTGTTTATAAGATTGTAAGTAATCATTATCAGTAAGAAAAATATGTAACACGGAAATTAGGGGGCATGTTTTATTATGAATTTTGGAGGATTAGGTTAACGTGGAATTTACGATTGGAAATTGAGAAAGAAGAAATGGGGGTACGTCTAAGAACTTTTCAGGATGAACTTTCCAATTAAAATAAAAAAGCAAGATGGTAAAAATTCGATAAAATTGATTTGTGAGAATTTCGATTCGAAGCGAAAATTACGATTATGCAACGAAAGATTCTTTAAGATGACTTCTCTCTTCAAATACGATTCTTCTCATTTTCTACTATTAATATAAAAGAAATAATAAGAATGAAATAGGAAAAATTCTATGAAATTGATTTATCAAAATTCCGCAATATGAATTTTCCCTTAAAATAAAATTGTTCTCATTCCTCGCTGCTGATATACAGCAAAATAATAATAATAATAAAAATTCCATAATGCACGTAGACTTATAAAAATTGCAAAGCTTCATATCAAATGTGAGAATTTCCGAGCACGACTTCCCTCTTATTAAGTAACCAAGGTCGTTTCTCGGTGGATGGAAGAGGCACACTGCGGAAGATTAAAGGCAATTTGAAATACATGAATGAACTCGTTTATTTTCTAGACCCGGGTGTATCCGGGATGTTTCTCTCCTTGGCTCAACTATCGCGACTCTCTCTCAGCTATGGGGTAGAGAACTTCCTTTTGTGTCTACTCGCGAGATAAGACCCTCCATCTCGTTCCAGGTCCATCAGGAACTATTACCCCGTGCTTATTCCACTTTCAGATTCCCAGCTTTCGTTCTCCCTCGTGCAAACCGACTCTAGATTCGATCAACTCTTACTCGATTCTCTTTTTTCATCGTATCCAACGTGATTGGGGATGATATTTACCTGACTGTTATAATTTAACTCTAGTTATATTTTTTCATTTAATTGTTGTAATCTTTATGTCTGACTTATAACCCGTTATATCTGTAAAAGGTTTTGTTGTAATTAATTTTTCGTTTCATATCTGAAATTTCGTCGAAACTAATTTCATTTAGTTCACCATGCTTCTTCTTACGCTTTTCTGCTATAGTTTGTTGAATTTTTTAAACTCTATGTATTTTCATTTCATTCTTCGAACGTCTTTGGATTTATGAAAACTTTAGCTATAACTGATTTTTTATTTTATATGTAAGGACTCTTCTCGATTTCAAGGGAAGTAGTTTTAATTTACGATGCTTCTTTTCTTTATTACAGTTTATTTAATAATTCTAGTAATTATTACATAGTTCTTTTAACCTCTTTATATTTACAGATCTTTTACAAATCTTTTTATTAAAACCTCTATGCGAATGATATATATTTATGAAGAGTTTAGCTATAATTAATTTCTCGTTTCATACGTAAAGTTCTAATGTTGTCTTGTTTTAATTTCAACGGAAATAGTTTGAAGAACTTGTGTTCCGTTCTACGTTTTACTACGGTTTACTAAATTTTTTGAATGGAGGAGCAGTTTGCATTTTTTGTCGATCGGACAAAAGGATTCTCGAGTGAAATATTGCTGAAGTTGACGCGAGGCTGATGTCTTCGTGTCGTGAACATTGACCTCTCGTTAAGTTCCGCGTCCAGGACGTCCACCCCGTCTGAAACACCGCGACCTCGCACCAGAAAAATTGTTCTCCAGTTTGTTCCATGTACAAAAGCTTGCTCTGACCAAGCCGGCGATAGCACTTCTATTGTAACGTAATTAGTTTCAGATACTCTGTGCTTTTGAACACACCAAATCCTCGATTTTAAGGTAGTTTAGTGTGAAATACAACTGGGAAGCTATAATTATTGGGTTTCTTCCTCAATAGCACTACGAATGTTTCAATTTCTTTTTCTTTAATTTTTAGAAAGGCTGAGAATACCGGAAATTTGGCAATGTTTCTATAAAATTAAGAGACGACAAATTTATTTTATGAACGTTCATACAGCGAACGTTAGTAATGCAACTAAATCACAGGAGATTAAAGGAATCTTTCGCCTGCTCTCATTTTCAGAAAGTTCAACAACTTTTCCAGAAAATTCTATTAAAGTATATTATAGAGTATGCTCTGTGAATTTCCCTAACGCAACATTTCCTCAAGAAAGAAAAACGCGTTTCAGAAGATTCCTGCAATTTGCATAACTTTGCCTAATTCTACGATTTTCCGTACCACGAACAGTAATAGAACATATCAATTGCGATACTATAGAAATCAAAAGCAATCTTCCTCTTCTCCCAATTTTCAAAAAGACCGACGATTTCTCCAAATCCTCCACTTTCGTCGACTTACTCCTACCAAATTCAAATCATTTAACCTTGGACTTTCTCACACCTGAATTCTCAAAAAAAAGAAAAAAAAATTGAAGCTTTCCTTCGTCATACACCAAAATCAGCCAAATCTCAGTTGCTTCTATATTCTACATATATTCCAACTTTTCAGGACTTTCTCTCATCCATTTCGTAGAAAGAGTTGTCGGCTGGAATCGGTAACGCTGCCCTCGACGACGTGGGGCTTCGAAGTCGAAGCAGCGCAAGGGCCGCTATTTAAAAGAGGCCAGGACGCTTAAAGCGCAAGTATAAAGCAGAGTCTGTACCGTGCAGGACGGTAGAAGAACACAAGAGGAGGAAGGGGGCAGAAGAGGAACGCGATCCAACGAGAGCAGGACGGAGGGAACCTCCTGGGTCAAGGGTCAGACGTTCCGAAGTTGCCCGCTCGCTCCGTGGGTCCAGCGAACGCTATACAGGGTGGGCAGATCAAACGTTTCTTACGTTTTACGGTGGGTCCCTTTGCGATTCAATTTTCCTATGTTTCGCGTGTTTTTCAATTTTCATGCGTCTTTTGTTTTTAGGATTTGAAAAGTAAATTCCTAGCCACGAAAAAATTAAGAGTAAAAAAAGAATATTTTGAATGTACTATTTTAACGTTTCAATGTGATGTTAATTTTGTCATCAACTTTTCAATGAATAAAAATAATGTATCCAATTTCAATATCGTTAGTACGTACGCGTTAACACGATTTTATATTTATTTTCTTACAAGTTAGAGAATTTTTCAAGTTCTCTCAAATGTTGAAAGATCGGTCATTTTTGTCATAGCTTTGCATTGATCGCGTTAATTTGAAGTACTTCAGTCACGATTTATTCGTGTCCTTCAAAAATGAAAGACGGAAGAAATACTAAAGACGAAGAATTGAAGTCGAGCTGCCTACTTTTCAACTCACTTGAATAATAATTATGTTCGGTGGTACTGGTGTGGTGTTAAAGGATCGAGGATTTCGTCATTTGTACCATTTTTCCTCTAAACTCGTCACACACAGTGTTACGAAGAGTGTACCGTTTCAAAACCTACAATATTCATTTCTACAGGTGTAGAAACAGGTGTGGATTACAGGATCAACGATTTTGTCGTTTGTAGCGCTTTTTCTCTAAACTTGTAATACAGTAATCATTAGCTGTACTACTTCAAAATCTGCAAAATATTCATTTGAAGCATCAGAGCAACCAAAGAGATATAGCAAAGAAGCTGCCACCCAGTATATCGATCTGTGCATTACGATGATACAAAGTCGGCACTGAAATGCACGTACCGCACACATAAAATCGTTCTAAGGGGGAAAAAACGAGTTCCTCGACACACGCGAACATACACCTGCAAACATATACATAGAGAAATTCACGTATAGATACGGTAGGAAAGGAGATCGCGTAGGAGATCGTTTCGAGTCATCATCGATACGCTCGGTATTACGAGGCAATCCTATAAATGACAATGTCCGTATGTGAATTATGGATTCGTCTAACGATCGAGTCCG
The DNA here is from genome assembly GCF_910591885.1 of Bombus terrestris. Taxonomy (NCBI): domain Eukaryota; kingdom Metazoa; phylum Arthropoda; class Insecta; order Hymenoptera; family Apidae; genus Bombus; species Bombus terrestris. The sequence continues at coordinate 4,419,182 of NC_063276.1, forward strand.
CCGGCGTGTCGATAGAACTTACGTACACCCTCCTGTTCGAACAATGAAATGAATTATGAATCGATCGAAGAACGTTTAATGCGATCCTATTCGTTATCGAATATATTCCGGCCGTGGACGTATGCTAACGAGCTGTAGACACCGATTGATTTATGCCAAATCTTAATATTCCGAATGCTTAATGGCTCTGGATATTCGTTTCGCGGAAGTTCGATTTTTTCTTCCTTCTCTTTCTCTTATTCGTTGGAGATTTGACGATGGTGTTAGAGTGAGAATGATATTTTCATGCCCTTTTTTCCCTTAGCGTTAATTCTTTTATGATTAGGAATTTACGCTTCCGATTTTCGATCAACTTTCCTTTCCTATTATTGGAAACTGGATAATTCGAGTGGTAACAAAATGAAGATGGTACTTAAGAATTTTTCATCGTTGAGGATTAATTCTCTCAGGATTAGGATTTCGATGATGAAGACGACATTAGAGTGAAAATGTCCCGTTGTGTACATTTTACATATTTACTATCTCATGATAAATATAAAAATAAATTTATTGCTGAAACGTAGTTTTCATGTAACTTTAAGAACATCTGTATGATAAAATAATTAAGTAGATAAAGATATTTAATTCTGACGTATTTTCCTAAGAACAGCGAATGATATGATATAGTGTTTAGTAAAAAAATCGATTAATTGTGGAATATTTGTAATAACGTTTTCTTGGAATTCTGTATTTAAAAAAAAATCAGTATCATGTTTGGTCCTGCTGATAAAATGGTTACGGTTCAACGTTATCTGGCAAAATAGGGCACCATGATTGAACAGAAAACACAAATGTCAGTGTCTAATTAGTTCTTGTAATTATACCAATTCTTCCTTGCCATTTGAATAATTTTGAATTCTCTTTCAAGCACTGATAACACAACCAATTTTAAATAGTTTTAGGAAAGAAAAGATTGTGATTAAGAAGAAAAGGGTCGCCAGCAGTCGTGTTTGAGGTTCGTGCAAACATAAACCGGCTCATAAAATAATAGAACATCGGAATAGGCAATTTCACGTCGAATATGCGACCCGTTGAGAGCCCTTTAAATCATTTACGAACGAAGATGTTATAATCTCGGCCAGTGTCGAACGATAAATTTTCTCCTGTCTTGGGTTTACTGCTGTGCAACCGTAAGTCAACCAATGATCTTTCCAATGGTCCTTTTTTAACCTTGCACATGCATATATAATAATCTTTTCAAGTAATAATACTCTTTAAACATGATAGAATAATTTTTTTAATGGGATAATATCGTAGTAATTATTGGGTATAAAACGTCAATTGTTATTAATTTAATCCTGTACGGGACTCTATAAATGTACACAGAAGTTGATTCCACTATGCTAAGTGGTTATTCGCAATTTTATATTTGTTCAATTTTTCATTAATTTCATATCTTTATCTTGATGGACATAACTAAAGAAGCACAACCTAAATGGTTATTTATTTTGATTATTAAAAATCATAACGAGAGATGATTTATAAGCAATCTTTTTATTTTTGATCTTTTTATAAGCAAAGGAAAATCTGGTTACAGCAGGTTAACGACATTTTAAAACTCTTGTTCTTCATTTTTAGGTTCCCTCGACTCTTTATTCGTTTTGTCATTGACCGCCATTAACTGTACGAGCAGATCGTCTTATAATTCCATTATGCTTGGCAGGAACAGGCCTGACATTACGGGTAATGGAAGACCGTCAGGATCTAATGACTATAACCAGCTCGCAAAATCATTTCCATCGGCGAATCTTCATTTATATTTTCATAGTTCAAATATTTCTGTATTATCTTCGTGCGGTCGGAAAGATCGTATCGTGTCGACGACTTCCATCGAAAGTGCATCTAAAAGCGTTGCCTGCTTTCTATAAATGCCGCCATGATTCTTTCGAATTTCTCTGTTTTAAATGGAAATTTTGTAAAGAAACTCTTCATAAACAAATATCGATAATTCATAATACGAACATACCTATTTATATTATATTCACATTATCAATATATGCTATGTATAAATATTGATTCAATCTGGTGCTTCTTTCTATCCTTTCTCTTTTTTTGTTTCTTCTTTTCCTCCTTCTCTAACCATCTCTTCTCCCTTCATTTCCTTCATCGCTCCTCACTCTATTCCCTCCATTTCTTCCGTTTCACACGCTTTTAATTACCATTCAGTTATCGCTAGACAATGACAACAGTTTCTATAAATTTTTGTAAATGTAACCAAAGGAATGAAACTTCAACGGAAATTCATTTCATCCATTAGATATCACAGCAAATACAATATTTCTATTTTTGCGTATCGTATACACTCTGCGCATTTTCAGCATTTTGAGATTCCTGTAAATGCATAAACATCCGCATCCCCACTAATTGCAGTATTAAAAATTCTTATCCAACAGACAAACGAAGAGAAAAAAGAAAGAAAGAAGGAACGATTATATGTAAAAATTCTTTAATTCTCTTTAATTATACAGTCTTAAAAAATTCTCTTAAAAAAATTCCCGACGGAGAAACCAACTAGAAACCAACCTCATCGCGGATTTCGCGGTTTATCGCGGTGACCTTGCCGCCGAAAACCGAGGAGAAACTCAACGAAAGGAAGAAAATGGCGGTGGAGGCGGGTGGACGGGCCTGTTTCACCGGGTGGAGGAGGATAAGAGGGTTGTACGCCTTGCGGCGGGAGGCGGTAATTGCGTTATTACGTTAAAAGTGAGGTATCCAAGCGGCCGCGACATCGCCGCCGCCGCAACTTTTCCATGAAACGCGTACGTACAGTGGCCCATCCCTACAATCACTACACCCCCCTAGTTTGCCCCGGTGCCGGGGCGAATGTAAAATACAGCGGTTCCGACGCAAATTCGCGGTTACAGACGAAGGTCTGTCCACCGCGAGTATACCTTTGCATCGAGAATTTGCGATGGTGATGCTGCATCCAGTTCTTTCGAACGGAAGTTATGTCTTCTTTAGAACTTCAGCCAGTTGTAGGTGGTAGTTTTGATTTTTCTTCCTTTCTTTTTTTTTTTTTTTTTTTTTTGAAAGTAAAGTTTCGTTTTGTTCTCTGAGCGAAGAGTAGTTTCTCCCTTGGAAAAATTGCTGTTGAAGAACAAGTTTGTAGTTGGCGTGGGAGATTTGAATTGAAGAACGAGGGTATAGAGTTGAAGGATTTGAGATCTAAAGAGTTGCTGTGCCGAGAAGTTTGATATATCCATCTCAATCATGTCTGAAACAATTCATTTTCAACCTTCGCCCTGCATGCAAACATGCTCAAACCTAATTCAAACAACCCCATATATCAACCAGCTTATTATATATTATATGAAACGTATGTTACTTTTTAAAACCAACGATACTTCTATTGTCTATGTGCCTGAACATACCATCTTTTTCCCTAATACAATTTATACTCAACCTTGCATCTACAAACATGTTCAAACTTTAACCAACCTATATCGATCTCTCTTTTCCAAAATTCCATCAAAACCCATTCTTGAAAATTTACAATGCTTCTCTAGACGAGAAGTCTGACGTAATATCTATCATCCTATTTCTAACACAATTCATTTTTCACCTTTCTACGTGTATGTATGTATACGCAAACAGAGCCAAACTCATCAGAACCCATCTGTTATTCCTGAAACGCGACAGCACTCCTGTAGTCAAACAGTTCGGCATAATATCGATCGCTCGTCGTATATCATTTCGATGGATCCTGGCGTGTCAACGGTGGTATCGCGTCGCAAGATCGAGATCCTCGGTGTCTTCGCCGCGGACGGGACTTATGCGAACGCTGCGCGCGTATAAGTGGCCCGTGTTCCCACGCTGGAGCAGCCTGGAGGGCTTCCCATTCCGCTATCGACTCACATTGGCGGGTATCATGTAGGTATGTATGTATCTTCGTACTTGGCTGGCCATGTACAGGGTGTACCGGTGGAACATATTGGCCCAGGATTTCGTGAGACGAATTAACAATGCCCTCCTCCATCAGTATCAGGAAGGAGACTTGTCCTCCCTTTGTCTCTGCTTCTCTCTTTCTTAATACTTTCGTCAAGCCGAAATAAAGATATTACGAAACCAAGGAGACGAACTGCTTCGATAAGCTCAAGTTTTTTTTAAATTATATATACACTGGTTATATTGTGCTTCTCTCTTACTTAATATTTTTATCAAACGAAAATATAGATTCTTATAAAACTAAGGGAATTAATTGCTCTTAGATAGTTTCGGCTTTTTTGACGTTTCTGAGTCTTAGAACTAAGTGTACGAAGCTTCACACAGCAGAAGAAAGTAGCAAATAAGTACTTTTTTAAAATAAATCGATGTCAAAATGCATTGATAGAATTGTAATTAAAAGGCTTATTAAACGTTCTTTTATAAAAGACAACATTTTTTGCTGATGGAATCATATAGAAATTTCTAATAAGTTAACAAAAATTTTACTAAACACCAACCCTTGTTTTTAAATTAAACATTTTTTAATTCCTAAAGCTCGCCTAACATTATTTAAATCCCACTAATATAATACTTCTGTTCATTAGCAGATTTCTAGTTGAAAATTTCCAGAGAACAAGTGCTCTATGTTCAGTATGCAAATGGTTTACTCGCAAAAATCCCTTGGCTCAGGAAAGGACGCATTTTTCCAACGAAAAAAAAAGGGGAGACGTTTAACCCGTTCACCGACCCCTCTCATTTATCGTAAGGCGAACAGCATGCAAGTTACGTCGAGCCTGACACTCACCTCGCAAATCTTTCTTTGTCCTGTACATTCTCGTTCTCCAGCCTTCTATATTTACACCCGCTAGGATCATCCTCGTCGGATCTGCAAAGATACAGGCGTTTATGATCATTTAGAACGACGTTCTAGGTCCAATTATTATTGTTATTCCTGTATCTCATTACAATAGGAATTAATTAGTTAAAAAGACATTATGTATTTTTTAATATTTCAAATGAATTATGTCAAACATGAAAGTAGAGATTCTACTGATAGAAAATAAGTATAGGGAAAGTAATCATTGTACATTCTACATGTTGCAGTTGAATCTATGTACATATATTGATTTGTCGTTGCATAGTATCTCAATTATATTTCATATTCAATAAGAACATAATTATGTAATCTTTGGTTTTTCAGTCAATTAGATAGTATATTATATAGTAAAATAACAGACAATTATCAAAAATGGATTTTGATTTTCTTATTTCTTATTTTAGAAGCGGGATTGATAGAGTCCATTTTTTACAAATTTGTCAATTACGTTATCTACGTAATACGATTACTGTTCAATTTTCAAAAAACAGATGGTTTATTTCAACAAGGTTATTTTAACTATGCTATAAGTTTATCAATATGTGATTAATTTATAATTTACTGTATATGTCAATATCCCTGAAGACATTAGCAAGTACACCTGTGCATAAAAATACCCGATATCTAATATTTCAAACTACGAGACATGAAAAAATAAACGAGCGAAATAAAATAAAACAAGGTGAGGAAGAGGCACGTGGCAAAAGCCACGGTCGTCAACGTCGATCGGCATAAATAGAGGATTCCGTTGCGCAAAAAAGCCACGCGAAAACTCTTCCTCGACCTTCTCGTTCTCGTGGAACGTCGTTACTCGAGGTCCATCTGCCGTTTTAACCGATCGGATATTCTATGTACGTCGTGAATAAATGTCGCGTCGCCGATACGTCGTAGTGTAATCACTTCCGGATTACCAAACGCGACACGAGGCCTTACAAAATTGGCCGTCGCCTATCCAACTTCCCCAAATCTGGATCGTTCGTGTAACAGTAAGCGCGAATAGAGAAGACCCTCTCATGCAATATTCACGCGAGCATTCTGCTCTCTATATCACTATGGTGACGAAGTCGCGTTCACGTGGCCGAGTTTGAAGGATAAATATGGATTTCGATATGAATTTCATTGTAATTTTCAGACGGGTCTAAATATATTGCCTGGTCAAGGCCGTTTATTCTACGACATTTGGTTCTACTATACTATTCGGCTTTAGTTTTCTATAGGCTCGCAGTTATGCGGGGTGGAATTGCAGATTAAGCAAAGGTTCGAACTTATAAATTATGAGACATACCTCTATTCATGAGTCACGAAACATTTATCAGTTGTAAATGCAGTAATACAATTTTTAAACATTGCACAGACTTGGATTCTTGGACACGCGTGATGTTATATTCGTTTAATTAGATTCTAAATGGTTTCAGAAGTTTTAGGTAAGAAAAAGCGTGTATTAATTAAATATAATAAAACAAGATTTTTTCTAAAAAGAAAAAAAAAAAGAAAAACATGGTCAAGGAATATTCTATGTAAATTATTGAAATATTTTTGAGTATTCTTTTAATTAATTTTAAATCGTAAGTCACACTTTATAATTGATTAATCGATACAGTCGAGAATACCTTACAATTTCCTCTATATCTCAATAAAAACTTCATTTTTTCTTACTAGAGGTATAATCCCTTCTTTGATATATGCATCTGTTCTCGGCAATACGTTCTCTTTCTTGCCTAACCAACAATTTGTCTTCGTCTTCGTTCTTCAGAGAAGAATATATGCTACTAATGTTAATTTGTCAAATTACTACATGCCCGGTGTGAATGTACTGATTTGACCAAGGTACGAAAGATATAGGTACACTTGATTTATACTTTAGCGTTTCTAAGCCTGGTATCTTCCCCATTTTAACTTGTTCTTGATTAAGGTTCTCTTAGTGTAACCGATCAAGATTGAACATTAAGATGAAAATGTTTCAAGATGGAATATTAAAATAAAAATATTTCTCAACCACCCTGTCCAAGGAAAAAATCAAACGACGATACAAAAGAATAAGAGTCAATAACAAGAATGATCTAATTAAGGTAGACTTAGAAGAAGAAAAAGAGGAAACGTGAAATGGCAGGAAGAGTGAAGGATGCATCGTAAATCCGTCATTGGCATCTCGTTACTCCGGTGTCAGCCGCGTACCCTCGATCAAGCGGTTGTATTAAGCACAGGATAGAAAATTGTGCTGTCGTTGGCCACACTACTACATATACAAATCCAGTCGATCGTCAAGCTACTGTATCAAGCTAATGTACGCTAGGGATGGGATCAATTTCAGTATGTGTTCAGTATATATTCATAACTATATCGTATAACCTATTTGAAACTTTTCAAACATATTCAAATTCACCTGCAATATATCCGATTTCGCCACTAGTTCTTAATTAGTATTAATTATCCTTTAATTATATCGAGTCGCGTACATACCCATAAATACGCCTTATTACCTATTCGAAACTTTCCAGTCATATTTGAGCCCATTTACCTAATTTACATCATAACTACATTGCTTAATTTACTCTCAACCCTAACTCTCAATTTACAGCAGCGATCCTTTAACTATTTCGGCCAGTATACACTTTCATAACTGTACCACGATATCTATTCGAAACTTTCTAGTCATATTCGAGCCTATTTGCGATATACTTGATCCCATCTCTAATGTACGCCTCTGACCCTGAGCGAAAAACCGAGATCCCCTTCCTCCATCCCCTTCCCTTGCCCATACATACATTTTTCTCTTCCTCTGCCCTGGCAAACGCTACACTGTGCTACAGCATCAGCATCTGCCCCCTACCACTCTACCCATAGGTAACAGAGGTGGTGGCGGTGGGGGTTGTAGGGCCCGTACTGTATCCGGGTACAACGAGAAGGCCCCATATTCCTTCACCGTCCCTCTTCCCCTCCCTTTCCTTATACTCGCTCTGTATGTCTGCCAGCTTTGAACCTCTTTTTCTGGTCTCCTTTTTCTTTTTTTTGCCACGAGGAGTCGGATACACAGCGAGACGAGGAGAGACGATAGGACCCGGAGACTTATGGAGTACATAATGATGCGGCTCGCGGTATTACGTCGACTTAACAGATACGTATGCATGCTTGGTAGCCAGGGAACACGCGGTGTCCCCGGACATGGGCCCGAATCTTCTCGACCACCGTAAGAGGCCGCCGCTTTTGGGGACCCAGAGGGAGGGGATTTTGGGATTCATTGAGACGTTGATGCTCGGTGCGTGGCGGAGATCGGTTAGGAGATTTGCCGCGTTTGGGTGGTAGGAGTGAGGATAGTGGAGGGCTCTTGGGATTATTTAAGCTGCTTGTTTGACAAATCGGTTGACTCCACGAAACAGGGGAAACCAATGAAATTATATAAATAGACTGTGGACTTTGATGCACTTATGGGAAATTTTAAAGTATAGTCAACCACTTTGATCTGTGGGCACGGCTTATTTGTGTTAGATTTTAATTGGTCGTCTTTGTAGTCATAGGTTGTAGATGATTTAGGCCATACTTTGGATAAACAGGTGCTGCGAGGAAATCTTTTTTTATATTTTTTTCAACTGGAATTTGAGTAGAATTTCAGTACTGTAATTCAAATATAAAATTATTAGATATCACCTATGATGCAATAATATAATTCAGGAATTAATAATTCATATTAATTATTTTCTTTTTCCGTGTTCTTTAAATGAAATTTTCAATGATCGTTTTCCTTCATATTTATCGTATTTATTTTAATTATTTGAAACGATTTGGAGAACGCGTTAGAAATCGTAGGTAACGACATTTTGGATATCGATGGTAGAACACGGTGAAAGTGTCTAGTATAGTGATTCAGAGGGGGACCGCGCACGTGTAGATTTTGCAGTCAGATCACAAATCTCTGTATTTCTCGGATCTTGGAGCATTCGATAATTTGTAGCCACGAACGCCGTGGGAATGGAGTCTCGATTCTGATTTTTATCTTTCTTATCTGGTTAGTAAATCATCGGAAGCAAGCAACGCTAGATCTTTGTGTTACGAACCAGGAATTATTGCGTTCTCCAACCCTTGCACTGCTCCAGCTTATTAAATATGTTGTATTTGTTCATTTTTATTTATTTTTCATTCGTTTCTTGTTGACTTATTTTATTCTTTTCTATTCATTATTCTGATCCACTCTTATAAACATTTAAATTATCTGTTACATTTCATCAATCAATTGTTAAAAACTATTACATTTTATTTTATATTTCCCTTTGTTCTCATGAAAACTAGTTAATATTTGATTAAGTTAAATTTAGTTACCACATCGAATTCATAAAAATCTTACAAATTACGTAAAACGAATCTAACCGAACCTTCCGGCTATAAATTGAATATTTTTATTTTCTATTCATTCCAATAAAATCCAAGTAAAATTTATTCAAACAAAATTTAATCGAACCACTTATTAAATTTCTAAATTATATTCGTATAAAAATTCTACGAGAATTTCAAGGTCCCAATGATATAAAACAATCCCAACTAGATCTCATCCGTTACAAATTAAATTGTGTAAAAATTCTACAAAAGATCCAAGACTACAATTGCTATTATATAAAACAACCTGATCAACTCTCTCTCGATAAAAATAAAATACATCTTCCCAATCACCATATACGATTACCCAACCGTGCAAAAACGTTCGAACATAAAACGAAGAGCTTCTTAACGGTCTTGCAAACGCGCGAATCTCATCCCAGGAACGTGCGACAAAAACAACAAATAATAGCTTCGTTAATCCGGGAACAGCACGTTCCCTGATCGGCCATTATCCTGCGTATAAGGATCGTAATAATGTCTTGATAACCTTTCCTCGACCGGTTCCTCTTCCTCTTCTCCTTCGTATCGGCTTGCGTTAATGAGATGCGTCGTTACACGCGTTGCGATCGATCTTAACACGCGGCGAATAGCAACGATCGTCGCCTTGTACGTTCAGGGATTTCTTTCTGATTCGTTTGTTTTTGATAGAGACGAGATCGATTTGTTAACTCGACGATTGGGGAAGATATTAACACGTTAATGTTTAGGTAGTCGATCGAGATCAATTACGATAAAGATAATAGAGGAGAAGAATGAAGAATAGTGGGGATACCGTTGATGAATTGGTGAGGATATGATCGAGATGATGGAGTTGATAGAATAGAAGAGAACATTTTACAAATATTCAAATCTGTAGACTGTATCGTACCAAAAATCATACGTTTCTAGAAACGAAGCGTAACGATCTTCATTAATCAAGTTTTACTTCGTTAACTCCTACGGTACGTTATCTAGGTAACTCTATTAAACTAACACGGTTATTAGTCTCGTTCTTATTGGAATTTTTTCGACGATTTTATAGGACAAGTACCGGGATAAATAAGAAGATTCATGACTCGACGAATTTTTATATTTTTAATTTTTTTGATCAATTCCGATACTTCTATACAGCTCTGAAAAATAACTGCTTGAAGTTGATGAAAAGCTATTCGATGATCACGATATTTCTCAATTCTAAGAACGGATGGAAGCTTGAGAAATTTTTGGATTTTTTCAATCTGAAAAACATGTGTGACCCAGAGACAAACTATACTTCAACTCAGAGATATTTTCCATAGACACGATACTTGTTTTTAAATTAACTTTCAGAACGAAACACTTAACACCACATTTTAATCAAGTACTCAACTTCAAGTTTTAAATTAGTTTATCAACAGAAATATTTAAAATTCATAATACATGAAAAGCTACCACTGCTTATGGGTTAGATAATGAACTTTCAAAAATTGTATTATAAAATACACGAAATTAGACAAAGAGGGTAAGACCTAAGAGCTTTACGAAATGAAAGCAGAGGACCGAAATAATTCGAGGAAAAAACAAAAGAAGAAGGGGAGTCACGTGATACGGTGGCCTCTGTTCAGGTTACGGTGGCGCCTTTTTGCATTTTTCCAGCTCGACACCGTGGTCACGACTTTGACCCCCTTGTCCCCCTGTTCCTCCCCCTTTTTCTGCTCGTTGTCTGCGATCGTCCTCGTACATTTACGTTCGCCATTCCTCTACGTCCACGTGTGCTACATCCACCTAGGCTCCTTCCTGTAGTACGTCCGACACTCGGCCCGTATCTGCAGCCCAAGCCGTGTACTTTGGATGCAACTGATCTGCCTCGTATACAGGATCATGCAAACATTACGGTCCTGTAGGGTCAATTCTTCATAGAGTTCGATAAAATAGCGCAGACAAAAAGACGTGCAAAATGAAGCAATAGCAATTATACTTAAAATAAAATGACTAATCAACAGACTCTACCAAATCTTTTGTTATCTTTCCAAAATCTCGCCAACCTCAAAGAAGCTAGTACTTCACTAAAAACCACCAAAATATTACTCATCCTGTCATCAACTACGAAGCAATTCCACAAAACGCAAATTCCAACTAACCTCGACCACGACACTCCATAAACAACGTTTCCAGATCCAGGACTTAGTCATGACTTAAATTGAAATTACGCGACGAGAACATTACCAAATTTTCGACTATCTTTGCGAAGCTCCTCCAACATCCAACAAACTAATGCACCCTAATTCCCGAAATGTCATATCCTCATACTCTCATCGATTTCTAGACAATTCTATAAAACACTAATTTCAATTAACCTCGGTCACGATACCCCATGAACGATGTCTCGAGAAATGCAAGGTTAGCCATAACCTAAAAAGAGGATCGAAAGGAGGAAACCAAAGTAGAATCGACGTGAGCCGAGGGTAAGAAAGGCGCAGCGCAAGCGAGCAGAAATGTCCAGCGACGGTGACCAGAAATCTAACACCTAGGCGGTAGGTAGCGTGAGTTTTTTTCATTAGGAGAACGGCGATCGAACGGCGGCGAGTGTTCGCATATTAAAAGGAAAGAGCGAAGCTATTGGCGGGCCCGGGGAACGGGCCCAGGAGGCGGTCCATCGTTCTCCGACTCCGGGACTCTTATCCGTTCTCCGCCGACCTTATTGGTCACCGCCTCCCCGATCGTTCCTGCCGACCCTCTTCTTGTACATACGCCGACTTCTTGCACCGAGTTTTCCGCGAGCCACGATCGCTATACAAGATTCTGTAGAGTAGAGTGAGGTTGGCTGGAGACTCGGGTTACCTGGATTAGCTAAGTGCAGATTCAACCCTTTGAATGTTTAATACTTGTAGGTGATGAGTAGCTCGTTTCAGGATTATTTAATTTATTCTAGTATCAATTGTGATTTGTATTGCATTTATAGTAGAGCTCTATTTATCGGAATAGAATTTTAGTTAATACCCAATTAAAGCTATATTTCTGTTGAAACTTGTCTGGGCTAGCGCTTATCTGAATGTGAGCTGTTTTTGTACGAAGGAACAGTCATTGGTAATGGAAATAATCGGTGACTTTTCATTATACAAAGTGTTTGTCTCCAAAGTTCACATAGATAGAATTCCACTGATTTCGTAGAGCTTGGCCGAGGAGTTTGGACTATTTGCATCAGATAACTGGAGGTTAAATCTTTGAGTGACAAATATTTATAGAGGACGAGTGATTTGTTTCAAAATGATTTAATTTAATGTTCTTTGTTTTTAGTATTAAACATCATCTGCTTCGGATTTATAGTACAATAGAACTGCATTCATTGAAACGAAATTTTAGGATAGTACTCGATTAAATGCACATCTGGTGACACGTGACTGAATCTGCTTATCGTGAAATCTTACTATATGAACGACAAATCACAATTACAATCGATACAATTACATCATACCAGGCTTTCAATTGCGAAATTTTACACGTGAAGTAGAAAAATAAGCAAATAATGGTATCAAATATTGATAACTTGTGGTGTACTACTTACGTAAGAGCTAATTAATATTTCACCACTTAGACTGATCAATTAGTACGTAAAAACTATAATAAATACAATGGTATATCAATACTATCTATAGCCACTGTACATTAAAAAACTTGTCAGAGAGTATTCGTCAGAATCAATGTCATCAACATCGCTCCAATACCTGTTGCACCCTCACAGGAACTCTCACCCTCGAATTCAATGAACCGATCACTCACGCCTCTTTCCACCTCTTACCAAAATCTCCTCACACTCTCCTCTCTTGCTTTTTGCTCGATAAAAACGTAGCAAAAATAGAGCAATTTATCTGGATCGTTTCAGTTCGTTAATCATAGCGGAACGGTTCGACGAATGGAATTACTTCCAGGCAACAATAGAATCACAGGAAACAAAAAGGGAGAAGAAAGCATCGGAGCGCACGTTCGCGCGAAGGGTGGATTTTCATCGGTTGCCAGAAAATTTCTGGGTCGTTTTAGGTCGTCCGGACCGCGACGAAAGATACAATGTGAGTGGACGAGAATCGGGGTTTGAGCTTCACGGTAGAATGGAACGAAAACGACGATGAAGGGGAACATTCTCACGGCTGAGGAAACTCTTATTGTTGTTTCCGATACAAGTATAGGGGGCTCGCCTCGAGCGGAAAGTCACGCGACCAAAACGCAAAAAGGAAGAGGAAATTAGAGGGAGATCCGCTTAATTGCCGGCCGAACGTTTGCTACCACCCTGTTCATGCACCGTGTAACTGCTCTATCGACTCTAGCTCCCACTTTCTACCCATAATCTCGCTCTTTTCTCTCATTTTTGTTATTACACGCTCGTTTAAGAACGATTACGCCACTTTCCAGGCTGTTTAGGCCACATTTTGGTTGCCGGGTGAAAAGTTTTTTAATTAGTGGGTGGTCGGTTGTTTTTAAGAGGGGATGTAATTAATGAAGTTTCACTCTGTTCTGAACATCGTTTGGAGAAAGAAGAGTTGCTATCTATGTAACAAGCTTTCTTAACTACGTTATGGTCTTTGAATTTTTATATCCCAGTCTCGTTCTCCTTTTAACGTATAAGAAGATTCGTATTGCTTTGGGGGAAGAATTTGATACAAGAATGAAACTCTTAATCGTAAGACTCTTCCGTATTTTTCTCTTAAGAATAAGAAACTTTTCGACAAAATGATAATTAAAGATAGATTCAAACGATAAATAATCGCTATTATTCAAATAACGTACACAAATTTACTAAAGAGTAAAATGGAATATATTTACGCGAAGAAGCCTTGAAGGAGGATTATCAGAGAACGATAAAAATTCAACGAGAAGAATCTGTGCTGGATAGTGTTATCGGTGGATTCCTCTTAAATACGATGCAGGAAACACAAGCTGTTCCGATGATAGCCACGAGCTGTCCGCCTAATGCCAACCAGCTTAACGTGGTACGCGTCGACCAAACAAAACCCGTTGCTCGCGGAATTCGTCACGTAGTAGAGATTTGTGGCCGTTCGCGAATTCACGCGGCCGATTACCAGATCATTACGTTACGTAACATCCTAACCACTCGAGAATTCTTCGCCTCGGCCCTGTTGTTTTTAGGACGGTATACAATAATGGAGGATAACAGAAAATTTCATACTGATACATGATGAACTTTAGTAAATTTTAAATCTTACATATCTCTTAATTTATTTTCAATTTCTATATTTTATATATACACTTTTATTCTACATTTAGTCATTTTTCACCATCGACGGCAGACATCTAATCTGCGATGTACTTGATATTATATTAAATATACAAACGAATAATTTAATCTTTTTAATGAAATTCAAAGTCTAAGTTTAAAAGAAAAATACCACAAACTGTACGATCAAAATATCGCTGCTTTTTATGACTTTGATCTATCTATTAGGTTGACAACTAAGTGATTGCGGATTTTGGCAACATCACCTCATGACAAATTAGCACCAAAAAAGAAGGACGTTCTGTGAAATTGCTGCGTGACGACGATGGACCACACATTGCTTCTACTATGAAAGACGTCATAATGAGTCTTGCTCCGCACGTCTTGCAGCAGCCAGCTTATTCGCTAGACATTACTCCTTCGGATTACTAATTGTCGGATGCAACGCGCCTTGTCCGATACCCACTTTCAATTAGAAGATCAGACACAAAAATCACTTGACGATTGGATCTTGCCTAAAGACGTAGCATTTTTCCACCATGCAATTCATCACTTACCTGATAGATGACTCAAAGTTATAGAAAGCAACGGCGAAATACATTTTGATTGAACAACTTGCTGTACCTTTTTTAAAATAAACTTTGAATTTCATTGAAAAGTTTGGTTTCTTTATTTATATATACATTATTTATTTATACGCGTAATATTTATTCATTGCTCTTATTGATGGACTATTTCTGTATATTCATATTTTTATGAACGGAATCAAAGAAATCGAATGTAAATACAAATTTGTTATGTGCATTGAACGTCATAATGAATATTTTTTTATATTTTTCCGTGTTATAGCATCAGGTAGATGTTTTACGTTTAAATTTCCTACGAGTGTTGATATTAAAAAAATGTTTAATTTAAAGAAATCTATCTTTATCTTTCGTAATTGTATACGAAATCCTAAATAAAAACTTTATCTAATTAATATGATAACAAATCGTTCAATATATCATCTAATTCACAATAGACGCTTTTCTCTCGAGGAGTCGTTGAACCGGATGAACAGACGACGAGAAAAGTATGTTTCAAGATTGAGGCGGCCGTGCTTATTATTTTCGTTCATAATTAACTGCTTATTAGTAACGCTCGCTAAACGCACCGCGTAATGCATATTTATGTCATACAACGTGTATCGACACGCATCTTCATACGAGCCATGATTGTTCAGCAAAATTAACGTATTACAGACGAATAATTCCTGCGTCTAACATACGCGAATTAAAATCTCAACAAAGAATCATTGTTACAAATATCGTACCAACCGAAGAAAATTTATTTTAATGGTTCAATCTAAATATTAAATTGTTGCATAAGATCCAATTTATTTTAGATTTAACTCTTTAATCGAAAGCGAAGCTCCATTCATTGAAAAGTGCAGGTTTATTTATTTGAACGATGATTAATGTATTTATTGATGCATTATTTAAAAGGTAAGAGTTTATGAAAAATGTTAAGTGGTTTCTTCTTCTTAAATGTATTCTTTTGTAATCCCTTCTGATCTTTTATCAAGCTTAACGGTTAATATTTTCCTTCCATTATTATTCTTGTGTTAGGCTTTCGCTCATTATAAGCTTAGGTAATAAACAGCATACAAATGTATTTTAAGTAGAAAATTAATATCTTTTACTATAAAAGTATACCGGTACGTATTATAAGTAACAATTTTTCTTCTTTTGGTATAGTGTTGATTTACGCTATCCCTTTGAGTGTTATCTCTATCCTTGGTAGATATTGGTAATTAATATCACATTGTCTTAAAATGTCATAAATGAAGGTATACTATTTTAGTATTCGAGGCAAATTATAAATATATGAAATGCTGGAGTTTGCTTAACGACTAGTATTTCATATATCAACATATGGTGATCTAACATATCAAAATATTGCTATTCTCTTTTTCTTATATCAATAGCTCACATCAAATTTACCTTAAATTTGTTTCGATTAGGTTTAGGAGATAGTTAAAAATTGTTTTTATACTCACGCAAGACTCTAGTTTCTATCTTGTTGTTCATTTCTATTTTAATATATCAAATAAGTCTCAGTCTAGCACAGTATGATTTGGCTTAGCTTTCCACCAGATTTCCGCTTTAAATTCCTTTTCCGAAAGAGTATTAGACTAAGAAACGACCCAGTTAACAGATTAGAACGCTCATTAAAGAATTATAAAAGAACATCACACAGAAAAGAAACAGGAAGAAGAACGAAACGGAGAAACAGAAACGAATCGCAATCCATGGAAAATCAAATCACTTCTCGTGCCATCTCTTTGAGATGGTCGAGAGACAACGATGATCTCGTAAAAACTAGCCAGATCCCCGACTGATACATCATCAAGGCTACGAGAAGATTCGTTCGTGACGCGGCTAACCGTAAGAATGTCCGGGAACAGTAGTTGACGAAGAAGACGAGGAACAGGAAGAAGAAGAAGAGGAGGAGGAGGAGGAGGAAGAAGTCGATGGAGCGTGACTCGGTCGGATTCGACGAAAGTGAGAATAAACCGGCGAGGATAATGGCCAGACGATGGAAAAACCGCGTGGAGGATCGCGGAGGCGGCAGCGGTGGCGGCAGGGAAAAAAAAGCCCCTTTCACGGCTCTACCACCGGCAACGACTGCCCTTTCGATAGATCGAGTTTTTACGCGATCGTAGAAATGCCAATGCTCGGCTACCGCTGTTCAGGGTCTCTTTTCGTTTCCAACAAAGGGATCTTTATACCCCTGTTGTCGACGTGTGAAGATAGAAAATAGCAATAGCTGGAAAGCGAAACGGGTTATCCGATGTTCCTCTTTCGTATTTCGTGTTCTTCGTTTATCTTCTTTTTCTGCTCGGTTTCCTCTTTCTGAGGTGGTTTTGAATAAATGAAATTAATTTAGAAAAAGGAACGAGACTAGGGGTAAATTTGTAACTTCGTCAAATTTCTTGCAATTTTTTTGAATTAACACATTAGTATTCCTGCGAAATATTTTCAGACTAAAATGTCGCCTGATGTTTCTTAATCATCTTCGTTTCTTTGGTCTGTTCCTTTTTCCATTTCGATACCCTTTCTGGTCTTCTGTATCGGATGAAATTAATTGCATTTAATCAATTACATGTTACAATCAATTTCATAAATTAATTCCATTTATTAAGTTACATAATTTCATAAATTAATTTCATTCGTTCAATTACATAATTTCATTCATTCAATTAATTAATTTCGATAATTAATTTGATAAATCAATTTTATGTGCTATTTATGCCGTATAAAATTCTGTGCTTTCGTTTTGATCAAACGGAAATTAAACGGGGAAAAGATTTCGTAGAAACGATATCGCGTTGATTGAAAAACAGTCACGGAATAAACATTATAACTCCGGAGGTATCGGGGGGCCGAAGTATGAGGAAGTCGTACGCGTACGCACATTCGTTTTTTAGTCCTTTTGTATATATAATGAACTCTGCCGTTGGTTACACAAGACATTGTACAATAATGAAGCAATTTACTTCCGCCAAAACGTGACATTATTTATAATCCGTCCAACCGACGTGTTTTGGATATCATTGTAAAAATTTGCCGATCTTGTAATAAACTGTTTACATACCATCTACAAGTATTATGTTCGACACGTTGTAGGTTAAAGATCACATTGGAAAAAATTTAATTGTGTTCACTTAAGTAATGTTACTTTTTATGATTTTTTTTATGATGGTGTAGAAATGAGAGAAGATTTGGAAAATATTAAGAAGATTGTAAAGAGTGGATTAATTAAAAAAAATAGGTAAGCATAGTAAATAGGAGGAGAAATATGAAACAATAAGAATTACAAAAATTGCGATAATGTAAAGAAAAATTTCTATATAGACCAGAAGACTTTATCATTTGTTTAGAGAATTTGAATAGCTGAATTTAGGTATCGCAAGCGTTAAAGATACGAAAAAGGTAGCAAAGCGATTAAAACCGCTTTAAAAGTTATCAGTTCATATTCTTAGCCGTTGAAATTTCCTTTCTCGCAAATTTATTCGAATAACACATTTGACAAATAGTACAGTACTTCCTAATCTTTTAACGTTGATTAGTTTCTGCAAAATATTATATTCTATCTGCACATTTTCTCTCACAATATAGTATATAAGTCAGTCGCATCGCTGGAAATTTGTTAGTCCATGAAATTTATTTCGTTTTAATCGTTCTAACAAAATTTGGTAACCGACGTAATCATAACCGATGACCACAGTCACGGTAAACATGTTAAATAAGAAATCCTTGTTAAAAATAAGACGAGAAAAAGATGAAATAAAAGAAGAGAAGAATAAAAATACCAGAGTAACATGGTATTAGTGCACTGTAAATACGTTTTCAAATTCGCTATCTATTCTATGTTTCCGTCCACGTGATGACGGTAAAGCGATTTTACGACGGTCCACGCTGTTTTTACGCGGATTTGGCCGATAATCCAACTATCTCGATTCAAAAACAACAGTAGTAGCTACCGTTTCTGGCCAATCGTCAAACCACGCGAAATTATTACCAATACGACGGGACTGTTTTGTCACTGATAACACGGTACGTGATAATTCTCATGTAGAAACTCGGCATTCGACGATGCTATTTCGATGATCGTCGTCCGTATCAAAGTTCACTTGGCCAATTAAGGCACTCCTTTCAATCGTCTCTTATGATTCTGTCCTCTTATCTTACATTGTTCTTTCCACGATTTCGAGTTTCCTGTTTCATCATCAAAATAGATCGATTTTGTAGATTTAATACTTTCTTAAAATATTAATCGAGTTTTGATTAATTTCAGAGATAACAGGGCGATTTTAATTTTACTCGAGTGTTTGATTGTTCAGAGTTTGAGGAAACGATTGCAATCAAATACAAGGCATTGATCATATTTAACTCATTTTAATAGGTTTGCGAACGTATCAACGATCAATGTGGATTAAGGAGGTCAAATTGAGAAATTTCGGAAGTTTTAGATAGCAAAGTCGTATAGTTTCGATAGCACATAGATGTTTTAGAGACGGTTAATGATTTTGATCGATTTAAACAATTCGATTTTAATGTTGGATTTGTTAATCGTTTAGATGACTCGACAAAAATGAAATGTAGAAACCAACGAAATTCTGCAAATGGACTAACATAGAACAGAGAAGAAGATTAATATTACCTTTACCAAACCTCCACTTCCTGTTTCCTTTTTTTATATGATACTTACTTACAATACTCTTCTAATCTTTTCTCCAAATTTCCACCAGAGTTTTTATAAAAGTATAACAAAAGGAAGGAAGAAAAATGGCAAAACTTGAAACTATTGTATACTCTAAAAGAATTCATAGAACAGAAAAAGAGAGAACTAAACTTTCCTTCGCTAACAATAAGACTTGTCTCATTTTTCCAATATCTCTTTAACTTTTGTTCGGATCATGTTCCATCATAATGTAAATATAAAAATCCCCCTCTTCCACCGAAAAAAGAAACGAAAGAAAATTGATAATACTTCGAACTAGAAAGGATAAAAATTCGCTGAAAGGACACACGTAGAGTAATCCTCGAAGTGGTTCAGTTAGAAATCCGGATTACTTTCGCGATAATCCTCATTGTCCGATCTATCTGGCATAAATCGACACGGTAATGGTCTGATAGAAGAAATTCCCGAACGGTAACCGCAGAAGTATCCCCCGTGGGCTATTGATTTAAGGGAATAGCGAATCCATGACCGCTAACACACGCTTGCCTCTCTCAATTTCAATAAGCAATTGCGAGAACAACGGTCACGATTTCAACGTGAAACTAGATCGAACACGACGCAGCATAGCTTGGAATTCTTTTGCCAGTCTCTCTTGTCCTTTCCGATCTCATTCTTTTTCCCTCCTTCTTTACTTTATTTCCTTCGTTAAACATGCAGAATAGTCATTTACAATTTAGAATTCATGTCCTGGTACTCACTTGACCACGTGTTTTCTATCGAGAACGATTTGAGGAGAGATAAACTAAACAGATAGAAAAAGGAATGAGTTGTTAATAGATCCGAGAATGTAGTCGTTTCTTGTTGGAATTTCCGATAGAATTAGCGGAATAGAAGTTTCTATGGAGTTGAGATTTAATGTGTCGTAATATTATTTGTAATTATTTCAATTCAGTCATTTCTTTTCCCTAATATTAGAAATACAAGAAATCTTGAGGATAAAGAAATGTATAATTATTTTCAAAATTGTTCGTTCTAAAACCTTCATTTTATTATACCGCCGAATGGTCAATAGTTGCATAAATATTTTTAGGTATTATTTTATTTTATTCTAATAACGCTGCATTGTTGTGAAACAACTCGTTAATAACAATTGCGAATTCCTATTCTTCTTCCTGTTAGAAAGATATAATTAATCGTCATTTTTTTCGTCGTGAGAAAAGAAAAATTCAATCGTAAAAAGTCAAAGGGATTTAGCGATTATGTATTCGATTGATTTTTCTAAATCTTTCTACAGACGGCATATCAAGGTGTTGGAAATTAGAGTGTTAGTAAGCAAATCATGAGTTGAAGTATATAGTGGAAGTGATTCACATAATGATATTGTAACACAATGCAAGTTCTTTGTTTAAAGGAAAGATGCAGCGTTTCTTTTTATAAGGCCGCATCTTTTTAATCAAAGAGAAGACCAGACCAAGGCAGCTTCATAAGCATATGGGTCAAGAATTCACTTGGCCATCTTCTCGTGCTAATTATAACTATTCTATATCGATTACGCCGAACTGCGCGGTTTCTTTTTTTTAAGAAAACAGCCTATTTCTTCAACGAAAATTCTAACAATGAACATACTAAATACTCAAAGAACTAACCTACGTAACTGAAAATATTAACTTCATTCCGTCCGCAAAATCAAGCCACCTATCCATCAAGATTATCTCTGATCTCTCTTAATTACAAACGAATTAAAAGCCAAACTACAACACATTAAACAGATTAAAATTTGTTTTCCACTCGACAGCTAATCTTCAACACTCTTAAGCCCTTCTCACACTCGTCTTAACTCAACTACGTTCTTTCCATCATTTCCGACCCGATGTTGTTTCTTGACATTAAATAATATTTCAAATTCGATTAAAATCCGAAAAAAATCGTCGCTGGAACGTTTCTTCGTCTCAATTTTACGTCGAACATTTTCTTGAAACGCTATAAATCCTTCTCGTCGCTAACATGATAGAGACTCGAGTATTAAAATTCGAGGATCGTAGCAGAATTAAAATCCGGCGCCCCAAAGGAATGTAAGAAAAAAATCGAAATACACAAGTTACCTCCTTCTTTTCGACTGTTGCGCGTCCCCATGGGTCTGTTGCATATGATGGGGCGACAGGTTAGGCCCGTAAGAGAGCAGCTGACCTCCGGCGCTGGGACACGCCGGCGGAGGCGGCGGGGGCGGCAATTGGTAGCCGACGGACGTGGCGGAGGGTATGTAATGCGATGGACCCGCTCCTGGGCCCAAACCTACCCCATACCCGCCACCACCCGTCCCGCCCCCATACATACCGCTACCACCAGGGTACTCTATTTTGTCGGCCTTTTTGCCACTGTGATCAACACCGAAAACTCGTACCGAACACCTCCCAGAAAATGTTACTTCATTTAGTTCGTATAAAGAGTATTAGATATCCACATAAAACGACGATAAAAATTAGTTTAACTTGCCACTATTTTAAGTTTTTAAAGTTTGAACTATATTAAAGCAGTAGAATTATTTAGTTCGTTTAATTCATATAATGAATATTAAGTATTCATCTTGAGCACTGAGTTACTGAACGAGGATAAACATGTTTTTAGATTTACCACTATTTTATGCTTTTAGAGTTTACTGTATTGGGTAGCAGAATATCAGTTCATTTAATTGGTGTGATAAATATTAAATATTCATTTTGAACGGTATAATTATTGAACGAAGATATTTCATTCGTCAGTGTTTCATGGCTTTAGGGTTTATTGTGTTGGATAGTGAAATTCTATTTCGTTTAGTTCATGTAGAAGTTGTTAAATATTCATTTCGAGCACTAAGTCTTTGAATAATAATAAAGATTTCTTCACAGTCTTAACAGTAATAAAACTTTCTCGCTATTTTAAATTCCTCCGGCGTACTGTATGGTTTTGGTGACAAATTTTCGTTAATTATTAAAGACTTTTCTGTAAGCTGATTGGTAATTATTATTCTGAGTCTTGGGAATGCCGAAGTTACAGCATTTTTCTGTTATCCAGAGATTTAGCGTTACAGTGTTAATTCTAAAATATTTCTTTCGACTTCTACAAAGATTACAGACATCAGACTCATTTCTGGATTATTCATAGAGTGTTCATTAATCATGGATTTATGCTGAGCTTTTACTGAAAGTTTCTATCTGACATCAGCGATAATCTTGCTTATAAAGTTCTAGAACCTACATATATTTCTCAATCATCTGTTGCGTTGGAATCCTCAAGACAATATCCCTGAATCCTCGATCAAATTATGAAAAGTCAGTTGTCACAGTTGAATCTCACAACCACGTACAGTAGACTGAAATTGTTCATAAAGGTTGTTAAATCAGTTCATCATCTTGCTACCTCTAATCTCAGTACGAGATTCTACGTGGTCAGTTTAAAAGAAATTTTACTCCATGTATTCCTCCGGTTATCGCGAAATCTCGAGATGGCCCACAGATTGCACAGGAAGTGTCCACAGGGATTACCTGGATCTTCCACAGTTCTCTTACAGTCCAAAGCTAGTCTACTCTCAGCTTCAACTCGAAACGCATGCTCTTCTCATCGACAATCTTACAAATTTCTTTCATTATAATTCCTTCCAACTTCTTGCAATCTAAAATCATCACACGTTATTTTGTATAGTTTTTCAAAAATATCCTTCTTACTATGTGGAGTTTCACTCAATTTTACTTTTATAGTTACACGACTTATTGCAGAAGTCTCATCTTTACCGCTATATCGAGTTATTGCAATTTTATTTTACCACTTTTATAACTTTCATCTCTGAATCTTTCGACGCTTCTTATTGTACCAAATTTTCGTAACTTTATTTTATGATTTTTGCAACAAATGATTTTTCCAAGAACAGAATTCTTTTGTGATTTTATTCGACGATTTTCAAAGGAATTTCATTGGTGGCTTCAATTTTCAAAGTAGAAAATCCTTTCTACTGTATCGAGCTTTTGATAAAATTATTTTATTTTATGATTTTTGTAACAGTTTCATTGGTAAGAATTCAATGATCATCTTTATGGCAATTCCATTGATGTGTAATTCGTATTGGATTGGAAGATTCGAATGGGAAAAGTGGAGACCGTTCGTTCACCTTGGCCAGGGTTATCTTCTCGTCATCTGGTTCTAGCAGAGATCTATGCTCGACGAATCTTTGATACTTTACACCCGGTTCACAGCGACGCGGCGGGCCTGTCTCTGCCAGATATTCCAGGCCTGTTGCTCGTAGATATCCCCAGTGACTTTTTTCCAGAGATCCAACAGGTATTTATGGGTGACGCGCGCAGGAATTATCCGTGCCTCCTCCAACCTTTATTCCAGCTTTTCCAGCAATACTATCGTGGATATTTCAAACTTATTATTTGTTCTGTTTTTCAAGATACTCTGAGTCTTCGACTTCTCTGTAATTTTAAGCAACTTTTCAAAGTTGAATTTCCAGTCATAAATATTTCTTCGATGATGCAATAACTGTTTTGCTCAATGTTGTTGCGAAAAGTCTCATTCTTCAGGATAGTTAAAATCTTCAGATTTTGCTGTAACTAAATGTAATTATACATTGACTTGTTCAAAGTTGCATTCTTAACAAGAAATATTCTAACAAGAGATAGTTACTTCTGTGAAAAGTTGAGTACATGGCTCTATAACAGTATCTGGAATATTTGATGAATTTTATTCAATCCTCGAGCTGGAACTCTTCAGCTATATTTCAACATATTTTGAATCTCCACTTTTGCAATAATAATTATATTATTATTAATTATACTTGGATATTAATTCGGTGTTGCACTTCCACGATGGATATTTCAGTGATAAATAGTCATTTCCATAAAATGTTGAGTCGATGATTTTTTTAATTATTTCGAGTGTTTGGACAACGCTATTGCGAAGGATCTCCTCTGTTCTTCAAGATACACGAAATCTTCAGCTTTTCTAGTAACTTGATATCTATTTGGAAACCGTAATCCAAAGTTGCTATTTCAACAACGAATATTTTGACAATAGACAGATTTCTGTAAAAATTTGCATAAAAACTGCAAAGTTTGGATTTTTAACTGGATTATTCAGAATACTGATCCAGTTTTCACTTAAAGTTCAGTAAGGGTCCAATTTCTGGCACGATTACAGGAAGCTTCGATGAGAATAAAAAACAACTCGATGGAACGAACATTGTTCAATATTGGCAACTTTGGTGTCATTTTGCAGACAAAATATTTTCACTCGAACGTCGTGAGAACCAAGTAATCTACACCATTGACCCTTGAATGACATCCATTATTACAGACAAAGTTTCATCTGAGATTCTCGTTCCTGGCTCCATTAGAACCGATGGGGAGACCCGGCTCGACTTCTTCTCGATAAATTGTGGTTCGATTTTTGAAACAGAAATTCAACTCCAGCTTTGTCATATGACAATCGACCAAACGCCTTGCGAGATTAGTTCCAGTAATCAGGGTAATATTACTTCTTCCAGTAAATGCAAATAATAAAGCCTTCTTCAGCAAAGGGAATATTTTTCCATCTTACTCAAGGAATCTTCTCGATCGATCTTATTCCAAACGTAAATAACAAAGTTTTATTTTTACTCTTTGCTTTCAAAATAATGTTCATCAAAGAGAGTACGTTTGCCTGTTCGAAGAATCTTCTCGATCAACAGCACTAACTCGCGAATATTCCACACAAAATACAAATCTCAATCCCATCAGAATCTTCAGCTCCACCAAAGCCAAACAAGGCACGAGTCTCCCACGAAAGAATCCTCACATATTCAAATGCACCTCCGACAACCCCACGACTCACGAAATCTCCAAACCTCCATCAAACTGCAGAAGTTCAAATCCAAGCCGTCCAAACCTTTCTCATAATTAATCCCGCCACGATTACAACTTCACCGTCGCACTTTCACCGTCGATGAACAATCTTCCATAATTGAAAAGAAACGTTTAGTTCATATATTTACGTATATTATATTTCGTCCGGACGTCCAAAACCATGAAACGATTCGAGATACTCTGAGAAAGAAAATACTATGGTGAAAGAAGCGAGGCAACGCGACGGCACGTGCTCGAGAGTAACTTGAGACGATCGATCGACGGATCGATGTTTTTGATCGCGATTTTCGGTACGGTTGAGACGAAACGAAACGAAAGGAACGAAAACGCGGAAGCACGTTCCTACTCGGACGGATGGGTCGCCGACTAGTCACCACCCACAACTCGCCAGTGACTGATTCCACCATAGCCGCATAATGTGCCGCTGTGCTATACCCCGGTAAGGACTATCACTTCTCCCACCAGAGAGCCGCGGAACACAGCCACTGTGTAAAGCATGACTTTTAACCGGGATGCATCGTCCTCGTTCCGCACGCTACATGCTCACGAGGAGGACGACCAGGATCAGGATCGCTCCTGCCGGTGTGAAGTCGCAATGGAGAACAGTTTGAACGATGATGTTCGCGGAGAAGGTGGAACTTTGGAGATTTCTTTGGTCTTGTTTTTCTTTCTCTCTTTTTTTAGAAGATTTTGAAGATTATTCTAGAGAAAATAGAATTTTTGGTATCTTCTTTGATTTTAGCTTCTCCTAGGGGGTTTGGAGCTTTTGTAGGATTTTTTCTTAAATTTTTCTCATTATTTTTTAATTCTCTTGGAAAGATTCATTAAATAATTTAGCGCTTCTGTGGTGCATTTTGATTTGTAGAGGATTTGAAATTTTTGTGCAATGTCGCGGACTTAGAACTCCTACGATTGTCTTATGAAATTCCATAGAAGATTCAGAGGTTCCGCGCTATCTCTCCTCTGTGAAAGATTTGCAATAATGCTCGTGATTTTCTTTCGGGAGAATTTCCTTGATCTTTTCACTCAATCGACCTGCCCATCAAGTGAAACTGGTTTCATTTGGATAACCAAATGAAAA
Source organism: Bombus terrestris (assembly GCF_910591885.1). NCBI lineage: Eukaryota > Metazoa > Arthropoda > Insecta > Hymenoptera > Apidae > Bombus > Bombus terrestris. The sequence continues at coordinate 4,445,764 of NC_063276.1, forward strand.
GAAATGAAAATTTGTAGTTTCCAATCCTATCAAGACGACAGATAGCAATATTCTAATAGGAAACTTTGTTTGCCTATTGTGTTACTTATTAGACAGATGAAACGAATTATTAGAATAAAAGGAGACAGGCTAATGAGAGCCACCGAAGGAAGTAAGTTATTACATCGAATCATTGCTGTAGTTATCGTTTCAGATAATGTATATTTTATGTAATAGACATTTATATAATATCGGTATGATTTTCTTTATAAGTGATTTGTGATTTAAGCGGTATTACATTTTTATTTTTCTTTGCATAACTTCCTTTTCCCAAGAAAAATAACTGTAGCGGCATATGAGCTAGAGGGCAAACTTTGTATAAACATAAACAATTACAGCTTGCAATCTTTTTGTGTTAAAACGATTATACGGCTGAAACGGCTATAACGCCTTCCTAATAAATTTTTATATAAAATTAATCACGGAATACTAATTTGCTATGTCATTTCAAGAAATCAGGAAATCTTACTTTCATATCGCGGAAACCTAAAAAGATATAGGTATTTAAAAATTCTAGAATTTTTTAAATACAAATAATATTATATTAAATTGGGATAAATCAAAATTTTGGTATTCCAGGAAAAGTCTTAAAGTTCTAGGAAAGAAATCTAGAAAAGGGAAATCTTTTAATTTTACAAATTTAAATTAGAATAAATTACAATAAATAAAATTTAAGAATTTTGAAGAAATTATCTAAAATTGTATATAATTTTAATAAAACAAAATAAATTATTAATAATTAATATTTATATTAAAAAATCAATATTGAATTTCATTAGTATTACTAAAATTCTTAGTTTCTAATGATTATTCACAGTATCTTTTTCATCTTTGAACAAATTTACCGCTTCAATGAACAAGAAGCTTATCTGCTGATCGTTTATAGACGATTAACGTGCAAATGCCCAGTTCAAAGAGCCATTTCAAGGCGTTGTAACGTTCGAGAACCGTTTACAACGGAGGTAAAGGTATGCAACACTTACGATAACGAAATGTTTCTAGCGCGATGTCGCAACCGCTTGTACGAACGAATATTAGCGGGCATCGACAACCCAGAAAATCGCCTACCATTGTGCCAGACATCGTAGCCCGGCTCATTGTTGCCACTGTAATACTTCTTGGAATCGTGTTAATCGAGAACGACTCAAAATTTCCTCAATTCACAATATGTGTCGACAAAAATATTACACTGTCTGTTAAAAATAAAACATTAATAACAAAACCTTCCTACAAAATATTTTCTAAGAAATAAAAAATTCCAGAATATTTTTAATACAAATAAAATTAGATTAAATTAGAATAAATCAATATTTAAGAATCCCAGAATTTTATTTACCATTCTTTAATTTTTTTTTTACAATTAAAATTTGATAAAAAACGAAGACTTGATTAATTTAAAAATCAAATGATTAATTAATTTAAAAAGAAGATAATTTAAAACACAGTAATAATATAGTAATGACAATAAAAGTAATAAGAATAATTAATGATATTCGATTACTAGAAGTAAGCAAGATTGGGAATGAAAATTAGAGCTTTGTGCTTGATTAATTGAAAAATGTAGAATTAATTTGGATAATAATAATTAATCACTCATTATGTAGTATACTCAATCATTATGTATTTAAGTTTTAATAAATTAAAAAAATAATTTTGAATAAAAAATTACACAACAACATAAAACTTAACTAATTAGAAAATGTGAAAGATAATTTGAATAGTATCTAATAAACTAGTATTTGATGAATGCAATTGTGGTAAATAAAAAAATAATAATTTCGTTAGGACTTACCCAACATGTGACATGCCAGCACAACGCTTTTGCGTCATCTTGTTCGGGTCACTTCCTAAAACAACTACAAATAGTAAAGATCTTATCATGATATTGGTATTCTATAAATTTAATAAATTTAATAAATTTTTTATATTCATTTTACATGAGATAATATATAAACTGCTTCCATAAAGTACTACGAATGTAATATCATTCAAATAAATATACATGCGTATATTGTTTTCTTTGGTATTTTATTGTTCAAATTTTAACAATGATTATTAAACTGTGAATGTATATGCATTTATGAAAAATTTATATATGTAAGAATCTACACACATTATATACATTATATACTGCACATTATATACAAAAATATATAAACTGTAATAAAGAATGAGATAGATCTCCAATGTTGTATTTATCCACAGTTGCAAGTATATGAATGTACATAAACATTCGCTGTGTACAAATTATAATACTTATATAAATGTACCTATGAGTGCTACTACCTAGACATATTAAAAGAATTACAGAAACTTTCATCCATTTCTAACCAAGCTTCATTTTTGTGCATCAAAACTATACATATAGCTCTATACACATTCTGTCACCAAAATCATTACTTAAAGATAGACTAAAGAATATAGACGTTCGTACTATACTAGAGCAACAGATTTGCATGTTAAGCATGGTAAATCACACAGAAAATAATTTGCATTTTATGATAGAAAAACGTCCCACTTAGGGAAAGATGTTCTAAAATTCGTTTGGACATCATCACTTTACAATTGCTCGGAATTTGTCAAAATTTCAATATAAACACTGTTCACAAGAGAAAATAAGTTTTCTAAAAAACTTTTTAATAAGATATTCGCGAGTAGGTTAAATTGGATGAAATGAGAAAATACTTTCAATGTCAAACAATTTCGATACTTACCTGGTATGGAATGGGCGATCGTGGATACAGTGAACATTCAGGTAAAATTTGATTGTTACACCGTGAAACACAAAAAGGATGTAACAGTCGATCGAACTTTCACGCGAACACTTCGCGATTAATTCACTTTACTTAACATCAAAACTGGGTGTTTACACTCAGCAGTCGCGCCATTTTGAAGTTTTACTCGGAATTTTATTTTTCCTCAAGCCTTCGACCACGAGAAGTGAAATTACATCGACCGCAGTGCGATCTGCTGGCCAATTCGTGAAAACGTTCTGTGTCGAATTATATATATACATATGTATATGTAAATAATTAATAAATATTAGTCTTTTTGTTTTATATCCAAGCTTTTAGATTAGAACGCGTGTCAATATCCCAAAATTTTCCATTACTTTTTGTATACTTTTGTTCGTTATAGTATTAAAAGAATAACTAATCGTTTATACAATCGATTCTTAGATATTATTTAAGAGCATTCAGATATGTTGTTCGAGAACAACGATTGAATCTACTAATATATGTCAATGTTAAATCAACTAATTAAAGCGATAATTAATTGAAAGATATCTTTTTAGAAGTTAATTATCAAAAAGTTGTATAATTAAAAGGCCTAGTGGCGCCACCTACGAACACTTTTATTGCTAGGTCATTGAATATAGTATCGAATGTGCTTCAAAATGTGTGACAACTGTTCTGCCAACTGTTTTTTGGACAACTATTTGATAAAACGAAACAAATTTTAACTGGTAATATATAATGCAATATAATTATGTGTATATATTTTACACATGAAATATATTTGATAGAATTTACAAAATTTGGATAAACTGTACCGCTTTTATGTGAACAGTGCAATGTTGTTACGCAGATTTTCAAATAAATGATAAACTTTATAAATAATTTTCTTACATTTTGTATAAAATTTTTATATAAATTGAACGAAACTGTGAAACAATTTTTAAATTTACGTGCTATTATTTATTACTTCAAACGCTTGATAATATTTAAAATTCGTGCCAGAAATATTAGAAGAGATTCACAACCATTATCTGTATCATATGAAGGCGGACACGTAACATTTCACATGCGCTTAATGTATAAAAAAATTCTAAACTTACTTTTTTGAACATTTTATTACTAATAACTAAATCTTTTAAATACAATAAAAGTAAATGAATAATTGTTCTCATATGAATTATATATCATCTTATAATAACATTTATAAGATAAATAGCTGTTCTTGTGTAAAAATTATTTCTGACTAACAAAAGCTACCAAAAAAACTTATATTATAGCATAAATGAATATTTAATGATGTTACAAGATACATATATATGTAATAAAAGTTCGAAAATTCGGATTAACAGTATCGCTTTCATGCGAACGGTTCATCGTAATTCGAAATAAGACGCCGTAGCGCCGGTATACCTGTATCTAGCCTGTATCTACTACGCAACTTCCGCTAACTCGCTGCTGAGCAAAATGGACGCCTTTGTGTCTGTTTTCCTCGTATTCACACTATAAATACTGTTTTCACTGCGATGGATCCCCTTTGACATGGCGATGTTTGCGCGGTACCGCGAGAAACATAAGTGAAAATCGTGACACGCCACGAATCGAAGTGCATTCCTTGGTGATCGACGAGAAAACCCGTCCAACCAAATAGGCCAGAACCACGGATGACAATTGAGTGAATATCGTTTCACGACGAAAACTTTTTCGAACAGACTCGCACGAACTGAGTCGTTGTTTTTGGCTAACGTGTAAATACCGACGATTTCCACGCGTCGAACAACACTGGGATCTTGGATATTGATACGCCTCCCGCCAAAATTCCATTCACTACTCGCATTCTGCAGTATAAATAATCGTTGTTGGACAGCCAGGTAAGGCAATTGACACAAAACTTCCACCGATGTTTGTTTTCATCTGTCAAATGACATACGATCGTCGCAGTTACCATCACTGACTATGGCAATTCTATTATTTAGTGGAATTGAGCACACTTGGGAGATTTCCAGCCTGTAGCAACCTGGTTAAGGCCATGTTATCATATGTATGATGTTGGATGGTAGATACCTGACAATTGGAGGTAATAATAACAACTTGATGTGGTGATAGTGAATCAATCATTTTATGTTAGACAAATACTTTCTGTAAAATTGTTCCAACGAGACAAATGATCAGGATCATTGAAGGAAAGATGGTTTGTATTGAGAAACTATGACACTTCCGTTTGACATTGTTCGTGTGAAGCAATTTCTTCATTTGATTGCCGATCTTAATTGGGAGTTAATGTGGACTTGTTTCAATGTGTTATATTTAATCCATTAGTGATGCTGATATTTGTGAAAAATATTGCACTGATTTTGGAAATGATTTAATTGATTTGGTTACATTTTTGTTATGACATTATAGCATGCATATATATGTATATATGTATGTACAAATATATAGAGCTATAACCTAGTATTATTTTTGTAATTAATTTGAGTGAAATATTGTTGTAAGTTTCGCAGAATAGGAATATAATGTGATTTTTTAAATTTAAACCAGAACTTGTTTAAATTCTGTTTTATTTAGCTTTCAGAAAATCATTTGTAATTAGTCTAACCTTTATAGAAAGAATCTTATATTTTGTTAATATTTAATGTTTTTAAGTATATAATAAAGTATTAATATCCTATTTTCCACTTAAATTGATTTTTTATTAATTTTATATAATATAGATCTGAAAAATAAATTTATCCGAAATTAATATTTTTTCATAAAAGCATGTCATTAATTTGACGTTACATAAGTGTAGATTAATTTTATCTTATTGTTTATCAAAATAATATACCTATTTCTACATTTCATACTGTATATTTGAAAAATTGAAATAATAATAAAAGTATATTTATTCATTGTCTTAAAATATTATTTTTTATATAGATTTAATTTATATACATAAAATATATCAAATTAATAATTTAAATGCCATTTTATTTATTACATGTCTGTTTCAGGACAAAAAATTATTGCTAACAATGGACCGTTTGTTGGAGGATCCACGTGCTTCATCAAAATTTGGTTGATAATTGCTACTGCATCATGGGAACTTAAAAGAGACTTTGTTAAGTTCCCAATATATGCCTTAGTGCTAGTGTTCTTTAATAAGCGTTAGGTACAATTCTCCTTGACAGTGAAAGATCTCTTATGTCGGAATGCCTTGAAAATGCGAGTGTAAAGATTTTAACAATGATTTCTTTAAGCATTCGTGGAAACAGTGCATTTAGATATGTTCTGTTGATTTATATTTACCATATACTGTGAATAAGACATTTTCTAATATGTCAGTGCTGTGTTTGTTACGTTGGATAATTCTATGAACCTCAAGGTACATATAAGGACACTGGACCTAATTTCAATAATATTTTTTGTCCAGGCTGTAATGCCAGAACAAGTCAAATTCAAGATGAACGGGGTTATACCGAGTGTGCCAATCACAACTCTCGCTGGTATTGCGAGTCTTACTGACTTGTTACCTGAAATGCCCCTTCCAACACCGCTGCCTCAGACTTTAACTAACAAGTCCCTTTTATTTCATCCAAGAGTGGCAGAGGAAGCACAAATATTACTAAGTGTTCGTAATGAAAACTTAGTGCCGCAATTAATATTATCTTTATCTCAAACTTCATCCGATCATATTGAATTGAAAGATAATTATGCAAATGCAGAACAGCCTTTGGAAACCGAGCAAAATACGCCGGAGTTACTTAAGGCAATTTTACAAATAAATCCGCATGTGTTTAAGGGGCCTCAATACAATTCACCACGAAACTGGGCCCAAGGCACACCTATGATGCATACCAATCAAACATCCGCTAATTACGAACGATTTTCTCCATCCTACTCGAGTTCTTCAGGGTCGAGACAGACGCCTCAAGGTAGTCCAGCTCATCCTGCTGCTGCTAGAACAGTGCTACCCCCGCCTGGCGGCATAAACCCACTACCCAACATGACTCCGCAACCAAATATGTATTCTCCAGCACATATGAGTTCTCCTGGGACGCCGTTAACAACTCTCGGTAATGTAACACCTCAACACCACAATATGGCTGGTATGACACCTCAACATAATATGCATATGGCATCTCCTATGCGTGCTAATATACCTTTACAACAACATCAACCTATTAATATCCAGCAAAATATGTACGATCCTATGATGAATCAACAAGTACATCATCCATTAGGAAATCATCAACCAATGGACATTGATAGTACAGTGCAAGAAAATCAGCAGTTTTTACTTGATCCAGTCACAGGTCTTCCTGACATTGATATACCGATAGAAAATATCGAAGCGAAACAGCAGAGCATGGATAACGTGACGCAACATCTGTTATCTACAACGGAAACCACGTCTTATCCAAGCATGGATACCACCGACATGGTAAATACATTAAACACTACGACACCAGTAGTAATACAGCACCAACAGAACAACAATTCAGAAAAGGGGATGAAAATACCCGTTTCTTTGCCGGAGAAATTAAAAGAGCCGATTGTCATGTTGGACAGACTATCCTTAGCAGATCAAGCTTTGATGCAGAAGAGTCTAACCGCGTTTGCTGAGAAGTCGCCAAGCCGGGCCGCGAAGATGGGCATTTCCAATCGTGAAGATGTAAAGTCTGAGTCTGATAGCGAGGAAGAAATCGGTAAAAATAATAAATATTTCAAAGCACGCGCGAAAGAGCGTCAGGTTCAAAGAGAAAAAGAGAAAGCCGAGAGGAAGAAGAGCGAAGATAAAACGCGCAGACGAAAAAGGATAATAGATGATGATGACGAAGACGAGAAGAAAGAACCTTTTACACCCACGAAACCAAAAATCCGCAAAGTAGAAAAGAAACTTGTTCCTGTATTGGCTAAACTTAGCGTGGAGGAGCTGATGGAAACTAATACGTATCAACGTTTCAACACAACCATCGAAACGATATTTGAAAACACAGAAGATATAGCAACTAATGCCGAATTGGATGACGATGGTGATGTGCCTCCAGAATTATTAATTCCTAAATACCAATTACACGATTTATGCACAGAAGCAGCTAAATTGAAAGCATTAGGAGCAATGGAGTCGATTCCAGCAGATAGATTGGTTAGACTATTAAACATTTTAGAGAAAAATATTCGGGATGGAGCCAAGGTGTCTCCGTTGGCAGATCCGGACGACGATGTTGATGAAAGTCGATTATGGACACAGCTGGCCATGGAGAGAGTACAACGTGCTGTGGATGCGTCTTTAATTGCATTACACATCATGACATCTAGCAACATGCCAAAAATGGTCTACCTGGAAGACGTGATCGACAGAATAGTCCTTTTCATGAAGTTTCAATTGCAGAATACTATTTATCCTTCATTCGATCCGGTTTACAAAATAGACACAAAAAACAAGACTGACAATTATAATTCTAGTGGTCGTAAGAAAAGAGGTCATATGAAAGAAGTCCGTGAGAAGAGTATCCTTCAAGTATACAACAAAATGCACGAATTAGTTGGTCTTCTTGCTGAACTATTAAACATCCAGGTTCTAACAGACACTAGTGTTCTTCATGCCTCTACATTAGGTGTCGCGCCATTTTTTGTTGAATCTGTTAGTGATCTTCAATTGAGCGCTTTAAAATTGGTCACGATAATATTTACTAAGTACGAGAAGCATAGGAGATTGTTGTTAGATGATATTTTGGCGTCTATAGCTCGACTTCCTAGCAGCAAAAGGAGTCTAAGAACTTACAGGTTAAATTCTGAAGATCACATACAGATGTTGACAGCGTTGGTCTTACAGCTGATTCAATGCGTTGTTGTATTACCCGAAAATGTACTCCCACAACATAAGAAGTCACAAGATGATGAAGAGAAGAAAGAAGAGAAAAAAACAAATTACGTAGATGCAGATGTCCTAATCATAAACAAGTACGAAACCGCCACCAGAATAGCGGGGAATTTTTTAACGGTGTTCCTGAACAAATGCGGCAGCAAAGGTGAGGAAATTGATTACAGGCCACTGTTCGAGAATTTTGTGCAAGATCTGTTGGCTACGGTCAACAAACCGGAATGGCCAGCAGCTGAGTTGCTTCTGAGTTTACTTGGAAACTTGCTGGTGGGTCATTTTTCTAATAAAAGTTCAGATATGGCGCTCAGGGTGGCCTCCATCGATTACCTCGGCGTTGTCGCAGCCAGATTAAGGAAGGACGCGGTAAGTTCTCAATGCAAACTATCTACTATTGACCAGATCATAAAGGACATCAAGATTGAACAGCAAAAGGACTCCGAATATGACCAAGTGAAAGATAAAGAGATTGCAGGTTTGAGCGAGGACGAAGAGCGGACGGGTTTTTTACAGAAAGTGCTTCTAGACTACTTGGCTGTAAACGGAACCAAGGACTCTGCCTTAGGTTACGCCCGCCATTTCTATCTAGCACAATGGTATAGAGATTGTGCGTTAGAAAAATCCAGGGTTGGTCAGGTAAAGAATAGTCCCAGTAAGAAAATGCATAAGAAGAGAGTGAAAAAGAAACACAAGCATCACACGAGTGATCAGGAATCAAAATCAGAATTAGATGAACCTGATGCCGATGAAAACGACAATAACGAACAAAAGTACTCAGAAACATACCGAATCATAGAAGAGAAAAAGAAGTACATTATAAGTAGAATAAGGCCGTATAGCACTGGTACGAAACCGGATATTCTTCAGACATATATCGATTATAATTCAGCAGAACTGATATCACAGTATCTCGCTTCGAAAAGGCCGTTTTCGCAGAGTTTCGATCGATACCTGAAGCAGATCCTACACGTGCTCACAGAGTCGTCTATAGCGATCAGGACAAAGGCGATGAAGTGCCTGACGATGATCGTTGAAGCGGATCCAAGCGTTTTGGCGCGAGTGGACATGCAGCTGGGTGTAAAGCATTCGTTTCTAGACCATGCGACGTCGGTGCGCGAGGCAGCCGTCGATCTGGTAGGAAAATTTGTACTAAGTAGGCCCGAATTAATAGATAAATACTACGACATGCTATCAGCTAGAATTCTTGATACTGGCGTTAGCGTTCGTAAGCGCGTAATCAAGATTCTCAAGGATATCTGCATGGAGTGTCCTGACTTTCCCAAGATCCCGGAGATCTGCGTGAAGATGATCAGACGAGTGAACGACGAGGAAGGTATTAGAAAATTGGTAATGGAGGTGTTTCAAAATATGTGGTTCACACCGGTCAGAGAACGTCCCACGTTAGATTCCGAGTCATTGCTAAGGAAGGTCATGAATATCACGGATGTTGTGGCAGCTAGTAAAGATATGGGTTTGGAGTGGTTCGAACAGCTGCTGGTTAGCTTGTTCAAGCCCAAGGAAGACAAAGACGATAGTACAAAGATGAAAACCGAGCCCACAAAGGCATTATTGACGGCGTGCAAACAAATTGTTGATTGCTTGATTGAAAACGTTCTTCGACTAGAAGAGACGAACCTGGAAGAGTCTGAGAAGTCTGAGAAAAAAGGATCCTCTCAAAGATTGGTCGCTTGTTTGACAACCTTGTATTTGTTTGCTAAGATACGACCGCAATTGCTAGTCAATCACGCGATCACGTTACAGCCTTATTTGAGCTTGAAGTGTCAAACGCAGGGCGATTATCAGATTATCAGTAGCGTAGCTCACACATTGGAGTTAGTCGTACCACTGATGGAACATCCTAGCGAGACTTTTTTAGCACAGTTGGAAGAGGATTCGGTGAAGCTGATTTTGCAACACGATAGATCTGTCGTGGCTAGCTGTCTTTCTTGCTTAGGTTCAATAGTGAACAATGTAACCAGAAATTTTAAATTAATACGAGACTGTTTTAAGAAATATTACGGACATCTGACTGAGTACAAATCCTTTTATGAGAAAGACCCTACAAATCCTATGCTTTTAAAGTATCGGCCTTTTGTCAGGAGAGCGTTATTCACAGTTGGCTTGTTGCTCAGACATTTCAATTTTACCGACCCTGAAGTGATCGAAGGATTAGCGGAAAATATAAAGGATCAGGTATTCGAAACATTAAATTACTTCGTGCATCTGGACAATGACGATATTCGACATTTTACTCTGTCCGCTATTGGTTCTTTATGTATCCGTCATTACGAATTTATGTTGCTTCCTGAATTAAAGGAACTGTACCATCATCTGCTCACTTCAGAAAATGCGTTGGTTCATATGAGGATTCAGGTGCTGAATAATGTTGAGGTTTATCTGCAGGAGGAAGACAAAAGGATGATTAAACAGGACATGGAATGGGCGAAGATGTCCAAACAGGAGAACCTAAAAGAAATGGGGGACGTATCATCAGGGATGGCTAGCACAGTGATCCAGTTATACGTGAAAGAAATCTTGGAATCCTTTTTGCACGTGAACATCAGCGTTAGACACGCAGCACTTAAAGTAATTCAGTTAATTCTGGCTCAAGGTCTAGTTCATCCAGTCCAAATAGTTCCCTACCTGATCTGCATGAGCACAGACTGCGAAAAGGCAGTGAGTCACAGCGCAGACAAGCAACTTCAGGACATCGAGAAGAAATATCCGGGCTTTATTCATATGAAATCGCAATTAGGCATCAAGCTGAGCTACCGGCTGCAGAAGATCCTGCAGAACGACATCACGGTAAGAGGAATGCGAGTAAAAGATGGCGAGTTTCCTGGTGCACTAAACGGTTTTCTGTACACCATCCTGAGGAACACGAAACAACAGAGGAGAGCCATCGTCTTGTCCTTCCTGAAGCAGTTCGATGAGTCTGCAAAGACAAGCTTATCGCAGATGCTCTACTTGGCTGACAATCTCGCTTATTTTACATATCAAGTACAAGACGAGCCTCTGTTCATTATCCATCACATTGATATCATCATCTCAATGTCTGGTACAAATCTGGTGCAGTCATTTAAAGAGGCGCTGTTACCAAAAGAAGGCAGCAGTCAATCTCAACTGCAACACCATCATCAACACCAGCAACATCAGGCCCATGCATCTATTGGACCGGATGGACAGCCGCGACCAGACCAGCTGTTATCGGTGTTAGAAGATGAAGAGGATGACGAAGAGGACGAAGAGGCCCTGCTGGCGAGGTTACCAGAGGACACGACGCTGCTGAGGGATTATATTACCGCCAGCCAAGGCTTCTTGTTGCTGCTTACTCTAAGGCAGCACTTGAAAGACTTGTACGGCTTCTCTGACCAAAAAATCGGCCAATACTCGCCGACAGAGGCAGCAAAGGTGTACGAGAAGGCGGTGAGCCGTAAGAGCAATCTGCTGTTCAAACCAAAGGCCACTCTGCAGAGACTGAAGGAGGGAGTGAGTAGCGCTGAGCTCGACTCCGATGGCAGGAGGAAGCTAGTGAAAGAGTACTTGGACTTCAAACAGTTAATGCTGAAGTTTGACTTGGAAGAACCGGAAGAAGATACAAACGAGGTAATCTAATTCGTCCATCGAGCATCCGATTCGGTGAACTTGATGACCGCCAGTGGACTCATTCCGGTCTCCACGCCGGTCCACGCGTCGCATAAACATCGTATCAGCGTTACACATAGCGACGTTATATGTGTCCAAGCTAACGATGTATGAAAACCACCAGGAGGGCACGATGGAACACCGCAGACATCGGACGCACAAGACCGAGAAGGTGAAGAAAAAACACAAAAAAAAGAAAAGGAGAAGAGTCTCCGATAGCAGCGAGAGTGACGAAGACTACAGTGATCCTGACTTTTTAGTGTGAGTGCGGTGGTGTGTTCCCGAGTCCAACGTGTACATATTACATACTGCGTACGAGAACCTCTAAAATAAGTGGCTGATGTGCGTACTGGTGTGTGTGCGGCGTTTTTTCTTGGTGCGTTTTCCTGTCGGCCGTGAGTGTAGGCGTTCCGTTTTTTCTTCTATTTGCGTTTTTTTTTTTTTTTTTTTTTTTGTATGAATTCGAATACAGGAAGAGAGAGAGAGTGAGAGAGAGAGAGAGAGAGAGAGGGAGAGAAAAAAATATATAAGATATATATATATATAAATATATATGACACTGATGTTATAGGAAATACCAGTGCCGGACGCTCTGAAATCGCGACGTAGCCCCATCGATCACGGAAATGGACTAAAACTTTTAGCAAGACTAAACACAAAATAATAAGTATACAAAATGTGGATTAGAAACGATGCTGATGTGTACAGAGAACGGTGGTGCTCTGCGGGAATGCGTGCGATCTTTCTCTGCGACATAGTTTGATTGAACGAGATTGAGAGAGTTTAAAGGAAAGAGAGGTTTTAAGAATCGATCATCTCGAGACGATCTATTAGAATTATCTGTTGGCTGGGGCATGTGGTGGATGCACGTATTAAGATTTTCTCGGTCCGTGTTAAACCGTTCGAAATATTTCGATCACGTGACCAGAGGAAGGAACTTGGTTCAGCCATGAGTCGATTTCGTCAATTCTCATATTTCGAATGGAAAGATTGCTCGTTAAACTTTCTTTCGTTTTCCTTTCTTTTTTGTCGTCCTTTTCTTTCCACTGTCATCAAAACTTAAATTGCAACCACAAAAGAAGAGTTTTTATTTACAATTCTCGAAACTTAATTTAAAATGAAGAAAAACGAATTTTGTTTACAGTTAACAGCACAATTTAAGAAATTTCACTATGAATATTAACATAAGAAAATCGTCAAATTTGTTTATGCGCGTAATCGTAATTTAGAAAATAGATTTTGATAGAATCGACTAAAACGATGGCGAAATAACACGAACCAAGTATCTAATTTAATAAAGAGACGGAGCCCGAGTTGTAACGTTTTCTTGGAATACATCACGCATTATTCGACTAAACGTTGTTATTGTAAATAATATTGAATAATAACACCAAGATTGATATGAGATTTTAGTTTTCTTTTCACGGAGATAGAAAAACAGAGTGGCCAGTACTCGGGATGATTTGAATTTTTTTTTTTTTAAGCAAGAAACTTGTCAAGAAGACGTTGAAAAAATTGGTATTGTAAATTTTTGTTTCAAAATTCTCGAAAAAGAAGAAAGAGACAACAGAGAGAAAAAGATACGAATCAAAAGAAAACTCGGGAAAACAGCGAGGAAGAGATAAAGCCAACGACAAAGGGAAACAAAAGAATCATAAGAGAAAGAAAGAACCGCATAGAAAAACGGATTTATTTAGGCTTACTCCACAGCAATGTATTATAGAGAAGCGTTTAGTTAAAAAAAGGTTAAAAGAGGAAAAAAGAAACAAAATGAAAGAAAACAGAAACACATTGCCTATGCATTATGAGAGAGAGGGAGAGCGAAGCGAGCGAGAGTGTGTTGTTTGTAATATCTGTACATACAAATTTCAAGTAAAGTATCTTATTTTCTTACAAACTATATAGTGATGACATTACGAAAGAATACTTAAAATTTTGTTGTAATATTAAGTATTTATTCAGAATTCATGTTGTCCCAATATAGTTTGCTTTATGCACACAACTCGTCTTTTGGTGTAATTGAATAAACAAAAAAAAAAAAAAACTATCGTTTTTATACAAGCTTAGAAGTAAACAAAATAAAAGCAGAGAACAAAAAATGTGCAGAATGAAAAGTAAAAGGAAAGAGGATACAATGATGATGAAGAATTAAAAGGAAAAGGACGGATTTAGTAACTTTCGACAAGGAAATGAACGAAATTATTCATAGGGATGGGGGTGGAACGAGATGAAAGAACAAAGCGAGATAAGAAGCCGGGAAGAGAGAACATTGGAGACCCGTAAAAACGCGCGATCGAGGGAGGAACTTAAGATCCTCGACGGGTTACGCAGCTCTTCGACGATTCGTTTCCTTTGTGAATCGCAGCACATGCGATTTTGACTGTCCAGGAACGAGAGTAACGGCGTTAGTCTAATGCGTGTAAGCGTAAGGCGATTCTCATCGATTGTCCCTAATTCTAGAAAATCAACCGCGCAACTGTGATCTTTAGCGATATTGAAGCGCGGACAGGTGCGTCGCGGTATAATTCGTCTTTTTTATACGTTTATAGGAATTCCATCAGCCATCATCAACATAAAAACATTATCGAAACAGAACAATTCAAGGTATCTCGTTGTCCTGGATGGTCGAATATTATATTCGATACATTCACATACATATATGCATATTCCGGGTCTATGATCTGGTTAGCGAGCCGTTTAGAAGTTATTAATCACATGACACTCGATCGAATCTTCATTGAAAGCGAACCAACATGCGATATCATCGTCCATAACCTTTAGATCGCTAGCTTGAGACGTTTGTGTCCCTACGAGGCAAGTACACGAAGGAAACGAGTCGATTGATCGATGAGTAGCTGCATGAGCCGCGAGCCTTGGTTAACGATCGAAAGATTGCGACAGACATGGATAGAAGGAGAGAAAGATTAGAGATTTTTACTTTCTACTGCGAGAACGTTACCATTTTACGATCATTGTCAATCATTATTGCATTTACAAGTTGGTCGTTCATTTATACAAGAAGAAAAAGAAATATAAGAAAATTGCTGACTGTTCAACGGATAAACGTTAGTCCGCGGAACGTTGGCGAACGATCGCAAACAGAATGATCTATTAGGTGACATACGCTTCTTTCGTTTTAATCTCGATTTAAAGTAGCTTTATTGGGGCCCAGATGTACCTTCATCTATATCTCATCAATAAATCTGGCAGTAAAAGGAGTATGGAATTCATTCGATTAGTTATTAAGAGTCTCAACTATGCTCGCAAGGAATGTACGCGAATGCTGTTTTTTCAAAAATTCATATCTTTTCTTTGTTTAATATTTATGAAATTTCGTTCGTTTTATGAAACCTTAAATTTACGTATTAAATTAATTTCCTTAATCATAGAAATGAGAGACGTTAAAAATTCGCGTACATTCCTTGCTCTTAGATTAGTCGAACGTTCTCGAAAACCGTCGCGAATCCTTAGAAACCCAAAATTCAAAGGTTTGTTCAAAAGAGGAATCAGTATACACTTGCACGAATCGCTCCCATCGATCGCGTTCCCTTTCATCTTAGCCCGTGCCTTTCAACGGCGCGATTCTTCGCCCAAAGACGATCGATCCCGTGTCCGACTCTTTGCCGTCCCGAAATCGTGTGCAATGTTAGAAATTAGAAAAAAAGAAACTCGTAACTAAGCTAACCGAGCGTCGAAGTCTTGAAAATATAATAACTCGCGGACGTCGTGATTCGACGCTGTTCTTGGCGTCCCTGAACGAAGAAAGGGATACGCACAGTTTTCGATCGTCAGGAGAGGAGAGTCGTGCGTTCGTTGAAATTAGCGTGGCGGACTTTTCGATCGATCGTGGTGGTTCGGTCGATCGATACGAAAGGAAAAGAGAAAGAGAGGAGAAAGCGATATGGAAGGAGAGAAGAGGAAAAAAAGCAATTGAACACACACACCTGTTGCATCTACGGTTTGCACGAGAGAAAAAGGATATATAGAGTTGGAACAGAGAGAGAATGAGTGACACGCTACGTGTGAGGATATCGATGGCGAATATTGTTAGACGGGAGGTTCAAAACGACTAAACTAATCGTAGGGAGGAAGATCTTTGACCTGTACAAATGTTCAAGTGTGTACATATTTATTATAAAAAAGAAAAAAAGAACAAAAAAGACGATGTTGGGTTACGAGAAAGAAAATGGCAAACAATGGGAAAGAAAAACGTCAATCGTCCTACAATGCTTGTTGCTATGAAGGATAATAAGGGAACGTGAGGATGAGTACAGTGTGCGTGTGTATGTTTGTGTAGGCGAATACAACGGAGAAATATGATCGTATGAATGAGCAAGGTGGGAAAATTGAAAGCGTTCAATTAAACGTTCTATTGTACGTTGTAACAAACTTCTAGAGAAACGGTATAACAATTATTGAAAAGAGACGAATTGTAAGCAGTTTCTTTCTGCATATATACACATATATAGGCTGACATATATGTGTATATATACGCGGCTCGAGGAGAAAGAAAATCGGAGGGATTATCGATATTGCTATAGCGTGACGTCTAATTAGTAAGAACGAAGATGTGAATGGTAGGTAGCGTGATTGTGAATCATAATGATCATAATGAGCGTGATATCTCATAATGATCGGTGAGAAAGGGGTAGCCGAGGATGTGAACAAAGGAAAGAAGACAAAATACGTGAACAAACAGAAGGATAAAATATGAATTATCAACGGTCGTCGAACTTGATTGATCTATCGTACTCAGCACAGTGCGAGGCACATTTGTATTATAACATTATACATATATATATAGTATATATATTGTATCACCTATGTTTTTGTATTTGGTCATCTAACGAAAGACGAAGAGGAAAGAAGAAAAAAAATCTACAAAAAAGAATATCGAATTAACGAACAGAAGGTTAATAGAAAGTATATTATATATTTGAGTAAAATCGTCGAGAATTGGTATTATCCACGACTGACCGGAAGAGGGAAGCGGGAAATCATCTTTTTCGTTCTTACTTATATGTTTGTTTAAGTTTGCCACTCTTCGTTCGTTCTCTCCGATCTTTCTACGTATGTTTGTTTCCACGTTCAATATATTCATACAGATAGACACACGCGTGCGCGCGCGATCGCTCAGGTAACGTGAGGTTTGGGTGAAGGAAGAGGGTTAATCAATTAATTAATTAATTAGTTAATTAATTATTAACAGTTCATTCTGAGCAGTCGAATAAATTGACGGTCCTGGATAAAGCCAACGCTCTTTTACTCATAACTTATTATGTACATCGTCTGAGAAAAACCGGTACGTTCGTAAAAGAAAAATAAACTTAAGTATATATCAATCGTTCATTTCGTTCATTTCCTCTTGCCCTCCATTATTTCAATTATCGCGCTCGTCCGATATGGCGTTTTTATTTTTCGTAGTTTGAGAAATATGCAAAATCAAAAGGAGAATTTTTGAAAAAGATATATCCATCAACTCGTAACGTTGCGTCGTGTTGTGCTGAGGTCGCGTTTTCAGGATGTGTCCAACACGTTGAAATAATTTTTCAGAGCGGATCCATTTGTATAGCCGACACTTACGCCGTCGCTTTTGATCGCGCGAATTTCCTCGAGGCCGATTGCCAACAAGTAGCACACAGGCTATTTGTAAATCGAAGATTTTAGCGATTGTAAATAAAACAAGAGAAATGACAATTTTTTGGAGTATAGTGATTCGTGGATGGCGGATCGATCACGAGGGATTGTCCTCGTTACTGCTTATGTTCATGGAGTCGCCGTGTTCGTGGATCATTTCCTATGAAAGACTGTTACTATAGGAGAATATACTTTTAGTATACCGATTCGGAAACGAAGTACAAAACAGATACCGAGATTTCGTTCGGCTCTAATGAAGTGATTCCAGAGTTTGGGAGAAGTTCGAACAGGAAGTAAGTACAATTACTGTAAATACCTTGAAGTATGATTATTACGCAGATTATTATACAGAAATTGCGCTAAAGATTCGCCGGTCTAGAAGTGTGCTCGGTTGGTTAATTTATTAAAAATTATAATATTAAATTAGCGGAGGAGTAATGGGAAACATATCGTATATTCTTTAGCCGTAAACATTTGTTTTCTTCCTAAATATGTGTACACATAAGAATTGATCAATTAACCCTTTCAGGATCGGATATTTCTTTAGGAACGCACATTTTTTTTCTAATACTTTGCAAAGAAGGCTTAACGCACTGAAATTGAAGTTTGATTTGTAAAGTGAAATTAGAATTTCAATGGGAGAAATGTAAACTTCGTCGAAACGCAACATCGATCATGAAAGGGTTAATGAAAATAATTGTACTTTCCTTAAGTAAAAGATAGACACCTTTTAAGTTGCGTTCGGGTTATCATAAATTGCATGATTTATTGCTGAACATTGTTTCAAAAATTATAAAAAGATGATGTAAAGTTTACCAATGACAAAACTGTATATTTATACGTATTTTGATTCGCGTTAGTTACCAAGTTACACGTAAACAATAAAACTTGTACGAGTATATACAATAAATTAGGCATACGATAACACGATCGTTTATACTAACGTCTTTTACATTTTTTAATCGATATATTTCTTGTTAGATTTTTAGATCCTCCGATTCTTCGTTCCTCCATCGGATACACCTGTAATACCATCCATATGTAAATAAATAAACAGTTTAATAATTTATTCGGTTACTCACATTTTTGGGACGTCCTTGATATATTGCAATTCGTTAAAACGCATCGTCGAATCTTCTACCCTACATTTCTCTCTCCAAACTTTTGTAGTATCAAACAATGTTGAATAGCTCCTTGCTTCTGCGAGCTCTATCCTTCTTATATTTACAGATTCGCATTTGTTTGGCTTCTTAGAACGTAGAATTAAATTTTTTCTTTTTTTAGTAAACTCTTTGTCTTGCTCTCTGCAAACATAATTTCTGTCTTTTATTCGTGTAACTGAATTTTATTTATACAAATTTATATACTCAATTTCTATTAACTTTCTGTCCTGTTTCTAATGTTCGAATTTGTTATAAATTCAGCATAAATTTTACCTAAATGCTTTGATCAAAGTTACATTGTATGCACATTTTTCTTTAAATTGTTCATCCCTTTCTCTTAAAATGTTTTCCAAAGATTTCTTCTTTTTATATTGTTCCAGAGCTTCCTGGATCTTTTCTTTACGCTTCTTCCTCCTATTTTGCTCTATTTTCTCCTTCAATTTCATTTGCATTTTTACCTGTTCTTCGTCCATCAAACGCTTATTTTCTTTTTCCATTTTCCACTTTTTAATCAATTCCTTTTTCTTGCTTTCGGTCGAACTGGCACTGCTGTTGGTACTTCTGGTTTCCGTTGTAGATGATTTTGTTTTTCTTAAAATACATGTTGCTTTCTCTCTGGGGATTTCATTTAGAAAATCTTCATCCTCGTAACGATTCCCGATTTCTTTATCTATTTCCTCGATATTTTTCTTTTTTTCTGATTCCTTCTTTTGACGCCATTCTTTCACAGCTGCCTTCTGTTTTTCTCGTAAATCTGTGTATTGTTTGTACCATGCCTCGTGGTTTACTATAGTTTCAGTAGATAGATCTGGACACCTTTTTTGGATCGCTACAACCAAAGCTGGTATATTTTCACAACTTTTTCGCGTTTTTAAGAAAAATAGATGATCCTCCATGGTCCAATTTTCTGTGTGTCCTGTTACATATTTAGAGAAATTTAGAAAATTTTGTAATGATCTTCCCAGTGTTTAAATGGCTTTCTGAGTGTCTTAAATGACTCCTGCGATATTCGAATCTTTTTATGTTCCAGTTCCATTTTCGTTTTAACCAAGAAAAGGACATTTAATATTCGAAGAAAATCATTAGCATAATATTGAAACAAGAAGTCAAGCGTGTCAATAATAATTTTTTCATGTTCCCTTGAATTTAAGGAATTTTTAAATAATAATTATAGAAAACTATGATTTGGCCAAAAATGATCTAAAGAATGTAAAAAGGTTAATTAATTTTCTAATTGTTCAACAAATAATTCCGTTACCTGTTACTGCAACCAGAGCATGAAAATCGTCTATGTCTTTGCATTCTGTATTGTGTTGTCTATTTTCAATTTTACTTTTGCATAATAACGATAAACGTGTCCAATTTTTCTGTGCTCTTTCATATTTATCTAAATTAAATTCGAATTCACGTACTTCAGTATTTAATGCAGTTCCTTCCTCCATTAATGTTTCAATAGGACAAGATTTCTCGAAATCCTGCATTTTTTGCGAAAGTTTGATCAATTTTGACTTGTACGTGTTCACATCTAAATGAAAATATGTATAAAGGTCTTATAACTATAAAATTATTACAAAGGAAATTAATCTTCTAACTAGTTTGTTTATTATAAACATAATAGTAAGAAGGTTGCGAAATATTTATATTTACCTAGTTTTTGCAAATCTTCTGGATTGTTCGCCACATGTTTCGCAGAATCCAATTCAGAAGTAATATCTTTAATATTTTTGTACATCGTGTTCAAAAAGTTTCGTCTGCCAAATAGTAAATTAATATTAATGCACAAAATATTAAGAGTCATTAAATTTCTATTACTTTTCCTTTGCTTTTATACTATGAAAAGTTATCATTTATTTAAGAATGGGAAAATTCGAATCTTAATTCAAATTTGCTAAAGTAAAATATGGTCAAATACCTTTTCAATGACAATTCCTTGTGTTCATTTATAATATCGTGTAACAAATTCGAGTCTATTTTCATGTTTTCAATCGCTCCAATAAGTCCTTTATCAAAAATATCTTCTTGTTGTTTCAGCCTTAATAGTGGTCTGATATATAAATCTCGTTGAGCGGAAGTCACTTTCTTCTTCGATGTATCGTACTTCATTTTAACACTATTTCCGCTATTGGCGCTCATTGGCGTAATTAATTATCCGTAAATGGACGTTAATTGAACTGAGAACTTGGTTTTAGCAACCCTTTGAGCTTGACATTTAACGTCAAAGTACATGAAGCAAGGCTCGTTCAACTTCCATTGGTCGACTGTAGCATTTTATGGGTTTCCATAGCGATTCCCCATAACGTAACTTCGTATATACTCGATGCACCTGTCGTTTGGACGAAAAAGTAGTCATCAAAGCTACGTGATAATTACGTTTTCACATGGACTTTGTTTCTTAATTAGTGATTGAGATGATAGGTACATGAATTCTCCCTATAGAATAGTAAATATTTTTTAACGTAACTTACTAATTATTACTGGTAACAAATTTCTTACTAAAATCAATTAGAGTTACACGATATTGTTAAAAAAAATTTTGTTCGTATGTTACATCGTGTTAAATGCATATTAAATTATAAGTAATACCTATAAGATTGTTAAAATATCTACATATTGTGGAATCAATCAAAAAAGGTATAGAGCAAATTTTTTAAATACCTTTTCATGATTGCAATATGAATTCAATAATGTGAATTTAAACTGGAATGAACTTTTTAATGGGTCAAAATTATCTCTCATAAGCTATAAAGAAATCTGACATATCTACTTAACCACCGTGGATAAAAAATATCTTTATAAATACCTCGTCCAAGTAAGCGCTTAAAAACCAACCTTCTTAATTTTTTAGTTTATCTCCATTTCTAGTTATATTTTGCCTATTTGACATTATAAGCTATTAAAATCAGTACCAACTAAAATCTACAATTTTCCACGGTCGATAATGTTATTCTTTTAATTCTTAGATCTTCTTTACCTACATTTCCCACTTTTCCACTATTTCTCTACCAGAACCATAAGCTATATCATGGCGCCCCCTAATGGAAGAAAGCGACAATATTCCCTTCCAAGCTCCCGAACCTACGACTACATTCACGCTGCAGCGAGGCATTTATACGGGTGGAGAGTAACTAGGCGCTTTAGTCTCTAGTTGGGACGCGACGCGTGAGTGTGGGGTTTGAGTGCACCCCCTGAAGGTGTGAACGGTATCGTGCATTGAAAACAAATCGTCGTGACGCGACAGGAAGAAAAATTGTATGATACAGAAACGCGCAGAAACGGACGTATCCTCTGGCCTGGTAATTATCGAGCTTTTGTCTCGGTGGCATCGTACCGTATCGAAGTGAGAACTGTCACTCCGCTGATGTCCGGTGAATCGATCGTATAACACAGGACTAGTTCGAGACGATACGTCGCGATCGCCTTGATGATAATTGGCGGTCTCGCGCGCGACTGATCGAGACGATTTCGGGATTAAATCGTTCGTCGATGCGACACCCGCTGTCGCGTGTGCCTGTCAGGGATACGTGAAGAAGGTTTCCTCTTTGTGGACACGGCTGATAGGTGAGTGAGAAAATATCAAGTGTTTATTGATTTATTTGGTCAGTATTGCGCTGTAGCTTTTTGTCCCGCGTTTTTTTATGTATCTTGCGATCGTTCCATAGCGCAACGGTCAGCTGCGTGGTTCGATTTAACGGTCGCAGTCGATCGTCAAATTAACAACGGCTTTTTTTAGACGTGTCATCTTATAGGTCTAAGAAGATAGATTAAATTGACATTCTTGGATCTCAAATACATACTTAGTTATTCGTCGAAATATTGAGATTGTCGTTAGAAAACATTTGAGTTCGATTTCTATTCGTCAAAATTACAAAATGGCGGAGTTATTAAACGTTGTCTACGAGACCATGTCTGGCAAAATCTTGTCAATTGGTAGAAGTGTTAACAGAGAAAAAACGAAAAACTTTTATGTTACATTGTAATATATTCTCAAGTACGTGTGTTGTGTATGATTCTTTAATCATTTCAAAGGACAAGTGAAAATGTTGACTTTCTATTGAAAAATATATTCTAGAAAGAATAATCTTTGAAAGTATCTAAAAATTTCACTAATAGAAGCATTGAAGAAAACACGAAGTGTGATATATCGAGGTTTGTTATTAATTAAATAAATCGTTCCGAATATCTGTTGCGTGTTAGGATAGAAAGCATGATTTCAAAAAGATTGCGTTTAAAACTAGTTTAATGTAAAAATTTACCTAACCTAACACGTAGCTCTTGTAAGCACTGTAACTTCGCCACTTATATGAATCTCAAAATATTCTCATTCAAACAATATTCTATGCATATGAAGTATAAAGAAACATGCAACAAAATTCCTCTTGTATCTTTGAAGCTAACTAAGCGGTATTCCTTAACCCATTAATACTTAACCTTGCTACGTGTTTCGTTTTGTTACGACCATTCTCGACCTAATTATATTTTCTATTATTATTTGTTTTGATTTTCTTTTAGCTATTTCTTTAAATCATTAGAAACCTTGACTGATTACTAAGATTACAGTCAGATCAAAATATAATAATTCCTACCGTATACACTGCATATACATACATAGTTCAATGTGATAATATTATGACGAATAATACGATCATAGCTTATTATACAATGTGAATGCATGTAATATAGTTGCGTATTAGCGTTTGTATAAAGAAGTATAGAATAGTATTCGTGTACGTTGAACGTGTATGTGCATAGATTATCAAAATTTTGATGGATCGAACAGTGTTGTGGCAGGAACAGGTCAGCGATTTTTCGTATTATCTTGGAAGCCGCGAAGAGAGATAGACGATAGGCTTCTCGATGATTGTGCTTTAAATACACGCAACGTTATATCTCTTAACGTCTGAACTGGTATTATCAGGCCATTGGAGATTATAATAATTCAGGGCTGGATTACTTAATTTTGGAATTCTTAATTTAATTTCTTTTTATCAGAAATCCCTATCACGGTGGACGTAGAATACAAAATAAAATTATTTTCCGTTAACACTAATATTAAGAAGCAAAATGATTTATATCAATATAAAATACTCTAAATTTTACTAAACTAATATAAATTATTATATCGATTTATAGTCTAAGAATACTATTTCAGAGTTGATCTAATCGAAAAAGACACGCTACCGCGAAGGTGTCTCAATCGAACAACGTTTTTATTGATTTAGCGCGACAAATGTTTGCCTTCGCGGTTACGCGTGATTGATCGTCAAACAACCAATTAGGTGTTGCTTGTTCTAACATCCAGATAATTTTTTCTTAATAACAAACGCAAACTCTGATTTTAAGTAGCCTCGAATTACATAATTGTCATAATCCGAATTTTTCGTTCGATATTAATAGTCCTTTTCTTCGTAAATTATCATTATTTATTTTTTAATATAAATCATAAAAATATGTGTCAACAACGATTTCATTAAGTAAAACGAATATTAATCGTGCTTGGTATCTTCTTCGCTTTCTTCTAAATCATTTTCTTATTAGCTATCAAATTTTTAATTCCGAAATATTTTCCACGAAATGTGTGCCTACTTGCAAGAGAAATATTAAGCGATAGAATGGAAATTCGATAAAATATCCTCGAGTAATCTATATTTGATCTATATTTGAATATTATAATACCTGTTGCACAATTAATAGAATTATCTCAGATACCAAACGATCAGATAACAAACGAGAGTACAAGAAAACAATATTGAGACAAACAATACGACGATAAATAACAACGATATATTTCAAGAAGATGTCGAACATATGTAACGCCGAATTTAATAGCGATTTATGCTGGAAACATTCTGTATCCTTAGCAAGATCGTTATTGACGTCTATTTTTAAGTCGCTTTACCTTAAAAGTCTTAATAAATTTTCCGAGAGCGCGACGCTGACTCACCTGTCCTTAGCGCGTTTAAAAAAACACGCTTAAAAGGCAAATGAGGCGATTAACGTATCAACGTGCAGCTAGGCGAACAAATAAATCCCGTACGCAATGACACTTCTTTCCAGCGAATGTAGCGCTGATCTCTACAGTCTGGATCAGATTTAATCACGAATTCTCGTCCTATGGAATCGTCAGGCTTTGTCGCTAGCAGCGATACATTATATCGGTAATACGATCTAGACTTCGTTCCATTGTGAAGTAAACACAGATCGTGGAAGATGGTTTATTTATTTTCGTCGAGATTTGTATCGATGTTTTACTTTAATTCTAATTTATGTTGCTTTTTTTACGGACCTCGTAGATATCGTAGGTTTTATATAAATGTTGTAGAATATTGTAGATATCGTAGGTGAGAAGTTCACTGGTCAAGCTTGTATGTTTTCGAGATTTATTTTTAGGATTCATAGAAAGGTCTGTTTCTTTTAGATTTTTATATGTTTCCGAAATTTTCTTCGATTTCTTTGAACAAATTTTAACGGCTAGATACTTACAGGGTGATGTAGAATTTTCGGACGTTCTTCAAACTTTTTCCGTGATTTTTGCTTCTTTAATGTTTGCTGTATTTCACGTTTCTTCTTTTCGATTTATTTCGATAGTATTCCTTATGAAGTCCCCTATACTTTCTTGTAATTATTTTAGGATCTGTTACAGGCTGTTTTATATTAGGTTGTCCGAAAAGTTTCTTTCGTTTTATAAGGAAATAATAGACGCACCTTATGAAACAACTTAATATATTTTCTTGTGATTTTCCCTCTTAAACTCTACGTTTAAAACTACGTTAACGAAATTTAAATTCAGATTCAAAATTTCTTCCCAAAAGAAACGAAAGATCGCCCATGTACATATAATATGTCTATATAAATATCAATCAAAGTAAATATCAATAAATAACAAGTTGGCTCTTCATCCGTAAAATATCGAAAAAAATCAGCCGAAAGAAACAAAGCGTGAAATATATATCGAGATACATCTATCGTAGATCTTAAACCAGAAGGGGTTGATTCTTCCATGTCTCTCTCATCCCCATCTCTCTCCAAAGCGTCCACCCTCGTCACCGTTTAAACCGATTATCCGACAATCGATGCGACGACTAGTTTTATTGAATTCTCAACTCTAGGTGAAGTTCTCGATGCTGTTCGATGTCGTGGAAATCGAGATGAAGAAGG
Organism: Bombus terrestris; assembly: GCF_910591885.1. Taxonomy (NCBI): domain Eukaryota; kingdom Metazoa; phylum Arthropoda; class Insecta; order Hymenoptera; family Apidae; genus Bombus; species Bombus terrestris. The sequence continues at coordinate 4,472,001 of NC_063276.1, forward strand.
GAGGACAAAGAGGGAGGGCATTCTCGGTGAGATCTCACGCTGTAGCTCGATGGAAACGCGAAACAAACAGCCGAGATAGTCGGATGATAGTCCGAGGCGCTCGGATGCGCTCGCCAGATGCACTTTTGCGATAATCGAGGACCGGCGCATCTTTCGAAAGCTGCTTGCTTACCCTCCGTGAAATTCGCCTCTAAACGGTGGATGATGAATCACTGATGCGCTATAGCGTGCGGTAATTTGCTCAGTGCTTGATGATGGGGGAACCCGATGTATGGTATTCTTGGATGATTATGGGCAGGGAATAGGGAGAATTAAAGGTTTTCTTTTCACCATGGAAAATCTAAAGGGTTGACTTTTTAAAGTTATGTCTGAGGAACATTTAATATTTCTTTATTTTCTAGGATATTTATTTTGTTCTTTCTTTCTTTAGTAATTTAGTAAGTTGGTCAATTTTTGTTGTTCTTGTGTTTTGATTTTAATTTATTTTTAGATTAAAGTGTATGATATCATAGGCTTTATTTTTGCAATTTTTTTTTTTTACAATTTTTAGCGTAATCTGGAGATTTAAGAACGTTCTTTTTGAATATTTCGCATTGTTAAATGTACTCTGTTACCTCGCAATTTTCATATTTCATTTCTTATTATCGTTAAACTTTATGGTTTTTGTGCTACTCTGGTGTCCAAAAATTCTTCTGTAGTTTCCTTTGTGTACCTTTTTCAAAGTTTTTTTTTTATTATTATTTATACCTCCAGTATCAAGTTTCTGAATAACGTCTGGGTAAAATCATCAACTTCTTTTCCAATCATTCTCGTATTTCTTCTAGGATCCTTACATTTGTTTTGTTCTCGTTTATGCTGTCTCTATGTTGTTAATATATTCTACGAAAGATAATCTACATTGATTTGATCTTCTATTAACTTTCACGATACTTGAGCGTATCACGAAAGTCTGCGTCTGGAAATTTGCTTGGTTCGCAAATAGAAAAAATTTCACGGATCATTATCCTCCGTTGATTCGACGACAATGAAAATTAACGTTCACTCTGAATCACGTATACTTAGGCCGAACAATAACGTAATCTCGTAGGATTCACGTCGGATTACTCGGCACAATAGAGAAAGCGGAAGAGATTAATGGAAACGGAGAGTGAAAATTATAATAAATAGCGATAATAAGAAGAAAGGAGGCGCCGGATGGGCCACCAGGCTCGGTTCTACGAAGATGGATTCTCTGTTCGAGACTTAAGCGATAGAGAGAGACACAGGGACGGGCTATTTGCATATTATGTCTTGATACACAGGTTCCGGGAATGCAAATAAGGCGGTTAAGAAAACTAGTAGGCAACCGTGCGCGCGTAAACAATGGCGATGAAAATATTTGCGCGGCCACAGGGGAAAGTTGCACGAACCGGTAAACACACGATGACGAGAAATTAAATGTACAAATCCCAATGTAATAAAAAGTTGAATACGATTGCATAATATAGCGTAACGCGAAAGGAAAATATACCGGTAATTGAAGTTCCCTTTGTTTGGATCTTATGTCAGTGTTACGTGGTAGGAAATAAGCTTTGGACTTACTAATTCATCGAATCTTATATTATAAATTCTTTTTCATTGTTGATTTTTTCTTAATAATTAATATAGTTTATGTAGCTTACATAAAAATTACTTCGAATACACTTTATGGATATATTGGGTTGGCAACTAAGTGATTGAGGATTTTGTCATTAAGTGTCATTAGTTACCAACCCAATATTTACAGTTCAGTGATCAGTTCAGTTCAGTTCAATGATATGAAGACAGCAAAAGGAAAGCTTTTATGGGAGAATTTACGAGAAACAAATTGGAAGATTTATTTATATATTAACTTTATATATTTATTGACTCATCGCGTTTAAAGTATTATTAATCATATATTGGATTCAGTTAGAGAATCTAATCGTGTAATAGAAGATGTATGATATAATGTAATAATACATGTACGATATAATAGCAATGTATATACATGAGATTAAATTAGAGAACTTAACAAAACATCTTCGTGAAAATGCATCTGTTTTGTATAATAATACATCGTTTATCATTAGGCGGAATTTTTCCTATAACAAACAGATTACAACTAATTTGAAAGTTTTTATCGAGCCAGGCCACCGGTAAATTTGCGATTAATCTAAAAATATGCTCAGCTATCCGCAGCAAAGCGTGACTAGGGTGTTGTGCGCGTGTTCCGGCGAGTCCGGTTTAAAAGTGAATGGAGAAGCGGCTCATTCACAAGATTTTCTGTCGGGCGGTCGGTCAATTTTGCGGCGCGCGCGTATAGGCACGGCGCATGCGCAGTTAAAGGCTGCTGCGCACGCACGCACGCGCAACCGCGGGACTATGCGCGCTCTTCGAATAAATTCCGCGCGTGTCTCTTCGGGTTCGTCGCGAGACGATTATTTTCGACACAGCAGGCATGTTTCTCCTTTTTTTTTCATGGCATTTGTCAACGAAGAACGTTGCTGTCTCTTCGTTCTTTTGTTTTCAGGTTAGAGACGCGATTAGAAGGCTGAAGGTTACTCGAAGGGTTCTCAATTTTTAGCTTTGGGTTGCTAATTCTTAGTTTTCGATTTTTCATCATATTTTAAGTTATTTGGAGGTTCTGTCGTCGGAGATTATGAAGATCAGGAAGTTGTGAACATTTATGCAATACATATATAACTTTTATACTAAGAATACCATATTTTTATAAATATGAGTGAAGAGTATTGCTAAGTAGAATTAGCTAAAACTAATCAGTTAAATAGTCTATCTTCCTCTTGAAATCTTCCTCGAAACTGAAATTCGGTAGATAAAATACTTCCCAATCATCAAATATTCCATTTCTAAGCAATCTCTGTCATTTTTACCACACGGAATTGCTTAAATGAGCGGAAAATGGAAAGCATTAAAAAGCAAAAAGATTATGATGGATTACATAAATAGTGTTGACGTTATCAAATCGGAGCCGTTGTAAATGGTATGTCCTCCGTCGACGAGTTTCTGAGTACTTTATCGCGTTGCATAATTTATAGTCGAAATCAGCGGGGTATTATCAGTAAAAAAAAAATGGGGTGGATATCGATAACATCGGTGCATTCCATATTCGCACAGCGGCTAAATTTGTATTTGTTTACCAGTGCCATGCGATCGATCATTTAAAAACGTGCATAGTTCTAACAGGCTTATCGTGTCGCTGTATATTTTAACATTTTGCCAGGCGATTTTTCTCGTCTTATTCGAGCTGTCGAACACCTTTCTATTTTACAGTGTGTATCTTATTCCGTCTGCATTTATAATGTGTCCAATTCGGCTACGGTCGATGGATTAGCTACTAAAGACATTTCTGTGGAACCAACGACAGACAGTAATAAATTTCTAGAAATAAATTGTGTTTCCGTGACGATGTTGATTGATGTAGTATTCTGTAGAATAAGAGGGGAGAATGTAAAATTAAAATTTCACAACACCTAACATTGGTATAATAAAATATTAGACACGCAAAATCTAAATGCAAAATATTTATTTAAGAAACAGGACAAAATGATATCCGGATATTTAAAGTGAAAAAAGTAGACTTTTTAGAGAATAGGAATAGGCGAAAGCTTTATAAAAGCTAAAACTAAGGTATTTAATAAAAAACTGAAAATTTAATTCCTGTAGGAATTGAAATGGAAGAAAATAATATTCCAAAGGAATATGAATATAGAAAAGGTGAAATATCCTTAGACCCACGAATAGAATAGGAAATACAAGCAGACGAAATCCACATAATTTCGAGAGACACGACAAAAATAATATCCTTAGAAAATAATAAAGAGAGAAAGGATTTCCATAAAGATATAAAAAATAGAAAAAATCTGAATTTTTCTACAAATAAAAATAATCTACCTACAATGAAATAAAACACAATGTTTAGGGGTAAATAAAGAAAAATTCGAAATCTCGGAAAACGATAAAGCATATTCCAGCCTCCGTTATAAAGCATAGGTCCAGCTACGAAACGAGATATTTAATCGAATTACGTCCCATTCGGCGAGAAGTTGCTTGATTTACGCTACTGACAAAGTCGTTAAGATCGAACTTACGATTCCGTGGCTTTTATCCTCTGCTCTCGCGTTCAATTCTCCTGGCTACGATGGTTTCGTTTCAATGAAAACGGAGTCATACCAGCAATACAGACAGATAACGATCTCTAAGCTGAGCGCTGGTCGTTAAGAATAAGGACAGCTTTTGCATAATCCGATTCACGAGCGTAGAACGCTATTCTAGACGCGATACCTCGCTCTAGGAATTCGCGTTTCCCTCCCCGCTGTGCAACTGTTGCAAATTGCACTTGCCACCGCATTAGAATTTATAAGATGGTTGTATGTAATTGTCGGGAACCGAGGTAGGTTTCTAACGAGAGCAATTGAATCTTGGTAGGCTGGTTTCTTGATCTCGAGGACGACAAGCAGAGAGAGACATAATAATTTATACCTGCATGGTGGATTTTTCTCTGTTTATGGGAAACTTAAAGTTTCTTTCAAAGTATCCCAGATATAGTATCTGTATTTTCGAGCTTTCGCGGGGAGACGCGGTTGCGAGAAAACGCGTCAACGGGAGTCGTAAATTCCCGTTACGATTATAAGAATCGACACCACGAATAGATCGATCCCTTATTTCTTATGGGATAATAGGGGTGATTGATGTGATATAACACTGCGATTAACAGGGTTATAAAATTTGTATTTCCAATACTTAATACACTGAAGAGTTACACCGTTACGTATGATATAAATGACGTAGACGATACTTTGAAATACGACACTCCGGTAGATGAGCACTGAATGTTCTTTCGTGGTAGAGCAAGGCCCTTACAGTTGAATATAAGAAGAAGAAGATGAATTTCCTGATGTAGCGGAAATAGCGATTGAACAGACTAAGTATAGATAGAACACCAGTCTAGAGGGATGAAGTGACTGTTCTGTCGTGATGAGAACAAGTTTAGAGCACAAGTTGAGTGTTCTGTAGGCCCGAGAAAGTGAAGTTCGTTCTTGTGTGATTACGGAGGAAAGGTTGGCGTGGGTGTGTCTTTTGAGCTAAGGACGTGGATTCGTTGTTCACACTTTTCGTTAGAAAAATAATGGTAACGATCCGCGATGCCCATTGGTTATAGCTAACGTTAATAAATGAAAATCGGAGGAGTAAGCCTCGTACTGACGTATGGCTAGGGGGTGGCCTTGTTCACGGGAAAAACCGGCAATTGACTTTTCTAAAACCGGCCATAAGCCGAAAACATTTCTAGGATTAGGAAAACCTTCAGGACAAACATATGAACTGAAAAACATGTGTTGAAACAATGACGTTGAAAAGTTAAAGTTTTATGCTGGGTGCTTAGGTTTATTGAGGGTCGGAAGCACGGTACGTGGACCGTCAAGCAACGTGGGATGGAGTGCAGATGTCTTACGCGGCATGACAGTACCTGTTTTAATATTTGGTAAGGCAAATCTCTGCCTAAGTCCAGTTTACTATGTTAGTTGCGCTCATAGAAATATGAATTTCGTGCTTGTAAATATATCCACAGCCTAGTAATTTGTATGGTAGACGTAGATGTTAGGTCGACAAGATTGCAAACAGTATTATTGGAAATATAGAAAGGGAAGGAAACGAGAAAAATAGAATTAACGAAGAATAAGTTGGGATTTTCTATGGATTAGAGCTATTCTGAATACTTAGGAATTGTCGAACGATGTTAGGAATTCATTGGAGGGGATATTATTGAAAATCAATAAACTGAATTAAATTGAATCGGATTAAGTTAATATTTTGTATTGATTAGAGTTGTTCTGGGATTCTGAGTTGTTCTATTTATTCATTTTCGACTAATAATAGCAAACAATCGGAAGGAATATTATTGGAGATGGAAAGGAAAAAATATGTAGAAAGAATGAAATTGACAAGAAATAATAAGTTAAAGTATAGAATCATAGAAAAATTACTTTCATTCCATGTACCATATCTTAATGGAACAAATTGTTAAATTAATCGAAGACTAGTTGATTAGAGAAAATACTATTATAAATACAAAAAATTATTTTCGTTTCGTGTAGGATATTTTAAAGAAATTACTGGCGATTAGAGTCTCATTTGTAAGAAGGAGATTAATATGCAGCAAGCGAATAGTCATCGGTGCGTGTACAATGACAAACGAGTACAGAAATGTTTCGGACGTTATCACCATTCGGTTGATACCGGTTCCAGATATCCCGTAGCCAACAACGAGTTGCCGCGTTCTACGGCATTATGATGCAGGCATTTCGAGAGCTCGGCTCGAGCCTCTAGGCGATTTGCATTCGACGCGCATGCCACCGACGACGTACGACGAAGCAGGTTCATTTTCTGGTCGCGAAATGAATGAAATCGTTGCCTGTTACGACACACACGAAACCTCCAGACACGAGTTTCAATCGAGCTCGTTTTTACATGTACCGGAATATAATTATGGAATACGTTTCCGGTTCAATTCTAATATCATCGTTGTATCTTACGGTTAAAGTGTAAAGTAAAATTAAATGGCTTAATTTTAAAATACATAGTTGTCGCATATGACGAGGTAGAATTTAAAAGCCTGTAGAGTTGAAATCTGTGAAGCTACATAAAAATTTGAGAAGGAAGGCGAAACATAGCAGTTAATAGACTTATGCGTCACAAAGCTGATTGAATGTCACGCGCATCTAGCGCTATTAATTATCGAGATGTCTCTAATCAATAAGTCTACGCTGTAGAATCGCGTCACTGAGAATTAATTTGTTTAATTTTCCGATTTTCTATCCTTATATAATTATAACCGGAATTTTCTAGACGTTTCGATTCTTCTTCCGCCTTCTTCTCTTTGAAGAAAAAGAAGAAATTATTTTGTTTTATATATCGCTATATAATCATCCAGGTTTCAGAATTTTATTGCTGTTGTTTCTTCTTCTTTCTTCACATCCTCTTATTTTCTCGTCTGCCTTTCACAGATTATTCTTTGTTTTCTTCTATATTTAGTATTCTGTGTTACTTATCTTTATTATTCTTGTGCTGGTTTATTTCTTCACTCTCGCTTCTTCTTTACGATACTTCCAATATAGTCGTCTAGATTTGCGCAATATAATCGTCTAGGTTTTAGCATTCCAATTTCAGAATTTCTTTCCCATTTTTATATTTTTCTTCCTTTTCCTTGTTTTTTTTTATTTTTTCACTTGTATTTTTTCTTTCGCAATATGCGTATTCTTATACTATGATCACTTACATTTGGTATTATATAACGTCCTTGTTTTTGCTTTCAATTTCTTCTTCTTCGCTCTTTTATTTTATACACACGTTATCTTACACAATTGTTTTAAATGTCCGCAGTACTCTCGTTCCAACATCCATATACATAAAATTTCTTCGAAAGAAAAAGGTGAACCACTATAGAATCACGTTGGTAATTTACTTAACAGCCGAGTCACGTACTCAATAACAACTTCTCATTTATGACACGATCTCGACGATCGCGGGGCTGGCATTATACCATAAAGATAATTATTACAACGTGTCGAACGAAGGATTACGTGAACCCATAGTCAAAACCAATTATGCAGAATCCCGATAATTTACTCAATTGGGTAGGATCCATAACGAAAAAGAGAACGACAGGTGATAAGGGAAAAGAAATCTAGTTGACATTTAACGGCCAGTAAAAGAGCAAATGACCGTTAATTACGCGCCCGTTCAATTCGATCGCGTTTATACTTTCGTGAAATTATCGATTTAACCGGCGCATATCGCGATTTTACGTTGTTATTGGCTACGGTAAACCGATTAGGAAAATCGATATGATTAATCGAGTTACCATGTTTCAACGTACGCGTACTCAGTTTATCAAACTATATATTACTAATTGACTGTATAAATTAGAAAATTTCAAGTTTCACGGTAGAAAGTTGTATTTTTACAATTTTCATTTCTACCATGCGAGATCTTTTTTAGAAACGTAGAAAGTTGTACTTTTACAATTGTTGGCTTCTTCGATCCGTACTTCTCTTTTTAAAAGGATAGAAAGTTACGTCTTTACGATTATCGATTCCTTCGATTATAGAATTTTCCTTTAATTTGTTCTTTTTTTTCTTTCTTTAATTTCAAATTTTTCTTAACGCGGCAAATTGCATCTTTCGAACTTCTACGATCGTCGATTCCTCTCAATTTCAGTTCTTCTTTCTGCAAAGTGGAGTATAGCATTGTTAGAGTTACCCATCTCTTTCGTTCGCGATTTTTTTAATATTCTAAAGTTACATTGTAAAGACTGTATTTTTTAACTCCACGTTCTTACATAATATTCGACTGGCCATCGTAACAGCTCGTCGACAAGATTCCAATGGATGAAGAAGCAAGTATAGTCGCGCCCGTAGGGTTTTTATTATTCCATTGAACCGCGCGAAAGGGACGGAATATCAAAAGGTGCGTGGCCCTCGGTATGAAAGAGCCAGTTCCTAAGTTTACCTACGTGAGCGTACTTTAAAGGTGTACTTAGCCCGCTGTAACGGTATATCGCGCGATGTACACTACGAGCAGAAAGAAAGAGAGAAGAGTTGTCAAGTGTATGCACGCCACTCGGTGAACAAGTGGAAGAGTAGATAAGAATAGAAACAGAAAAATGAGAGAGAACATTGAGCAACGATAGGTCCCTCCTTCTCCTGCGTCTTGTTAGTTGGCGAATTTCTTTCTCCTCTTTTCGTTTCGTTTCTTACAATTAATAGTAGTAAATAATTATAAAAAATATCTCCATGTTTTTATTCGTCTATTATTATTCACATGTTCTTTTGGTTAACAGTAATAAGAGATGATATAGATATGAACAAATATTTGTTTTTAAATAGGAATAAAAATAGGAAAGTGGACGATGAGGACGTTGAAGAATGTTTCTCTTCTTCATTCAGATGTTCTTTTGGTTAATAGTAATAAGAGATGATATAGATATAAAGAAATATTTGTTTTTAAATAGGAAAGTGGGTGATGAGGACGTTGAAGAATGTCTCTCTTCTTCTTCTTCTGCGTTTTGTTAGTTAATGAATAGCTTTCCCATTTCTATAGTGTACAAGTTTCTATAGTAAATAAGTGGCTTTTCAAATTATTGTTCTATGCATCCCAGCATTTTGACGTTGCACTTCTTTATGCAGAAATTTGTTTGTAAAAATTGTACCTTTTAAGTCGTATGTAATTTATCAGGATACTCTTGGAACCGTAAGTTATATTTTTGCGGATACAAACAGAAAGAGTAAATGAGAAAGGACCTATCATTCAGGTATAGAATATTCGTTTTCAATTACCGGTTGACACAAGAGTTAGAAAATTAAAAAATGATCGATTTGTCATATTTATCCCGACGTTTGATTAAAAAGAATTTATTACTTTTAAAAGAATACCAATTATAAAATAGCGGTATATAGAACAATAGTATAAACAAAAATTATATCGGTTTAATAATATATATAAAAATTATATGAAAATTACAGGCAAAGGAGAAAAAGTAAAAAGTGAAAATAACATGACGAAACTTGTAATAGATAGGAAAAGGCGGCCGAATGCTAATTAGCGTAAGAGAATTGCCTGGAACCCTCTTTTTCATTCATAACAGCTGATTCATTCATCCGTTCATTCATCCGTTCGTTTGTACGTTTCCAATTAACCTCATTACGCGTTCCAGGAGGCTCGAATCTCGAGGGAGAGACAATGACGAGAAACCAGCCAATCTACTTACGCAGAAAACGAACACGATCACGATTTCTTACGCGTTCGCGATTTTTAGTATACATACCGATGTCTTTATTACGCGATAGAAAAGGCCGAAGTAAAAGGAAAAAGGTTGATACGATGAAGTCGAACGAAGTTATGAGTGTATAAATCACGACTGGGAAACGCGAAGGTTATCTTGACGTTTCATAGCACGTTAACGTAAATGGAATAATTGAATTTCTTGCGAGTTACTCACGAGTTTAATCGCACGATGATTGTTTAGTCCTTTAAGAGTTATTTCCAAAGCAATTTCATTGTCATTTCTTCCTTTTCTTATTTAAGGCGTATTTTATTGCAGGAAAATTGAACGTTTCAAGTAATTCTTTTTATGGAGTTTAAGTTATTATCGATAATTGTATTTAATTATACTAAATTTGATATTTAATAAATAAACGCTTTTCTAGAAGTGGGAAAGAATGATAATAAAATTGCTTTAAAAATGAAATTCATCGTTAATTAAATTAGACATAAATCGCGAAATAGTATTTACTGACATTAGCGATACACACTGAGAAAAAAGAGGAAATGAAAAAGGAATTTTGCCAATTTCCATTTCCAACGAGTGTACGTAACAATTAACAATTTTCGCTTATTTTATAACGATATTAAATAATTCTCCGTAATAATTTGCGTAGTATCTTTTTCTCAGACGGTTGTTTTTAAGGGATTTTAATTACTGAGGCAGCGTAATCAATTTCGCAGTGTGTACATATACAATGTGTGTAATGACAAAAACACAGTGTAATTTATTTCGAGAATTTTTATTGTATCCAGAGGAAGGGGGGTGAAAGTTTTTAACATATTGAATAAACAAGCTGTATTTACGCAATATTTGTCTATGATGTAATTTTATTGTTAGTATCATGCTACTGAATACAAGTTACTTTCACTTTATTAAATTGAAACGAATATCGATGTATTTCATCATTGTAAGAAACATCGTTCTTTAGCAATTTCTTTTACGAACACATGCACGATAACTTATTACAATTAAATATTGTAGTATCGTGGACGAAAGACCTAAGAAATATCGGCCGAATTATAAACAATGTCACGAGAAAGCCTAGAAAGAAATGCCGACAGGCCCATCAATGTATCGTCGGTCTTTCAATCGAATAGTTACGGAAAAGACCTGCCTGACCCTGACCACGAACGGTTGTGCAACACGTTGGTGGTGGGGGTAAAAGAAAAAACAAAGGGATGCTAAGGGTGAAAGACGAATTAACAGTCAGTGTTAGTTAATACGTCAGAGAGTGCGAACTGCGTTGTCAAGATAGTGTTGCTAGTGTTGTCAAGAGAGTGTGGCCCGCGTGAGAGAGAGCGTTGGAACCACGATGACGAGAGTTGCAAAGTAATTATTTAGTTGTCTAAATTATTATATTTAGTTCACGTTAAACAATCATCGTTTCCTGTTTAACTAACACCTATTTAATCCATTTTAAATAAAATAATTGTAGTAAGATCCTACAATATTCTTAACAAATGCAACAATTTTGCAACAAAAAAATATTGAATTCCCATGACTTATTTGATCAGGTTCGTTAATAAATTATCTAATTTAGGATTTTAATTAAAAATTTGTATCTCAAAGATAGTCTGAATTATCATATTGAATGCTGTATAGATTTGGAAGCAGTTTATTCCCATTGCTAGTCCTCTGCAACCCGCGTAGCCGAAGCCACTGATTTAGCAACTCCCTCGTTTGGTTTCGCGATAACACGCGCCTCTATTGACTACGAGCTAACCGTAAATTAGAGGCTAAACTTTCCGAGAGCTGAAGCTCGTCCGCCTTGTCTTTCGTTTTCTTTCCCCGCTTCCTTGCCAAGGAAAACTCGTCTCGACTTGCAACCTTTTCATACAGTACCTCTTCTACGAACCATAAACATAAACATCTACGGTGATGTCTTGCGGAGAAATAATCGACTGACGGGCTGTTGGACACATTTTCATTCTTGTAAACATGCGAAATATACTTTGAAAGAACTTGCCTTCTGAATTAGAAAAAGTACTTCATTATCGATTATAACGTAACGCGCGTTTTTCAAGATTTTATTTTTTGAACGGAACCTTAAAGAAGTTTGCAATTTTTAGCGAGATAAATGATAATTTCCTCATTACTTATAGGGTGATATGATACACGATGTAACAGTTTGAAAATTTTCACTGAAAACATAATAATAGTTACAGTGGTTTCGTGAATAATATCGTAGTTCAATTAGCTTTTTATCTTACCTCTTAAACACGTTGAAAATGCACTAACAGATGTAACATTCGATAATTCAGCATCGTAGTTCGATTAGTTCCTTATTTTACCATTCAGAATGAAAATACTTACTTGTTATATCATTTATCATGGTATCGGATTTAAAATTCAATAATTCAATAACTTAAAGCCCGAACAGAAACTCCAACCGCTACCATACGCGATAAACCATAAGATGGAAAATAAATCTGCAAAGGACGGAAGACCGAGTGAATTCGCGACGATCCATAGATCATCGGGAAGCATGGAAACCGCGCGAGAACGCGAAGGGGCATAAATCGATCCGCTCACTGCGCGCGCAGCTGTCCGACTTGAAAAATCGCGCGGGACGATGCGCGCGCACACGCCGCTCGCACTCTCGGGGAATTACCGCGAGATAGCGATCGCATTTTGCCACAACTTTGTGAAAGCGTTGCTCGCTCGCGCCACGCTGGTAGGTGTATGGAAACGAGCGTGCCTCGTTTTACATCGTGACACACCACTTCCTGCATCCTCGCCTCCTCGCCGTGTCCAATTGAAATTTTCCAGCTCCGCGTATAGTTTTCATTGAAAGTAGCTCGTTTTACGAGCCATAAAGTCTTCATATCTTTACACCTGCAGTCTTTGTCACTTCGATGTGAGAAAGTTTTGCGTAGGGTTGATTACTTTGCGAATTATATCGATGGTATAGATATTTTTTTTTAGAACGTTTGAAGCTTTAGGCGACTGAAGTTAAGGCTTTGTGGTAGACGTTTTAAAATCGTTAAATATTAGATGATCGCTTTTAGCTTGGATATTATCTTGTTTAAAGGGCATCAGTATGCGCTGTATTCTTCACTGGTTTGATGATGAAATATTGTACATAATGAATGGAGTAACAAGTTCGTTGGGATTTTCTTAAAAGAGCACGTCTGTCTAACCAAAGAGTCATTTATTTATCTCATTTATTGGTAACCGCAGATATATCTTCATATCATATAAATGATTCTTGCAACGTTCCTCGAAATGTAAACATCGATGAAAAGCTAGTTAATCTTAACATTTCTTAACGTGATCTGCATGTTAAACAGATCTTTAGAAAATTCTACAACCAGTGAAATGAACAATAATTCGAAATTAACCATGAATTCACGATATCACAACCCATGAAATTTCGCTTATATCTGTAGCAACGTTTTCATAGAAAGAAAACTCCTAGAGAGACGTAAGTTTCGCACTTTGCCATTTAAGAAGAAAACACCTGTTAGCACGTGAACCACGGGGTCCCCTGAAGAGCTTACGGGATAGATACGCTGTGTAAACGACGAGTAAATCACGCTTGTTGCAGCCGAGGGAAACACGAGACGGGTGACATTTTAAAGCCACCTTTTGCCAGCCTGTAATCCACAATCGCCGATGTTGGCTCACGAACCATCGACCTCGCCTTTATGATTTCTTCCCTCTCGAGCCGCGTCTCCTTTCTGCTACGTTTCTTCCCTTGCTTCCTTTCCTTCCTTCTCTTTATTCGTTTTCTCTGTTCGTATTTTCCGCCTCTATTGTACTCTTCGTTAGCTTTTTATTGGGATTGATGGTCGGTGAAGCGTTTGTACTGCGATTCTATGACAGTGATTCTCATTGTTCAAGAATTTTTTAGATTCCTGGTCGAGACGATAGGAGTCTGAGGTTAGGGTTGGATGACGATATAATGGAACGATTTGTTGCCTTTTTTTCATTGACTGATTAGGTATCTTTTTATTAACTTGGCCAGGAATCGTTTCTATTATGTTTTGAAATTATTAACAGTCGTTTTCGTTGACTTGGAATTATTGGAAATTTGTTCTGTAGTTGGTGGAATGATTTTTTACAACGGTAACGAAAAATAATTTTTCTTACTTCTGAAATCATCGGGAATAGCTTCCGTTGACTTGAAAATGTTCGACAATTGCTTTCATAGATTGGTCTTACCTTAGAAACGATTGACAATCATTTTCATTATTTGTGGATTAACATTAACTTTACCAGGCCCAGTAAAACGACCGGTTTCAAAATTTAACTTAAAATCGTACTCTGTGTACAAAGAACAAACTAGACAGGAGAGAAGAGATCGTATTTCGTTAACGTAAAAGCACATAGAAAGGCCTGATGGTCCCGTAGCTCGTCATAATCGGCCCTTCAAAGCCGAACGTTCGTTTGGAAAGGGGCAATCGCACCGGCGGGTCCATCGTTTTATGAAACCAATGGAAATTTATAGGGGTAGCCAGGGGAGTTTCGTAAGGGATATGGCACGAGTTTAGCCACATTGTTCGATAGCGTTTTCTGGGGTGGTTTAACCGGTAGTAGCCACCAGAGGGGAGAATTTTCTCTAGGACGATACAAGCAAACGACCAGGCCAGGCCATTGTCTTGCAAATCCCTCGAAATTTTATTGTTCATCGACAATGTGTTTCACTGTGACACGTCGTTCAATCGGTCACTGGTGGATCGTCCGGCTTGGGAAAACGATCAGTCGTATTATAATTGCAAATTGTGTTCGCTGATAAATGATCCTATTGGGATACTTTGTTCCAGCCGGACCTGTAATTATGGTTTTAGCTTTATTTGAGTATTTCTCTACACCTTTATGAAAGGGACACCTTGATGAATTACTTGTTCCCTTTTTAGTTCTTTTTAAATACTTTTTTAAAAATTAATATTTCTATTCATTGGTGTTTAATATTTTTAATACGATTTACTCTGTATTATTAAGTATAGTTTTAAAATATCCTACAGTTAATTGAAATAATTTCTGTATAATTGTATGCGCCCCTTTAACGATTAACTAAGGTCTGTTGTTATTTAACAAAGTATCGATGAGACAGTTAACAAATTTGTTAAGATCGTAGAAACACCTAAATTCGCGTATATGTAATCACGAATCTCACAGCCGATAAAAAGACATTTAAACACCTACCACACAGTATGCACATGCTAACCGCAAAGCCCATAACCGTTCATATTCAATCAGCCGCGACCCACTCGTATCCATAAACCAATCTATAAATAAAATCGGACTGAATTAAACGTTCGTGCTCGATCGACTTCCACTTCTAATAAAGTAAAAAGAACGGACAATTACAGAGAAATAAAGACACAATCATAAACAATATATGTATAATATGAGTATAGTATGTTTGGAAGTGTAGCATTTCTGCGTCATAGTTGAAATGATTAGACAGTAATGATATTTCTCTAACTTTTTCTAATGATGTACTTCTATACTCTATTAATTATACACTACAAAGATATTATTATTTTCTTTAATACTAAAAAATTATATATGCAATTTCATTTATTTTAGCTGTGAAATTTAGTTTCAAAAATACTTTGCGGGCTTCGCAGATAAAATCAAACAACGACGAGTATACACGTCGAACGCAGTTAACTGGTTAATAAACTACTTATTCTGTTAATCTAAATGAAATATCCAAAATGAAATCCACGCACATATATGTATATAGCGTAATAATAAAAATGAAAACAAGAGGAATAATAATAAATAAAGTCATCGCTTGGTGGCTATTATTATTCAAAATTAAATACTTGGAAATTTCATGTGTAATATAGCGACAAAAATTTGACAAGCGTGTGATGAAGCAGGATCAATTGGTGTTTCAGGTATCGACCAAGCAATATGTCGGTGCTACTGGAGGCGAGGTCTTACAGGCCCTTCAAATCCTCGGAGGAGTATTTGGTCGCGATGAAAGAGGACCTGGCCGAGTGGTTGAACGCGCTGTATCCGGAGCTGAGAATCAACGTTGACAATTTTATGGACAGGTTGGACACCGGCGTCGCTCTTTGCAAAGTAAGTGGCCGTAGAACGATTTATACGTTCCCAGAAGTACATATAAACTAGCTCCAACTGTCTATCTTCGCGCGTATGTATGAAACTATATACAGGGTAGACCTAAATAGAACCATGAAACGGATAAACTACCACGACGATATACGACGATATATCAAAATTATGATTTATGAAAGGAAAAGTAAAAGCTGGATACATACGCATAGTTGACTATCTTCTATTTCCAATGAATTTATTAACATTCGTAAGATACGAGTATTTGTTCTAGATCGCGTCAGTTGCACGGCGTAAAATTTAATACAATTTTATAATGAAATAGTAAATAAAAATATCATAGTAAATAAAAATCGATATGTAGAATTTATGTGAGATAAGATTCGATGAATATAATATTGATAGACGTGTGTATAGGAACATTTCGTGTAAAATCAAAAATTAAGTTGGTACGCGCGTGGAAATTGAAAAAATCCTACGCAAATTATTATGAAAGAACGTCAATCTAAGTTTGGCAAGTAAAAATTAAGAGTTTGCCCCCGTTTCGATCAATGATCAATCTTATCTCTTATGTTTGCCAACGGTAGTACCCTATTTATTTATTTCTCCTCTTATCACAGAAAACAAGGTGTGTTCAATTCCTCCACGACTATGAATCGTGAAGTAAAGGGAAGATATCTACATGCACGATGGATTGAAAATGAAATAGGACGAAGGTTCGATTGTAGGGTTTTGTTTCTCAGAAGTGTAACGTTTGACTCACCATGTATATGCGCGTAATTTACAATTATTTGCTTTAGAGACGTATCGTAAAGCGGGTTTATGGTATTGTGAGGACTTTTAGTATTTGTAGGGTGAAGGAAGTCTTGTTAAAAGGAAATTCAATTCCGTTTGATCGTGTCGTAATTCAATTTTATTACCATGGCATTTCCGGTTATTAAGTGATTGCTAGATTGTAATATACCTAGGATCGTGTGTTAAAGAGTACAATAGGAAAATTGTTCGTAGACAGGTCCTGTATTATTGTACTAACAGTTTGTGGTTACAGTATTTCAGGCACTTAAAAACTCGACTTATGGTAGAATAACGAAAGAATAAAGGTTCTCGTTTTATCGCCTTAACGGTTTAAATTTAAAAGGAAAGAAAAGAGGAAAATAGGGGCACCGAGCAGCTCGTTTCAGCCGCTGCTCATCGTGTCACAGAGTTTCTTGCACGCGCCGACTTAATTCATAATTCAAGTGGCGTTGAAGCAACAGCTTCCGGTGGACGTCACACGCATCCTTCTTCCTCTGTTTCACGATCCGCGACCAAACTACGTGCTCCATGCGGCTTCTATGCATTTCCATTTAACACTTCACTGTATCAGTAGCCGTATTAGTATAAGTAGCTGTATTAGTATAAGCGTGTGTATTTGTTGCACGCGTCCTTTTCACGTTACTCACGCACAGAATTTTCAAGAAGCTACTGAGAATCACGGGTTGCGAACCATCACCTCTCTCGGTCTTCTTTTTTCAATTAATAAGTTGTTTCTTATTTTAGAACGTGGCTCGAGATCTTTGAACTTTCTTAGATTCTCTTCTAATTTCGCGAGTAATTTAGCTTCCATTGAAATTGTGCGAACAACGACACTTTTATTCTCATTACAAAAACAACATTAGAGCAACGGTAAAGAGTAAAAGTAACATTAGTTTGCAAACTGTTAGTTCATTACCATGTTAAATATCAAAATTTAGTAAACGTAAAATAAGACTAAATACAAGATAGAGAATGATATTTAACAATCCGAATCGTTCCGTGTAATATTCTAGAATTTTAAGTTTTAAAAGTGGCTCTATCTGGCTCTATCTCTCTAACAACATACAAAAATGAAAAGTGGAATTTTAATCAAACGGAGAAGAATTCCTCGAACGCAACTTTTATTCTTGCAGATGCACTTTCGTTCGTTCCTAAAAACACTCGACCGTAAAAAGTATCGTGGAAAAAATCGAAACGTGAAAATTTTCGAGCGATAGATTGCTAACAGGCAAAACGGTAGCCTCATAATTGGAATTCTTGCACGAGCCAGCGCGTGGTAAAACCGTTGAACGAATTCCCCAGTAAAATAATCAAAGGTCCACATCGAGCTCTCGAAACGAGTTCTCGGCGTGCTTTTGCGCGCGATAAAGCATTTGGAGAGCAAAGGGAGAAGCGGAGAATGTCGTGGCGAGTACTGGAACCGGAGGCGATCATTAGGCCGGATCCGAATGGTCGCGAAAACCGTGAAAAATCAGCGTCTGCAACTGGAATGCCGATTATTATTAACCACGCCACCATCGATATTCGTTTCTATTCTATCGCGTTTTAGTTTAGGGTTACGGGCGAATAGGCGTGCAAAACAGAAACGATATCCGCGTTGCAGAGGGAGGGTGCTGGCTGGAAGAATCTGCGATAAATTTCACGGAATTTACAATCGAGATAAAAGGCGAATTTGCATCGGGTGAAAATAACTGGTCGTCGCGTGGTTGCGATCATAGCGGCGTAACTTAGCTCGGTTTATGGTCAACTGGGACTAGTTTAACGATACACTCGGCTACAGAAGTACGTATCACGAAGACCTGAGAATTTATCACGAGACCATCTTTTAATCGTTGCTATTAAAGTAATCAACAAAACGTCCAGGAATTATTATCTCGTTCGAAGAACTATTCGAAGTCAAACACGTTGTTGGTTTACATGCATCTAATCTTATCGATTGAGACACTCGTGAAAATTGGACAGTTTATTATCAGAATATCTTTCAATCGTCATTAGCAAACTAATTATTATCTTATAAGGTCTCGAACGATTATCTTGTTTGAATATTGTTACAATATCCAATGTTTTATAAGAGGAATCTCACGATAAGTGCAATAATACTCTCGTCAGTTTGATACGCGAGTAATATAATAATAAAATCAACTACTTTTTCTTTGCCTTGTAGCTGTCACGTTTGTTCATTACAATTTCCATCGATTCTGATTTTTCAAAAAATCCATCGATACCTTCGAAACGTCTCAATTGTCGAATTTCGTACGAAGATCATAAGTGTCTTAATACTTACGAATGGGACTGTATCTTGATCTTAATATAAAGTATAGTCGTCCAAATGTTTGCAACGATCGATACACCTATAATTGTATCATTTAGTAAGATCGTGTTCCGCATGTTGGTTTTTCGATGTTTCCCGCTCCGGCAGCTGCTACTACAGGGTGTGTTTAAGATGAACAGATTCGATAGGTCTGAATTACTGATCGAATGGTCTCGATAAAGGTATCTAAGTACACATGCATAATATAACCAGTATGAAGTATTTGGTTTTTATCCGTCGGATATATGTACCTAAATGAGTTAAAAATTTGGATATTGGGAGATAAATAAGTTGTCCAGTTACACGGCTTGAGTTTCTAATGATAATCATGATATTTGCATATCTTGAACTGCCTACGATGTTCATACGATTTTAACGTAGTTATTTCTTCGAAGCAACTTTTATCGAGCTTTCAGAACTTCGTTTATATAATAGATACGCTTGCTATAATTATATCAATATCGACGATATTAATCGATTAACTGTAGAATATAATAAGAGCATTCTTTCAATTTGCAAAAAAAGAAAAAAGAAACAGAAGAGACAAACATGTGGAGTTAACGATCGTTTTTGTTACGAACCCTTCAATTGTAGTCTCTAATAAATATTCGATCAACGTCGTCGCGGCGGGAGGGTTGAAATCCAGCCACCCCTTGATTCTATAAAATTCACGAAAATCCAGCGCGATTAATCAGAGCAACACTGTATGTAAGCTAATCGAAGCGGACAATCGAAGCGTTCGAGCGATGTGCCCAACACGATCTCACCCGATCCTTCGCCAAACTGTCAAACTAAATGTCGAAATTGGAGCCCCGTGGCGTCGCAACTGTTGGAAGGCTGCGTGTCGAAAGAAACACGGGCCTCGTATCTGCCGCGCACGATCGCGTGTGCCATTGAACAGCGCTGATAGAGCAGTCTCTCGTGTGTCGGATTGGCTGTCGGCAGCGCGAGCAGCGAGTAGCTGCTTCGACTTTCACTGATCTACGAGGAGTCGATCGCTGGAACTCGACTCCTCGCGAACTGTCGCGGTTACGCCGCGTATAATCGCCGAATCAGACTCGGAGTTAGGCTCTTTTTACTGATATAGGTGGATTGCGGTTTTTTGTACTTTCCTGGAAGATTTGCGGATGCAAAAGTGCACAGAATGCACTTTGATAGATCGTTCCATGCAGATCTCAATGGACGAATTTTGCCAAGTCGTGTGGGAGGATATTTTGAGCATAGAATGTTATATATGAGTCGGTTCGTTTTCGAGATACGATAGTGAAGTAGAATAGAACAAGTTTGTAATCAGATGCATTCGAGCTATCTAATTTTTAATGCAATTAATTAACATCGCTGTCCGGTGTAAATATTATTGACGAGGTCAATGTTTCCCTCTTATCAATACAAAACATAATCATTATAAAAACGTGCAGCTCATATCAGCGAGTACGAGAATAATGCCCTAACTCGACGACTATCAGTATTTCTGTTTATATCTCGAAAACGAGCACGAATCGTACGTAAAATAGTGCATATGTGGATGTCTGAGAAATCGTTTCACGAGATTTTTTTTAATTCTTGCGTTTTAAAAATACCGGTGCTCATATGCAAAATGCATATTCTCAGAAGTAATATAGGTAATTGAGGTGGATGAAGAGGTTGAATGACGATGAACGAGGAATTGAATTAGGCTTCAATTTAGTTCAAATTGTCAGATAGTTTAATAACGTCGAGAATTCTAAAATATCGAAGAGATAGAACAAGTCCTTTTAAAGCTATGTATTAATACCATATAGAAAAATTGTTGTTAAGTGGTAGAGAATGTAGAACCAACTATGTACATTAGAAGGTTTCATTAAGGTTAGTCCTCGCAAGTGTGCGAGGCTAATTCTGGCAATAAACGTTTCGTATATTGAAACCAGTTATTGGGAAATTTAATGGCACTTCTACTCACACAGTCACTGCCAGAGTATTTTTAGCAGTTTACAACTTCTGTTTAGCAATATCGACTTGTATCGGATCGTGTTAATCGCGAGATAAGTCAGAAGTAAGCTGTAGTGCAAATAGATTTAATCTCAACGAGTTAATCTTTTAACCATCTACTGCCATTACATTCTACTTTTCTGAATAAATTTCACGAATCTTTCAGGTTTGCCATCATCTAACGGACTGTGTGTTAATTTCCAATCGAATACACCAGTACTTTTTCTTCCCTATCAAACTAATTTTGCAAATCTATATTTTTCTCAAAATCGTTGAATCGAATCTTTAAAAATGGTTCTGGTATCAGCTTCTCGGTTTTAATTCTACAGACCCTGTCCCTTTCACCATTGCGATTTCTGTAATCTACTTTTGTTAAATGAAATCAATTCTTTAAATCTTACATCGCTGTTGAACCACGCTCGTCTCTTCTTTTTATCTTCTGTTACCATCGAATCGAACTCGCTTCTTCCTATCTAGCTTTCATGTCGCATTACATTTCATTCTTTGAATATTCCATTGTTATCAAACCAAACTGAAAAACTTCCTCACTTTTCAACTACCGATTCCAACCATCGAATATCAACATTATTTAGTATCAGTTCTGTGCACTTCCTCTACGAATGCATCAACAATCCCCAGTCTACCATTTACGTAGCTCGCCCTTCTCTTCTACCTTGACTGTCGTCACGGCTCGTAAAGTCTACGTAGTCGCAGAAGGTGATTCGCGAACAAGCCGCGAGGATTGGAAATTCTATGCGACTTCGGCCGTATCGAAGAGAGAGAGAAAGAAAGAAAGAGACAAAGATGTCTGTAATCCTTTGCTGGCGCAACGGGGGCGAGTAGCCGATGTACCGACTCGGTTGCCCCTTTGTCTGCTCCTTTATCGCGGCTGCCTACTCTAAATATTTCTCTGGCATGAATTTATAACGACGACAATCGCTAATAACGAGTCACGATAACCGTTGTGGCTGCTCCACAAGTCCACAAGCCGCAACCTATGGCGATCTGCGGTGGACGATCGTGGGCCAAGCTTTAGGTGAACTGTGCTTGGTTGCGTGAAAAGTGCAGGTGCTCGTGGGTGTTGCGTGTCTGCGCGCAGCTTTCGCGGAGGGTTGTTGAAAAGAATCTGAGATATTGGCCGGCAAGAGTACCAGATCGTAAAAGATTTTTAATTCTCGTAATCTACATTTCCTTACTTATTTATTTAATACCAGCCTTGCCAGCTTGTACAGAAATGGATTTAGCTTACAATTGCTTCCATACCGCCGTTCTTGTACTATACCTGTCGTGTTTATATACCAGTTGTCTCGCTATCGTTGCTTAATCAACCGACTGCTTATTTACTCAACTTATTCTACTCTATCATTACTTCTTCTAATCAGTATAAGATTTCTTGGAATTGTCAATAGCTCTTGACATACCTAGTACGATTTCAATTTTCAATCTTTACGATTTGTAATCTTCTTTAATTCCAATCTTTTCAACGAAAAATCTTAATACTTTAGACGACGAAAGATTTTTTATCCTCGTTCCATGAACGAGGTTTATAATTAATTGGACTAAACTTCTGATTATATTTAATTTATTTTTAATTATGTTTTTTTCGCGAATCTCAGTCAGATCTAAAAGGAGGCAATCGCGAACTATTCAAGCTCACCTAACTCGAAGCTTTATTATCTAGTCAGTTTCAATTTAATCACTTCTGTCGCAATAAACAGCAGGTACACGAGACATACCTGGAAGGAAAGTTGGTAAATCGGTAATAAGGACGTCTGTTGGTAAAATAGGAAGCCGTTTCATTAAGACTCTTCCAAGAGAGAATGGCCAGGCATTGGATTAATCAAGCGCAATTGTCGACATCTGCTTTCCTTGTCTTCCTTCTTTCACAGTGAATTAGAATTTACGGCAGCTCCATCGAGGTCTCGACTCGCGTAACGCGGCATGTCCCCCTTTTTCAACTTCCAAGAATCGCTTTCCTGGACGAAGATGATTTTTTACCAATTAGCAGTTGGCAGAAACTCGAACCGACGCCGTAATTGGGATTAAACGACGCTTGTCCTTACCCGATCGACGCGCGAATCATGCAAATTAATTGTGTCACGCTTAGAGGGAACAGGCTAATCACCGCGGATATATGTTGCTTCGTTTTGGACGAAGCTGTCCGATAAATCACTGTCGTCTTAAATCGTGTCGTTTATTTGCTGGAAGCTATTTCGGGATTGTTGCTCGACCAAGAATTATTTTTAGGCCGAGTGTCATTTTTTAATATCGAGTAATTGTGCATATAGTTTCATGATGACATCTCTTTCCTCTTTCCTTGGGATTACTTTTATTGGAATTCATATTGGGTCAAGTATCTTCTTTTAAAGTTTATTATATACAGAGTGTCTCACAGCAACGATGATTCATTTGTTCGACTGGATTCTATAATACGTATGAAAATAATTTAAAAAACTTTATGTTCTTAATAACAGAACTTACATAATAAAAAGTTCATGTAATCATTCAGACATGTCCTATTTCATCCTACTTTCAATTCAAAATAATCTGCTTGCGTATGAACGCAAACCTGCAGACGTTTTATCATCGACTGGAAGTGTTTGCAGGGTCAGAATACAAGATTCAACTTTAAACATTCAAATATTGGATTACGTTTGTAAATAAGTATGCGAGATTAATTCAACTATCTACCTTTCGATAGAATTATTTATTGTAACTTGAAAATATGGTCGAACGTACAAAATCTTTTTATTGTTTCCAAAAACAGAATTCGGGATGCTTTGTATATATTTTTATGGCGAAAGTCTTTATTTTGTTTAGTTTGAGCTTATTTTTATTACTACTAGCTTTGTGTCAAGTGTCTTCTTTTTTTTAAATTATGTGTTTTTTCTTTAATGAAACTTTTCACCTTCTTGAATTTGGGATTATTCTTAGCCCAATTACACAATACCTAAAAAATAATAAATAAATAAATAAATAGGTAAATAATACCTAAAAGCATCAGAAATTGATTTAGATGAGTGATCAATGAATGCAATTAAGGATCGCGAGTTACAATGTCATAGGAATTATTGGGTTGCCAACCCAATATCATAAATTCCTCTACGATTTTATCTTTAGCGATTTAAAATGATTAAGATTGAAAAAACCATTGACCTGAAATAATCTAAAATCTAAAACAGCGGATAAAAATTCACTCGTTCAACCCCGTAATCCACAAACCCACATTTCGAGGCCGCTTGAAACGCGAAATGTCCTCTGACCGGTTTTATCAAAATTTGATCCAGTTCGTTCGTATGGGAAAGAACGGCGAATAAGAAATTCCACGACGTGAAACTGCCACAGGAATCGCGTAATAAGGACACGTGATCGTTCGCGACCCGCATTCTGACACGCGTGTTTCCCTATCTGCCCCAGGATCTCTTGTTTTCCACGTACACCGCTGTATCTACGACTCTAGGCCATTTTACATGCATTTGCATACAAAAAGATATTCAGCCAGTCGTCCTTGCCAACTGATTATCCTTTTCGGAAGGCCAATCTATTTTTGCAGCCAGCAAGAACGAATCTAATCGAAAGACTATCTTTTCTGCTAACTTTTATCAACCCTTCGTTATAGTTTATCAATAGCGTTCATTAACAAACACATGTACATACTTATGCAACTCTGTTGTTGTGGTATACTGAGCTTGATATCTTGTGCATAGCGCGTGCACAATGAAATATATGCTACGATATTATATCTGCATCATTTGCATAATGTATGCGTGCATTTGTAATTTTACATCTGATCTTTTTCTTCCTTCACGGAGAAGTGGCTTTTTTGAAATTACAGCTTCGTGGTTTATAAAATTTATGCAATATGTACGTATAATTTTACTATTATGATGATTTATTCAAATTCTTACTTTCCTTTTCTTTTTTTGGAACAACGTATCTTTTTATGTATTTATTGGTATCCATTATTATTTTAGTTTGCTGATTATTTATTAAAATTGGTATTTGTTCACGGTGAAATTTTTGGAAACGGGTTCTTCAAATTATGGCTTTGTGGTTTATGAGATTTGTGTGGTATGGAAGGTTTTATTGTGTAATTTTATTATTGTGATAATTTATTTAAATTCTTTACTTCTCGTCTATATTTTTTTGTCGCAATGTAAAGTATTTTATAGAAATATTTAAGCGACACTTTTTCACAACGTTGTCTTTTTAATGTTATTCGAATGGTTTCGTCGGCCTATGGGATTTCACGATACACGTCAGCCTTTATGATTTTAATTTCGTGATAATTTATTTAAGTATTCACGTCTCGGAATTGAACCGTTTCTCGAAATTGAAAATTATCCAAATGATGTTATAGCCTTTATATATTTTTGTTTTCTTGCACTGGGTATTTCTTCTCCTGCCTTTGCAATTATTCTAACAATCTGATCTTAAGATTCTAGAAAATCTCGAAATAAATAATTTAAAGCTACCAGTACTTTTCAAACTCTACAAAATTGCCTTAAAAAAAAAAAAAATAAAAAAAAATAAAAATAAAGAAACACCAAAATGAAACAAAACACTCGAGGAAAAGATCTAAGAGATGATAATTCTCTACTCCGGATATGACATCTTACTTTTCCAGTCCTACAAAATTTTACACGACGTTCTAAAAGACTTATGACCCTTGTGAAAGACCTCCAAACGTCGTTACCAGTTCAAAATCGACTGAAAAGACCTTGTACCTATTATCCAGTGGATTCGTCAAAGGAATTCGACTTGGAAATGGATTAAAAGGCAACTAAAGATATGTAAATCCCAAAAGGTCCTAGACAGTCGTGCTCCACTACCATCATGGTCGCTCGACATTCTATTTTGGTCGATTGTTTTTCCAGCGCAGTCCTATGCGCTGTGTTGCATCTCGGGGGAGGAATCGGTATATTTAGACGTGAAAAAGGCCGGATGAAAGGACGACTGACTGTTTATTTCTGCTATTCCCTGAAAAAAAAGGAGAAAAATTCGGCTAGACCAGCCGACAACAAATCGTTTTGCTTCTATTTCCCACGCTCGCCAAGGGTAGCTGAAGTAGAAACACGATTCCAGGGAACGTAGATAGTCTAACAAAAGGTCCTGCTACTTTACAATTCTTCCTATTAAATCTTTTGTGTCTTATTTTTTTTAAAGAAACAAATTTTTAAAAGATAGACACACGCGTGAGTAAAATTTGATAAAAATAAAGGTTTGCTATACTTTCTTAAGTTAGGTGTATTCTCTGGAGTATCATATCTTTGATAAGTTTGATAATCTTCTTTACGTTGAACGATGGTTACTAAACGGTTTACGTTAGTTTTTACGCTTTTTTAAAAATAAATTTGTTGGAAAGTAGAAAGTGATAAGAACATTGATAAAAATACAGATTTTGTACTTTATTTGTACAGGGTTCAGGTTGTTCTATTGTAAATCGTTTCGTATATTTTTAGTAATTTTACGAGTAATAGTATGAAAAGTTTATCGTTATCGGTTATTATTTTTAGTGGATGGGTTTATGGAATAATGAGATAGATATGTCGTGATATACGAAGAGGAATGTTAATTAATACAAGAAGCAATTGGCCGGCAGACATATTGCCGTGTTTGATCTTTCACCGGTTGTTTGTTATCAATCTCCGTTATGCTTCGGTAATTAAGATTAATCACCGTGATCTATGGCAAGTATATTGGCGTACAACTTTTTGCGATTGATCGAGACCCAGTTGGATGTAATAATACGATAGTGAAATCGAAACTGAATCTATCATCTGTAAAAATAATATTTTTTTGAATTCCGTTCTATATCTGGTGTAAAAATAAATGTACACTTGTGATACAGAAATAGAAATTCATTTTCTCTCGAATGCTACAGAATTCAATTTCTCAGTTCGTAATCCGTACAATTTCTAGTTTTGTCAACATTCAATTTCCTCAATTGGCAATTCCATCTCGTTTCTCGTTACCTTAATTGATAATTTACCTCATTCCTAATTCCCTCAATTGGTAGTGTTCCCAGGTCCGGATTTTTCTAGTAGACAAATGCTCGAATTGCCAATGTTATCAATTTCTGAAAGCTGAGACCTACATCAATCAGTTGATAATTTTTCCGATTCACAGCCTCTTCAATTGATAACTTTCCTAAATTTTCCAATTTGCAATGATTTTTCCAATTTTCGAATTATCAAATGGAAAATTGTCTGCTTGTCAATTTTTCCAGCGAGACATTTCGAAGAAATGTTTCAATTGCCAAATTTTTCGCAATCCTGATTTTTCAACTTTACGATTTCCAATCGTTCCACTTACCTGCACTACGCATCTTTCTAACTTTGATTTCGATATAAAATCCTCCGCTACGAATTTAGCTATCGAAATCGGATTTCCAGCGGTCACAAAGTCCTTTGGGCGCCAATTTGTACAGCGCGATATCTAACGCAAAGCCCTGTTATCTCGAGATTAAACCAAATAGCGAATGTCACCGAAACGTCGCGTCGGTGTCGTGTCACGCAATTCACAATGCTCTTGTGACGGGACATTTGAATCGTTGAAACGCTCCGCTTCAAACGCCCGTCGAGACGGATTAGCCGATGGAAAGTGTGCTTTATTCGGTGTAAAGTGCTGGTGGCATTTGCACGAAAGCGAAACGAGACACTTGCATATGCGAAATTTGCTCCAATAGAAACCGTTTCTCCTATTCTTAAGCAGTTCCACTTTATCTAGTTAGTGGATCATCAACCGTTTCCACCATCCAAATCCCAACTAGGAAACTTAGACAACAATTAGAAAACCATAAATATATTTCATTCTTAACAGATCATATCACATTTGTATGAATCAAAATACAGATATGTTAAATTCCCATTATTAATCAAACCACCATACGATATCTGCATAGTTAAATTCAATCATATAGAAAACCTGTTTGTCCCATTTATCTCACCATCCACAGTTACAGTCATTTGCTGATCTTTCTATCTATAATTTTTATAAAAGATATCTGCAAACCTAATCTCAATTATATAACGAACTTGAAATTTATTCCTTTTTCACCAGACTGTCCCATAGTCGTATGAATTCAAATTCGAACACAATATCAAAATCTTCTGACTATCGATCAAACCAGCAAAGATACGTGCAAACCTAACCTCAACCATATAGAAAACTCTAAATGTATTTCTTTTCTACAAAACAATTCTCCCTTCTCATAACGTGGAATTCACATTCCAAACTCTTCTGTATCATCAATCAAATCACCAACGATATCTACAAACCTAACCTAAGCTAACCTAACCTAACCTAACCTTGCCTAACCTCACCTATCACGACTGGACGCTAACTCAATTAACTCTCGAACGCGGTGGTTCTTGGGACGCGTTCGGCTCGTCGAGATGAATCAAACTTGTTGGCAGTCGGTCGATATCGCGTCATAAATATCTATTTACCAATGGGTATTGGTTTCTCCGTAATGTATTGCGGTGTTCGACTGGTTGAAGGCAGTTTTCCCACAGTGTACCGGCCGTCGCGGAGTAATCCACATCAGCTGGCTATTAAGTAATTGAGCGTACAATTGGCTGCGCAAAATAATCCGTAACGTAATTAATGGCTACATATTTAATGGAGATAGTGTATCGTGACCCCTTGTTGGATAAGCGTGACGAGATAATTATGTTTAAAAAATTCAGTCTACACGTGTACCAGCTGCGTATGCATAGGTGCGCGCGACAATATACCAGTCATAGAAAATTGCGCAGCAATTGCACATGTTCTAGCTGTCTCTCTACAATTTCGATTACGTTTGTCTGTTTCATTAAATTCTGTTATTATCGTGGAAAATTGCACGCAATCTAGAATTATCTAGGTTAGATGGCTCTTCATAGAAATTATTTTTAAAAGTTTTACGATAGATCGATGATGAGTGTTAAGATTAAGCTTGATTGCTTTCGATATAAAGTACCTTTAACAATACTATAATGGATGAATCATTGGAAGATACGCGTTTTTAGATATGGGAGAAACTACGGGTGTTAAGTGATTATGTGTCGTAACCTACTGTTGTTAGCGATTAGATCGATACGGTTCCTGTTATTTAATAAAATTGATTAGTAATCGTTTTATTCCATATTTTTTCAATGGAGAAAGATAAGCAGAGAAACGTACGTAGAGATTCGTTTTGAAGAATCTTTTCTTTGATTTTTTAATATATAATATATGAAATATATTTATTTATCTTATCAAGATAGGAGTCTCCACATAAGGCTGGTTTCAAAGTGTGCCACGAGCAACACTGATAATATATCTATTAAAAACTTCTGTAAGTGTTTGAATACTTTCGCAGACTACTGTATAATTTCACAGTAGCGATCAACCACTTGTGCATCCAATTCCTAATCCCGTTGCGATACTCGAATCTTTATGTTTCAATCTTGCTCTTACCTCAGCAAACACAGACATTTTTCAACGCGTCAAGAAAATATTTAACGTAAAATTGAACGAAAAAATGACGTACGTCGATAACAATTTCTTCATATTTTATCGAAGATTGAGATATTGCCTGACGTTAGAGGGACGTCAACCGGGCTGGAAATGATCAAAACGTAATTAATCTCGAGTTGAAGAATTTTGCATGGAAATTCCTAATTCCGGGTCGAAGTGAAAGGAAAATGGAAGTTGGTGGAGAGGATTCGCTCCAAAACGCAAATAACGAGCCTGCCATATAATAAGCACGGCTTTCGACCGTGAAAGAATAGCTTGTAGTTTCTACAACGGGCCAGGGAAAATCTTGTAACGGTAGAACGAGTTAAAAAGCGGATGTTTTCTATTCTTAAGGGGCACGGTGTTTCCTATTTTCACCCATAGACTCGTCTACTTTACAGGAATGCTTGCTTTTCCGACTCTCCTTTTCCCATGCGTAAAAACTACCAATTAAAGTTGGCCATTGTGCGACCAGTTATTTCTCGTGCGCGCTAACAACGACAAAAACGGAAGAGGTTCTTCTCGTCGACTTCCGTGACACGCGAAAAAACCATGCAGATGATTCACGACACGAGTGTCAGCCACAAATTACAGTATGCAACGTGAAAGTTCCAATATTTATCGTCTTTGAGTAGGAGGGATACGCGAATCAAGACTTTTTTGAAGTATAGTTGCCTCGAAGTCGATTAGTGTCTTCCTCATCTTTAGGCTATCTTCCTTTTTTCTTCAGATTTTTCATCAATAGAATTTTTTACATTATTTATTACCAAGTTTATTATTAATTGGTTAGAAAGCTTGTCTTTCCTTACTTGTCCCTTTTTATTTTTTAGATATAAGTCTGATATTGATTTACTGTTCGATTTATCCTATAACAAATTAAATTTCCTTTCGATTTTCTATAATTTCTTCGTATGAGCTATCGATCTGCGTGAGTAATTCATTTGGGAAGAAGACGAAAGAAGAGAAACAAGCAAAATCGATGGAAAACCGAGAGAGGAAAATCCGTACGATCAACGTGCGGGTCGAAGAAAGAAGCGAGTACGATCGAGAGACTTTTCCGGGATTGAAAATTATTTAACAACTTTGCAATTGGGAATTACCGATTGTTTTACAATTTTCCGACCAAGTCTCGAAGAACGTCCAACGAATTTCGTAATTAGATTACGAGCATATACTTGATAACTTGATTAACGAAGATTACCTTGAAATATGCAAGCGAAAAATATTTTACAGCTTCCTAGAAATCGACCATTATTTACAAACGAAGGTTACCGTAAAACCTGTTGACTATAGGACGAAGGAGAAAAGACGGAAAGAAGAAAGACAATTAATGAACACAAAAGAAGACAAGAGACCATAAATAACCCAATGGAAGGAAAACGAGAACAAAATTCAAAGATGAACGAAAAGGGGAAGATCGGACGATCGGTACGGGGTCGAGA
The DNA here is from genome assembly GCF_910591885.1 of Bombus terrestris. Classification (NCBI taxonomy): domain Eukaryota; kingdom Metazoa; phylum Arthropoda; class Insecta; order Hymenoptera; family Apidae; genus Bombus; species Bombus terrestris. The sequence goes on from NC_063276.1 coordinate 4,502,872, forward strand.
GAGGTCGCTTCCTCTTCGCAGCGACAGCGTTCGTGTTTGCGACGAGCAAATAAACGAAACCGCGGTGCGTTACGCTTTTCTCCGTGGCATTACGGTTAACGATGCCGCGCGCGCTTCTCTCCCCTGCGATCGTACGTTGCGCGTCTCTCGCGAGGCTCCGCTCTAATTTACGATGTTGAATGTGTACCAGCCATTTTCATTAAGCGCGTTTGCCCACACCGTCGGCGCGGCCCAGACGACACCATGTCAGAACATGAGAAGAGGGGGGGAGGGGGTCAAAGGCCACATAATGTGACATCCTGCCGTCAAACTCTCATCTGCTCGGTTATATTACCATATGTGGCGTTTCTCTCCTTTTCTACTCTCCTGCACGCTACTCTTCCTCTCTTACGAACCAGTGACTCTCATTTTCACAACCCCTTGTCACGTTCTCAGATACAACGAGAGTGGAAAGCGAGTACAGACATATCGAAAATCGTTGCGTATAGCGTCACGTAAAATTCGTGATAAAAAAGGAAGAGCTGAGCGATAGCTTAACTAGACTGTCCTTTTATATTTTCATATTAAAAATTAGTATTAAAGTATTAAAATAGTTCAAATCGCGGCCAAGACTGTACCCAAGACTAATCTCATGGTCGAATGGCAGTTTTTATATGTTCAGTTTGTAGGAGTTGAGGGGCAAGGAGAGGATCCTGAGTGTCCTATGTAATGGGGAAAATTTGGTGTTGGGCCATGTGCGAACGTAAGGTCGAAGCCTAAAGGTTCATTGTCAGGTAGTGTGAAATGACGTGCATTTGGGTATGGTAGTTGTCGCAATACCGTGGTCGTAGAAAAAGCTCCATAACTTAAAGGATCATATTGGGTTGGCAACTAAGTGATTGCGGTTTTTGTCATTAGGTGGTAATGTCAAAATCCGCAATCACTTAGTTGCCAACCCAATAATACTTGCCGAGAGGAGCAGAGAATGGTCTGATCAACGTGGAATCTGGAAGCAATTCTTTCGATGTAAAATCGACTTTTATTTTCCAGTGGCGTTATCGCGAATTCGAGCGAACATGGTAAACGAATGGTACCTTTTATATGTATTAGTTCGAGGTTGTAAACTCGACGTTCAACGTGATGCGAAGAGAACCAGCTCGCTGTATGGGACGCTAATGAAGAATAAGAGTCGATTTTACATGGAAAGGATTCACTTTCGTACGTACGTTGCTTGAGCATTTCTTGCTCCTCTTAGCAAGTATTATAACCCTTTATTTTATGGGCCCTTCTTTACGACCACTCTATAGACAGTCGGATAGCAATGAAATTTTGTTAAATATATGGCTTGTTTACGCAAGAATGTAAATATTAATTTCAATCATTTTCTAAATAATCTATATATTACGAGGGTGAATACGTAATAAATAAAGCTTAAGTATATAACGCCAGTACAGATGAGATGTGGGACGATGTGGGTACAGTGTGGAGGGACGAGTGTCTATAGAGAACATTGTAAACCAAGTCTGTTCTATGACCCCATGGGGCAACGGGATTACAAGAAATACCCATCTATCTATACGACACTGTTACTAAATTAAATACAAAATTTATTCATTATTCAAAAATAAAATTAATTCATAAAATTATTCCATTATCAATAGCAATGATTCATACTTATATAATACCAGATCCATTTAAATACAGAAGTTATTGACATCGCAAATCGAAAAAATGTAAAAAAGTTGCCATGTAGGAATGCAAATTAAATGGTAAAAATACGTAAATAAAAATCTGTAGATAGGTCAATATTCGACGAATTTCATTTTTGGAAGGTATATACTCGCTTTTGAATCTCACTGTATTTCAATGACTTTCCACATATTTTACGTACAGTCTTATATAATTGATACTTCGAACACTCTGCTAGTGTGACGTTTGTGTCTATACCTGAGTCCTTTTAAATCTCCTGAAGACTTACGGTTATACGGTTATGTAGATTTAATTGAAGACCTTTATAGATAAATTGCTTGATCAAGATAATAAAGTTCATCCTTCGACATGTTGAAAAATTCGAATCTTTCAATTTACTCTTTGAAGCTTTCTAGAATCGAAGAATTTGATCATCCACATTTTGCGATATAATTAAGATGATTGAGAAAATTAATCGATGCATATTGAAGAATTTAGGGCAACTGGATCGTTGTAGACGTTGGAAGGGTTCGTATCTAGTAGTGGCGCGCACGTGGAGCCCATAAGGCGATGGTATGCGAGCGGTTCCACGGCTGGAGCTGTTCAACACTCGTAAAAATTCTATGTAACAGCATCCGGTCGGCCGTCCCGGCTCGATACCTCCCCGAGGATAATATAGAGATTAGGCGAACGTGTCAACGGCCTAACCAGCCGTTGTTCCGTTCGCCTTCGCGTCTGGAAATCCTGCGAATGCGACAAGAGTGGGCACAATCGTTTTTGTCACGCTCCATACTAGTCGAAATTGATTGGTTTTATCGTTGGGTCGAGAATTTTTTAATTGACCATCGTGGTTACAGTTAAATAGGACGAAGAATGTTGTCTTCGTTTAAATTTAATTGCAACTCTTCACGAACCGAAGAGCATTTGATACTCTGTTTTAACGAATCGAATAAGTTGCGTATTTTAGAAAATATATTTTTTGGAAATATTTTAAAGAATAAAATTTTAGCAAATTTTAAGTAGGTTACGTGATAATTGAATTGTTTTATAATTTCTCGACTACGATGAAATGTTTGGAAATTGTTTGTGGAAGTTTCTACGGTGAAATTGGGTTGCTTTCGACACGAAGAACGAAGCGACCGCGTCACAGATCGATTCTACGTCGCCGATTTCGGAAATTTGCCGTTCGCAGGTGAACATTCGGAAATTAATTCGAGAAACAGTTATGTCCTATTCCGATTTCCAGCTGGCCGTCGCTTCTATCGCCCCGTTTCTCGCATTTCGCGGATGTTTGACTTTGGTTTTGGTAATGTGACGCGCTCCGAACCTCGTCTGACGTCAGTACAATTTATTTAGGAATACCATTAACGACGATGACTAGAAATCCTATGTAAATTAATCGAATTTATGTATTAAAATCGTCATAATTCATTTGGTAATAACGATAATTATGTTACAATACAATTCGTTATAAGATACGCTTCAATCTTTGAAATTCCTGAGAATTTCGTAACACTGAATTCACCTCTGATCTATGACAAAAATTCGAAGCTTTGAATTCAGTTATTCGTTAAAAAAAAAAATTCTGCTTTTAAATTTAGTCTTTGGTATTTTGGTAAACTTGGAACTCGTAATTCAGCCTTTGAAGCTTCTACAAATTTTTCAAGTTTCAATTTCACTCTCTAAAATTTTACGAAATCCGGAACAGTGAATTTATCCCTCGAATTTCCAAAAAATGTTTGTCATCTTTCTCAAGTTCCGACGATTCGAACAGAAATTTTGTAACAAAAGGAATGCCAGCAATTATCTTAGGAAAAGAAGAAATATTTGTTCTTTGAGCGAACTGAACAAGACTGGAATATCTACGTAAGACTAGAAAACAAAGAGGATTCTTAAATTGGTTCGAAGAAAGGCTGTTAGACTTGGGTTCTATGCCATCGTCGGGAATTATTGAAATTCATGGTAGCGTATCGTGGCAGGAAATGAAGAATTACGGAACAATCGATCAGCGTCTGCCAGTTGACCTCTTTAACTGCTTTATCAAGTCGCCTGTAGTCGGATTAACAACGACGGTGCCGGCAGATACGCGGCATGAATGGTACGAGAAGTTTGCTCAATAGAAAACGATCGCTTCTGTGTAATTGAGTTTTGAAATGCTCTAATTGCATAACTACCAACTTGATAGGTCGCTTCTGTTCTTAGAAATTCGATCTTATTTTATTTTATTCCTCGAAACTTTAGACAACATTTAGGAAATCAATCTCATTTTCAGAATTTCTTAACGTAGGTGAAATCGCCTCTTGTCGTCGAATAAAACAGCAAAGTGTACGCGTATGAATATTATTATATTTGTAATATCTTGTCTGGAAAAAACTTCTTGATAAATATTATAAAAGGAGCATTTTTAAAAGGAATCGTTGTTTGTCATTAATAAGAAGAAATTTACTTCCTGGCAGAAATTTAACAAAATGAAACCTAAAATTGTTTTTTTATCGTCGATAAAACATAAAAGGTGTACACGTGAATATCATTATATTTCTAATATCTTTCTTGAAGAAACTTCTTGACAAACTGTTCCCTTCTTTTCTTAAACGAAAGAAATATTTAAAGAAGAAAAATGATGCTTAAGATAATCGAGCTTTCGTAAGGAAATTGAAATTCTCATTGACGAGTTAAGCGAAATTTTATTTGACAGTTTCGTCTCTCCGAATTTTAATGTTCTATTTAAAATTTAACTTAACCTCTGAAAAATCGATTTAACTCCGGATAGAGAAATTTTCTCGTATAAACGAAATTTAATTTACCAAATTACATAGCAGAATTGGTAGCTTTAAAATCGCGAACAGCCGAGCATGTGGTACGGTGAAAGTGAGATGAGAAGGCATTAATTCGCGTAACATTGACCTCGTGAGCCCTCGGAATTAGGCAAACAGACGACGCTCGAGAACAAAAAGCAAAAAGAATCGACGCGTCCAAAAATATCGCAAGATATTTCGCAAAAATTTCGCAAGGTACGACTAATTAACTCACTGTCGTACCGCGATCTATTCCTTTCTTTTTTTTTGCCTCTCGATAGAAATAAGGCGAATAATACCGAGTGTACCTTCTGTTGCGGTGGAAACCACATCTGTCGATAGAAGTTTCGTTTCATTGTAGACCGAGTATAAAGTTACTTGTAGCTGATACGTTAATGGAAATCTCTAGCGATACTGGATATTTTCTGGCCACTGTTGACCTTTCTAGCGAATATTTCTTCTTTTTTTTTTTATTTGTTTTATTAAGCTAACTCGAAGTTGATAGAGATTGAAGATAGAAAAGGCGACGCTCGTGCACTGAAATGGACTATGATCACAAGAGGGGAGGATGATATTTGAGTTGATAACGTAAATCTTTCGTTTGACTCATATTTCGAATATTTCACGCATTTCACTTGGTTTCACTGCTACGAATTTGATTTACATCGAACGTTAATGTAATTTCGTTTGGTAGTTTCATTTTATTTCAAGTATTTCTTCTTCGATGAATTTCGAATTTAATCGAGAATATTCGAGTATTCGTTTCTATTTCGATTGAAATTTAATTCCAATGTAGATCTTTTGTCAGCGCGATCCTTTGTGCATCGGCAATCCAATCATAAAGAATTCAGTGCTCACTGTGGCTAGCGAGTTCTTCGTATCGATAGTTATAGCACTGAGAATAAGGGCGATCATTGTTTCTCGCTGAACGGGAGACTTTGAAACGAGATTTCTTTCTTTGGACGTGTGACTGACGCGCCAGGGTGATAAGAAAGGATCGGGAAATGGTTGGATCGATGATTGATTAACAGGAAATTAACAGAGTATACTGGAAGCTTTGCTACAGGCAGAGTTTGAGAATTGTGAGCAATTCCGTTGCTACAACGAGAATTGACTCTAAATTTAAATGAAAGTTGAGATTCGGATTAAAATTCGAATGGAAATTGGTGTTTTATCGAGCGGCCTAATAATTCGAGATTTTATATCTTGATAAATCGTTTCATTTCTAATTAACCTAGAGAAATGAAAAATAGAGAAAAGGGCGTATATAACAGGTCGTCTGATTGTAACAGGCGCACTACTCGATATTAAACGATAGACCACGCAGCAAAACCTGTTATTAGACGTAAGCTCATTTACATCATCTCGATATCCAATTATCAGCCGGTTACTTAAGCAGCTCATAGTCGATGATAAAATCGTATACGTCTTATGAATACATGGACGTTACATCGTGCAGACGTTGAAGATTCCTCGGTGCCTTGTACAATATTTATCGCTCGCGTGAATGTTAATCGCGCCAGAGAAGAAAGGTGCGCGCTGTTATTAATGGAACAATTAGTTTCACGGGTGTTAAGATGTTATCGCTGGTGTCTGTTTGACTGTTTAAATGAGCGCCAGCGAACGGGCCGCGTTCCTACCGGTGAATGCCAGTCGTGTGGCTCTAGAAGCCAGTAGGAAGGAGAATGAGATAGGTGCGAGCCAACTCTATCATTGTTTGTTCAACCGAGACAGATAATTTGAGTTTAATTTGGATTTGATATAGTGGAATGAATTTTAAATAACTGTTACGAATCGTAAAATTATGTTTGCAGATTATTTTCCTCGTGAAATCGAGCATCGAGTCTTTACAAATGGTTCAATTAGTTTCAATGCTTTCAGTGATCAATGGTCAAGTAGCTTCTTATAGATGAGATCAACGCAAACCGAATCAAAGAAAACAATTCGTCTAGATTTACTGACGCGCGATAGCCACTATTTTGGCGGTTGTCAAACAAAATCAAATCAAGTTAAACACAGACAAACATACGAAGATTTGACTTAACATTCATTGACTCATCGAAGCGACAAATTCGTCATTCTCACTGTATCAAACGACATCAAACCAAACTACGATCCAAATCAAATATACGGAAATTCAATTTATTTTGGTTCATTAAAGTATCACATTTGCTGATCCATTAAATCAAAGCAGTTCAAACTAAACCAAATCAAACAGAAAAATTCAACTAAAACCATTACGACTAATCAAGTCGGTATGTTTGCTTCTTTCTTAAATACAATATACTCAAATAAACGAATATCAAATCTCTTCCGGCTCGTTAGAGCATCGCATTTGCCAATTCCATTGAATCAAACCAAAGCAAACCAAGGCAAACCAAGTCAAACTATATCAAACACAGGAAAATTCAATTCAAAACGATCGCGATTCTTCAAACCAGTATTATCCAGTACGTTTGTTGTTTCCTCACGCGCCTCTAACCAGTACCGTTTTATCTTCTGTTTGCAGCACGCGAACAACGTACGCAAGTCGGCGGCCGAGTACGTGGCGCGGCGTCAAGCGCGCAAAATCTCGATGACACGATCGATGACCTCGTCACTGGCGTTACCGATGAGCCAGCTGAGCGACGTGGCCTTCCTGCCGAACGCGAAGGCCGGCACCTTCTTCGCCCGTGACAACGTGTCCAACTTTATCGGCTGGTGCCGCAACAGCCTCGGTATCATCGAGTGTCTGTTATTCGAGACCGACGACCTGATTATGCGCAAGAACGAACGACATGTGATTCTCTGTCTATTGGAGGTCGCCAGACGGGGCGCGAAATTTGGTATGCTGGCGCCAATGTTGGTACAAATGGAGAGACAAATCGATCGAGAGATCGCAGCGGAGAATAAAGCGGCGAACGGAGCTCATGGAAATAATGGAAACGAGGAGAGCGACGACGATTACGCTGATATGCAACAGGAGGAACCGTGTCTCATTTATGGACCCCAGCCGCAGATCGTCACCAATGATCTGAAGAGCCTGGACGAAATGGTGAGTGATCTTTTGTATTTCGTTATTTAGTATAAAATGCTGTGATTTAGCTTTCTGATAATAATTCGTCTTTCGAAACGTCCCACGATGTAATTTCCAAATCTGCGGACTTTTGTTTGAAGCTGTACCAAGAGACTGCAAAATATGTATATAGATATCATAAAAGTGATTTTAAAAGTAGCTTTTGGTTTCAAGCAACGTATATTCACTTTTTCCTGACTTGGATGGAATCAATCAAAATTTATCATATATAGTATAGTTATTTGGAAACGAACTTTCGAAGAATTACTTTTATTAGTAAAATATATATAATAATTTCGATATAATTTTCGATGTAGAATATTATCTACAATATTCTATATTGTTTTTAAGTAACTAGAAAAGTAGTCCAATATACAGCCAACTACGTTTTTATTGATGATTTTATAGACAAAGCGCTGTCTGTTTCAACCCGTGGGATTCCAGAGTCGCAAGTCAGCTTAGGAAACGAACTCGTATTTTTAAAAAGGTGACGCGACTGTAATATTCCCAGACTATGAAAATAACTCGCGCCCTTAGGTCTATCGGAGTGTATTTATGGCGTTGCTCCCCGCTGACCGTGAATATCACGAGATCAGGAATAAGAGAGTGGTTTATTCGTATTCCGGCGTTGAAAGGCGAAAGAAACGCGTGTAATTCACGTTCCATAATTCATCGTTTATCGGTGGCTCTCACAAAATCACATTCCTTTCCCATAAACCCCGCAACAAGTCATCTCTTCCCACAAAGGGAATTCGCTATTCCGCGAAGGAGATTTCCTATACCGCAAAACCAAATTCATCGTCGCGTGCAAGTAAAAATCGAAAATCTCGTCTACGGACGTTTCACACGGAGTCCCGTTTCCATAATTTTCTCACTCTGTAACCTTGCCAAATCCACGCTAAAACGCATACACGTTCGACAATCGCAAAACAAAAATTCCCAACCTTCGTCAAATTGTTCTCTAACCAACACGTGTTACGTGCGTTTCAAAGCGCACCGATCGTCGCAAGTAGCCCGATAATTAAAAAAAAAAAAGAAAAAAATAGAAGAAAAAGAAATCCCTTGCATAAAGCCTTAACCAGTGTTCATACGCTAGGAAACGACGGTTTGAACGTCGCCTTGATAACTCTCTTCCGCTGGCGGCTCGCCACTCGTAAATCGTATTAGCATGACACCGGAGCAAAAACCGTCTCGCTTCCAGTTCCACTTGCGTTTTCCATCTCTAAATGGATTAAACGGCCACTAAATCAGCCGGCTAAACGCAACGCGTTCGCGTCACGTGGGCAGAACAAGCGTAATTGCCCGCCATGCACGTATCGCGAGACCGATTTCGTTTTCGTTGCAATTCGATCGTAAACGGTTGGCGTGTGCTACGTGGGAATCGATCGTTTGGCCCCGACTTGTCCATTTTTCACGCACTCTACCGTCGGTCACGCGTGTTAGAGGTTACCGTACTGCTAGAAGTTCCTCTGAATGGTCGCTAACGGAATTTATAGTCGTATTGTCCGATTCTTGTAACGTTAGAGGCTACTTTCAGACTTTTAGTTAGGCTACATTAATTGAATCCTACGGCTGTGGCCGTTGTTGACTCGAGCTTGTGATTGGCATTATTTTTAGTTGTACTTTGGTCGCTGGATAACTCGAGGGATTAATTTATGTGAGCTATAAAGTGTACCTCTGTAGTTGTATAATGGTACTTGAGACAATAGTTAGAAAAGGGCGTGGTACGTGCCGATGACGGACAAAAGCGATGAAAATGTGATAGACTGAAAGAATTCAGATTAATGTGTTCATTTATATCTACTTCGACGATGTCAATCGAAAGCCACGGCAGATTTATATCTTCGCTTTTACTTCTCCGCTTATCGCTCGCTGTTAGGCTTGATGGAAATTGAATTACAAATTCCATTCATTCTACAAATACCACGTTATATGAGATGTGTACAGGGAAGAGAGTATCAAGTACAACATGTTTCTCACGATCGCAAGAGTTTTAGAATTTTCTCAAGAGTCGGCCGCGTTCTTCTCTCGGAAAAATTAAAATAACAAAGCTGTTCCATTTTCCAGCATTCTTTGTGTAGTTATCCGCGGTATGCGCGTCAAAACACGCTTAGGCATCCCAGGGATTTGCCCGGTTGTTGTTTGAACATAGTCGACCCCGGACTTAATGCTTGCGCGTCGACTGAATGGGAAAAGAGCAATCTGCTGATACATGTTCGCAAGAATTCATACACTGGCGCGGCGCCAACAAATCTGACGTTGTGCCTAACGGCTTCCAGGCTCGCGAATAAAGTTTGCGCGCAAGAAAAACTAATCAAAGATCATACGATAAAGTATAAAATTGAATACGCGATGCACAGACCTGTAATATCGATCCATTAAGAAGCAAAGTTGCGTTAGCGTAATGTTTCATTTGAAGATGATAGGAAAACGTGTAACGAGGCTATTCTCGTTGGTTTTTTAATACCGATGTTACTTGATAACTAAAAGGTTAAAACTATTTTTATATAAAATGGATTATACAGGAATATTTGCGTTTAAATTCACGAACTTTTGCGAGAAGCCAATAGCAAAAATACCTGACAGAAGTTCTTATATCGTAGTTACACAAAGTATCGGCGCGCTATTTATTATAATATCTATACGCTAATTAATCGAGTCATTTATGATTGGTAGTTTCATATGATTACAAAAATTTGATACTGTAAAAGTGTAGAGGCTGACGTTTCAAGCTTCGTTGGAGGATAAGGATATGTGCCGCTGTATATGTAACAATTTTGATTAGGGCCAAGGTAACGATAACCACAGTAACAAAGAATCATTGACCCCAACATAACGACAGAGATAAGGTACGTGAAACGCGATAGCACTAAATACCAAAAGTAGCAATTTTTTAAAGAACAAAGGATACATTAAATCAAACTGGGTATTATTACGTGACAAAGTGTGCGTGTAGGTGTGTCGATAAAAGTTCACTATACATGAGCGACGTTCACCGTGGAGTTCAAAGACTAACCAAGGGAAAATGTGCGGCAATTCTCGGAGAACCGCGCGGCGATAACGTGTCGCGCTAGTTGGAAATTTCTGCGTCGTGAAATGCCGTGTGCTCGCGCGCACATCGCTGTTGTTTGAGAGTCGGCGCGCGAAAAAAATCGACTAGAAGGTGTTTTCCAACGTGTTTCAGCCGGAACTAACGGCGTCTGGCGGGCTTAATGCGACTGAAAGGCCGCGTGTGCTTTCGAAAGCGACAAGAAACGCTCGTTAATTTGTTCCATCGGAACGAATGCAGCCTTGCATTTGTTATTTTACCGCGTGAAACTTTTCTTTTCCGTCTGATTTCATCGTTATTCCCAGGCAGACTCGATACATCGTTTAGATTCTTAAAGTCTGGAAAGTCATAGGGTGTGTACAGGAAGTCTCATAAATTTAGTTGTTAACATTCTGTTGAATTTTCCTTGGCAAATTAAGGATTTTATACAGTCCAAGATATAATATCTAAGTCCATCACTCCTTAATCGACCACCGCTGGTTAAACGCGTGACTTTTGAACGGACCCATATACCCTTTCCAAAATCATGCTGAAATCACCGCGATATTTACCCATACGAAGTGGAAAACTTGTTCGATATTTATCATTGAAAAATCCTTAAATGCAGTCTCTCACAGTGTTGCAACGTTTTCGTTGCAGTCGTGTTGACGTACTGTATAATTTAGAGGATAGAAGAACTCCCCTCACACCTTCAACTTCTATCTCCTCCACTAAGTACCTATAATTTATTAAGCGTTCGGCTTATGAGCCAACCTATTCACCCTTCTCAAAGCTGCATCGAAGCTACATTTAAAACTACAATCAAAATCATCACAGTATCCATAGAAAATAGGAGAAACGTTTCTCCTATTTACCATTGGTATATCATTCTCAGCATTCTTTCACAATGTTGCACAGTGTCACATCTCCACAGCCTACACTGCGTGTAAGGCATATTGACATATCGTTAGGCACTTGATTTTTTGACGAACCTATCCATACTTTCCAAAACGGTACCGAAACTACACGCAAAATTATATCGAAAATCTTTTTCCATAGAAATTTTCAACTTCCATACAAACTAGAAAACGTTTCCCTCATTTAACAATGGAAATCTCTTTATAGTAGTCTTTCACAATGTTGCAACGTTTCCTTCGTATCAACTTACCGTATAAAATAATGGAATATAATCGAAGAGTAAAAAGCCTCCAAAACTCTTTGTTTTCTTCGCACCTCCAACTTCTACCTCCTCCGCTACGTATAACTGGTTAGACGCGCGATTTTCAGACGAACCCAAGTCTCTACTCATCTCATCTCACATCTTCAACTTCTATCTCCTTTGGTAACTACGTGTAACCATAGAGTACAGGACAAGAGTGCGCAAATTTTGAACAAACCTATACACGCTTTCCAAAACAATGTTGAAACTATCACGGTATCTGTACCAAGTAGAAAGACTTTTTCGACATTTATCGTTGGAAAACCCTTGAGAGCGTTGTTTCGTAACGTGTTGAAACGTTCCCGTTGGAGTGAGGTCGTCGCGATACCCCGCGAATTTGCATTCGAGAGAATGGCACGCGTGGCGGGAAACGGTTTCTTATGGAAGGATCGTATACGGAATCGCAGCTGCGTGGCTGCTCGTCCAGCTCGCGATTTATCCACGGGCACGTCCGCATGAATACAAACGGGCATTTCTGCGCGGCGCGATGTCAATTCGCGTGCGCGTTCCATAAAGGGCAATTACGAAAGGGAAATCTGTACAGGTCGATCGGTTTCAGCGTAAAGCGCCTCGTTCACGTGTTCCTGTTCGCCTGTGCAAGTCGCCTATGGCTAATTAAATTGAAAAAGTCGTGGTGAATAGACGCGATACAGCGGAGGCTTCCCTTTTTCGATGGCGCGGGTGTGTCGCTAGATGGAAATGGATTTTAACGCTCATACGGCGTGTTCCAAGCTACGTAGCTGTACTATGTATGTACAGTGTGTTGGCGCTATTAGTTCCCAGCGTTTCTCTCGTAAACGATAAGTACGTGGAAAGAACGAAAGAGAGAAAGGAGACAGCTACATATTTACGATAATATTATTTTTGTAAGTGTAAAAATCCATGTGCATTTTACAGTTGCATCTTTCTTTTTTCAGTAGAAAACCTTCCCTTTCTTTATGCATATATCGTTCATGCAAATATATTTTTGCACTTGTGGAAAAAATATTATTCCGAATATGTAGTTCATCTTAAACTATTCATCTTTTTCCTCTTTGGTTTTTTTCTTGTGCTTATCGTTTACGAGAAAAACGCTGCGAAATAGTAGTGTGACTACCCTGTACATATGTACATATGTGTTTATTTAATCTCGACCTTGCGGTCAAAATATCGGGCTTGGTTTCCAATTTCTTTTTAATTACCATACACACGTATCTCTGTAACACATTCTAATCTTTCTACGTTTACCCCTTCCATCCTTTTTACTCCATAACAACCATACAATTAACGCTATACCTTCTATTGCACATATCATCTATTCTTTGGTATCCATTCCTCGTCTCTTTTTATTTATTTCTTTTTTTATCCTGTTTATGTCCCTAAACTATTCTAATACTTCTCCCACCCTTCTATTCTGCAATATTTTTTCAATACTTATATTTTAATTCTTTCCACGTCTTTGTTCCCATTCTTCCATCCGGTGTTTAACATTCTCCATATTCCTTTGACATATCTCGCGCATCTTCTCTCTTCTTCTTTCTTTCAATATTTATTCCGTCCATATTATGAAATTTTGCTCTAACCATAAGACTTTGACCCGTTTCATATACCTCCTTTTGCCAAGTACTGTGCCATATCTGCCTTGCAAATATGCTTGCACGTTTTATCATATTTTGACCGAAATATCTTATTGTATTGTAATAAACTTTGTTAAAGGTACTTTGGTATTTTGAATCGAAGATAATTAAATGGAATTTTCGAAAGTTTAAATTTTCATAATGTGTCATAATTATACGAGGTTGCAGAAGTATCATGAGCGAAAATGAGATTTAAGACATCATCGATAGCTTGTTATTGCCGAATGAAACAAGAGCAAGAACTTTTAATAGTATTAACGGTCGCGTAAACAAGAGTGCTTACGTAACCCCATAATCACGCAGAATGCTGTATGTGTATCGTTTCTACGATGGAATTTTATTCCTCTGTAGACTCGATAATTGGCTATAATTTAAAGCTAACGACTTTATTGATTCATTAAAGAGTTAAGTGGAAGTGGGAGCGATCGCAAAAAAATTAGCTGCCCCGTTGGATAAATCGTTTAAGTATAAATGATTCACGATCTCGTTTCGAAATTTTATATTCAAACACTCAGACTTGATCTTTGTCACTTTTTTTGTTTCGAGATTTAAACAGAATTAAACATTAGATAGATTATTTCTCAGAGCTAAGATAAAATAGAGTATCGTAATTAGATCGCGGATTTCTGTGCAAATTCATGCTTTCGAGAATATAATTAAGAAAATAGAACCTCGGTAGAAAATTATTTTACTTAATAAGTATTATGAAAAACACTATACTTTGAATATTTCAATGTATATATATATATATACTTTTATACAATTCTGCACTTTCAAATTTCCTATCGATGATTAAAAATCCGCAGTCCAATTATAATATCATTTTTATAATTAATATTATTTTAACAACACTATTCCCTTAAGATAGAAATTTAATTTATACGACATTTAGAAATTCTAGAAATTTTATCTCATACAATCTATATGAACGATCGCGTCTGGATTTTGCATTTGCACTTGGCATTTGCATTTTGGGTCGGCGTTTCGTATACACTGTCTACTTCGAGGGAAACCTGAAACCGTGTTACATTGCCCAAATTGTAAATGCCAAGTGTAAATGTAAAATGGAAACGCGATGGGTTATCCAAAAAAGCTGATATCAAAATATCTCGTAAAAGTTCGACATCCAAAATTTATACGAAATTGTGTTAAAAAAGCAGCACCTTATCTTTCATAATTATATATTATATACCAATATATTAAAAATATTATAAATACCCTGAATACCATGTTAATGTAATGAATAATGTACCGTGTTACGCGAACGTATTCTTAAGTCGCGAATTACGTTGAACACAGAATTAAATACGAAAAACGCCGAGTACTCTAGTGGAGTATCGATTAGGGAAAGGCTGACAAGCGTGCTTGTCTAATCTGAACACGGTAAAACACGCTGCGTTGGTCCTGTTTATGGTGAATCATTGGGACAGCCCAAGCTGGAGTTCTGTGATCGCGGAACAACACGTTGGGCTCTTACACTTTGCTTAAAGATTGTGTAATTGTCAAATGGATAGTCATAAATCAAATAAAGTTTGGCGTAGAGAGTGTTTCAATTTGTTCGTCGTAAAATTGCTTTAAAAATTCTATCGATTTTCTCGTAAAAATCTTCTTTGTTGATATTTTAACATAATTATTGGGTTGGCACTTAGTTGCCAATAGAATAGTTCCTTATAAATATCTTATTTATTGTTGATTTTAAGCCTCGATGGAAATTTTCTTAACAAACATCAATATTTCCCCCATTCGTTTGTCTCTGTAATTGAAATGGTAGTTTCTTATGAATATCGTAGTTATATGTGATACTTGATCAATAATTCTGTATAGTTCGATACACATAGCGTTTTAGAATTATTTCAAAGAATTCAAAGAACGAAATCATAGAAATCTTCATTCATCTATTGTTACAATTGAAATAGTTCCTCGAATACGACGAATATCTTATTTATGCTTCATCCTTGATCATTATCTCGTCTAAGTCTAGAAACTCTTATCTTTTGAAGTGCCTTATCTAAGGAAAGAACCTGCACTTATCTGACAAGCTAAATTACTATTCGTAGTTTATTGCTATTAGTAAGTTAGAATTATCAACCTATTTGCAATGTGAATTTCGAACAATTAACCAAGAGGGAACCACTTAATTTCTCATATTTCACGTTTAAACACTTAACTGTAGTTTCTGCCATATTCTCCTCGTTTGCTACACAAGAATTCCTTTAAAAATGTAAATTCTTTTTTAAAGAAGTCTAAATTTCAAATACCATCGTATGTATATCTTTAAACACATGTTCAAACAAAAATTACAGCTATTTCTTTGAACAAACTTAACTTCCTAAACTCACTGTCACGTTTCAATACTTTTATTCCCTATTCACAGATTCTCCTTCGTTTAAAAGGTGAAACTTTCTTTAGAAACATTCCTATCTCAAAATTTAAATGTCGAATACCATTATAGTAAATTGAAGTTTTGCTCACTTCCGGTCTAGACGTAGTTCCTTGGTATTTATGGCTGCCTATGGCGATTCCCATGCCGATAACAAGCATGGTGGCTCGTAGCGAGCTTGCAGGGTGGTTTCTGCTGGCCATGCCAGCCGGAGCTTTGCCTCGCAAGCGCCGAAAGCTCGTATTGATCGCTTTTAGCCCATTTCGTATCAAGTTCAAGCGCAAAGTCCTTAAGTTTCCTACGAAGGACGAAGCTCTCCTTTCTCCTCGAGGATATCGACTGCACAAAGTGGCCCGAGGGTTGCTCGATAGAACGAAGGAAAAGAGAAAGCGTTTTCTCCCTTTCCTCTTCTTAGCTGTTCCTTCGCAAAGGAATAACGATCCTCGTTATTTAATCGCCATTTCCTTATCAAGTTTTAGGTTAAGTGGAAGTTATTGGAAATGTTAGATCGGTCGGTCGATTGGCAAAAAGGTTGACTCCATAGTGCCGTTACAATTGTTACTTTTTTTTATTATTGTAACTAACTGTTATTTACGTGAAGTTTAAAAATGCAAAGATGGATAGAATGCGTTTAATGTATGAGATATCCAAAGTAGAATAGTCATTGTAATTTTTGGGGAAGTCTGAGTTTATAGTGGTATTATCCTTCATGAGAATATGTTTTATGAAAGATTCCTATTCTTCGCAAAATGACGTTTTCCATCTATTCTCATGCAAAATAAGCGCAGAGTGATGTTACAGTTTAAGCGGCCATGGAATTAAAGTGACGTTATCTTTATTCTCATTGATTAGAGTACATGATTTAACTCGAATTCTTGGTCTGGAAAATTTTGGTTTGTTCCACTAGATGGATAGTGATCCTTAGAGCAACCGCGTTATATCATATACAATTATATAGTTTTCTTTCTTGAAAGAATTCTTTTCTCGCCTTTATTTATTATATTCTTTAGAGAACCGTATTTTAACAGCACATAATACGTACAACCTTATTATTCCAAAAATAGACAGTTTGCCCTGGTTTCTGGCAACTAATGATCCTTCGCTATCATTATAGATGTGTCGAGACTCTGGCTGGTCATTATCTATTCATATATTCGTTAACGATAAAAGCTTGACCGATTTTGAAATCCGCCTCTTATTAAAGAAACGTTTTATTATCGGAGAGAAAATATTTCCTCGATATCCCCAGGTTTTTCTGCGGATATTTGGCTTACGCTTCATTTCTGACGATAAGTGAGAACGTGTGCAAGCATACGTGTTGTCGAATACCTGTAGCCTCTCGTTTCCATGTTTTTTAATACGTTTCCGTAAATATTTGCTCTCGTCGATGTTGAACACATTTTTGCCTTCACTAACAGGTTCGGATGTACACTAAAATGCGTGAATGGAAGGCAATGAATTATAGTAGCATGGTACTTTAATAAAACCAGCGTTATTCTGTTAGAGTGTCCATACTCATTTCAGTCGTTAAAATGATCGAGCTTTAATGTGTACTTAAATATAATTACGTACATAGTGGCAGACGAAAAAGAGTTCAAAAGATAAATGGTACGAAAATTTTCATTTTCATTTTCATTTTACGTAACTGAATTATATTTGACGAGAGCGATGGATATTATTGATTTTATAAAAAGATGTCAATATAATGTCGATCGATAATTTTATATAAATTACTGAGTTTCTTGTAACATCGTTCAATTTTTTTCATTTCCTTCCGCTAAATAATTATAATCGAAGAGACATGATGAAAATAAATAATATAATATATATATATATATTATAATAATATATTCTTGCTTCAATAAAATTCAGTGTTATTTTTGTCGAAAGCATATGTTTAGTAATTGTAAAAATAGAAACTAATCCGAAACTATCGTAATTTCATTGATAAAAATCGTTTTACGATATTCCGCTGTCTTTTGATCGTGCACTACTTATGAAACTTCCTATAGGTACATGTATGTCCAACGTTTACAAATGTGACTGGCGAAAATTACATAAATATACATTACACGCTACAAGACGACAGTTTGAAAACGTTATCGTACAGGAAACGACGGATCGTGTTCACATAACTGATTGATTCATAACATAACCTCTCGATGTGTACAACTACTTCATTTGCTCGTCAAACATACAAGGATTTCCCGTCTACAATTTTCTAAATATAATGAAATAGCAAGAATGCCATTCCGAGTAGCCGTTATTAACAATGACGAATCCGACTTTTCTTAAAATTCGTATGATTCATTTGGAGCATATCTTCCATGGCGTCTAAAGTTAGCGGCCATGCTCTATATTAGTATATCTCGACACGTTTTATCGTAAATATGAATCGTATTTGCCGTGCTTAGTCATCGAAAGAAAGAGTGAACGTTTTCACCGAAATCCTTGCGTATTATTGCGCGTCGCAATCGTTCCGAGTACTTGAAATTGCCATTTATCGTTCCCATCTAATTAAGAGTTTAAGCGATATCGATTTAACGCGAGTAACAAGTTCTGCAATAATCTGCAAGTCCAGGAATTCTTGGCTAACTTTGACGCGATGAAATGTAGCTACATTGAAGTTTGCTTGTAAGTACTTAGAGTTGAGAAACTGGTCTAGTAACTTTCAATTCTCGCCCATAATTCGGAAGATCCTAATTATTATTCATTCGATATATATTTCTATATTAAATGTATTCTGTACATCTATGCAACTTTGTATCTTCCACACGTGCATAAAAAACCGCGGTCTACTGATTTACCAAACCAGCATAATATGCAAATTTCAACAGAGAACATTTTCTGAACGACGAGGTAACATAACCTCAAAATTCCCTAGATTAGTTCAATAATCACCAAGCAACCACAAATCACAGCTGCCCGTCACAAGTCGTGAAAAGCAATTCTCACGCAATCTGAAAAAGCCCCGTGGATGGTCGAGTGGTCGGCGTATTCGCAATATGGAGGCGAATCTAGGTCGTTCGCGCTAACCCATGCCCAAGGCGGCGAGCGCTCTCGTCATTGCTGGCCGTTAATTACTCCGGCGAAGCAAGGGGACGGTTCGTGACGCGATCGAGAGAAGAAATTGAAGAATTCTTTCCCTCCTCTATTCTCCCTACTCCATTTTCCTTCTTCTTCTTCGACGTTTACTTGTTCTTTCTCCCGTTCGTTTAACATAACCTATCGCGATGAGGCGAAAAGAGGAAGAAATAAGTACGAGAGGAGCTTCGTAATGTCGAAGCTGCGTTCTTTCTATTATTTTCGTGTCAAACATATTTTTCCGATATTACGTACCATCTCGAATGAAACAATTGTTTTTGGTATGCATTATGATTTCTCGTTTCGATCGTGTGTTAAACATCCTCTTAAAATACCAGGAACTTGTTTTGTCGGGTAGTAGTAGGGTTGACTATCGCGAATTATGAGAACAGGAAGAAATGTTAATGTACAGGGTATTTCATAAGACGAGCCAGTTTAGAAGTCGGTATGGGACATAAAATCAATGAAAAAACTTCATACAAGCATGTGTCGTGTTTGACCCTGTTCCAAAGTTATAGCCACTTTTGTGTTACGATAATCCACGACAGCTTATCTTGATAAAAGGTGCTCGAAATGACCATCCTCGATTTCTATACCAACCTGCAGTCGTCGTGTCAAACAATATCGCCATCTTTCAAAAATTGTGTACAAATGATACAGACCAAGGGTAGCCATTTCGAGCATCTACGAAGATAAGCAGTTGCTTACAGAGATTATCGAGACACATAAGACTATAACTTTGAAAAAGGGTCAGGTAGAAGACACGAACTTTTTTCACTGCATTTTTGTGTTTCCTGTCCATCCCTGAAGCAGCAGGTCTCACGTGTTAGGGAACAGATAGTATAACAGGGAAATCATCTTGATTTATTCAATTGTTTATTACAATAATGTGACCAACAAGTGCGCTAAGAGACACGAAAGCCATCCCGAGCCATTAGAGATGATGGAGAGTTTCGTAAAGGACAATATAAAAGTGGTACGAAACGGAGGAAACAATAAGCTCGTATTTCGTTAAAAAGAAGGTAAAAGAAGAAAATGAAGAAACATGTACGCGTCCCCTTTGATCCCGCTAGCCTGTCCACGAGAAACTACCATAAATAGCATTGAAGTCTCGAGTCCAGGCGTGTTAGTTATTACGTGCAATTAGCCCGAGATAGCGCGGAGAGAAAAGGCTACCGAGCCGTGCAAGGTCTGGCTGCGGTCTGAGTCTTAGCTAATCCAGTGTTTATCGGCGACTTTCAACCAGCCAGAGACACACACGTTCGTCGTGCCAGCGTTCGGTTCCCTGGCCTCTGTGTGGCTTGAGTCACGCGGCTGCTTTTCGTTGCACTTTAATGGTGTGTTGTTGGATTTGTTGGTAGATTGTTCTTTAGATTAAAAAAGAATAGGATTTGGCTTACAGAACTTTGAAAGTTTAGCTTGAGAAGAATAACACAAGCCATTTTCAGCAGAGAGGATTGCAAATCTTGGTAGTAGATGTTCATAGACTTTGTCAGATAATACAGCTATAAATGTGTTGCTAGATTAGCGGAAGATTATCCAAAGTGAAAGATAATGGGTTTTGTCGGGAAGAATAGATGGGCTTATTTTAGCAATAGGGTGTCGTATCTTAGCCTCGGCTGTTCATAGATTGAAACTGTAGGCAACTACTGAGAAGAGAAACGCTATTTGTATTTAATATTCGTAAACAAAAACTGAAATTCTGAATAGACAATTAACCGAATTAAATGTTTGTGAAGTCAAAGAACCATTGGTTATAACACTTTGAATAAAACGGCCTCGATTAGACCATGTTCTCATTACTGAGAAAAAGATACTTAGAACATACAAGAGATTCATTCATTTAACAAATTTCAACCCCACAAGAATTTTTTGCCACGTTTCGCCCCAGAATCCCCATTCTCGACTTTCCCTCAACGAACACTCGAGTTAAAAGAAAAATCGTGACAGACAAACCGGGTAACCCCCTGTGTCCCGTGTCCCCTCGAGGCTTCACGAGGGTCCTGAAGCGGAATCGACGTGGTTGTCACCTTCCGCGCACCGTTCGATCGACAACATCTAGGTTATTCCAATAAAGTGCACTCGAAGAGCTTCTAAACAGCTTTGATTGCCGACCTGAACCGTGGCATCGAGGGTGCGCTGACCAGAAATCAGATTTCACAGCGTAAGTCGCGATCGTCCACTGGAAAACTGCATCCAGTTCGAAATTTATCGAAACTTCGTCTGTGAAACGAATGATTCGCTTTGCTCTAGCCGAGTGTGAAACGATGTTACGTTGATTGGAATGGTGTTTTTGACGATGGGGTTGCTTTCGTGTGCTTCGTTTATTTTTTCCTCTTTTTGTGTACTTTTAGAAAAATTTTCTCGAAAATTCGTATAGAACTAATTTTATCAGAATAGCTGATCACCAGTCATCGTACCACTATACGCTCGTATTTTATTTTCTGTCTCACTTTACCTCCATTCATATGCTGTGCTATTTCTCTCTTTTGATTCTAAAGAAACTTATGAATATTGATGAATGTTCTGTGGGTTATGAACGAGAAAAATTTAATGGAAATAGAATTTACATTTTCTTTTCAGATATCACGTTTTATCTCTCGCCCTACTTTGTATTCATTTCTCACTTTTACTCCACTATGTTTCATCATACTCTTTTAACCATATATTCTTCTTCTATCGTATTCGTTACATCAACCAATTTCTTCATTCTTAGTTTCACTTTTCGTTTCCAACATCTCGACAAATTAAATGGGTAAAATTGAGCTTCATTGACATTAATCTACGAATAATTTTAATGAAACTCCATTAAATTTAACGTAAATGGAAGTTGAACGAATAAATAAATAAATTCGAAAGATACTATTAAAACAACGTGGATCTTGTCAAATCAAAGGGAATCGAATCGACTAAATTGAGAATGTACAGCGTGCAACCTGTGTTCGCGGGTTTCGTCTTCAACCGAACAAGCTCTATCATCATTCGAGGCGACGTCTCGAGAAATGTTTATTCGATTGTTCCGACAGATATTTTTAAGACTCGGGAGCTTACACAGGCGATTCAATTCGAATCACGATTCGGCCACGATAAAAAGGTGATGTGAAATATCTTCTTTATCAAGCGAATGACAGTTCTCAATAAAGGGCGTGACAAATGGCACTTTAGGTTCGCATCATTGAAATTCACCTTTCTCATTGGCTTTCCAATCTCATACGCGATTTAACATACAATGTTTCGATTTCTAAAAAGCGCGCTGATGAGATGGTAATTTATTTTTAGTCAAATTTTTTAAGAATTATCATTGCTAGCCACTGTTGAATGTTAAACAGAATATGCGAGTACATTGGATGTTATACAGTAGCGTTGAAAAGTAATGGTCCCCGTTTCCTGCCTGGCATTTGCGCTAAAAATATCAAGTAACATGATAAATATGTGATTTTAAATAGCAACTGAATATGTATTGAGTTGGCAACTAAGTGATTGCGCATTTTATCATTAGGTGGTAATAACAAAATTCGCAATCACTTAGTTGCCAACCCAATAGCTGGTTGAGCAAAATTAAATTTTCTCTTCAGTAGGTTACTATATTGTCGCTATTGCAGTATTCAAGAACACTGTAGTTCTTTAAATTATTTATTTCTTTATCTTCCTCTCTTTGCACTGTTCTCATATACAAAATTATTTATTGTTTTATACACTAAATTATTTAATTGTTCGTTTATACTTAGCCTTATGTTTAGAACGATACATTGGAAAGATGTGTGTTAAATAAGAGGAAAAATAAGAACACAAACTCTGCCCAGCTATATTAAAGAAAATGCGAAATTGCATAAAAATTCTTCTTAACAAACGCGTTAGCAAATTCCACTGTATCTCGTTTACGATCAAATTCCAACGTTGCTACTGTCTGGACGCATGTCTCTAGCGTCTGGATGTCTCGATAAATTCGAGAATCGGGCAAATTGGACATCTCAGAGTGGAGGAAACGGAAATAAGACGATCTAGGAGTTAGGGCGTACGCGAAGAGAGCGAACAGCTGAGGTTGGAGCACGCGGAACGTTGCGCCGCGACGTATTGATTGCAGAGACGCCGGCGCCGCGACGCTGCCCTCCGCCATAAAACCTGCGCCGCGGGGCGTCGTATTTGCGGGAATTCACCTGTCCTCCACGCCATCCGATACCAACTGCAAATCGGAAACCACGAAAGTAAGAATATTCCACCGACCGACTTGCTTTCACCTTATTTTCTTACTCTTTACACCAAAATTTCTTCCATATTTCTTCCTATTGTCGTCTTTTCCGTTCCTTTGGAACTCGAGCGAGGAGATACGCTTGGCAAGGAAGAAGGAGGAATAATAAAAGCACGTTGGAAACGTGCCTTCTATTTAACAATTGTAGGTGACTTCTGTGATATTTTTTTAGATTCGTACCATTGGAAAGGATGGGTCTTTCTTCTTCTTCCTTTTTTTTTTTTATATCAGATTGTTCTAATATAAAACTAATTAAAAATAAGAATATTCCAGCGACCGATTTCTTTTCACATTTTTTTTCTTATCTTTGTTAGACTGAAATTTCTTTCATATTTTTCCTTATCATCGTCTTTTGTGGTCTGTTGGAATCCAAGCGAAGAAATACTTGGAAAAGGTGAATGTTTCTTAGAACGTGCTCTTGTATGGACTTCGGTTATCAACGTTTCGTAATTTCTTATTTACTATTTATGAGCGACATTTGCTGGCACTGTGGTAGATTTTTCTAATACCAAATTAATTAAAAAGAAGAATATTTGGTCGATCAATTTTCTGTTGCTGTCTCTTCTGTCTGCCTGTGACTGGGATTTTTTCACGTTTCTCATCTGCGGTATTTGTTGGAATCAAAGCGGGAGTAAGTTTGTAAAACTGTTATTGATTATAACATTAACAATCTGTCAAATGCGAGTTGAAACGTATATTGAAACCTTCTTACCGTAACTTTTGGGACGTTAAACAGTTGTACAGATTATTTCACCTATACATAAAAATGGTGATCATTAAAAATAAATTTCTAGAGAATCTCAGACTTCTAGAAAGGAGCACGTTAAATATATTGGAGGACTCGGGTACTGAAAATTACAAGAAGGTTGCGTACTTTCCAGCTAAGAAACTTCCACTTTAGGTTTGAGAACGCACGGTCTTACATTCTTAAAGAAGTCTGAGCCCGGAATTTTGTATAAGAAATTTACCGTCGAAACTTTGTTTACGATTCCTCAATGTACCATACGCGTGGGTGCAGAATTCGAGGAATCTTGTAGAAAGAAACTTGGTTGAAACACGCACATCTCACAGTTTGTGTCTTACAGTTTTCTAGAAACCTTCGACAACATGTAAGCCAGAGTGGTCGTAAAATTACAGTAACTCCAATAATAAATAAAGAATTCAAAGGTGGAAAGAAGAACGAAAGATCTTCACGAGTTTGCCAGACAAACTTCCAAATTTTCCTTCTTATAGGATTTTCGATCGCCGAAAAATCTTCACAAATTTCACGTCTGCTTCGCATCTACTTCAACAAAATCTCCTAATTTTTGTCGTCTCATTTGAATCAAAAGAGCATAAGAATTAATAAGTAAAATAAAAATACGTAATTTACGTGAGAAGCCAATCATCGAGTCACTGATTCGTAATTGATAACTAAAAATGTATCAAAGTATCTTATCGACTAAGAAAATATTTTTGGTATACTTTTATGGACATTATACTAATGGAACCGATAAAATTTTCATGTTACCATCGTCTACAATTCCACCTAGTGGTCATTTGTTAACTGCGCGTGTTTTTTGCCTGTCCAGCGTTTACAATTATCGACTAATTAGTAATTATACAGGTATCCATGAGCAGCGGCTCGCCTTTAAAATCAATCGATTATAAAACCGGTATGTGTACTGGATATTTTCCTGTGATTTGCATCGGCTATCGTGGCTGTAATTATTATCCATTGACCATGCCGGTCGAGGAAAACCCTGAAAAGATTACATAGTGCGATTTCTTTTTAATGTGTCTTTTTCTTTTGTAGTTCTACTGTTGTATTTTTCTTTCTTTTTTCTTTTATTAAAAAAGAATAGAAAAATAAATGTCGTTCGTGAAATTATAAAACCAGTTGTATAGTTATATGTGCATCTATGTAGTCGAGAAAGGATCAAGAAAAAAAAATAAAAAAGTACGTTTGCGTAAATTTACGACTCTTATTTCATCAGATTTAAGCACGAAAGTGTAGACTTATGTTAACTTATCAGAGATCAAAATATGTACCACTGATTACGATTGTTTATTTTTAGACATCGAATATTTGCGAAACAGGCAAATAGTTCGATGGAAAGCGCAGAGATTTCGTTGCACAGAATATTCCGAACGGTATTTCTGAGGAAACAAGTGGAAGAGATAATTTTAAATGGAAGATGCGCAAAGACCGTAATCTTTGGAAAATAATGTATACACGAATTACTCCTTTCTGAGAATACCAATTTCGAAACTATAATACTCGCAGTCATATCTACTTTATTATTCCGTGAACTTTTTTTCCGTGGTATCGCATAAATCACTATATTCTTTTTCCAACAGAAGGACTTTTAAAATCAATATTAAGTTTCTTAGAAATTTATTAAACAAACGCTATTGCAAGTATCTTAGAGAAATATTGTTACAAAGACAGATACATTGAATACAAGATACGTTAATTTTATGAAGCATTGTGATAATTTAATTAATTTTATTATCATTATTATTAAATATTAATATTGCTGAACATTTAAATTAATCAAAAATTACCAAGCTATACTTTAGCACGCACGGACTAATATTTTCAAATATTTTATCACGGATTAATTTGTTTCGTTGTTTCGACGCGTGTTCATTTAAAAAAAAAACCATACTATAAATATACCATAAATGTTGTTTCAATGAAAAATCTATTAAACGCTTAAAATGAAGGAAAATTACCAAGCCACGTCAAACATGACATTAACAGATTAATTTTTTACAATAATATCTTTGAATAAAGTTGCGATAGAGTTGAATGTTTCGTGAATGGTTGCTTTGGTAGAAATGTCGTCTAGAAACCGTATTAATTAACTCTTGCTACTCTCCATCGTAACACATAGCGTGGTAGGCGAGGTTGCACGAACGTGCCCCATTGTACGGGATCGATCGATCGGCAATCATCGAGAGGAATGCACGGACAAGTACTTGGCGATGTTTTTCACGCAATTCCACTGCGTTGACATGGTGTTTCACGGAAAAAGAAGTCGAGATTCTGTTGAAGAGCTCGGACGTGCACGTGACACAACAGACGTTTCATTATATTTCTTCTCTTCGATTAATGAAATGGTTATCTGCCCTTGCAAATTTTATTCCATGTCTGGTCTAGTCAATGTTAATCATTATTCGCTTTTCATTCCAACAACACCATAAACAGTCGTTTAATAAAATCGTCGTCTGCTCTGGCGAATTCTATTCGATGTCTGGTGTAGTCAATCTCATTCGTTGTTCTTGTTTTCGTTTCGAATAAACAAGATCGTAGATGGCGAAATATCAAACTCTTATATTTTTCAATATTTTATGATTTATAATACATTTTTGTTTTTAAAGGATATCAAACCTTTTGCTGATTTAGAATTTGATTTAGAATGTCAGGATAATCGCAGGAAATTTCCTTCGTCATGGAAACTTTTTCCCAACCATTCTGAAGATTGGAATATCATTAAACCCTCGGAAGCTTCTAAATTATGGCAAATATATACATAATAATAAATATTATTAGAGGTTGGTTGGAGCATTGGCGGGAAAGGGCGTAAAAGTCGATGATGTTACAATTATAACATTGTAATATATATTGTAATTTATTATTATTTAATATTAAATATTATAAGTCATAATATTTTGTGATAATATTTAAGCCATAAGAGTAGAAAATACATGTACAATGATATACAGAATGCAACGTTATATTAGAATACTAAATATATTAGGTTGTCCGAAAAGTGTCTTTCTTCTCCAGACACGTCTTTTACAACGATGCATCTCTATACAAAATTAAACCTAATCTGTCGAACGTTGTGATCTTTATTTTGATAGAACGAAATGGACCATACGTAATTCGGTAAAATAATATAAAACGGGAAACGTTGTGCATCCATTATTTCCTTATAAAACGAAAGAAACTTATCGGACGACCTGATAATTAAAATAGAAGAGAGTAGAATTAGAATTAGAATATGATGTGGCAAAAAGTACAGATATACCATATAATTACGACCCGTATATTTTTACGTTTAATAAATATAAGTTCGAGTTGAGTTGCCTATGGTCTGTGTGAAGTCCCACTTTTCATTCTAATTCTAACTTAGCAAGATTATGAGGGTAGGGAAACAGGTTTTGTGGTGAGAATAGCGCATAAGATGAGACAAGCCAAGATATCGTAAATACGGACACGTAATTGGAAGCTATCGAAAGGCGGAAGACGTGGATCACAAGGAAATAATAAAAAAGAAGTGTAGCGAAATTGAAAATACAATGGGAAAAAACGACACAGGTGTAGGAAAAGGTTGGAAAAACTCAAATAAATAGATATTACTATATCCTCCAAGCTTTGAGAGATATCGCGCTTTCTATATCCTCCTGAAGAATCGAACGAACCACCCCAATTCGAAATCCTCGTCGTACAGTCGCAACATATCGCCTGGAGATATCGACAAAGCAGCCATCTCCACGCGTATACTTTCAATTTTTACCGCCTCACAGAGAAAGCAAGCATACAAAGAAGAAGAAGAAGAAGAAGAATCGAATAGGATCGTCGGTTCGTTCCGCTCGCGCGATTTTTACCAGCCGCAAAAACCGCAACCCGGCCATGGATAACAAAAAGAAGGAGGCGAGAAAGAAAAGGGTCGTGTGGGCGGGCCACGCCTTCGCGTTCGTACGACTTTTAATAATCGGGCCGATTTATCAATGCGCCGCGGCCCTAATTAGTAAGCAGCGCCGTTCTTTTTTCAACATGCTCGCGTTCCACCTTCCCTTCGGGGCCTTTCTTCGCCTGGATCAACGGAAGGAAGGGGTTGAACGAGCCAGCAGACGAGCAACGAACCGCCATTTTTTACTCTTCCAGTTATCGTCGCTTCTTAATTAAAGGATATCTTCCTGGGATGGGTAGAGACAACTAATTGATTTTTATTTAATAGCGAGGTTCGTGGTTGGTGGCTGCTGACGGGATACGGCTGAGGGATGTTAAACGGTTCGATGATTTCTGACGAGTTCTTCTAGAGAGTTTAGGGTGCTTTTTTATTTAGGGGTATTGTGTCTTTTGTACTTAATTGGG
This sequence comes from Bombus terrestris, assembly GCF_910591885.1. Lineage (NCBI taxonomy): Eukaryota > Metazoa > Arthropoda > Insecta > Hymenoptera > Apidae > Bombus > Bombus terrestris. The sequence continues at coordinate 4,531,055 of NC_063276.1, forward strand.
AATCTGAATGTTGGGTGTTTTAGAAAGAAACGTGTTGCTTGTTACGCGTTATGATAATCTGCTTTCGTTGTCTTTCTAATTTACTTGTCAGCTCTATCTCTAAAGAAGACAAATAGGAAGTCTATTTCTTTTTTTCTTTTTATGATAAGTAGAAATTATGTGCTTTTGACGTTGTAAAGGCTACTTTTTATTTGTTCCCCTGGTAGGAGTTCTTTTCGTTCTCTCAACGATACATGGAACGAAAATTTACAAATTTTCCTTACCCATTGAAATTGAAAAAGATTCTTCAAACGATACGCTTGTACGAAACACACTGTACTAAAATCCAAACTCTAAATAAAGATATTAAAATTCATGTAAGTTTTTAACAAATTTAAATTTGGTATGTAGACAGATAAATTAAATTTTAGCTAAATTTCAATTCAATACTCGGTTTAACAAAATACAAATTTTTAAATATGTACGTAATTCAGCGCATCGTTAATTTCAAAGATAATTCTAGAGGTCCAGTCACTTGTTCAGAGACATATGAAACACGTAAACAGCTGATGGAACAAATGGTCGCACGTCGAGAATATTTATCAGAAGCAGAAGATAAGGCGAGAATGATCTAAACGGCCAGCTGAAAAAGCCAGATATCCGTGCAGTATACTTTTCTCGGTGCAACTGCGGCCAGATTGTACTTTTCTTATCTAAAAGTTTATCCCAACGGTGTATGTAGGAGGACAAAAGTTCCTTTGTGCACGTCGTTCAACTGGAACAAAGATTTTTTACCGGCCTCTGGTCTCGTCTTTTAATGTGCCATCCCTGAAAAATAGGTCGATGTTTTAGCGAAGTAGGACGTTAAGTAACTTTTAGAGAAAACGTCGAACAAAGATGCCTGCAAAGCTGGGATTATTTTCAATTGAACGTATAACGCTTAATATCTGGGACAAGATTTTCTACAATGGTGGGAAAAATTTTGTAGAATCTAACGCAAATCTTAGAAATTTCTAAATTTCTAGATTCTTGAATATTTAAATTTCTATGTTTCTTAAAAATATCTAAATCCCGAAACGCACAGAGATTCCAAATTCCTAAATTTCCATATTCCCAAATATCCAGCTTCCTAAATTCTTCAATTTCTACACTTCAAAACTGTCAGGCTTCTAAATTTCTAAGCTCCTAAATACACGGAGCTTCTTCCCAGATCCTCAACTTTCCAAGCTTACTAAAATACAAATTTCAAGATTAATAAATCACCAGTGAAACATCCACATCACCGATAATACACATGTACTTCTTTATCCTTCGTCTCAACGCAAGCCCAAAGCCATTAGTGAAACCGCGCTATGTAGTGGGGGGACCGTGCTCGCTATCGACCTTGAACGCCGCTCGATCTCACGCGAGCTATAACGAAACGTAAGTACAAACTCGCAACGACATGATCGATGTCGTTCGGACTATTCCTTCGGGACTTTCATTCTCTCCCCGGAAAAGAAGCGGCCGCTCATTTTCATGATCAAGAATCGCAATCACGGAACTAAGCATCGCTCGCGGTTCCTTCTCTTTCTCTCTCTCTCTTTCTCTCTTCCCACGAGAGCTTCCCCCGATCATCATGGGAAGATCGGCTGCCGGCGATAGCGGCGAGATAGCGATCGAGATGTCGACCGTGGAGGTTCCGTCACTTTCTCCGCCGTGTATACACCGTGTTAATAAGTGTTGGGGACAGTTTTTTTTTTCTGGAGCGCGTCGATGTGACGTAACGATAGAGATTCATTTGTCCGTCTGTCAAGTATGCTCTCTTTGTCAGAATTGACGTTGAATATCGTCCTTTCTTTTCATTACGCTCTCCTTTCGGGTGTGCGTTTCGTGTGTGTTTGGACACGCGTCTGACAGACTGAAAGTCGAGAATCTTTATATGTCGATGTTTATTTTGTACGAGTTTAAAGTAGCCATTTTTTGGCTGGAAGATTCTCGTTCGAGAGAAATGTGGACAATTTTAGGAGAAACATAGGAAATTTGGGGAGGTTTTATTTGAATTAATATATCCTTTATACGCTATGTGAGTTTGGTTATTTATATTTATACTTTATGTACTTTATTTATATTTCACGTCAGTTGAGGATTAGCGTGTTCGTAAGATGAAATAAATTTAAAGCGGGAGGCGTTTCACTGCTGTACTCGGTTGGTACGATAGTGACCTACAGAATTCCACGAAGTATCTTCGATTTCGTAAGTATCGTCGAAAGAATTTTAATGAAAGTTATCGTCTGTCGTGTTCCACGAGAAAGCGGATAGTTCAAAATCATAAAATAATGAAACAAGAATGATCAACTCTAGATGGCCTTGAGCGATCGATTCATCATGGTATATTTGCAAAGGTAACGAAACCGCGACGAATCTTTAATGGAATAGAATTGAAGTCTTTCTTGTTTAACGATCTCTAGATTTTCCACGATTTTACACGTGTAAACGTGTTACGATGATTATCGGTGAATAGAGACCAATATGGCAGGCTCGTTTGTTCGACAACCTTTCGTATCCTTGTCGCGATGGTACTTCCGCGTGTCGACGTGTCCATTAACATAACAACGGCCGTGGAAAACTAATCCCACCGGAATTTAAAAGGAACTTTCCTTCCTTTGAAGTCTGCAGTCTGGTCACATGACCTCGCGTTTTTTCCTACGTGAAATGTCTTTTTCGTGCACTTACCATATTTATGATGGTCGCCGTACGAAGTCTCCTTGTGACTTACAGCCTTCTTAATTAGAGAAAAATGTATTTTATGGTGCTTGGAGGTAACAGTCGAAAGAACGAAAAGGTTAAAGTTGAGTTTGCTGAGAAATAGGAAGACTTGGATTCGTCCAAATCGTTAGGACCTTACGAAAAAATAATATAATATAATGGTAATAATTAATAATCGATTTTGTACCGAACATATTAGTATAATAGAAAGGGAAAGAACGAAGGAAGGAGAGTTTGTTAACTCGTTCAACACCTACGCACACACTAGTAGCGAATTAATTCCCCGATTTTTCTGCCAGCCGTTTCACCTTACTCGCGGAATTATTTCACTTCCGGTATAAATCGCGCGATTTGTTTCGCCCCGTTTCATTTCCTGTTACGACACAATGCATGTACATTATATTTCGTATTAGCGATAAGAAACGCTAATGATGTTTATAAAGCTAAAATTGTTAGGAACTTAAACTACATTATAGAGTATTAAAAATTTATTTGAAATTTTATTAATTTTATCTCTTAACTGTTAGTACCTGAAACGTTAAAAAATATTGTCGCGATTATGATCGTTTCATATATTTCAAAGACACTTGTTTTCTCTTTTTGCTCTGTTGTCTTCATATGTAGAAATTTACGTGAAAATAGTATAATATTTGTAAAGAATTATATATACATAATATTTAATAACATAAATGCTCAAAATTATTTATATTTTTAATGTATCAGATCCATGTAATCGCAGTTGGAGGGGTTAAAACAAAGAGTTAAAACAAAGGACGAGACAGAGTCACCAGAAATTATTCTCAGATTCGATAAATTTTCCATTTGCGTCACGATTCGAGGGAAAGTCGATGCAACGAGTGGACAAAAAAGAAAAAATGATTTCACAAGAAAACGGAAGGCAGAAATTGACGGTAATGGCACCGGGTAATTCCTCGTATAGCCAATAATTACAATTTATGCGATCTCGTGGTGTATAGTTGTTGCGATAACAACTCGGGATTCGTGCATTTTTTCCATTAGCTATCGATCGTTGCTGATGGAAGCTGTCAATGTCAATGATCTTAACTAGAGCTTTGTGAAAATTGAGAAACTAATGCGCCTTTGAAGGAAGACCGACTAGAGCAAAGAACAAAACTCGCAAGAGAGTTAATGCGCAGGCTTGTCAGATTTTCCCCCTCGTGGCCAGAGAAGGAACTAAAAAAATTCACGCGTAGTCTTTAATTTCTGAAGCATTTCGAACATAGGTTATGTTTCTTCAGGTTGCCTGACAGGTGGTTTTTTTCTGATAAAATTGACGAGTGGCTGCTTATGATTAGAGCGAGCTCTCTCTTTGATAAGTCTCTTTTGATCCCAGTACAAGATACAGATAGAGAAATAGGATTTAGAAATTCTTGGAAAGGTTAGGTTTTTGATGATTTTTCGTATTTCATTATACCTACTGCTATATTTCCATATTTTATTCTGTTCATTATATTCGTGAATAATTGTTATTAAATTATTTAATACTTATATTTCGTGCATTAGATTTTTTTATACATGCAGAAATATTTTATATATCTGGAAATCTCTGATATACAATTCCATCTTATTATGATTAGCAAAAAGTCAGATTAGTCTTACTGAGTAAAAAAAAGTAAAAAATTAAAGTAGATTATTGATTAAATTTAAAGATTACAATAGCTTGGTAATTTTATCGATTCCATAATTGAATGTTACCACCACAGAAATAAATTTACCATCTATTCCTCAATTTTTATCTACCTTATCTATGAATGGAAACCTAAATTAATTTGCGAAAGTAGAATTCAAGAATGCTCCACAGAATTCTTAAATGCCTTGCAATTCAGCGTGTTCGTATGACAAATTCGGGGATGATTAGGCTTGCCAAGCACGAGGCTTCTCTTTCTATACTTACGTATTTCCAAACGATTGCACCGATAACGAACCGTGTTCCGTATCGTTGGGTTAGGTTCTGTTACGTAACCCGTGGCGGCCTTGCATTATAGCATCATAACCATTCATCCTGTCCGCTCACCTGCAATGCGCCACGCTGTGTGTTCCAAGCGATACACGAAACACAATGTAGGTACCGACTAAATTGTGGAAACTATCACCGCAGTCTTAATGTCAATGACACTTGAACATAGCCAAAATCTTTAATTTCTACAATTTCTTTTTAAACTTAATTAATAAATTTCATTACTTCTTTTTACGAGTATGTTACTAGACATCTAGGAATAAGGACATTTTTCAAATATCAAACCCATAGATGTACCAAAGTTTAGAAGATTTTATAGAATGCTTTTATTTAACTTGCATATTCTGTTTTTCAATTGTTGAAGCAAGTGGGCGTATTTGTCATGTTAGTATAATTTTTATGTGACTGGTGATTTAAGAACGTACAGTAATATACTTAATAAATTAATAAATTAAAATTAATTAACAAACACTGAGAAATTGATTTCTTGTTTTACATACGACGGATTGAAACGAATGTTACCAAGCAGAAAACATACAGCCTAGAAAGTTACCGAGTCGTAGACAATTGGTGTGTCGCAAAAGCAGAGTAGGAAACGTCCACGCCACGATCGACGCTATTAAAAATTAAAACCACTGTCGCCATACGCATCCAAATAAAATTCTCTTAACCAAAAATTCCATTCAATTCTAAACACAATTAACAACAATTAACTCCAATATCGATTATTATCGACTTTGCAATTTGTAATACACTATTAGCTCGATCAAAACGTTGTTCGTTAACGTTAAAAGCATATATGATGTCCTTTCGTGGGTTAGCATAATCCGGTAATTACTATGGAGTGGACACATCCTGTATGGCCCGCGTGAAATGAAATATTTGGAACGAGAAACGACGTGACGCAAAGTGACCACGTCAACAGGAACAACGTGTACGCTTCAGGAATTCCAATCGACTGTTTGCGCCGATGATTTATCGTCCATCGTTTCCTTTTCCTCGATTATCGTGCTTCACTTTTCTGATATCTGTGCTTGGACAATGATCCCTTCAGATGTATCTGTAATTTTAATTAATACTATAAATTCTTAAGTTATCTCTTTTAAACACTCTGTATAAGACAGTTCAATAGCGCCGTTAAAATTTAGTGTAAGCGATTTGCACGAAAAATGAAGTACAATTTGCTGTTCGTATCCTTCTTACTTTATACTGCGTGTTTCAAAATGGTTAACCAAAATGGCATTCCAGACCACGCCCCCTACAAAATGATAGTTTAGAATTGATACATTACGGATATATACGAGTATATATACGCGATGATATATACATATGATGTACATATGTACATATATACTTATGTATATGTATTTATTTATTTTATGGCTTCGTAGCTTGGTAAAAAGTCTTGGCTTACATATAGTATCTAATTGTCATTCATTCCCATATCCAGCTCTTAGAGCACTAACATATCCAAAGATTCTAACCTATCTATGCATCTAATCCAAACACGTCCGTCCTTTCTGATATCTAACATTACAATTAAACATATATATCTTTATTTCGCTTAATCTATATACATTATCTTATACTTAACCTATATACCGTCACATATTTACCATTGGCTTACAATTAGTTCCATATCTATATTCTTATACTTTTTCCCTCAAACCTCTCAACCAGCTTATCATTAACATATCTTTTTTTCAAACCGCTTCACTTATCCTACTTTCTACTTATCATCTTCCTCTCTTAATACGCTAGAATCTAACCTGTAGCAATCTCAATAAATGCGATTGGGGTTAGGTTGGGGTTATGTTATTGTATATAAGTTATGCTATAGTACAAATATTTCATCGTATCTGTAACAGGCACATCTGTTCTGTGGTATATATCTATTCATTGCTCTTATTATATTTAAATGGATCCTATAAAATTATCATATCTCTTTATATTTCGTATTTTAGAAACTTCCTTTCGTCTGCCACCGTAAAATAATTTTTTCCGGGACTACTTTTTTAATAATATCCCCCAAAACATGAGTTTGCATAGAAATCCGCAGTCTAACCATAATCGATTATCCCGGCAGAAATTTGCACGAGGGGTTGCTCACCGTGAATATCAGAAAATCGCCGCGACAAGCATTTACACAACGCGGCGTAAATCATTCGCGGGGAAAAATGTCATTGGCAGACAGAACAGCAGGGGGAAGGTTGAATTGGCGGCGCGAGCGCCACCACGCTCAAGAATCCTGAACCATGTGGATACGGCCGATCCGGCGATAAATAATTTTCACCGTTCCGCTGTCAAAAGCTCGCCCGTGGGTGTTCGCACGTAAATGATATATATTTATCCCGACCGATTCGCCGCCGCGATAACACAGCGTAATCAATAACGCAGGCGACTTAATGCGCCGGGAGAAGAAAGTCGTGGACTGGGATAACGGAGCTGCGCTTGTCTCCCCAAGTGATTCCAGATAATTGGTTCGAGTCTTTTCTCCCAATTTTTTCGCGGTCTCGTTGTAATTCACTTTGTCTGTATTCTTAGACTCGAGTGTACGAAGTTTGAAACATGGGAAACGAGCTTGGTAGATGAACTTTTACCAGTTTTCTTAATTCTACGTGTTTTAGTTTAAATTTAGTAACTTTTTTGTTGATTGTAAGAAATTGGAAGAGACACAGCTCATCTGTATATTACACGTTAGCAGTAGTACGAAAATTTGCTGCATACATTTCCTTTTGCATTTGAGACTTTCAGTCTTAGGTACATGCTCAACCCCTAAGTAGTGGTGGTCAATTTTGACTCAAATAGAAATGCCTTTGAATAAAATGGAGCATTAAAAGATAGGAGATTCGTAAATAAAGAAATTACATCTAACAGTTTGGGAAATCATATGATGAGTTAATTCGTCTTACAAGTTAAATATCGCAGACAAGCATCAAAACCAAGTCAAATTTTCGATTCGATAGAAATTGTTTGCTTGTAATTTTCGTTTGTAGCTGAGAAGCAATTGCTCGTGAGTTACTATATGACAATTGACAATGTTTAGTGTCCCCTAAACTGTCCTAGGGAATTTTTGATAGGTTAAGTGATTGAACCCATACAAAGTACTAGCATTAATAGTGTTAAATGCGTGAAATACGATCACCATACCTAAGCACAGAAATAATACGTTCTCATGATTTTCTCTCGAGCATGATTTCCTCGAATAGTGGTTCGTTTCTCTTCTGTAAAGGAAAAAAGATTCTAGAGAGATTAAAGAAGGAAGTGTGTGCGTGTTGCTCGTGTCATGGCGGGCGAGAACGAAATTAACAAGCGGTTAAGAGCCGATAGAACTCGAATCCTTCGGAGGGATCTTACGGAGCCGCGAGCGTTTGACGGACGGACAGATAGGGCGCAGTCCTGCTTTCACTTCACTGCTTTGAATACTAGCAAAAACGTAGATATAGCCAAAGGCAAATAGTGGCGGCGCTGTAACTCGGCGTTGCCCGGCGGAAACTGGCGTCCATGTCACTTTTGTTTCTGTTATTGAATCGTTTCGTCTAAACATGTTATTCGAATAATTTTTATGGGTATCATGCACGAACATAAGTCGGGAAGGAAAGTGTGCTGATTCGTATTTTTTCTCTTATTCTGATCCTTTTTTTTTTAGCCGTCGGTTAGAACATAGCGCATTTTCGAAATATATTACGAACGAAACAGGCATTTAAGGTCTGCATTATACAGCGTGTTTGGAGCGTAATTTGGCTGATAAAGTTTTTCGTGTTGGAGATTGAAAGCAATTGTCAAATTAGAGTTTTAATCTGATTTGCAACATTTAGTTGCAAGACAGCAGTATGTAGTCTATTAAATATATGGAGATCAAGAGCGTCTAGTGTTTCTTAGACTGACAGGAGTTTATGGGATTGAGGACAAATGTCAAAATTAAATTAGATTCTTTTATTCGATATGAACATTCTACACGTGGCTTCTAGCTGTAGGGGAATAGCGGACAGATATTTATGTGTTTAATCTAGTCAAGTTTTCCAGGCTTTTGTATCTCTAAACATCGCAGTTTAGATTAGAATCTAAATCTGTCGCACGTCGAAGTACGTGTTGTAAGAAAACGTGAAATATCAGTCGGTCTGATTACGTCCGCAATCTAATTAGCCGAGTATTTCGAGGTCTTTCAGAACGATCGTTCGAGATTCCATAAGAATGTCTTGACGTCAGCTCGGATTTTCCCATAAAACCATACTCGTGCGTAATTGAATAATTACGGGAAATTGAAATCCATTTCATCCAAAGAATTTATAATTTTCTAACAAAAATAAAATACGTTTAAAGAAATATTCTTTATGGCAATTTAAATAATAAACATTACGTATCAAACACGTATCAAAAGAAGTATACATTTTTATATTTCAACGAATTCTCTCAACTTTAGCGAACTTTCAAGAGACTCTTCGTCTGAAAATATTTTTCTTCGACATCCTTTTGACCGAGATTTTCCTATTTTCATGCTTCAGGTTCGAGACTTGGTGGAAAGGTGCACGTGTCCAACGCAGTTCCCCATGATCCGCGTTTCCGAAGGGAAATACCGTATCGGAGACACGAAGGTGTTGATCTTCGTGCGAATTCTTCGAAGCCACGTTATGGTGCGAGTGGGTGGCGGCTGGGACACCCTCAGCCATTATCTGGACAAGCACGACCCGTGCCGATGCAAGACCTGTAAGTGAACTTTCAATACGTGTCACGAATTTTTTTCTCTCCTCCTTCCTTTTTCTCCTTTTTTCCTTCTGCATTTTTTCCGTAAATCCTGTAGGTACTAGTCGTTGAGACAGATAAAAAATATGGGACGTCGGTGACAGTTTGAACAAGGATGAGCTCATTGTCGTTGAAAATAAAGATGATGATCGGAGACTTTCGATTTTGTTACGTGTTACGAGTATGTGAAAGATGAACCATCCTTCTTTCATCTTTTCTTTTTCTCTCTTTCTCTTGGTTACAAATTTACGAAGTGTCAGATGATTTGTGTTTGTCAAAGAAGCACGATGATTTAACGCGTTTCTTTCTTTGCACATAGAGAAAAAAAATAATAAGATTGATGGTTTAACGGGATTTTAATTTGATTTAGCAAATTATGTTTCTTTGAACGATATGCTACTCTTCTTAAATCGTAGTTTTATCGAAAAAAAAAAGGAAAAGGAAAAAAAAATGTTTAATATTCCTGTCGTTACAAGATGCAGATTATGGTCCTTTTAACCTCTCTTCAATTATGATATATGTCACTTTATATTTGGATGTTCCATTACGTCATACGTAAATTACATGTTGCTGAGTAATAAAATTGATGATTTAGTAGAATTTAACTTCGCTTTGATAGGAAATTATGTTTCGTTCCATTATGATACGCCTCCTTTAGTAAATTTAAATTTTGACAAAAAAGCTTGCATCATTCGATGCACAGTTTACGGATCCTGTAATCCTTCAATTATAATATTTTTATTGTATTATAAAACCCACTCATAGCTTAATGCAGCTTTAACCTCGATGATAAATGATATTTCATCGAATGATATGTTCGTTTCATTAAATCACGGTTTTGCTAAAAATTCCAATTCGATTCAATTCCCAATTATTATACTTCTATTATGGAATTACGCTGTGTCACACGCGTAAATTACACACCTATCTCTTCTATTTTCATTATTTCATTCAAATTATCCTTCTTTTATCTACTTTCAATCACTGTATCTTCGTCGAAAACCACGCTACTCAAATATTCCCCTCTCAATTTTTGATCCAAACTTAAGAAGAAAAAGAACAGAAATCTGAGAAAAAACACGAATAATATTTCTATTCGTTTTCCAACGTATTCCATCTCGTAACACGCTTAACTCTCATCCACACGCGTCCCATCCTCAACTTTTCGTCTCGAGGCATTGAAATCTCCATGCTTGCAGGTGCCTATTAACTCTAAACGATGCGACGTTTCAATTATCCTTTAACGAGTATGCAGCGAAAACTGGACGAAAAACGTGTATCGTGGCCGATTGTGCAATCAGAATCACGATGCACGACACTATACATACTCGTACACATAGGCTACGTGTTTTCACCATTTTATTATTTATCTTTTATTGCAGCGCATCGCTCGATGATCTCAGCGAAGTTGATTCAAAAGGCTGGAGGGTCGTTCGACCTTGGCAGCGCGCAGGTGCATTACGAAAGGTGAGTAATTTTCTGCCTCTAACGTGTCATTTGTCTGTCTGCAGTCATTCATTCTAGAGCCGAGATTTTCTGCCGCTTCCTCGATAAAAGGATGCTGCTCGAGAAAATTATGTTGTGCGTCTCTTAGAAACCCAACGATCTCGGATTTAAACGAGCACGGACTGGTCTGCTTGTTTTCTGGACGATGAACTGAGCTTTTATTGTATTTGAAAACATTTATTTTCATTTGCATTTTATCTGAATGTGTTTGATAAGAGATGTTTAATCGTTGGAATTTTAAAGAACTTAAGAATCTCGAGCAGCAATTTTTAATGGACTTCCTTCAGCTTTATATCTTCATCAATAGCTCTTCTTCTTCTTGAATATCATTTCCTTTCAGTATTCGAAATATTTCATTTTTTATGCAAATCCCTCGCAAGTAAAACTGATTCCGCTCTTTGTACGTATGAATGTAGATAGATTTGAAATTTCAAAATAATAAATGTTCTATTTTTATAAATTTATCGCAAATGATAGCATAAATAATTGTACTATCTCTGTTTCGTATTTTTCTATTTATTAAGCTGATCAGTATGTCTGAGTGACTGATATAATCACCTTATCTTATCGCAGTGGACCTTACTCCTTTCATTTCCACTCTAACTTATTATATTTTACACGTATTATATTAATCTTCTTAATCTCTAACAACTAACCTCTAAAGATTCTTGAAATATTAAATTAGAGGTTATGTGAACCGAAAACGCGGCATCCATTTTGTAATGGAGGGGTAGGCAAAGTGTGTGTTGGCCTTGAAAATTGTGAAAAATACCAAAATTCGTTACAAGAAGTATAAACCTGAGAAAACTGTTAAACGCAAAAGCGCCAAATTTCTGTACGTAGTGCAGAAACTTGAAAGATACCAAAAATTGTAAAGTTCGTTGGAAAGATGACAAGAGATGTGTATAGAAACGGCCAGCTTGCATAGTCGTCTGCTCCTAACGCATCCGAAAAAAAATTCGGCTACTGATCCGCAGATCACCTCCTAGAACACGACGGAGTTCGGCGTCGAGCGTCGGTTCGTGCGCAGGCACGATGCAGAATCAGCAACAATCGACGCAGCTGCACGCGGCCAAGAGCGTTTCCAGCAATCGGTCACGATCGCCCACGCCTCACCAGCCTGCCGGCAAGCAACAGCAACAATCAAACAGCGAGGAGCAACGAAAGATCAACCGATCGAGAAGTCCAACGCCACAGAGGAAGTTCTTGGGTAGCCCTAGTCATCAGCCAGACTTTGGCAAGCAACGATCGAGATCGCCAACACCGAAGGCTCAGCTAAGGTCTAGCAGCCCCACGACGAAGCTGGAACATGGAAAAGGTGGATCTTACGTGGATTCGCCTGGCAGGAGTTCGAACGAAGATTCACGTTCGCCGACTCATCATGGAAGGCATCAGGAAGCTAAGGTGGGTGACGAATAAACTGCGGATTTTTGTGCATTCATGGGAAATTTGAAGATATAAAAATGCATAGAATCCACATAATACACAAAAACATATGAAACGTGTCTCAAGAATGGCACTTCTTTCACATATTTAGGGATACAGTTCTAAAATTTCATTTGGACCCACCGCAGATAGAGATGGAGAGAGTTATTTAGGATTGGGTTAGGTTATCTTGGGAATCTGAGAGAGGGAAGGTTTGAGTTAGGTTTGGGGTGGAATTATTTATGGGTATAGTATGGGGAGGGGTAGAGATTTAGGGGATGTTGATGGATATTTGCAGATATTGATAACTGTTGGGGTACGTTTTAGGGGTCTTAGAATCGTTAAACAGGATATAGTTGCTTTATTATATATTCATTGATACTAATGCATGTATTCTGGAGAAAGTTATAAAAATTGAGACACGTATTTGAATCGTTTGATATATAAAAATTCTATATGACAGTAGTAACCTTTGACATGGTCTTTTAAGAAAACGTGAATGAAGTTATCGTTGGACTTGATAGATCTGTGGTAAAAAAATCCCTAAATTTGTCCCTAGGATGCAAAGAAGGACCCCCAAGAGATCCGTACGAAAGTTCCCCTAACAGAGGAATTCACGAAACGATACGTCGTCGACGGTGGCGTAGCGCGTAGAACAGTAGAAAAAGACGACACACCGAAATACGAGCCGACAATTTACAACTACAAGTGTCGCGAGGACTCCAGTAGTCGCAGTCCAACGCCGAGTCCTCCAGCAATTAAAGAAGAGCCAGTCTTGGAAAGTTTCAGCAAGGATGTAACCGGGAATGCACATTACACAAAGTCACCACACGATGGAGAACATTCAGACAATTGCAGCGAAGTATCTGACGAGGGTTATCGAAGCTTGGGAGCAGTTCAGCCAACAAGTGGAAACGGAAATCCCGGGACGTGCACGCAAGGATCGCCCACGGTTGCCGATTGTCAAAGTGAGTATAATTTTATTTCTCTTATAAGGGCTATCAAACTATTAAGGACCAAGCAATTGTTTCTCATGACGTTATTGAATTTAATATTCTCCAAAATTCACAAAATTGTAAAATCCAAATGGAATGTTTTCGTAGACTCAATGTTAAAGAACAGAAATCGATAGCGTCAATTAATTGGGAAAAAATGACGAATGAAATGCGTGGAATTTTGTGACTAACGCAATGTTGGCCCTTAATGAGTAAAAAAACCCTAACAAAATATTTAAACTCAGCAAGGTTTAATTCTATTTTGTGTTTCAAAACTGTTATGACAGTCTGAGTAAATCTTTTATATTACATATGGCTTTTTATACCGAGATTATGAATATTTTTAGATTGGTAATTGCAATTATTATGAATGACAGAATTAATGACAAAAATGAATAAGCCAGAGTTTGACTATTTTTATAGTAGAAAAAGGGAGTTAACGGTAAAAAAAACATGTTCTTTGAGCGCAACTTTAAAAATATAACACAAATATCGATGTTTTGGTAGAATTGCATCAAATGTTAGAATGTAACTAGACATTTTGCGCGAGAGTAAGTCCTGCGCGAAACGATGCGCATTAATGTAAAGCGCGCCAGGTACATTTTACTCTTCGGATCTGGTTATTTTCGACGTGGCGAGTGTTTTTTTCGATGTTCGGTCGCGCGATCCCGTTTATTCACGCGCTGGGATTTATGGGCTGCCCCAACTGCGTGGGTTGGCACGCCTGTTACGCGAGTAGCATGTTGTAATGCGCCGGTCAGATCGAGGCTGCCGCAGGAATTCGTGAATGGCGAAAGTTTTTGGGGGAGTGTGTTGGTGTCTCGATTGTTAGATACTTTTAGATTAGACTTTCGAACGTTAGGAAATTTCTTTATGATTGGATTCTGTTTGGTCTTCTCTAATTAACTTTTAATCGGGAGATTAGAGTTTAGGCAAGTTACATCTTTTAGAACGTACTTGATAGTTGAGAATTCTTTTTACTGATCTTTTCTTTGCTTTCTAATATGAAAATTTCGAAGTGGTCTTTATACCTACAAATTTTATAATGATCTGTTCCCTATTTGAAACATCAGAAAGATTTTTTGATGTGTTAACGAAAATTAAAAATCTTTTTATGAATCTGTTTGACGAATGAGTAATCATTTCTGAAAACTGAAGCATCAGCTTTTATCTTCTTTTTATTTCCAATATATTAAATAAAGTAGAAGAAGCGAAAGAAATGGAAAAGTAAAATAGGTATATACAATACAATTCAAACTATAAATTTCGAAGCTGTACTGCTTTCCAAGGAATATGTAAAGATGCAGGGATAAAATCTGAGAAGTCAGTGACACGTTTCCGTAGAGAACTGTTATTTAATAGAACATGCTCTATCGTGTAATAAGTTTACTTTAAAGACCACTTCTGTCACGACTAAAATCTCTGGTATGAATACATACTTACAATGTATCTGGTAACAGTTGAAGAACTTGGCGAGATTATGATAATGGTGGGAGCGAGCAGCAAACTTCGCAAAATTGCTGATGGTGGGGAGAGTGTCCTTGAGAAGCAAGTTACTTCAGGCGAACTATATCCCACTAGAAATTGTAGATTCACGCAGAAATCTCAATTATATCATCGATCATCATTGACGATTGACATTAATTTATAGTAATATCCAATGATAAATTCTATTAATATTTTTCCAATGTGATTAAATTTTCTTTATAATAAACAGTGAATGCTGTGGATATCGGTACTTGTAAAAGCTGTCCTCGAATATTAAATGACAACGCCAAGTAATAAGACGGGAGAGAAAAGAAAGAAAGCGTGTTGGCTAAATACACTCGTTTAGCGTATAGGTCGTTTCATAACAGGGCTCCGAGTGAAATCGCCTCGGCGATCGCGATAATCGCGTCCCGCTGCGAAGAAAACGCACATAGCTCGCATGGCTTTTCGATCAAAGCCAGTCATTCAGTTTAATACGAGCGTATCAGGGATGGACGAACAAAACGAGCTATTGTGTGTTTACTTATTTTTCTGTGTTTCAACTTTCTCGACGTCTCGTATCTTTTTCATTTCCTTTTTTCTGTTTCTTTCTTCAATAGCCCTTCTAACAGGCTCCTTTATTTTTATTCACACATTTTAAAAATAATCTAAATAAATTTGCAATATAGAATTTGTAAATTTTATCGATTGATCGCTGAATTATAAAGTATCTTAAAAAATGTGGAAAAGTGTAATTACATTTGACTGTGAAACATAGAAAAGGAATTTCATAAATATTTTTGTCTAGTATTTAATTCTATATATTATTGCCAAATCTCATAATTATTATATTTAAGAGATTATTTTATAGTAATTCTCTTTTAATATATACTTTTATATATTCGTAATTCATCACTTAGTGACACGTATAGATAGATTCAATGATTTTTTAGTCATTTTTTTTGAAGATCTGAAGACTTCGGAAGTTGATACAGTAAAACGAGTGTTTATCTGGTAACTTCTATCTAAGATTGTCAAACCTGACAGCGAAGAATTTAATTCGCGTCTGAGCTCGATGAATCTTTGCGATACTGCCCCATCCTTTCAACTCTTTTATACATAACAGCGCATAGAATTGCCTCGTGTGCTTGTTTTTATCGCGTTTTGTCCCATCTAGCCACTCCTCACCGTCAAACCTCTACATCTTCATCTAGAGAAGAGAACTCTATAATCTGTTCTACTTTCTTCAATCATAATCCTGAATCTAGGGGAAAAACCTTCTAGGGTAGTTACAGGAAACTACAAATTACACATTACACAAATAGTAATTTAATGCAGCATCAAGTATGATCAAATTCTAAAAATAAACATTTATAAAAACTGAAACACATATATCTATATTTGACATGGTGACAATACTTCAGCATTTCACACATTTTTAATAAAATTGTCAGATGTTAAAAATACCATCAAAGTCAAATACTCCCTACAATTTTAATTACAATCTTAATTTCCGTGAGTAATTTAAAAAAGAAAAGATTCGCTAGAAAAATACCCCAGTTATCTATCATCTAGAAATAAAAACCTAATAATTGGATTTAAATTCTCGAATTACTGCCATCTTCATTTTAGCGAAACTAACCTACGTACCAATGATTCTTACCTAAAGCTAATCTAAACTAACCTAACTCTCTTTTTAACAATTCTTCCTTCAGAAAGACGAAAGAAATTAAATGTTCAAAGGCAGCCACAGAAGCTATGAAAATAGTAGCACAGTAAACCGTAATATATTCAAACCTAACCTAACCTCCTTTCCAAACAAGTCTTTGTTATGGAAAAGGGGAGAGAAATGAAATTTTCAAAAAGCAAATGCAGAAGCTGCGGAAATGCTAGTATACGAAACCGTAATTTATTCAAATATAACCTAACCTCCTTTTCAAACAATTTTTCGTGATGAAGAAAGGAAGAGAATGAATTTTCAAAGGCAAATAAAGAAGCTACGTAAGCAGCGGTACGCGAAACCGTAATTTATTCAAATCTAACCTAACCTCTTTTTCAGACAATTCCTCGTTACGAAAAAGAAAAGAAAGAAATTGAATTTTCAAAGGCGAATAAAGTAGGTACGAGAGTAGTAGTACGCGGAAACCGTTGCTCCGAGTGGAAAGATCAGAGTATGTGTCAAGTGCGTGAATCACGGTATTCGAGGCAAAGCGTTATCGAGGATCGACCGCTGGTGATTGTTCCGTGGACAGGTTGTTGTTGAAGATCGCCCACGCTTCGCGATATGCGCACACAGATATCTCATTCTTCGTGTAATCCTTCACAGCCAGTTAAATGTCAGGTTAGGTGTATGTATTTGTATACTTTGAATATTAATGAGCTACAGGGTGGTCCAAAATGGGTTGCTCGATTACTATGGACGATGAAAAGAGACGTTGTCGATTACGTATGTTATTGCGCGCGTTTTGTTTACGTTAGAAGAGCGATGGGTGTGGAGCTACCGTGATTGGCTTCTGTAAATGAATCGATTTCCTTTTCGGTTGAGACTGTGGGTGGAGAAGGTTAGGGAGAAGTGATTTTGAAGGAGAAAGTAGATATGCGTTGAAGCGAGCGTATCGAAGGCATAAACATGGAAATGTTAAAATGTTGATGATTCAAAAATGTAGAATTTGTCAGTCTTGAGACGGTAGAAGGGATTTTAGTATTTACAGAGACCAAAATTTTGGAATTTTGCTAATTTGTACAGTTCGAAGATTGGGAATTTGGAATTTTCTAAAATCTAAATAAATATTTGAGACTTGGCAGTGTAAAAGTTTGCGAATCTGGTAATTTAACAATTTCAATAATTTTCAAATACAAGATTACAAATTCTGAAATACTCGGCTATTTTAAGTATTACGTGTCGTTAAAGTATATTTCTGCAAAGAAAATTGTATATAAAATTCGTTTGTATGTCCACTTTGAAGACATAGTTACTTACTTGAACTACTTCACTCGACTAGTCCTGGATTAGACGCACTATAAACAAGCTTATGTTCTTATAAATTCTTTTGTTCAACCGATAAGTTTCTTATCATGGATTATAATAATTTACTTGTTATATCTGGTTCGTAAAAATTCAGTAGTTCGAGTTACTTTTAACTTCAATATTTTCTCAATCTCTTACTTTTCTATTAAAGTCTACAATTCTCTCGTCCGGACTTTCATTTAATTCTCAATTTACGTCTCCAGAGAACTAAAAATTGCCGAAAAATGTGTCAATTATCTTGGAACGCGTCCAGAGCATACTAAATGCTTCTTCCGAAATAGCATTTGTAAAAATTGTTTTTGGCAACACACCGAAGATCCCGCCAGCTATTAAGATGCGTTTTACGATTCCTTCGAACTGGTCCTCGCGACGTAAAACGCATTTATACGTCTGTAATTGGCAAACCTCCACTAATAGCTTCTTTTACGCCCAATAAGACCGTCCCGGTGTATTCCTTTCTTTTAATGAGGAGCGTACACGTGAACGATTCCATGCGCTATTACAGAAATTACGCAATCGTAATTCCTACGATTAAAATTGCACAGTTACACCGAACAAGGAAATCGTAAAGATAAGAAAGTGGCGAGTTAAATTTTCCTCTTCGAGAAAATCGTAATTATATCGGGATATTGCGCGTATTACAGGTAACGATCGATTGCTGAAATTTGTCTTGCATTTGCAAGATACTTTTAATCAAACGCGATGGTATAATTCGATGCTTTCTAAATTAAATCTTATTTCCTTTAAGAAATCCAACATTTAGAACACTCTGAGCAAATTATAGAAAGATTATTATAAATTTTCTATACAGCAGTGTAATTCATTTATAAAATATTTCAAATTCATCAGAATTCAAAAAGACCGAACAGTCATACTGTGCTTGGAAGATAAATATCCTTTTGAATAAAATTATTTTTGCATTTTTTACCGATTAAGAAATCCACGGAAAAATCAGCCGACAATGTTTATTAAATAAAGAGTTGGCGAGAAATGTTATTGGCGATGTCAGCTGGGTAGGGGGGGGGGGTCAAAATTGTGATATAAAAAACTCAGACGCGATTATGTCGACCGTATATTCGGCAGGTTGCCCACGCAGTGCTATGCGATGATCGTCGAATCCTAAATCCCGTCGAAATCCACTCGAGTACGCTTGAATAAACAGCGAGGAGGGAGCTGGTGACGCTCTCTGGTTGACATTTGCATGCGATTGCACGCGGAAACAACGCGATTCGTCGTTACGCAATCGCGATTGCGTATACCGAACGCATTCATAAACTAATTCTGCTCTTTCAAACCAGAATGTATATTTAATGATTTTAGAAGAGTTATAAGTAGAGATTATAATAAGACTTGAATTGTAATGTGAATTTTAAGGCGTTGAATTTTTAGAAACGTGCTTTCAATAATTTAAACAAATCAGAAAATGGAATTTATATTTTATTGAAATTAGAATCTCTTCATCTATTCTTCTAAAGACTTTTATAGAACTATGAACCTATAAATTTAGCAACGCGATATTAAAATTATTTTACCTATGATAAATCCCACACATTATACTCAAATGATATATACAGGCAAAATATCTCTCTCGTTTCTCAAATCCATCTTCAGAAATTCTGCAACAGCTAGGTCGAACCCTATGGACTGTAACGATCTCTACAATAAGATGGAAAATATATTCAATAATAAAAGAAAAGAAGAAACACCTCTTTCTTCCCTTGTTTCAGAGCAACCCGTGAAATCTGAACCTGAGGAGAGGTCCTGCGTGGAGACAGAGAGCATCGAGACAGGCCTTCGAAAAACTCGCATAGGCCCAGCCAGTCCTCTCCGCGCTTCGCCTTCGAGAAGCGTGGCCTCTTCCTCCGGGGACCGAACTCCTCGAGCAAATTCCATCGTACGCGAAAACAGCAACGTCTCAAGAGCTTCCTCAGGCAGTAAAACACCCAGAGACAGCAATTCCAGTCCAGAAGGAAGTCCTCTCAAACGAGGAACCATCAGAAACAGCCTTCGAAAACCTCCAACAGGCAGTCTAAGCAAAGCATCCCCAATACCAAAAACCTGTCAGAGTCCAGTGAGTGGTAGTAACACTTGGAACGGTAGACAGACTCGACAGAGACCCAGTATCCAATCAGACACCTTCCTGAACCCTCAAGTACCAGCCACCTGTGCCACCACCCCTAATTTCACCAGGAAAAGTCCAGCCAGGCAAAGTCTGCCTAGGCAAAACTCCAACGGTGGTATCCAATATGACAGAAATGGAAGAAGAATCAAAGTTACCACTGGATCTCTTCAATCTTCGCCCACCAAGGTGAATCCTCTCCTGGAGCAGATTCTACAGAAGGTTGGCCATTTGCAAGACGAACGCGAAGTGGTTCAGAAGCTTCAGGATCTTTTGAGGGATTATCAGTCGCATAGTTCTGGAGATGGCGTGGCGAATATGGAGTTCACCAGGGCGTGGATCGATGGTAACGGGACCGTGGCGTTGCCTCAGGACAATCAGATGACGGCCAGTCCTAGAAAGGATCCCAAGCCTGTCTCGGAGAGGGGAGGTTTCTCTAGGATACCGGCGCCAGTTTACAAGAGGCCGATGTCTGTCGCGTCTGACAGCATGTAGAGCTTCTCTATGAGCTTCGAGTAACGTTTAGAGGGCGACGATGATGCTGGTTCAGAGCGTGTCCTCGAGGTCATCGGGCTCCTCGATCGCCCATAGGCTGGACTGTGTGTACGCGGAGCCTCGCCAGTGCTCTCGCTGCTTCCTTGCTCGTGACGCCCTAGATTTAGCAGATTCTCTGTTGATTATACGTGGACACGTGACGAGACGTGGGTGTGAAAGGTGTTGCAAGGTGAGAAATGGTGATTCCGAAGGTGTTTAAGTAAGGGAAAGAGTGAGGTTAGGATGATCCTAATTTTAAATGCAGTGTTTCCCGAATTAGCGTAACATTGGTGTCTCTGTTGCATCGTTCAATGATCAACATTGGTCGAAACAGTTCTACATGCAGATTTCCTGAATTAGTATAGACTACTCATCCCAATTGCATCGATAAATGATCGCTGGTCGAAATGGGCCTAACTGATGCTTCGGGGTTAGATAGTTCCCTTTGGTCTAATTCTGGGAACCCTGTAATTTCATGAAACGTGTCTCTATGGTGCTTGGGAGATTTCTTTTCTCTTGGAACATTTTGTAAATAGCAACGCTTTTACTGAAAGAGTTTTAGAAAAATTATTCCCTTTTCTATTGTGAATTATCTTAGAGGAATAGAAATCACGTTCTTTTCCCCCTTGAAGAAGAGAAAATCCCTTTATACCTAAACACCGCGAAACGATGCTTAAAGGGTGAATCAGCCTTTTCTCACCTGTGCACGGTTCACAAAAATCCCAAACATCCCCGTTTTGAAATGTAAAAAAATCCGCGTTTCCACGTGTCGTGCGATAGCAGATCGAAGGTGTCCGATTAGAGTGGAAGCTTAACGGGCCTTAACGGTACGGGGTCGATCAGTTAGTTCGTAGGAGTCACGTGTATATCGAGGTGGTGCTTGGATGGTGCTGAACGAGATGACGTTCGTGATGCAAGTAAGATTATAAGGTGATCAAAAATAAAAATGAAAAAAATTGAAAAAACAGATCAAAAATGAAAAAAAGAAGAAAAAAACGATGGGAGAGAAAGAATGACAGAGAAGCTGAAATGATGACATGGAAGGGAACGAAAAAAAAAAAGAAGAAAGGTAGGTTAGGTAGGTAAGGGCGAGGGAGACTCGTCTCGTCGATGAACAACAACGATTTCGATTGACGAACAACAGACAGAATTCAAGCAGGCAATTAGCTGGTGTACGGCTCTTGCGTTAATGGCTTCCCGATCGATTTGCTTCCAGTCAGTTAATTGCACTCCGGCTGACAGCTCGTCGATTCATCCGAGACGAGAGATTGCACCTTTGCACCGTGGACACACGCGACGCGATCTCTCTTTTTTGTCGTGATACGTTCTTTTTTCCGAGTGTCTTGTGATCGATACTTCGCAGCCTTCCCTTTTGCTTTATTGAATTCTTTTACCGGGAATTCTTTTTCTTTTTTTTTTTTTATTGCGGAGCTAATGGACATTCTTCGACCGAGGAATTATAGGGGGCTGAATATTTATATATTGGAAAAAGATTTGGGGCATGTAATATGGTAATAAAAGAAAATTACAGAAAGTTTTATGAGAGATTAAATATAGAATCATGAAAGTCGTACATGAACATAAAAATTGCATGAAACTTTGCAGAAAAACGAATACACAATCTTCTTCGATATCGACTTCAAAGCTTTTTCTTCAAACCTAACCTAACAGAATCTCACAGATCGATCACAAGTTACATCGAGTTATATCACAACAAGGAAAGGAAAGGAAAAAAGAGAATCACGTCGTTTCGTGATCATTTTCATTAGCTTAGTACGTATAAGAGGTCGACGAGCGTAAATCGCGATCTTCCGACGATCGCGGTCGCTGAAGAAGAAACGATCGTCGGGGGATCGACGAGAAGATCTCGGGTTTCGCAGTCAGAATTTCTACGTTCGATCGTTCACCACGGCCGTCGGGCCGGCGAGAAATTATTTATTTATATAGTCTATCGGTTATATTTATTAAAGACGATTTATTTGCGCGTTGCGAGTTCTCTTGAGGATGGGAGGATAATAAACGACGAGAACAATGCAGAGTCGAGGAGGGAATAGGTTAGAAACGGAGTAGAAGAGAGAGAAACGAAGGTTTCTTAGCAAGAAAGAAAAAAAAAAAGAAATCAAATTCACCCCAGAAAACAGACTGCATTATTGTAGATAGCGACGTGTCGTCGAACAAAACGCCATTCCAATGTTTCAATGTTTTTTATACCAAAACGCGAGCGTAGCGGCATTTTGTATCAAGTGTCTTGAGGGGAAAATGGCGTCCGGGCGGGACGTGTTTCAGTTTTCGCGTGTCAGCTTCATGGAAACTAGAAAAATGAAAGTTTACAGGGAAATTTTTGCATAAGAATTGTACGTAGTGTCCTTGCTGCAGAATTGAACGTCTGTAAATTAATTATATATTGCTCAACAGAATGTAACTCGAGTGAGTGAGTATTTGGTACCTCGTGTGGAAGAGTCAATGTCAATTAGGTTATGTTCTATTTTTAAAGACACATATTCCTGATTCTGGAACAAGGTCAAGAAATTTGATGAATTTCCTTTTCAATTCTACAATTTTTAATTGTAAATTGAAGAGATTGGAAAAATTTTCATAAAAGACATTGCACGTAGCGCTGACTCTAACCTTTAAATCTTCGATCCTAACTTCTCGATTTCGCATTTACAAGAAAAGATCGAAATATTCGAAAATGAATACGAAAATGATTATCTGTTACTTTAAGCTTTTTATACTACATATATTCTAACCTCCAAATTTGTAATTCCAAATTTTCAGTTCTATAGTTGCAAACGAGATTTGGAAAATTTCTAAATATATAGAATAAAGAGAAAAGAATATTACAAAATCTCTGTGTCCACCACCGATTCAAAATACTTCGAGATATCATAATAGCGTTTAATCAAAAATTGTTTCGAAGCGAGACGCGCGAGTGAAACTTAAGCGAACTTAAGATGAAAGAGGCTGAAAGTGTGGAGCTAATATTTTTTATAATAGCCTAGTAGAGAAATCGTGTCCTTACGGCCTAAGGTCGGCCTCTCCAAGTTTTTCGATGTTTCGTTTCCTCTCGAAGATTCTTCGATAAGGACTACGTCCCGCCACGGAAACTCTGGTCCCCGCCGATTACGAATTAAGAGGTACACTTCCGGCAGGAAGACAGAGAAGTTTATTTTGTTGACCAGATGTTCGAGTAGAGATTGTAACGCGAAACGTACGTATGCCCGATATAAGGAAAAAGAAAGAAAGGGAATTATTTTTTAGTAAGACGCGTTAGGTGCACTTCCGGAAGTTACTGTGTGTCGCCTCTGTGACGTTCGAACGATGCGTGGATTATTTTCATTTGACATTTCTTTAATTTTACTGCGTTTTTATTTTAGTTTGCGGGCTGTTTGCTTTTCAAGATTTGTGAATGTAATATTTAAAACAGGAATTTCTTTTAGTTTTTACTTCTTTTGTATTTTTATTTTTTATTTTTTTGGGGGGGGGGGTACATTATGAAATACCGTATGATCTAAAAATTATGTTTCCAATCAGATAGAAAATATTGTTTCGTTTAAAAGATTTCTTCGATACTTGAAAAGCGAAAGGTTCCAAGTATTTTCTTCCTTTTTTCTTTTTTTTATTTTTGATCTTCGGGTAATTAAGATCGGCGACCTATTTGGAATTGAGATCGCTGTTGAAGACGTTTTTTAAACCACGTGGTACCTTCTTATGAAAATTTTCTTTCTTCTTTTATCTCTTTGTTCTATATAATGCATGCCAAAGATACATACTTCGTTTTAAAGTAAGCGTTCTTTATATCGTGGTTAACGAAAAACGTCTTCAAAGATGAACAATATCAATCGGTTTCAAGAAAAATATTTTAACTCCTACTTAGTTATAATTTTACTTTATAGAAGCGCGATTTTTTTTACAAAAAAATGACAGAAAAGCTTGCAAAAAAAATTAGTGAATAAACAAAAATACGTAAAAAATTGCACGTCCAAGAAAATATTGTAAAATATTTCCCGTCCAAAAGCGGTTCTCGGGCAAAGATTTCCAATTCGACAAAGCGCTATTTCCTCGAGGAAATTCCATCGAGGAAACGTCCGAACTGTTCTTCTTATAAAAGAAATGTAAAAAAAAAAAAGGAATAAAGAATATTAGAGGCCACAGTTCGTTCCGGAAGGCATGCTACAAAATTGCTCGTAGATATTCAAAGTCTCGAACGCGGGGGTGAACATCCCCATTCGTATTTTTAAGCCTAAGCTTCATAACCCCATGCAGCTGCGGTGTTTGTCCGCAAAATGACAAGAAATAAATAATATCGATGATTACCAATATTAATATTATTATTGCAAGAATTGCGGAACTATCGCTATTATTCTTATTAAGAATGATCATTATTATTATTGCGATTATTATTATTACGATATTATTATCATCATTGTCAGAGATGGTGACGATGCTGATTGATTATTATGATTATTATACGCAACGTTGAGTATGTTACGTTATATCATTTTATCTACGAGAAGTTGTAAATTGAGAGAAAACTTGCATAAAAAAAAAAAACAATAAAAAGCTTTGACAAAATCATCGTACCGCTTTTTCTTTAAGTAATTGTTCTATTACCGTATGTACATATATAGTTTCTAACATAATTTCGAATATAGTTTATTCTTATGCTTATTTCCATATAAGTTCCAATGTTCATAGCCACTGTCATTTATGGCATTATTTTACTATATATGCTATCTCAAAGTACAAGTACTAAATATTTTAGTTCATATATTATTCACACATACGATGCTATGGAAGATGATACGGTACCACACCTATCATATTTATCTAACTAAATACTTTACTTCAAGTTTTCGTCATCATTACGCAATATTATTTCTCCAAGATACTAAACATAATAATAGAATTCTAATAATTCATACACTGTCACGTATAGAACCGACTATGTTCGCATCAATATCCAAAGTATTGGATACAATACGAAGACCATGAAACATCGGTTACATCCAATACCAATATCGAATTCTTAATTCCCAAAATATCATCAAACACGACACCCAGTAAACATATTTATACGTCCAATACACCAGCTACATCCAATGCCAACACCTGATATCTAAATCTCTCAAAATATCAAATACCCAGTAAACGAATAATTACGTCCAATACACCAGCTACATCCAATGCCAACACCTAATATCTAAATCTCAAAATACCAAATACCCAGTAAACGAATAATTACGTCCAATACACCAGTTACATCCAATGCCAATATTTAAATCTCCCAAAATAACAAACACGATAGCCAGTAAACGAATACTTATATCCAATACACCAGTTACATCCAATGCCAACACCTAATATCTAAATCTAAATACCCAAAGAATACATACATCCAATACACCAGTTACATCCAATGCCAATATTTAAATCTCTCAAAATATCAAACACTCAGTAAACGAATAATTACACCCAATACACCAGCTACACCCAATGCCAATATTTAATTCTTAGTTCCCAAAATAGCGAACACGATAGCCGAAAAATGAATCATCATACACAATGCTTAATCCAGAAAACATTTCATCATTTCAATGACATCGGATAAGGTGTAAAAGAAATTGCAGGCACGTTAACGTGTCAATAGCGAATTTTGTTGCGATAACGCAAGCTCTAAGCGGAGGTAAACAGGAGCGTGAGGTCCGTTACGAGGCCCAATAGACAGGAGTCATCGGCGTCCTTGCCGCATATGGCGAGACGACTCTTGTTCTCGGACAGCCAGCAGCCGCCAACAATGGGCCCAACATTGGCGGCGTGAGTCCGCACGCGTGTATACGTGAGTCAGCACGCGGTTTCCTCTGTGTGTCTGGGGCCTGCCGGCTCCATCCACTATGATACACGAGGATCTCGGAAGGGAGCCATTTTTAAAACGTCCGGCCGCAAGCCGGGAGATTTATGACAGGCCCCGGTAGCCTCGATAATAACAACGACGATTCCATCCGAGGAATCGTGTACACTGCAAATAATGGAGACGATTAGCGAACGTTTTGTGAGACATCGCTGGTAGGTACACACTTTTTTTGGATTGCCGTTGATGCTCCATAGGTTGAGCAATTTCAAGTATTGGGAAATTGGGTATTTTAAATCATCGAAGCGTTCAGATATCGCCGAAGCGTACAGAAACTGAGAGTTTCGAGTATCGAAAGTGCATACGTACAGGAAAATTGCAGGTTTGAGGTATTGGGGCGTTGGGAAATCGGGGCTCTGAAGTACTGAGATTCTGGGAAATTCGGGCTCGTGGTAATTGCAAAATTTAAGCACTGCAAGAGGCTACAATTGTAAATGTAGAATACGAGAACGTAAGGAAATTAAAAGTATTTGAGGAGCGTGGAGCAATTTAGACGTTCGAAGTGTTAATATAATACATAAAATACTCGAAGCTATGAAATATTAGACTACAACGAGAGTAAAAGTTCCAAGTCACCAACCTCAGATCGTACGTCTACTATTTGGTCATGGAATGTAAGAAAATGATCGACTATATTAAAGTAGCAAAAAAAAAAGAAAATTAAAAAATTCTCGCATTGTAATTTTGAATTATTGCGTAACCAAACGCGTATTGAACGTATACGTGCACATATTGGCTATACATATTGGAAAGTAGAAACGCTTAACCACAGAGACATTGAAATATCGATTTCTAGAAACCACTGTAACTGTTTTCCACTAATAAATCGCCATAGGTCCCGATGGTCATTTACAAGCGGAAAAAGTCACCATAAAAACATGTTACACTTCATTCATCTCGTCGTTCGCGTTTATCACGGCAGCGTTGCGACAACGATATAATTCAGTTCGCGGCAAGTTGGTTCACAGTTGCCAGAGCAAATTGTTTACCGGAGCTGACTCGTAATTGTCGATGCAAAGTAACCGCAGGAAAGTAATGGCGGCAATTAGAAAATCCACTTATGCCGCCCTAATGATTCTCATTTAACACGCTGAACGATACGTATGAACGAACGTGGCTGTTCATTTCGCATTCCGTTGGCTACTCCGCGGGATCTCATGGAAATTGCAGCATACGTTCTCTGCGTACGCAAATCCAAACCTGCATACGTATATATTTTCGAGATTCCATGCAGCGATTGCATGTTTGATTTGTCGTCGCGCAACCATTGCCATTTTCTACTAATTTCGGCCCTGAAGGCCGAAAGTGTTACACAAACGGGCCATTCCTTGTACACTCGAAGGTGATTGTTTATGCAAAAGTAGAGCTCTTTCCATGCGAAGCTTCGTTTTTGAGAAAACCGATTTTGAAAAATCGTTGGACACGCGTCTGTGAAGATACATCGTCTTTTAACTTGTCTGAATTTCACTATGAATTTTCGATATTTCTTTTTTGGGACTCACGATGCAAACTTAGATCGATAATGATCGACTTCGAGCAGATTCACCTGGAAAATTCACCTCACTCGCCTTCAAACATATTCAGAACTGTACGAAGATACATCGTCTTAAATTTCTTCTGAATTTTACTGTAATCTTCCAAAATTCATTTTCCATATTCTGCGTGCAAAAAATGGATCAAAAATGTGGAACGAAGCTTGTGCGTGTCAGGCTTTTCGAGAAAACTGATTTTCGCGATCTGTTGGGTATCCGAAGACAGCGTCTACGAAGATACGTTGTATTGAAAGAGGTGCAAGCTTCTCCTAAAGTAACAAAAAATCTCTGGAATATCTTGATGTGACTGATGTTAGGACAAAGGCGGACGATAAGTTGTGACTGGTGCTTGCGTGGATTTGTCGACGTTCGGAATTTTAACGACGGCCGGCATTATGTTTCGCGTTTTTACTCGGTTCTTAATGAACGTTTGAGTGGCGAGGTGAAAGTCCTCCCACGCTGTCGGGCCTGGGCGACCTCACCTCTGGCCAAATTCGATCATTTTCATGTATGAAAATTCGCCAGAAAAAAGACGACCCTCCCCAGGACGTCGGGTTTCACTTACGCAGGATAAATATACTTTATTGCGTAATCTCTACCGTGCATTTATCAACGCGGCCATCTTGCAGACGTGTCTGCTTCAACGTTCAATTGGGAAAACACTGGAGATAGCTTTTTAATTAAAGTTCCACCGCGTTTTGTTTTATTATCCGCGACGTGAGTAAAAACTGATGATACGGTACAGTATGTGTACGTTCGATGTTGATAGTAAGGTCGCGGACAGAATTATAGGCTCAATTTGTCACGCCCACGAAGTGGACCAACACACTATCCAACATTATGGTATGCAAATTTCTTAATAACTTCTTCCACTGTCGTGTCTTCGTTTTCTTCGCTCTTAACGCGCCACGTATCTCGGTCGAGGTGCTCTGCCTAATTGGTCAAATTCTCGACAAATGTTCGTCGATCAAGTTTTAGTAAAACGACGTTGGCCAGGCCAACGTACACTATCGTTCAAAAATATCCTCACGCTTCGCCTATTTGATTTTCTCGAAAGACAAATCAATTAACTCCACTTTCTCTGACTGTAGCGATCTCATTATCCTGATGCACGATTAGTATTCAATTTTTGAGAAATAGGCGGCTGATTTCCATAAATTTAATATGCGATGAATAAGGATGTAGCTTATGATAAATAAAAGTGAATATATATACAAATTGCATGGAGTGTGCAAATACTTATGGATGATAGTGTCTACATTATAAGTGTTCATTATGATAATACGTATACATTAGCAGAATTGCCTAAATCTTTCATAAACGCAGGAAGGAACGTTAACGTGTCTAGAAACCGGCTACCGTTGCAGCCATAAAAGTTTAAAACCTCGATATATCGGATAAATTAAATCGTCAATGCCACTTTTTCTAATCGATTCCTAGGAATTTGGGACAGACCACTACTTTCCTGTCACATATTTCAATCCAGGTGTGCTTGAAACCACTAATTCAAGCTATAAAGTGTACGTAATCTTAGGCAATCTACGTGATAATTACTCGATGTTTATGATTTCCAAATAGCCTAAAAGATATTAAGACTCTCCCCTTGAAAGTCCATAAAAATCTACTCGCAAGAACTTCACAGATCTCGTCAATTAACTGGACCGTGAATGTTCGTGCAATATTGCTCTATTATTTTATTATAATATAATAAAATATCCAAAGGGTACTTGATAATACTTGGCACTACTAATGTTTCACATTTAAGTTTCATTCTTTTTATCTTGTTTCGTTCGGAGGAACGTAATATTGCAATTCAAACTCATTATAGTCAAACTCGAAGATGGTATCCCGCTGGACGTAGCCATCCACATATTATTTAGCAATTAAGTTAGACAAATTTACCAAGTGTACAGCTGGACAAATTGTAAGTTCAAATTAAATAACAAAAAAAATATTATATGCATTTCGTGGATCCTCGCACTCTCAGATTTGTAGCAGCCCATGACCGTGGAGAAAGTTCCAGGATTGAAGGATATGTGTTGGCCACATAACCGGCGAAACGATATCCGAGGACAGCACGTCGTAAAAGAGTAAATCCTGGAACTTACTAAACAACCCATGGGCCTTCGAAGGGAAAACTTATTATTTTATTGCCTATGGACTCTTCTCTTTTCTTCCCACCTCGGAAACAAACAAGGAAAAGCTCGGGAAAGCTCGTTGATAGTGGTTCAGAGTCGTTCAGAGTCGTTCAGAGTCGTTCAGAGTCGTTCAGGGTCGTTCAGGGTCGTTCAGAGTCGTTCAGAGTCGTTCAGAGTCGTTCAGGGTCGTTCAAGGTCGTTCAGGGTCGTCCAGGGTCGTCCAGGGTCGTCCAGGGTCGTTCAGGGTCGTTCAAGGTTGTTCAGGGTCGATCAGGTCCGTTCAGAGTCGTTCAGGGTCGTTCAGGGTCGTTCAGGGTCGTTCAGGGTCGTTCAGAGTCGTTCAGGGTCGTTCAGGGTCGTTCAGGGTCGTTCAGAGTCGTTCAGAGTCGTTCACGGTAGTCGCTGGTAGTCGCGCGGTTAGTCAGACAGACCGATAGTCACGGTTAGTTGGTATCAAGTCTGTATCAATTCTGCATCGTTATCGTTCGAATTTGACGTGCTTCACGTTATGATCTAAAACGTCGTACACTCGACATGGAAATAAACATTGTTGAAGTTAAACACCGGAGTACTTTAACAACACCTAACACGTCCTCACCACCTCAGATTGCCCGCCGAAAGTGCACGAACGCCAGTCTACCGATAACCTTACCGACATCTGTGCAGTACGCTATAATCATCCTCGAATCAACGGAATCAAGGTTTGTATCGAAGCAATTTGTTTCAGGGAGGATGAAAGTTGGATGTTTGTCGAAAATACGATTGCTAATTTCACGTAGTCGCGAAGGAAACGCGTTATTTATGGCCACCCTTAATAACATCGTTTCGGCACCGCCCCCCTATTGGCCATCGCGACCAGCGAGGGAAAAGGCCAGGCAAAGTGGCGCAACGGATGTGATATATTAGCCAGTTAAGGGTTAAGATGTTCACCGTTTCTCGAGTAATATCGAACACGACCTCCAGCGTCTGGGATAACCGGCCCTTGGCGTTTCTCTCCTCGTGGGCGGTGTGCAGGTGCCTCTGACTCCTTTTACAAGTGGTGCCAGACCGCGTAACAACAGCCTACGCCCTTCTTCATCCTCCAGCCTCCATTGCACCTTCGGGAACAGGCCGACTAACAGCCGCGGCTTTACGATCGAACATCGTTTTCTTGCCTCGCGTCGCGTTTTATGTTCCTTTGTTTCGTCCACTTTCTGCTCTCTCAGCTTTCGTTCTGTGTCGAACGAATGCCTCCCGGAGGAATGCGGTTTTCATTCATAGAAACATTGCTATATAGCGCGATATTAATAGGACTGCCGAGACAAAAACGGGTTCCTCGGGCATGAAATAATAGCCACGTCGAGGTGTCTGAATGGATCGGTATGCGGTGTTAGGATGATCGGTATGTAATGTTGCATAGATGAATCTTTAGGGTATTTGGCAAAGTGAGATAACCGCGTGATGTGGGCGAGCGAAACAGTATGAATGAAATTTTGATCTACAGGATAGGTACGCTAATATTTTCTACGTTGCTGTCTTTTGTTTATGACAGTGTCGGGTGAAATTTTATTTGTCTATTGTATAATAAATAACAAGTTAAGGTGATATTTTACTTGAGTTTAGCGAACGAAAATGAAATTTCATATTTAAATAAAAGTCACTTGAACAATGCCAGAAGTAATTTATTTATTATTTATTTGGACTTCATTGGGAAACAAACGATAACACACGAATAAATAATCTTTAGAATTTAAAGTCTAGGATGTTGAAATATTGAAAAGATTGGTAAATTAAAACCTTTGGATATCGAAAATTAAACTACCGCAGTTTTTAAATATAAAATTCTCGAATATCGGAATATTCGGAATTTCTCAGTATCGAAGAATGATATAATCAGAGTGATGAAATTTTTTAATATCCTGGAACTTACTGTAGGAAAACTTCAAATGCAACCAAAAGAAGTTAAAATCTTGTCCAATGCAATAATAACGAAGAAAATTGAGTACAGCACAAAATTTATGAAAACATTGAAAAATGTCTTCGATAAATTTCTTTCAAGGAGATTTTATTGTATCACCGTATACGTGTATAGACATAATTTAATTTCGAAGCATAGGTATAACGATGAATACACTGTTCCCTGTGCCGACCTACGACAAATCGACGTCAACGACCCGCTGTTAATCGACTTAACATGATAATAGGCTGAAGAATCGTGGCACGCTTGCCTCCTCGAGAAAGTTCGATTCACGTGTGCAAGGAAGTCGATTACATGAAGAAGCAAGACTCCGACTTGAAGACCTACGACAGAGGATAGTCCGTCTGTAATCCGGACTAACACGCCATCGCTCTTTCACGACCGCGAGCATCTTTCTATTGCGTGGTCGGTGCCCTCCCTTTCGTACACCCTAGCCATTAGTAGATTGCGGATATTTATGCAAATTCATATTTTAAAGATCATCTGAGACTATTTAAATAATATTTCTTATTCTAAGATAATAACGTAAAAAACAAAAGAAAATATGACCCAGACGTTTGAAACGTGAAAATTGTTTAACGTTGAAGAAACTCTACATCTTGTTTTATTATATGTATATCCGTGACCTATGACCTGGAGACTGCTATTACGCAGAAATATTCTAAATAACGAGAGGTGCATATTATTGTACCCTTGAATATACATTATGTTTTGGGTTGCAAGGTCTAGGAACAAAGGAACTAATTAAACAGATTTCTATTTGTGCTCCCTGTAGCCTCTAGCCAAAGTTACAAGCTCTCTATCTTTCCATTGTCTAGTGAACACTAAGAGTGTAAGGATCTGAATCAGCATAAATTCATACATTATACTTATATCTTTAATTATTTCAATATACTTTTCTATTACAAATTGTCTAGTGAACACTAAGAGTGTAAGGATCTGAATCAGCATAAACTTATACATTATACTTATACGTTTAATTATTTCAATATACTTTTCTATTATAAATTCATCCATTCAATCTCAACATTTAATATATTGAGTATAACGAGGAATACTCTAGGTATTTCAGGTATTTTATATGCTTTTGCATATTATTACTTTGTCCAATAATTTGGTAGTAGAATTAAACAGCAGATACGATACTTTCTTGTTGGAGACAGATAAGAATTTTGATAAACGTGGGATTGTAAAACTGTCCGAAATATGAGAAAAGAATATTAATTAGAATGGACAATACATCATTGGACGAAGATATTTCCTATAATAGAAAGAATTACATTTTATTAACACGTAGAAACTACACGAACTTTTCAGTCTATATATATATACTAGATCATCCGAAAAGTTTCTTTCGTTTTATAAGGAAATAATGGATGCACAACATTTTTCGTTTTACAGAACAACGTTCGACAGATTAGGTTTCATGTTTGTATAAAGATGTAAAAGAAAGACTTTTCGGACAACCTAATATATATTCTCTGTACTGTTGCATTTTCAGATCAGTCTACGAATTAAATCTCTTAAACGTTGCCTTTCTGCGACCGCCATTTACATCTCTGTAATTTTCCCCATAATATATAACATTTTTGGAAAATTGATGACAAAACAAACGAACGATTAGAATGTCGAAACTATAAACTGAAATCTTGAAACGGCGCATTCTAAGCTCCAATATAATGCGATTCTTCGATTATGTGCACACCGAATTGCCAACGGCAGTAGACCAATACGATCGAACGTGACCCGGAAGTGACGCTATCGAAGCGCAGGAAAAAGAAAAGGCGAAGAAATATCGTAGAAAACGAAAGAGACGACGCGCTGAAAGAGGGAAAAATCGGTGTCCCGCAATCGGCGAACTTTACTGTCTGTCGGTTGCACTCAAGTGGCAGTAAACACCGATAACATATTATGATATAAAACAGCAGCTAGCCACGACTCGTATTTTCCAGCGGACTCGTGGGAGAAATGTTTTTCGCGTGTACCGTTCCGCCAATGATCTCTGGCAACGATCTCTGCCTATCCACAAGTGACCAGTGTCTATCCACGATTATTTGCATATCCCATGCATTTCAATATCTGTCCGATGTGTGTAGCACATCTGGCGTTTCGAGGTAAGTATCACAATCTCCTTTGACGCGACACGCGTACACACACTTACACACGGCCAGGTGTCGTTTCCAACGCGAAATCGCTCCCGTTGCGGACGATTGTTTAAGAATCGCGGAGGAAACACAGCTTCGATAAACATTGTTTATCGGTCGTTAATCCGTAGACTTATGCAAGCGATTGGATGATGGATAAACTGCGGATGTTTGTGCATTTATGGAAGATTCGAACGTAGAAGAATTTACAGGACGTGCACGATAATACACAGCAGTGTAGAAAATATACAAAGTATGGATTTACGCGTATACATAGTTTTAGGAATGGAACTTGGATGGAAAGTTGGTTTATCTATTAAGTAGCGTGAAAAGTAGGATACTTTGGATATTTTACGTATTGTACTTTCGCATACTCCGCGTATTCTGTGTATCTTCGCGTCTTCGAATCTCCTACAAGCGTAGCAACGTCCGCAGTCTGGTTATGGTATTTGCAGGATGAAAGAAATCTCTGTTTAGATTCACTTTTTTAAGCGGATATCAAAATTTGAATTTGCGTAAACACGGTCAAGGTGTAACTATGGACGATGTTGAACATTTTTGATTGCAATATGACCTAGAAATTTATCCTGTTTTGATCATTCTAATACCATTAATTCGTAAATTGATCGCAAAATGAACTCGATTTCCTATTGTGTCTATGATCTCTTCCTCGTGTCAGTTGGAAATTGTAGGAAAATCTGAAAGAAACGTATATGTTGAGTAAAAAAAAAAAAAAAAGAAAAGAAAAGAGAAAAGAAATCAGAGGATTTGGAAAATGGGAGATTTCTCCTCCGAGATTGAAAGTTGCAGAATATTAAGCTGTTTACGTGAAATTATGCTGATTTAGTTGGCTAATAACTTAGAGATTTTTTATCGAAACGAGGCTAAGAAAGATAGGTAGTTTTTTTTATTGAATATTAATGATAACGTTTCCACGATGAAATATGATTTGAAGGAATGTTTTGTAGAACAAGAAGCTGCAATACGTTTCATCTACAAAGTAATAATACGTTCGTATAATTTTGCATAAGAGGATCAGCAAACGACGAATAACAGTTATTACTGTACGAGCCTGGCATTAATCGTGGCTAATAAGTTGTTTTAGAGTCGATGCTCGTGTTAATCTTTCATCAGCCACGGCTGAACGACACACGTTTCCACATACTTTTTACAGTTCGGTGAGTTTCTAGTTGTTTTGTATTGCGATACACACGTTGCACCTTTTAAACGATTTTCCACTGATTGAAAACTAGTCTTTGATATTAATGGAGATTAACAGCATGCAAGTTTCAACCTTCTTTTCATACGTTTCATTCTTTCCAATTTTTTGGACGATACAAAGTCACAATTTTCTGTTTCCCACCTGGGAAGAACGATTAACAGCGTGTGGTTTTCAATCTTCTTTTGCCACTTCGACTCGTTACAACTCTTACGTGTGAGAAAATATTAGACGTATACAGATAACATTTTCTATCTTTGACACGATACAGGCGAGTGACGACACGTGCATTTCATTCTTCTTTTGATATTTCAAATCCTCATAGTTTTGAAAACCACGCGAAGATATTGCTTTCTGTCTAATTTTTTGAAAAATATGGCCACATGGATACACGAAGCGTTAACTTGGCAATTTTTCAATCCAAATCTCTTCCTGTTCCTAGTGCATTTGGTTGTCCGAAAAGTGTCTTTCTTTTACAGACACGTTTTTTACAACGACGCATTTCTATACAAACATGAAATCTAATCTGTCGCACGTTGTAATCTTTATCTTGATAGAACAAAATGGATCATACGTAATTCGATAAAATAATATAAAACGAAAAACGTCGTGCATCCATTTCCTTATAAAACGAAAGAAGACCTGATACTATGCATCCTACGAATAATCAAAATTTAACAAAAACATTCCAGAACTTTTAACTCTAAATTCTCTCCTTTTCTCCCTTAGATTTATATTCAACGCTTTTCTCTAATTTCCACCCTAAATTAATTCCACATGAATGCAAGTAAACTTCAGCAAATAAATATTCCCTGTTATATCAAATACCAGAAAGTATAAATATTATACAAAAAATTCTCAAAATCCTCTTCTTTCCCCCCAAAAATTTCTTCCCCTATGGGGAATCATGGATCAGTTCCCTTCGTCAAAAAAGTCAGTTCGATGCCTTGTTATCTCAGGATACTCGAATAAAGCAACGAAAAAAGAAATAATCAAAGAAACAATTAAAAAATATCATGCAACTGTCAGGTGAACAAAATTCCACAGATTTTCTGTTCGAATGCTGTCTCCGGCAGAGTTGTTGTTTCAGACAGAGGTCGTAGTTCCCCGGAGAACAGAGAGAGACTGTCAGGGTCGCCGATGACAGACGGTAAAGGATGAGGCTCGTAGTAGGTTACGTGCTTGCCATATCAGTCGAAAGAACAGGCAACCTTGGGGGTCCTTGCTCGAGCGAAGGCCTACGAAATCGCAAACAACCGGGCGATCGCGTTGCTCGACAAGTCATTTTTTTTTCCACACTCATGAATTTACAATCGTCGAGAGGGCGCCCGTATAACTCATGAATGAAAGAGCCACGTTGCGCCAACAGAGACTCTTTTTTCATTCCTGTTAGAAGTATACTAATCGCGACTAATCGTCCCTTTGTCGGTTGAAATTTCAATGGTAAAAAAGGAATTAACCTTCTTCTCCCTCTTTGTCTCCTTATTGATTCTTTCAGGATAGTTTAAGACCTTTTTTCTATGATCTTAACGCGAATAATAGGGCCATTATTCCGTGGTTCTTTTGTGAAGAAGATTTAGAGATTGGATCATTTCGTTGTCTAGTATAATTAGTAGAATATTGTTGTAGCACGACTGACTATGAGATTGAGCAATTTTTTTTTTATTCAAAGATGAATTAGCCAAGAATATTTCTCATATTTCTTATTAAGATGTTAAGGGTTATACGCGTTCATGGAACACTTTATTCGCGTGTTATTTTCATTATTTTGTCATTCGCTTTGATTGGACGTACGTCATTGAATTCTGCTTTTTATTATTGAGTTTCAAAGTTTATTTTGACTTCATTTCATCCTTCGTCTAGATCCTACGACCTTTTTCGATCTTCTCTCTTCTTTAGATCGAGCAAAGGATATTAATAATATACAGTATAATAATATTTATTGTACTCTAAACTACGTGTTTAAACTTGCACGTCTATATCGATGGTTATTCACCTAAAACTTAATACTTTTCCCTGGGTTCTACTTATATTCCAATATAAGCTGAATTATATCAACAAATTTCGCTGGACGTACATCAACCCGACGAAAGACTTGAATGTTTTAAGAAAATTCGTCCTAGAGAAGATTTAAATGTTCTGATAATAAAATTGAATAAACGAGACAGCAATCTGTCGATTTTTTCCTCCAACGTAGGAAACTTTCTAATAGCCAAAGATACGATTTGGTCAGAAATGAGTGGAAGAAAGCGGTAGAGTGGAGCAATTTTGCAGTCGTGTTGAACGAGAGCGCAGTAGCAATTTTCTGACCACTTTACAGCGGAACTGCGCTATATGGGACCCCATATACTTCAATGAAATATGCGCGAAATATGAAGAGGAGAGACGGTGTAACGCGTTAATAAGAAAG
Source organism: Bombus terrestris (assembly GCF_910591885.1). Lineage (NCBI taxonomy): Eukaryota > Metazoa > Arthropoda > Insecta > Hymenoptera > Apidae > Bombus > Bombus terrestris. The sequence continues at coordinate 4,568,888 of NC_063276.1, forward strand.
ACTTCCGCGAGTTCACGACCTTCCAATTAAAACGTTGACCCGAGCTATCTGTTGGTGAAAATACAGTCGACGGGGGAAGCTGAATGGTCGTAGCATGGTTTCGTGGAAAGCGGTCGCGACGCTAATGAGAAGTTAATGGCGCGACTCTGTCTGAACGGTACAAGTGGCGTTGGTTCTTCAGACTCGGACAACAAGCTACTAAAGAGGCCTTCGAGGACGGTGTACATCGAGAAAGTCATCAGGGCTCGTGTCAGACGAGCGCTGGATACCGGAAACCATCGGTTCGATGATTAAAACTCACGCTATTTATAACTCAATCTTCTAATTAGTCGTTATCATCGATAACAATTGAAGAAAGGATTCATACGGAAAGATAAGGGCCCATAAATTGGGTAAATTGCTATGGAAACGTTGGCCCTAATCAAACATGGTATTTCGTTCTCTTAGCATTTACAAAATACACGAATAGCAATTTTGTGATAATTTGACTATTTTATTAGAAAATAGGATATTATACCTTGTATTACGGTATGAGTATATCATAGTGTAATATTTAAAAACATTCGCATGATCTATAAGCTTTTCTTGAGAGAGTCCCTCAGCTGCAAGTGAGATACTCGATTAAAAAATTGTTGGATTCTGTTTGTGTGGTGACAGTGGTGGATTCTTCAAGTTGGTTGAAATTATTACGCAGCTTAGGGGTTGCATTGAATTCAATTTAGAGCTGTATTTTACTCTGATTATCGTGATATCGTGTAATTCCTTCGAATAGGTAGAATATAAGCAGGAAGGGTATATACTTTGAGAGATAAAGCGTGGAAATAAAAAGTAAATGAAAACGAAGTCTAACGTAATTTAAAGTCAATTTATTCGCGTTCATTTTAAAAGGAACGTTATACGGCAACATGCACTTAGTGATTCAATACGCGTGCATATATTCGTCATAGATTTATAGGTCCTTTTTTCATTGAGAAAACCTTCTCAATTAGGTGTAATTGGGGTACGACGATGATATTTTATTAATAATAAAGTTCGATATGTGTAATCGTGGTCGTAATTTTGGTAAACAAAGTATGACGATAAAGAATGGCTGGCTGCGAGTATATCTCAAATATTTTCTCTTTTACTTTCGCACGATGAAGATTAATAACGTAAGTACGAGTACGTTCAAGGCAAAGGATGATTTTAATTGTAAATGAACGTATAGGTTATAATTAAAAGGGCACGGATCGATGGACGATGGATGATTAATAATAATCGCCATTGCACGTCGACACATACTCGTAATGAACCTTTATGTGGCTTATTGATGACGCGGTAAATTGCAGTGTCTCGAAGGAAGCTTTGCGCGTCACGCAACAAGGTTACAGAGTGAATGAAAAATGGAATGAAAAAGAGAGAAAAAATGGGTGGCGAGGTTCGTTGTTCTCTTTTCGTTCGAGAATGTATACCTGATTTACACGTTCGCCTTCCAGCTCGTAATTCACTTAGACTCGCTTCAATTTATTTTCAATTTGCACACTCGAGTTTCGATATTCGCCTGTTAACATAGATACAGCTAAACCTTGTTTCAGAAATATCAAACAGATCTAATTTAAATTCAATCGTAATTTAATCTGATCTCTCGTACAGCGAACCAATATCTAAGCTGCCATTAAGTAGCAAACTGTGAAATAATGCGCGTAAAAGTAACGTAAGCGCGGACATTATGAGAAAAAAATACATAAATCAAACGGGATATTATTTTGTCAAGATACAAAAATGTATTTGAAACGTAGATGCATTATAGAAACCCACAATATACAGTGTTGCGAATAATTATATAAACTCGAGCGCGTTATTTCTTCGACGTTTCCAAGAAAATGTAAAACCGATATTGTCTTCTTAAAAGGAAAATTGAACGCTATAGAATATCAGACGTCACACGGTGAATTATTGTCTTTGACAACCGAAATAGAAGACGAGAAGAGAATTTTTCGACGAGAAGACGTTCCTATTCGCAGAGTCCTGATCCGATGAGAACCTGTGAGGAATTGTAGGAAGGAAAGTTTACGATCAGGAGAATCCATTTTTCCCCAGACTTCAACGGATTTTTCTTCTATTTGCCCGTATCCACGTCTGTTCTGTTCTATATTATGGTACAAAATCATACAAACGATTCGGTTCATTTTTGTTTTAACGTTCCAAAAAATGTAAAAATAGTTTTCACGTTTTCTATAATTCTTCACGCCCCTGTACGCGAACCAGAAACACGAAAACGAAGCCTACCATAGCTTATAGCGTTGAAAACGCTCTAATTTTTCCGTAAGATTCACATAGAAACACTTCGAGCAATTTCTGCGCAGCCAGGTGCTTTGCAGAATGATTAATACCGTACACGGTGTGTACCACGCGTTTCAACGACGTAGCGGAGGTAGCGAGCGAGATTTCAATGAATATCGTTGGCGTCGTTCGTGCAATTAGAATTGACAGACGGAACAATGGCGTTGGAATCGCGATGGAGCGCGTACTTACGTACTTTGATTACGTCGAAGGAGCCGCTAACAAACATGCCGTGTACCGGCCCACGCGGCGATCGGAATTTTTAGGCAACTGTTCCTAAGCGCGTATCGTAATCTGGTCAGCGGGGCCGGATGTCGACATCCAAGACCCAGTTTTCTACGGACTTCGGTGTGCTAATAACAGGTTCCCCGAGAGATCGTAGGAAGCTGATTCGTGCAATTTTTCTTCCCAAAGAAAGAGAGAGAGAGAGAGGAACGAGACCCGGAACATACTTGGCGAATGAGTATTGGTAGAGGATTAGGACTATCATAAATGGTATCGAAAGTTTGCTGGAATACGCTGGAATATTGCTTGGAGAGATAGTTATGTAGAACGTGTGTGACCGAGGGTTTGATTCGAGTGCACGACTTGGACCTATCATTAGTCTATAGGCCAGTTGGACTGCTGCAAGTTATTCGATCTGACGCTAGGCTGATTTAAAGTAACTTATGTTCAACCTGGTTCAGGTGTAATTTAATCTGACTTTACTTGTCGTATACCTCGATCCATTTAAGTTAGACTTAACTCATTGTATATCAAGATAGAGACATTCGTACGATGCAATTATACCTTATGTGATAGGCATATGACGGTTGTAGCAAATAAAACTCACGGTTCTCAATGGTATCGGGTTCGATCAGGATACTGTCGTATGAAAAATTCAATTCTCTAAATTAATATAACGATAAACGGAATCCTCGATCGGCACAAATTAGATCAGGCCATATGACTAAATTTTTTAATTGCACGCGAAAATTGTTTCTATATCCAAGATTACGCTACATCTAATTTAATCGCTGCTCCTCACGTTCAAATCCGTATGAGAATGGAAGAAAGAATGTCGACCTGGACGAAACCCATGAAATAGGGTTGCCTATAGGTGCAAGTTACTCAACTGTAAAGCTAGAATCTTGAAAAAGTACCACGCAAGACTGTCTTCCGTATACCAGATCGCACCAGATCTGATCTAATTGGTACAACTTCTGATGTACTTACGAGCAACGCAAGGAAAGGGAAGAAAGAAAAGAAAAATTGATTTGCGCGACACGTACGTTCCGTATCGTGTTTGTTAATTAACCAGTCGGTGATATCGTTCATTATTTGCATGCACCGGATCGGACTGTCGCGTCGTGTTGCGTCGTGATTGACGTCGATGATGCATGCTGACGCGCCATATGGACACGCCTCGATTTTGTCGCGCGATATAACCCATATATATATATACGCTGCAACCGTAATAAATACAAACGAGCACCAGTGGCGAGACGACATTTCCGTTTTCATTCGACGCAGACCACTTTTCTCGCACGCAAATCCATCGCGTGCAACAGCCAGTCCAGCGTCTCGCTTCGACAAATCACTCGGTCATGCCTGCCAAGCCGCGGAAAGTCTACCCTGATCGAGTAATTGCTTTGAACTCCGTTTCTCCGATTCGTCGTGCCGATTTGTATCTCGAAAGTAACTTCCACCGGTAACGAAATTCTTTTCGTTATAGGACAGCAGTTCTTCTCATAGACAGCTGCCGTCGATTATTCGCGCCTGTCCAACTCCAAACAAACTAGCCAAATCCAAATTCGATTTTCTCGAAAGCAAACCTTTAAACGAAAATCTCTTATTCTACATTTTCGACCTGTTTTATACGCCATCGATACCGGCGCACATTGTGTAAGATTCTAAGGAGCATCCCCGTCGTCGTCGTTGTCATCGTCAACCTGAAACGCGGCGAAAGAAGCTGGAATTCCTGTGGAGGTGCGCGTGGCACACGCGGAACAGGCCGATTAAAGTTCGCCGTTCTATTTCTGCGTCGCCTCGAACGAGCGCAGCGCGGCTCGATTAAATCGAGCTTGATCGTCATCGCGACACGATGCGCGCGCGCGCGAACATGTTGGCGCCTGTAGAACGCGTATATGGCAGTCGAAGGTCCTGCGGCGTGAAACGATTCGCGCGCGATGACGGGAGCGCGAAACTCCGCGGACCAGGAGGATCAAGAATCAAGAGACACGGGAGGGGAAAAAAGAGGAAGGGACACGCGGAAGTAAGGAACCTTGAAACCGCCATTTCGAGACGTAGTCCTCGTGCCGAGCCGTATAAAGCCTCCGCGTGGCTCACCTGCTGCCATAATCCTGCCTAGAATTAGTTCTCGCGAGGGTCACACCGATGATTTTAAAAAAGGAAGCAATCCGGAACGATTGAACTTCTCGCCTCTTACGGGTCTCGCGAGGATAATGTGCAGGTTATGGCGGTGATCGAGGAGTGTGCAATAGCGTGCATGTTTGGAGGCTGAATATTTGGCCTGCTTGAGAGAAAGATCGTGGGAGTCAGATTTGTCAGCAGACATCGTCATACGTATGAGATGTAAACACTTTTGCCACACATTCTTCTAAGCCTTTTTTTGGTAGCAGAAACATGTGGATGGTGGCGCTAGTTCGTTCGATGCCAAGGATTAAGTTTCGACAACGACTTGAACAATCGATTATATATTCGATTGAATTTGTATTCAGATAAAACCTTACACGAATAGTTTCTTATTCGAATAAATCTTTATTCTTCAGATAAATACTTGTTCAACTGGATATTTATTCATTAGTATCGAATGAAATTTCATTTTTTATTTCTATTCGTTATTTGCTATTCGAGGAAAATTTTGTCTAACATTGGTGCAGAATAGTTAAAAAAAGAAACTACGGAACAAGTTACGTAATGGAACGTAGTTTGTTTTATGTAGTAATCATATATTCAATTAATTAACGATGTAGTATCGTTAATCATACATTCAGAAGTGGACGTTTCGTCGCTGTTTTGATAAATGGACATATTTATCGATTAAATATGAAATCCAATTAAGAAGAAAATTCTTGGAATTCTACAAAATATATGAAAGTTTCTTTCACGTAAATGACGACTCGGTAGGAAGAGAATGAGATAGGTTGTGGTTATCCTTGAATGGTGGCGCTAGTTTGTTCGACCTAGAAACTTAAGTTCGGATGGACGAAATGTTTTATAAACTCAATATATCAAACTTTCGAAAATTAAAATTGCCATTTCCAAGAATAAAACCGCCTATATACAACTTGTCAAACTCAAAGCGACGATATTTTACGATTATCGCAGCGTTTCATTCGCAATCTTGCCCGTAATAGCCAAAAGGCTGAACTATTGAACGAAGTAATGGGTCCATTTACTCGCTTTACATGGTAATTTTTCAATCGTAAACTGAAAACTATACGTTTCATCGCGGCACAGGCGATTTATAAAGCGCGGCGTTACAAAATTCGCCTACCCTTCGCGTGAGAGCATAAATCTCCGGAACGATCGCTTGCCGAGACGTCCCGTTCCTTCTTCGATGCAGAAGGATCGCGCCTCTCGTTCCCTCTCGTCCGGCGTAATAAAAATTTTACGATAACTCGCTCGTTAGCGCGATTTTACGGTTCGTGAAATCGGCCCGCGCCATGTTGAAAGGGACGCTTTCGTGATCCTCGAATCCGTCGCGCAGCCAATTTGTCCAGCCAGTTTGACGTCGTTTACAACGTGAAATTGGGAATTGTTTACTGCCTAACCTCTTTCATAAATTAATAAAACTAAATTGAGGTACTTAGTGTAATCGATGGTTCAACGTTTGTAACGTTAAGACGTTAACTTTGTTGAAAACGTATAATTCCGAGATTTTATTCTCACTTAAATAGTGCGGTTGCGGAAGATATTGACACGTATCTTCTTTCTTCGACGAAGCGGATTTTGTATCGGCGTTTCGTTTTCACAGTATCAAATCCTTGCGATCGCGTGGCTGTACTATGACGTGGTGGATGAAACTTTGTAGGCTTGAAAAGTGACCAAAAGTTATAGAAATAGTAGTCTAGATGTAGATCTGTTACAAGGTCGTTCACCAAATTTGTTCAAGCCCGTGAAACCAGAAAACAAGGCAATTTACCATTTCCTACTAACACTGAAACACGTCGAACATCCAAATGTCCCTCTAAACGTCCAACGAGATTCGCGAAACACGAACTCGAATAATACGAATAATAATTAGGGATACATGGAAAAACTCGTTCGTAAACAAGCTTCTAGCACAAAAGCATCCGACTCAGCTTCCTCGAATCCTCTAAGCCAAAGAACAGCGTAATTTACCATACTTCTGGGAACAGTGAAATGACAAAATTTTCAAAGAGGGATGCTACGAAAGTTACAGAACGTCGACTGCGATGATTACGAATAATGGTATACGTAGTCAGTAGTGGTCAGTAGTAGTGATTAGGTATACGTAGAAAAACACGTTGGTAATCAGGCCCAGTAAGTATGTTAGACCGTGTAACTCGGTCTGTATCGCGACAGACGTTCATTGACGTTTTTACTTTGCTGCTTGATTTGTTATTCGCCGCTGTATGGCGTTGCGACAAGTGGAAAGGACTACGGACCGGTCTTCGTCCTGTACAGCATCGTGTCACCTTCGTGGCCACGGCTAAAACAAGATATTAAATCGGTCTCTTCGGTTCGTACGGAGATATGTTAATTAGGCGGATCGTGCGGCGGTGTAGCAACGCGCGCGCGTCACCGACTTCTTTTTGATCTGCTTTCAGTAACTTATTGCTTCACGGTTAAGGGGGATACGCGTGGAATGATGAATGCGACGCGGACACAGCTGTGGAACACACGCCGTGGGAAACGCCGCGCCGGTCACGTTGTTTCGCCAAAGATCAGACCGAACGATCGACGAGGATTAACCTCTTAATTGGTGTGGACGAGTTAACTCGTCGCTCGAATGTCGGTGATTCGGGATAAAGCAATCTCTTTATCGAACCTTTGGTTGTGTTATGTTGTTGTTGTTGTTGTATCGAGTTTTATTTTACGAGGAAAGTTAGGCAATAAAGAAGACTGGAATGTTCCATTACTAGATTTTTTCCTCTCAAATGTCACTTGGGTCTTATCAGCGAGTTTATGATTTGATCATTGACTTAATTTCAAATGGGTTTTAAAGCTGATGACACGAGTTACTGATAAAATTATGTAACTAGCAATGAGTTATGCTTTTCCTTTTTCTCTTTTTTTTTTTTTTGACGACGTATAACTAACTTTAACAATTTATTTTAGAATGTATACTGACATTATCGCGGACATTTCGCTACAGGTGCGGTTAAGAGGCGCGTTTTAAATTTTAATACTCAGACGGTTAGCATTTATTATATTAGACTATTAGATTAGAAATTTATTTTACAATGATAGTCGGATATTCTGCACCATATGAATATCATATCTATTCCTTGCACAATATTCATTAGGTATGAGTATTGTACAGTAGTTGAATACGTGTTTGCGATGACACAAGAGGCACGTGAAGAATGAGGAAGACTTATGCCGTGCGAAGGATGCATATGGAATGTGAGAGGAAACTAGATCGACTTCAATTTGCAGTTTCTCAAATTACCACCGCAATTGTGCAATCTTTGACTATTGCACGGTGTTCCTTCGTGACTTTAATGAAGCTGCCAGCACGAATCAGCCATTCCAAAATGTTCACCCTTTCGCTGAATAGCCCTCAAAATAGATGTTATTTGGAACAAACGTTCCTCGGTTGCTTCAAATTCCTAGAGATTACCACTTTTACTGCTATCTCATTAAAAATGTCTACTGTAATAATGAAGCATCTAGAAGCTCAGCAAGCCGTAGCCTTGGTCGAGCCGTGTTTTTTTTCGAAGAAAATGAAATGCTACACAGGGAATGTCACCGTATCAGACAGTGTCTGTACTTGAGGCTTTAATTTAGACCGACGGTGCATCATACACACTACTATCCGAAACGTAGCGTCGAGTCTCTTCCGGCACGGTCCATGGCGTGCAGCTGGTATGCCGAGTCGCGATTCGCACTCCTTTTTGTCGTTCCCCTTTTGGCGGACGTGCATACGCCGCAGGTCGAAAGTTCGTGCGACCGTGCTCGATTATTTTCAACCCGGAACGAGCTGGCCTTTAGAATTCCTTGACGTGTCTCGTCAGATACGACCCTATCTTTCGCATCTGCTTCGTAGAGGGCAGGATCGAGCTTATCGATTCGATCGAGATCGCCGTGGCACTCGGTATGGAACGTCATTCGATTATATGAAGAATGAGAGATATTTTTTTCAAATATACCTTTCAACATTTGTATCGATTGTACGGCGTTATGGCTGTCGACGAGGTAGTATTTATTGCGACAAACACACGTTAAAAAGGAACACCTTGTGCCAGAAACACACAAATGGAAATTAATTCGATCGCGCGAACAATGAGAATGTTTGAGAAAATTCTTATGGGAAATTGTTGCATCTTTCAAGACGAGGAAATATTATTTACCGAATTTTATGGGTATAGAATAAATCGACGATTGAATTTGGTAGAGTGAACATTTGAACAAACCATGATATAAAATTAAATTTTGATTATATTCGTGTGATATTGTAAATTTAATTCCTGCGTCAGTTGCAGAGAACTCGTATAAAGAAGATTTAGGTTAAATTCTAAGCAGAACAATTTAAATTAAGACCGAACGCACAAAAAGAGAAACGACCTGTCTTCGTGTTTTTTTCATCTACGAACTATATCCATCGTATTCAACGATCCTGGCCTGCAAATATGGATCACCAAATGATTTGATAAATCTTCCTGTCGTTTTGCATGTCAGCCGAAGATGGCGATTTGGAATTAGTCTGAGGTACTGTACGCTGTTCGTCATTCCTAATATAGCAGAGGAGGGAAAAACAGTCAGTTAGAAGATCTGTGGGTGCAAACGTCCGACAAAGTGAGACGGCAATATGACTGGACAGTTGTAGGGGCACCTATGTAAGGATAACCGTATGCTATTTAACGATTCTAGCTCGAGTTTCCATTACCGATATGCTTGCCCGAGCAAGATTAAAGAAATCTCATAAAAATTTCATGAGGCTCACGCTAAAAAACAGAGATTTTTTTCGAGCGTTGATTGTCAAGCGATAACGAGACATTTGTTTTTATCTGTTCACTTAAAACTGTTATTAGTCGTCCTGTTGATTATTCAAAAATTTCACTTCGAAAGTAACCGCATAGTATACTTTCCACGAATACTTTCATATTTTAAATACGCTGCCTTTCAAGATGTCTTTTCTCTAAAAACATATCTATAAATGCAACTATCCCATACTAATCAAAAATTCATCCACCATTGCCATCTTCCAAATAAACTTTCATATCTTAACTTTCTTTTTTTTCGTGGAAGAAACCTTCATAGGTTAGGTTGGGGTTAGGTTGAGGTTAGGTTAGAAGATTTCCAATATGTCCTCTCCACAATTATAATCCAAATTCCAACCTAACCTCCATATCCTGACCAAACTCTAAGAATGTACCCAAATTAGTGTATCCCAAACTAATTGAATATTCGCTCACCACGGACATTTTCCAAGTATATCTTCGTATCCTAATTAAGCTTGCCTAGTATTCTCTTTCCAAAATTATTGTAAAAGCCCATTCATCATTGTCATGTTCCAAACGAACCTTCGTATCCCCAGGAAATTCTGAAAACGTATTATACTTGAATCAGAGTATTTCGTATTAACAAAAAATCCACCTAACAATGCCATCTTCCAGGTACGTCCTGCAACTTTCACACTCTACCTAAGCTTCTCGAAATAATCTTCTCAGAAATAACCTAAGATCTAGAAATCATCGTCATCTTGCGGACAAGCCACGATATCCTAACGAAACTTTCCAAGACGTCCTTGTCGAAAATTCTCTAGGGACAACTGTGAAAAGGAGAGGATTGTATGGTGTCCAGTAAGTTGCATTTCGTAAGCATTTGGTGTTCCTCGTGGCGGGATATTTCGGAAGTGACCTTCGGCCAGAAACGACCGGTCGTGTCGCGAGATACGCCTTAAGCCATATACGGATCTGCTACGGTGGCGCTAATAGGAAGTGTATCCTTGCCAGGTGATCTGTTCGCGGCCACCATGGGCAATTCCTCTAAAAAAATGCTGCCATCTAGGGGAGTCCTAAGGACCGCGTTCGCTGGCACCGCGGCGTGTCCTCCAGCGCGGCCATAGGAATCGCGGGCAATTCTTAAAAATTAGTCACGCGGTCAGCGCCGTGTGAAGGACGATTTCGATGACTCGTACACCAGCTCTTTAGGACCATTTTTCTACCATTTTTGGTACTAGTTTCACACTATGCTTCGTTCTTTTTTTTTTTTAAGGCAAGACGTTATTGGAAGTAGATCTCGTGAAAATTTAAGGAGATCGTGGTGTTTAACCCTCGGACGGTGACACTGGCATCTGACAGAATTCTGACTCACGCAGATATCTCGCGCTTATTGCATTCTACGTTACGCACTTACGTGTCACACATTTTTTATTCGAAGATATAGAATTGCTTTATTTTTAGCCTTTCTCGCGTTTATTTTTATCGTTTCTTTTACCTTCATTTTATTCTCTTCTCATTCTACGAACGAACCATTTGGCTTCTTATGGAAATTAGGTCGTCGGAAATTAGAAAAAGCTTTTACATCCAACCTGGTATTATTTACTATGACCAGTCGTCGAAAAGAAGGACATGAAGCGTAGCTCCGCTGCGTTATTTCGATCACTTTCGACCCAGCCATATTTTTCTAATGTGAAAACATCATATCTCGCAGAAGTTTGAGTGAAATATGAAAAAACTGTTATCCACTAAAATCATAACTTGTGATTTCTCGTTTCGGTTTTATGTGAAGCTTTCTTTTAAAAATTAGAAACCTGTTTTGTTCGCCAAAATGAGAACACGATTGAAGTATAAAAACGTGGACGATTGCAATAGGGTTAAGAGAATAATGTCGTTTAAGATATGTTTGCTTGTCGTGTTACGCGAGCCAGAATCGTGGCCGCGACGCTGGAAAGGCGGCGCGACGAAGCGCTCTTTAACGAGCGCAGAAATTACTGGCACATAAATTCATACTGCGGTTTACATACCTGGTAGCTAAAAGTCACACCGAGGAATTAAGTCTGTCGTACGCGCGACTTAGACATCGCGTTATTAATATTAAAACGTGTTCGTTGCGTTTGTCTCTTTGCGTGTAAAACATTTCCATAAATTTCCTATTACAAATTGAATAAACAACATTGAGTCAATCTTATCCTGACAAATATGTAAAAAACAGTACGCTCAGTACATCGTTTTGTGGTTTGTAAATGAAACAAGCAATCTTCAACCTGAATATTCAAAAGTGTCGCCCCCTTTGTCTCAAATTGAGGTTTTTCTAAATTTATTGATTTATCTACTTTATTTTCGTGCATTCACATTTTACTATTCCATCAAGCTGACGCTAATTGCAGCGGCCAATTGAATTACAAAAACGAGGAGCGGCTAGTAATTTGAAGTATCAATAAATTTCAAACAGATATTTGTCGAAGGGTCTACCTTCTCAGAAGGAAAATTAAATCTACTTTCAACTAAATATTTCTCCATCTCATCGGGTGATCCGTGTCTTCGAAGAAGCTGAAAAACCGATTAGTTCGTTTATTATATGATACTGTACAAGAAACTACGAGTTTCAACGTAAATTTCGAAGAACAACATCCATAGCATCGTCGTTCCTCTAGTTCGCGATTTATGTAGTTAATCAGCCCCTAATCGACTTTGAGATAAGCTACTACTCAAAAGAAGATCTACATACAACAAGATTTCGCTATACCTTTCAAAATGATAGCTTTTTATTTTCGCCATTAGGAGATCCTCGTTTAGTAGAACCAAACAGGAACACGTATAATCTAGGGGAAGAAAAGTCCTTGTAGCCTCCGCCCTATGTTTAGAGACCCTCCATACAGGAACTTGCTCTATCTTCGAGGCTCTTTAGGGGGAAGAAACGCGTTTGTTACATTAATGCTCGCGTCAGTGACAAAAACGAGGTTCGAGCTCATTACGCTGCGCCAAGTTACACGTTTGCCAGCTATTAAGTATCCCTTACAGTGTGGCAAGAAACGTTCTCCCCGCGGTGGACACCGTGAAACAGAAGACAGAAGAAAGGATGCGGCGGCGTGTTCGAATCAAGAGATCATTTGGAGCCACGTGCGGGTCTGTCGCAAGAAAGTTTCGCGTCGTTTCGTTGGAAATCGTCGTGTCACGGCGCCGACGCCACATAAGGACTTTTTCTTTTTTTGAAGTTCGTTTATTGGCAGGATGCTAGGCAGGGTTAGTCATCATCGGTAGATCGTGTGTTTTCATATATTTATGGGAAGTTTGAAAGTAAAAAGTTGCACGGAGCGCGCGAAATGTCAGGAATATGTAAAATAGAATACTCGTTATAGTGGAACTTGTTAGGTTTGGTTTCTTTAGCAAAGAACCTGTCTATTAATACAGAAATTACGTATGAAGATATCAATTTGTATTAATGTCCACAGTCTTGGTCATTGGAGACAGAACATTAACTCGAGTCGTGGATGACCCGTGAGATTTCTCTAATTTTTATTTGCTGTTTCACGTAGATTACTAGCGTGTATTTAATAGTATTGTAATTTTAATAATTGAGTATTTCAATGTTAATAGGTATAATATAGGATAGTAGAGAGAGAGACAGAGAGAGAGAGAAGAAAAGCCGAAGAGAAATAGGGGATAGTTCCACAACTTATAGCTCTATATTATATTTTTATATTTGTATATTTTACATTATTACAGTTACGTTATTAGATGTTAGTTATGTTACACTAGAGTTATTACATAATTATGAAAATTCTGACGCTGAGAACATGAAAAATAAAGACATAGAGAATGAGAAATATAAGAGGTACATTTCCAAGTTAAGCGTAAGTTGTAATTGTTTTAAACTAAATATGAAGTAATTAAGCTCAGTGATTGGAGAAGTACACCAAACGATACGTAAACCAAAGGGAAGTGTAACTGGATATCCAACCTGTCCCAAGAGGAAGCTTCATGAAAATAAATCAAACGGAAGCTATAAGATACGATATTTCGTTTACCGGTTAAGAAATGTTCAAACAATCGATTTGGTTCCTAGAAATCGCTCGTTAGGGTATTCCGCGTCTCTTTGACAAATCCTGTACAACGTGGAATCCCCTTTAGAAAATCTCACGGTCGACTCGGCATCAGAAAGTCTCCGATGGCTTTTCCTGCGGCTAACGATCGCGATAGCATAAAGAGAGCCAGAAGAAGAAGGAAGAGTAAAAGAGAGAGAGAGAGAGAGAGAGAGAGAGAGAGAGAGAGAGGAAAAAACGATGGAAAGAAGGCGGCTCTGGTTTCTTGCGATATCGGTGCCCTTCAATTACCCGAGTGTATTTTAAGAAACCGCCGCCTCCCTTTTCCCGAAGCATGACTTTTCGCATTCCGCTCGATTAATGGATACACGGAGACCGCGGCGAGCTACCTTCGCGGCCACGTATACCGTTAAAATCGAAATAAAAGAAACGAGTCGAAGAGGCGAGGTGGAGGGGATGAACGTTCGTCAAGACGGAGCAGCGATAATTGGCACTCGCTTTAAGGCTCTTGGTGGCTGAGTCGAGTGCCATTATAATCCGTGAACCCTCGCGCATCGCGACAAATGAGGCGAAACGCCGGCAAATAGTCTTCGTACCAGCAAATAGTAGACACCAGTATGTCTCACTATCTGGCTCCTTTGGTGAGCTACGATTTCAGGATACGATAGTTCATAGGGTACTATGGTTTCTAGATGTTTGTTCTATAGGGTGTTCCGAAGCGTTATTTGATATGACGATGACTTAGGTTTGGACACATACGTATTGTAGTTTATGGATATTCGTCGCACAGGTTGTTCCGAAGCGTTATCTGATAAGACGATAGTTTGGGATACGTTTGGCTACGTATTATGGTTTCCAGCAGATGTTTGCTCTATAGAGTGTTTTGAAGCGTTATTTGATATTATGATAGTTTGGCTTAGGTTTGGACACATACGTATCGTAATTTATAGATATTTCTTGCACTGTTTGTTCCCAAGCGTTATCTGGTAAGACGATAGTTTGGGATAGGTTTGGCTACGTATTATGGTTTCTAGCAGATGTTTGTTTTATGGGGTGTTTTGAAGCGTTATTTGATATTACGTAGACTTCAACTTGGACACATATGTATTATAGTTTACAGATTCGTTTCGTAAGTTGTTTTTGTTTATTTGTTAAGACCCATGGCTTGACATAGGTTTGCCTATGTATCATGGTATTTGGCAAATGTTTGTTCTATAGGTTGTTTCAAAACCTGTTTGGATTCGGCTTGGGTCTAGGTTTGGATACGTATTATGATACAGCAGTTTCAGAAGATTCCAATATCTACTTGGTTTCTTTGGTGTATTATTATTACACAATGTGTTTGTGTTTATTCGTTACCTATTATGTACGTATTCATTAGCAATTTGGATTAGCTTCGAGTACCAATTATGGTTCATAGCAGATATATGTTCTATAGATTGTTTCGAAGTATCCTTTCATGGGATAATGATGATTTGTATTAGATTTGGCTAGATCGTTTATAACTCGACGTGTTTTCAAAATTACCTTCCATGTCTCTAATATGCCTCTAATCTACGTCCGGCAAACGATTCTCTGCACGATTGCAACGATTATAAACGATATCCCTATTGAAGCTTATTGAAGATTGTGTGAAGAGGTTTTCTAGACGAGGTGTCCGGGGCGGCATGGATTAACAGAGCAGCGATATTGCCACGGCATGACGACGATCGAAGCCAGCGATCCATGGACCCGTATCGATATTACGAACAGTTTTGCGGCATCAAGGCCGCCTCCTTACTCGAGATCTTGTCTCTCACGATGACTCACGCCTAGGCTGGCTGCTGCCTCGCCGTGGCACTCTCTTTTGCCTTCCTTCTTCTTTCTCTCTCTTTCTCTCTCTTTCTCTCGTTTTAAATCGCCAGAGTACGGAAAGAAGCGAACAACAACAACAACAACGACGTCAACGGCGACGACGACGTCGACGGGTAAATAGAGGCCGAGAGATCCGGCGAGCGAGACCAAGATCGTGAGAGAGAAAGAGAAAAAAGTGAGAGCGGTTCTCCAAGCGAGCTTACACGTTTAACATAGTTTATAGACACATCGTGCACCACCGTACATCCTCTAACGTAGTTAGATCGATTATGAAACGAACCGACCCGGTAAAACCAAGCTTCGTTCTGCTCTGGGCGCAATTGAATCGAAGAAAATCATCTTTCGACTCGAAGCGTTTATGCCATTAATAGAATAAAAAATTATCTATTGATAATCGATCGGTGATGAATTTTCTCGTACTGTTTGCAATTCGTTTCCTATCTTTCCTATTAAGTTTTCCATTCCAATTTTTCATAACTCCGATAACAGCTCCTATTGTTTTGAATAGAATTCTTAAAAAGAGCTGTATTACTTATGGGATGGCTCTGTATTTTCACTGCTAATACGTGTGCTATTTGTACAGTTTTATTAACGTTAATTACCAAATACTAAAAAATTATGTAACTATCGCAATCGTAAAAAATATGATTTTGATTATTCATGATGATCGATGAAATACGACTTTGATTATTCTGCGAGAAAGCTCAACATTGAATTTCAAGATGTTGGGAAGCTTACACGACTACTCGGATCGTCTTCGGATAGACCTACTTTGCTATAATTTGCTTATAATTTTGCTAAAAAGAATTAAGCTTTCAACAACGCGTTAACGCTAATTTCACACACTTTGTCCCACATTATAAATACACCACAACGTTTAATGTGCGCACTGTTCCTCCGACAATCTGCAAATTAAATCTAAACCATCGGCATCATGGAAAAGTTACTAGTCGACGAAATTTATCTTATTCTCATCATTGTGAATGTAAGGTGGGTCACCTGTGACCATCGTGGCAGTGGACGTGGTAAAAAATCGTGTTCGCGTATTACAGGTTGTATTTCTCTCGTTTGGAGATTTAGAGAGAAACTTTCGCGATTGCAAATCCCTGCGATGATAATCAGTGGATGCAGATTGCTTCCTGATGGGAAATCGGAGCGGGATTTATTTGGCAGCGCGTTCATTTCCAACGGTTGTAAACAAGGCAGCCGTTGATTCGCGATTACGCGGAAAGGTGAAAGTCGCGATTAGCGTCGCCGGTCGGTCGAGTTCGGACTGTAGATTAATCGAAATGCAGATCGAAAAGCCAGGGGAATGTGGGCGGAGATATTATCCTTCGAACCTTCGACTTCTTCGTTCGATGCGCGATTTTTGCGAAACACTCGCGCCGATTTGCCAATTTTTGTTATTAAGTCGAATATGAAATGGCCGATTTCACAAATAAAAAGTGAAATCTTTCGTATAAATATAAAGTATAGCGTGTTGCGCCCTCGAGCAACAATGTTACAAGGATCGCAGGAAGTGAAATTTGCAGTCGCTCAAGGAACCGAAGTTCACCAGGTTTCGAGCAATTTTTTAGGCAGATCAATTTTTAGATCGAAAAATAAATAGTTTTAAAAGGAGAACGACGTGTTTGCTCGTCGTGATTTGTTTTCAGCGAAAGTTTCCTTTTTATGAATATTTTTTTCATCGATCCTTCCAGGTCGGATCATGAAGGGAATTAGAAACTTCGTGAATTTTGAGAGAAAAGGGGCGGATTCATTTCTCAAATTTTATTCCTATATCGTGCAACTATATCGTCTAAATAATTGCCACAATACCACAACTATTCACCAGAATGATATTACGAAGCAACGTCTCGTTAATTGAATTCTCCTATCTTACAGTACTTTTCTGTCAATGTATGTTAATTTTCTGTGTATGTAGGACATATTAAGAGGCTGTTTAAGCAAATAAATCAATACTACTTTCTACAATTCAATAATTGTATCCACTTCAAGCTTGTTCCTCGCAGAAGATCGACTTGGCTGCTTGAATGCATCAACATTGTTGGCTGACCAGGACCAGTCTTATTCTACTTCTTTTTCAGCTACGTCAGGTACTATTTTAAATGAAATTGTAAATAATAATTTTCAAAGAGTGCAAAGAGTTAATTGCATAGAACTTTTGCACAGAATAGAACTGTGCTACTATAATTCTGTATCTAAGTGAAAATCTGAACTAGTATATAAACTAATTTTTATCAATAGCTGAAAAGTTCCATTATATTACGTAATATTTTATTATTATTATTATTTGTATAATTTATAGAAATAGATTCGGCTTACGATTCCTTTCATACCTGCCTTACTATCGCTATTTAACTTATTTAACTAAATGCTTATTTACTTAATCTATTCTATTTCTACTTTATTACTATCTAACCCAGTCTTCACCCTTGTTTCTCTTTCTTTTTCTCTTCTAAATCCCTCAGACGATCTGCCGTTTCTTCCTCCGCTGTTCCCAGGCTGCCTCTTGGTCCATCTACCACCCTAAATTATTTATGGTAATGTACCACGGTTCTCTGCTATAACATCTAATTATGTTTTATTATTTGCTCACTTATTATCATATATTATTATTCAGGAAACTCAACGGATAAGAATTGGAAATTTTAGGATCGTTTTATAGTCGTGCGACCCAGTCCGCGTCTTTTAACGTTCAATATTCCAAAGTTTACCCGCGACTATTGGCGAATCAGAATTTTATGCGAATGTACTGGCTGCGTAACAAAACTGGTGACTGATCGGGAAAAAAGGACACAGTTTCGATCTTCTCGCTTGTCAAAGCGAGAGACGAAGGCGCGCGGATTGCGACAAAAAGGCGGGAAAGTACGCGGCTACGAAGGTTGCCCGCGAAATTTCGTCAAGTGACAGTGACACAGGCATACCGAATTCGTGAAACGAAGCGCGGTGATTTCTATGTTACGGTGGACGAGACGTCTCGCGGACGTGATCTCGCATACGAATGCTTATTTGTCGAAAACCGACGGGATGCACTTTAAAGTGGCGTCTAAGAGAAATGTATCGTTGAAACTAGTTTCAAATTTCCGTTTCGTTTTTAATTCTCCTTCTTCTCTTCTGTTTAACTTGCCACCTTCTTTCACGCAGTTTCCATCCAATTACATTTTTCTATCGTTGACAAATATCTTCATTGTTTGAAGAAAATATCGAGAAATATCCGTCTGATTGGTATGCAGGATTTTATATCGAAGAACATCTTAAAACGCTACAATGAATTTTCTGACGATTTCATGTAGAAAACAATTGTTCACGAAGACGTTCGTTGACATTGCGATTGCGCGACAGAAAAATTAAGCTTACACGTATGTGTTATTATCTGTCGAGAGATTAATTTGATTGGATCTATGCTGTGGATTAAATTGAACGATTACTTTGCTCGATGATTGTAAACATAAATCTACCATTAAGGAAACAATAGAAAATCGTACGCTTTAAGAAAGATAATAAAAAATTACGTGTTACTAATGAATCATTTCGTTCTGTTGAAACTTTACGTAAGCACCTTCTTTCGATCAGAAGAAATAGGATTGTACGTAATGCAGCCACGAAGTAGAAGATGTACACTCATTGTTAGACTTACTTAGTGACTATACTTCATACGATTGCCACGAATCTACGACACACTTCTATTACTGCAAACTATGTCAGCTGTTCGATTCACTTTTTCCATTTTTACCTTGTTACAATCAAAGCTTTTATCATTTTCTTTTATGATGATATATCTAGCGGTTCAAGACAATCAAGGACCTTCCTTATCACAGTGTGTATCAAAGAAGATAATGACAAGCTACACGTTTCCGTCATATTCAGTGAATCATCTTATTTAACGATGCCACTGTGTATATAAACTGAACGATTGCTTAGAAGGTTAATTAATCAACTTTGAAAGCAAACGACTCTACGAACACTGAATCACACACAAAAAAAAAAAAGAAAATGATGTTTCGTGTGACGCAACGTGTGCGTCTCCGTTAATCCAATCTGCTGTCGCGACTTTCTCGCTTCATTAGTAGATATTTATATAATAGTTGGAAAATAGTTGGAAAGAATACAAAAAATCTCTAGATTGTAAATTTCACAAGTGCATGAAGCACATAAAGTAGAATTATTTATATTTATTTATATTTTTTGAATGATTAAAATACACTAAAGGACGTATGAGAATAAGAATATGTACAGAGAGGAGATAAGAATATGTATCGTATTATTTATACAAAATTATTTGCTACACTCACCCAATTTCGCAACTTGATCTTTGATAGTTTACCGTCTTAATATTCCACGACTTAATTATACGACGAAGAGTCATTTCCTTTCATTTCCCAATTTCATTTTTAATTAAACGTTTCTATTGCATCAATCCATTCGTACCATTGGCAACTACATTAATTTACATAAGAATAAAGGTATAATATTGTATTTCCATAATTTTTATTCGCCTTATTATTTGATTCTTAATAAATTAGCATTTTAATTAATACTAATAACATTGCATTCTTCGTCCTTGGTAAATTAACGTTTTAATTCACGATCTAGGTATATCTCATCGGACCATACCGATCGTCAGTTTCTACAGCACTGCTGCTGATACTAATAATATTGCGTTTGCACAATTGTTACGTCTTATCGCGTTATTTGTCTTGCAATAAGTCGACGTCTTAACACTTTACCGACCGATAGTCTATTAATCGGTGTTTTGTCACCGATGTTTACCGACCGATAACCTATCAATCGGCTTTTTGTCGCTAATGATTACCGACCGATAGCCTATTAATCGACTTTTCGTCGTCGACAGTCTTTCTCATTATTTGAGCGGTAATTTGTTATTTAGTACTAAGGTACCTTGCGTAGGTGCGTTGCTTTATAAGCACCCACAATTTTACACCAATTTGAAAAACTTACCGTTCGCGATGAACGGAAAGAATGGTATTGGAGAGTCTAAACCGAAACAGAACCAGGGAAAATCTGCGCCTGAGATACCGGTCGGACGCGCTTATGCTGTTGAATCGCTAGCGGTCGGTAAAGTGTTAAAACTCATCATCTGGCTATATCTGTTCGAGAAACCATAGGAATCGTCAGTTTGTATAGCGGAGCTGCTAGCGCTAGGCTGGAGAAACGGCCTTGCGAAAGGCAAATCGCAGCAGCACGCGGTACAGCCGGATATACGTTCGTAGGCATCGTGGGCAGCCTTGTCGCGACGTTCATGTCGGAAAACACCTGCGTTTCAACGGCCTAGAGCAGCAGACAATCCTTTACGTCGGCGACCTTCCGCGAACCATTGCGAAACCATAGTCCATGGTAACTGCAACCGGCATCCAGATGCATAGGATGCCCGTTCGATTCTCTTTCTAACCAGTCGAATGTCACCGCTGCTATTGTCACCACATGACAACCGACCATTTGTTACGAGACTAGTCCGACGTTTGTTCAACAACGTTAACCGCTAAGAATGTCCTGTTGCAAGCGGAATCTTTAGCTTTAATGATGTTGCTCGATGGTATTGCAGGAACGTTGTGAGATTGCAACGGAGTGATACGTTGGATTTCGAAAAATCCCAAGTTACCTAAGAGTCTATTTATTTACGGTTGCTAACATGATTAACGAGTATAGGGAAGTTGTTTAAACAGGACAAACTGTGCATGCTATCGTTATTGTCGGTCGTTGAATAGAGAAAATTGGATTTGTATATAAGGCGAGAACAGCTGTGTATTTGTGACTATATAGAAATTATTGTAATATTTTTTGTACTTTCAAGTCGTGCAAAAAGCAGAAATGGTACACAGATACTTCTTTGACTTTGTCATTCGGTAAATCGTCGTGTACATTCGCCAAAAATTACGATAGAAACTTGTACTAGAAATTCTCTTATTACGCTGTTATTTTTCTCTAATAAATAAAAACGTATTTTAATTTCAATTCTTTGGATTTGGAATTACTAAATACTGTTTCGATCTATCAAAGACAGCGTTGGACTTGATAAACTGGAAAATATCAATATGATAAAACTGTAATATTTTTAATAGAGTTTCAGAAATTTGTATTTTTAATAAAGCAATACCGAGAGAAAATATTTCTATCTTGACCTCTTTATATCAAGACGTCCAACAGTGTTCATTTTCTTTAATCGAGAATTTACGAGCGATACGCATTAGGGTGCATTTTATCAAAAGCGTTGCTTGTGTTAGTCTCCGGCACCACCCGTGGTGAGAGGTGATTCTAAAAAACTCCAGACAACCAGGATTAAAAGAAGTAAAGAAAAAGCGGTCGTTGCCAAAAAAAGACGCGTTTTATCGGATATAAACGATGCTACGGAAAAATAAGATACATCAATGGGTTCATTATCGATTCGGCATCGGAATTGCTCAATTTGCCCGTTCTGGGACCTACATATGCTTTTGCCCGGTGGAAGTATCTCGGAATAATGTCATGTAAACATGTTGTCTTATTTGTAATTTGTGTCTTGATATATAAAATTCAGTCTTCCTTTTTTCCATGAAAAATGTTCAAATATACAGTGCCGTTCAAAACTTTACAATTGTTCTAGTGCATGAAATTGAAAATAAGATTGAAAACTATGTAATTGAATATGTGCATCGCTTTAAACAGTAGTTTATTAGAGTGATTTTCTGATTTTTCCAAATAGTAGTTTTTTGGCCCTTTTTGATACTATAAGAGATTTTTCAAATTTTTCCAAATTATTTGAAGACGCAGTAAGGAGAGATAATATTCCATTAGATAATTAACTGTCCATTTCGTTTACTGTTAAGTATAGAAGATGTAATATTATAATGCTATTGTAGAATAACATATTATAAGATGTTGTTATATAATGTTATACTATTAAGTACTATATAATGTTACTTGTTGATTTATATATATGCTGACTATTAAATACTAGTTGAGAGTATTAAAGTTGGTAAAACGAATCCCTGAATTTTGTATTGAAATGTTTTGAACATTACCGATCGGTAAGAAATCTGATAAAACTCGGTGTTGCGCGAATGGTAACGAAGCAGCACTGAGAAGAACCGATTGACCGGTATTATCTCGATCGATAATATAGAAATTTAAAGACTCCCTTGCCTTTGCGATAACTAGACAACAGTTCGTAAAGATCTATGTAATCGTACTGTGAGAGGTAGATGGTGCGTGGAGTACGCTTATTTTTAAGTTTTTTTTAGGCTCAGTTTTAACACACGCTAATGCAAAACATAATATGGATAAAATTTTGCTATGGTAAATATTGAAATACTTTTGTAAACCACTGTACACAGAAATATCTATATCCACTATTAACCAATTTCAGTGATCGAATTCGATATATATATTTGTAACAACTCTTTTGAATAATGCTCATTGTTCTAAATCGTAGACGAATTAGATAATGTAAAAACAAATCTAAAGACTATTGATTGTATTCTTTACCTGACATTTAGATGAACTGTTCACGCTTCTTCTTGTTGTGCCTTCTACGATTCCTGTTTAACCATTCCAACTAATCACTCTAAAACTGACGCTTTTACGTTATATCTCAATACGATATATCGATCGCGAAAAATTATATCGATTATTGATTAAATATCGCGATATATAATTGCGTATTTCGTCGTTTCACCGGCGCTGTAATCTTTAGTTAAAAGATGTGCGCGCATTTCATGCATTGTCTAATCTAAAACAAAAAATTTAAAAAACAAGTAATATATATCCAGAGAATATTTTTATATCAAGTTAGAACAGTCTTTATATCAATAAGGTCTTTGTATGAAGACATTAGAAGTATAAACGTGTTTAGACCTTGAAAAGACAAGTTTTGACTCACTCTACCTGTTACTCATTCCATAAACCATGCTACCACTTAAATCAGTCTAATCATCTTTTGCTTTTAAACGCGACCTTCTTTTGTTTGCTAGAAGAAGATCCTGATATTACGAGCTATTAATAATCGCACCATATTTCTAATCATCAACAAAAATAAAATTGTTCATACAAGAACAAATAGTTTTTAAATAAGATTACGACTTTCAAATAATTACACCTAGAAAATAGGATCATTAGAATGTTAGTTTAAATAATTTACAGCAGTAAAGTATGAAAATCAGTAAAAATTTTCTTTTATTAAGAAAAAGGAAATATACAAACACATTATTACATGTCATAAACATTTTTTACACGTACAATATGTACAAATTTTTGGCATAGTCGCATAAATTTTCTTTGCGCTTTTTTGCACGAAAGGGGGCTTAATTATTTCCGCATGCAAATAGAATGATGGAAATTCTTAGTAATTTACTTTGGCGGGAAGATTTTGTTCAGTGGCACGCGACTAAACACCTCGTTGCTGAATTGGGTGAAAACTTGACTGAAAGTTTCCTCGTAGGGGGCCTGGAGTTCCTTGAAAAGCAACTCGGAATTTTCATTGATGAAGCTGTTTAATTGTGGTCCTACAAAAGAAGAAGAAGGCAGGTGAAATATTAAATATGTAATTCGAAATCACAATATTCAAGTCTTTGAAACTCGTGTAAGATTACAGAAATTTTTAATCACATCAGTCTAGGTTATATTTTTGTTAGTTTATTAGGTTAATTATTCCATTTCTTTAATTATCTTAAATGTATTCTTTTCTATAAAATTTAATCCAGACCTAACCTCATTTAACCATTAAATGTTATCATAGATAAAATGTCATTCGATACAAATTTTATTTTAATATTACCATCCTATAATAAAACTATCACACTGTTACGTTTCAATCACTGCAAACGATAATTTTTCTCACTTTTTATATAAAATATTGAATTTCATTCGTGATAGCATTAACCTAATTTTATTTCATGACGATCATAGAGGTAATAACTGTCATTAATTAACAATCCTGTATGATCTGTCATACTTTACATAATCTAACTTAGAACTGAATAAATCTAATAAATAATGCATCGTAGCATCGATAAGATAGAAGATATTTATGTTAGAATTTCCATATAATCATGACTGACTTAGGAAAAGATCAACTGTAAAGGTGAACGTCGTACATAATCATAAATTTATAAGTCTATGCACACGACACATTATTTTTCCTTTATTCGAAATGGTGACCTCGTAAGATAAATAAGATCATATTTCTATTTTTGTGAGTAGCATAACAAGTATCATTATTGTAATCTGGTCATAAACAATGATTCTAATGCATGGTTTTCCTATAATTTTATACAAAATTGTGAGTCACGATGCATTGGACATGTAAATACTACATTAAAAGTTTTCTATAGTATTATTAGTAGATTATCAAATTGAATGTATTTATGAAAAATGTATTATTAGAATTATGAATGATTGAAATAGAAACTTATACCAAAGAAATCCAAATGGAAACTATTTAGAAAACTATATAGCTTTTATCTCACTAAAAGTCCCTAGAAACTCATCGTTGTAAGTTATAAAATTTCTCTGACAAATTCTGAAATTAGTCAAATTGATCGTTCTGCTAGCTGCAATATTAATACGCAAAAATGTATAAAAAGTTCGGCTTTTAGTTAATATTTGATAAATAAAACAAATTTCTGCTAGGATTATGATAAATAATTCTGCTCAAAAGTTGAAATTTGTATAGACATGCGCAGTAATTAGTATGCTGCTATTGTATGATTTTTGATAAATACCTAGTATCTTGTCACCATCGAAGAGGTTGTCGAACTGCAAGTTGATTCGAGCAGGATTGAATTTCACTCCGTATTTCTTGATTTTCAAGTAAGTCTCTCCGTTCTTTTCATATTTCTCGCAGTATATTTCGTTGTGCGATTTCAAGTCGTCTAAATATTTGAATAAAAATAATGATTGAAAGAATATTATTCATTATTTATATTTATCATTTAAACGCAATAGATATAGATTTCTACAGATACAGGAAGAAATACAAATCCTAAAAAACGGAGAGAAGAGAAGAAAATATGAATAAAAGGAATTACAGCTTTGCAAAGATCGGAATAGACGAAAATTTAATTTTTATATTTTCGAGATGAATTGATATCGAAGAGATAGATTTCTAGAAAAGCGAAGAGCAAGAGGTCGTGAAGAATTTGGAAACGTTATTTATCATCTACAATGTTAAGTTTTTTAAATTATAAGATGTAAGTAGATAATATGTAAGCAAAAATATATTTACACATGGTGATGTTTGATCTTCCAGATCCTTTGACAGGCAAGAGTAACACTTTTCCTTCGATCTTGTAATCGGCGACAAAGTCTACTTGAGGATTAATCGAATCGGACGTCAATAAACATCCATTATCCAGATCTAAGCTAAAAAAAAAAAAAACGAGCGTTATCGCTAACCATCGTCTTGGATCGAATCGTAAGATTCATGTATTTTTCTTCAATGCCTATAACGTTCTATTTCTTTATTTACCTATTTTTTTTCTTTTTTTTTCTTTATTTATCTATTTTATAATTTATGAAAAAATATTTCATCTCGTTTAAAAGATTATGCGTTCATTATCATTTACGATGTAAAGTAGCTTCGATACACGTTTCGTGCAATATCTGATAGAACAATCTACTACTACAATTATAAGTTTTTCCAGTTTTTTTACTTTCAATATTATCTCTATATGGTCTCTATATACTCTCGTCAATTTAGAATAAATCTTTTTATTGGTTCGATTTTTTCGAGTTCAAGTTTGATTTTAACGAACAGGACACAACTTTCAATTTTTACCAGGCGTTTCTTTCTCTTTTTCCTTGTTACTTTATTGTACATCGTACCGGTTCTGTCCATATTTGGCCAATTCTTATAATCCGAGCATACGATACATTTCTTTCCTTAAATTATTATGCAACCGTTCTACTGTGCTTATTTATTTTTATTCGATTAAACTTGTCAATGTAATTCTCCGTAATATCATACATAGTACAACTTTTTAACTACGAATTGACTAACGTAATTTCTATTAACCAATCGCACTAAACGTACTTATTCTGCTAAACGTCACGAAAAAGTTCGCCCGCAGTAAAATATTTTCTAATTCTCGGAAAGCAATTAATTGTCCAATTATTGAATATCAAATAAAGCAAGCCTCTTTTCAACTTACTGATTATTGTAGAACTTAATACCATTCGTAAGTCCATGTAACTTAATATTCTTATATTCCTGCTTCAAAGTGACCGATCCTTGAGTTCCTCCAATACTCACGCTGTCCACGGCCAATGGATCAATCGGCAAAATCCTTAAACTCTTCAAGCCTGCGGAAGAAATTCATCTTTAATTTCGATTCACTATGTGATCTTTAACTTTCTTTTTTATTTTTATTAAAAAATGTTTCAAACGCTTGACTTAATGAACGATTATACAATCGTATAATATGACAAGGAACCAGATATATAGCACAACATTCTTTTAGCTGTTTTAAAAACCTAACGTAATAAATAAAATTAGGTTTAGACATAAGTAACATAATTTATCCACAAAGGATGTGAACGAAGTTCGTTCAGGCAGTATTAATAAATTCTTTTAATCGCATGATCTCTCTAGATAGTCAATCGACCGGTCACTAGAAACGATTATATAAAAGTTCTTCCTGTTGCGATTGCAACCAATGAAAAGCACAGTTGCCGCATTTTTCACTTTATCTAAAAAGAAATAAAACTCGAATAGATGTATATTTTAGTTGGCAAGAGTAATAACATGTATTTCGCTTTGAACATTTTCCGCGTGTAATTGTTTTTATTCTTCTTTTACATATTTGCATAAATACATACGGTTTATAGTTTAATTATCAAACGTCAAAGTCTAAGCAAATCTTCACAATTGTTCAGCAGAAAATTAAATTATTCTTCACTGAAATTATTAAATCCTGTGTCTTTGTTTAAGTGAAATGAGCGATACCGAAGTACCAAAATTATTAATTTATATGAATAAGATCTTTGTATAATAATTGTTCCAATACTAGCCGTTCGTATGAGAATTAAGAAGGGTGCGTTAAAATTATTTTATATTTCGAGAATTATGTTTGAAATTATGTTAAGCATTCAATGTTTTGGGTCTTATGAACGAGAGTATGTATACAGGTAAACATGTGTGTGAATTTTGATTAGGGGTCCAGAAAGCGAAGGGAGTCAACTTGAGTCAAGGAGAACCTCTGTAAATTGCCACACGTGATTATACCGGAGAAACTAATGCCAGTTTCAAGGAAACGCAGCGTGCATTGCTCTTGTGAAATCAGCAAGGAGTTGTGCACAACGTTTACCGATGCATCGAAAATTGTGACAAAAATGAAAAGTAGCAATAGGGTCAAAGTCTGTTTCAGTCGATTCTCTGTCTAATTTGAATCCGTGGAAGATATTTTTCTTCAGGTTTCTTTGGACAAACTTGCAAATGTGACAAGTGGTTGTTCAATGATACAGGTTTCTCTCCTGCGTCCCTATGAAAAGTTTTAGCCTCTAGTGAAACCTGTAGAAAACTGAATATCAAATACTGATTGTACTATTTATAAACAAAAACATATTCATTATTAATACTTTCAAAGGAAAGAATAAAAATTTAATAACCAATTCTGATGTTGCCATCTTAATTGTAAACTAGCAGAGGAAATTAATTGTTTGATGCTGATATTTGTAATTAACAATTTAAATAACATTTATAATTAATAGTTTCCTCCAAAAGGAATGAAAACTTAGCCTATGATGTTGCACTTTTGAAAATTTAAGCTTGAAGATATCGTGCGTGGAGGGAGATAGTAAAAATATCAATGAAAAATGATTGATTGCTAATAACATTCATAATATATAATTTCTTTAAAGAAGGGGATGAAAATTTAATAATTCATTTACGATATTACTAGTTCGACTTAAAGAAGAAAATAGAAAAAAAAATGGAAGAACAGATACTATTCTTTCAATGAAAATTACGTTGGATTAGGAAATCACGATCGGTCAGGTGAAATGGTTGCATAATTGTGCAAATAATAAATATTCATCGTAAACCTTATGCTCTCGGTAATGACGATAATTATTTGAATGGTTGATTCGTCTTCCAGAGAATTCAGTAATACAGTAGACGATATCTTTATTCTATATATATTTCTATTAACCAAATTGAAGTTAATTCGATGCATAATGTTTGACGCAAATATGCCACATTCCTTGCTAATGACCAGACAGCATATACGTAAGAATATATTACAAATACTCCTAATAAGGAATAAAATGTTTTTAAAAATTCTTACACTGTTGTAAGAGTTTCTATACGGGAAAAAAGCAATACAGGATGAATACAGATCAAAATAGAGATCAATTTTCCAATCTTCTGATAAAGAAATAAAGGGTAAACCTTACCTCCAGCCAATGAAGTCACAACATCTGTAATAGCCTTGTCCAGGCATTTGCTAAGCTGTTCTGCTGGCAATGATCTGCTACATACCTTCCAATTGCTTGCTACAGGAATTAACGAAAAACAAACAAATAAATAAATGATACATACTGAGACTGATAATGAAGGAAAAAATGTCGCATGCAACAGTTACGTAAACAGTTACTACATTGCAGTGGATCCAATAAAGTGCAACGCCAGTTACGAAGCCGATCTGAAGCTCGGAATTGACTTTCTCTTTCAGACCGTGATCATGTCTCCATGATCTGTAATGATTTTTCGATTGGAAATCTGAAATGTTTCGTCCAGATTCAATAATTTCATTGTTTGCTCGCGGCACGAATTTCTTTTTCATCGACACTGAGTTCAATACTGGCATCTCTTTGGATCCACTCAATGATTCATACGTTTCTACATACATGATACTTGATTTTGCTTTAGTTAAAGTATTAATAAGAGTTAGAAAATTAGTTCTTTTACTTTGAAGTGTTTCATTGTATCTTGTAATATAATTGTATGTAAATTTCATTGTTATTAGATGGTCGTTGAGGACAGATCACATGGAGTTCGTTCGAATACAGAAGAATGGCTAGAATGTCTGAATTATTTTACAGCGATTTTCTTTCTTTGTACTTTGGGAATCGTTCTAAGCCAAGTGTGTAGCAGAGTGTCGTAAGTTAAGAGTTACCAGCCAAACGTTGTAGCAACAAACAATTAGGTGTGAGTGAAAAATATTAAAGCTACTTACGCAGGTCGGCGGCGATGGCCATGGTCAATGACATGACCACGATGAGCAACTTGATTATCGCCATATTTCCCGTGAAAATTTCTATTAGTTTGGTTGAAGAAGTGGTTCTCTCCGGACTGAAAATTACTTCGGACAGTTGAGTGTGAACTGATGGAAACAGTCATTGATGCAGTCTATTTAAGCAGCAGGATCGCCCCACTACTACTTGTCTGATCAAGTACGCGTGCCTCTTCCTTCGAAATTATGCAAAAATGAAAAAAGCCATTAAAACAATACCTGAGGACATACGAAGTAGTGGCGACACATGAGCTCTAAATGTTCAATAAGATTTTTTGTTGTTGTTATTGGAAATTCCATTCCACGATAGAAAATCTTCGATCTAAATCACTACAGTACTTAAAAATCTATTTATCCGACGCAGTCGATGGACAGGACGTGGACAATTATAATTATTTTTCACGTAATTGAAGAAAACAGAAAAATTAAACTGAATAAACAACTGAGACAAACACTTATTCATGCAAGCAATATACAGCGTGTCCTGGCATCGGATAGCAGAACACATTCGAGGAACACATTCGATAAATCGGGCTTTGTGATGACAGTTCAGATAAATGCAGTTCTACCGTATTTATCTACGTGCCTTCATTCAGTAACTGGAACTGTTGTCAGTGGTCAATGTGGACTGGAATTTTTATCCTTTTTTTCTTTTTCTTTGTCGTTTAGATCTAAGGTACAGAATCTTAATCTTCGATTCCATTATTAGATCTTCTCACTTTCCTTTCTGTTCTTACTTCTTTCTTTGTTTTCCTATCTTTCTATTAACAATCTGCAAACAGGTGTTTTAATAATTTAGCTGAAATTCTTTTTTGTTTATACGTGACAATACACGTTGTTCGTTTTCCAAAAACAACTCTGATTTTACTAACTTTCTTGTCCTTTTTCTTCCGAGCCTCTCTTCTTTCTTTGTCTCCTCTTGTTTTCTCAGATTTATAATGTAAATCATGATTCTTTGTTTACTTCTACGTTTTCTCTCTATTATATTTGTTTTTAATCTTGTCTTTCTTCTTTCAATTGTTTCTGTGTTTACATAGAGATGTTGATGAAGATGATTTGTAGAGATGGAATGTCGGTTGTGAGTGCAGTTGCTGTTTTATCCGCTCGTTGAAAGTGTTCACTTTAAAAGTAAAAGTATTTTGCATATACAGGTTTGTCCCTTATCTATATTCCTCGTTTCTTCTTTGCGTTTAAGGGAACAACCTACTCCTCTAGAAATTCTCTTGACAGCTTTTATGGTTCAATTACTCTACGATGCTCTCTTGAATTTATTGATTATAGGTAATTGAATCAGGTATCACGTTTAAGTACATATTTACAATTAATGATATATTCAGTTGGAATTACTCAGAATGGAACTTATTAGAATTTCATAGGAACCTTTGGTAAGATACAGATTTGGTAGGATATAACATCATAAGCTGATAATTATATAATAATAATTTTCATATTTATTTGCAATCTTAATAAGCCACATCATTTTACATTGATTTTATATGCAGAATACATTACATTTACTTAGAAACAAGTTTTTCTCTCTTTGAGTTTAAGCAATCGTAAAAAGTTATTTATTATACTAACTTTTTTAAGGTAATAAAATACCAGAAAGTGGCAAATGATCATGGTTTATAAAAACTTTTGCAATAATTCTGATCTCGGTTCTCCAGCGCGATAAAAGTCTTATACGGAGCATCGACGCACTCGATGGATGTTAAAATTTTCCTTTCATCTACATCTCGAATAGAAAACTCGAGAAAAAAGTCTCTTCGAATGGCTGAGACGGAATTGCTCGAAGCGAACAGCTACCATTTAGAGGCAACAAAGGGAACAACAAAGGGATTGTGGAAAGCTCGCATCGCCATTAACAGCCATCCTGTACGCCTGCCATCGAATCGGAAGAAAACAACCGTATGCAACTGTGTTGATATGAAAAAGAGCAATATTTGGCGACAAACATAGTCAGAAATGTACTTGTTAAATATTGTAAATCTTTTAACATTTTGAAAGATTCAAGTTATCGTTACAAATTACTCTGAATTAGCTACAGGTTTGGTAATTCAGTTAGGTAAAAAGCATTTTCAATAGAGAGATACATTAAGGAGTATATGTGAAAATCAATAATGAGGTACTTAAGTACTTCCTTTTAAAAATAGTAAAGTGAATCTCTGTTCAAAGTTCAAGAGATGGGTAGATATTAATTGAATTTTAATATCTTTTTTCTTTCTTAGGCAATTCTAATTTCTTGTTCGAAAGTTCGTATAAACCAAAATTAAATCATAGATTATTTCTTCACTACTTAACTTTACTTTATTCTCCTCCTAAGAAGAATAATTCTTTGATCCAATGATAAAATCATTCCTCCGCTACTTATTCTTTACACTTTAACACTATTAATCTCCTCTTTTTGCGATGAAATTGTCGACTTTGTTAATATTCACGTGACATTGACTGGATGTTGTCAACCAAGACCTAAATCGATAACATTCGCTCGACCATTCGATCTTTCAACAAAGTGAACGCGTTTGTAAAATACTTTCTCGATAAGATGTGAACGATCGATTAAAAATGCACATGATTTCCTCGAAGACAACTAAGGTTACGCGTTCACGGTCGTCGAAGTTCACTGCTTCAAGGTTCACCGCTTCGAGGTTCACTGATCTCAAAACCGGCACAATTTTCGCTCGAGAGCAAGTTTTTACTTTCGTTGAATACGAAATATGTGAAACATTTAATGCATTTAACCAGTAGTCATTAAACTACTTTAACTGTTTGTTACTACTGACTGATATTACTGACTTATCCGACTATAAGACTATGATCTATCTAATGGGAAGATATCTAGCATTTCATCCAGCGACTTTCGAATTCGACAGAAATATTTAAAAATATTGAAGTTCCAAGGACTTGCTCCGCCTGTTAGATATTGTCATGGCCAATTTAATGTTTGCTTACGTCGACGAATAAGCAATTTCCGTGTAGCGACGACATCTAATAATATTTTGAAGGCTTTGACGTTCATCTATTAAAAAAAAAAAAAAAAAAAAACGAGCAAAAAGAACAAAGATTACAATAGCAGCAAATAAAGTACGTTACTGACATCAGCAATTAGTAACGCTACAAATTGTAAATTTTGAGCGATGACCAGCATGTTCGATTGCTTGTTCAAATAACGACAGAGCCGACAAAGAACCGAACGACAGCTAATTAGCTAACGCAGACTTTTATGGAATTTCGTCAAGACAGACGAACGCATTCGTAAGTTTTTACGATTGTTCTCTTCTCTTTCTTTTTAACGAATCTTGATTAGCTTTGACTATTTTATGACGTTTAATAAGTAACGTTTAATTGTCATTTTGGTCTCGTAATTTCTAACGTAATTTTATGTCAAGATTTCTGCGAGTTAAAAATGTCGAGGATCTAAAACTATAGCTGTTATTTGTTTTCATTTCTTCCAGATTCTTCACATTAATAACGATTGTATTGTAACGAAAGGGTAAATAATTTTTCGAGAAAGCGCATTTTTAGTATCTTTGTTAAGTCAGGCTCAGAAAATTCGACGGATGTGTCTTGCGTAATAACACAAGGGAATAATAATAATATAATAATAATGCAAGGGAATAATAGATTGTATTTGATAAATAAATTATACGATATAAACACGAATGGCGTGATTAGGCTGATTGATGTATTTATTTATGTTAAATGAACTATGTCGCAATCTCTTCTACCTTTATTCTACCGATTAACATTTTGTTTCGTGTCGTCGCTTGCCAGCAGACAGTATCATAATAATCAATGTTTATAATGAATTTACATTCGTCTCGAACCATTAGATTAGATCATAAAACTTGTAGCCGTTTACATGAATATGAAAAATCAACTGCTTTAGAACGAAGCGGTTAAAGCACGAAAAGATCGATGAAAAACGAGAAAGACGATAGGTAATTGGTATGCGTAATCGTAACCAATTTACTGAAAAGAAATCTGCAATTTAGAAACACAATTGTGATTTGCTCGAGTCCAATTGTTACGCAATAATAATATCTTCGTTACTTTTATAACGCACACTCTTCGTACATTCAAAAGAAAAAAAAAAAAAAAAGGAAGCGAGCAAAGAACAAGCAAGTTCTGAAAAAACGGCGAATATTTGATTTATCACTATATATATTCGCTATTTCCTTAATGATCGTTTTTTAAATATTCATGAGACAAAAAGGGGACATGATAGAGATAAAAACATTCCGTGAGAAATATGATATCTGGTTTAATATTATGTGTATTCATTATTTCTCTAATATATACCGTTTCTACGTTAAAAAGAGAGGAAGAACCCGGAAACTTCTGAAATGAGAATATCTTTAATTTGGTATTTCCAAGTGATAAAATCTTATTTTATTTCGCCCATAGCCCTCTTCCTTCGTCATTAAATCAACGTTTGTAGCTCTGTGACCCTGAATCTTCATTTCAAATTATTTACCTACGAATAAAATCCTAAATTTTTTTACTCTATCTCCTAATTACCTTCTATGCTTTCATTAATAAAAACAACCACGAGAACCATAATTATTCGCATATAAATAATCGCTAGAAGATTAATTTGTTTTGAATGGGAGGATAGTATCAAACGATTAAAAAATTATTAATAACTTTAAGAAGAATAGAAGGACGACTATAAATGGTGTAGAAGTAATTTCTGACTTAAAAAAGTTAGAAACATTTACGTGATATCACTTGAACGGTATACTTTAAAAGGAGCAGCAAATGATTACTGAAATGGACAGAAGACAGATAAAATTAAACATTTTTTTACAATTTTTTTTTACCTTTCAGAGAACTTTTTACATTATGAAAGATTTATACGAGACATAAAAGACATTTGGATTTTTTTCAAACACCAAATATCTTCAATAATGAATACCCACAAGGGCAATGAATCTCAAGTGCACTTCTCGTTTCGTGTTTTGCTGCCGTTTAAGGAGACAAAATGATCGTTAAAGTATTCGTGATGTCGTTAATCACGAGGAACTACTGTTGGTATAAAATGACGAAATTTTTACCCTCCTTCCACGTTCTGCATTAAATCAATTAATTATTGGCTACGTCCTCTCCTTCCTTTGCTTGTCCAATGTCTATTGTCCAATTTTTGTCCAATTGCGTGTAATTATTACATGCATGAATTTGTATTTAGAAAACCGTGGCACCAAACATTCGTATTTCTAAGGCTTTAAAGTTGAAAATTTGTTATGCAATTGCAAATCAGACAATTTTCGATATAAACTTAAAATGGATTGTAAAATTCAAGATTTTAAATTCCCAACTTTCCGATATCATCGATTCAAATTTGTAAATATCGTTAAAGCTCGAAACTTTTAATAGTAGATATTGAACTGTAAAATTAATCGTTTGATATACGATAACGCAACCCATCTTCGTTCGCCAATTCCTAAACTTTGAACCTTCATTTAGAAGCGAAATTTTCACGATAAAAATAGACCGATTGTGTACTACGTACAGATTCATGAAATTACTAATTATTGAACTTCGCTTCGTAAACACAGCCCGAATAATAGTCTCTTTTCTTCTATCGGCTCTTAGAATAAACACGCGATTATTTCTCAACTTCTTTGTCCGTTGAGAAATCGAGAAACCAGTTTCATGTGTAAGAAATATTTTTCTTCGATGGCATTAATCTTTCGGTGAAATCGATATTTAATGAGTCTACCAATGCTCGTCAGGTTCAATGTTCTTCGAACGAATATTTAATTACTTCCGTCATCATTCAGATTTTCTGTCATTATTACTCACTATATCATTGTGCTTTATTATACATAAATTTCGAGAAAATATTTTATTTCGTTCAATTTTTACATAGTCTCGAATTACAATATCTAAATAATTAAAAAAAGGAATCGTTTACAAGATTTTCTCGATTTTATGGATTGCGCGCATACTGTAACAAAAATATATTGAAGTTTCTAGAATCTAAATGACTCCGCCTGTGAGTAATTAAAATGCCACATAGATTTTGTAATCGCTTGCAGTTGCATGTTACTTAATTATGCAGTAATCAGGGAAGAAAATTGTTCGCCGAGTTAGAAAAACTTCGAATTTTTTTGTTCGATCGAGTAACATTGTAAACAGCTATAATTCTCATAAATCGAACTATTCTTTGCAATCTTACAATCCATAAATATCGAAGCTGCTTACCTTTCAAATTGAACTTTCTAACTTCCAATTCATTAAATATCCCTTATTTATCTTCTTTTTGCATATTCTAATTTTGCACGAGAATTTGTGAAGTAGCAAGGAACTATATCTTTTAAGTTTCTATGACTAATTCAACAAATTAAAAATTTGTAAAGCTTTCGTCAATCGTTGTAATCGGGTGTTCATAATTTACAGAATGATTCTGTCTGATCTTCTTCCTTTAAATTCCTGAGGTTATATTTTTATTTATAAAAATATGAATTTACATAAACATTCTCAATCCAATAATAAATAATACGTATCTTATGTAGATTATTAAATAAATAAAATTTTATTGGTCTGTTTTAAAGCATGTGGGCCACAGTAAAATAATATTACAAATAAATATTATTAGAATTGTATATGTGCTGTAGAGTTGTAGAATAAAAATCTGACGATAAATGTTCTATAATCCCATCATTTGTTCATTGAAAAATCAGTCAAATGATCTTAGTTAATCGCATTGATAAATGCTTCATGTTTACGCATCTTTTATTCAGTAGAAATTTGCATCTTGTAAACTTGAATTTGTCAAAGATTTCCGACTCATCATGGTCGCAGAAGAGATTTGATTTATGAGATTTTATGTTCTTGTGCGAGATCACGTAGTCCATCATGAATGTACTATATTCTATATTGTACTTCTATTGTCGAGGCTAATGTTTCATTCAGTTACGATCGCATTACTAAACACTGAATCATACTGAAAGCCATGGCTTCTGAAAAATACGCTTTTCCGAGGACATTAACGTGATCATATCGTTGTACTAGTTTCCGATGAAAGTATGTGTCAGAATTTTATTGTTTTACATTCGAAAATTTATAGTAGTTAAAAAAATAGAGCAAAGTAAATGAAACTAATTTTTTAGAAATCCTTGCGGTAATGTTAAAAAATGCAAATGACTAAACCGGAGTTAATTATCAGAACTTTCATTTACTTTGTTTCCTCTTAGAGATATAGTTTTATTTAATTAAAATATTAATAAAAATAAAATTAGTTTTAGTTAAGGCAATCGTTTTTGGTACTTAAGGGCTAAACTGTTCAAGGGAGGTCTTATTTTCGTGATGCCAAGATCTATGGCATGGCCGGTTAGAGGACAGGTCTGACATCGCTTCTTCTTGTTATTTGCGTTACAATTACCCTTTTCTTGACGGACGATGTATCTAGGGAAATAGTGGATTCGTTTTCGTTGTATCGTGGCACAAGCTGGCATTGTTACGACTACGTCCTTCTTGTGTATCCTTCTTGCTGGTTCAGGGAACAGTCTGTCATTTAGTAGACACTGCTCTAAAGAACCAGAAGATTTAGATGACGCTAAAGTATGGCTGGATCCATGGGTGTCAAAATAGTTTTGTTCACGAAATATCTCCAATTCTCTCATTTCTCTATCAGAGAGGTATTTCCTACTAGTTTCATCTGGTAGTTTGTTTGTACAGACT
The DNA here is from genome assembly GCF_910591885.1 of Bombus terrestris. Classification (NCBI taxonomy): domain Eukaryota; kingdom Metazoa; phylum Arthropoda; class Insecta; order Hymenoptera; family Apidae; genus Bombus; species Bombus terrestris. Next base: position 4,606,157 of record NC_063276.1, read on the forward strand.
GTGTCTTGATACTTTTCTGAATCAATGTAAGTATCCTTTTCTAATATAGATTTGGAATGTTCTAACTTATCCTTCTGACAACACTGGCATGCTGTGCCAGATATTATCTTTTTACCCTTAGTTGCTACTTTTGAACTAGATTTAGACTTTTTTATATCAGGTACAGATGTTTTAGAGGTAAGAGTTCTTTTTACTACTACTTTTGGCTTGAAGTGTTTCTTCAACGATACTTGAACTCCTGTGCTACATTTCTCTATATCTTCAGCTTCAGAACCTGAATATTCTTCACTGGTTTCTGATTTTGTAGGGACAGATTTTGCTAAGTGATAGCTAGTTTCTGATTTCTTATCATGAGCTTTCAACTGACGTATGGAATCAGCTTTATATATATCCTTCTTGGCCATGAGATCATGATAACGTGGTGATCTGTAACATGTCTCTGGACAGTCTCCTCCTCCTGCTTGCAAGAGAGAAATTCTGCTTCTGACATTGCGTAAGAATTGAGATCTAGGTGCATAATCTATTTTCTGGACTCTCCTCAATGTTTCACAACTAATAGGTGATGATAATGCTGACTTTTCACAAGTATCTTCTATCGTTATAGCAGGAGAGAAGGAATGACTCTTGCATCTTTTACTGGGAGAACATGGCTTATACTGTGTCCTTGTGGGTCTTAGCTGTGCTTTTTTAATTTCAGGATTACAGTAACACTCCTTGACAGGTTTTCGGTGAATGTTTCCCAAGCAATGCTGATTTTCAGAGTGTTTTTTTGAAGATATTAATATCCTCTTTGCTGTTGATGTATTAGGCATTGATGCAGGTGTCTGTTTAGGGCTATTACAGAAATAATCTGATCGCAAGACTTCACCAACCCCACTAGAATCATTTCTCAATTTCCATGATTTGCTGTCTTTCTTATAAGACACACTTGATGCGTTTGCCTTGCCAACATGATTTTTAAAATTATCTCTGAATGTCCTACATTGAAAAATCAGATTATGAAGATCAAATTATATAAGTTTATACCAGATTATCATATAAAATATAATATGCGAAATACTTACAAATTTTCAGAATATAATTTCTTAATTTCGTCTTTAACTTTTTTAGAACTCTTATCTACTTGAGCTAATAAATGCCTGCTTTGTTTACGTAAATTCTCTATACGCTCGTTTAAGCTTTCACCCATATGATTACATGTTTATTTATTAATTAAATAGAAATCTTTTAATCGATATATTCAAGGATTACCCAGGAAGGATTTATGATTCATTTTATATTTGGTGAAGTATTTTTCTATAACATTCTCGGAGATGAATTAATAAACAATAACAAGTCAAGAAGAATCAAGTATTCTGATTAGAATTTCGTGGTCACGTTCAAGTCCTTCTCCAGACCATTAATTATCTATCTTTACATTTTTAACTTCTCAAAATCATGAACAGTACACTCTCGTTTTGACTTCAAGATATCACAAACAAAATGTTTATTTTTATTTTATCAATTGAAGTTTACCGAGCGTCCACTGTAAACAGAGTGACGCAATCAGGGTTGCCATGATAATAAATACCATTTTTTCTTTCCACATTTCTTTCAAATTAAGTAGAAACTATTTAATATTTCACACATATCGCACATATTGAAGGATGAAAATCTTCTTATATTATATAATAAAGAACGTATCCCAAATATATTTTTTGGAATTAATTTTAACTGTTCGAGAAATGTGATTGAATTTTGGAGATAGTGCTTTAATGCAGCCATGTTGGAGCGAGGCATAGGACGCGGCGTACGTTACAATGTGTCGTCGTTCGACAAGTATTATCTAATTTAATTAGCCGTCTCGTGTTTTCTGTCGATGTCTCGTCCGGATATTAGTTTGCGTTTCCACATGTACGAAATATGAAACTAGAAACGTAATAATTGAATTGTTGGTTCGTCGCTCACGACGAAATACTATAGGTTATAAACGTTCGCGTGTTTTAATTGGAAACGCGCGTACCTTTCGAGTCTATTCGCGGTAAAATGGATTTCTCCGGAAACAATATGACCCACGGTGCGCTCCCGCAATTTTCGGAATTAACGTCTCGATCGAGCACGGTTTCCACATCGAAATTCACCAGCAGTGATAATACTCAAGCGGAACAAACAACTGTTACTACAACCGCTGCTGGCCTGAATCAAACAAAACAAAATTTATTGGTAAGATTTATTATTGTTTCATCTTCGTTTATAGCTTTCTTACTTAATTATGTATTTTTTTAAAGATGAATTCAACGAACAAGTATGCAGCACCGATATTGGCATGGCCGGATCCAAATACTTTGATGCAGCTTTGCGAGAAGCAAGGCATTCAAACAATTAACATTCCTAATTACAATCAAAATAACACAATACTCAGTGTCCAATCGAATAGTTTACCAGTAAGGATTATACCTAACGTATACTTGCCATCAACCTCACAATCGGACGTTATAAAGCAGGAGTTAGATACAAAGACTGAAAATGAAAAACAAACATCTACAATGGTACAGAATTTTTCTTTTAGCCAATTAGAATGTCTATTGAGAGATTTATATATTTCTATGTAATGAAATATTAATATTGCAGCAAGATTCTCAAGTCCAACTTCAGCAACAAAGTGCCATGGCAGAGTATTTTCAAAAGTTGCAAGCTACTACTCTTCCATTAACATTGCAGCAATTGATTAAACTCCAAACGGAGCAAGTGAAAAAAGAAAAGACTGAAGAAGAGAAAGTGGAGCACACACAGAATAATATTCTCAACATTCCTAGTGTTCCAGTATTTAGAAATACTCATACACAAAATGGAAATAACACCTTCATAAATTCAGATCAATTGATAGTGTCCATAAATCCTAATGACCTAAATATTCAAGTAGAAAATCAGCAGGAGACTGAGAATGCAGTACAGACTATTAAGGTTGAACAGCAAATACAAACTGATTCGCCAAAAACTGAGAAGAAGATGAAATTCCGGGCGAAAACAGGAGAAATAAAAATCAGTGTTGCTTTGGATGGTTCAACACTTTACTGTTGCCCAGAATGTAATTTAGCATTTCCGGATAAAACAGAAATTGAACAACATATACAAGCTCATATACAAGTATGTGTTCTATGTATATACAAGTGTTTTAGTATTTCTGATTATGAAAATAAATGTAGTATACCAGTATCAACTTCTTTTTATAGGAACGCAAGTATCAATGCAAAGAATGTGGCGCCATGTTGAAACGAAAGGAGCATCTCGATCAACACATGCGTGGCCATTCAGACGAAAGACCATTTAAGTGTCCAGTGTGCCACAAAGCGTTTAAAAGAAACGAACACCTAACGAGGCATTACGTTATTCATTCTGGTGATAAGAATTTTTCGTGTTCGGTATGTCAGAAAGCCTTCTCTAGGAAGGATCATCTGAACAAACACACTCAAACGCACTTAGGAATTAGAAGAAACCGAACGAAGAAGGATTCGTTCTTCGTGGAGCAAAAGGAGTCTTTTGAAAAAGCTACTGAGGTTTCCACGACGCCTAAACAAGAAGTGAGCTTTGTTTTAAAAGATGGGGGCTTTGTGAAGCAAGAGCCTAATTTTCTGCAATATATACAGAATCTTCAAAAGGATCAAAATCTGATCCATACATTCTCCTCGTTTAAGGAGCAAGCAACGGCCGTATTGCAGCAACAGGCAGTAAACATGAACGAGATTCTGCCTCAGAATACAAGGTACTTAATGCCGTCTTAGTCGTAAATGAGTTCGTATAAATCCAAAGCATAAAGGCTGTTCACGTGGGAGCGTCGGGGTTAGCACAAAATAGAAAATTGGTTAGGCATATGTTAGGAATTGAAAACGTATTTTAGAATTTAAATTGTAAAATCTTTTGAGAAGGCAGCACTAGGAAACTGAGGTGCAATTACCAAATGAATATTTATCAGTGGTAGATTGTAAATTTTCATAAAAATCGGCGGTGATCGGGTCATTAAACTGTAACTAGATTTTGAATGAACTTGAGACGTTCATTTATTTTTTTTTGACTCTTATGAACAGTACCTTATGTTTCCACTTTTAGTGGACACATTATGAACCATAAATAAGTTCCGTTATTTGCATGAAATAACACTTAACAATAGTCTACCATAAAGCCTGAATGAGTCTAATAATAACTTTAAATAAATTAAATAAAAAACATACGACGTTAATTTAAAAAGAAATGAGCAACCTATGTAAGAGCACACTAACCGTCTTATTTAAATTAGTTTTAAAGCAAATAGTTTGTTTACTGATTCTAGTCTACGATCACAGATGAAAGCCGAATGTAGTTCGCTAAACTTGAGTTTTTTATTGTGACTTGCAATAGAAAATCTCTTTTTAGTTTTTTCTTTTAATGAAGTCGAGTTTCGTGTATATGTTTGTGACCTAAATTGGAGTACGTTTAAACGATAATCAACAATTAGTAGCATCGAAATTGCCAATCTGTCGCTAGGTTAATTTCGAAGCGAGTACCTATAGTAGGTAATAACATACTGCCAATAAATATGGTTATAAAAGTTTGTAGAATAATTATGTATATAAGTGCTATACAAATTTTACCTGATAAAGACTCAGTAGGTACATATGTTGTTTGATCTCTGATTCGTCCGTGTTCATCTTTAACAAGTATGTATATATATATATAATATATATATACATATATATATATATATATAATAATATAATATTATATATAATATATAATATAAAATATATATATATATATTTTACATAAACATTCATCATCACTATAATTCACCTTTTATTTTTCTCTCTACTTTCTCATGCACGAATTGGACAAACAGATATTTTTTATACGTATAAATATTTGACTATCTTTCAGTGAAAGATATCTTTACTATATGATTATTTTTTATTCTTTCCTTTTACAGATGGATTTTTTTAAGGCAAAAGCAATAGAAATTTTTAATTGAAAATATTTTTACTCTTAATTTAGAAAATATAACTTTATATAGGAATTTTTTTTAGTAACGTAGCTTATATCTCACGTTGTAATTATGTATCATTTTCTTGCAAAGGTTTAAGAAGTGATTTAGAGGAAAGGAAGATTACTTTGCTCAATGTTTCAAGATTTTTTCTTTTCTTGTACCAAAGAATATATATCCCTTTAATAGTGCTCCCGAATGAAAGCAATATATTATTATTTAAGTAACAATGTTTCATAGACTTTTTCTTATGTTTTTTATTTTAGATTCGGAGAAGTTCCCATTATTTTTGACTCACTCGCGACTCATTTTTACTGAAACTCACACCATTATCCACGAAAGAGTTTAGTCACATTCTTCATTTCATACAGAACAAATTTTCCAAAAAAAAAAAAAAAAGAACGTGTTTGTTGCACGCTGGATCTTTTATATTTATTCGATCATCTTTTAACTATGTAATAAAAAGGATATGATAAAAAATTGCTCAAGAATAATTTTGAAATGGAAACGGTAAATTGTCGAAAAATTAAAGTGAATGAAGTTTTACGAAACCAGTTTTAATTCGTCTTTCAGCTTTGATAAAAAGAAAACTTCTATAATGGGACAGTCTTTTAATAATATGACAACATAGTTTAACTATAAATTCTATGTCTTTTCCATTATTTGTTAGATAAATTTCAAATACATTTTGATCTAGTTTCTCTTTTACATTGACTGGTTTTTTGGCAATTTACCGAATTATCTATGGTGGAACATGCTTTCAAACATTTCCACACGCTGTAGGTTTTGGAATATGTGATTACAATTTAATTATGACTAACACCTTTGAAATGTCTGCTAGATACACATGAGATTAGAGTGAATAACTGCGGATGGCGCTAAAGATAAGACTAATAACCCGGTGTAATAGAACCAAAGATCTTCGTGAGAATAGCAGTATTTTGTCTCTTCCTCCTAAACTTCTTTCAACTTCCTGTTTTACTTAGCCCTGGATGGTAAATAGTTAAATATTCTCCTAAATTTTGATGCAGTTTTACTTACGATACAGTGATGAATAATATAATTCGTTAAAAAAGAAAGGAATAATGCGCTGTACAAAATCTATCAATAGAATTCACTGTCCTGGGTTACGAAAACAGCGCTAATGTTTCCACTAAAGTTAATGAAATAGTACGTAAGTTTTCGATGTCCACGTATGTGGCCATTTTTCGTGGGCATCGTATGTAAGATGATACAATAACGAAATATTTTAAAATAGATACGCGTTTGCGGCAAGGTGTTACTCCTCGATCTATTGTTATGTATAGTAATACGATGATTGCCAAAAAAAAAAAGAAAAGAAAGAAGATGAACGAAGAAAAAGTAACACATGTATTTTTCAAACCAAGATATTTTTGAATAAAATAAGTGTAAAGAAAATGTTTACTTGTATTATCTGCGATAGAATTTCATTTATCTGAACTTTCCATTTATTGGAATGATATTTTTATATCAAGTAATTCAATTCCTATTCGACAGGGATTGAACTTTAGTTTAATTTCAATTCTTTAAGTTAAAGATTAATGTAAGAATAAATTATATACGTGTAATACTTTTATATTATATATAATAAATTGTATACTATATACAATATACCTTAACATGTTTTACATCATATGCAATAAATTGACGATATTTTAAATTATATATAATATTCCAATAGTCAATTCTTACTCGAATAGCTACTAAACAACGATCACGAGACAGAAGATTTAGAATTGAATCTATTTACTTTGATAAGTGACAATGAATCATATTTCTTTTTTCAACATAGTCAGATAAATGAAATTCTGCTGTGTCTGCATATTATTTCAGCTCCTGGGATAATCATCTACATTTCCTTCTACTTCTCAATAATCTTTTAATACAAATGAAAGTCCGTCAAGCGGTATAATACATGTTCCTTATAATTAAGAAGCTATCGTTAATTATAATTAATTAACACGTATCGTATTATTGGTATAAATAGCTCTAGCCAATTTAGAATAGACACCATAAGTGATTCCTAAAAGTGATCCAAGCCAATCGACAAGATGACGACTGAGCGTCACCGGAAACTGGAAAGCGGTTCTCGGTGTAATGATCTCCACTTCTCGGTCTCTGTCATTTTCCACTTCATCCTGCAGTTCCAATGGTTCCAATGGTTCTAAGTCTTCCAAAGGTCGAATATCGTTTACCCAATCATCGTTTGATGGTCCTAAATACGTGACTTTTAATTCAGACTTCTTTGCTGAATCTTCTTTGTCCTTCGAGTTCTCTTGCATTCGATTGGACCAGATTAATTTAAGCGCCTCGGCGTCTGGATTCGGTGTATCCTTGGCCAAAATTTTCTCCACGTTACTCGTGTTCTCTGGCCTTCGAAACACGAAGTTGTACGTGGCTCGCAATTTCCCGAGCAACTTATCCAGTGGTTTTGCCTCGGTGTCAGTTTCTTGCCTCGGAGTACTCGTTTCTTCTGGGATCGGGAACAGTCTCGTGATTTGTGGCTTCGATTGCACTCTCAACGTGGAGAGCTGAAATACAGATTTTTACTTTTATTCTTACGGAAACCTTGATAAATTAATATTGGTGAAGAGATTAATGTTTTTCTTTTAAATTCCCTTTCTTTCTTCTTTAGAAGATTAAAGTATTTATCTAGTAGCTCGATTAATTTATTTTTGGAAACTGATACGTTAATTTTGCTGCAAAGAGTTGACGTTTCTGAAGTATTAGGTTGTCGCAGAAGTTTCTTTCGTTTTATAAGGAAATAATAGATGTACAATATTTTTCGTTTTATATTACTTTATTGAATTATGCATGATACATTTTGCCCCATTATTGTTCTATTACTACAAAATGGATCATTCATAATCGAATTTAACGTTTCTCCGTCGCGGCGATCTAATATTTATCGAGCCTTCATACAGAGCGGATGATGGAAAATTATAAAGCGGTTCTTTTGACCACATTTGCATTTCTTATCATCCTCAACTACAATCGCAAGCTTTGTATCATAACTCAGAAATTTCGCCACTGAATTTCTACTTTTAAAACATACGAAACACAAATGTGTCCCTCATCTGGAAAGATGAAACCTAAGAAGACATTTATTATTTATTTATTGTAACTTATTATAACTTTGAATATTTTACATATTTTTGCATCTCGCATACATTTTCCATCTGTATATGGTAAGCGTGCGTATTTTCAATGCAATTTCGTGAGCCAATGTATGAATAAATAACCTGATACGCGAGAAAAAGCAAAAGACGAAAAGGAAATAGAATTCGTGATCGATAACCATTGTGTGATTGAGAAATGACGACAGAAACGTATCTAACAAAATAATTTATTACGATACAAGTTTACATTTGCAGATAACGCAGTGCACTCTTGACCCAATCAGAACCGTCTCGACGAACTGGGAGACCGGTTACCATCTTTTAATCATCGTCCTTTAATCGTTATCTCTCAGAGTGACCGTAGCTTGTACACAGTTTACACAGCTCGTGAACGCTGTATTACGTGTTGTTAAGCTTTGTTTTATTTCAGTTCACACGCTGAAAAGTTAGGAGGTGTGAATCCTATAGTCTCGCGGGTGCCGTAGCGGACAGTTGTCGTGTTTGTCATCGGCGTGTTACGGAGATAAACGCTTTCTGCCAATAAATCGTCGAATAATTGTTCAACAACGCAGTTTTTTTTATACCATCTGGAATTCACCAATAGTGTTGGTTTAGTTCTGGATCTGGTTTGACGCGATAGACCGTATCATAAGGTGCGGACCTTGAATCTTAAATTTTTTATTTAAATGGTGTGATTTTTATTGAGTTGATCGGAAAATTCGTTGCGTTTAGTTATTCGTAAATTGCTGCTGATACGTGTCCCAAAGATATAATTTCAAGGGAAGAGAAAATTAAGTTTTTTTGAAGAAAAGGCACTGATTCTACGGAAGTAAACTATTTTTCGTTTCTTCTTAAATTTCGCTACGAATTTTCTGAACGATGTAGTATCAGTCGCTTGGTTTTCTAAAAAATAGGGAGACATTGGCATTTTATATATTTTATGTACGTGTTTATAATATCAGATTGTAGATTTTTATGCTCCTATGAAAAATTTAAAGATGCATACAGTGCATACAATAAATAGAAATAGATAGAATTTCCGAAGTGTAATTGTATCGGATCGAATAATAAATTCGTTTGTTTTTCACTAACGCGTACATGCATTTCGGAAAACGTAAAAATGCACGTATCGCGTTAATCTGCCGGAAATAATCTATGATTATAGACTGTTACGTAACTAGTAATGGTTAAATAACGATAATTATGGATGGTTACGATAACTGATGTTTCTCATTGATATGAAGTTTCCATTCTATGCAACGTTGCATTAATGTTGCAGTAGAGGCTATTTCAGAGGAGGTGAACATAAAATTTGAAGCTGAGTTCAGTATACAGAAATTGAACAGACACATATCAAGGTAAGTTATCCTTTTTTTAAATTAAGTTAGGTCTAAGTTAATCAACCACAACATTATATGATTTAGAAGTAATGGTAAAGTATAAAGGTATTCATTTACTTCTTTTTTCTCCTTTTCTAAAAAAGACAATTTATCAATTGCAAAAATCTCGTGTACAGGTTATTTCACTAAAAGCGGTCGCCAATTTGTACATTAAAGACAGTCAATTACGCTCCATACTAAAGGAAGATTCCTAATTGAGAAGGTAAAGCAAGCTTTAAGATCCTCGTTACTATACAGGTTGTTACATGAATAAAAACATCGTGAAAATAATACCGCAATGTTTTCATCCTATTTTTCTTCTTTTTTTTCATGTTAATTTACTTCCACTTCAAGGTCTAAGAAGATACCACAAGAAAGATGTTGCGATTTTCTCGCTTTTTCCTCGCTGTCCTCATGCTCGTTGTACTGATGCATATCTCTCAGGGAGAAACGACAACAGAGCTACCCTTATTGTTGGAGAAAATAAAGCAAACCATTAAAATAGGACAGGCTAGAATATACAACACTGTGTTCGATTTAATAACACGCACGACTACAGAGATGACTACTACGACGACGGAAGAAGATGATTTTGAACTGACTAACAGGCAATTAATTGTAGTACCCAACAGATGCCCGTCTGGCTCTGATTTCATACGGGGAAGCTGTCGTACAAGAGTTTACTGAGGTGAAAAATGTAAAATCGAAATTTGGAAACGTCCTATATATCATACCATATACTTTTACAAAATTCTAATAATTTACTTTCTTTATAACTTTTATCAGGAGCGGAATAAAATATAGTAGAGTCGGGATTTTGGAACGCCTTATATCATGTGGTAATATATTTGTACGAATATTCTGTTAATTCTGTTCTTTTATTTCAATTAAAATAAAATATATCAGATAAATAACAGTCGATGTACAATTATATGCATACTTTCGTCTCCATTTTGAAATATCTTGTACTTACCAAAGATCGAACAGCATCACGTTCGATTATCTCAAGGGAGATTGAAGAGGAGACCGGATACTAAATGCGGCATAATTATCGAACACTTGTCTCACGCGAGTTTCATGAAATTTGACAAGAATGTGCGATGGCTTTACTTTGTTACTTTTTTACTTTATGGTTACTTTAAGGTTATGTATCCATTTCTGTCGGCCATATTGTATACAGGGTGTCTAATTGAAACGCCGATGATCCCTCGTGTGAAAAAAGAGAGAGAGATGTACGTAAAATGCGTTTGATTTTTGGGAAACTACGGCTGAGTGTTTCTTGTTGATTTTTTTGTTCTATTACTACAAAATGGATCATAATTCAATGAAATAATATAAAGCAAAAAACATTGTGCATCTATTATTTCCTTATAAAACGAAACTTTTGGCACAACCTAATACTTATTTGAGATGTAATTAAATCATTGGAATTTCTCACCTGGAAGAAATTTTTTTGAAAAATTTTGTTGAAAAATTAGATAACTCTAAAAAATTATCAGGTGGAGACATTTTTTGAAATGTTTATTCGAAGGATCTAACAATTTTTTAAAATCCTTGCTCAATAAAATTTTCCAGAACGATTACTCAGAGTTTTAAAATATAAAGGCAGATGTTCATTGTGACGGAAGCAGGGAAGTTTCGCGATTAAACGACAGGAAGGTTGCGAATGTTGCAAACAGTCTGCCTCTCAGATTCCTTTTCTTCTTCTCTTTGAACTTCTTCCGCTACTTTCATTACTTTAATTGAATGTTAGGAAATTAATCCCTTGTCGAAATCAAAGCTACAACTATCACTCTGTTCAATGAACCAAAACTTGCACAAATTCCTCCGAAAAAATCCAAAGAAAATCAAACTTCTCCCTTTATAATATTCCACCGTTTGAATGTCACATTTAATTAAATCCAATAACTATAATGAAAGAGTAACGTTCTCTCAGGCAAGTTTTATTTTCTAACTGTACTTCGCATTTTGTATTTGTATGCATCTTTGCACACTTACACCTGTCATAAATGCATAAATACTCGTAAAGGTATGAAACCCCAGGAAAATATCTACGTGTTACTAATGCAATTAAGCTATATAAAATTGTCGAATGTTTTCAAGACAGATTACAATTTCGAAAGGAGATATTAAAAAAAAAAAAAGAAAAAGGAAGAAAAAAGCTAATTACTAGACTGTGCATTTTGATGGTTTGGGGAAAGTTTGAAAATGCAGAAACACGCAGGGCGCGAATAATTAAGAAAAATGTAGAAAATATCCAAGGTATAGTAATTTCTATAATATTTAATGGATAAAACAATTTCCTATCTAGGTTCCATTGTTTTAATTATATTCATAAAAATGTGAATTTTACTTACAGAAAGAAGGAAAAGTCCAAGAAGTAGAGTCTTCATATCGTCTTAAGCTGGGTCAAGTGTTCCCTTTCGATGATTCCTTGGGTCGAAAGCGAGGCAACAACTGAAGGACTCATTGATTTCAAAATCCATTTATACGGGCGTGCAATGCAGCGGCGTAGCGTCTCGGCGCATCTAATTCGATCATAGTAGCGAGGCTATTGTTTTCTGTCCGCGCCTCTGCCTGCTGGACAAACCATTGACATGGTGTTGCCTAATGGAAATCGCTATTCGACACACGTAATGCTGCTCCGTGGACTCTGCCAACTCATATTGTTCAACCAATAAACAATATCGTGCCGCGGGTCAAGGTGGATCGAAAAAATTCATGGGATCTGTGGTATGGGTTCGATGGTGTCGATAGATGGATCATAGAACACGACTCTATATTGGTTAGATAAAAGTACATATGGATACTAGGACAGGTATATATACAGTGGCTATAAAAGGCTATATTGGCACGAACCCTTATTTTCCAACGAAGCGTTCCCTTTTCTTTTTTTTTTATCAGATCTGCATTCCATTTTCATACATAGTAGTGAATTTTTTTAACCGTACGAGAGTAAATGTATATACTTGGACCTAGTCAATCAGAATAAACACTGCCGTTTAAAATTTTCCAGCAACCTTTGCTCTTTAGATGAAACGAACTTCTCCATATATTTTTCCGAGAAATAAGAATATTATAATTTTCAGAGAAACATCTGAAAATAATCCACGTTCATCGCATACGTATGTAGGTGTGAATTTGAATTTAATATTGATCAGTATGATTTGGTAATACTGGAAGATTGATAACAAAACGATTCCATGATGTTTAGGTGGATATAATAGGTGGTTGGTAGAAATTGTACACGGATGTTATTGGCATTAATTAGTTCCCTGGCGTTCAGGCGAAGATTTCACTTTAATATTGATCGGTCTGATTTGGTAGTATTTGAAAGCGGATGGTAAAACATGATTCTATGGTTGTTCAGGTAGGTATACATATACATAAGTACGAGGTAATAATAGATGTTTGGTAGGAGTACATGCTATATATATAATATGTATATCGTTTAGAAATAATTTGTTCCATGACGTATAGATGTGGATTTGATCTTCGTTTGATGGATTACATCGAGCTTTGATTTGGGTACTTAATATGTATGTATTATGTAGATTATAGGTACGTATATGTTACGTTAGTTGATACGTATGAGTCAACGTCGTAACGAGGCTTTACCAAAAAATCGGACGTGAATCAACTTCATTGTATTCTGGATTATTGAGTCATCCTACGGATTCTTGTGGTTTTGCATCCTTTTTAGCTTGCGAACGTACACTGTCCTCTTGAAAATTTGATACTTTGATGTACTTACGTTAGTTGCACTCGAAAATAGTATCTTCATAAATATTATTAAGAAAATGGGATCTAAAAGGGAGATTTGTTTCAATACTTGCATTAAATATATTATAACGAGTACTTTATTTTGTATATGTTTTATATTTTTGCATATTATGTACATTCTGTGCGTTTTCGGATCCTTGAAATTCCCATAAATCGTATTTAATATTTTGCATCCTACGTTTAATCTCGCGCAGTTTTTACCGGTTTGAATTTCCTTTTTAATTTCCATTTTAATTCACAAATGCACGAAAATCCGCGATCTAATTATAACTAGACTACAACTTTGGAAATTCATATTTTTCAAAGCATAATTAAAAACGTAGAACCTCGGTAGAAAATCGCTTTTTTCCCATTAAGTAATTATGCAACCTATTATATTGGACATTTTATATGTTTCCTCATAACGTATGCATTCTGTGCAATTTTTTGCATTTCAAATATCCCACAAACGCATAAAAATCCGCATTCTAATTGTAACCACTAACATTTATTCTATTTTCGATATTTCATATTAAATTCGCCATTTCGTATAAATCTTACGCGAGTTTCGTGCATTTTTACATATTATGCATGCATTTTGTGTATCTTTACATCCTTAAGTTTCCCATAATTGCGTAAAAATTCGCCGTCGATTAATCGTTTATCGACACATGTCATAATGTCATGTAACGTTAATGTCGAGCATTATGGGGAATAACGCAAGGGTAACAAGGGTCTTAGGTCTTTGTTCAGCATGCTCGAAGGGTTGTCGAGATCTCGAATAGCCAACGATGTCCTCATTCTTGCGTCTTCTCTCGTCAACTCGTTTCGTTCCAGCAGCTTCGACAGAATCTTCTTCAGCTGTGGTCCGATACCACCCTCCGCGGAACTTTGTAGAGTATTGAGAACATCGTCAGAGAAACCTGTGTATTTCCCGAATCCCTGCTTCCTGGCATCCTTGCTCAACGAGTCGTACAGGTTGGCGAGTTGCTGAAGAGTCGCACTCGGTGGCACCTTTGAACGTCTTAGGTAACTGCTTAGGCTTGGCCTTGGCACTTGCGTCACCTTCTCGCCTAAACGCGTGAATCTGTCGAGGAATTGGTTGAATTGGAAAGATTAGAAAGTTAATATATTCGGTAAATATAATTCAATATTGACTTGGATTTTTTAACGCGTTCAGTCCAGCTTATTTTCTCTATCTTGTTAGTTTATTTTATGATATTCTTTATCAAGAGTTTGAAATTTTCCTTAGTCTTGGGTCACCTCTGAATTGTTGTTAATTAATTTTCTTACCCAGTCTTCTACTTTGATTAACCAAGTTTCTCTAGTATACTTTATTTCTTTTTTCTCGCGAATTAATTAATTAAATTACCATAGGATTTTTGACGATCTATTAAAAAATCGGATGTCCTGCTTATTTTTAAATAATACTTGCATTGTTACAAATTTGCTTCATTAAATTTCATTTTGCTTTAAATTTCTATCAGAGAGGGAAGATGCTATTGATCTCGTTTCTTCTCGATTATTTTGTCAGTTTTTAAATTCTCATGGTATTTGGAATGCCAAATATGGACACGAAGTGGTAAATTATTCGATTGAATTATCGTCGAAATCTCAGATGTAACGTAATAAAATTTTCCATCGAGGATAGACCTTTCAGTTTCGTAACGAGTATTTGTACTCGAAGCATGCTTGTATCTACGTTTAGTTAAGCAGACTTTTCAATGAAATTTGAATTGATCCCGGCAACCGAACGTCGAGCAGTGACAGCCTTGTTACGGCTGTTGCATTAGACTACGTTTATTCTGCATTAAGTTTGCCAAAGTAAATTTCAAACTCGAATGGGCACCAGTTCAATCTATAAACGTAGCACATTTGCTAGACGTTTCTGAGATGTCAATGCTGTTCCGATATCGAGGTATTCAAATTTTTCTCGGAACTTATGACTGCTAATAATACAAAACGAAGTATAATAATAAAAAAAAAAAATACTCAGGCTGCAAATACATCTCGATTTTTAAAAACGAATTACGAATTTAATTTATTCCATCGTAGTTTTATCCTAGCACTTTCTTGCATTGTTCTGTTTTATTAGTAAATCTTTGCACCATCGTCATTTATTGTTTGTTTACGATAATTATAATTATTATTATTTTATAAACTGTATATACCTGCTGCATACCAAATTGTAAATTTTGAAAATACCAAGCAGCTTCATCTCTGTATCAAATCTGTCTTCTCTTTCCAAGAATCTCTTCCATTTCTTATTATTTATTATCATTTCGAAATAGACCAAACTGAATATTTCTTCAAAATAAGATGAGATTGTAAACGAAGATGTTGAAAGACAGGAATTTTTGGACCTCCTTGCGAACGAAAAATTCTCGCAGGATATTTAAAAGCGTCTCTCAAGGGACGAAAAATGTTATTTTAGCCGAAATGTGATGAGAAAGTTGGAAAAAAATGAGTTGGAAAAATGAAAAAGTGCCGAAGCTTATCCGTGTATTACGTTCAATCTTAATTTTCTTCGAATTCTGATCCAGTTACAGAATAATTATTCATCTGTATCGACATAATAATTCCTCGGCGATTCTGCTAATAAATCAATTGCAGTTTGAAGTCGAGTAAATCTGAAGTAGCACCAGATCGTTGCTACGTGAGAACAATGGGCAGCAATAATCTTGTGATACTTTGGATTTGCTCGATTCCAAGTTTCGATTGATTTATCGGCTGAATTTTCAAGGAAATATTTCATAAATAGTTCAGCGTCTTGAGAAGATGAAGTTTAAGCGTAGGGTAAGTTTGATCGCTGCCACTCTTTCATCTTTGCACTCATTTTTTTCAGCTTTCACGTTCCGGACAAATGCTAATAACGTATCTTCTCCTTGACAGATGCTTTCAAATATCCTGCGAGAACTTTTCGCCCTGAGAAAGGCCAAAAAATGGCCATTTTTAACATCCAACCTTCTAAAATGCGATAAATTGCCTCGTAATCGAATCGCGAATTTTTATATATTTATGAAAAATTAAAAAATGCAAAAATGCATAGCGTGCACGTGATAAAAGATATCGTTGCCCTAGTTCTTAACTCTTCTAACTGCATTTCTCGACGATGAAAATTCTGCTTGGGCAGCAACGAATATTCAGTTCTTTTAGCTCCCAACTCCGCGTAATAATATTAAACTTCATAAACTTTAAACTCAGTTTTCTCGTATTAAAAGCTCGCGGAGATAGAACAATCAAGAACCTAAACGAGGATACAGAAAATAGCTAAAGTACATTGTTCGGTATAATATTCTGTGGATGAAGATCTTCCCTACATGAAAATGTGAATTTCTAGAAATATCCTCAGTCTGCTAATCAAGTACCTAACAAACGCTCAGCAAATCCCTTTCTTAAACCCTGTCATCTATTTCTCCGCCAAAAAGCAACAAAATTTTCCAACCAAAGGCTTCACCTTGTCTCGTCGTCCTCCTCTTCCACGTTCTCCATTTTCTCCACGGCAATTCCCGCCACGCTTTTCGATTCCTCGAAATGATCCGCGTCTGCGAACTTGGACGGTTTAGGTTTCAAGATCTGATAGACATCCTGCACCACGCTATCGATAGTCGGTTCTTCCTTCTTGTCGACGTTCGCAACGATCGATTCGGGTCTCGTGGAATCATCAGGATCGCTCGACGCGGTCGTCGTTTCCAGCTTCGTTTCCGTGCTCGTAGGAGACCAGGAGATCCATTCGTGATTCTCCTCGGGGACTTCTTGATTCGTTTCTTGCACGGCGTGCACATGTTCCGGTTCCTCGTAATTCGTCTCCGGCGTCGCGTAGTTGGTTTCTGGCGTTTCCTCGTTCACCTCTGGCGACTCTGGCTGCGTCGAGGGATCCTCCATCGATTGCTGGTCAATTTCACCTGGCTTTGACGTCTCTAGCGCCACCAAAGTCTCCGCGCTGTCCTTCGACGATTCCTCCACCTTGGAGTCACCTGTTCTGTCCTTTGACGCCTCCTGCGTCTTCGATTCGTCCATTTCGTCGGTCGACGTTTCTTGGGTTTGGGATTCTTCCGTCTTATCGTCGAACACTTCTTCGACCTTCGACTCCTCCACTTTGTCTTTTTCCGTTTCTTGCGCGTTTGATTCGCCCGTTTCGCCTTCCTGTGTCTTTTCTGCACTTGGCTCTTCCATCTTGTCGTTCGTTGTTTGTTCTACCTCGACTGCCGAATCTTCGGTTTTATTTTTCGAAGTTTCCTTAATCACCGACACTCCCGTTTTGTCGTTCGACGAGTTATCCGATTTGGATTCGTCCTCCTCCCCCTTTGACTCGTCCAAGGATTGGGATACTGCGATACTGCATATGGTCGAAGGATCTTGAGAAGCGGTCTGTTGATCTTCAGCTGTGAAGCTAATGGGTGAAGTGGAGGGGCTTTCTGCCAAGGTGGAACTCTGCATAGCCTCTTCTGATTGAAGAAGTTTCAGTTGTTCGACGGCGTAAAATATCACCTGCGTTAGAGAAGCGGATCGTTTTAATTCGATCGATTTGATAGTTGTGGAAATTTTGGATCTACACGTGTGTTTTAATATATTCTTCCGATATTAACGTCGAATTGACAATTACCGCGTATTATTATACGTATATTTTACATACCTCTTTATAAATATGGATAGTAAATTAATAATTAACCTACGAGATGACTACAAGTATAATAAATTATTAACTAACATTTAATTCTATAATAACTTGGTTCTGTATTAATGTATAAACTAATAACAATATCTCTGTTTAGTGGGATGTTTCGTATGAAAATATTTCTTCATTAAGCAGCGCTACTTGATATAATTAACGATGATTCTCACCTGCATGGCTGCCGGAAGATAGGAATCCGAGTAATCCGGCTTCGAGAAGGCTGGTGGATTCCTAAGGATTCCGCAAATAGCCTAAAAGGAACAGTTATAATTATCACAAAAGTATCGTCAAAAAATATAAGCGGAAGCCTTGACGCAAAGGTCAAAGGAGGTTCGTGCGCAGGTTTATCATATCGTAACGCGTGTCCTACTTTGGACATATCTTATTGAACATATTTTATCATGTTTTTTTTGTAAATTTTTCCACCTCTAAATTTTCCGTAAATCTAGAAATATTCGCGGTATGATTATAAAGTACAATAGTACGGCGATAAAAGCAATTAAACGTATCTGACACTGCGAAGAATAGTTTTAAGCAGCAAATAACCGCGAAGATCTGGCTATCAACGAACGCAGAAATTCGTGAAAATATATCGGAAACTATGTCTGGAATGGAATGAACGACTTCACGGTTACTTTGGGGGATATAATTAAGAGGGAGGAGCGAGGGAAAAGTTCCGGCTTCAGAAAATCGTCAGCGACGATTCCTGGAGAAACGACGAAACGACACGAGAAACGGCTTAAACTCCGGTGAAACTTGTTCGTGAGTTGGTTAATTAAAAGCCGACCTTTTATCTGCCTCCGAGCAAGTAACTTTCGGTTTACCCTTCTTATCGTAGCGCTTGATTTTTTGGAAATGGCGGAATCGGTCGATTAACGCGTCACGGACTGGCCAATGAAAATTTAACGAGAATATTATGTTTGACGTTAATTCTGCCAATTTGCAAGCTTCAGTCGATTGAAACGAACTTGCTTTTAGAGAATCTAATTAAAATTTAATAAGGACCTGTTATAAAATCTGTTTCACAATTTCCTCTGATCGTCTTCGTAATGGAAAATATCGACGTTCTTTTTCATACTAGAATTTCTTTTCGATAGATTGTTTGCAGTCGCATTAATCGTTAGAATAAATCGTCAGCGATACGTAAATGAGACGATTGGGATGAAATTACGTAGGCGCGAAAAACAAACAAAAATAGTAGAAAAGTTTTAGTTGCGGTAACGCGAGATTTAGAGGGTGAAAACGCCCCTTAAGAGGTAACTCGAAAACGGTTACAGATGGAAAAAGATTTTGTCAACAAAGATCGAATGGCTTCTAACATGTCGAAAGAACATGCTGTGACTGACGAACAATCTTGAAAAATGTATAAAAAATTCCTTATCAAAAGGCTCCTTACATTTATCAGTAAACTCGAACAGATGTTACTTCGCTGAATATTCTACCTTACAAAATACAGATTGATACGATTAAGCAGGTAAAGTGGATCAAACAAATACGAATGAAAGAATAGATTTATGACAAAATATCTGAATCACCTGTCGAGCCAGTAGAACCACCAAAAAGCAGCCAATAGTCTTCATATCGCCTCCTTAAATTTCCAAACTGCGGAAGAGATCTCCACTCTGAAACCTCTGCCAAATCCGCCAAACTCCAAAAGTACTTCGGTAATGCTTGAAAAATACTCGAAAAATATTGCAAAAGTGCTTCGTGAACGTCAGAGATGTTTCACTGATTTCAGGCTATCGTGTTTTATT
Source organism: Bombus terrestris (assembly GCF_910591885.1). Taxonomy (NCBI): domain Eukaryota; kingdom Metazoa; phylum Arthropoda; class Insecta; order Hymenoptera; family Apidae; genus Bombus; species Bombus terrestris. The sequence goes on from NC_063276.1 coordinate 4,625,860, forward strand.
CGTTGAAAAAGTTCGTGAATCCGCGTCAGAGCGTCGTCGAAGAGCAACTGGAGGATCGAACCGGTCCAGACGAGAGCTCGTTTCGTCCGATTCTTCGATTTTCCACACTTTGGATCAAGGTTCGCGGCCGAGCGTCACCGCCGGACTGGTCTCGAAAAAGGCTTGTAACGGTTCCATCGTCGCACTTGTACATTCTAAGCCGCGAGTAAAGCAAGCAGAAGTGTTAATCGGAGGAGGAAGAGAACGAGAGTCGTCGGTTCGTTCGCGAACGTGAACGCGTGACACTTGAATTAAGTTGCACTCGGTATGCGTCGCGTGTCCGTGAACTGAACCTCGGCTTCCCGCTATGCAGCCGCCTTCGAGAATCGTTCTCCTCCGGTTTCCGGTTCGAATAGTGCGCGAACGATGACTCGTTTCGACCGTTCGATGGGCGGCTCTTGTGAACTTTGGGTGTGTTCCACTTGGTGAGTTGAATGGAAAGCAACGATACAAATATTTTGTTTTTATACTTTGAATGCATATTATATTTTTCCATATTTTAAATTGCATTTGTACGTTTTGTAGGTTTCCACAATTCATCGCGAGGAAATTTCGTTTGAGTAATTATCCCAATTTACGCGACGAATATTTCGTTAAAATATATTAACATTTGTTGGATAAAAAGGTTAAGGATTTTTCGAAACGGGTCATTTTCCATTAGGAATTCTTTCATTTTTCTGTACGTTATCTATTACGATAATAAGTAATATAATTTATAAATAAATAATTCCAATCTACGGTTATACATCTGAAAACGGAGATGCTCGTTAGAATTACAATTGTATGAAAAAGATACTTCAATCTAATTAGTAGAAGCACCATCGTGATTAAATGAACATCGTTTATTTTTATTCAAATTATAGTATCAAACTGGAACATCAATTTATGAAAAATTATACCTATGAAAACGTGAATGTTTAACGCATAATATCAAATCCCAAACATTTATCTTCAATGATTTATTTTACCTCGACGTCCTTCATATCTGGAACCTCTCCGCTTCTTTCTTTTTTTCCCACTTCCTTTAACGACCAACGCTGTATTTCGAGATCGCGCTGCCGCTCTGGGCGAAAGTAAATCACAGAAGAACGATCCCAATGATCGTGACTTTCGTTCTCGGAAGGCTACGACCCTGGACAAGGCCGTTGCGACGATTTCACGGAGGAGCATAAAAAAGGACAGGAACAAAAGCGAACACTGTTCGATGACTGCACCTTCAAGGCGATTGGGTTATGGGTCCCGGTTGAACGCGATCATGAAAAGGACAACTGGTTCTCGATATGTGACTGGATCTCTATTTGTGGATCCATTATTCGTCTCTCTTTTACGAGATTCCTCTTGGACTTTAGGAATTTATTTCATTCGATCTGTTATATTTATTACATTCGAATTTATTATATCTATTAACTTGAAATTTACAGATATGTGAAATTTTTATTATTTTTCTGTTTCTTTCGTCAAATATATTTAGATCGTTGGAACACACGCGATGCCTGTAACGCTATCTGAGGATTCGATTAATAAAATCGATCAAGGGACGATAAGAGAAGAAAAGATCGCGAATGATATGTGAAATACGACGTTTCTTATCGATTGTTAATTCTGACGATTGTTGATATGTATTGTGATTTTTATATGATTTTTATGTATTCGTGATTGTTAACTGTGTATGTGTTTTGGCTAAAAATCTGGAATTTAAAAAGTCATTTTTTTCTACAACGTTTCATCCGTTTTGAGAATTTCTTTCAAAATTACTACCGAGAATTACCACGTTCCTTTCGTTTTCCTTCGTAGGAGTACGAGATATTCTTCTCCAGGAAGCTGCTTAAGAAACATAGTGTTTTGATATTTAGCTTTCGAAATCTCGCTAATTAATATATAGTTTTTACATCTTTAAAGTACGAGCAGTTTGCTTACGAATTTGCGAGGACAGTAATTAGGAGATAAACAAAGACGTAAAGCTAGTTGTAAAATCATACCGCCCACGTCTAACAGATCATGCAAGTTCGTAGAATCCATCTTAATGAACTTTTAGCTTTAACGTAGCTTTCCGCTTCACTAAAGATTCCTTCGATTCCGAGAAGTTTGTTGCAGTGAACGAAGCCCATTTGGCAAACGTGGCGAAGGTAAGAAATCGAATTGAATATTACGACAGAAAGGTGGAAGTGGAGTTTTCACTTTTTAGTTGGGTAGTGACTGATAACAAACGACGAGTTGGCTCGTCTTTTCGATAACGCTTGTGAATATTAAAATCGTTTCTCATACAAATAGAACGCGACTAGAAGAACGAAACTCGCCAGCAGATAAATGTACTTAAATCGCAGAGTGAATTTCAGTAAATAAAAATTGTATTATTAGATTTCAATGTCAACAGATTATTTGAATATTATACCATTAACTATACTTCATATAGATTATAATTATAGTGTTAATAGATTTCAGGTAAACTACAAAAGATTTAAAATAATAATTTTACATAAAAACCAATCTACTGAAAATATATTATTATTGAGAATTTGAATTTTCATTTCAATTTATCAGTTACATGTCCAAAACGACTATAAAACAATACAAACCTTTTGCGATATTCATCTTTTCGAATAAATAGATTAGAGAATTTTAATAAAATTTTCAACAGATTAGATGTACAAAAACAAATTTAGTTTTCGTGTATTTTCTATGTATCTGTCCTCAAGAAATTAGTCACGTCGAATTACGCCCATACTCGGATTATATATTCGATATTTATCTTTCACACGTATCAACAATTTGAAGAAAATTCGTAATGATCGATTTAAATGAAAAAAAGAAATTCTGTAAATATATATATACGTATATTTGATATGATTTATTCAATATCATCAGACGAGCTAACTCGTCTTCACCAAACAAGATAGTTCGTATGTATTGTAGTAATTTAAAAGGAGAAGCTAACTCGTCTTGGTGAGTTAACAGATTTGAACAGGATGGAAAATACGGCTGGAAGTTTCGAACACGCGAAGCATATATAATTTAGTAATAGTAGTGTTATCTAGAAGGTATGAGGGTACCTCCATTCGATAAGAGGAATCCTATGTACGGGAAGCGTTATATATTCAGGCTCCCAGTTGCGGCATCGCTTCACGCAGTTGCATTTCGATTATTGCGCATCGTGGAAACTCCTGTGAACCATTGGAACGTGTTTTCCCTCGACGGAAGTTGGGATTATCGTGGAAATCGATTTTCGAAACGATGTCGCCTGTTTTGCTCTTGATCGTAGTGGTAAGATACACGTTGATCAGTTTCTTTTCTTTCTAACTAAAATTACTTATGCATTAGGCTGTTATCGTTATCGTGGAAATTTTCTAACATTTAGTTAATAATATTTACACGAACAACGTTGTCTTTGCGTCATCATGTTTTATGTATAACAAATTTTGTCGAGACTTTTTCTTCAATTTTAATCCAACCATCGAAATGGCAGATTTCGGATATTTTATTTTCCTAATTATTGAAAATGTGGAATTCTTAGTAAAATTAATATTGATTTTCTAATTAATTGACGTTCTCTCTTACTCTTGAATTATTCAATTGTTGGTATTCACGTATTATACCTTTTTATGTACTTTTTATGCATATAATATATTCAATATATTTCAAATATTACTTTTGAACACCTAATGTACATAAAGCGTTAGTTACACAATAAAGTGTTATAGATAATTGTCTAGACACCTCTATTTTGATAATAAAATATTGTCATATTTATTTTTCTATTCCATTTGTCAAATATATTTAGATTGTTGGGACACACGCGATGCCTGTAACGCTACCTGAGGATTCGATTAATAAAATCGATCAAGGGACGATAAGAGAAGAAAAGATCGCGAATGAAGACTCAGGTGACCCGACAGTTTTCGAACACGTAATTGAAAATGTAAGTTAATACCGAGGATAATAGTCGATGACTCGAATAATATAGATTTAAGTATAACACAGCACGTACTGTAGGATAATTCCGGATGGGATCTGCACGATAAAGCGCACCCGACTTTATAGCCCCTTGTTCGTAACAATAAAGTAAAACACTTCCGGCAGAACTATAAATCGCGTTTTATGCTCTACATAACGTAGACCATGAAACGAGAGCAACAGAAGTTCTTTATACGCTTAAAAAGATCTACGGTTGTTACCTTGAGTTTTTCTACTTCTGGCGTACATCCTTAAAACGGAACCCAAAAACTAAGAGGAATATAAAAAGTTTCTTCGGCAACGATCGTAAATTTCTCGTTTCACGTTAAGACGTGATCTAAATCTAATTGGAAATTTTAAAGTAAAAGTAGTTTTTCTTGCGAAGTAAGCAATCAAATCTAATCTTAGCTCGTGCTGCAATCGATTAGTATAACTCTTCGTTATATATGAATTTTTATTTTTAACTTGTTACTAGCAACTTATCTTTCGACTTTGTTCCGTGCATAGTATTTTGTTTCGATCAAAATTGCTATTAATAATCGATAAGCAAACTCCTATTAGCAATCCAAAAGATGTTCAGCCTTGAAAGCTAAATTCCAGTATTCCAAGAAACAACTCATTATCATATCTCAAGCGAATAGATTCCATTCCAAATTCTTCGTTGCGAACATCGAATCGAGTTTCGCTATTCCAATGAACAGTCTACTTGATATTAATTTTCAGTCTGAGACCAACAACACGACCAAACCAAGCCTACTCGCCTGGTTTCTCACGCCATTGACTCAGAATCTGCAGATCAACCCCCAAACTCTGCAGAACCGTGTCATTCAGCTCAAGGAAGCGCTGAAGAATTTTGGACTTGGAAATCGTAACGACTCGAAAGGAAAGCAATTGAATAACGCAAACAATTTGCTACATGTCGCGAGTGTAAGCGATTCTGGCTTTTACACGGATAGATTGGAACCAGCTGGATTCTTCGGTGGAAATGGCTGGCTGGCGAATAAAGGTGGGATCTTAGGTCGTCCTGGAGCGATTCTCTCTACTGGTAGCATCCTCACAGATTATCCATCGGCGTATAGAAGAAAATAGACGAATTTTCAGAAAGATATTCCTTCGAGTTTGATGAGGGATTAGTGAACTTCGTAGCATGTCAGAGAGAGAGAGATCGCAACGTATTTTATTTTATATTTGATCGAGGGAAATTAACACAGATGAGTTATGTGCAATGTCTTTAATTTAACGTTATTTCTCATTTATTTGGAAATTAGAGATAAGATTTATGTTGCCGTGTTAATTGAAATAAGCGTATCTGTTCAGAAAGTGGTTTGGGGAAAAGTGACTTTTAAGTGTTTGACAATCAGCCGTTGATTTCACATACGTCCGAAATATGAACCGTTATATCTTCAACATAGATACCGCTTTTTTATTAAATATACACATAGATAGATGATCTTTGCGCTACCCGACAGCAATGATTCGATTTAAACGAAAATTGCAGATAAGCCCTTTCGACTTAACACGGCGGAATGATTAACCCAATTTTTACATTTTGTATACTGTAAATGTAATATTCTAATTTTTAAAGGAATAGTCACTCTATTACAAGAGTGTTGTAGCCTGAACAATAGGTACTTTCATAAATTTTTAGAATAATACATAATCACGTTCCTGGAAGGATAGTAAACGCATGTACGCTAGGAGAATAGTGCGAATTGATAGTAGTTTTATGTTGTTTTTTATACTAGAGGAGGATCTTAGATCCGTGAGATAGTATGAACATATATATAGTAATGTATCAGCAACCATTGTTAAATAAAAATTTTATAATTTTCTGATTATTTCTGAAATTTAGCTCATTTCTAACAGCCCAAATTCCTAAAACATATAAATGGCGGTATTCATCGCACGATACATCACTCGAAACCATTCAATTCCATCTGATAAAACTTCCACCAATTCTCTATCTGGTTTTAAGGCTATGCTTTGGCCCACTTTCCACGAATATTCTATATACAGCGTGTAGCAGAACGTGTGCAATCCGCTTGAGGAGATGATTGTAATGAAAAAGGTCCATGAATCATATGCTCGCGATAAACACAACATTTGAGCAATACTACGACGTCCACAAATTTGCCTTGAAACATCGGATGGTCTTCTGAGCATCTTCTTTTTTCTTGTTTTTAAATGTACACTCAGTTGCCGAAGTGGGCCTCACTTGTATTGTTACACCCTGTACAACATCTTTACTCTTTGCAACATACTCAGTTAAGCAAATACTGGGCGTCGAATGAAAAAGAAAAATTGCCCGATTTGAAGTAAGAACGAGGAAGGTAAATGTTCGATATTAAACGAAGTTAAGTGACATTTCTCTATGATCGAAATACGAAGGAAACGAAACGAGGAGGACTAAAAGGTATTGAGAGCAAATAAATTAAAGTACTTAGATAATTCTGGTGGAACGTGCGCGAGAAATTCTTCTGATAACTGGTGGTTCTTAGATCGAGGATGAAGACCGTGGAGAAAGCTTCCGATAAATAAGCAGCTTTCGCGAGACGAAGAAATTCCTTTGGTAGCATTCCCCTTCGATGACATCCAACTCTTTTTGTACAGAAGCTTTACAGTTTCTGCGCGATGCTTCAACGAATCAATAACCTTCCGGATTTTTTCGCTCTCCAAGTTACTAAATGAGGAATTTTGATTTTCAAAATTCGCGGAATTCCTTGTTATATCTACGATATTACGAACCTTCCGTTCGCAGAATTTGCCGAGGGTATCGATTTATTTGAAGTTCATGTAAACCGAGCAGGCATTTTAAATAGGGATTCCAGGTAAACTGTTTTCGTACGTTTTAAACACAAATTTAAGGTAGATCATATAATAAATGATCTTGAGTTGGAAATTCTCGAGAGACGGAGAATTCTGCAGGGATAGGATATTATGAAAATTAATGTGGAATTTTGATATTTCGATCTTGCTCTTATTCTAGTAACAAAAAGGATTTGTAACGTTTTAAGAAAATGTTTAACGTAAAATTGAGACGAAGAGTCACTCATACCGATAACGATCTTCTCATGCCTTGCTCGAATTTGAAATGTTTTTCAATATTGAAAGATACTATTGGGTTGAACATGTCTGAAAGAACAGGGTTAATCAACGAATTCTTCTCGTATACTTGGAATTTGGTCGATTTACAGTAACACTATGAAAAGTTTTCATCGCAATAAATAGCAAATTACGAAGTTTCTACGATTTACAAAATATCGATAGTTGATTTTTCCCGTATGCTGTTAAACCTGATTTCAACTAGATATTTCGACTATAGAAGACGATGTCATTCGAGGCTCTCGTTTTTATCTTTGTAATTTTCGTAATTGAAGATTTGACACGCCGTCAAGAACGGGTATCTATCCTGCTACAGTTTAACAGCAGCATGTGTTTCATTTAACATTTTATTTCACAGATTCAACAACAAACGTATCAAACGCGTTAAAATAATTTTACAGAGGTGAAACTGTTCCACATGAAAGTTTTAACAAGCTATCTGCGGTTTGAAAGTGCCACATCCGGAAATGCGTTGCATAATGCACACGCGTCACTGAATTTCCCTAGAATAGTTATCGTTGATGTTGCATCGTCGAAAACGCGAATCGGGACAGAGGAGGCCTTTGATCATCGGAAAATCATCAGATGTGTGCTCGTTTTGGCTAATAGTCGTCAATTTACTGAATTGTTTCCGGGTATCGCAACATTCAAAAGGAATATCTTCTCCCTTCAATTGGAATTCAATTCGATTAATGGTACGACAGAACGTTTCGTATGATGCCAATAATGATTGATTATCGATTTCTTTGTAATTAAATGAAAGCCAGCGATCACTGTCTTTTTATGATTTTTATTTTGCTTGTTAATTACTTATTATTGTACAATACAGATACAATAATTATTATAAGAGATTATCAGAAAGCCAAAGTTAATAGTGATATAATTATTACATTTTTTAAAAGCAATATCGATTTCATTAAAATCAGTTTATTCCTGTAAAGTATTAATTCTGTGTACGATGGAAATTCTAACATGACCCGGTTAACTGATTGGCATTGTAATTATCCCGTTGTTTTCTCTACCGTGAAATTTTATAGTTAATTTTTTACCATGATGTATTTTGTACATTGTTCATGGATGATGTAGAAAAATGAATAATTTCAATCTCTTGGCATTGGATTTATTTCGCGCAGAAAATTTGAACAAAACAGCCCTCTTCAATTTTAACAGTTGGATCGCTTCTGAATGAAAATATGTAGTATCATAGTAAATCATTATTAAAATGTGAGTTTCAGTTCAGCAAAGGAAAATTATTTTTTTAATGAAGTTTAATTTGAATTTCAATTTCAGTTTCAATTTTAAGCCCAATTTTTTTAGTCTTCTGGGCTTCCAATAGACTTAGGAAACTTGTAGGATATTTATAAATATCACTATTATATGATATCAGTTGTTGCTTAAACCGAAGATTAGAAATTGTGCAATTTGCCTTTGATTATAATACTACCATAATATTGCCATCTCACATATTATTACAGCAGAGTATTGTTAACGTTCACCAAAATTAATTGAATTAATTTAATTACAAATGATATCCGCACACTGTGTAATTACTAAAGCAACCATAAATTACCAGGTTTTTGATATCTTTTTCTGACATGACCACCCATCTCTAATGCTACAAGCATTCTATAATAGTCATATAATAACAGTCTGTAATAGTTCTTGATAGTATCATCTATCTCAGAGTCGTCTCTAATTCAAACTACAGAAACTACTAACCACAAGCTTCTCACCTAAAAGAGAAAAAAAAGAAAATTGGCAAAGAAATGATAACCAAGTCATCTATACGTACAATAAGACAGTATATATTGAATAGTACCTATCTAATACTGTAACAAAACAGTAGAAGTGTTGTATTTGTGCATTGAATAAAAAGGAACAAAACAGTCATCTAGAAATAGTTCATAAGCTATAGAGAGGAAAAATCTAATTTTTGGAATTTTTGTCTAGTTTTCTCTATTGCGTAGTTTAGTGTCCGGGTAAGAAACCAGGGTATATTGCATCTCGATCTGGCAGAGGTCATGCAATGGTAGTTCACGTCGTATCGGTTCTGAAATCGAACCTTTCTATAATTTAATATTTTTACTACGGAGGATGATCTAACTGTTAGTGTAAAACATGCATAGGTACATCACTTGTAAAAATTTGTGCTTGAAAATTATTTTCCATATTTTAATAGTTCACGAGATCGAAGTCGCTGGAAAAAGCTAGGTAGTCAAACACAGAAGAACGATTCCACGTTTACGAGTTACGTTTCGACAGCCAAACTTTATTCCACCCTGAAGGTTTAAAGGGCAGCCAAACTCAAGGAAGCTTACTGCCTTACATATGCAAATGTTTGAAGCCATGGGCCCTTGGCGTGGGGGAAGCGCACTTAAGTGGGGATAGCACGAAGCGATCCTGGCTTTGGGGCGGCAGTCGAGGTTCGTCAGTCGACCAAGTAACACGTATTACGGTGATCGTCGTCGGTAGAAACGCGCGACGAACAACGTGTACGGTCCAATAACCGCGAATCAAAACATCAAACAACGAACATAACCGTGTAACGTTCCGTGAAAATCAATACTTTAATAGTTGGAAATTTTTAACATTAATTTTAGTTCGAAGTTTCTCCGTGATTTCGTATGCGTGTGTTTTTTCGTATCGTTTGTATTGTTTATATACATACATATTTCGTGTGATATCTCGTTTATAATGAAGACTTTACTTGACGAATGACCGTGCTTTTTGAATATAATTCGCTTCCTTTTTGATCGAAGAAGGAGACTTTTCGATCGGAGAAGAAAAGAGACTAGCTTCTTTGGTCTAGTGGGAAGAAGGATGGAAGGAAAACAGCGCGTGTGACGCCGAACGTATCGTATGTGGTAAGTGATAACATTTCGCTTTGTAGTTTGATATTCGAAACTAGTCGAAACTGTGTTTGTTATTGTTTTCCCGGAACACGTGCGCCTACCACGCATACCGTGTTTATATTGGCGAAAACGCACAATGCTCTTAAATCAACGAAGGGCGAAAAAATTATACGTATTTCGCAGATATTTTCTAGATTTAAGATCCTCATCGACAAACCAATATAACTTGTATTTTAACAAATTAGCAACGTAATTGTTAATAACAGCATATATTTGATTGGCAATGGGCGAAACAATTATACGGATTTCAGCAATAAATCAACGACTTATATTAATAATGTACGACTATGTTTATGTATATCTGAGTCTATAACGGTTTAATGATTCTATAATGCACGTTCGCTCGTCTTTGGCGTGTGATCCTATCCCGTCTGTTTTTCTTTTCTTTGTTAACAAATTTTTTTCCAACGCTTGTATCCTTCGTCCCAATTGGCTTCAATTTGATTATTGAATTTGATTTAGGAAGTAAATATGGCGGGTGACAAAAAGCGCGCGTTTTTGTATCTGCTTGTGTTTTTTAGTTAAGTGCGTACCCGCTAGGGGGACGTGTTTTTTATACAGAGAAATAATAAAAATTGATAATATGGAATAATAAGTCTTTTTTAGGAGATTCTTCGAAAAGCAGTGAATTGATTAAGATTGATGGTGTTTTAATATACTTACCATTGAGATTATGATTGTATACATATACATATAGGGAAGTTTCAATTGGCAAATTTTATCTTTATTTCGAAAAGGGAAGTTTTCCTCTTACAAGTTTTAATACGTTAAAGGTCTCGAGTAAGAATTCCATTAAATGGAAATATTAATTGTTATTTTTAGTAAATTCAATGTTATATAAATGTACATATTATATCACATATTATTAATAGATCAGATTAGATTAGTAATTAGTAGATTAGCAATTTGCAAAATTTATCCTATTTACGAAATTTCCGTTATTTTGAGATTTTATTTATTTGATTGATCCTATTTTGTGAGAGAATTTTCGCAAAATTTCGGTAATAATATCATGCAAGAGACACTCAGCCGTGTTCTATCCGGGAAAAAAGCATAATATTGCGTCAGCAGGGCAACCATACATGTCGTAATAATATTATGATGTGTATGGTAGTTTATTTTGAACAATAAAGATAAATATGTAGGTGTAGGATAAGAATTCATTTTTCGAAATAAAATTACGAATGAAACAAAAGAGGGAGGATTATAAATGAGATTTTGGTATTCGATATAAAAACGAATATGTAGGTTTTAGGAGGAATTATGAGATTGAATTACGCGTATGAAATTCCATACAACGAGATCTTTTTCATTGGTCGACGTATTTAACATTACGGTTTATTTAATATTAATAAACGTTCAGATATGCATAACAAATAAAAGTTAGAGAAGGAATTATTTTACATACAATTTTCTCCCACTGATTGAAAATTCGTTATAAAAATTGAATAACTTCCAGCCTCCGAGAATATACAACGAGTGTTATAACTTTATGTTCGCTAGAAATTTGGCCGTTTTCTCAATTTTCATTCCATTTTATCACAACTGAAAAACCATCTGTCTTCCCATGACAAATTTATATCTCTCTGTTCCAATAAAAATCCTTTTAATCCCGATCACTGTCGTAATCAAATTCTTTTTATTCGTTTCTTCTACACACACACACAAAAAAAAAAAAAAAAGGAAAGGAAAACCGCATGATAAAATTCTGAGAACCAAAAGGACCGTTTTGCAAGCGTAACATAAAAGTATTATAAAAAAGTAAAAATTCATCAAAGCTACTCGCTGGAATTTTGCGACTCGGTTTTTTCCCTCCTTTTTACCACAATATGCATTGGGAATTTTTCTCCGGGGAAATCGCGGAACTAGCAAGTTTCGTGTACAAATCGACATTTCATGGATTTATCTCAAGCAACGGGGAGCTATGATTTACGAAAAGGCTTCCGAGAATTATACTTGTTGACATTTATGCATTTATGCAAGTATAAATGTACAATAATATAGAACGGCATGCCAAAATGCACAAATGTACAAATATCAAAAATAAAGTTTCTTTGAAATTATTCTATAATCGGTAATACTTCACGATTCAGTCGGTATCTGCGATTATTTTCAATCTTCGATACATCGAAAAGGGATATCTAAAAAGGTGAAATGTCACAAAAAAAAAAGAACGTGTTGCAAACAATTTCCAATCGCGTTGAAGAATATTTTTTATTTTCTAAATTAATCTTCACTTCAGTACGTCAAAACGTGCGAAAACTCTTATTGGAAGATAATTATTGGGTTGGCAACTAAGTGCCAACTCACTTAGTTGCCAACCCAATAATTGCCAACCCAATATTAGAAAGTAACTAAAATAAAATAAAATGAAATTGATTACTCGATAAAGTAAATAAATACCATCGAAGTAAAATTATTTATTTATCCGATCGTTCGTTTGTAAGCGTTTTGAAAATTTACTTTAGATACAACCGCCATTGGCTAAACGAATATACCAACATGTAACAAAAATATAACACTAGTCATACACGCCATGGAAATGAAGACGAATGTAAAGCGTTTTTCGCATGTTTTTTAAACGTAGGCAACGATTTACAAAAGGTCCAACTGGTGTATGGGTGAGTTGGCGTGTTTACATATATGTATTCGATTAACACAACTATTGGGGCATAGTTGGTCCTGTGGTTGGATGTACAGAACGAGGGAACGAGGATTCTCGGACGAACATTCAGTTTCAACACTAGAACCACCACACTAGTCAAATTAACTGGTTTTACAATTTTATTTTAAAATTCCTACTTCATGCCATATTTTTTTCCCGCAATGATGTAATGACTTTCGCAACGATAACTAAAAGAATAATATAATAAATTTTATTTTCTTTTTTATGTATTCAAATTGAAAATAATTTTGTATCAAGGCTACTTATACCAATACCAGTCAAAATGGCTGGCACTTGTCAAAGTGTAAAAGGGTCCTGCAATCTGTTTATCGAACCGCAATTAACCAGTTTCCTCGTTTTGAAAACTTCACACACGTTTTAAAAACTTTTACCGTGTATTATTCGATATATGATGATATCAGTTATCAGGAAAATTCCGGATCGATCGCTAGATGCTAACATTAGAAATACTACAGCAGTCAAAATGACTGGTCCTACAATTTTATAAATGTGTCAACCCTCGTTTAGGGATCATGGTCGCAGATATATTAATAATACCAAAAACGTACTACATAACATGGAATTCCTTCTGTAAGAAAGTAATAAATCAATGAATATAAAAATATTCTATTATTACGTATTTTTTTAAGACCAGTCATTTTGATTGATTTTGGCAGAAATAATTTCGTGTTAACGATCGGAAGTTTTAGTGTTAATAGCTCCACCAATATAATATATAACAGTTTACAAAGTTGAAGGCGAACGGGCAACATCGGCAACGAGCCTACGCTCTTCTAATCTAAACATTCCGAGAAATGTTAAAAGTGGATCGTAGTTGTGGGAGGTTGTTGGAACGTGTTTATCAATTTTATAGAAAACGGAAAGCAGAGATCGAAATAAATTATCAAAATAGATACTTGAGACTCGTGTCACGTATTACAACACTAATGGACGATTAGCTGAAAATCTAATTACTTAAATATACGTACAAGTGAATTATCGAGGAGTCACGTGGAAGATCGTGTTACTCGCGGAAAGATCGATTCGTCGAGTATATTCGTCGCGTTTTACGATGTAACTGGCTGTTTGATGACACGATGTCTCGCGTGACCAGCTAAATACCTTTACCTCGGATGACGCCTTCGATGTACTCTTGTACAGATTCTATTTGCCAACGAGAAACCTTGAAACATAGACAGAGCATGAAGATCTTTTGCGATGGGTGTTTGCGGGTGTTACCTTGTTGAACGAACAAGGAAACTCGTTAACACCGACGTTACGAGGCTTTGGCAATGAGTTCTGTGTAAGGGTCGTTGAAAAATTGGAAATTAGCGACAATGTCGAAGAAATATAATTGATGAATTGAATGTAGGTAATTTTTGGTTTATTTTTCAAATTGTAAGCAGAGAGATTATATGTACAGTTGGTGTAAGAAGTATTTCTACACCACTGTGTCTATTATTGTATTTATATATCGTAAAGTAAAGAAATATAAGAAAATCTTTATCGATTCACATATTTCGATTTTCCTCTTTGTGTCTTGTTTCATTTTTCTCCTTCATATCTGTTTGTTTCAATCGTATTGAATATTTAACGTATGTTTAAAACTCTTGGCTTGTAAAAACAAGACCAAGACGTTGATATAAAAATTCAAAATTAAAATCCAGAAAATTTAAATTTGCAACACGTACTTTCAATAAAATTATTGTTTATAATGAAAACGCTGCTTACGAATAGCTTGTAATAGCAATGTAATAGCTTGTCGAAATACAGTGTCGTATATACGCAGTGTCAAATGTGAAAAGATTAAAGGCTATTACGATGCCAGGTTCTGTTCGTCTCTCATTTCTCTCGAAAGTTATCAAACTCATCATTTCTTACCCTCTCGTTTCACTAGAAGTCGCGAAAAGCATGACAAACATCATAATATATTGTTTGTTTATAAAGATAATTAGGAAATATACATATTTTAATAATATTTCAGTTTCATTTGTTATTCTGCTTTGTAATTGCATAATTTTATTCCGGTGAAAGAGACGTTGCGTGAATTTTTAAATAAATATCGATTCCACCGTGTATTTAAGTGCTTTTCCCGAGCTTCTGCTGCGAAAAGTTTCCGTTCATCGGTTATCGGTGCGAATATTTTCACGTTCCGTGACACACGTTACGATACGCCAACAGAGAAATAGTACAAATTGCGATCGTATATCCGACGCGCTAGTTCCTGCGCGACGATCTATCAATTATTTCGTTTATTTCAATGTCCGACGAGTTTCGCATTCCCGGCAAGAGAAAAACAATTTTTCGATCGATCTGTTTTCGATTCGTTTCTCGTCGACAGCCGAAGGAACGGCACGGTTCTCTCTGATGCGTATGAATTTGATTAAAATGGATGTGCAATAGAAACTCGGTAAACAATCTGACGCAAATGTGATGAATTTTTGTCAGGTGCCTGTATTTTCCAGATTGGTGAAGAGCATAATTGCATTCCATTTTATTTCCCCAGCTTTTTTTACCTTATAACGTTTCTCTTATCTTATATTTTTTTCTATTCCTGCATTTGTATTTATCGAAATAAATAAATAAATCAATTTTTATGTCAGGCAGTTTCATACAGAAAACTAATCTACGTATTTCTAATTGCCTTCTTCCCATTGTCTTTTCCCATTTTTCATAGAGAGATGCAGCTTCTAATAATTAATATTATACAGAATTATAAAATTTCTAACGAAATAATGAAATCTCCTAATATCGTCCAAATAAAATCAGTTTCATTTAATTCTCCACATAACTGACTCAATGTAATCCATTCAGTTCATCCGTCGAAGACTACAACAATCGTTTCATTTGTCCTATTTTTGCATATTAAGTGCATTCTGTACATCCTTGCACTTTTATTATGAATTTTCCGTAAATGTATAAAAAATGCGCTGTTTGATACTAACATCCAATAAATATAGCAATATATTGTCGAAAGAAAAAGGAAGCGTGATACGTTTAACGAAGACTTTAGTTGGTCCAAACCGTACTTTCACCCCAATAAACTGACCCAATAAAACACGAAGAGAAACCTATAATCGAGTAACCCGATCAACGTCCAACTCTGCTAAAAAAATTAAACACTTATCGACGGCTTGTCTTCGATTTCCCATCTCCATCGATTCTCCTCCTTCAATCCCATAAACTTAGAGCCACTATCGAATCTTGAAAGTATCGACACGAGCTTCCAAGAGAAACGAAGTTTTCTTTAGAAGCAAACTTTCTTCTTCGAGTCACGTTATCCGGGCACACGGTATCACGTTATTTGGTTGTTTAATTAAAAATGCATGGAACACGGATTGGTTTCTCGCGTGAAAAACTTTTCCAAAGTAGAACGTGGGTGGGTGTGTAACTTCCTGTAATCGTTCAGCGATGCGTTTGATGCGCCATCCTGTATATATTTTGGCAACGTGGGTGTCGAATTTTTCCGAGTTCGGAGCCCCGGATGATCCCTTTGTAATCGAGAAGCTGAAATAGTAAAAATTTGAATGACCGGAACGAAGATTATCAATGGAAATATGTAGAAAACCTGAAATCTCGTAAGATATGTATTTGCGATTTTAGATTCAATGAAATTATTTTTGTTCTGGCCTAGTAGCGTTGTAGAATAAATAAGAGATACAATGTTTTACATTAAGTTGATATTTGTATATAGAAAGGATAAGGTTTCCGAAGAAGATTTTCTAAAGAAATGAAATGTCAGAAAGTTTCCAAAATTGTAGAAATATATTACATATTTTTGAAAATGATACGTAAAATTTCTCGAGTTTGCGAAAACTGATTAATTATCTTACGACTCTTAATTAAAATATTACGAGTCATTCCACTACTTACCTAACCTTCGTTCAATAATCAGAAAGCCAGCAAACTGATATATCCATCTATTCATTAAAGTGTCAAGGACTATACAAAAATTTTAAATTAATTATCCCATAATTCTAAAAAGAATTATATCTCAGCCCTGCTTATCTAGCCTTCGTCAAATTAATTCTCAGCTAAACGATACTTAAAATTCCTCCACCGCTTCGTACCTTGAAGATTAACAGACAAGATTACCCAAAAATAAACAACGATCTCGTAACTCCGACTAGCTACTCTATATGAAATTTCCTGACCAACTAAAAAAGAACAGGATAAAAATAGAAGAACTTCGTTTCATGATGGTACGATAAAAATCTGCGAGTTTGACGAAGGTTATCGTGTTGGAGAACCAAAAGTGGTGCGTGAGCCACAGGTATCCACGGCCGATGGACTAACGTTTGACTATCGCTAATAACGCATAGCGTAAAAGCGGATAAGTTGGTTAACGTGGAACCTTTTTTTTTTTTTATCAATTTACAGTGAATTAATCCTGAACCTCGAATTATTTTTATCTACGTATAGCGTGACCGAGGGAAATAAGTCGCGGTCGAAAGGAGCGGCATTTTGTGATCCCCAACCGCGAATTATCGTTCCTTGAAAGACTTTTTTCAGACACGCTATATCCAGACCTCGAGATAACAAGTTCGTGTTACAGCAAAACCTTAAGCACCGATACATAGTTACACGTGTGAATATCTTCTCAGAATTGAAATTCGAAGAAACGTTTTGCGATGAAATGGATCGTCTTACACTTTTATTCGCGTAAATATTTTTCGAATTTTGCAAATTGTTTTTAGCAGCATTGATATAGTATAGAAGTAAATCCAGAGAAGATAGTAAATAATTGGTAAGATATTCTTGAAATATCATACGGATACGATGTATAAATTTATATAAAGTGAGATAAAAACAAACAGAAATTATAAAATTCTATATAAATAAAGAATCTATATATATGTATATAATTGTATAATTCCTAATTTATATATTTGAATAGAATTTTATAATTTAAGTATATAGAATTTTGTAAGATATATAGTATGTTATACAGATTCAATATTGTAACAAAATTAAATTTTGTTTGTTTATGTCCACTGCGTATCTAGACCAGTGCTTTAAGCAGTTCTTGATATTTCTTGATACATATAGAAGAAGGTACGTTTCATTTTTATTTCTTTCAAATTAAAAGGCAAGATTTCTAATTTATATGTTTACAATATACAATTACATGTAATCGATAAGAAATGTATCTCTTATAGAAGGCAATAATGCTATAAAATTACAAAGAGTGGTAGGAAATTAAATCTTGCAAAAAAACTAGAAGATATTTTCTAATTGTCAAAATATTCCTAATTTTTCAAAAATTTGTATCTCACGAAAGTCGTTCGAACCTCGTATCTCATAATCCGATGAAAGTAGACAAGAATCTTAGGGACGAACTTCTCTCAATCTTCCTTGGATTTTCCGCGACTCGAAGAATAAGTCGAGAACTATTTTCCAATTATTAAAATATTCCTAATTTTCCATAAATCTTCATTTTACGAAAGTCGTTCGAACCTCGTATCTCGTAGGATAAGAATCATAGGGAAGAATTTCTCTTACATTTTCTATGATCTTCTCGATCATGTCGAGCAACGTCGCTTACATTTTACATAATATTTTACCGACTGTGCTGAATCGGTCGGAATATTACGTCGTCGTGATTTATCTCGCCATCCTTTCGGCTTTCGTTTGCGTAACCAAAGGATTGTTTGTAGTGGCGACGATCTTACGGAGATATGTTGGAGCCCTCGAAAGGAAGCAGCTCATCCATCTCGAAGATCTTTCGCGTTTCTTCTTCATCGTCGTCTTTCGTGTCCTTTGTATGACGTATCGATTTATAATAAAAGTGGCTATAGTCGAGAACGGGGGCTGATCGATGACACGACATTTTTATCTATTCTCATTTCCGTTGGTTTCGAGGAAATGGAATGACTATCTTTGAGAATGGAACAGGAATGATATTGTTTTCTCGGTCTTCTTTGAAATTTATTGGATGAAACGTCGGTGTCACTTTTTCGCCGAGATGAAGCGGAATTGGGGTTGGTTTTTTTTAGAACTGGAAGCTTCTTTTTTTTCTAGAGATTGCATTTTTCTATGCGGAAATATGTGGTCTGATAACACAGGGCACTGATTAGTGTCTTGCATACTTTGTACAGAAAATACAGTAATTTTCCTTTTGAAATTTAATGGACGTTGATTTTTTTTTTAATTAAACGCGTGTATTTTAAGAAAAGATTGTATTCTACTTTTGACAAATTTATGTCTTGGTGGAAGATTGTAATGAAATTTTACGTTGATATTTGTTGCGGCCTTTTCTTAGGAATCTTTTTCTAAAGAAGACAGGAAGATCATTTTTAGATAGAAAAGGGTAGAAACCGTCTGTTTGATTTCGCTCGAAACATAGTCAATAGAAAGTTAATGTGGATTTTTCTCTGCAGTGAAAAGGAATAAAGGATGATTGTTCAAAATTAGAAATGAAGTGTTCACAGCGAAGACTCTATTTTTCTTTTGATAAATTTTTAGATTGATAACACTTACTGGTATTTTTTATATTAATTATCACTTTAATTAACTCGTAATGCTTGCATTGCGATCGAATAGAGTTTCTTTACGATATGATATGGTAGCGATCATTTTCATTAATTCTTCCTTTAATATTTTTCACTGTACCTTTTTTTTTTCTTTATCTTTTCCGTTTAATCCAATTTTATCTGCAAGCAATTCGGATTAAAACGGAGCTCTCAAACTTCTAATTGAATAATCACGCAGAGACCATTTTTGCCTGTTAGATTTACGAATATTAAAGTTATCCTTTAATCAGACCGTATTCTTTGTTTATACGTAATTACTGTTTCCCTGGATAATGAACGCATTTTAGGAAGCTATGAGAGAAATTCCACTGTCAGCGAAAATATCGCAAAGCCTGGACGAGTAAGAACGAATTTATAAGTTAATGTAGAATAAAAAATATTTTAAAATTGCCTGGAATTATAATAAACAGAAGGGAATTATCATAAAGCATTCAGAAAAAATAATTCATCCAGTATCTTTTTAATTCGACAAATTAAGAATTCTTTTTTCTCCAGCTATTTCCAGATTAAAAATACTAATCTAAAGTTTATCTATACAGCCATCCAATTAGCAATATTTTTCCAGCAAGATTTAGCAATTTTTCTCTTCCCATTTAAAGTCACAAATTTACGAAAATATTCTACTGAGCTTTTCGATTCACAACCATTCGAGCAGACTATTTAATCTCCGATCTTTACGCAATTTTTATGAACAAACGGGCTTCTGAAGAGAAATTCCCGAAGAAATAAGATCGCGGAAAATTGCTAGAGAAACGTTTCTAAAGTTTCTAAACGTTTCGTATATTTTTTGTACAATTTATGCATTCTGAAATTCCGCGTAGATACAAACTCTCGTTCGAAAATAGAACAGTCCGCGATTGACTTTCATCAACCTACGTTTCTTTTAATTCCAGAGACAATCTCTGTTCGATCGGATGAAAAATAAAACGACGAATGCGAGAATGTAATCCGCTGTTAGTATGACGCTCTACAGGGGGCAGCCGATCGAATTCCGTTCAATTATCAATGAATTACGTCAGTCGGCCGCCTATTTGCCGGTGGCAAATGTCAAAACAAAGAAAAAAAACTATTCGTTCTTTGACGCAAGCATCGTGTACATGCGTCTACTCTACGATGTAATTTTGTTTCGCAACAGGGTGACTGTACTTTCTTTTAAAACTGGTTCACACACGGCCAATATCATCGATATTGGTTAGCGATAATCACACAAATTTTTCCTTATCGATAATGATTATCGGTAACCAAAATAAAATTCGGATCATCGATAATAGTTACTAGATAACAAAAAAGAAAAAAAATTCCAGACATTTATATTAGTTACTGATAACCAAACTAACCGATAACTACCAATAATGAAAGAAGTTTTTATCTTTTATAATTGTTATTCCCAATGAAAATTTGTTATTCAAAGATATGATCCATTGTACCGGGACTTGTAAAATTTGCCACAGAATAGTTGTGATGCCTGGATTAATATAAATGAAATGCCGCGTTAATATAAATTAATATTTGACAGAAACGGAGAATTTAATGATTTTATTTATATTCTTCAATCCTTTCGAAGATCTTCCTCTTTGTTGTTTTCGAAAAATATTCAAAGTTACCTGAAAAATAATTTGTATACTATTGCATACGATCATCGAGCATCCTGGTTTGAAATAATGTAAATTCCAATCAGCGACCAGCTGTTGGCTTATTTGATCAAGAAATCTAAAAATTTGGAACGACGTTGCTCTAAACTGTCTGACTAAATTTTAGTGTTCACACGCGACATTTCACTAACGTTAATTGTTTGTTGCCCCAGCTACTGGAAAGTCTTACTCGACTATCGGATTAAAATCTTGGTGTTCAGTCACGGCAAGTTACTAAATTCCTTGCTACTCGTCTGCTGTACTGGTCGTGTCTGAACCAGCCTTTAGAGATTAACAATAAAACGCGAAAGATGAAAAGCTCGACGTGACGGTGAAGGATCCTCGAGGCTAGTAGTTTGATCCGTGCGAGGTCAGACGTGGCTCGATAAGCCTCCGACGGATATGCGCTCGGCTCAAGGTCGAGTGTTTGGAACCTCTTTCTGTAATTGGATTAACTAAACTTTCCACGTTGAAGGAGTGGAAATTTTCTTTTTTAATAAATCATTAGTGGACTGCGGACTTTTATGTAAATGCATATTTTCGAGAATATAATTAAAAAGGTAGAACGTCGGCCAATATACATAGGATGACATCGATACGCTTGGTGCATCACTGATATAGTGCTAGAAAAATTCTTTTAAATTGTTGAATAATTTATAAATTAATCCGTAACCGTGCGTGGAAGATTTTTCTAATCTTTCTAAATTAATCCACCTTACTTTAGTTTAGTTAGAAAAATTGATTTCCAATCAATTACTAATCAATATAGAATTTCCTTTAGTTTGAACTTTTCAGCAATATCGTATCTTTTTCAAGAATATTATTTTAATATACTATCCGCTTATCTCTCTATCTCCTTGAAAATATCTCGCACGTCCATTTTTCAATATTCGTTTAGCGTCGTTTATAGCATGTGCTATATTTTAGATATCTTACATGCTTTTTCATATCATTCTATGCATTTCTGCATCTTCAATTGTCCCATAAATGCATCAAAATTTACTAATTAATCATGTAATTATCAGTGTTATCGAATATTTAATCATCCGATGATATTCATGGAAAGCCAATATTCTTAAAATAATAGAAAACGTGCAGTGTTTTTTTTTTTTGTTTTATTTCGTTTAAAGAAGAAGAGGAAAAAAGACAAAGATAACGAAGAGACAGAGGAAAACTCATCGAACTGATAAAATGTTTGGATAGTTGTTAATGGTGCCTCGAATGACGGAATTCCAGCGTATCGAATTCCCATTTCAGGAACTCGACTAGTCTATCGTTTCACCTGGACGATGGATCACCAAGACAACGTTAACCAGAGAAAAGTTGGATCGAACGGATGTTTTTCTCTCGAATTACAGGAGTAGCTGTATTATCACAGTATCATGCGCAGCATCGAGCAGGAGAAACAAATAGAACGAGATAGAAATAGAGATAGATAGATAGATAGATAGATAGATAGAGAGAGAGAGAGAGAGAGAGAGAGAGAGAGAGCTGGGTTGGTCGAGAATTTCGCTTAGAAATTCCATCCACGGTATTCTTCCGCATTTCGTGACACAGCGTTACGATCTATACCTTTGCTGGATGCAAATGACGAAGTAATATACGTGCTCTGAGATGCATGAGAACGTGCAATAGCGATGACGACATCAAGCAACTCTATGTAGCTCGACAACTTTTCTTAATTTGCCATTCGTTACACTTTGTTCTTTTCTGGGAATTTAAGCGTAGTATTCTCAAGTCTGTAGAGAGAAAGAGTTTCTTCTGTTCATTGTCTTTCTTCTTCTTTTTCTTTCGTTGCAGATGGTTGCACACAAGCAGAACAGTTCCTTCTGAATAATTTTTTATTTTTGGCTTTGAACGATGGAGTAGAAACAGTTTTATATATAGATATGCATATAGTTTGAAGAGAATTTCCCTAGGTAAAAGTTCCTCCTGTTTCTTATTTCTTCGAGCGAACAGCGATCCGCAATGATATTCGTGCACTATTTCTTGCATAATTTCTTATTCTTGAATTTGAAAGATGGAATTGCAACGAACGGGTTAGCGTTCGGTATAATTTTACATACTTTGTTAACTTCCTCAACGAGTATTTCGTCAATGTCAACGAAAAATGTTATGCTTTAAGGGTGTGCGATACGAAACTTGCATCTATCGTCCATTGGATGTATCAAAAATTCCCTTGCGAAGCTGGTTAGCAACTAAGTGATTGCGGATTTTGTCATTAGGTGGTAATGACAGAACCCGCAATCACTTAGTTGCCAATCCAATATATGTACATAGAATATGTATAGGGTTGTCCGGAAAGTGTCTTTCTTTTACAGACACGTCTTTTACAACGGCGCATCTTTATACGAACATGAGACCTAATCTGTCGAACGTTGTGATCTTTATTTTGGTAGAACAAAATGGATCATACGTCATTCGATAAAATAATGTAAAACGGAAAATGTTGTGCATCCATTATTTTCGTATAAAACGAAAGGAACTTTTCGGACGACCTAATACTACGAAAGTACGTTTCCTAAGATTGTAATATTATCTCTTGCGAATGAATGCTATAGGAACGAAACTGGAAGATTTCTTGGAAGCAGTTGGCAATATGTGAAGCATTATTGCTTTTGTTGCAGGAATGTGCACATGTGGATAGACAAATCGGAAAAGAGAACACGCGTATCTCGAACTTGAAAGAAGACAAATGCGTACGTATATTTAAAGGAAAAGAAATTCATATATTTGAAACAGAGAAAATGATACACGAAAGAAGGCGAAGATAACTTTCTAACTAGATCACCAACAAAGGGATAGATACAAGCCTTTGCTACTTACGTTTCACTCCACACACTTGAGGCAGCCACTCGAGGCGCCTTCTGGCTTCTTTGTCGGACATCTTTTTACGTTTGAAAATTAGGTTTCTTGGAAATTACAATTTCTCAGGATTTTCTCCTTACTCTTAGCTTTTCCTGCTACACCACCAATGTTTCTTATTTTGCACATACTATTAAATATTAATATTATATTTTTAGATACACACCTCTGTTCATAATTGTCGATATTAAATAAATCTGAAAGATCTCATGCGATACCTTAAACTATAAAAAATTCATATATTCAATATATATACATCCATAATTTTCGTGTATCAAAAAATTTATTCTAAAAATATTTACAAAAATTATTGCATATTTGTAAGTTACTATAAAGTGCTATAAAAAATATTATAAAATACTATGTAGCGGCATATGAGTCAAGGGAAAATTGGAATATTATTGTGCCTTGGAAAACCAACGTTGTTTTCGTTTGCTAGGTTCAAAGGTAAACGAACTCCGGACAAAATATTATCATCGTTATTTGTGATCGTCAACGGGAGCTACTTTTTATAATAACAACTGTAGGTATAAATAGACGAACGTGCTCTCTATGACAGTTCAATGGTAGAGTAATTAGCGAGTATTACGACAAACGTGAAACCAAGTCTGTGAAATGTCGCGGTGTTTGTCTCAACGAATAAATATGTTCGTAAATAATAAATAAAATAATAAAATGGTTCGTACATAATTCGACAAAATAATATACAACAATATAAAACAACCTTGTGCCTCTATTATTTCCTCATAAAACGAAAGAAAGTTTCCGGACAACCTAATAGTTACAGTGATTTTAATATAACCGACTATTGCAATTTTATCACTCGTCTCTTTATTAAACGAATCGACACGTTTAATCTCAACTGTATCCAAGAACACGTTCTGTTTTTCCAAAGGATGCATTACAGACATCATTTTCACTTATCAGGGTGAAGTTGACTTGCATTTTAGGGATAACGGAATTATGGAGATGCGGTAATTAGAAGTTAATCCAAAGTTATGAGAGCCGAGAATAACTGAGAAATGCAAATTTTGGTTTCGTGTAGCTCTTGGTATTATCGGGCGCGTTTCAACTTGCAACGGGATATCTTTGGCAGCTTCAGACTTCCGTAACTCTGGTTCGAAATTCAACGTCTCGGGCCATCACGTATTTCTGATAAATTGCGTCGTTACAAATTTAAGAGAGTCGTGTTTTATTACGACGTTATTGAAATTTCAAGATGTTTCGCGTAACATACGTACCTCATGCACATAAAATAATTTCGCCAGCTCTAGATACACACAATTACGATTATTACTATAGCTGGTATTTTTATGCATTTATATGAATATAAAAGTAATACCAAATAAATATTATAATATATATATTTATTATGTGTTACTATACTTTACTATATATACGATAATACAAAAAATACAGAATGCACACAATATGAAAAAGTATCTAACGTATTCAAAGAAAACCACAGTTCATAACATTTAATAAGTGAAACGAAGCTGAATTTCAATAAATATCCTCGCTGTAATTATTATGTACATATGTATATTTCCTATGAACCTTTATGAATACGCGACGCCGTGAAATGTTTGAGAATATCGCAAATTTGCATGGAAATTGACGTTAATTGTTGGTATGTTTGCTTCTATTTAATTGTCTGAACTGGCCGCGGTCAGTTTTATTCGCAATTTGTTTGATATGTGTTTGCGATACGTAGCACCAACTCGCGATTCTAATAACGTTTCATTGGCGTTTATCAACCTTGTTCAGCAAATATTAGGCGATCGCGCGTATCTCAACCGCGTTGCCAATGTTATTATATAAGTTGTCGCTTTCATCGTTTCACGAAGCCGTAAAATGTTCGTTTTAAGACCAGAGGAAAATTAAGGAAATAAAAGTGATGGAAAAATAGGAATTACGTACAAGAGATTTTTAGGATAAACGTAAGAAATGTAAAAACAAAGATAGCGCGTATTTTGGTAGATTAAAAGGCAAACGATAAAACTCGCAAAATAACGAGGCGAAAATTAATTAGAAAGTATAATAAAGTTATATAATAACTTTAATAAATAAATTTGTTTCCACAATTATCCTTTTACTTGCACTCGCTTTTACTAAACACTAACTACCATTCTCGACATAGTAAACCTGTTCGATAAATAAATTCGCTTAATTTCTCCTCTTTACGTAATATTTGACATTTTCTTCCTCGAAATAAAACACGAGCGATTTTCCAAAGGAAAAATTACTCCACAAAACCTTCAAATACCACCGACTGAACACATCGCTCAGAAAGGAACGTATGCTTAAATGTAACGTTTGATTTTCCGTGGAGACAGAAATTGCAAGGGGAAAAAAAGGTAGGAAATAGTGCTGCTTGTCAGGCAATCCGGTTTTCGTTGGTATCACGATTGCCACTGGTATAACTGGTCCGATTTGCAGTGCTAAACAGCATTAAAATTCATGAAAACCCCTGGAGTAGCCATGCTTGGCTGCTCGTCTTTGCGCGTATCCCCGTCAAAAGAAATTCAAACAAACGAGTGCCTGTGGCGAAGTGGCTTACACTCGGCTTCTGCCCATAAATTTCCACGCGCACTGATTTTCACGCGCCACGTACAATCTCACGCGGAAACGACCGTCCTTTCCTCGTGTTTTTCACTCATTCACGCGTACGCAACGTTATCCACGACTGAAACGTATAACGCGTCTTTGTAATCAAAGTCAGCCTGGAAAACGTCCGATTCTACTTGAAACAATAAGCCGAGGATGTGGATGAAAATATTTTTACGCGATTTTTCGTTTTCGTGGCAACTGAGTTTGAATATTGTTCGGATGTACGTTTGTTTCACTCGTATGAGGATCAACCAAGGATTTATCCTAACACCGCAAATTTTATAAAATTGTAAAATGTTGGTAGAAGGAACAGCCACGAGGAAAATATTAAGCGAATCCTTGAAACTCTCTTTCATAACCACGATATTAATTAACGATCGATATATATATATATATAATAGCGATGGTGTAAATCGATTGAAGAAGATTGGAAACGAAACGTGGATTCATAATGGGTTAAGGGAAAACGAAGTATAGTACTCGTTTGGAAAGTTCCATCAGTGTCTCACAAGAACAATCTGTGTATCCAATTCTCAGAACTTCATTTTATGTTATAAAAGGTAGAACAGAAAGGAAGAAATTTTAAAGGCAAACAATCGTTCCATTCTCATCCAAAAGATTCATCTTCGAACTTTTTACAACTTCCATTCTTTCTCCCTCCCTCTCTCTCTGCCTCTCTTTCTCGAGTCATTTTTAATTTAATATTTCTCACACCTGGCGTCTTTAAATCGTAGAATAAGACCAATTTCAAGGCCGCTAGCATGGATTCCATGATATCGTCTGGAAGGAAATTTCGAATCAGGAAAACAAAGGCTGCCTCCAGATGTAGCACCTACATTTTTGTCGGCAGTAAAGTATAGTCGATTCCTTATGTAACACTGAAAATATTCTTCGTATTATACGAGTGACACACGTATGTTCTACAAATATGAACATTACGTGTGCGATTGGAACGAACTATTTATGAAAGTTGCAGTTTTTTATTCGCCTTTTTTTGTATTGCAAATAGTTTAATAATCTGTTATAATCGTATCCTGTGTCGTTAGTGAACGTTGCCGATCTGTTGCTTTATAGAAACTGCCTGAACGTTTCGATCGGAATAACGTATTAAAATTATTTCCGAATTAAGAACTAAATTTGTGCAACGTGACGATATAAGAAGTAAGACGCGTTTGTGTTTGAATTGTCCGCGTATTAAAAAATATTGGAGAAGTTTATGAAATTGTAGTTAAAAATACCGAGGCCACTACGAATCATCGTTCTCGTAAAGTGGATATATATCGTTGAATTTTATATACGAGTTAAGAAAGGATGTACATTTGAATTTTCATTTGCATTTTCATTTGCATTCATAATATATTCCAGCCGTAATTTTTCAAGTTTCATTAAAAGATTTGTACTGGAAAGACCCTTGTCTCGTATATCATCTGAAAAATTTAAGTCAGTCAGTTACGTATTTTTCATGTCGTACAATTCGTGAACATTTTTACCATAACATTACAGATATGATACATACTTCTCATACATGGTAGACAAGTCCAAATGAGATATAGCAGGATTCCGCGCGTTAGGACAAAATTGTACTCAATGCTTCGTTAAACAACCCTCGATAGATGGAATCTGCACATCCAAACTCGTATTATTTAACCTGCAATTACTATAGCGGTCGTTATATCACGTACTTCTAACTGGTTCTAATTTGCAAATATCATTAGTAGACTACGTTTATAGGAAATCTAAAACAGTAGAAACGTACAGAGTGTAAAAAAAATACCTGTAATAAAAGGTGATAATAAAAAGCGGTAATAAAAAAAAAAAAAAAAACAGCAGCTGTTATAATCTTTGATGGGCGACATAAATTTTAAAGTAACGTCCCATTGCCATAGTCGCGTCAATAAAAATATGAAATTACACGAAATGCAGTCTGATCTAGCTCACTTACAATAAATAAATTATTGCTCCGGTGTAAACAGATTTCCCTATGTTTTCCGTAGGAATTCCTGAATAAAGTTGTACCTTCGTGATATATACCAGCCGCTTTTATCTCTTTCGTATGTTGCAATTTTTCTCGTTTAGTTTCCTTTCCATCTACCTTTGTTTCCGAATATCTCACTTTGATCCTCCAACCCTTACTTTTTCTACGGTTGCTTCATTCCCTTCTGTCTTCCCTGGCTCATCCCTTTCTTCTTCTTTCGTTCTCACTCAGACCAACTGGTTTCTTACGCCAGCAGGTCCCTCCTTATCTACTCTGACCCGTGGTATCCTTTTTACCGCGTACAATATCGTGAAACGCAAGGAATAGCAACGAGGTCGTGGTTCAAGGCCACGTCTTTTCAACCACACGTGTCTCGCAATTTTTTCTTTCCTTCTCTCTTTTTTTCCCTCTTTTCTCCTCTTTGATACTTGGCGACTTTTATCGAGGTCCTTTCTTTCCTTTCACGTCGGCCATTCGTACTCTTTGTTCGGCCGTGAGGTTATTACCACGCGAGCGAGAAAGGAACTTCTGGTTTCTCAGGCTTTCGCCAGCCAAGAAATGGGTTAAACGAAATTTTTCGGGGCCAACGAAGGGTTTCCTAAGGCTGGCAGATTCTTAAAACAGAAGAAATTTATATACCGCGCTGGATTTTCGACAGTTAAGAGTATCTTTTTTCATTTTTATCCCGTGTTTAAGGTCACGTGCAGCTTTCATGGTTATCGATGTCCACGGTGAGAATGATCGGTGGAACAGAACGTATCGAACTATTAGGTTGTCCGAAAAGTGTCTTTCTTTCTTAAACGTGATTTTTACAACAGTGCACCTTCGTACAAACGTGAAACCAAGTATGTGAAAATAATATAAAACAAAAAACGTTGTGCGTCTATCATTTCCTCATAAAACGAAAGAAATTTTTTGGACAATCTAATAGAATAGACCGTACGAACCAATATCTTGCAGAGCTTGGAAAATATGCAACTTCATTGCCGGAGTCCTGTTTTTGTAGCACGTTGAACGAATTAATTGGGTCATACTGTACTGTCGTACCCTTTTAGTATTGTATTTAGGCAATTAGGATATGTTTAGTAGAATCTAGTAAATGTCGTATTTATATTAACAAAAAGATACATTATTAATAAAATTAAATGTCGTTTATATTTGGTTTACTTTTAGCAATAGGATGTGTACAGTTTGTATGGTCTGTAGTTAAGAATTTTGTTCAAGAGAAATAAAGAAACGAATATTCGTATAAACAAAGATGCAATATCAACGGCCTGAATTTTTGATAGAAATTTCACGGGAATTCCTGGAAATTAGCAGCGGAGATTTTAATTCGAGAGGTTTTCAAAGGGAGAAGGAATTTGCATATTGCGAAAAATTCTTTTGTCCTGAGAATTTTGCTTTTGGGAAAAACGTAGGATGTAAGTAGTCAATTTTTAATCAACACTTTATACAGGAATTTTCTGTCGGAATTTTTTGGATATCAGCGATGGGCATATTAACTCGAGAGATTTTTAAAGGCGAAGGAATTTGCATATCAAAAAGAATTCTCTTAGCCTGAGAATAGTTGCTTCTAAGAAAAAGTAGCAAGAAACAAGTATTCAATCTTCAATGAAAATTTTCCAGAGAAAGTTTAATTTTTTTGGAATTTTTAACTTAACTCTTTATACACAACGCTATATTTGAATAAATTCTTAAATTGACTAAACAGTAAATATATTTTTAATAAAAATAGTTCACAATTTTGTGTTTTCTTTACAGAATCATCCGAAGAAACATATTTCTATTAATAATTATTGAAAAAAAATCTTTTCTTCACAGAGCGAAATATATTTGATTCTGAAAACTATAAATTGTAAAGATATCAACGTATAGTGAAGATTTCATTGTTGTTTCGTTCTTCTCTGACGACAAATATTTATTAAATTATGCACGAACATAATAATAGAATATAACAAAATAGATCATACCTAATTCAATAAAATAATATAAAATAGAAATTGTCGTTCATTTATTATCACCTTATAAAACGAAAGAAACTTTTCGGACGACCTAATATTCATTTTATCCTTCTATGATATCCCGATAGAAACAAAGCGTTCAATTCCACGAGTTTCACGGCCGTGAAATAGTAAGCACGTGAATTTAAAGTTTCGTTGTATTAATGTCACGGGTCAGGCATTTCGAGATTGAAACAACGTATTGTTACGGATCATTGAAATCCTTTCCTGTAGGGTTTTATTTACGTCGAAAGTAATAACAAAATCTAGTTAAAAGAATCTCGCTCGTAGGTGTCGTGGATACAGCTAAAAACAGAAATATTTGATTAAAAAGATCAGTTTGCGTCAAGATGAAAGGTTTGATCTTATACACTTGTTGACATTCTTCCTTTACATTCGTTCTAATAAATACAAATTATCATTGAGATTTGTTTCTCGAGCTGGCTTCAGGCCATTAAAGGTTCGTGGAATTCCATGATAACGAGAGGATATTTAATTTTCACACTGAGTGTATAATGAATAATCATTTCACGTTGCTAGAATATTAAAATGCAACATATTAATTAATTAGCATATTGGAGTTATTTTACGCGTTATACTTCTGAATACCGAGCGTTAATTACCCGATATTTGCCATGTTGCACTGGAATCGAACGAAACTCAATTCAATGTGTTATTGTCTCTCGTTCATCAAAATGTAAATTTCTACGAAGAATTTACGGTCTAATTATTACTTGTTATCGATTTATTCCTATCTTTGATTCCGTAGCATGATTAATTTCTACGTTGTAGATTTTTGTATAAATTCGTATCTTCATGGATACAACTAAAAAGATGAGATCTACCCGGAGATTTGTTTCATCCTATGAAAATTATAACGAGTACCGTAATTTTCATATTTTCTGTACCTCTGTTCATTAAAAAGTCCACAATCCACTAATTATTATTTCCAAACATCTGAACTTCCCCAATCTGAAAATTATTCTCTAAAATTCACCCCAATTTCAAATTCAAATTCTGCCCGCAACCTCACACTGCCATTTACAATGCTGATTTATTTCGAGTTCAAAGATCTTAGCACGGTTATAACAAATTAGCTTCAGAGCTGGAAAACGTTAAGTATTCCGCCCATTTCAAATTCAAATTCTCCCCGCGACATCACACCGCTATTGGGTTGGCTATTTAGCACCGCTATAACAAATCAGATTCACACTTTGGAAATATCAAGTACGTAATAGAGACACCAAGGTATTTCCACGATGAAAGGAAACGACGTACCTACCAGGTACGAACGATTTTCTAAAAACACTCGTGCAACTTAAAATTCACCATCTTCGTACTACTTAGGACTTTCTGACAAAAGTGTGACAAAATTGTCTCCGTGCTAATAGACGCCGGATAAAACCTAATACACGGTGTGCATATCTCACGAGAAACTCTTGTAAAAGTGGCGTTCGTGAACCCATCAAGAATAACCCTGGTCGATAACTATCCCTCAGGATTAAGTTTCGAGGTAAAATCACTACGTAAGTTCCAACATAGTGTATCAGCAGCGTCTTCCATTCAGCTACCGGCATCTTCTATTATGTATGTAGCTCCTAATATCGCGGAACGCTTTTCGTATTCCGCAAACGTTCCAAGTTTGCCGTAAATTTCGACGAGCTTCGGTTAAATAGCCAGGGGAAGCTTCCCTAAAGTACACCAAATGCCTAGGTCCGCTCTGTGCGTGAACATACACGCGTCTCAAACGCTTGCTGATGGCTCGAGGATCGCTGATAATACGAGGGATGCCTGTAGACTCGACGCTGGTGATTTAGAGATTTATTTAACGACTTATGCCACGAACGAGTATCGCGAATAGCTGGCTGATGCTGATCGTGGAAAAAATTTCTAATAGAAACACATTTGTGAAATTTTGTTTCCTTTTCCAACCTTCCATACGACCATTCCCACTCGCCCTCCTGGTCCTCTTCCATAGAATACGGCAGCGAGAGTGCTCGTAGCTCTGATCCCCGAGCAATGAACGCGGAGTACGTCTATTGAGAAGCTGAGAATTTCGATACACCGACCAGTGGTAGAAAATGAAACTGTCGAGGGTGGATCGAGCGATATGATCGCGATGTTTAAATGGAGTGAAAAACGAGCGTTACATTTGTTTTAATGGTTTCACGTCGATCGGTATAATAAGAGTCGTAGGATTCTGTGACTTGGTGTAAGAGGTACCAATGTCGTAGCTTTGCAAAAGTGAGTTAAATCTGATATGGAGTTAGTGACAATTTCAAATTCTATGTAGAAACGACGATAAGACAAATGTCAACGTTTTTCACACAATAAACTTTGCGTGCAAAATACCAAAGTCAACATGGAATACATAAAATAACGTAAGCTTTGATTCACCAGTTTTGTGTTAGGAAAGAGATTTGAAACAACGGAAACTTGTGTGTTGCAAATTACTCGAACATGAATTTTCTAAACATAACTTTAAATATTAATATCTTGTAAATATATTGATACTTCTTGTAAAATTTATGCAACAGAATTTTCTCCTAGAAAAAGTAGAGGCAAGGCACGGTAGCTGATATTAATACAGATATGTACAATATATTATACTCTTCAATATGGAACAACTTTTTCGAGGTTGGACCAAACTTTGTTTGAGGATTTAAAGGGATTAGTTTACCAGATGTCGTGTAAAAACTTGCCCAGGAAATTGCAATTAGTCGGTAGAAGCATAGTTCATTCTTTACAGCTTTTTTTTATCTCAGCCTGTAATGAAAATTTAAGCAACACATTTCGAAGATTTATGATAGTTATACACACGCTGAAAATTTCATCGACTAACCGTCGTAACCTCGACAGCAAAACCCCTGGAAACGGACATTTCTGAAACCTATAGCGTTTCCGTAGAATAATCAGCCGATGGTCTGATCGAAAACCTTTGCTACACGCATCTAAAAATTGCATTGTTTCTTCAACTTCAACGCAGGATTGTGTATGGATAAAATAAGAGTTATTGTCGAAATTCTGTATTTTATACGGGATTAACATTTTTTAAAGTTGGTGTTGCGGAAATCGAGGTTTGGTTAGTTTCACTAAAGGGATTTGCAGGATAGGACGATTCGTATTATCGGGGCCGATTAAAAATAAATATTGGCTCAATTAACGCGACCCAATCTGGCTCAGTTTGAGCCTGTTTCGATAGTGCCAGCTTCGATGAATTTTTGTGTTAATTGGCAATTTTTTAATGAGATCTTGAGTATTATATTCCATCGCTATTTTTTTTTTCTTTAACTCCTGTTGCTTACATTTTTATTACACTATTTTATTATCTTACCATGCTTTTACTATATTGAGAAAGAATTGGGTCAAAAGGGCTCAAAAAAATTGGAGATATCGAGCGAAGATGGAGCTTCCAGGGATTTTTGTGTTAATTGGCGATTTTTTAATGAGAAAATCTAATATTATATTCCATAGCTATTTTCTGTTTTTCTTTTCTTTAACTCCTGTTGCTTACATCTTTATTACACTATTTTATTATGTTACCATGCTTTTACTGTATTGAGGAGGAATTAGGTCAATGTATAAAGGCTCAAAAAATTGGAGATATCGAGCGAAGATAGCCACGAATTTTATGCGATACGGAGATGTATGCCGGTTTGCGGCAGCATTTTTTACAGTCGGATATAAAATCACATAATTTTCCAGCGCTTTTACCGTCTGCTGGAAATTCAACATGTTTATCATTCTGCAAAGGACGTTCCAAAGCAAGGGAGAAAAAAGGACGAAATGCTGGTCGTTTGCCAAACCTTTCAAATCTTTATTCTGATTTTTTTAATAAAATAATACCCAAATTCTGGGGACATTAAATCGATACGAAGAGTAGAATGTAAGGAATTTCATTGAAATACTACCCCGTATATTTTACGTCTGAATTATTGTTGAATCTAAAGAAAAGTTCTTGGAAATTTTCTTTCCATCAAGAAGAATGAGATAAAATGTCAGAAACGTTGTTGGAATATCAATTTACAAATCTTTCGTTCCAATAATTCTAACATATAAATAAATTTGTTGTCAAATTCTTCGCTCTCCTGTGTTTCTCGAATCATTTTTTTTTTTTTTTTTTATCACTAAGGAATATCTCATGTTTAAGGAAAAATAAAATAATTATTACGTTAATATAAAGTTAATAATATAGAGAAATTTTCGTTTTGTTTCGAGATATCGAAAATCTTGTTGTTTCCTAAAACGAGATACAGATTCAGATATAAAAATTCAAAGAAAGTAACGGGGTTCATTTTGCAAACTTGTAAGTTCGTTTAACGAAACAAATTTCTCTCAATGATAATAATATTCCTCTTAGAAAAATTACGAATTATCGAGACATAAAAATTCAAAGGACGTAGCAGCATCGATCCACGAAAGTAACAAATTTATTTAATATTTTATCTTCTTTAACGACTTACAGCAAAATGTGTATCATCGTTAAGCGATAGCGGTTCAAAATGTATATTTCTAACCGCTTTCATTGAGAACCGATAGCGGAAGCGAAGTCACGTCCGGAAATAATAAACGATGAGCATCGTTCGAACACCAGCGGAACACTTTTAACGAGCCACGTTAGATGCTCCGCTTATCAGGATTTACTTAACGACTCGAAAAAGCCTTTCCAATTTTACGCGACACGCGCTTCGGATCCTCGTTCGTTGAAATGTACACGGAATACTGAAAATATCACCGTTGTTGTTCTTCCCTTCTCCCTTATTTCTTAAAGGGAAATATAGTCTGTAAATGTTACTTTGTGCCTCTGGTTTTTCTGCTTTTTCGCCTTTCAAACAATCAATGGAAACGAAAAATGAGCTTGTTTTATAGGAAAGCCTCGTTTCGTGTATCGAAGAAAATAAATAGAAGATTTACGATAGAAGCGTTTGATCACAATTGCTTCCTTTTGACGAAACTAGAATTACAGCGATCTTACAGTCGAATGATGATTTGATGGTTGTTGTAGTCGTGCATATGCTTAGCCCAATATTGTGACGAATGTGCAAGGATAAGTAAAATTATAGGAAATGTGCTTGGGCTTTGAGAACTTTTCGCATAATTTTTCTATCGCGTCTAATTTCTATTTGAGCGCTTATCAAGGAAAAGTGTTATGTCCATGTCGTATGTATTGTTCAGAACATTTGAAAATTTCATTTGCGCTGTAAAAACACACTGTCGTGATTATATCGATCGAGTTTGAAATCAATCTGAACATGTGTACGGAAATCACAAGATATTTAATATAAAATTAGTATACAACATGAGTAGCCAGCTTAATCCTGCATACTATTAGCCTCGATGACTATTGAGGTTTGTTAATGTAATTTATAATTGGCCGTTTAATTATTTTTATAATTTCTACCAAATATATACAACAAATATGTATCCTGTAGTTTGTCATAAACATTTTCATATTTGTTTCAAGCTTTACGAATAAAATCACGATAGTTGAGTCTCGTTACATCGCCAATGGAATTTTTAGGCTTCTGCCATAAAACACAGAATATTCATAAGAGTTTCTTACAAGTTTCGTAGGTAAAGGAAAATTACTAGGATTTGACGCAGTACAACGAAGTACCTTTCGATGTTGAAGCATCGGCAAGTCCCTTTTATTAATAGCAGCATCGATCCTCGTCAATCAACATTATGCACATCGTGGTGCGCACAATCTAACGCATCAGAAATTGTGTGTGCATGATGCGTGACGTAAACCTGGACAGATTCACCTTATCCCGTCGATATACACGACGAACGAACTAAATTCCCGGAATTCCTTTGGAACAAAGCGCCTGGATTATGGTTCCGTGCCTTTTGGTCGAACCGAGAGTCCATTGGATTCCTGTGGCCCAGTTGCCTGGATACTCATCGATGAGAAATGAATAAAAGGCCGGTGTAACGTAATACCTACGACGTCCATCGAATTTAGATGAATTTTCATTTAAAATTCTTAAAGTTTTTTCAGACACGGTGCTTTCAATTTTCTATGCTTTTTATATAAAATACGGCAGAGCTGTGTTTATTGGGGCAAAGTTTTAACGAACGCTCGACGTGTGGTCTTTGAGTTCTGTTTCGTTTGCCGGATAAATTATACTCGGATCAAACGATAAATCAGACAAATTATATTCAAACGCGATTCAGATAAATGAAATTTCACTGTGGCGGATTTTTGAAAGTCTTGTTTCATTTATTTGCCACAGGTCTATTTTTATTACTTTTAGTAGCATACTTTTAGTAGCGTTTCATTGTACTAGTAGCAGTTTGAAAATATGTTTTGTATATAAAAAAATAAAAAAGAACTGAGATCAATTCTTCCTTTCTTCCTTCATAAACGAGCAAGCTTCTGGTTATAGAAGCTTAATTGACTAAGAACCTTGGGATTCCAGGGATTTCATTGATAGAATGTCTGCCAGGTTTCTTTATAAATTTAAACTATTTACGAACTTGCATACGTTCACCTAACATCGTCATCCTAACTTTTCCTGCAAATATTGTCAAAAGTTTCTCTGGGAATATTACCACATTTAGGAATTTTCATTTAAGAAGCCATGCAGCCATATCGGCTTCAAGAAATCTAAATCTAAATCTTTTTTATATCTTTTTAAAGCTGCATATATCTAGAATACCATGGTAAAAGGTAAAAGGTACTTTGAAATTTTAAAAGATACCGAGGTTCCAACGCTGAATACGAACGCATTCTTTTACTTTAGAGGAAGGTTAACTTAAAATTTCGAACACGTTTTTCTCGAAACTATGTTCTTCGACCTTGCACCCAGTAGATCCCCGAAACTCTCCATTGGATTAACTCGAAATTTTTAAACGTTATTCCCTGAATTTTTCCGAATGTTTAAACTTGCCTTTCGTCAATGTGAAATCAAATGTTTTCCTTAACAAGCTACCATTTCTTTATTTTCCCAAACTATGAACAAGTTTTATGCTACATCGAGGATAATCTGTTTTCACCACCGTCATTTTCTAATTTTATGTGATACAAAAAAATACGAATACAGAGTTCAAATGTTGTTGGAAATTTGCTATAAAAATCTTGATCCTTCAGCAAATGTTTGTAGGCGAGAAAAAATGTTAGATTTACCCTACTTTTTTAAGCCTTTGCGCCCTTAAATGGCTAGATTCGCGATTGCACGCAAGAAAGTTTGCAAGATGATCTTTTAAGCACTGTTTTAACGTTATTGTCGCTACACGAAGTCTGGGCGAAGTATTAAAATTCTATGGAACTCGTGTGTTCTTTGAAAACGCGTATCTCGCGGAACACGCAAAGTTTTGACTCTCCTGTGAATATCAATTTGGACTAGACGTTTTAGTAACTTGCTGCTATCTTAATGTTTAAATAAAACTAATATTCTTCCTTTGAGAAAGTTTTCTGAAGTGTGTCGAGGACATAGTTTATTCGTGTACTTTAACCGTAGCCGATGGGAAACGTGTTTCCATCGAAACCATCTAACTCATCTATTTTATATACGTAACACGAATAAAAAGTAAATTGCATTTTCAAATTTTAAATTTCACTTTGTAATTTCATTCCCTAACTTTTACTTACGCAAACGTGTCCTTCTTAAGACTCGGACATTCTTTAAATGTATTTCTAAATTTCCTACCTTCTTGCAAAGAAGTTGATCTAAAGTTGATCGTCCGGCTAGACTCGTGTACGTATTTATTTACTAAATATTCAGATACTTGTTGATAAAATACTAAACGCGACGATGAAAAGCAGATTGTCAAAAAACCGATTCAAATGCAGAAGCCTGAAATAGGTGACCTCGACATTGAACGATCATGCTTACGGTCTCCATTCTACGTCAGAATATTTATCCACTCGCTATACGTATTTCTTCTTTCCAATGAAAAACAACCACTAATTTTAATATAAGACAATAATATATATATATATATCATTCTATGTAATAAATACAATATAACATCGTTTCTTTGTTTCACAGGTCCACAATGAACAGTTCGACCAAGTGTCCGTAAACTCTGCTCCGGCTCTTGCACGACAACCGAATCAAAGATCCATCGTGGCTCTATCGACAGAATCAAAGCGAAGATTTTGCATTTGGAAGGAGGTACGATGACCTTGCAAGAAGCGGAAGGCTCGCGATCGATGGTGACCGAGGGAACTCGCGACTCATCGACTGGTCCGTGTGTCAGCAGCTTGTCGAAATCTTTGATAATTCGATTGTCTAATCTCGCAACGACACGTTGACCATGACGTGGGAAAGGCGTGCGATCGTCGGCACGTTGGTTGGTCGCTTAACGAGGACGAAGAAAGCTCGTGGAGGGAAAAAAGGGATTGTCTAGAGGTCCCTGGTAATTGGATACCTGCGATTTACAGGCAACAGAAATAGAGAGAAAAAGGGAGAGAGAGAGAGAGAGAGAGAGAGAGAGGGAGGGAGAGAAAGTGACATTTCCAGAGAATAATCGCTCGTGTCTCCATCGAGCGATTTGGGAAGGTTCGATTGACGGCTAGTCGGCTGGAACAACGTGGGACCATCCGGAACAGTGAGCACACTGAGCACCGAAATGAAGCTCGGGGATAATATAACGATGGAAGGTGAGTTGGATCGTGTTCTTTTGACCAGGTGATGGTCGCGTGGCAACGGTCGCAAAGAGCAGAGAATGGTTTGGCAGAACGTGGAAATGATATTTTGAATATCAAACGGAAGATATATCATAGATGGAAATAATATGAAGGAGAATATGATGTAAAAATTCTACTTTCTTCTTTGTTTTGTCATAAATTAGGCGAGTAATTGGTTTTTGGGATAAAGTAAGCAATGATAAAAATAAGATGATAATTATCTATTGGAAAATGTCATCAGAATATGTATAGTCGCTTTTTTGGAAAGATTTATTGTCAAAGCTAATTTGTTTGAATTTATAATGTGGATTCGTAGTCAGGTTGCCTTCTGACGGCGAGTGGAAACACAAGCGTAGAGAATAACTAACACGTGGTCGTGGAATGCAAAGGCATTGATTAATAGGATGTTAAAAAGAAAAAAATATATAGGTGTAGAGATATACGTGAAACTACCAGTGTAATGCAATTTTCCATTTTGGAATTTCGTGTTTTCGAAGAGGTTTAAAAAATTCATAAAAACTTTGTTTTTTTTTTATTTCTATGGTATTTTGTTAAATATCCAGACAACAGTTTGTTTCTTCCTTGAATTACATATTTTTGCATATATTTCTTATTTGGAAAAATGTTTTTCTCTAACGCTTTATACTTCAATTATTCTACCTTATTTGTAATAATTTTTATGTTCAATTAAAAAAAAAAAACCCTGGACGTCGAGTGCAAGAATTACAACGATAGAATACACGAAGATAAAAGGGACAATCGTTACTCTTATTATTTATTCTTTTTTTGAAGTGGCATCAGATTGTTAGCGACAAGGGCAATCATATTACATCTTTTTCTTTTTTAATCAATTTTAAATTGAGAAAAGGACGCGCAGTTGCTTGCTATTCAACTCGTTCTTAATTGTTTCGCTGTTATTGATTTCCGGAATG
Source organism: Bombus terrestris (assembly GCF_910591885.1). Taxonomy (NCBI): domain Eukaryota; kingdom Metazoa; phylum Arthropoda; class Insecta; order Hymenoptera; family Apidae; genus Bombus; species Bombus terrestris. The sequence continues at coordinate 4,665,710 of NC_063276.1, forward strand.
TGGCCACGTTTCCTCGTCAACAGGCTACGATCGTCGCAGTTTGCCTCATCAGACTTCGTTGACATACTCTCGCTCGTTAGCCAAATATTCAGGCAAACTCTGATGAAGCAAACTCCTCTGTTTACGAAACGTTGGCAGAAGCATACGAGACGTGACTACTGTTTCGAGATCAGATGATACGATTCCAACTTCAACGTTCTCTTGTTTTCTACCGTTTGTCTTGATTTCCTTCGCTCGAGAATTCTACACAATTTTTCCTGCAAACGGAGTTATTCGACTACAGATATTTCTGATTCTCTGTCTGCCTTCGTTTTTTGACGTTGGAGAAACGTCTAATTTTATTATTTTTTCCATCCTTACTATAAAGAAAAATTAGAATGAAAATATCCAACAATATTACACAGGAGTCGCCTTTACCGTCCTCTAATTCTCTTTTTACGTTTTCTATCTTCTTATTTATTTGTCTTGGAGCAAATTTTATGATTTTAGTTAGCATAATCGAACAAGTTGTTTTGATATTTTTCGATTTACTCAAAAGTTTATCGTGCGGATGTTTTAGAAGAGAGCAAGAGATTTCGAAACCAGAGAATCGGGTTCGTTAAGATCATCTCGGTTTCTCTTTCTATCTTTGGATTAATTAATACCATTTAATCGACATGCCGAGGAGTAATACATGCCGTTGATTGGATTATCAGTAATCAATAACGACGTTTCATTACGTACGAGTTCATGCACATTCATGAACCAACGCAATGCGGATCCAACCGGTCGCAGTTGATTATTTTCTGATAATTTCGCGAAATGGAAACGGAAGTACGTGATTCCCACTAACCAATTCCTAGAAATACACAATTTCCTACTAACATTTGAATAACCTAATGTCCATTATCCTATATCCTTTCAAATCGAGTTCGATTCGAAACAGAAACGATATTCGCATGCTTTTGCCTACTTATTATGTATCTGTTCTATCATTCCTCTGGTAAAATAATAACGACGTTCACTATCGTATATCAGCGATTCTCATTTCGAATAAAAATTGTGACGAGGATTTAATATGCAAATAAGATGGAAAGAAACTTACTAACTTTCTTTGTTCGTTATTCGTCCATCTTACAATAATATCGATATTAATCATCGTTCCACATTTTTCGTTATTTCTCTCAAACTTCTTTACTAAAATGAAAATAACTTTCTGTTTGATTTTAAACCAATAGGATCTAAACCTCTGTAAAGCCGGTATTCTAATCATCAAAGGATTTCTCCAAAAATTAATAAAGAAATACTACAATTTTCTACAATTTCGTCTAATTTTTGGACATCCTGATGTATTTTCCGAATAAAATTCTTGTTAGACGAAAAATAATCCCTTAAAATAGTTTACGATCAATAATTCATACATTTATGCAAAAACGAATTTCCTGACTATCAGAGAACTTGAGTAAAAAGAAAAATAAAGGGATGGACAATTTTAGTGAATTTTAGGTATCTCGATGAACTGAAAATTGCTGTGCCAAGGGTAATCTCTCGATCAATTTCACCCGATATATTCTAAACCTTCCTATATACAACTTAAACCTCAGCAAATTCGTAGATTTCAATTATAGCAGCTGTGGCCGTTGGTTTCAACCCCTAAACGCAGCGTGCCCTCGGGGTTCGACCAGCAGGAGGGTCGCAGAGGGTCGAAAGAGGGTTGCTTCGTGACTCTTAATCGAGTTTACGTTGATTAATGGAGCTGACTGTCGATCACAGCCAGGCCTTGATATAAGCGCCACGATAAACTCGCCCTAAGCACGTAAACACCGATATCGATGACGATTCGATGCTCGTGTTTCCATGGAATTATCCCACTATTGCGTCGATGCATTTTTCAAACGTTGAAACTTGAAAAGTAGAGGAATTTAGGGATATAAGAATTTCAAAATGTACGAGTTTAGGGATTTAGAGAGATCTAAGCGTGTAGAAATATGGGAATAGGAGAATACAGGAATGTAGAAACTCAGGGATATAGGAATTTGGTTACGCAAGAACGCAGAAATGCAGTAACGTGGAAATGTAGAAATTTAGGGATTTCAGGATATAGAGGTAGAGAAACATAGAGATATGTATAGCAATATAGGGATGTAGGAATTTAGGAATCTAGAGATTTAGAGATGCACGCATTTAGGAATCCAAGGACTTAGAAGTGCAGGGAGTTAGGGATCTAGGGACTTAGAAGTGCAAGAATATAGGAATTTGGAAATATATAAATTTCAAGAGAGAGATATGGCAAGTATAAAAATATTGGAATTTAGAAATTTGACGATTTAGGTATTTAAAAACATAGAAACTTACTAATATAGGAATTTAGGAATCTAGGGAGTTAGAGATGCACGCATTTGGGAATCCAAGGACTTAGAAGTGCAGGAATTTAGGAATCTAGGGACATGGAAGTGTAGAATTTAGATATTCAGAAATATAAGAATTTGGAAATGTATGAATTTCAGGAGAGGGATATGGCAAGTATAAAAATATCGGAATTTAGAAATTTGACGATTTAGGGATTTAAAAACATAGAAACTTATTAACGTAGGAATAGTATATAGATTTAGGAATATAAGGATTCAAGAATAATATTACGTTGTCTGGAAAGTTTCTTTCGTGTTAGAAGGAAACAATAGATGCAACACATTTTTATATTATATTTTATTACACGTATTAATATACTGCACGTAATGCAATATGGATCATACGATATAAATTGTAGGATAAAAAAGCTAATGGTCAAAATAATATAAAACGAAAAATGTTGTGCATCTATTGTTTCCTTGTAAAACGAAAGAAACTTTTCAGACAATCCAATGGAAACATAGTAATGTAGATATTTAAGAATATAGGAATACAGTAAAGTAGACATTTAATACAATAGTAATATAAGCAAAATTAATTTAAGAATACAGCAATGTCTTATATTCCGATTGTTCACAACAGCTAATAGTGAATTTTTAATAATTAATATTTACTTTAATGAAACTACATAAATTAATTATTTCATTTATTTTTTAAAATTAATTCATTTGTTCAATCAAAATTAACGTTCAATCTTATCAATATTTAATATACGTAAATTCTAATAAATTTCTATTTCTCAACATAGTTGACGAAAGTTTTGGTAGTAAGGCGAAATTAGATGGACGATATCAGTTTACAGAAACGACGTTTCATATCGTGGATATATCAATCGGATAATTTGAAGCAACGAAATCTCGGATGAGATGCAGTTATGCCTCTGTATAATTGCGAAAATATTTCATCCGGTAGGATGGATGATAAACGAGCTCGCGTATTCGTTGCCGTACACGCATCCCTTTAATTCTGCAAGTGTGTCAAGGTGATGTGTGTGCTGTGCACACGTACTCGCGCAAATGCTGGCGTTCGATTTGGAAAAGTGCACGTGCCGAGTCGACGATAAACTTAATGGCGAGCAGATGATTTACGAACGTTTCAAACTGTCCATTTCTTGACACGAATATCTGTATCGATATTATTCAAATTTCTTATTTGCTCATTTCGTTCGATATACCATGATCGAGCCAAATTCCCTATCAAATAAAAATACAATTCTCACTTATCTTATTTACTTAAATATTTTTAAAGATAGCAAATACATAAAAAAAAAGAAGAAACATATCAACAGTATTTAGGTTATTTCTTTCGTTGTTTGTCATTTATTTTCGCAACATTATTTAAATTCATTATTTACTCGCTTGGTTCATATTTCACAACTAAAACAATTCTTGTTATCTAATCTACTGTTTCCCCAATAGTAAGATAAATGCATGGAACAGATATATCAAGAGGGAGATTTTCTCATTTATTCATTTCGTTAATACACCGTACGTAAGCGGAGTGTGTATATTTATGCAAATTAATATTCATGTAACATAAATTATATCATCATCAAAAACAACAACAAAAAAAAGAAAGAATTACAAGAAAAGGGAACCTAGGTAAGAAATCTGTTTTGTCCATTAAATATCATAACGAGTATATTCTATTTCGGATATTTTATATATTTTTGCGTCTCAGGTGAATTTCCGCACCTTTAAGTTTCCCTTAAGTGCGCAAAAATCCACGGATTAATCATAATCGATTTAAATCCATTCGCTATCTTTCTATTCCCTGCAACAGGCAAGATAAATAAGTGACATAAGTATATCAAGAGAAAACTGATGAGATTTGTTGTTTGCCCATTTCAGTGAACGAACGAAACGAACAAACGTCTCGAGCAGAAGCCGTGCACGTGAAGTAGAGCGATCGCAATCTTGACAATTATTTTTCCATCGTCATCGCGATCGATATCTCTGCACGTGTGTAGTATATAGATGTGTGTGACTGGAACGATTCCAGCTAAGAGCAGCCAGAGAGTTAGCCGGCACTAGTTATGGACGGAAAAGAGGATATGACCGAGATAATACGAACACAGATCCGGCTCCAAGCGATTCGTGGACCCTTGGCGATTTAACAATTGACTTGTGCCTACGAGTCGTCTAGCGGAGTAATTGGAAATGACCCGCGACTCGTTCTCTGCTCTTCATACCGCTTTTCCCCATTCAATTCTTCCTTCGACAGACGATCGCCGAACGTATTGTTCGCTTGCTCGGTCGAGAGAAGACCAGCAATTTCCACCTTTCAAATTCCTTGCGGCGTTTAACGTTAAATTCCTTCCTCTCAAATTTTCGCCAACGATTAACGTTCTAAAGTTTATTGGGAATCCTTTACTCGTCGATAAACAGCCAGTGCCGTGGTTAGGTCTTTGAGAAGTCGACTGAAACGTTCCGACGTGAATTTTGCAATTTTCTATTTAATTGTTTATACCTTTTATTTCAATGGTCGTCGATTGAAAAACGTAGAGAAAGATTGAACATTGGCATTAATTTAAGAAATTGCCAATTGTGGCTAAAATCGGCATTAGCAACTTCCTAGAATTTCATTGGAAAATTTAAAAAGGTTTCGCGTTAACAAAACGTTAATGTCTTTGAGAAGTCGAATGAAACTTTCCGACGTGAATTTTGCAATTTTCTATTTAATTGTTTATACCTTTTATTTCAATGGTCGTCGATTGAAAAACGTAGAGGAAGATTGGACATTGGTATTAATTTAAGAAATTGCCAATTGTGGCTAAAATCGGCATTAGCAATTTCCTAGAATTTCATTGGAAAATGTAAGGAGATTTCGCGTTAACGAAACGTTAATATTCTCGTTATTATCTCGCGGATCTATCAAGAAACAAGTACAGCAGCTTTGTGGAAACGATAATTATAGACAAATATAAGATTCAGAATCGATCTTGAAATAAACGACTGAAATCAACGTTAGAAACATTGGAATTATTGTTTGATCGCAATAAGAAAATATAAAAAGAAAGATTGCAATTTCTTTGACGAAATTGCGCAATATTATACCTGGAAAACGAGTATGTCCTTCTAGCTTCTAGATATCCCTCTTGTCGACGAGAAAATCCAACAGAATTCTTGATAATGGAAAATACGATGACTCCATGCTCGGTCGAATCTTCCAGCGGAGGGATTAATTATCGTTTAATTATCGTCTAGCGGGTGCATCAGCGCGGTAACGAAATTTCTCACGGGAAACGGGGCAACAGGTTAGCCTTAGGGGCACGAAGGACGCCGACCAGAGACGATGGCAATTTTTTTAATACAGTTAGTTAATGAATCTTACCGGAAGGTAAATTTGCTTGAGTCGGATGGCGTCGTCTGAGAAGTCGATGGCTATTAATCGAGTTAGCAGCCGGTCGAGTCACATTAACGAGCAAAGTGTGAATTCAAATTTACACCTGTCTTGCCCATTCGTTCTGTTATCGTACAAACTTGCTAGAAAAATCGACTTTTCAATTAAAGTATTAATATTTAAGCGATTAACAGGATGTCGCTTTTCCTTGCATCCAATCTTTCCTTTAATTATCTCGTTTATTCTAATTTCTTGCTATAATTGTATTAACTCTTTAATTTCGTTTAATCCATGTCATTTTAGATATTTGTAATTAGAGCTTGAAGGGATATAACCTTTCTGCCTCTCGTCTTTTAAATTTTAATTGGCTGTGCAGCGAGTAGCGTTAGAAGTTTTAATGACTTTATAAAATCAAGTTGTAGAACGGAAGCTGTACGTATAGAAAAGCGTAGAAAACAGTATTATGATGACATAAGTTGATATTGTCAAAATATTCCGAAGCTGTCCTGGGAGAAAGTAATTAAGTTGGAAGTCGATTCTTATCTATCATCGTGTGCTTCATCTAATTTCCTTCGCTTCCTTTAGATCCATCGCCTCGTTCCAATCGGACGAAAAGCTGTCCGGCTTTGATCACCGACCTTTCAATTAATTATCGTTCGCCGAGTGCAATAACGGGGTAACGAAGTTTATCGGTGCACAGAGGGCGAAGAAACCGCGGATAAAAGGAGAAAATGAGCGATTCTTAGCTGCCGAATCTCCATGTCTATGTGACTAGGGAAATTGAGAAACCGAAACTACGTTAGTATGAAAATCGAAGACTTTCAATAGAACTAAAACACAAATATTAGATTGGCAACTAAGTGATTGCGGCTTTTGTCAATAGGCGGTATTGACAAAATCCGCAATCACTTAGTTGCCAACCCAATAATTGTCTGTTCGATTTGTAATGCACTTTAATGATGTATCACCTTCGAACGACTGTAATCTTAAAATACTCTTGTTTTCTATCTTGTAAATCAATCCAGGCCTACTAGTTCTCAAATTAATCAAGTGATCTGTTATTTACTTAACTTGAAGCACGAATTGCTCAGAAGCCATATTGGTTAACTGGATAAATTAAGAAATAGAGACAATTGAATATTAATTTCTTCCGAATTTACGTTTATTTATATAATTTTCTCGCATTAAATAAATTCGTGGAAGTAAATAATCTCCGTTGAAAGGCTCAATATTAATAGGAAAAAGTTGCAGTTTATCGAGTTTTCTCATTAGTCAAGTCACCTGACATCGTGTTCCTTCCATTCGAATAATTCATCACCTTTTTCTTCATTTGGTAAAAAAGATGTTCGATATTTCGCGTAAAACGTAAAGAGGCAAAAGGAAGAAACAAGGAAAACAGAAGGGAAATAAGAACGACAGATGGTAAAGTTCGCGTAAAAACAACCACAGTACCAATTCCCCTGCTCATTAAAAATCGACAACGGATCAGTAATCCAAGCGTGGCAAGATACTTTGTCACGTTATTAAGCTAATTTATCGGAAGTAATCAAATCACGGATGAAATCAAGCCGATGATTGAAAACAGATACTAATCGTGGCCAACGAACCCCAATCTCATCGACATTCATTTACCACTTGGAGCTTTCAAACTTATTGATCCATAACCATCCGCACTTGCAAGATGTTCACATTGTGTGTTATACGAGGAAAATATTCTTTCAGATTTTATTGCAAGATCAATTATTTTAAATAAAACATTAGATTTGTAGCGGCACATCAGTTACAGTACAATTCAAATCATGTTGTTGTTTTGCCTCGGAGTATCAGGATCGTTAGGATACACGTAATCTAAGAATAAATAAACTCCGGGCAAAACGATATCGCTGCTACATGCAACCGTCGAACGAAGACGAATTCAAATTTTCCGATTTCCCTCCGGCCAGTATAAATAAACGGACGCGATCGCGAGCATGAGAGTACATACCGAGTATCTAACAGTATCATCGAGTATCTCCGAGTATCACGAGCGATCTACCGAGTTACATGACGAACATTTATCGAGTTCCCATCCGCGATTTTATTCTGCGATTTGCACTTTGTATTAACGACTCAGTGATTAATGGCCGTACATTAATTTATTATTTTAAATATATTCGACGATTTCAACAACGAGCAATCTCGTGCTTTAAACCTCACGTACCAACCATCCTCTACACGTGAACCTCCACGGATTATTGTCATAAATTCCGACACTACCCAGCCGCTTTCAAGAGCGGGAGGGTGGGGGAGGATTTCCCCACGTATAAAAAAAGAGAAAAAGATTATTATCATAAATTAAATTAATTTTTTTTTACAAAGCCTAAAGAGATACGACTCTGTTTTGTCAATGTGCGACTATTCGGAGAAGCTGTTCAGTTAGAGGTTTTTCTGAAAATGTGCGTAAGGTTATGGTGTAATGTTGAAAGCTGGTGACGAGGTATGTGGCCGATGCTGTGTGGCTAACGTTGACGCGATTTCACGCTCAATTTGTCAAGAGAATAGAATTTTTCCGATTAATTCCCGAGGCATCCTCGCGATATATATATAAAAGCAGCCTCTTAGCTATCTGAATTACGATGCAGCGGTCAATTAGGGAAAAGGCCTTAAGGGCACGAAACTTAGCGACAGCGGAGAAGTGTGACGGTGGCCAGTTTATAAGGAGCCCAGGATCTCAATTGCCAGACGTAATACAAGTCTCAATGTTCTCCTTCTTTTTTTTTCTTTTGCTCTTCCTAAAAGCAAAAAGAAAAATTCACAGGCAAGAAATACAAATTTTGTCGAAATGGAATGTGAATGTAATGAAATTGATAGTTTGGAAAGAGCGACGAGAAAGGAACATATCAAAATCATTTCGCTATATTTCGTATTTTTGGAAACCTGGTCAAAACTATCCAAGTACTCGCGTTCCTAAATTTTATCCCCGACCTTCCTCTACACTCTGCATATGTACACTGTTATTTTTCCAATAAAGAACGCAACGCAATTGTTTTTATTAATATACACGGTCGTTATGTACACGTGTGCACGTTATATACAGGTATTCTTTTTCCAGTGAACATTCAGCCAGTGAAATTTTTTAACACGTTTCCAAAACGTGTCTATCGACATTTCCTTGGTACATATTAAAGAATCACTCAATTGTTATCGATAACATTTTTCCCTTACGTAACCCTGTTAAACTCGAGTTATCGAGTATTTGCCATTTTTTGGCTGATTTTCAAGCCTACGGAATTTCATCGAAATGGAAGCCGGCTCGTTCACGATTTTTCTTCGCCAGTTCGATCTTACGTACGATAACGAGCAGATTCGTGACGATTGGATTCGTTCCAAGATCGGTTTCCAAGAATCGCCATAACCTGATTCGCCTTCTGTGCCCTGTAAGAAACTTTTGAGTTTACGATACCTCTGCTTTCCATCGTCGGAGCGGAAAGCCAAACTTTCCAACTTCTAGCAATAAATCGTGTTTTACCTCGACGAAATTCGAAATAACTGGAAATGCTCTACTAGTCGAAAAGATGATACGCAGCCGAGAATTAGATTAAATCTCGCGATTTCTGCTTAAAACAAGCAACGATTAAGCTTAAGCAAAAATGTGATTTGCATCGGCTAATTTCCTTCAATTGTTCAATTTTTATCTTCTTCTTTTTTGTAGACAATATTTAATATTCTAGATTAAATGCAAGAGTTTATTTTGAATTTAGGTTAACTTTATAATCAGCGTAAATTTTATTTCGCGTTATTTGCGAGCTTTTCTTTGAATCACGCGTAACTTTTCCCCTTTTCATCGAATAATTCCACGGTGAAGAACATTTTGTGCGTGACATAGCTTACGCTTGCACAGCATAATTCAAAGGGATATGAGACTTTTTCAAATGACAAAAGAAAAAATTTTGTCGCAGTGACGAGTACATTTTGCGTTAATCCCCTCATCCCCGGCGGGACGTATGTGTCGCGTACAGTTTCCAGGAAATAATTTTACTTGAACTTTGTCTTAGTTTTATCGTAATTAACTTTAGTCTCATTTTTTCTTTAATTTTAATAACCACCCATTCTGTTTAATAAACTTTGAGCTCTTCACGTTTTTATCGTTTAAATTTTACATCATTTTATATTAATTCCATGTTTAAAATGAAGAAACATATATAGTCGTAAGAAAACTATTTTTTAATTAATAGAAACATTTAAAAAATTCTAATTTTCATACGTTTTGTATATTTGTCCATATTATACGCGCTTTGCTTTAATTTTTATATACTTTCCCATTTGTAACATTTCCACAAAAATGTATGCTAATTAATTCGTTAATACCTTGCCAAAGAAAAATATTGCACCGTGTAGCATCGCCAAGCTAATTTGCAGTGGAAATAAATTGGCCGGATGTAATGTTTAACTCTTCATGGAAGGATTAAAACATAAAAAATGAAGGGTCGCAGTTTAATCAGAGTTCAGAGTTTGGAGCACGGACAGTGGACATCGTGCATCGCAAATGTGTTCAAAGTGAACAGCCAACTTTATAATTAGTAAATGTCTTTCGAGATGAGCGATCGATGAAAGGAATAAAAGTTGAACAAGCGAGCAGGGCATGAGGGAATGAGAGGGCTGATGCGTAACAACGAAGCACAATTAACACGGATATTTCAGTTTTTCGAATCGAACGCTTTCAACGTCAATGTCCGCCTCGATTTTCATCCTATTTTCAATAGCACCGATAACAAACAAGCAATTATCCTACGTTGAAAGAGTCGATCAGGAAATAACTGGACCGTTGCGTTATTTCAAAAAATTTATCACCGCAAACAAGTAGCTTTCTTTTATCTTTCAATTCCCATAGGAAGCTTTATTCAATGGCAATATTTATTTATTTATCACATAAAGTAAGGATTAACACCGGTGTTAATTTTATATAGCTATATACCAGAGTACATTTGATCGGGTCTCATTGCAACAAATTCGCCTTGTTTAACACTAGAAACACCACACCAGTCAAATCGACTGGTTTTACAATTTTATTTTAAAATTCCTACTTCACGTTATATTTTTTTCCACGAGGATGTAATGCCTTTCGTAACGATAACTAAAAGAATAATATAATGAATTTTATTTTGCTTTTCATGTATTCGAGCTGAAAATAATTTTGTATCAAGGTTACTTATACCAATACCAGTGAAAATGACTGGCACCTGTCGAAGTGTAAAAGGGTCCTGCAATCTGTTTATCGAACCGCGATTAACCAGTTTCCTCGTTTTGAAAACTTTACACACGTTTTAAAAATTTTTACCGCGTATCATTCGATATGATGATATCAGTTATCAGGAAAATTCCGGATCGATCGCTGGATGCTAACATTAGAAATACTACACCAGTCAAAATGATTGGTTCTACAATTTTATAAATGTGTCAACCCTCGTTTAGGGATCATGGTCCTAGATGGATTAATAATATCAAAAATATACTACATAACATGGAATTCCTTCTGTAAGAAAGTAATAAATCGATAAATATAAAAATATTCTATTATTACGTATTTTCTAAAGACCAGTCATTTTGACTGATTTTGGTAGAAATAGTTTCGTGTTAACGATCGGTAGTTGTAGCGTTAAACAAATAGATAGCTTGTACAGGTATATACAGTGTGTACGAAATTTTAACGACCAAACTTCTCTCGTTTAGAATTCATTCATCAGAGAATACTTTTTAGTGAGAAATCTATCGCAGGTGATTACGGTGCGATGTTAATTTCGTGGCAATTTCTGGATCGGTAGAATGTTGAAACTTGGAGTAACTGAATTTTGGAAATTCGCTGAATTTGGATATCTTCGAAATTTCGTTCGGCTGTGTCTCGAAATCCCTTCAAGCCGCTGACACGTCTGCGCGTCTAACTTTCGCATACCTTCGAGACTTTGACAGGAACTTTGAAGTTTTGCGAAGTTGAAAAGTCCGCGTGTTAATTCAGAAGCTGAGAACTCGTTAAGGCTGAGCCGCTCGATTATCGAAACTTCACTCCATGACGAAAGCTAATTCGAACCCATTTTAGAATTTTAGCTTCTTTTCTAAATTGTTTCGGACAGCTTGTTTGTTTCAATTTGTGCTTGAAATTCTTGTAGAAAATTTGATGAAAAGCAAAGAGCTAAAATATCGTAGTCGTACAGTTCCAATCGACTTTTCCCATTAGGATGTTAGAAATTGAAAATAGATATCTTTTTACAATTTCAATTGCCTCATTTTCATTCGACTATCGTAGTTAAAAATAAAAATAGCAAAATGAAAATAGATAAATAAATAAGGACAAAAATAGCGTATTACAAATACTACAATTTTGCAATCCCAATTAATTTTCCTTTGATAGAATATTATGAATGGAAATGCGGATATAGTGTTAAAAAATATTGTTTTTTTTTTTTTTACAGCGTACAACATATGGGGCGACGTTCCTGCGCGAAAATGTCGGCCACCGAAGATCGGCGACATCCCAAAGTGAGTACTCTGGTTTTTTTCCAAAAAAAATACTCCATCTCTTGTTTTTTTAAACTAAACATAAGAAGGAAAACGCAGATTTTCAGATGCACGCGCGTCAAAGCTATTTTCAATTATAAAAATGAATCCTCACTGTAACTAGCATTTACAAATTCTCATTCCAACTAATATTTAGAATAAAAATTTTCGATACAAATAGCAATACGGTAATCGGTATTTTAAGCGAATATTCTCTTTCAACGAGAAAACACAGAATTGAAATTGAAATTGCGCGTCGATTTCCGAATCCTTTGGGCGTACAAACTGTCGATTCGTCTACAAATCGTTTAAAGATCGGATCGAAGTCCGATAAATTCGGAAAACCAGTTCTACGTTACCTGGTTATCTGATTTCTCTCCTACACCTACACCGACGATTTATTTTTCGCTCAACGAGAATTATCGACGTTGATCCCGGAAAAAGCATGCAGTCTTCGCGTATCACGATATGTCACTGGAAATCAAGATCGCAACTCGGCTCTTAGCCTTTGAAAAGCGTTGAAAGTATTACTTGAATGATTATTAAAGCGTACATCTTTTATTAGGTAGTTATTAATAGGTAGTTATAGGTAGTTATATATATATAGGTAGTTATTTTTCTGTAATACACGCGTTTAGAGATTTCATTTCGTTTATTAACTTCTATCCAAGTTTAAAATCATAAGAAGCTTAAAATTTCTGTCGGATTGGCAACTAAGCGATTGCGGATTTTGTCAATACCACCCAATAGAAATTTTAAGCTTCTTGTGATTTTAAATTTAAACAAAAGTTAATAAAGAAAATGAAATCTCTAAACGCGTATATTATAGAAAAAAAACTACCTATATCGCGATAATAATTGTAGCAAAAGATTTTGCCATTATATGCTTTGAAAAATAAAAATATTCTCATGACTTCCTCAGCGAAACATGTGATTTCGGCGTGGCAGTCAAAGTGTTAATGTTCATAATCTAAACGATGGTTTTGGCATTACCACCTAATGACAGAATCCGCAACCACTTAGTTGCCAACCCAATACTTCGTTTAGATTATGAACGTTATTAACACTTTGACTGCCACGCTGAAATCACATGTTTCGCTGAAGACGTCAGGGGAGTATTTTTATTATTCAAAGCATATAGTGGATAAATAATAATAAATTGATGATCTAAGACAACATTCTTCCCCAATGGACCGTTTATCTTATTGGTAGTCACGGGTGGCCACCGTGGCGTCTTGCTTACGGTTGATAGCGACATATTATAACGAGGCTTCGTTTATTCCAACAAACCATTCGCATTCGTTATTTTGTCGTAAGCAAAACGTGCAGAATATATTGTTGAAACGTGTAGAAAATATTAGTAAACAGTATTTGCTCATTGTATGTATAATAGTAAGGTATGTTCACGTTTCTAACTTCCATTATATGATTATAAAGCAGCATTTACGATTATTTTCTAAGCTGTGTTTATAATAATATTCGTAGATTAGCCCTCAAAGATATGGATGCAAACACAGTACACCGTTAGATGCAAGATTTGTTCTCATTTTTCTTTTATTCATGTTCTAATAAAAATGTGTAATTGTTCAATGGGGCACTTTTTATTTCAAAGTATCTTCTATTTATCGGTTATATTCAAAATGCCCTAACTGTCAATTTTCATACAATTTTTACAATCGTAAGAACGTGGTAGTCAAAGTGTTAATAACATAAACGAGCTTAATTTATTATTAGCTCATAATCGCTTCGCTTTCATCCTACAACATGTTTCTAAAGATCACTCGATCAAGTTTCATATCAAGTATAAAACAGTTTACTCTACATCAGATTTATTTATTACGTGGATAAAATGCTCCACCGAAATGAATTTAGTCGGTTAATTCAGTTCTGTAATATCACGCGTGATATTATCATGCGAATAAGATATTCGACCACGATAAATTTATTCGTGTAATTATCTTAGACAAACGTTTACTGAAAACAATTCCAATAATGTTGAACTCTGGTTCAGGTAAATACAGTTCTACCGTGTAATCGAATCGCAGTCAGCAATCTGCCTTCCATTCACAAATTTCGCTTCCATTAACATTGACCTTCGTGCAGCTGTGGAACGACCACACGAAAAAAAGCGACACTAAGAGTCAAGGAGCCACATAGCCTAATCTACCATAATGCATCTCGACATGCAAATAGATATTTTTAACCTTGTCTCGAAAGCGATCGATAGCCACGAAGGCGGCACGAAACTCGTCTAAATAATTGCTCCACCCCGATGCCACGTCAGCCGCAGAAACGCTTCTGTTCTTTCACGATTGCATCGAAGATTCCGATATTCTTCTCTTCTTATACCCACGGAACGATTTTCTTTTCCCCTTCGTTCGTCGACGATAGGAAGCTCCGTAGGTGACTGCTTTCTTCTACGACTTTCCCTCAACCGAACCTGTCGTACCTTTTTGCCACCCCCGTTGCACGATCAGCGACGTTTAAACTGGTCGCTTTCCATCCACTACGATTCGTTGTTCGATAGAAAATTCTGAATTATTGCTTGGGCGAGTGTAGAAAAATTACTTCAGGTGGATAAAGAGTCGAAATCTGGGATTTTCGACAATTTATTTCGTCATGTTTTCGTTCTTCGTCGAGAATGATCGTTATTAATATATTTGTTTATCCAAAAAGTATCTCTCATTTTACAGACACGCCTTTTACAACGATGCATCTTTATACAAACACGAAATCCAATCTGTCGAACGTTGTGATCTTTATTTTGATAAAACAAAATGGATCATAGGTAATTCGATAAAATAATATAAAACGGAAAATGTGCATTCATTATTCCCTTATAAAGCGAAAGAAACTTTCCGGAGGATCTAATACCCGTGGAAATAAAGTGCGAGTTAAGAATAACGCATCTGGGACAAACGTGTTTATACGCAGACTACAAATGTCCGTGGCAATTTACATTTTGATGGATATCAATCTATCGCTGGTTTCCTAGAAGAATCGCATAAATTGGGAAAGTAAATTTTTAAGAAAATTTCCGAAAAATGGGCAATTGTTAATAACTTCACCATTTAGCCATGAAATTTTTCTTTCTTTCATAATTTAAGCGATGGTCTGTAGGTTTCGAGGGTCTTCGATAAAACTCTAGAATTAATTTCCTCGTATAATTATTTCATCTAATTAATTCGTATAATTTTCTCATACAACGGGGAGAATTTTCTTCAAGTTTTCCATGAAATCAAAGGTAACAGTTGTCCGTGATAAATGTTCAAATACTTTCGCTAGCCGGTGCATTTACCGACTATATATAGCGGAAGCACAATTTGTAAGAAAACCTGGAAATCGTTATTCAACGACCGTTTCCGGCAGCGACGAGGCATGAAACGCGCGGTGAAAGCTGAAGGATCGATAATTCGGCGTCTCGCGATGCATCGCGTAGCTACGGCGAAATCATTTATAAGCATTGCTGCTTCTTGCGAGCGCGCGCCTCCGAACGCTGAATTATGAAACGTTGGACGATACGCGACGCCCTGAATTATCGTTTCGTAAATGCGATGCATCACAGTTGCAATTCCACGTTCGAACGTTCACGCGGTGAATCCATCGGGAGAAGGACAGAGCTTCTATTGGAAAATCGTCGGAAAAAGTAAGCCAATTATCACCTCGCAATGATCGAATGATATCTCGCGTCTCGCACGATTAGAACGCGATCAAATTTGTCAAAATTCTACCATCGAGCGACTGCTCGCGATACGAACCGGGTTGCCGTGCGTGGGGCGTGTTTATGGGGTTTGTTTCGTGTATCGATTTCAGGGTGTTGCGGAGAAATCGAAGCTTTAGGCGAAGCTTGGTTGCCTTTAGTATACTACCCATGCTCTTTCGCTTTGGGAATTTTTCTTTCATGTTTCTTGTATTTTTAGTACAATAGCATTACCTATGGTTTCATTGGCTTAGGAAATTTTCTTTAGAGTTTCTCGTATTTATAGCGTACGCGTGGCTTTATCGGTGTAGAAATTTCTCTTTCAGTTTTCCTGTATTTTCTTTAATAGATTAATTCCAGGAATTTATATGCCGTAATCGGAAACTTGGAATGATTCTAATCGAATTAGCGAACACTGTTTCTGATAACCGTATCGAGCGAGTCTTAAATTGAAAAATTAGTCGAAATCTGACGTTTGAAGGATAAAAATCAAATAGATAAGTAAAAATTGAATATTTATATGTTAGATATTAAATGGATAGTGTAAGATACTAAAGACACCGAAGACAATAATTAATATAAAATATTAATGATAATACAGTAGTAACAAGAACAGTTAAACGACAGAGATACTAAAGATAATAAGGATAATACGGAGTGGCAATAAAGTAACGAAGTGACGCTAGTAAAGATAACAAAAGCTACGGAAGATAATACAGCTAATAAAAATGCCTACTATGGACGATAAAATTGTCTTAAAAATCTTTCGAAATTTTTCATCCGTAAATGAATCAATTTCTCCAGAATAGATCTTGCCATACGTAGTTGCGAATCAGTAAACTGCTCAAGGTCACATCTCTCAAATCCAATACGACAAAAGTACAAAGAATCGGGAATAGTTAATTCTGTTCAGCGTTATTTTTACCAGAGAAAACGAATAAAAATATTAATGGCGAATGAACAAAGATATTTCTTCGTTTAACCTGCTTTTCATCGCTGTTTTCTCTGTTAGCTAAGCGACTGTATATTCCATTTCCGTCTCAAGGATTTTCCTTCTTCCTCGTACGTCCATATAATGTAGCCTCGACAGAGATAATAACGCGTTGTTACGCGATTGTACATGGTTATCGAAGTTAGTCTGGTTGCGATGGTTTTAATCAGGAAACGAACAGCAACCGGAAGGGACAAATGGAAGGGAGAAGGAGATACGCGCAGCTTAACCCCGTATACGTTTCGTGTGTCTTTTTCCTTTTCTCCAATTTCCCTCTTTTTCTCTTTTCTCGTGTGGTTTTCCATTACTCTTGACCTTTTTATTTTTGCAGCCATTTACTTCTTTCTATGTGTTTCATTTGTCCCTTGATTGCACCGTTGTAATAGGTTTCAGGAACTTTTTAAGGTTCTCAGTTTATCGTGGATTGTCAAGCTCGCGCGTATTTCTTAAATTTTGTAGAACTTCCGTTCTGTCGATTCGCAAACTTTCATTTGTATCGATGGATTTCGAAACTCCTCTACTTTTATCTCTGCAACTTCTACGTTTGCCATTCCTTCAATTATAAACTATCTGTACTTGGCAGTTTCATGGAATTTCCTGCAATCTCCAGCTTCCTCCCGACCCTTTAAATCTCGACAGAATTATTAGCTTGACCGAAAAGTTTCTTCCTTTGATACGGTGATAATAGATGAACAATAATCTCTGTTTAATATTATTTTATTGAATCAAGCATGATCCATTTCGTTCTACTTTTATTATTACGTTCTTGCATAATCCAATAAACTAATATAAAACAAAAAACATTGTGCGTCTGTTATTTCCTTATAAAACGAAAGACAAACTAATACAAACGTACCGTTTCACACGATAACGTAACAACGTACAGCTTCTATCCGATAAAAGGGAAATTTGAAATTCTTCAAGCTGTGCCACTATCGATGTGAAGCAACGATATATATCCTAATACATCTATTGTAGACGATTAGTTTATGACTTCCCCAATTAGCCTCTCTGGGAATATAGAGACAGTCGATACCCACACGAGGTCTGCACTGCGTGAAGCCGAATTTACACTGTTTCAGTTTGCAGGAACACGCCGGATAAACACTGCTTTCGTTCTCGTTTCATACTCGGACGAAAGCAGTGTTTATCCGCCCTGTTCCTGCAAACTGAAACAGTGTAAATTCGGCTTAACGTGAAACGTGTCCATTTCGTCTATCCCGAGGCAAATATACACCCTTAAGTGGATCCTGACTGATTCAGTTGGAATCCACACGTCTCGGCGAATCTTCTGACCTTTCTCTTTACACTTTATATTCATCCCGATAATAAAAGTTATTTGCCCGCGTTATATTAGGTTGTCCGAAAGGTTGCTTTCGTTTCATAACATTTTTTGTTTTATGTTATTTTATTGAATTACGTTTGATACATTTTATTCTATTGCTACAAAATGGATCATACATAAATCTATAAAATAATATAAAGTAAAAAATGTTACAAGAAGAGCGTCACCCATACGTCACCACGGAAGTATACCTGTCACATAGATAAGGGTGACGTGGCGACGAACCTGTTATTTCATTTATGAAACGAAAGAAACTTTTAGGACAATCTAATATGTTGTAATCTCTTCTTTCATGTAAGCTCTCATCGTCCTGCTATGTCTCCAATTTTCCTATCTTCTTATTTCTAACATCGCCACCCGATACTTTCGCCGGTATATCTATTTAACCATCGTACCATTCCACTGTAAGTATTCTTCTCTCTTTCTGTCAGCTAAAAGCTTGGTGAAGGCGCGCTTGGTCGACCCTGCATTGGCTCTCGTGATGCTTCCAGCTCGCTGGACCGCGTTAAAGGGAGCTTTTCACCGACCTGTTCATTCATACGCGAGGTAAATCCTGTTCCAGCTACGTTGGATGCATCGTTTCTATCTTTCACCATCTCTTTTCCTTGTGTTCACGAGTTGTCACATGCAGCTTGTCGTTCCGTTTGATCGAGACGAATCGATAGGTTAGACTCGTGCGATCAAATTCCCTGTTATCGTATCATGAATTTCTGTAATAGCGAGCAAAGGTTTGAAGTTGGAAGCGTAACGTCGCAGGACAGAGGAGAAGTTAATTGGATAATGCATTTTCTGTCAGTCATTTTTGTTACGTACGTAACAATATTTTTCTCCTGGTTATCAGGTTACTGTTTGCTATGCAACACCGTCCATAGTTCCACATATTGTGGCAGACTTTTTTAAACGCGATTTCAAATTATGTCAGAGAAATTTTGCATGACAAAGCAGTATTTGTACGTGGCTTCTTCGCGCGTTGATGTAATGTTTCGATATCGTAGCAACCTTCTAAAATGTGATTTCGAATGAAATCTTCAGAATTTTATATGCAAGAACGCTGTTTATATTATGATTGCTGGTTAACGCGACGAGTAACGCGGAAAAGACGTATTTTTGCGTGGCTTCAGTTACTATTGCATTATTACTACTTTATTATTATCCTAATTATATTAATTACATTTACTAGAATATTGCGTGGCTATTTAATTATAATGAATACATTAACTCATTTTTCGTAAATTCTTTATTTTCTTTATTCAATATAAAGTTCCTCGATATACTCTTTGTTATTATCCTAATTATATTAATTACATTTACTAGAATATTGCGTGGCTATTTAATTATAATGAATACATTAACTCATTTTTCATAAGTTTTTGATTTTCTTTATTCTATATGAGGTTCCTCGATATATAACTAAAACTTATTATTATGTTTCAAAGATCAGGTATTTAGGAGAAATAAAGTGACACAGATACGCGCCACTTGCCACAATATCTTTCAACTAATATGCTCGCGCAAATAAGAAGAAAATAACCACTAGATGCCGATACGCAATATTAAAAGCAATAAAAATTACGAGGGATTTATTAAAACACTGCCGTGTATATGAAGCCATAAAACGCATAAAAGCGTCGATAAATCGGCTGGTTGGCTCGTTGGCCGCGATAAAATGGCCTAAAAGAAATTTAAACACCCTTCACGGCTAGCCACACGTTCGTCTAAGTGAATAATACGACGCTGCCGGATAATTCAGTAAAATTTACGAGCCACCGTAAACTCGAACTCGTGGCCGATCAAGATACGCTGCGAGATCGAGCGGAATACGTGAAATTTCGCGAATTTGCATCTTGCGTGACACTCGTGCGAATTCCACCGCAATTTCCTTCCTTCCTTATGCAAATGAACTCTCATTCAAACCGTGCACCGTGTATCGCACTCTAAAATCACACCAACCATTAATTTTATAATTCAGCCTTTCATAAGTTATCTGTTTCATTTTAATTAAAAACGATCCGATTGCGTAAATCGTTAAGAGAACACGCGTTCCAGACGAAGATCTTATTACGTGTCGTGTTTTTCCTGTTTGCTCTGTCGATTAATAATCAGTAAAGTGTAAAGTAAAAAATTACTAACGACAGATTAGAATAAGTATCGTAATGTACGCGAGTAATAATTATATTTTGTTACTTAGTTATACAATAATTATATATGCAAGTATATATAGGTAATTTTATAATAAAAAAAACACGTGAATTTCATCAATTTATATCTTTTTTCCAAGAGCTAATTTTTTTATGCTTTCATTGATTTCCCGGCCAATTTAACAAACAATGGCTATTAATGGCCAACAAGATACCACTGCGAACGAGCAGAGTAACTGAGTGAAATACATAAAATAAATTGCAAAGGTTGCGCGGATGCTGATACAAACTAAAACAATTCCTATTGTTTTTCGAGAATATGCCACAAGCTGCAGGAATAACAATAGCCGATAAAGTTGCATAGACCGTTGGAATAAACGCGTCATGGTCCAGTAAGTTGGTAGATGGACGTTGCTTTGGTGCAATGGCACGTGGCCAGCAGGGTCGAAGTTGTAAATTCTTCTTCTTTTTTTTTTTCCACCGACCACGAACCTTTTCCACGATTTACGATCGCGCCACGCGATTCATTTCTTGGACGTGGCTTTAATTTCCTACGGATCTTCAACGAAGACAACGTCTGACAGTGTAGTGATACGACTACTTCAAAGTACTGGCGGTAAATCGTGAAGCAGATTTACGGTTCCTTTGTAGCTAAAAGCTTTCGAGCAACGTTTCACGAAAAGTCCTCGCTATTCACTTCGTGGGAATCGTAGTTAGCACCGTTTGGATAATTAGAACGTAACCATCGATGCGGATATTTAAAAAAATAAGGCAAATAAGCTGACGTGCTGGTCGCCATTCTGTGTTAAAATTTCCTTTTGTCTTCTCTAGTTAATATAACGCATATTTTTATTTAGACATATTACAACAGCTATAGTATAAGACACAATTTAATTAAGCTTAAAATATAATTATAAACGATGTCATATATTAATAGTTATGAATGTAACTATAAACATAATTTAATTTGATTAAATATAATTATAAGATACATACAGGACGAGTTAAAAGAATATGCGATATACCGAAGATCACAGTGGTTTGTATTTTATAATTAGCTAGTTTCCCATTTTTGTATAATGTAAATAAGAATTTAAATTCACAGAATAGATATGCCACACCTACACATGCCTCCTACGCTCGCTGTATTTTCAGAAAATATAATTAGTTGCCTTTATGGAATGATTAAAATTTTTGCCCAGTATACTACATTTGTTAAGAACATTAATAATTATCCGATACTATCCTTATACTTATACGAAATACTTGTAGCATCTGAAAGCGTTAAAAGGAAGCAAAACATCCCTAGACCAGTAAAAGCTTTCGTTCCCTAATCTTCTTAATGTATAACGCTTTTTTATCCGTAAAAGAAATATAGCGCTTCTATAGCTTCAAGAGAGTCTTGAGAGTCTCAAATATAGAGATATTTCCCTTAAATCCTCGGTGGACATTTTCCGTAGAAACAAACATTGTTAGCAAATTTTAGATTATCTTCGTTTTCCATCCAAGTTGTATATATTTATATATATATATAACAAGAAAAGTCACTTTTCTGCCTAGAGTAAGTAGGTGTTTTTCCAGAATTTCCCAAAGATGTTGCGTGTTCGAAGGGAATCAGCTTTTGCAAATCCTATATTTCGAATCTGACGTCGGTGGAGCTTATGGCGTGGCTCGTGAATAGCGAGAATGGCAGCTGGATACGGTCGACTTGGCACAATACCCTATTTCCTATCGAAATTCCTACATTTTCACAAAAATCACCGCTAAAGTCACATTTTAAGGAGCATCGACAATAAATGTTCCTTTTCACGCGAAAATTTGAAAGAATAGAAGCTGGGAATTCAAATATTAGATCAAGTTGAAGAGAAAATTCTTCTTCGTTCTTTACACACGATTCTAACTGTCGCGTCGATAATAATTATTCCAGGAAATTGGCTTTAGTCTCATTTCAAACGGAATACCTATGCCCATAACAGAACAGAACAGTCAAAGTGTGAAATCAATTTTTCTGCGTTTTATAACCCGTCAAATACCAAATCATTTTCGAGTGGCTTCCTTTCATTCAGGCTGCGTAAGCCATGGTTTATACAGGAAGATTATACATCGACCTATGATATTCCGAGACATTTCACAATCGAGTCTTGTTCTACAACGGTTCTAAATGGAAAGCCCACGCAATGTTTTATGTGTTAGCCCCTTTTTACCACAGCACGTCACACACGACTCGTCGAGCTGCAAGAACTATTGACCCCACGCAACAAGAAGCAGAGATGATTGATGAAATCGTACAAAACAAGTTTCAGCATTAAAATGTCAAACAGCCAAGCTAATCGCTTTACTTAATTCCGTAAGGAAGGGAAATGGTCCGCTCGTCCCTGTGCCATATCTACTCATAGACACATTCTACTTGCCAAATCTTGGAAAGAAAACGTCACGTTTTAACCATTCATCAGTATCTCCAGGAGAATCTCTAAATCTCCATGATCCAGCTCTTCTAACGTCGAGACCCTGATCAGAGTCTGTCCTCGACCGGTAGATGGTCCACGGTGAGTTCCACGGCCGTTCTATCTTCGTAAGAAAAGAAAAAAAGAAAGAGGGAGCGCAGGTCGATAGGATGACCTTACTTAAGCGCAGAGAAAGATCGTCGAGGCTGTATCATCCGCTCTTTCCTTCCCGTTGTTACGTAATCGGCCTCTAGGAGGCTCGGTTGAGACGCGACGATAGCTTCGACGGACGGCAATGATCGAGAAACGAGGTGGTGGGACGAGCCACGCGGCCGCTACGCGAACAGCGTGGTGGCACGTAGTCCACGAAGAAGAACACCACGAGTCTGCCTCCGATGCGACTGCTGGCCGGAAGTGGCCACTGTGGATCCGGTCACTCGACGTCGATGATACGTGTACTGTGTTTTCATCGGTATCAACCAGATAATCGACGATTTTCTTCAGACGTTGAGCGGTTAGTGAATCGTTTTCTTCGCGAGGACGACGTTTGGAATTGTTTGAAGCGAACATTGGAGTTTGACAGACGACGAAAAATTTCAGACAGCTGGAGGATTTTATTTCTCTTAAGATACCGAACAGTCGGTGAACGTTTTCCCTTTGTGAAGAGAACGTTTGAAATTGTTTGAGGTGGACGCTAGAATTTGATTATCGACGAGGAATTTCCGGCAGTTCGAGCATTTCCTTGCGTGAGAATCGTTTTCTGTAAGATATTGAACAGTTAGTGGACTCTTGGGAACAGTGTTCGAGTTTGTTCGAAGTGGATTTTTCAACCAAGTCAAACTTTGGATAATTTGAGAATCTTTCCTCTTAAAATACTGGACAGTAAGTGAATTCTTTTCGTTGCTAAAAGAGTGTTTGAGTTTGTTTGTACAGCCTGGCATCTGATAGAGGATTTTGAATGGTACAAGGATTCTCTTGATTCGGAATCTCATCCTTTAATATATTAGCAGTTACTGGATTCTTTCCTCAGAATTAATAAGAAGAGTGTTTCACTTTGTTCGATGTGAAGACTAGAATTTGGCGAAAGAGCAGTTTAAACAATTCACTGATTTTCTTGAATAAGTATCTGTTTGTTTAAGACATAGAATAGTTGAAAGATTCCCTAGGAGGAATGTAAACAATTAGAAGATTCCACAGGAAGAATATAAACAATTAGAGGATTCTGTAGAAGTCTGAGAATGTTTGACTTAGATTGAAGTGATCACTCGTGGATGTTCAATTTGGAGGTACACGTTTCTACCTTGGAAGAAAAAGGATGGAAATCTTCGAATACTGAAACGTTGCATGGAAAAGTTGTAAAACAAATCTTGAACAATTAGAAAATTCCCCGAAGAAGATTGTTTATGCTAATTAGAGGCAGATGCCGGCAGACCTTGAATCTCGAAGAACAAACGAGTATCGTGATTTAGGCAGAAGAATGAAAAATACACTGTGAAAATTGCGGAAGAACCTGACGAATTTGAAAAAACAGAGAAGAACATAGTCGTGGTTGTTTTAAGGTAGAAATAATCGAAAATTATTTATAATCTTTTAATTATATAATTTTTGGAGATAGTTGGATAGAGGATGGAAAATTCAGAAAACCAAATTAATTTCACTTTCAGTGAAATGCAATATAACGCATAATCAAGACATTCGCAATCTAAACGACGAGTTAGCTCGTCTTTTCAAGTCGACGGAAAAGGAACTGTCGAGAGAAGGCGAATCTTCCGTCGAATAGAATTGGGATAAAAATACATAAATATAGAAAGAAAAAAAATCTCAATGGAATGTTATGGAAATGTAGAAATAAAATGTGACTAATCTGATAAACCTTGAACTTTGTCCAGTAACGCTGGTCAGTTTTCTGTGATCGATGTCGATTCTCGTTTATCACGAAGTCACGGTGTCACAGCGTTTGATTTAAACAAACAAACATCGTGAACTTTGATGTCCGATCTGAATTTGTCTCTCTCTCTGTGTTTTCTTTTTTTTTTTTTTATTTTTTTGTCTTTGCCTGATTATAAAGTATGATTTAGAAATAACGAAAGACGAATATTGACTCGCGAGCTTTCCTCTTCTCCGAACTTCTTCGGCCAGGTAAACATCATAATTCCTAGAACACGGGTGAGCTGATATTTGGTTTGAATATTATCGAGTAGACGTCGATCAGAATTCCATAATTACGATAAATTTCACAGTCCATTGAAGCTCAGCGAGCAAAAAAGGAATTCTGTATCAAGAAAATTTAAATTTTCACCAGGTATATATCTTTCCTTCGATTTGAAATTTCAATTCACTCGTCGAGATTTCTTAAGGCCCGAAGCCACAAGCGCGTGTATTATTCTTTTCGTGTTTATTGTTCCTTTTGGAATTCTTGACGAGTCGAATGCACGATCGATGTTGGCAATAGAAACGTCAGCTTATTTCATAAGCGTGACGAATAATATTTACGATAATCCGAAACGTTGAACGTCAGTTCGAGACGTCAAACGTCATAACAATTTTATCTCGTCGAGTTATCGCGAATTCTGAAAAAAAAGAAAAGAATTTCTGAAAAAAGAAAAGAAAGAGCAAGAGGAAACGAAGAAAAAAGAAACGAAAGATAGAATCGCTTAAAATATTCGACTGGGTCGGACTGGACGTTAATTTTCGATGATTAAATAAACCCCGCATACGTC
Source organism: Bombus terrestris (assembly GCF_910591885.1). Classification (NCBI taxonomy): domain Eukaryota; kingdom Metazoa; phylum Arthropoda; class Insecta; order Hymenoptera; family Apidae; genus Bombus; species Bombus terrestris. The sequence goes on from NC_063276.1 coordinate 4,691,309, forward strand.
ACTAAATTGATATCGAAATGTTGTCGGTTTGTTTAGTTTCCCCAGCTGTGTTTAACATATAACGCGAACGTTTACACATGTGTTGCGGATATTCGCAACGAACCGATGCAAATTTCACGTGTAATCGATGGCCGGTACGAATGCCAGAGAAAAACGAACATTGCCGTCTAATGGAACGAAAACGAGGTAATGCGATGGGCAATCGGTACGATACTAACCGACGTGTTCCTACGTGTGAGTAAATCGAAAAATGGGTATTTCCGCGATATGAAAATTTCGTCGCTGGCAGAGATGTCTTTTTTTATCGTTGTTTCTGAAATTGTCAATTAAGATCGTTGTTCACCGTTTACCGACGTTAGAGAGCTTCGAAGCCGTCGCCAACAATTTCTGCGACTCTTCGCGACAAATTTATACCTTTGGATTGTTATCATTGCACATTGACGTGCAAAATCAAAGGATCGCTAAATTTTCCATGAAGAATCGTCGGTTTTTAAATCGTTAGAATTTCGTGAGAAAAGATCACGGTGTATCTTGGATTATTATAGTCCGTCGGTGGCAAACTTTTCATTTAAATTCCAATAAAACGACGACAGAAAATCGTACGTCAAGTTGGACGAACTCGTTCTAAGGGGATGGCTTCGATTTTCGACTTCACGTTGATGAAGAATATTTTTCTGTGTCCACAGAGACGTTTCGATTTGTACAACTTTCGACAAGTATTTTCACTTTCCGATCGGCTACACGACGTAGAAAAGCATCATTGTGAAAAATGTACCCGAGGATCGTTGTACGATTTTCTTTATCACGAAATTGTGACAGTTTCAACGTGGATAATATTTCCTTGGGAATTCCGTGATTTTTTAACTTTGCCACGATGGATTTACTTATATAGTTCGTTTCTCGTTTAATTTTCACGTTTTTGTTTATTCGCGGAAAAATGGCTTGTAATTGACGTAATAATTCGAGGTTTTACGGAGTCAGAACGATTTTATATTCTCGTAATTTTAGAATTCTTTCTCCACCCAGTGCCGATTTACATCTGAATGTTTTGCGATCTCGGTGTCTCGTGATTTTAAAATATGAAATTTCATATTACGAAGATTCATAGCTTGCATATTACCTTAAAGAGTATTCAACGTTGTAGGAAGATGGTGACGCGAAATTTCCATTGCCGGAAGGTTGAACGGCCTGAAAGGACGGAAAACATCTTTGCATATAAATCGATGGTATACATACAAATAAGACGAGATAAATTAGCGTCACCAGCCGTGGATCCTTCAGACGCGCTCTCCGACTTTAATTAATACAGAAAACGAAAACGTGATCGCGAGATAATACGATATCTTCTCGAGGAATTCCTCTCGCGAACCCACCGCGTTGACCTAACCTTTCGATTAGACTGTGAGACAGAGTCGTCTGTTGCGACGAATGAACCGTGTTTTCACAGAAAAAGTCAACCGATATTTTAATTCGACGAGATTTAGATGCAACTCGAACGGACGAGCAATATTTTCTGCCGACAAAGCAACATTCGACTCTTTACGAGTCTTTGAACAACTTGCAGTCGCGATGAATCTCCTTTTCTTTGAACTTTATCGAAACTTCGCAACAATTTGTTTGGATTTTCGAAATATTTTGAAATGCAAAGATATCCTCCGTTTCAATCGTATCATCCGTTTTACATGTTTGCGAAGTATTTACGACAGACGTAAAAATAAATGAAACGAATCTGTTCTACATTTAAGCATTCGAATGTTATTCTAGGAAACGTTGGTTTAAGTATTGCGTTTTGTATGAAAGAAGATGTTCTTGCGAGCTGAAATTTCATGCATAATACATGGAAATGGTAAGTAGCGTGTGCATCGATATCAATCTAATCGGTTCACTGACTGAACGTTATTCAATGCGTTGCATACCGGGCACGATGCCGCTAGGGAAGACAAATGGTGTCACACGTACATACTTAATTGATACGCGTCGGTCTGCCTATGCTAGTTATCGCCATTCCGTGATTTATTACGGCACCAATAAATCGGAGCATAATGCGTGTGACAGTCGACGGGTTAGTGACCAACTAATCTCGAGTTCCAGAATCATACTATTCGAAAGTTCAAATGGTTTACTCTAGAATTCTGGAGTTCTGCAGTTTCTCGCAGCTTTTATAATTGTGCAGTTTAATATTTTTCGAGTCTCAGGATTTTTTAATCGCAGAGAATTCTCGGATTTTAGAATGTCCAATTCTAAAGTTGTAGACCGCTCGATTTTTAGAGTTTAGACGCTTTAGGGTCCTAGAGTTCCCGAGATATCGGGACTTGGTTGCTAGAGTTCTCAAAGTCCAGAGTTCTGATATTCCCAATCAACAATGTTTAGAGTTCTGATGTTGTAAAATTCAAGAATTGCAGATTTTTGAACTCTTCGCATTCCAAATTTAGAAGATTTCAATGTTCCAAAGTTTCGGCTCTTTACAGTACAGAACTTTGTTATTCGAGTTCTAAAGTGCTGGATTCCAGAATTCGAGAATGCAGGCCACTTTAGAATCGTGAAGCTCGAGTTCTAAATTTCCGAACTTCTTGATTTGATAGAACTTTCGAGTTCGGGAGATCAGAGCACTCTAGAGTGCCAAAGTTCGAGTTCCCGAGTTCCAAGGTAACTTATCGAGTTTGACCGTCCAGAGCACTCTGTGGTTCTAAAATTCGAGTTCTCGAGTTCCGAATATCAGATCTCTAAAATTTACGTGTTCGTACGTCCGTAAATTTCGAGATTTTTAGAATTCTGTATAACATTACCTACCTCAAGAATTCAAGATTTATGATTCTAAAGTTCCAAAGTGCATCAACACTCGTGTTTTCCAACTTGTCGTACTCTCGATCAATAGAATTTCGAGCACACGATTGTCGAAGAAACCAACGAACGACAAATTGACCGCGACGCGATTAATCACCAAAACTAATTAACATCGGCGCCTCTTCGATAGCAATCAGATCGATAATTCATTAGTGCAAGGTTGAGGAGAAATGGCGAATGCGTCGCGGCTCTATTATGCTTTTTTCACTTCGTGATATTAATCGTTGGAAACCGGATCAATTAACAGTGCTAATTAGCGTTCGCATCTATGCATCTCGCTTTCAAATTCAGATAGAAAACGATATAATACTTGGTTCTTTGTCAGACGAAGAAGATCGCTGACGGCAAAAATATCTCTTGCACAGAGAGAACTATATTTTGATGGAATTGTTCAACGATGAGTGCGAAGAGAATTGAAATGATCATGCTGGTGGAAAATTTCACTCGAATATTATACCGAATTTGATGATCGTTGCCGGAACGCTTCTCGTGAAATTGCGGCATAAGTTCATCTTATTTCTCTGTAGGTATACAGAAACTTTCACAATGCAGAGTATTTACATAAACGAAAGTGGAATTTAATAATTCTAGAACTCGGAAATTACGGCAGATATTGTACGTACGTCGTACACATCTCTAAAGGTGTTTCTCAAATCTGTTTTTACTTTCCTTTTAGCCATTATCAGCGATGAAATTGGTTGAATATTCCTCTATATTTCAGCAGAATTAAACTTTCCAATAGAGCTTATCATCTTTTGGATAATTTTGACGTATATTTTAACGTTAAACGTAACAAGAGTAAATCAATTGTATCGTAATATATACACAAAGAAAATTTCTTCTGCCTGTGAAACGAAGATTATTCTAATAGCTAATCCGAATAAATGAATATGAGAAAATAATGCAAAATTATTTTCACGAAACTCAAACGATAAACAGTGTAATACAGAAATAGAAGCTACTTATAGCGCTGAAATAGAACTCAGAAATTGTACGCCTTCGAGTGCGCACGGAATTTCATCCTTGTAGACAGTGGATATACTCTCGAGTGCGTTTGTATGTTGGCTCTAAATCTGGATCTCAAGTTGAGCGGTCGATAAGTGCGCGATGATTCGTCTTAATGCGTTTGATCGCTTGTATCGTAACACGGATAAGTGTTCGCTGAGATACAGGCCTGAAACAGATGCACAGAGTTTAATTTTGGAAACAGGAATAAGAAGTGCTAAAACCGGGAGAAAAATTACATTCGTCCATACTCTTTCTACCGATATCGATTCCCTTACTTTTCTTCATGCTGTCGTGTTTTCTCGTTTATTTTCTAACATTAAGAAATATCTTCGACCGGAACAAAATATAAGAAAGACGTTACTGGTGTACACGATCTCTCGCTTCGATCTTAAACATCTTCGAAACGTTACGAATTCCTTTCATAAAACGAGAGCGAGATCGGAATATTAAAATTACAGGATCATGCAGCAACATCAACGTAAGAATTGCCAAATCTTTATCGAAATTCTATGTCATTCCGTGGATTCCAGTTGGATTTTACATACATAAATTAGATTTTACAGACTGAGTTTCAGAAATATTCAGAAAGGACGCGTTCGAATAAATCTCTTTCTTTGCATTTACTCGTCTGTCTTATTACCGAGTACCTTTCGTCTGCTAAAATAAGATCGAAGCACAAAGCTTGAAGAATCGTGGCGAGGCTCAAATTTCAGCATAATTCACAGCTGCAAATCATGGCTTAACCGAATCGCATACAGTATCCCGTATAATCCAATAGAACAACGACAGAAACACTCCATAAACCGTGCAGACAACAAGTCCCAGTGGCCGTCATCCGAGGTCTGGCTTCAGCAATCGCAGGTCAAACTCGGTAAAGCTCGCTCGGATAAGAAACTCGTTAAGGATAAGAAATTCGTTTATTTAGAGAATAGTAGCGTTTCCACTACACAGACCATAGTAAAGAGTAATGTTTATTGCCAAGCAGAGAGAGTTACGGAAGTTGGTTGCAACTGAACGCTCGGAGGGATCCCGCCGTTTAGACGGTCTAAATAGCTGGAACAGCTGCACCACTTCCACCGAGTGGCCGTATATCAAGTTCTTAACAATAGGAGGACAGGAATTCTCTCGGTGCCAGGGATGTCGGATAATGGGTTGGCTGGCCGCGAACTTCCACGTGCGTGCTTTTCCAAGGCTGCCATTGGTAACACTGACTGATGGCAATTAGCTCTTTTACTATCGGAATGGGTTTTAATGCTTGGAGGGGCCGTGTGTTAAGTTTGATCAACTTGCTCTTACAATTTCTTCTCGCCTTCCTGTCCTTCATCTTGCTATTGGTTCACGTACTGTTTCACAGTGGATCATGAGGATATATGAAATCTTTGACGAACGTATCACGATGTGTTGTAACTCCGCGTTCTGAGATTTTGTTAGCACTCTCATGTTTATCGTAGCGATAAAGTTTGGAACTAGAGCGAGAATGAACGTCAAAGCTGCAAGATTGTTAACGTGTCATCAACTGTCGATGATCCGTTAACTGATAAGTCTCGATATTCAACGAGATTATCTTTAACAATGTACAGTATAGTAGTTAAGAAAAATATTAGCACAACGTTGTACCTATTAGAACATTTGTATAGTAATTGATCAGGCCCAGTGTTAAGTTTCATATTTTCTGGTAGTGCTTTTATCCAACTATGAAGGTTTGGTATCACGAAAATGAAATGTACAGAACCGGATGGAAAAACACTGTAAGTGGAAAATAAGGGTAGCACAAGGCGTCGTGTAGGTTTGCGGAGTAAATATCTTGTAGCTTCTATGTAGATTTTCAGATTTGTTTGAAATTCGAACAACATAATCATGACAGTCGTGTCTCATTACAAATCCAATGAAGTTTCAAGATGTTTTCTATAACACGTGCGACCTATACGCGAAAATTTTCTACCGTAACTGTTCAAACACATTGGTGAGTCATTGTATATCGACTTAACCGCAGCCTAAGATTTCCACATGGTCGAAGGAATATTATTAAATGAAAAACTTCTCGTTCAATTGTCTGACCCTTCACGGCGATAGACTTCGTGTCGTAAATGTTTAAACGCGCTTAAGTACACCAAGGCTAACGCCTTTAAGGCTTGACGGTATTATTATTCCCACGGGTATAAGTCAGAACTTTAAACGGTGCTGTATCTATCTAGTTGTCTGTTTAGTAAACCGTTTGGCAAGTGTAAACCCGGCTATCCACGGTTTCCTCTGGAATCAATTTTCCCGTCAGCGTTTTCAGACGTTACAAGCAACCGTTGGAATTTATGCGATGCCATAAAACGTGTGTCCCATAGGGGCCGCTCTTGCGTCAGTATCTGTCGCAATAATCTAGTAACGCGACGTTGATGGCGCGGCGTCTTACAGCGCGGTATTCGAACGAGGATTCGCGACAAAAATCAAAACTCGCGGGCTACGTTGGCAGACCACGTCCGCAGAACAGATTCGCACGTTCACGGACCATATTCGCACATTTTCACGTTCCACTGTACGGCATTTGAATGACGATTCGGGACAAAAGGGCACGTTTGCAATGTTCCAGGCCACGTTCGCAGTTATACGAGACACATATCGGGACATGCATCTCATATATGCGGAAGTAGCGTGTGTTCCGCTGCCTCGATATTGAAAAGGATTCTTAAGCTATTCATATATCTATATATGCGGTATATGGAATTATTCATATGTACATTTGTTTGTTTATTTATTTATAATTACTTAATATATCGTCGAATTATACATGTATAATTTTTAGACACTTTTGCCTCGTATTAACTCTATATATTTATATATTAACACTTTGACTGCCACACAGAAATCATGTGTTTCGCTGAGGACGCCAAGGGAATATTTTTATTACTCAAAGCATATAATGGCAAAATCTTTTACTACAATTATTATCACGATATAGGTAATTATTTTTCTGTAATACACGCGTTTAGAGATTACATTTCGTTTATTAACTTTTATCCAAGTTTAAAATCATAAGAAGCTTAAAATTTCTGTTGGATTGGCAACTAAGCGACTGCGGATTTTGTCAATACCACCTAATGACAAAATCCGCAATCGCTTAGTTGCCAACCCAATACTTCGTTTAGATTATGAACGTTATTAACACTTTGACTGTCACGCTAAAATCACATGTTTCGCTGAGGACGTCAGGAGAGTATTTTTATTATTCAAAGCATATAGTGGATAAATAATAATAAATTGATGATCTAAGATAACATTCTTCCCCAATGGACCGTTTATCTTATTGGTGGTCACGGGTGGCCACCGTGGCGTCTTGCTAACGGTTGATAGCGACATATTATAACGAGGCTTCGTTTATTTCAACAAACCATTCGCATTCGTTATTTCGTCGTAAGCAAAACGTGCAGAATATATTGTTGAAACGTGTAGAAGATATTAGTAAACAGTATTTGCTCATTGTATATATAATAGTAAGGTATGTTCACGTTTCTAACTTCGATTATATGATTATAAAGCAGCATTTACGATTATTTTCTAAGCTGTGTTTATAATAATATTCGTAGATTAGCCCTCAAAGATATGGATGCAAACACAGTACACCGTTAGATGCAAGATTTGTTCTCATTTTTCTTTTATTCATGTTCTAATAAAAATGTGTAATTGTTCAACGGGGCACTTTTTATTTCAAAGTATCTTCTATTTATCGGTTATATTCAAAATGTCCTAACTGTCAATTTTCATACAATTTCTATAATCGTAAAAAGTTCAAGCGCACGGGTCATCAATGATCACAGTGGCGTCACAGGAAAAACCGTAACTGGTTATATATGACCAACGTGGCAGTCAAAGCGTTAACTACGGTTATCATTGTTATCATTATCATCATTATTATTATTGTGATTATTATCGTTATCAGTTTTGTATAACCAAAGCTGACTTCAAAATATCGAGGTCTCAATTTGAAAATATTGCAGAGGACGTTTAGTGGCTCTGATAGAGAAATCTTTTCCGGGACAGGAGCACCAGAAGTTCTCCCTGTATGCGACAGCCGGCCGGAAGGAAACGAAAGGATTGGATGGAGGATTTAAAGAAAAACGGCCACGTTTGCAGGTTTTCACGTTCGTGTCGCGTTCACAAGAACGATACGCGACGAGACGACATCGTCTTTTTCTTCAAATTCTTTGTTCTCTTTGACAGATTCTTCTAAACCAATAGCGTTCCTCGAAATTGGTTTTCTTAGAGCGTAGGTGTGCACCGAAGTATTCGAATCAACAGTATTATTCGTCGCTAGATTTCCAAATTACATGCATGGTCAGAGCAATGGATTTTTTATTTTAATTTTGATAATTGACAAAAATATACAAGCGAATTTTGACGCTGAAAATTTATGTCGATTTTTCTTCAAGTGGAAACATGATTGTGTGTATGTCGTAGTTAATAATTATAACTATTAGTAGTAGCTAACTATAGTTAACAGTAACAGTAGCTAATTCTTGTATGCCAGAATGAATAATTATCGTATAACATGTGGCATAAGTGTTATCAAGATTTCGAGAATTTCAATCTTATCTCTATTTGATGCTGTTTCACTTTGTTAACATTTAACCTTTACCTTGGCAGTTACTCATTTAATTTAGCATAATTGCGATAATATGCATAATTTATCGTATTGTGTTTAAACACGTTGCAACACGTCAACTTTACCAACGTTTTTAAATCTTAACTGTTGCAGTTATTTCTCGTTCTCGTTGAATTTCAACGTTTTATTAATGTTTCAATATTCCAGTATCTTTAATATTTATTTAACCTTAATAACATCGAAATATTTAACGCTTATTTTGATAATAATTCTCAAGACCATTACATGCCGAAGACCATTAACGTTATCATTTTTGCTGGATCACCGGCCGCCTTCCATTATTTGGAGCGACACGACATTAATCAATCTACCAAGCATCAAGGTCACTAATGACGTAATATCGCCAAAATGTGTCCGATCGAGGATGAACGTTATTTGACATTCCCTGATGTCAACGTCGTCGAAAGACACGCTTTCCTTTGCCAATATTTCGCAAGCATTGTCGACGTCCCGTATAATAAAGTTACAGCTTCGAGGTTATCGTTTGTCGCGTTATTCGTACCATTTTAATTAGTTATAATATTTAACGACGCTTCTGCTAATTAATATTTAGCTGGAAAATACAATTTCTTAAATGGCAATGTTCCGTATTACGAATAATCTAATTTCTAATTTTTATTCGAATTTTCTATCTCAGTTGTGCCTACGAAATTCTGTTTTCTTTTCTTCGCAAAAAGATTATCGAAGTCCTACTTATTATCGCAGCAGGTCGCCTTTTTCAAAGGAAGAGGATTAAAATCGATTTGCTTTTTCGCTCGGAAGAATTACTTAAGTGTCACCTATAATCACGCAAAACGACTCACTCCTTTTTCGCAAGAAGATTACATTTAAATGCAATCTGTAATCACACGGAATAATTGTTTCTCTGATTTTTTCCCAAATCCACTTTTCTTCATCTTCCAAAGGAATCGTAGCTCTTCTCCGACGGAGAAAGAAATAATCACGTAAATCGCATAATTTTTCTTCTCCTCGCAAGAACAAGATTATTCGAATACATTTGTAATAACGCGATAGCGAAAACCACGGACGAGACGTTTTATCGCAAGAAGAACTCTATTTCTATGGACATAATGGATCACGTGCAGCCTTATATTGCATGATTCCTCGCATAGTTGGCGCACCAGGTCGTGCAGTTTCCGGCGGAAACACGCGCAATTAGCGCGACCCTCGGCTTTCTCCTCAAATTCGATATTTCATGTCACGATAGTACTTAAACTTGAGTCAGTGCTGGAAAAGAAACATCGAAGAAATGAATCGAGTAAATGCCTCATGGACGTTACACGTGTTCATTGGAGAAAAGATCGATCGTGACCGTGCTTATGAATACTGAAATTTCCATACGTTCGTGGGCGTTCTCGAGCCGAAGTGCGAATAAGAAAAGAAAATATCGTCTGAATTCTTGGAACGTTTTAGGAAAATTGTCCCTTAGGCTCGAACAATTTGTATAAATAAAGCGATCAGCTTGGACTTGGTAAACATGACTGGTCGATCAGAATCAAGCGGAATTTTCTATTCCCCATTATCTTTATGTAGCAGCTCGTGAAAGTGTTTGAGCGATAGTAATTGAGCAGTCAGAAGTTATTGGGTTGGCAACTAAGTGATTGAGGATTTTATCCATACCACCTAACGACAAAATCCGCAATTACTTAGTTGCCAAACCAATAGAATTTTTATGTACGACGTGTCGTAGGAAACTTTTGAAATTTCATTAGCGTCATAATCGATAGACCGCGAATTTTTATGCAAATTCGTATCTTGGAGGATATGAAAAGGTGGTGTCTCGGTGGGAAATTATTTTACCTAGCTATAGCTAGTTTCACCTGGTAAGTATTATAGGAAACACTGTACATTGGATATTCTATGTATTTTTTCATATTGCGTACAAAATTCCTATAAGCATTTCCTTTATAATATAAATCGTTTACCTAACTTCCATTTTTATTAATTGCATTTATGAAAATAAATTTATGAATTTGCGTAACCATCCACGGTCCATTTTGTTATTTATATTTTATTACCACATTTTACTATCTGTAGATATAACACGAAACGTAGGATTGAAGGATTAAATAATAAATTAAATAGCAAACGAAATAGATGTTCTTCTACGCTAAGATCATCGAAGTGACTAGTTTAGAACGACCCGAACATCTTGCAATTGGTATTCCTTGCGAGTGATCCAGCTTTCTGATCACGGCGTCACCACCCACGAGCACGTCGATTAATTAAACGGTGATATTTCCAGACGGCTGACAAGGCCTTGGCGAACATTCTTTTTAATCAAAATTGCGACATGTTTACGCGTAATCCCACGCATGCAACGATATCGCCTTGTTTGTCTCGTTTGTCTGTACGCGTCCACATGAGGCAGGAGGTCAAATTCAAACGTCAAACGTTAAGGCTCGTTTAAACGCGTGCAACCGTTTAGTCGAGTGGCGAGTAATTTGCTAACTTGTTGTGTGTGGGCGCTGAAATTTAGTCGAGTAGATCGATAAAACGATTTAATCGAGTAGATCCATTTGATTAGATTTGCCTGGTTGTATACGGTGCTTCCATCATACTCGCTACTAACCAACTAAACTTGTTACTAAACTCTACTAATTCCAGTTACTTTCTACGTACTAAACTCCAATACCTAACTAAACTTCAATAGTAGTTGCCTTATAATTGTAATTGGCTCGGATCATTGGATGGTGGTTGCGCGTCTGAACAAGATCGCTTAAAGACGATCGATTTAGAAATTTGCCGTGAACGTGAAAAATGAATCGATTTGTTTGTAGTAAAACAGTTTAATCGGAATTTGTCTACCTCAGCAGGCTTCTTCTTTGACCTTACTATTAACCAACTAAACTGTGTACTAATTCACTTTCTATGTACTTGAACTGTTTAGTTAGCAACAGCAATTGGCTACTCGTCGCTCGGCTAAATTATTCGACGCGTTTGAACGGATCTGCACTGTTGACGTCGATGTTAATTATTATTCCATCGTTAGAAATTATCTCGGTGACGCGGCAGAAGCTTCTGGCAGGCGTGAACGAGGTCAGAAAAGCGACGTCACTTTACGGCATGCTTCGCCTCGCCATAGTGGAAACTTTTTGAATTATGTGTTGCGTGAAATAAACACTGACAACTCGCAATTAGAATTTTATTTATAGCCGTACGTACGAAGTAGTATGCTGATACGCGGTAATAGAAATTTATTGCTATGGGAAATGTCATGAAGCCCGACGTTTACAAAGGTTAGCAGAGTGAAAATGATAAGATACGCAAGCTGTAGTCATCACGTTCTTCCCTTACAGTCTTCACCTTCCATATTTCCTATGTAATTTCAATCTCTACGTCATTTATTTTTAACGATCCTCTTTAACGATTTTCTATTTTATCCGCCACACTACTCGATACTTATGTCACCTTCGTTTCGAATACTACGAGCTTGTTAAGATCATGTCGGCCAGATACTCGGAGCCGATCGGATCGTATTTCGCGGCGGATATCGTAAGCACAGGCATCGAAATCACCGTCGAATTTCCTAAGGGGCTTCGTAAATTATCGTTATATATACAGTACTTACACGGAACCAATTCCCCAAAGGGAATTGCCCGCCGCAAGACGTTTGCGCGCCTGTTTCGAGGTCTTCGCTAGCAGCATGTTTCACTCGCCTCCTTGACAAACGCTGCAAATGGCAAATGATTTACAACAGGAACGTTAATCGATTGGATCAATCCATGAGCGATGTACAAAGAAACTTGTTAGCGTTAATTAGTCGAACTAATGAGTTACTATCCGAACGCGTCCAGTTTATTCGTTGCTTTTTGTGTAAACGACTTTATTGCTTTGGTAAAAAGCTATGTATCTTCTCGTGAATTTTACATGGACGTGTTTTAGATGTGGCTGTTTTTGGATTGATATTAAATAGCTGTAGTCGTAGTTACAAATGAAATAAAATGGCTGTATAATTCTTCCATATCTACGTACGATAAAAATTATAATAAAAGATACGAGCAAAAGGAAGAGGCCAACAATTATTAGGTCGTCCGAAAAGTGTCTTTCTTTTACAGACAGTCTTTTACAACGACGCGTCCTTATACAAACATGAAACCTAATCTGTCAGACGTTGTGATCTTTATTTAAATTAATTAATTAATTTAAATGGATTACACGCAATTCGATAAAATGATATAAAAAGGAAACACAAACAGTTTCTTCTGAATAATCTTTTATTTTCGGCTTTGAACGATGGAATAGAAACAGTTTTATATATAGATATACATATAGTTTGAAGAGGATTTCCTTAAGAAAAAGTACCTCCTGTTTCTTATTTCTTCGAGCGAACAGCGATGCGCAATGATATTCATGCACTATTTCTTGCATAATTTCTTATTCTTGAATTTGAAAGATGGAATTGCAATAAACGGATTAGCGTTCGGTATAATTTTACATACTTTGTTAACTTCCTCAACGAGTATTTCGTCAATGTCAACGAAAAATGTTATGCTTTAAAGGTGTACGATACGAAACTTGCAACTATCGTCCATTGGATGTGTCAAAAATTCCCTTGCGAAGCTGGTTAGCAACTAAGTGATTGCGGATTTTGTCATTAGGTGGTAATGGCAAAACCCGCAATCTCTTAGTTGCCAACCCAATATATGTTCATAGAATATGTATAGGGTTGTCCGGAAAGTGTCTTTCTTTTACAGACACGTCTTTTACAACGACGTATCTTTATACGAACATGAGACCTAATCTGTCAGACGTTGTGATGTTTATCTTGATAGAAGAAAATGGATCATACGTATATAACGATAAAATAATATAAAATGGAAGATATTGTGCATCCATTATTTGCTTATAAAACGAAAGAAACTTTTCGGACGACCTAATACAATGAAAAATGACAAAAAGAATCCGGCAGCGTCACGAAACTGTTCATCGGTACTATACGTCATTGCGAAAAATTTGCCAAGAGAAAGACGCGTCGGTTGCAAGAACAAAGGAGCGTAAACGTCTGGTCGAGCTTGTACTTACGTACGACGAGCACGTAACGGACACGGAATGTGCATCACGACTTCTTTGCACCTGTCTGATTTATGAATACCATTCGCGTGTACGCGGATCTAACGTTTGTCCAACGAAGAAAAGGCCTCGTTACAGCAATTAAAAGCGAATGAAAAAAGAAATGTGAAACAGTAAGAAGGAAGATCGTCGTGTATTCTCGTGTCGATCGTCGATAATTTGTCGGCAAATTAACGTCTCGATTTCTCCCTCGTATTGACCGCGTTTCCTGCTTAGGCAACGTGATGATGATTTGATCGCGACAGTGTATTATTCACCTTAGCAAGCTATATGTCGCAACTGTGCAAAAACCGTGAAACGACTGGCGCATTCCATGTTACGAGGGAATGCTGTTACGCGAGACATACGTGCGTCGCGTAACCGATCGAATCTTTTTCGTTTCTGATCTCGTTCGCTGTGTTTCAGTTTGGCCGAATGAATCTTTGTAAAAGTAAAGAACGAAATTTTAGTTGTTGATTCAATCTCTCGTTATCGAATTCCAATTTCTCGTTCGTTTATTTGTTATCCAATTTCACTTGTTTCGTCGGTTATTCCATTTCAATTTTCAAGTTTGTTCTCGAATCTTCGTAAAAATCATCGCAGCATTTCTTAAGCTTCTCGCGAAATACATATTTTGTACTCTACTAAACATTATTATTATACAGAACAGTGTATTATTTGTATCATAACATTCAGTATTACGTTACAGTGCTATACATTTTACAATGTAGTTGTTTATTAACGTGGTCAAATGAGAAGAAAAAGCACTTTACGTAAGCCGACAACAATGTGTTAATATTATACCGTGATATTATACAGAAGAAAATCAATTTAATATAATAAGCGTCTTTCAAAATCTATTCAACATACAATATATAAAATATTACTAAATATTAATCTCCCTAACATCTTCCTTCCATTCGCTTCATACACCCATCATCCGCGATTGCACATCAGCAAAATGAATCCGATTTCATGGTACTGCGCTAGAAAAGTCAAGCTACGAGTCCAAGACCAACGAAACCGAGTCCTGCATTCGAGATTACGTACATTTGGCGAAAGCCTGAAATTTGAATTATCCAAATCGTGGAAATACAGCTTCTTAAAGCATTGGACGCGTTAGTGGCGATTGAGACGTCAATTGGCTATGGAGAAGTGGCCGTAACTAATTGTCAGCGAGTTCAAAGCTGTTCTAATTCAACTAGATACGCGGCGTGATGAACGAGCGAGCTGATATATAACTGTGCGATCCTCCGCGAATGCAGATCTCGTTGTCAGTCGTATTCATTGGCCTAGTTCGAACCGAACAATTGATTCGCCTTGCGGACGTTATTTCCAAGTCAGATCGAGCTTTTGTACGTGTAGGATGGAAAAAGCGGGATTTTTCTGATTCAACGTCTTTTAAAGCAATCGCTCAACACTTTGCTGTTTAAAATTGAGAGGAAAGCGGACCGCTGTTTAGTTCCTTAGTAGGAGAGTAGCTTGTTGGTTGATGTGTTCAAAAATGTACGAAATACTCGTTCAAGCTAGCAATTGTGAAAGGAGAAAGTATTGTCACAAAAGAATGTCCAAAAATTTCTTGGATGCTGATACAATCAAAATTCGGGATGTCAACAAATTCAAAGTAAATTGAGAAACAGGTGCCATAGCTATTGGAACGTTGCAAGTCTTTGAAGAACTACATTAATTTGCGTCAGGCAAAGGGAACGTCTTTTGCTCTCGAAGCTAGTCGTACGTCGAGCTTCAAACAATTCCGTCGCCAATAGCATAGAGCGTCATTTAAATTTCATATTTTCGTCATTTTAACCGGCACGATCTCAATTGCAAATCGCCGACCCTCTAAGGAACATACGCCGGGGCGACACAAATCTCCTCGTTGCGGATTTAATGAGCTTCACACTCCCCGGAGACTGACACTTCTTTGGATTGTTAGAGAAACCAATGGCATGGTCGTTGGTTTTCGAATATACGGCGCAATTCTATCAGAAACTTGATATTTTTGTTATATTTTCACGGTTTCGATAGAAGAGCGTTGCTCTTTTTAGAATTTTGTTTTCTTTCTATGTTCGGTCGCTTGGAAACGCTATGTTGTGAAATGGTTTTCAAAGAAACGCTGTACAGAGAACTCGCGGAACTTTGCTTCCATATATTCTCTATATACATCTTTCTATTTCATACAAAATAATCAAATTCGATGGTTTTCATCGAATGATCATTCCTTCACTCGCCTCTTTGTGATTCTTTATAAAATAACCAACTCATTACACAAAAAGAAAATAGAAAAACCAGAAGAGAAAAAAGATAAGAATGCTATTTGTTTGAGTTAGGAAAGCAATTCGGTGATTTTATAACAGAGTAGATAATATAATATATGGCACAAATAATCTAATGTAAATAGACAATAAACAAAAATCACTGTTATGGTTTGTAAACAGTGAAAGAGAAAGGAAAAAGGAAATGGTCGGTAAAAATTTACTGCGAGAGCATTTCCATCAGTTCGTCAGTAGGGTGGCGTTGAGAAACGAGGCGAGGCCGGGCTCGAAGCGGCGATTAAATGTCAAACGCAGATCGGATTGTTGTTTCGGTGGACTTTGGAGCGAATGCTCGAAAAAGTTGGCCAGGCTGGTTTTCGAGGAAAATTCAATTCAACCTAGTACCCATCGTTGACAGTCTCGTCACCGGTTCAAAACGCGATCTGCTTCTCTCGATCGTATAAAACGAGAGATCTCGAACCGATTGAAATCGTCGAACCCACGCGTGTCGTTTATATGCATTTGCCATTGATCGTTCAATGTTATTTGCTCGAATATATACACATCGCTTCATAAGTATTAGAAATATACATAGGCTCGCGAAAATATCGAAAGAATAATCGTACACAGTTCTTACGAATATATTATATGCGTTAGATGAAATATTTTGCAATTTCATTAATACTCCAATGACTGTCATAATCATGTTCGTAAGATTTGACACAAATTCGAGTACGTAGAAGAAATTGCAAGATATTTGACGGAAGTTTATACGTATTTCGCGTTGTAAGATCATTTAAACGATCAGTTATTCATTATGTTAATGAGACTTAGTATTCAACGAGACCATCTTTAACCGAAAGGTACAAAAGATTAAAATTATTTCAACGAATAGAAGGAAACTACCAAAAGAATAGAAAAATGGAACGTAATTCGATCCATCGAAATCCATCTCATTCGTCAAAAAAATATAATCGCCAACAAAAACGAGCTTCAAAGTGATTTTCGTTTTTCAGACACAGCGCGATCGACGAAGAGTCCCCAAGTTCGATCACCAAGTCGTTGACAGTGGCCACGCCGTCTCCAAGGGACGCCTCACTTGACGATCCTCTGGGTACTTCCACAAACATCAAACAAATTTTCCCATTACACTCCAGCGCTTCGAGCGACCAATATTCTTCGATCCGAAGATTCGAAAGAAAAGCCAACGACCCCATTAGGCTCCAATACCCACAGATAAAACGAGACTCTCAATCTCCAAACATTGTCAAGAAATCCTCTTGTTCCCCGGAACAGACTACTCTACCAATCGATAACTTAGGTCTACTAAAAAAATCGCCACATCTGGACAAATTGAATGACCTGGACAGACAACTACCAGAAGGATTCGTAGATTTGGAAAGCAAAGTGACCATCAAGTTACCTCCCGAAGAAGCTACATTAGGGTCTATAGATCGCGAAGATTCCTTCAGAATCCCGTCAAGCCCCGAAGATACTTCTGATCAAGAAATCGTTGAGGTTAGAAAGGACAGTGCTCTGTTCTTGGAGGAACCTGAAGGTCTGCCCACTCTTCGTGAGATCCTTAAGTCTAGGAGTCCAAAGATCGTCAGACCTAGAAGAGAGAGTAGCGGGTACGGAAGTAATTTGGGAACTTTTGACGAGGATAGAAGAAACTCGTCGTCCGCGGATGTTTTGCAAGATTTGTCGTCGTTTTTGAAAGAGAGACGAAGGTCTTCTACCGGTCCTAAACGGTTGAACTCGAGGGTGATTTTGGGCAGAGCCGAGGAGAGTTTGGCTAAAGACGGTGAAGTTGGAAGGATGCCTACGACCGAAGTTCACAGGAAGCTATCTGGGGCTGGACTCGAGATGCCGAATATTGAGGAGGTTAGGGAAGTTCTTAGAGACGAGGTCCCTTCCAGACAGGAAAGCTTGGATAATCTTTGTAATCTTGTGAAGAGAGTTAGCTCGGGTAAGTTGGGGTGCATAACGATTGGTTGGCTTATAGAATTTTT
This sequence comes from Bombus terrestris, assembly GCF_910591885.1. NCBI lineage: Eukaryota > Metazoa > Arthropoda > Insecta > Hymenoptera > Apidae > Bombus > Bombus terrestris. The sequence continues at coordinate 4,709,128 of NC_063276.1, forward strand.
GTCTTTTTATATTTTTATAGTTCTTCGCGATAACTTATCAAGTTTTAATATTTTACAACTTATGTTTATATCGTACAAAAATAAGTTGTATCTGAAGCTTCTTTTCTGTTCATCAGAAGACTTCTCCATGCGCTGTCGCCTTCTCGGAGATTCTGCGGACCAACGTATCTACCCAAAAGACACTTCAGGCATATCAACCATCAAACACCAAGACTCGTCAGCCCTCTTCGATTCTTCTCTCAGTGATTCGATCAACCGTCTGTCGATATCTCCAACCTCGAAGAGTCCGACTCAACCAGTCGCACGTTCCACAACGCCAACGTTTCTCAGTTCCAGTCCACGAGACATCAACAGGCTCGCCAATAAATCTGACGAGTCTTTTGATCGATCAAAAGACACGAACGCTGAAAGACACAAAATTGTCGCGTCCAGAGTCAACGAAGAATCTCAAAATAAGCTCGTCGCTCTTCAAACCAGAGAGGGAACGGTACAACAATCTGTGCAAAACGATGACCAATTTAATGTTCTTCCACGATCGATCAAGATGTATCAGTTGTTATCCACTCAATCTGAAGATAGATCCGATGGCGAGTTGCATTTGGACAGAAGGATATCCTTTCAAATTTCAAAGCAGGAAGATGTGGCTGCAACAATGATGTCATCGGCGGTATCAATGAACGCATCTCTGAACAAGTCTTCGAGCGTCTTCACGTTGAAAAGCAGCGTTTCTGGAGATAATCAGACATTGACGTCCGGCGAAGCTGTTGACAGCTGCAACGTGAGGAAGGCAGTTTCACCTGGAGAAATTGGGACGAGTCAAAGGTTCCTTGGGGATAGTGGAAACGTATCTGCGAGACCTATTTATCCGTACTGTCCTTACTCGCCCTATGGGAGTCCTCAGGGAAGTCCCAGGAATAGGAGGAGACCTTTGAGAGAGAGTAGGAGAGTTTCTATCGATAACAGGCAGGGAGCTCTTCAGCTGAATCAGTATAAATTGTTGGATAATATTGGCCAGGTAAGTTTCTATCCGTTATGCGACTGTTTCTATGATTTGTAAGATTTGCAATGTCCACTGCACCTCAAAGCTTTATGATATAGTTCATTTTTATTAATCTGAAAGTCAACTCTAAATTAATTCATGTAACCAATTCACAAACACAGATTTAGGTTGTCAGCAAATAAATTACAAACGTAACATAGAAGTATCCGCGTGATTGGTAATTAATTAAAATATTTTCAAAAAATCCACCAATTTAATTCTCTAATTTTCCAAGTTCACCGGTTTAAAAAAACACCAATGTGTTTCGCTTTTATTAACTTTGAGGGTAAATGGGAATTCATGTATGTAATACCAATTCATATTTGTGTGAATATAATTAAGAAACTAGAACGTCATGGAAAATTTGTTTTACCTATAGAAACACTACTCTTTGGCTACCTTTTTATACATTTTTTTAATATAATGTGCATTTTGCGCAATCTAGCATTTTGAAATTTTTAATTTAACCTCCCTTATACATATCTCATTAGTAGAACAACCAGACGAATACCCCTTCCTTAATATTCACCAAAGGAAATTCTACTTTTTGCCCTTATCTACCCACGTAAAGTACCTGTAATAGAACGAAACTGAATATGTAAATGAGAGGCAACCATAAATGAAATATTCTTCAACGGGATCGGTCATAATTTTTGTTCTTCCCTGGCAAAACGTGTTCCGTTTCCCACGGGAGTTTAGTCCGGTGAAACTCATTAATCGCGAGAAATTTTGACGCCAGTTTCGATGCACGGCGATTCGCTTTAATCGCGTTTAATTGAACAGTATCAGGAACTGCGCCGCGGGCGCGTGGAAAATCACGCGTTAGCGTATTATTTGCCATCGAAACCGATTAAATATTCTGATCGATCATACGAGATTACTTTGCAGCCTGATTTATTATTTTCAATAACGTCGCGCTGTGTCGTTACGATTATTATTCGATATTATTCTACATTAATTAAAAATGAATTATGACATTTGTTACATTTATTTCACGCGAAATCATTTGAAAAGATGATTGCCGAACGTGAAAAATGTAATTATCAAATGATTTTTAGTTGATGATAGACGTTGAAGAAACATGGTAAAGGCAGAGAGTACTGTGGTTTCATTTGTTTTCTGCTTCTTTTACTTTCTTTTTCTTTTTCCTTTTCTTCACTTCGAAGTGGTGTCGCGACATCGTATAAATTGCTCCAATTCCCTAAATTACCATTCATTCTCCTTTCCATTACACTTGCGTCGTGATAAAATTCTTTCTCTGCATAAGAAACAGCTGATGAATATATTGCTACAGAGCTTAGATTTTTTTGCTTGAACTTGCCATTACGTCGATAGAAATTGCTTCAGTTATTCGATTATTTTAGTTCTGGTAAGAATGTTGCATTAGAATGTTACACGCAGATTTTTCGGACATTATATCTTTCTAACGTTAAAAAATACCTTCAATTCGGACAAAATGGCAAAAGTTGTTTGCTAGTACTTATCTCGTTATGATTCGAGGGTCGTAGCAGAATCGTATAAATGGAGAAATATAAAATCATGCTATATTACACCTACATCTAAAAAGATTCTTGGCATCCAGTTTGAATTTTCATTTTTGCCAAATTGCTCGTTTTCCTCGTTCCATCGCTTGCCAGGCAGAATAAAAATATCTCACTTTCCAACTAAAATAAAAATAACACAATTCAGCATACAGAGGGTTGAGCAAGTGGAAGAATAAAAAATCTGCGACATATCATCTCCGTTGATTCTACACTTTTATCGCTAACAATTTCTTGACGCCCAGTTTGTATGTGAATTTTCACCATTTCCGAAGTGCACGTATCGCGCGTTCTTTCATTTCTCAAATAAAATAGAAATAATACAATTCAGCACAAAAATAGAATTGAGCAAGTGGAAGAATAAAAAATCTGCAGCAAATTCTACACTTTTATTGCACCTACATTCTAACAGTTTCTTGGCGTCCAGTTTCAATGAGAATCTTCACCATTTTCAAATTGCACGTTTCGTTTCTTCTGCCCACTTTTCCGCCCCTCCAAACCATGCTCCCCCCATATGCACAGTTACGTTGGATCCTAAGTGGTCAGTGCCGATCGACAAGTAGCCGTCATTTGCCTCGCAACGAAAAACTGATTTTCATGGATCGAACGTGGAATTCCATTCCTCCGTACGACACGAACGTCGCGAAAATTAGACGGAGGTGGACAGAACGGGGCGTGGTTTGGTTAGAAGTTGGAAAATTTCGTTCGCCGGTGTAGCGAGGTGAATCCCAGGAATCCCTAGGATCGAGGTAAGAAAGTAAAAAGGAGGAGGCAAGGAGAGTTTGCTCTGCGGGAAGAAACGTCGTTTCACGCTCTTAAGCCGAACGTCGGTTTCGATTCGATCTCCGCCTCGGTCACTTTACTGCTCTTTCTCAGCTACAAAGTGCAGATCGGGATCAAATTTCTGCCAGATACTCGGCCAACTGCAACCTGGCAAATTGGAAATTTTATATTTCAAGTATACATTGTACGATGGAGCTTGTCGAGTTTGATGGAGCGATATTTATGCGACGTTGGTCTATTTTGTTGATACGAACGATGGTAAAAATTATTAGTGCAGAGGAATTTGTTAACGACGAACGAAATAACGTCAAATCAATAACAAGAGAGACGAGAATGATAAATGTACAATGACGAAAGAAAATTGCAACTTTAAGTTAGACATTGTTCGAAATGATCGATTGATCGTCTTGTTTATTAAGAGAATAATAATAATCTCAGCTTCTCGAATAGAGAAGCATATTGGTAAAAAATAATTAATTAAAGCAATGAAAAATAAATTTATATGATTTTTCTGTTGCTTTTACACATTTTCACGATTTATTGGATTGCCTGAAATATTCATAACATGCCCGACAATTAATATAAAATACTACTGCGTATTTAGCGAGACTAAACAGAGGTGAAATTTTTTTATTCCACAACCAGCAGTGCATCGCCGTGAAGAATAAAACACGTGAAACTTTTTAATTAATTTATCTGAATATTTTCATGAAATTTTTTTCATTCCTACGAACGTTTCGTGGAACACGATATACAATTTACGAGTTCTCGGAAACCAGTAGTATATATCAATGATATCACTTTCAAGAGATGCGGATAAACAACTGAGTTCACAGAAAATCTGCACAGAGAACGCTTTCAAAGATTATTCCCCGTATTATTCGTACCGTTTTGTTTCTATTAAATTTGCCAACATGTATATTTTATTCGGCAATAAATTGTTTAGATTAATGGAGAAGGTTTTTTTAAGCAAAAATCACTAATGAAATTTGGTAATTTGTGATCGATCATTTATTTCGTACATGTCACGAAATATCCGAAAATCGATAATCACGGATCCGATTGATATAGGAAATTGAAACCTTCGAGCATCAACTGCTGTCCAGCGGACGCGAAATTTTCCGAAGCAATGGAAAGGATTCTCCATTAGGATCGAACATTGCTAATGAAATCTAATTTTTGTTAATCTATGGCTTCGCGAGGAGTTATAGAATTTCCAAGAATCGATAATCGTTCGTTCAATTAATCAACGTTGAAAATTGAAATTCTGTGTTTCAACGCGCACCGCCAATTCGTCTTTATGCGACAAAGAAATTTTCGAGACTACGAGAGGGATTGTCAAAGAAAGATCGTCAGTTAAATGTAATTATTACTTAACAGTGGCTCCATTTCCAAGAACTGGTCGCTCTGAACGTAATTGGAATTTAAAACTGGACGCTCCTGGACGTGTAAATTTCAATTTATTATCGAAAATTTCCAAAAGAAGTGAAAAGGATTCTGAAAGGAAGAACTTACGATATAATTTTTAGTTAACAATGGCTTTAAAATCTCCAAGAACTGATCGTTCTGAGCGTTGAAAATTGGAAACTGTAAATTTAAAAACCTTCAATTTCTTATCATCCCCCTCCAAAAAAAAAGAATTTCCAAAGCAATCAAAAGCACTCGAGCTTCTCCGACGCATTGAAGATGTCGAGCTACGGTTATCACTAAAATCCAATGTTTGGTTACCCTGTGGTTTTACGAAGGACTGCACGTGTGACAGAATTCCCAGAAATCGTTAATTGCGAGTGTAATTAATATCGAAAATTGAAGGCCACTGTTTCGAACGTACCATAGTTTTCTGTGCCACAAAAGTCAAACCGAAGAGGCAACAGCCAACTAGAAAAGGTAGCGGCGAATAAAAATCTTGCGAGACAACAGCCACGATACCGTGGAAGTTAAGCAACAACGTTACTGGTAATTTAATGAAGGTTCATGCAAAACAATTGTGTTTTGTCGTTCTTTGTTTTCTGTCCAATGTTCTTTTTTCGTCGACATCTACTTTTGAGGCTGCAACCGCTATTTTTCTAATCCCGCGGAAACATCATGCGCGACAACCGTGAAATAAACGAAAAGAAAAAATATTGTACGAAGTTTACGGAACGTGTAGGCACATCGTGTGCTTTCCATTAGAAGCAACACTTCTGCCGGAAGATGTACCTTGTTTTTCTTTTTTTTTTTTTTTTCAGTTTCTTTCTTTTGATATTCCCATGGGAGAAGAAATAACGAAGGGTAAAAGAAGGGTGGTGTGAAAAGAAAGTTTCTGTGGACGTCGACAAGACGAGAATTTAACTTTAATGAACTCGTATTGTCTTGCAAACTACGTTTTCTTTTTTTTCTTTTTTTATTTCGTGAATGCGACATTCAAATCGGGGAGATTGTTTTTTTAATTAGGAATTTTTTATAATTAACTGTCATCCTGTTAAAGAAATGTAATTTCTTCGGATTTCTCGCGAAAAAGTACGAACTGTTGTGTGAAGTGAAAGCGAAGTGACATTCGTTTAAATTTAAGTCCTTCCTTTTCCAGGAATTTTGAAAGAGTAAATTACGAAATTTTCAGGAACTATCTTGTAATTCAGTCATTTTTATACTTTCTTTGGATTTCGTTTAAAAACAAAACGAACATACAAAGCGTACAATGAAATGCATAAAATGAAAACTTTTGCAGTAATAGAATAGAATTGTTAAATCAGAGAAACTTCGTTTAAATTATAATCCTTTCGTTCTAAGAAATTAAAAAATAATTAGGTAAAGTACTCGCGATAATTGTCTTTCAATTTTCCGTATATATTTTCTTTAAACTGCCGGAGACGTGAAAACATCCAAATTCCTTTAAATTTGAATCCTGTCGTTTCCAGAAGTTCTTAATAATTTTCTATCGGTCTACCAAAAGAAAAAGGAACAAATTTTTCCGAAGCACGGAATTGTATAATTCTTCGCAGCAATAAAACTGTGTCAAACCAGGAGAAATTTGTTCCAGGAATTTCTAATATTTACATGTCAATTTACTAAGAAGACAAACGATTATCGAAACACAGAGCCATAATTATACCTGCAACAATAAAAAACTGTGTCAGTTCTTTAAGATTCTTTTAAAATTTGAATCCCTCTATTTCCAGAAACTTTGAATAATCATCCATCGATTGGCTAAAATAAAAAGAACGTGTCTTTTCGTAGCACAGAACTGCGTACGATTCTCTGCAACAGTAAAATCGTGTCAAATAAAAAGAAATTCGACTAAATTCAAATTCTTCCATTTCCAGGTTCTTTTTTAGTGTCGACGATCTCATATCCGTCTTTCTTTTTTTTTTTTTATTTTATTTCTCATGTTATAGGGTTCCTACGGGATCGTAAAACTAGTTTACAACGAGGAGGACGAGACTCACTACGCGATGAAGATTCTCAGCAAGAAGAAACTGATGAAGAAGGCGGGAATCTTCGGTAGAATGGCTCCAGGGAAGAAGGGTGCGGCTAACCCTTTGGCGAAGGTCTACAGGGAGATCGCGTTGTTGAAGAAATTGGATCACCTAAATGTCGTGAAACTGGTGGAGGTTCTCGACGATCCGGACGAGGACAACCTTTACCTTGTTTTCGAATTGGTCCAGAGGGGCGAGGTACTTCAGGTACCTACCGATAAACCACTCGACGAGGAAACTGCCAGGAAGAATTTTCGTGACGTTGTAATGGGCGTCGAGTATCGTAAGTGATTTATGAGGACTTAATTAAATACGTTGGCTAACCATAGAGAATCTAAGAAACAATTTAAATTTAACTAAATTTGGTAAAAATGTTTCAAGTGTTTTATTTTATTATTTATTCAAATATGTTACATTGTTACTTTATCAAATACTTTAACCTTAGCAGGTGAATTTCTAGCGTGAAACACAATTATTTGTAACTTGAAAAATAAACCGCGAAAGATAGTTTCGTATAAGAACTATTTTCATTGTTTCAATGTTTCAAGTCGACCACCTAATATCTTGTGACACTCAGTATAATTACTAGATTACGAATTCTTATGCAAATTTATATTGTTATGAATATTAAAGAAGCGAAACCAGATTTCTTTCACGTGTACATATTATAGTCAGAAGTTTACGTTGCATGTTTTGCCTGCTCTTTTACAGAATACATTCTCTGAACATTTTTATACATTCAAATTATTCATGGATGCATAAAAATCTGCAATCTAAAGCCTCGCCTCCACCGCAGCAACATCGAGCAGCCTTTTGTCGCCTCTTGTCACTGCCCGTGCCAAGTTGCAAGAAATTTCCGACGAACAGCAACCTATAGAGACATTTTGTCCACAACGAACAAGCGGCTATCTTTTCAAGAAGTAGGAGCAACAACAGAAAGTTGCTCGATGTCGGTACAATGGAAACGAGGCTCAGCCCCACAGTCCACGAGGCTAAGCTTCGTACACGCGTATTAGATGCAACAATGCTGAGAGTAGATACGCTTCCATTCAGCGGTCATTGTAGCGCACACCTGTCCACGAAACCGCAGCGAAACCGTCTTCATCGTGACAATTGGCGTTAACATTGCGTCAGTACGTTGTAACCTCGCGTCATAACACGACGTCAGTGGCGAGACGCGGGCTACAGCGATACAATGAAACGTGGCGATGAGTCAATGCCTCCTCGTCATCGTTTGATATTTTCATAGCGATACAAAATGTATTTTACTTCACGCTTCGTACGTCAACGATTGGAATACAATTGTGGCGTAAACGTATCGCCGTATCTGACCCATTTGCATCGTTGTCCTGCTTAAGACGACTGGTCCCTATCACCTCGCGCGGTCGGTCGTAGGTGCAGTAAATGACATCCAAATTCTTCATGGAGAGAATTTACTGTTCAAAACGATTCACAGACAACGTTACTTCGCAAACATCGCATCTTACATTCTTCGTAACAGAGGAAAAAAGTAAAGATTATTTATTTAAAAAAAATTATTTAGATTAAAATGGAAATAAAAAGAAGCAGTTGCAGCGCGCGGATTAATCCGCGCTTGGATGCAAATAGGCTAATAAACTTCAAATAGGCTTCTGTAGGGCGACGCTTCGTGGACAGTTGGTCGATAATTATATTTAATTATATTTAATATATCTCGTGGGTGTTCTTAAAGTTCATTGACCTTGCATTGCCGCTGTTGTTGTTGCTGTTTAGTGCACTACCAGAGGATAGTTCATCGTGACATAAAGCCGAGCAACCTGTTGGTAGATAGCGACGGTCGCATCAAGATCGCGGATTTAGGTGTCAGCGCGGAACTGAGAGCATCCGGAGAATTATTGTCCGGACCAGCCGGGACTCCAGCGTTCGCGGCACCCGAAACAACCACGCCTGGCGCCCATTATTCTGGAACGGTAAGTACCATCGGCGTACGAGGCTATCGTCTGATCGATTTTCAATTTCGCCCCGTATTTATAGGCGGCGGAGAATTATGACGCCGGCTCTGTCCCTCTCTCTTTCTTTCTCTCTGTTCAGTCGTGTCGGTATCCTTGGCTGCCATCGTTCCACTTGAATTTCGCGATGCCAATTGTGATCGTAAATGGAGGACATCCATGGCCGATCTTCTTTAGCAAGTGAACATAGGAAAAAGGATATGATAAGTCACATTTTCGGTTGTTTGTAATAGGATTTGGTGTAATTTTATTGGGTCGTTCGAGAGGCCTTCTAGGATGATTTTTATTAAATAGCTGTTAAAATTGGTTTTGTAGTAAATTTTAAAAATTAAATGCGAAGTGCGATACTCTATTTGAAATGAGACAAATGAGATTTGAAATGAATTGTCCGGGTAAATCTTATTTGAAATAAAGGCTATTATTATGTAGAGGATTGGCTATGTTAAATAAAATAACAAATAATTTGCATTTCAAATGTCGTATTTCGCACGCATTTGAATAACAAACATTATTTCGCAATACGACAACGTTTGCTCTCAAAACTGTTTTCTTTCCATTTGCTCATAGTTGATACGACTTTTTAAGATAAACATACAACAGGTTGTGCAGTTAAAATAGTTCACTGTTTCAAATGGTTACTCTTTATTTATTTCTAAAATAAAACTTAACCATCCACGTCGTTGAGCATCAAATTGATCGAAGAAACAAACATTTACTTTTGGAGTTAAGCATTTTTATCGTCCTGTTTATCAACACCTCAAAAATATGTTTATAATGTTTGTGTCTTTTTGTAAAATTCCATACATCTACTGTCCAGTTTTAAAAGAAATCTGTATCTTTGTGTAACTGATCTAAAATTATTCCTTTTCTTAATTACGTTGCATTGACATAATTAGATTATGACGTTAACAGCGATATCGATTATGCCATATTATCTATTACCGTATTAGCGAAAAACCTGTATGATCACGGAATTAACGGTTAATGAAGACAAAACAACTTTAATTAAGAACGTTTGGCATAAATGCACGAGTGTACGCGAACTAACTCTGAAAAGAAGAGACGAAATTTGTTTTACAAATGATACGGTGCACGTGCTTATGCAAATGTGTAATTTATAAAAAAAAAAAAAGAAAAAATCTAGGAATACTTTTTCCCCACATACGAGGAAAGTGACTCTGGGAATCTGATTATGTAAGGTAATTTACATAATACAACTGCAACAGCGAACACGCGAATCTCAAGTGAATTCGCTTAACTGCTTAAATAAGAAAGAATAGAATTTTCCATAGACGTGTCATAAGTCTTCTGCTGGGTCATCATCATTTGGAACTCGTCAACAAAATCTATCGATCGTATAAAAGACAAATAAATCTTAAGATATTGTAAAAAAAAGCCAATTTGCAAAATGTAGTTTAAAAGAAGCACGATCTTAAATTTTTAATTCATACAGATATATCATTTCTTTAATTTAACACGTTCAAACATAGAATCCTGTGTATGTATATTTCTAAAATTATCATCTACACTGTCAGAAAATGCGAAAAAAGAAATGTTATATTTTTCATAGGTTTACAGCTCAATACCACGTTAAATGCATAGGCTGAAAAGCATGATCAAGCTTTGGCCTAATTGTCCAATCGGAAACGTTTCATTGTACTTCAAGGTCACTTGCATATTTTACGAACAGTATAAAAGATCGATGTCGCTCGTACCACGTACTGACTTCGGTTTGAATGAAACCATGTGAGCCTGACCAAACAACCATAGATAGTAGATTTGAATTTCTTTTTTTTTAGCTGTGATCAAATTTAAGGGGTGAAACTACCCTCCAAAGTACGGTCCTTTAAACGTGAACTTGGGAAGGTTTACGTAAGCGGGACAAATTTTTTTGAAGGAAAATGAAATGATTTCTAACATGTTGAAAGAAAACGCTGTGATCAGTAAAGGATTTTGAAAAATATATAAAAAATATTGGTCGTTCAAAAAAAAAAAAAAAAAAAGAAGATAAGAAAAGAAGGAACAGTAACTGTGTATAAAATAAAAAAGATGGCATTCTTTATTGCACAAACAACGATGTACACACACGTAGTGAATATAAAGTTGACTCGCTGTTTGTATATGTGTGGCCACGTTACACGTACCCTGAAACTTTTTGATAAGAAAGTTGGGTCACATAGGGCCACGCCATTTTACTTAGATTGACCGTGACACGTTCGACGTAACAATTGTGACATCGAGTTTAATTTAACTTTCTTTTATGCTGAATCGTGCCTGAATTAACTTTGAGTCCAGTTGATAAGTCGAGTCCAGTTCGGTTGATATAGTATTTTTAACTCGATTAATTTTTCATTCCACCTACATTCGACGATCAAACTTCGAGTTACTATAAATTGAAACATTGCTAGGTTTTTCTAACGTTCTCCCGTGTAACATAAAAATTATAATATCATAAATTATTGTATTAAAATCGTATTAAATATTATCAATATTATTATTAAATACAACATAATATTTCTCTTGAAAACGTATTCGGTTTTCAAGAAATAGATAAATCACCGCCTACAAAAGTATTAACTTTAATTCTAACACCATTCTCTTTAATACCATTGACTCGTCCAGATCAGGTCCACGAACTTAAATGGAATTAAGATCTTCGAATCTCTTTAATAATTAACCAATAATTAACCTAATTTAGAACAATGTGGGCGTACTTAAACTAGCTACGGATTGTTAATCTTTGGCTAAAATCAGAACGGTGGTGATACAAGAGAACGATATAGATATATCTGATTCAACTTAAACAGTAAGATAGGATTGACGATCACAACACATTATTACGCCCTCTGTCATACAAACGACCGAACGTGTAATTTGACGTAGACTGGAGTAATTTCATCCCTTTCATGTGTATTTCCATGATTACAACGGGGACGTATCGCGTGACCTTATCGACAAGTCGATCGATCTAGCCAGTGGAGTTGTGGAAAATTCAATGTCCACGAGAGTGACACGTTACCCAATTCATTAGCTGTTCAAGAGCTGTAATTACTAATCAGTTTCTTAACTGACGATCTTCGAATTTTTGTTTCGTCCTAAAGATAAAAGAGAATTTCAATGGTTTGATAAAAATTGAATTCACATTTTATGTTTTCTTCGAGCAATCGGGAAGAATTATAATATTTGAAGAAAAAGCTTAATCAACCATATGATCGGCAATTCTTTCGAAAGTTACGAATATTTAAGCATGAAGTATATATTTTATGACACGCTGTCCCGGAACAATTTATAATCCACATTTTGTTGAAACTTTACCAACTCTGTCATAAAGAGAGCCAGTGAAAATATTTTATGAGTCTCTAACATGGAAAGCTTCCAGATAATAAATTAGTGGGGATACCAACATTAATCTTCCTCGCTAAAAGCTAAAAAATAAATGGAAAGTAAAATAAAAGTGGAATTAAAAATTGGAAGCATTTAAGATAATTTTTCATTAAAAATGAATATTCCATGTGTTTCAGTTATGTGACGTATGGTCAATGGGCGTGACACTCTACTGTTTAGTGACCGGAAAAATCCCTTGGGATGGCGCTGGGAGTATAATTGGTGTCCAAGCGGCGGTACGCAGCGAGCCGTTAAAATTTCCGGAAAAACCCGTCGTTTCGGAAAATCTTCGTGAATTGATCACGAAAATGTTGGCGAAAAACCCAGCTGAGAGAATCAAGTTATCAGATATCAAAGAACATGCCTGGCTGACCAATTGTGGCACTGAACCACTGCCAAGCGAGGCTGACAACTGTCGACTTCCGGTTACTGTTACAGACGAAGAAGTAGAACGAGTGGTCACAAGGATACCCAAACTCGACACGTTGATTCTTATCAAAACTATGTTGAAACAGCACAGTTTCCAGGTAAGATTCTATCGTTTAAATTTGCCGCTATTTCTAACTTGTTGACTTAATTTATTATATGTAAATAAAAATAAATTTCACAATTATGTGTGAATGATTCGTGGCATAGCCAGCTTTGCTTAGTATGGTTGAGAAAAAGAAAATAATATAATTCGATAATTAATGTTTACAAAAACAGTAAGAGGAGGTTAATATTTTATATTTGGCGCCATTAATACACTATTCAAATAATTTGGCTCGCAATTTGTGAATAGCAATTATCGATATTCGATAAATTGTAGATTAGTTCTAGCTCGTACAGTGAAAACTGCTATGGCGCGGATCTGCCAACCAGTATCAGGCTTTAATTAATAAATCCCACAACTAGTTTGAAGTATTATGCCACTGATTTAGCCTTTGACAATCCAATTATAATTTATGTGTTCCGCTTTACTCGAACATAAAATCATGCAACAAATTGCATTTAGTTGACGCACTATAATACCCTTTGTTTCCACGAGTGTTCTATCTAAATATCTTCTAACTCGTGGCTATCGGTAAAGTAGAGATCGTCCATAAGTCACATATACTTTTTCATGTAAGATTAACAACTTTTTATGCATTTGTTCATTTATTTAAACGTCGTACTGCACTATTTATAAACACTTCGCATTTTTAAAAGTACAAAGAATTGATATTCAATTATATTCGCTATTACAAGGTATTTATATATTAAACTATAGCATTCTAACATAGACATCGTCTTTATAATATCATAGAATTCATTAATATAATATATTTTATGATGTTATTGAAACTATCTTTCCTTCTTTCTTTTCAATAAAAGAGTTATGACGAATCTTTTAGCTGTTTCTTACTTTGATAGTTTTAAACTCTCATATTAGTAGAGAGACGCGCGCATAAATTGATCCTGACAAATGCTCGATTGTTAGCTAATTTCTCTAAGAGGAAAAGGTTAGAAGGTGAATTATTATTGATGGTCCCAATTGACGAACTTTTCTATTCAACTTGTAAAACTTTTTTTGCCATTCTTTCCTTTTACTTTAATGCTCGAGGTCGTTAAGGCGCCGTTCTATATACCGTGACAGTTTTCTTACCCCACCCTGGTTATCTCTTCACCGTAGTTTGGGTGATATTAGGACGAAGCGCTAGTTATTGCCAGCTTGTCCCGTATAATTGCATTAAAGGGAAATGGATCCTTTACATTCGCGTGAGATTCTTCGCCCTTCACCATGGCCAACTGTACGTCGATGCGATAAAAGTCGGAATAACGCAGACCTCGCCGTTAAAGTGCAGCCAACTGTAAAAATTCACTTGACTCTTCGTGATTCTCCGAATATCCCGCGTCGGCTGAATACATAGATCCTTCGTGGCTGCAAATGAAGCGATAAAATGAAAATACGAAAAAAAGTGGTAGATATCGTTCGAATACCGTGAGACCTTATTTTCCCATTTGCGATTAACTTTAACGAATGAAAGATTTCGAAGATATGTAAGCTAGAAAATAATAAAAATCGATTTTTTATGTTTTTATTAAATAATTGTGAAAACTCGAATCCCAACTTACAGGAACTTCCCAATTCTGCAATAGTCAGTACCAAATCTTTTTATTGTCTCCGAAGCCCCTATTTTATAATCGTCAGTGAAAAGTTATGAAAGGGCATATAGAATTCTATGTGGTGGGGATAGTAAATGCTCGACGACCTTAAACGATTCAAACTTTGTCGCGAGCTATAGATAGACTGGAAATCGTCGTCGATTAGGCAACTCCCAGATTCGGATGGGTATGAAAATGAATTTTTTCTCCCATAGAGGCTTTTCATCGAGCACATTAAGCACATTTGGAACAGTCATTCGCGATCATGATAGAAGGCTGTTAGTAGGAATTTATGAAATGGGAAGTGTGATGAAGACAATAGCAGTTCAGTGACTTCGATCTGTTAAATCTAGAAACTAGTTTCTTTTTCTATAGGGACCTCAGCTTGAGTACTATGAAGTCGTTTAGATCAATTCACTCCTAACCATCACAAAAGTTCAGCAATAAACACAAGAGATATAAGAATCTAATCTGTAGTGATGGCTTGGCGATTTTGAGTGCATTAAACTTCGTTACCAGCTATAGAATCAGTGCAAATTGGGATTAGGCAATTGAATCAGACCTTGTTGGACCAGAGTTCCTTCTCACAAATAGACTGTGCATCGAGTATCATAAAATCGTTCAGAGCAGTTCGGTCTCCGTTGCGATAAAGGAATCGGCCATTGAATTTCAATTGAGACCGACATTTGATCTCGCGCTTGGGGCGGCGAGCAACGGGAGGTCAAGCCTCTCTGTTTCTTTGTTTATGACGCGATACTGGCCGCTCCCGTAGCGTGGAAAAGCTACCTCCTGCTCTCGCCACGGCGCCACGTCTCTGGCCTTATTATTTGACGAGCACAGTCAGTCGATATCAGCCGAGTTCAAGGAAGGTTGACGGCTCCGTAAACACGGCAATAACGCCGGTGGAGTGTCGATGTCATAAAAGCGTAAAGCGTTTTTCTCGCTTTATTTCTCTCCCTCTTCTTATCTTTCTTTTTTGTTTTTTCTCCTCTTCTCTTATCATCTTTCACCAAAGGTTCAAACAATCTCGCGAAAATAGGTCGGAAATTCGCAAAAATTTCACAAGAGGTCCTTTGAAATCCTACCCTTAGAATCGAGAACAATGTTCGAGCAATGGTATTCAGAATTAAACGTTCGAAGGATTATCTGCTCCTCGAGAGGTCCTTTTTATTTCTGCTCACGTTTCGTAAACGTTGTTGTTCAGTGGAGTTGCGAAGGAATCGAAGCGTGAAAAAATTATCTATTCACGTGTGACGTTTTTCTCTGATTTTCTCATTGCTTCTACAAATTGTCACGACTCTATTTCTGGTGCACTAGCGCTCAGAAGTATCCGGACGCTTTGGCCAATTTGTAGCAACACTTTAATCAATTTGTGACACGGAATTGATCGTTTTGAAGAATATATTTTTGAATAATGTTATTTTCAAATTGTCAGGGTTTGTTTTCTGATGTTTAGAATCCCTTCCTGCCGAAGAAAAGTGGGAAAACGACGGGTACCGATGTAACGGTGGATAACATAGAACTATCCTCATCAGGAAGAGCTGAGGAGACCTCACCAGCGAGGAAAGCCATAAGAAATGCAAAGTCGGAACGATTTCAGAGAACGGGTAGAAGCAATTCCGCGCCAGATTCTTACGATTGGCAAACAAACGGCAGGTAAATTATTCACGATTCAATCTTTTCGATATCTTTGCTCCAAGTTCTCCAAACCTGATTGATTATGGTCCAAAATTAATTGATTGTTCTTGAATGATGATATTTTATATCAATGTTTGCTATCTATATATTTCGTATTTAATGACTCTTCTGTTTTATCGATCGAAACTGGATATGTTTCACAATTTTCGGGGAAAATTTCGTGGTTGTACTAATTTACGCCCGTAATGTATCTTATAATTGAAAAGGTTATAGTTGAAACAGTGGTTCTCGATCTCTCTAATTATCATTTATTCGTTTAGTTTAAAATAAAACTGCATCCATTTATAAAATTATTGTCCCAATTTCATTGAAATGTATGATAGTTTATTATTCTTATTTTCTCGTCTGTGTTTTTGAAAAAAGTTTCAGACAAATATCCATAGACAGTCCCCTTCCTCCGGTGACGGAAGCAACCAGCCAAGAAACAGAGGTCGAAAAACGGTGATATCTTTAAACAAATCGGATCAACACGTCGAAGAAAACCACGATCAACCAATCGGTTGATGAACACGGTATGAGCCGACTTAACATTCGATGATGTAATAAAATTGTTAACTAGTGCAAGATTCATATTATATTTTTGACTTGGAATGTTTCTTTAGGATTTTGAACAGCTAAAAATTATTTAAAAAATCTTTTTCGATAGTCGTTGTTCCAAAATATTTTAATGGCACAATTTTACATAAATTTAAAAAAACAGCGAAAGTCTTGAAATAGCTTGGAAACGGCTACTTTTCGCGAGGACAGTTCGTTTCAAAAACAACGTGTCGCGAATATTAAAAATTATAAAATAATTTGTCGATCATGTACCAAACCGATTACTCGGCTGTACGATTTAGAGTCGACAGACGGTCTGTTTAGAGGCGGCGTCCATTTGCGAATTCGCCTTAAACTCGACAGATGGTACTTCCTCGATTTGTGAAACCTGAAAGTAACGAATTTAGAAATAACTCGTTGCTACAGTTCGAAAACAGCTGGAGAAAAGACAAGCTGAAATTAATTTAAGGAAACGCTATGAAACTGTCAACGTAGACAGTCAAATTAACGAGAATAAAAACCAGGTTGGACTATTCTCGGCTGAACCAAATTTTCGAACGTAGATATAAGAAGGAACTTAAATATATGATAAATATATTTTCAATTGTCTGCTAACTTCTTCGGATGATGTTCATTTCTAGTCTTTAAATAAATATGGTATTGTAAAACACTTTTAAAATACTAATTATCTCCTGTGTGCTCTTGGAATGTTATAAAATATTTACAAAATTATTTCTGTTTAGTTTAATAAATAGCAAATAACTAGGATACTACAAAATATTCCTATATGAATATTTATGTATTTGAAATATTATTGGAAATATTTGCGATGTTACATTTTTTAAAAATCTCAATCACCACGACCAGTGATGATACTTCATTGCGATTTAAATTAAAATTCTCTAAATTTTGTTTTGCATTTTTCTGTGATTTTAATCAACTAAATTTGAGGACTACAGTTGGATTTAATAATTAGTTTATTTTAACGAATTAATTCACACACTATTCTTCATTAAACTAATTTTTAAAATAAGAAAATTGACAAGAGATGAGACAGTGAGACAAGAGATTTCTAAAATAGAAAAAGTTTTTCTCATTTATACTTTCAATTAAAAAATAGAAAGTTCGTTTAAATTGTAAAGGATTTGGTCTGAAGAAGTTAATGAGACACTTGGAAGCCAGATGGCGTTTTACTTACGAACTTTAACTAATTGTAAGTAGCGTTAGGTAGAGGGCGAACTTTGCCAGCTGAATGCTGATAGAATTAACCGTATTTTCTATCCACGTTAGAACGTAAGGGGCTCGAAAGAATAGCCTGTTGAGACAACGACATCGTTTTAGACTCACGTTATCACGAGAATGGAACATTGATTCTCGGCGAGCTTTTTTATTTTTATTCTTCTGTGATGTAATCATGCACATTTTCGTACTTCTACGTGATTTAAGCGATTCGATAAAAGTCTTTTTCGTAATACATGGTTTAGGTATCAACATTTCCAAAAAAAAAAAAAAAAAATTGTAATTCTATGTTCGTTTTAACCTCTATTCGTTACGAGGATGGCAGTTCCTTTACGTATTTTTATTTAAGTTCTATAATATGTAGTTTGCTTTTGTGTATATATGTATCCTCGAAAAATTCAACGCGGAATCGGGAAGAACGATCGTGCGATCTTTTAACGAAAATCATAGCACGTTAACCCTCCTGTGTTCTTTGGGCCATTTTCGACCGAACATTGTGTTTTTCTATCGTTAAGAAATGTTTGATTTTGAGAAAATTGAGATGATATCATTATTAATACGTGGAAGAATTCGATGATTGCGGTAGGATTAATACACAGAATATCTCAGAAGCATGATCATATAGCATAATAATATTAAATTTAATGAAATTGAAAGTACCCCTTATAATTATACCATTTTACCTAATGTAATCAGCTGATCGTAAGTTCTAACCTCGAATCGCAAGATCGTCTTTCCTAGCCCAAATAAAACGAAGCCACGAACAAATTGATGTGACCTGTATATAAAAAGAAACTTATGTCTCGCGGATAGTGCGAAGCACGCGACCAATCGAACATAACCAAAGTCAGATTCGTGATTTCGTTGGACCTTACTGATATCCGGGGGACCACAAATGTGTATTTGAATTTAATCGATAACCGTCGAACCTCACGACCGGATACATTCGATGATCATATCATGTCCTGATCTCACGAATTCTCCTGAAACGACAGGATTCACAAACAAGCCCATGTTGGCGACTAGACATCCGTTTCCTGATGTTATCAACGTTTATCAGTAGGCTGCGGATTTTTATGCATTTATGGGCAATGTGAACATACAAAAATACGCAGAATGCACGTAAAACATACAAAGATACATATAATATATAAAATATCTAAATAACCGTTAATAATAATACCCGTTGTTTAATAAAAGAAAAAGAAACAATTCTGTTGGAACTCTTAGCTTCCATTTTTTCAATGATATTCATAAAAATATGAATTTGTATAAATATTCGCAGTCTATTTATTAGCAAGTAACAGTAGCTGTAAGAGCAAAACGACGTCAATAGATCGTCTACCGATGGCTAATATTTCATTTATTCGTAAAATTTTGAAATAATCTGTAGTGCAGTATATATTTTTATAAATAAATAGAAGAATGTGACGAAGAAAGTAAAACTACTTAAAATTTTTAAATATCTGTTTCGATGATATTGGTTGATATAGAGGATGTTTCATAACTGTGGGGCAAAATGGATGACGAATTGTTTGTATTTAAAGAGTTAAACTTTAGATCGCGCTGCATTCGCACTAAGAAGGTCTCAAAGGAAGACATGTGGTGCATCGGTAGGCCTTCTGCGTCTAATTGTTACGGGTACGTGTATCATAAAAAGACTAGAATCTTATATTTACGATATTTCTGATGGTATGTAATATTTTGAGCTGAAAAATTTCATCCAATCTTACTCTAAACATAATTTGCTTTCTATGTATCAAAGCTTACACTTTCTTCCATCTTGATTCTACCCTAAAAAATTTTTGAAATTTTACCTCGAAGCATGATATAATAATCTAAAAGCGAAACAAAAAAAGAAAAAAAACCACACAAAAAAAGATAAGAATTTTCATCATTATCTCCTCGAGCTTAGAGAATTTCGATTTAGATTACGATTGATAATATTTACAAATTTTCCACTGATCTCGAATAAAAATATTACGTATCCCCAGAAATATTTCTCGGACCGTCCCGTCGTCGATAAAAATCTCCTAAACGTTATTCAATGGCTCAGGTTTCGATGACATTTTTACCCACGGCGGTACATTTTCGTGTATGATAATGGATGTATCTCACACGTTACGAATATTCTTACGAAATGCACAAGATATTTTGTACTTCTTATTAGATGCGCACTATGTTTCTTAATCTACTTGTAATAAAATAAACCAAATCATGTGTAAAGTAGGATTGGCCCTCAATTGACAGTCAATTTCACTCGACGAGTTAGATTCCCAAACAAAAGCAATGAAAATATCCAGTAATTCATTTAGAGACAACTAAATAGCTTATAATATAAAACAGATAAATCTCGAAATCTTTGAAAGTCTATT
Source organism: Bombus terrestris (assembly GCF_910591885.1). Classification (NCBI taxonomy): domain Eukaryota; kingdom Metazoa; phylum Arthropoda; class Insecta; order Hymenoptera; family Apidae; genus Bombus; species Bombus terrestris. The sequence continues at coordinate 4,729,291 of NC_063276.1, forward strand.
CTAAATAGAGTAAATCGTAAATTTTTCATTTGAGAACGAGAATATTTCAAACGATCGTCATAAATTGGCCAATTGAGGGATCGATTATCGACGATCGTGTTCGTGATCAATGTCTAACGCGAAACAAAAGAAAAATCGATCGTTGAAGCCGCGAGAGGTCGTTAACTGACGCTGTGACCAAATCCAACATGGCGATTCAAGTGAAGTGAGAGTTGGCTGACGTTTTCGACTAGTGTATTGATTTTTTCGACAATCAATCTCACAGATGATTTTGGTTCGTTATTTTTAATAAACGAAAGAAAAAATAGTCGGTCGGTCGGAAGTGATTACGTTTAGTCGTCTACTGCCATAATATTGACCAGTGAAGACGAGCAAGGAGCGAAGTATGTATCTATGTAGTACTTTTATCGATAATTCACGGGTCTAGCCGATGTACTTGGTAAAGTGGACAGGTATTTGTGAATCATGTGTAACTCCTTTTTATATAATTCGTAGGCGAATTTATGATTCTCCCCCTTTTTGCTCTCAGCTCGAATTTGTCGTTGTTGTTTCCAATTCTGTAATTTTATTCGACTGTTGTAGAATGTCCTTTTGTCAATAATAACAATCTTTATAAAGTTCATGCTCTGATATTTTAACCATTGTTTTAATGAATATGAAATGAACGATTCATTGATATTCACAATGAATATTTTATGTACAATTTTTGAAACATCCTGCATACATATATAAATACATTTCTTTAACTATTAGTGGCATATGGTATTAAGTTTGTATGTTTTCTTTCCATTTTATCATTTACAACAATATTATTTTTTACTAACAACTTTTAACAACTTTTACGATGAATGTGACCAGTAACAAGCCTAATCACTTTGAACGATAATAATTGAAATATTACATTCTTCCTTTGTCTTTCATAATATTTAAATATTTCATGGATCTGAATAAATCATAAATGGACGGTTGATGCCATTTAGATAAAATTCGCATTGCTATGTCGATGCAATCTCCTGTGAACAAAATGTTTCCAAGTTCAAAATTAAAGTACTGTAAATTTGAGATGGCCAAAAAGTCTGATTCCAAACTTCCGGTATCAAAAATTAGCGATTTCAATATTTCAGAGCCAACAATTTCTACATTCAAAAGCACAATAAAAGGAAAGCTTGACCCTTAAATTTCTATGTTAAGAAATTCAGATTTTAAGATTTAATATTACAAAGCTCTAGCTGAAAAATTTCGATAAGAAGAAAAAATTCAAATATAAAAATTTCAGGATTACAAATTATCTTATACCTGTCGCATTTGTTGGATAAATTTTTCTGGAGAGCGTAAACGGTTTTTCAACTTCTTTGAAAATCCGTTCGTTGATCCTCGTGATATTCAAGCTCGTTCCTTTTGTTAGACTAGTAGTAAGCGCATCCAGGAAAATAGCCCAGCGAGGTTTAAAGTAATCCGAGACAATTCCTGACCACTGTTTGTTCGCGTAATCTCTAATCTCTCCTCGTGGTCCCCACAGAGTAATCTGATTCCTCGCATTGTACTCATACAATTTCGACTCGGCATCGTCAGTAGCCAGATTTTTCGCCATTTCTAGCCATGTTCCCAATAAAAAGTCTTCACTGGATGCTAAGATGGCTTCGAGGTCATCGAACAGTTCCAATAGACGATCAGCTTGCAATCTACATGTATGATCAATCATAATTTTAGAATGAATCAAAGACATTTTCAGGCTAGAGATCTTTATGCAAATTTATACCTTTTTAAGTAAATTAGTTCTTTAACATTTTTTATGAATATTTTATAGATCCCCAAAGCTGTTTTACCTTAGATAGCTTACATGTGTATTTCTGCATATTATGCAAATTTTATTTTTACGCCTTTAAATAACGCATAAACGCATAAAAATCCTTAATCTAATAATTAATAATATTGAAATGATACGAAAATTATATGATAATATATCTCTTTGAAATTTGATGAATTATGGAATTGCTAGAATTTATCTAATATCTATTGTAGGTAGGTGTCATGTACTATCTGTTGTAGGTAACAGAACTTTCAACCTATGATCTACCGTAGATAATACAACGTTTAATCTACTCGGTAATCTCATATCCAGAACTTACTTGAATGTTGTCACATCCTTTTGATTAAACGATTCGACTAAAGCAGAGTAAATTTTATCCGCTTTTAGTTGAAGAGCTTGTCTAGTTATATCAACCAGGTCGTGTCGGTAGAGGGTGCTGTTTTGTCTTCCATGCCTCGCTTGGAGGAATATGTACCAAGTAGAATAGAACTTCTCCGGATCATACCAAGTCTGTGCAATGTCCCATATTATACATATTTAATAAATAATTGAAAAGACTAGATCATTTTTATAATAGTTAACACAACGTTGGCTCTTAATGGATTGATTGAACATTATATTAATTTTCTAACCGGTTCTGGTTATTAGATAAACTTTTATCGAAATTGTATACGTGAAATAATGATTGCCTCTATGTTAGCAGAACTTTGTTCTCTTTTAAATTACGATAGCTGCAGCTTTGGAACGGTATAGGGAAAAATCTGGTAGAACTTCAAAGAGAATAGTAATTAAGCTCACCAGTCGAGCGAGATTCAAACTCGGTCGCCTGGTAATCACGTATTTCCCTCTAATTTTCGAAATACCTCGGAAATTGTATACAGTACTACCCAAATTCTTCCATGCTGCAACCGCGTACTCATTCCATGCTCCATATCTTCGACTAGCATAATCTTCGAACCTGAAACAGTGAATGTTACAATTTATGAATACGTAATTTTGTATGCAATTATTTTTCTAATGGAAAAGTTAATAGATATTTGTCCACCAATTATCCAAGTTGACAGGTTCTTGACGATAAGCCATCTCGTTCATCAACTCGTAAATAACATAATTTTGATTTATGCCCTCTGGTGTCAGACCTGTCCCGATCATTGTACTTCCTTCCATGTTTCTTCCTTCGAAAACTCGCTAAAAAACAATCGGTAATCACACAACAAAATTATCTCATTGTTAGTTAATCGTGATTGAATTTCTTAAATGAAAAATTCAAATTTAGATAATTAAAGAACTATTACAAATTAATTTTGGAAAGTTAAGACTGAAGGAATCTTCCACTCTTTTCAAATGTTAAATACCTTTTAATGTTGTTTTACTATATAATTTGAATCTTCTTTTTACACGTGTTGAGGTTATGTAAGGTGGTAAAAGACAGCGCCATTTTGTGAACGAACACTCAGAACATGGCGCACGTGCACCAGTGATGAAATTTGAGAGTAGAAGATTGTAGAGAGTACATTTTTATAGAAAACTTACGCGATTAATAATTTGAGCAGAACCAAACATTCCAAGAGTCCCACCAAAATTGTGCAACATGCACCAAATAAATGGCTGGCCATAATAGGACTTTAGTTTACCGTATAGCGGGAATTGTTCTGATTGAAGGTCCAATACTATCAGTCTTCCCTAAATTAAAAACCGAGGATCACAAAGAAGATAAGTATTGTATGAGCTTTTAAAACATTCATTCAAATGTCTGTTTTAAGCATATTCACCAGTGGGACTGAGGTTAAGAAAGTCTTTATTCTCGGCTCTGTCCAGAACAAAGCATCATGAACAAAGAGCCATCCTTGCATTAACCTTGAAAAATAATTTCACTTTTGTGTATCAGAAAATAGTTTCAAATTTCGTTATAATACTACTTTGTATTTTCTGCAAATTATCCCATAAAGAAGATTATTAATGTAATATATATCTACACATGCTACTGATTAAAAGTTTGGAATTATTATGTCTTCCAAAGATTTAAAACATTTTCAACTCAGATTCTTGACAATTTAACATCTGCAGAATTAATTTCCAATTAATAACTAGGAGAAATAAGATATCAGTGAAATGAAGCAACCTATTTCAAATTTTCCATCGAAGCTGTAAATTACCAATTATTATTATTAGATTAATAAATGATTACATTAATAAACTGTTAACAGATTATTAATATACGTTAATATACGTTAGTATATAATATTAATCTAATATATCGTGATACCATATTGCTTGTGGATCGACACTCAGCATAGTTTGAAAAATCGAATGTCCTACGTTCCTCAAAAATTTCAATTCGCTGGTGGGGGGTTCGTTTTCATTGAAAGTATCGCAATTATATATGTGATCGGTTCCAAATTCCTTGATATACTGGAAACCACGAACACAGAGGTGGAAATATCCTTTGGGAGAATTTTAGATTTCACCTACCGTTCTCAAAAATTGATCTCCAATTTTATGAAACAGGGGATCTGTAGGTTCCAAAAGATAAGGGCTGAAAATAGATTTATATCTTCATTCAGAAATAATGATGTATAGCATAAAAGTAAGAAATGATAATCTTGACAATGTTTAAATGCTTATCATTTTCTCTAAATAATAACAATCCGTTATCTCTGAACGATAAAGCTGCAAGTAAGCAAGATTTAATCGATGATACAGATTGAGTAATGTATCAATACATCTTATCATTGATTAATTAATATTATGTACATTTAGATCCAAAATATCACAAAGCAAATATTCATTGTTTCTTAACTATTTCATTATCAAAATTTCGTTTGCTTAGAAGAAAGAAAAGATGACAGTTTATCGCAATTTTTTATTACGATCTGAAAAATTAAAAATCAAGTAAATGGTACCAATAATTGTAAAATTCAATAATACGATGATAGATATGTAACATAAGATTCAATAAATGTAGAGTTGAAGTGATGTCAGAGGGATAAGAAATTTTTTTTCTTACCAACAATATTTGTCCGAAAACGAATTCCATGTCGCACTTTTCGTCACGTTGGCTTCTGGAAATAGTCTGGGGAAAGCTCTAGGTACGTGCCCAGTAAAAGCAGGAAGAACAGGGATTATTCCTAATTCCCTCATCCTTTGAAGGATTTTGTGCTGCAGTTGGAGCGATCTTTCGTGCCAGCTTGAGGTTAGAGGACCACCAAAACCTCGAATGTTACCCATTCTCGACCTAATTAAAGGATTAGAATGAAAATTGCATGGAAGAACAACTAACCAGTCGTTTAAAAAATTGCGATAGATCAGTTTCTCACATTTATTAGTTCTCTTTTGACTTGTAGGATTCCTAAATGAAGTAGCATGTTTTGGGTAATTAGGAGGCAATTTGAAACTAATTTCGAAGATTGGAGACTTTGAAATCTCTTTTTTACTACAATCTTTAAATCAATTTTTTAATACAAAAATTAAGTTTCAATAAGAAGAATTAGGAGGTAATTCTAAAACATTAAGATGTTAAGTCTTCCCCATTTTTCTGCTAATTTTAAATTTTAATAGATTTAGCACAGTTGATCACGGCCCATATTTTTTTTCACAGAATCAAGTTTCAGACAAAAATAATGAACTAATTTCCAATTTTCCCATTTTTTTAAGTTTTAGACGATGGTTGAGTGGAGAACCAAGTTTCAAATAGCCAAAAAATGATTGAAAACTTAATAATTTCCATGATTGAAGAAATTGTATAGTAACCATGAAACTTTGGACCTATTGATTGTACTAAGACAAGGTAAACGGATAAAGTGTCTTCTCAACGATTCGTCAAATAGATAATCCTTCCAAAATACCAGAAAGTTATCGATAATTCTACAATGTTTTTTGTTCCGAGGAAATCAATAGTTAAATACAAACAGTTTCATAATTAGAGCAGATTTTCTAAGAGAGATAAAGAAACAGATAAAGAAATGTTTCATCGATATACTGCAGATGTTGATGGATTTATAGAAAATCTCAAAATTCAGAAACTATAAAAATATGAAATATGCAAAATTATTCATTATAATAATAGCTATAGCTTCCATTAAAACTGAAATAATAAACTTTATGAATGAAATAGGCTGCCATTCAACTTTCATATCTTCAGGTATGTTCACAAAGATATAAATTTGCATAAATACCCGCTGTCTATCTATAAATGAGCACCTGCAGAATTCATTATATATTATACTTCAGAAGTATACTTGGAATTATGTTACGAATGTCAGGATTCCACCACGATTATTGTAACGGAAAGCATTGTAAGGGTTACCAAGGCAAAAATGCTGGCCCGGCAAAGTGCTCATTAATCTCGTCTGAAGTGAAATTCAATTGGAGGTATACTCTCTGCCAGATTGCCTCTTGCCCGTTAAAAGCAAGAGCCAAATTGATTCCATTAAGGGCCATCCAGTCGATGTTTCTTTCCCACTGATCCCATTGCCACCATGCGAAAGTGTAACCCAGAGTGCATACGTTCTGATAGTACCTAAACCTGTGCAATTCATGGATTAAGTAGCATAGGAATGAAACAAATATTTATTAGAGAACTTAAAGACTAGACTAGACGAGAAGGACTAGATAAATCAATTTTTGTCAATTTTCGAATTTTCATATTACATTTAGCGTGACATAGTCGAAACAAGAGCAATCTGTTAGGATCCAAATTGAATATAATTTAATGAGTAATTTTAATTTTAATAGTGACATTCAGATGTTCTTAAAATGTGCATTACGTATAATACTTGATCTGTTCTAACTAAATCTAATAATATGTAAATAATCCTACCAAGCCTAATTCAAGAATTAAATAGTGTCGAAGAGAAAGACAGATGAAGATTACACAGGAGCAAATGTATTTGACAAATGCATTTTTGTCGATGTTCATGTATATATTTTGTCTGGAAACCAAATTGCAACATAATTTGGTAATATAGGTTTCATTGACGTTGCAGTGAATTCAGCAATTGCTGCTTCGTACAAAATATGACTTATCATATTCATCCCTTGCGGTTTACGAGTGGTTTCATCTTCTTTGCTTGAAACTTCGTACCTATCATTGGACGTGACTTTTACTCGAACATCTGGTAAAGTCTGAGGAAGTTCAATCTGATTCCCCTCCCATGAAATGTGAACGTTGCAATAAGTCTTCAGGTAGTAATGCAAGCCCCAAGCTACAGCCACGCCGGAACTGCCAAAGATCTCCACTTGATCCAAGGAGTTTTTCTTGATCTGGCAATTAAGTTGAATTTGCGGTTGCGCAATAAGTAAACTACTGATTTTTATGTATGTATGGAAATTTTGAAGGCACAAAGGTACGAAAGAATTGCAATTCTTTGCTCTTTCGAATACTTATAGTAGAGCAAACTATTCATAACTCTGGAATTACCATTATTATATTAATTCCATATTATATAGTCTGTATATCTGGATAATAGATATATATATATCTATGTATCTATACTAATAAGACCATACAGTGTCAAGTGCAAGGTCGAGGTCTTTATCAAACTTGACAGCGTAGGTTGGAAGCTTGCGGACACAAATATCTATTCATATCTAGTGCTGTGAATAATTATAAATCAAAATCAGTATTTCGCATTATATCTCCAATATTTCCAAGAAAACATTGCTCGTGCCTGGATACGTTACGTGAACTCGTCTTTGTAAAGACAAATTGAACGCTATAGGATATCAGGAGATCTTACATGGCGAATTATTGCCCTTCTGTAACTGAGATAGACGACAAAAAGGTAATTTTTCAATAAGACCATGCCCCTACTCAAGAAGGCAGCCGCTACAAAAATGTGATTTCAAAATTTTGAAATAGGATTATTACCATAGCCATCGTTCAATCCTGATCTAAATCCGATCAAGTATGTAAATCCTGCGGAGGATTCTAGCAAAAAAGTTTACTATCAGGAGAAGCTACCTATAGAAAATATCGTTGAACGTAAAAAAAAAGAATAAAACCCGGGTAGGTGGATATTCAAAACGAAACTTTAACCGGTTAACTGCGTTTGACGAGTATACTCGTCGTCACTTGTGTTTACCTACGCACTGCACGATCTAATACCACGAGAGATTTCTAAAACCAAATTCCGCAGTTAATTGGTTAAAAAAATTATTGGATAGCGTACCTAACACTATGAATAACAAAAGCAATCAGAAATAAAGAAAAATGCGCTAAATATTGAACGAGAAGGTAATGAAATTCACAGAGAGTTTATGTTCTTTTCACAGCCGAGAACACAAGTTTAAAAGAAAAAGTTTAATTTCTTCCAGAGTTCGAAAAAAGAAAATTTTCGTTTGTTGTATCTTCAGTTTCGGTTTGTATCGTAACATGAAATTATACGAACGATCCTGTCAACTATTGTTTCGATATTGTGAAAAATCTAGAAACAGAATTGAATTTACAATTATTCACGGCACTGTGCTTATCTGTATAGAATTATAACTTGATATACGAGTTACCAAGAAGGTATCTAGTCCAGTAGGACCAAGATCAGGATTCACCACCATTAGGAATTTTGCAGCACGTTCGCGTCCCAATAATCTTTCAGCGACACCTCTGGCAGCCTCAGCCTGCACTTCCGGTGAAGTCCGAGGCTTAATGTGACCCAAAGTGTTCTGAAACGCTGTTCAAATTTCCATTTTTTAATCTTTTTATATTATAATTATATTTAACATATTATATGACGATCATGGGAATAGGATAATGAAGAAAAATTCTGCTTACCGTCTGGCTTTGGATCGCGACAGAAAACTGTCAAAGATCCGGAAAGAAAAACGATGGACGCGAGTAACGAATGGATCAACATGATGCATGAACGTGTCGTGTCTGGAAGACTGAAACTATTGAAAGAGATGGTACTTGTGAACGTATTACTATTTATAGTCTCCCTACTCTTCTACCATTTCTCTTTATCTAACATGTCCTCCGATTACCATTTATCTACTATGCAATTACTCTCGCGACCATACACCATTCGTCTCGGAGTCTTCGTTCGTATCACTCGCGAAATAAGATTTCAGCTGATCTACAAACTGTTACAAGATATTTCTACTTGGAAGATATAAGCATGAAAAATTGTATACACATTTTAAAAACAAAGAAGAGCAACGAAGAAAGTAAATAAAAAAATGTTCATCTAGTTGTTTCAAAGGTGATGGTGTTTTGTGAAATTTGTGAACGTTAACTGCTGTTCCTTTAAATCTTCAACTTTTTAGTATGTATTGTATTGTCTTTAATAGGAAATTAATTTACATCTCTGTATTAATTTCATATAATATTATATATCATTTCTTGCTAAAATAGTTAATTCTTCTTCAAGGTAAAATCACAAGTAAAATCATTTTCAAACTTAGCTTGGGTTTCATTAAAAAAGGAAAGTAATGGACATGGACTTTGTATAACAATCGAAACTTTATTTAGCATAACGATTTTTAAACATTATCTCTGAAGTGCCCTAAAATACATGAATTGAGAAACACCGATGCAAACCAGTGCCACTTATTTTAGGACACCTAACATACATATACAATATATAACAATTACATAGATTTGAATTGACAAGAATCGATCGTACAAATGGCGCATTTGTATTGTCTTGAAGTCTTTCGAATCTTCTAGAAATTACTCGATTGAATCGTTCGCCTGAAAATACTATATTCCATAATTGTTCATCGAACATGAACGTACATATATATCGGTATCTTTTTTAACGCACGAACTTTATCTATCTTGAAATAGAAAGGCCATCGAAAGCGAATTAGTTTTCAATATATTTCTTATCTATCTAGGATTTTCTGCTTCCCGATGATTCAATTCTACCGACGAATCATTGGATCGATGAATGAACACCTCGTCGCCGATCTTCACTCTTCCAGTAACGTACAGTCCACAATATATCCCCATAACTGGCGCCTTGCCCTCCAGCGAGATTCGTTCTGGGTCAGTTGGCTCCCTGAAACTGGAGAAGATTAGAAATTGATTGAATAAAGGCGAATCTCTGACGTACAGTGGCTCACGAAAGTTATTTGTACACTTATGGACACTTTCAATCAATGTATTAGACATGTTACGTGAAACATTTTGCAATTTCAAAATGTTTTATATGACACACACAATATACAGAAAAAATCAATTATATGTACAAAGACTTTTGTCAACCAGTGTAGTTGCGAGTTCTTGGTTTATCCATGTGCTCGATGAAGATAGTGTATCTCGTCGTACGATTTCAAAGTCTTCAACGGCTCCTCCTTGTCCATCACACCGTTTTCTGGATTCACGCCCACTAGTTTGCACCTGAAATATGAATTGCATTATTCAAGTAATCCGTAACTTGAATTCTACATTTCGGGAAACAGTGGATAAATGTTACACTTAAAATTTTTAAGATGTTAAGAATCTTATGGATCGTACATCGTAAGCAGAGTATATTAGCGTTATATGTGTTAACTATTAATGCAAAGTATACATATTTCTTCGCGTAAGAATCTTTGAAGGATCTTCGCCTAGAAACATAGCAGAAACTCGCTGTTATAGCGTTCTAAATGAATTATTCACGGAATATGTAATTTTGAAATGTCCTGCATATATCTATTTCGTTTATTTTATAAATTTACTCGTCGTCGTTCTAAATATTTGTTTTTAATTGTAATATTTTGATGATATCAGGGATACATAAAATTAATCACTTAAGAAGGCATGATAATTAAAATATGTTTACTTTACCGTGAGCACGGTTTGACGTTCCTAATCACGACACGTTCGCCAATTTTAATCCATTCCCATTCATCTTCTTCGAATGGTTGTTGCGTAGAGACCAAAATATTTGGACGGAATTGTAGAGTAGACACTGGTGTCTCCAATTTTTCGTTCAGTTGTTCAACGGAGCTTGTGGTCATTAACATATAACTGGCTAGGTCACTGAACAGCCCCTAGAAAACATCCCTTCGATCGGCAAAATATATGAATTTCCCGCTTAAAGGAAGACAAAAATTGAGATAATTACGGTGTCTTCGCTTCTAAGTGTCCGGTATACTTGAGTGAATTTTTTCCACGGATCGACGAAAACGTTTCTTCTATCCATCATCGTGTACCCCAATCGAAGACCAGAAGTCGTTCCAGTCAGGAATCTTCAAAGAAACGTGAGTCTTATTAATGAAAATCAATATGAATTAATTGCAAATCAATATCAATAATGAAGATTAATAAAAATTTAGAAATCCAACAATTTAATTTTTTAAATTTCCAAGTGCATCAGATGTGACAGCTCCGATATATTTCATCTGTATCAATGTCGAAGCCAAGTCAGAATTAATTTATCCGACTAAAAATCAATAGGACACATTTATCATGGAGTAATAGGGGAAAATAAGATTTATCGAGAAATTTCTGTGCGAGTTCATATTTTTGAAGATATCGTTTCATCTTCCGAGTATTGCAGAAAGCATTCTATTTTGATAATATTTTATGTTGTATTTAGTAATATTTATATTTCTTCGTATTAAGCGCAACAATTTCACGTTTTCAAATTTCCTAAAAGTGCGTAAAAATTCATAGCCTATTTACGAAGTAGAAAGGGAAGAGATGCAAATACGAACCTCGATAGCCATTCGGCGGGTTCCGTGCCACAATCGATACACTTCACTGGCTCTCCCCACCACATTTTGCACTGCACGGCTTCAGACGCGTCCTTCAAGTTCTTTGGAACCTCGAAGATCACGCTGGGCATCCCTACAGCCTCCAACTTCACCTTGTTCTCATCCACCGTCGATAAACTCACTAGGATCAAGGTTGGGTATTGTCTTCCGGTTTGGAAGCGTCCAGTTTCCTCGTTGTACACTAGAAACATTCTGATGAACAGCAGGGGATTCATCTTTGGTTCCTTTGGGAAGGGGTCTGTAGGATTTAGTTATATGTCGTTGTTGTTAGTTATATGTATTGTAATACAATGTTGTTGTATAGTGAAGCTAATTTATTGCAGTGCAGTGAAATTTCTGTACAGTGAATATAAATGATGTTTCAGTGGAAGTACATGATTGAATTTTATAATTTTATTAAAACGGAGCTGAAAGAGTTGGAAATGTTAATAGAATATTGTGAAGGGAGTTTGAAGATGTTTGATGACGTTTTATTGAAGAAACAAGTATAAATGTTAATGATATAATGAAAATAATGCATGCTTTCTTGTTTTTTAATATTTTCATAGTATAGGTGTTAAAGGCTCTGTGGGATAATCACTGGAGAACGTGAATTAGGATGAGTTTTATGACTGAAGAATGATCCTAATACTGGACATTATTTTTTTACAAAAGCTTTGACATATTTATCCGACAGTGGAATTGCTATAATAGAATTAATTCTCAATAAATGACAAACAAATTTTCTACACAAAAAATTCATCGTTTATCAAAACCAAAATGCACTTAAGCAAATATAAGAACTAAAAAACCTAAAGAAGCTAAGAAAAAACCTAATATAATGCAACGTAACTAATCTGAAACACGATAAATAACATCTTTACTATATCCATGAATATACCATGTTTAATATTAAGACCAAAAAACCAAGGTACATGAAATCGTTAAGAAAATTACTAACAAATAAAATTTTCCCTAGAATTGAAGATCATATCTAGGTGAACTATCATATAAAGTTTGCTTACCTGTCTCTGAGGGTGAACTTTCCTGCATCGTCCAATTTCATTCCATATTCGGTGAAGTCACATTCCCTTACATTCTTTCCACGTCCAGACTTCAATGGATACATATATAGTTCTTGAATCTGGCCAACCTTTTCCCATTTTGGATCTGGTAATTCGGCAATCGTATCGTCTTTTGGACATTCCTCATCGTTTGGACGTTCCTCATCGTTTGGACGTTCCTCATGGTTCGGATATTCCTTATCGTTTGGAGATTGTTTGTCGTTTCTTTCCTCTTTTTCCTCCACATTTACATCTTCTTCGCCAGTTATTTCGTTCTTGTTAGTTATGTTGCTCTCGCTATTAACATTCGCGTTCACTTTGTCTGGCTCTTTTGAATCATTTGTTCGAGACCGCTTCCGTTTTTCATGAGAAGTTTTCCTTATAGTCCAAATAGCAGCCGCGAAGATGACCACGAAACTGCACGTTATCGCTATGGTTGAGCGCCAGTACTAGAAAAAGATACGACCTTGAGTTAAAATGGAACAGGGTCTAATGGAATGGCTGCTAAAAAGTGCTCGTGGAAACGTTAAAAACGTTTCTAACGAAGCTCTGCATTTTGATAAGAAAAAAATTTTTTTTTGGAGGGTGTTTTTAGTAGAGGAAAAATAATAGTTTAAATTTAGTTGTAATACTTTTGGATAAAATGTTCTAAAATTTGGAATAGACATTTTTTGAAGCCTAGAAATTTTGAATTTTGATTGCAGTTGTTTTGTATAATTTAAAATGTTGACTTATATTTCGGTCAAAATCCTTTCTTGCATAATTTCTCATAGAATAGAAATAATAATTGAAATGTAATTAGAGCGATAAAAATTTGTCGGAGGTTTGGATGTTTGAATTTTGATTGAAATGAAATGAAATTGACTTGAAATTCAAGTTCGATTGAAACTATGCTAAAGAAATTCCAGGATTCTTAATCCATTTCGTTATTTATCAAGTTTATGAAATTCCATTATTATATCTTAGCTCGTCGTAATAATTAAAATTGAATCACGTCATATGAAACATATAAATTTCTAGATTTTTAACTCGCTTCCATATTCCTAAAGTCCATTAATTCGTTTCAGTAAAAAATCCATTTTCTTGTTATTTATTGTTTCTTATCTACGAACATATTATTTTTTTACGATTCTGCCATTGCGCCTTAGTCACTGTTTTATGTTAAGTTTATCTAAAGACTTATTGTGACAAGAAGAGCATCAGTAATTTTCCTCGACGAGATTAGATAAGCATCGACTAATCGTCAATCTCTCTCGAATCACTTTACAGTCGACTTATATAGCAAGTTATATCCAAAATTCACGTAGCTGTTAGAGTCACGCGGCCATCTAAGAACAATGCTCGTCATCCGAAAAGTCGAAGCTGCGTCGAACACGTGCAGTAACAATCGAGCATAATGCCATTGTTTCCTAATCGAATTCCTGCTACAAAGAGGCTTAGCGCGGTGTGTTTGCTCATAGTTTTTGATCGTTCCATCTACTAACATTCTCGAAGATATCGCTGAAAATTCATCTATTTTACTCACTTTCAAACATTGCTTTCATCAGATATCGAAACACAATTATCAGTTCAAACAACGCCATACTCGCAATCAATCAAAAAGATCAATTCTTTTAATTCAGCTCGATCCGTGGCCTTGGTATCGTATCCAAATTCTCTAACTTGGTCTGCATCACGGGTACCACTCACTCGCTGTATTCTCCTCAATGTGAGAACAAATCCAATGTTAATCAGCGAAAATCTTTATCAGAGTTGCTACGTTAACACGTTGTTAGTAGTAAGTGTCTGTGGAATCGATTTTATAATTTTCCGATACTTTTTGAAAAACATCGACTCGCGTCTCAAATGAAAAACATCTGCGTCGCGTAATCCACGCGCAGTGCATAATCTCATTCGAATGCAAATGCCATTTTAATCGATGGAAATTTATTATCTTTTGTGTTAACACGTTATACGTTGTGAAATGTATTTTGTTATGTTCGTATAAAATATGTCAACGTTTATGAAAAGTGTTGATTCACGTCTTCTCTCATCGTTTAATGAAAAACTGAAATATGTATCGCGCAAGCAACTCGTTGCATTCGTGTTTATTTGGAGATAAATTCGACTTTAATCAACGAGAACCTTATTACAGTTTCTACATTAACGCATTGTGTGGTGCGAAAGAAATTTATACGATTCTCAAACATTTTTGGAGAATACGCCGATGCTCGCGAAGTGAAAAACGTCGATTCTCACGAACAATGTGTTCATATGGAATAAAGAAAGGTGTTTTATCGTGATAAATACATACCGGGTGTTCTTGCATGATCCTCGCGGTTCTGGCACTCGTGCAAACCGTCGTTTCGGGCTCACAGCCGTATTTTCTTCATTCCGGAGTATCCGTGCTGTGTCGCTGCTGATTGTATTATGCAATGGCCCGGCTGCGTGTGCCCCTTCTCCACTTCTTATCGGCGCAGGTCTATGGTGTCGCCGATTGTGCGCTGTGAACGCGTCAGTCGTTGACCAGGAAGCGTTAAATGCGATTTGCTCGTGACGAACGTCCTCCTTTATCCTTCTTTTTCTTTTTTACCGCAGTTTATGAGTCGACTGATAACTTTTTCCATGGGATGGAACAACCGCGCTGAAATCAAGAGACAACAAATTTTAGCTATGCTTATTCCACCATGTTAAGTCGAAGGGGCGTGTCTACAACTTTCGCTTAACACTAGGTTTACGGGACCCGTCAATTTCACGGATTTCGAACTTCGAAATGAAATATCTGAAAAACCATAGCACCAATTTTAACCATTTTGCATCGTAGATTAATCATTTCATCTAAGGAATTTATACACAAAATTACTTTTTCCTAGGCTTTCTAATTTTTTGAAATCTGTATGTAGTATACCTATCTCTACTAAAGTATATACCTATTTCCACTAAAGAAAAGACTTTTTATTTATTAATAATTTATTTGAAGCCTAATATTGTTTCGTTCACACTTAATTCGAATAAATCGACTTTTTAAAGAAAAATGCGTATTTTCGTTTAGCCGTCAATTTGACGGGTGCTCGTAGAGATAGGTATATAGGAAATGCCCGTAAACCTAGTGTTAAATATCGCAATAGGTACTCCACATTGGATATTCTATATATTTGTACATGTTATGTGGCTTTTGGAGATATTTGAAAGCTTACATTTTCCAAAAGCGTTCTGACGACGACTAACGTTAGGTTATATTTAGGTTAGGATTAGCATGTCGTTAGTGTTACAAATGTCCATTCGAATTTAGATTTTTATGAATACGAGAAATAGAATTTCAATAGAGATTTATTTTGCTCGTTGAATATCGTAACGCGTTGCCGTATTTTGGATATTTTATATACTGTATTTTTGCATTTGCTAATTAGCTAAATATATATAAAAATCCATAGTCCATTGATGATACAACATCGATATTAATACATCGAATAGTAACGACGCGACCATTTGTTATGAATTGCAATAATGCTAAATCATCCCGATAATTATATCGCGAAACTTAGAAAAGCTTGTCTTACATATCTACGTAATATATTGTATATTCTCATTTATCTATATCTAATATGTATGCAGATTTTATGCTAAATTTTGAAATAGAAATTACATAGCAAAATGGAAAGTGGAACCTCGGTTGTCCGAAATCGGTTTAACCGAAGTTCCGTATTATCCGAACTACTTTAATTTTTGCCATAACTTCCTTTCTCCTTTTTCTTCTTCCGAAATATTAATACAAAGAGTACGAAAGTGCAAACACAGTCCGGTGATGTGAAAGCAGTCGATCAAACTTTGAATCGATTAAACAATTAATTAAGCCTAAACGCACGTACAATATGACGTTATCTAAATGTTTTCTATTATCTTATTATGCGATTTACGAATACTGATAAATCTTATCTAAATCTAATCCGAGATAGCTGCATCATTTCGGATAATCGAGGTTCCACTGTAGTTTTTATGGGAAAAATTTATAAGAAATTCACAATATAATTAACGATAAGAAAATAATTAATTGGTACTTGTATTTGCTAATATGCTTATTTTCTAATTTCACTTTATTTTAATTGATCCTATACTTGGTATAATTTGATATGCGTTATGTAAGTATTTCACGTCAGGAACTGTTAATATAGAATCTTCACGAAGCTTCAGTTTCTAGATATATGGACTAATACAGAAATTACGATAATGACACTAATTTGAAGATAAAGATACACGAACGTGCCATCAATTTTCGCTGAATGATATACACATTGGATATGTTCTTTCTATCACGGCCATAAACAAGTATGATACGAGTGAGGTTATGATAAGGGTTAGCATATTTCATTTAACCTTCGCCTTGTCAGTAATTCTCGGCGGGAATGTAAATTGAAGCGATTAAATAAAATCTCGTTTCATTGATTATTAGCATCGTATTTACAGTTATTCGTTATCCATTCGCAGATATTAATATTATCGTCTAAAGCGACCAAAAATCGATGACAAGTGAGAAGTTATAAAGTTGAGCAAAAAATCTTGAACAATTGTGCTAGAAATGTCTCATAGGAAACGTTTCATTAATAAAGAAAATAAATTTGGCATGTTACATATCGGCGGACAAATAAAGTCTACCGCTGGACAAGTGGAAACAGGAGAAACACGATTTTTCTAGTTCGCCGATTCGTTTTGCAGCGAATCGATAAGGGGGGTTAACAACCCCAGACTCGGAATATAGAAATCTGGGCAGCACTCGTTGCTCATCGTCGCTTCGTTTATTTTGTCCGTGCCCGTGCTGACGAACAATTTTTTAAATCCACACATAGCACCGAATTTCATGTCTGTCCCTATCCTGAAACAGAAAAGAGAACGATTTATATCAGGCGATTAAAGATCGAGTAAATGATTCATCGTGACGTTAGAAGCAACACAAATTTTCTTTGAAAAATTGTAAACGCTAGAACTAAGAAACATGGATTATACGAAAGTATATTTACGAGTCGCCGATGATTAAACATCTGCTTGGATCTTTCACGTTGCATATATTAAAAACATAATCTTTTAGATTTTCACTAGGTTTGGCAAATTCTAACGGCGTTCTTCCGCTCTGTCTGCTAATTAGATCGATCAAGGGACCAGAACCTGCAAATAAGGTAATCGTTGTAAACCCGTTATGTTTGTTAATTAATTTGCTACTTACTTTTATACCTAATAGATTCCACTTTATTTAGTGTTTTATTAAAAGGTGCGCGTGATGCAAATGGAATAACAAAATTACAATAAAATAATTAGAAATTAAAAGCAGTTAAAAAGTTCGATTCTAGATATTTATTTTAATATTTATAGTGGAAATAAGAAAAAAAGATAAAGATGCAAATAATAGGAAAGTTAAGTCAAACAACAACATTTGTATGCAAATACCTAAAATTTTCTTATTGCCATGATAAACGAGCCATTCCTCTCTACAACCGCACATATAAAGAACTTCTTTTCTATCCAAGCAAGAAATGGCTAATGCTAATCTTGTCCAATCACAAAGAGAACAGAAATCGACGATCACTGCTTTAATAGCTGGATCATCTTCGATAGCCTTTAGTCCCTCGTATCGTTTATGCTCTATGATCTGAGTTTTCTGCAAGTGAATTTTAAACATTAGCTTCCTGACTGCATTGTACAAAGCATGTTCGTATATCCTATAAATACATAAAAATCCGATAGGCAGTGAGATATATTTTTCTAAATAATTCAAAGAAATGTTTATCTCGATCGTAGGCTTTGCTAATGTTACTCACTTCCTGTGGTACGAGTTTAAATCCATCGTCGATTAAAATTTGTCGGAATTGTGTCGTAGCAATCACGAAAGCTTCGCCCGAGAACTGAATCTTCTTCAGATACCAGCTAATGGTTTTCGCGGTGTTTATTATTTGTTTCTGTAAAATATTCGCTATGAAACGGAATGCGAGATACAACGGAACGGAAAATTCTAAAGGGGAAATAATTTATTCGAGAGTAGGAGTTTCGTTACATTTCTATTGTACAATTGTTTCGTATAACATGCGTGACATATCCAGAAAAAGTTTCTATAGGTATTCAAATATGTGCATACATACATAAATTGGTGTTATCTACAATACCCGCTCTCGATACTGAATGTATCTACTATATTCTCGCGCATCTATTTTACCTACAAATCCGCATACTTCGTGTATGTATCTTCGATAAACTAATTTCTCCACGCACTGGCAAACGGAAATCGTCATCGATAGCATCGAAAACAATACTCACCGGTTTGATATCTAATCCATATGAATCCAGTCGCTTGCGTAATTCATCTATGGTTATGGTACTGTTGTTGCTTATTAGATACAGCTGCTTGCCTAGTTCCTGTAGTTTACGAAGCGTATGCGCCGAGCCAGGGACCGGTTTGTCAAGAAACCAAAGGACACCTAAGGATACACGTCAAGTTAGTACAATCGTCTGTGATTCACCATATTGGTAAACAGGTGGTTGTTAAATTCTCCGTTTCGGACTACTCGAATATTTTCATGGAAATGGTACTTAGCACCTTGTGTATGTGTGCGTATAGGGATGTATTTCTCGTGACAAGAATATACGTAGATACGTAATTTCCTATGATCACGACGATTAATACGAGACGTATTAATTTGAGCGCATGAGGACGCACAGTTTCTTTCGCAAAGCCAACAGAATTTAGGAATCGTTGCATTGTAACGAATCTTGTAAACGAAAAGTATTGGAAGAATTTGAAAAAGAAGTGTCGATGTAAAATACTTATGAGACGGATAAACAGTGGGAACTCGCCATCGCAATCTGATAAGACGATGTCAAATGAATCTAAAAACTGGCGCGTTTGCTCTATGCTCCCGTTTTCCAAGTTTATTGTGCCGGTTGCCATGGCGATCTCTTGGGGACTGGTAACTAGTTGTAACTGTGTATCACGCTAAGCTTAGAACTTCGCTGTAGACTGTGTCGAATGCTCGCTGGGACTCGACTGAGAAAACAATCTACTACCAGCAAGCCACCACCAAACCTAAATATGTAAAATAAATTTTCGTTGCCACACGTGACACCAGTACATAATACTCATAACATACACAGCTTTCTATATGTATTCTTAACGTTATTGTACACGTGGAAAATTTTTGAATAAAGCAAAGAAAAAAATATGTATGAATAACGACAAATCATGACTTCGTGTTGGTTTCCTAGATATGGTAAGTATAATCGACTAAGTAACGTATATAGTTCAAAATATCGAAGCATGTATTTAACGTAATAAGAGTATAGGAAGGTCGTCCAGAAAATACTGCTAACACACTTTTTCCCTCGCATCATTCGAAAATTGATAATTGAATATCACGTATAAAACGAGCTGCGTCTTCGTCTTTTTCGCTTGCACTTGACGAGTCTATTTCGAATTTCTTTTTGATAGGTACGTTCCTACGTACTGATATCTACGTGGAAGAACGAAATTATGTATCGAATAGACGAACAAAATTACATATGATAGTTAACGTTTCAATAATCGTTGCTTCGAATGATTAGTGCATTTAAATTAGTTGAAGATGACAGTAAATTAACGAAAGAAATCTTGATGTAATAATTTTTTAAATATAATTACAAGTTCTAGTCGATAAATTACAGAACGAAATTACCACATCGGAATATGGAAATCGAAGCAAAATATTATGCTTCACCAAAAGTAAATGGTGAAATTACACACACGTTAGATGTTGCAATACGATTTCAAATACTAAGAAATAGTGCAGTATGCACTACTGGAAACGACGAATTTCTTCCACTTTGATATCATTTAGCTAGCTGCATATCTATTTCAAATCTCAATTGCAACTTACAGGCTATAGTACTTAACAACAAAGAATGATGGAGAAACGAAATTTCGGCCTGTTAGCCTAAATAAAAGTACTAAGAATAAAATATTATTAAATTATTGCAAAGGTTTAATGTAAATAAAAGGTCTTCTATTGTTAATTTACTGTCATTTCTCAGTATTTTAAATGTATTTATTATTTATAATAATGATTATTAAAATATTAACTGTCGATTTAACTTTTATAACTTTATTTAAATACTATGACCTTTAAATACGGATTTATCTTGTTTTTCAATTGTTATTGATCCGAGTTATCGTCTAGTTTACGTTCTTGACCGTTGCTCAACAGTCAAAAGACGCGAATTCGCAAATTCAATATGACCATGACACATGTTACCTAATCATAGTCACAAAGGTACTAAGATTTATTAATATATTCCAGTTAGAGATAATGTGAAGCTCGATATTTATCTTAAAGCAATGAATTTTTTCGTGTTAAATTATTCACGTACTGACGTAAACAAAGTGCAGTGTTGTTCGTTGTAAAGGAGAAGATTCTTCCATCTTTAAATCTATGGTGATTTGGGTGATTTGAATTAGTCATGGTGCTTGGTCCAACTTCCAAAGTCTAAAGAAAATCTAGAGATTTTCCAATTCGCATTGTCAGTTTAAACGTGTGATAGAATAACGACATTAAATATTTAAACACAAAATTTTGTATGCTTATGTCAATACATGAATGGAACTAGGTGAACTTCTATAAGTACATTCCATAGTTTCATATGGCTTCTATATGTACGCATACTTTCTGGTTGTCATCATATATGTATTTTTTGCTTTGTATGAACTTTTATAAAACATTAATTATACGTCCTTATTACTAATCTTTCAAGGTAATTGTATAAATGTTGCTAAATTAAAAAATTTATTTAGTCTTAGACAAATACTAGAAAATCTTTCGAGGGACAGAATTTAAGCATCTCGTTTTATTATCGCTAACTGTAAAGAAAACGAACGAAATTGAAAGGTAAGTAAATTTATGTACTTGAATAGAAGGAGAAACACCCACAAGAGGAGAATTGGAATAACAATGGAACACGTTTGGGTTAATAGAATTTCAATTTATTAAGTTTTTTTCCCTAGCCGTCGGTGTCTTGATTCTCATTTACAAAGGTATTATATGACTGTAGTGGTATTTTTACTAATAAATCGACGATGGTAGCAATCAATTCAATAACCGTAATCATAATAATAAGAAGAATAATCATAAGAATTACAATAATAATAATTAATATATTAATTCGAAATCGTATCTTATAATCGTCGTCTTTGTCATTGCTTGACATGTTGTTAATGATTAGATGTTTATCGCTCGATGACGAGCCGCGCTCGACTCGAAAAGCCAAAACTAAAGACAGGAAGAATGGATCGAAACAAAGGTAGAGATAGATACGATGTAGAGAAGAGGAAAAACATTTTACATATTCACAACGATGAAATATGATATCTGTCAACGTAAAATTGTGTATAATCATAACCTGACTAGAAAACCAACTTCCTTGCGCTCTTAACACGGCGTTACCGTACAATAATTCGTAGGCGAGGGCGGATCCATTCGATGGTGGGGAGAAATGGCGGGAAACGCTGGCGTGTTCAAAATGATAATAAGATTTATTGGCTACAACTGATTAAATTTAATTACTCTGTATAATCGGGACTGTACCGCGTCATTAGCGACTCAGCGATGGTATAACGGTAGAAATTGAAAATTTAAGTTACCATTCCCTCCAGCCTTTGTCATCACGAAACTGGATCCGTCCCTATTTCGTAGGCTATCAAGTTAAAGTTGTACACGTACATAGAAACATTCGTCGCACAACAAGCATGGGAACACGTGATGGACGTCGCCATGGAATATTTCCAACGATTTTGATAAGCTAATGCAGGTCGTTTCGTATTTCTTCGCCCTCGTATTTCTTCTTTTGATTAAACGTGGCTTGGATGACCCACTAATTAAATTTTTATTAAACGATCTTTTGGAAATGAAAATGTTCAACGTTTAGACTGATACATAGTGATTTTCGAGAGGATAAATGAATTTGGTAAACCATCGATAAGATAAAAAGAAAACAAAGCTGTGGTTATAGTAACTGCTTTTTATTTGTCCGGGCGACGCTCGAAACACGTTTTTTCTTTTTTTTTTTCTTTTTCTTTTTACCATATAGCTTTCTAGATTCCAAGAATCCGAGATTTACACATAATGTTCGTTTACACTTCCTTTCTGCACCAAGCCTCAGTCCACGACCGACGTAAAACGTTCGAGATAATCGTTACACGCTGTTACAAGCGATTTCACGACCAACAGGAAACGAATCGGGCCCAAGAATCGTTGTTCCGTTAACCCTTGATCGTACTTTCTGTAACCCTTTATGGGTTTAATTTACAGTCGTTAAATGTTAGATTAACGCTATAATAATCGGGACTAAAGCTAGGCCCTGTACTAGCACAGGACCGTTTAATACGTCACCGAGGTCAACACTTTCGTTTAATATTAAGGTTATGTTATATACCGAACTATAAGTGAAATTTCATCTGAACTCTATGGTGAATTAAGTTTCATTTCTCTCTTTTAGGCTATGTATATATCGCGATAGGATTAAGTTTAGGCCTGAGTTAAGTCTTCGTTTACCTTTTTCGTTTCGAGTCTGAATGACAAACTTAGACTAAGTGTGGTGTCTTTAAGTTTGGGATTAAGTTGAGCTAGGAACTATGGTCTATAGAGGGCCAACAAGAATTTTCAGTCAGTCGATCACCTTGGACGACACGATCGGTTTCGCATTGGTCACAGCAGTCTCATGATTATACGTGGGTTAATCGTGAGCAATGGATAGAAACGAATGTTCTTCAGTTCGGCCAGAGAACGTTTCGTCGAGGAGACTCGATACTGGCGACTGAAGGAAGAATAGGGGGAAGGAGGAGGAAGGACAAGATAGGTAGAGATGATGAGCCTAATGTTAGTGACATGACTTCGTGAAGTCGGTAGAATGTCAGACATCTTTGAGACTATCGTCTTAAGATAAACCTCTCTGATCCTTTATACTCGTCTATAAACTTACATCGATCTAATCTATATTTCACACAGATTTCATCCACAACGATTCCTATAATTATTCCACCAAATGAAATATACATATGTAGATCAATCAATGGAGTATAAAGGATCGTACCATTGTGACGTACACATTCACAATTCCATATAGCCAAGTAAAGCCAAAGTAACGTCAAAGTAACGTTCAGAAAGTAACAGAAATTATGTCCACCCGTAACACGTTTGTCTAGGTCGACTCGATGAAAACAGCGGGCTCGAATGTACGGCAGTCGAAGGGTGATCGGTACACACTGGAAGAACGAGGTTCTACGTTTCCCATTCGTATAGTTCGACTTCGTTTACCGACGTCATATCACCAGGTAGCGTACACCTATATGCAAAGGGCGGCGTAGGCGCAAGCTCTCGATTTCGTTCCCTTTCGATGCCTTATCGGTTCGATGCCTGTCTCTCGATCCGCGATCCACGATCTCGATCGATGTGTACGATGAAAAGAAATGTCAACTAAAATAACCAGACCCCATTCGATATCGCATTGTGCCCGTCTAAACGACAGCAACAAGATTTTTTTTGTAGTAAATAGACGAGTTACAATGTTAGTTAGTAGAGAGCTCGTAGTTAATAATTAGAAACTTGACGTCCACTCGACGTGTCGGTCGCCTGTTTCCTGATCGGATGATCGAATGAACGAAGATGACGATGATAGTCCCGGCAGTGACAATTGCGCCAGCCACTAGCATGTGTATCGAGAAAGGTAACACTAGCAGCCGTTCGCTTGGCTCATCTGATTCGGTGTCGCGTGTGGTTGCACTCGACTGGCGCTCGGCGGCGCTGCGATCGCTCCAATGGCCGCGAAACGCCGCAATTATAAATCTGTGCGATTATACGAAAGGCAAAAGTTACAAAAAAAAAAGAAGATGTTTCATTCTATAGAGAGAATACTTTGAAAGATGTGAAGTTTAAAAAAATGCTGCCTCGACGTAATCAGCTTCTTGTTTGAAACTTTTTTTGGCAAGTATCCAGGTGAACACTTCTAGTAAGTCACGTTTCACTTGCTTTTACGTAGGTTTTATACAGGCCACGGGAGGCGATGCAGATGCTACCGATCGCACACGACGAAATCGAACGAAATAGTGACGATGACGGTAACAATTAGTGCCAGTAGGTAGTAACGGTAGAGTAACATTCTACGTGTTAGCACAGATTAAAACTGGGACTAGGCTGGCTGTAGTTTAGATCCTCGTTAATTCTCCTTTAATTTAAAAGCGCTTACTAGTTAGTCGTTGTGTAGTTAGTTACTTCGGTAATAAGTAATTAGGCGTTAACTAACGATAGTCAGGAGTAACATGGTAAACTGTTATTAATAATTAGGTAACACTATAAAAGAAGTCCACTGGCTGATTTCTCTCGCTGTTTTTTTTTTTTTTTTTTTTTTTAACTACTTTTTTCCTCTTCTTCTTTCCACGAGGATATCCGTAGTCCATTTTAGAGCTTCTTTTTTCTTCTTTATTTCCCTTTATATCTTGTCCACTGAAGGTAGGTCTAACTACATACCATCGTTACCGGTTGCCGATCTTTTGCTTCAATTCTTTTTTTTGTGTTTTTCTTTTTTTGTGTGGGGCGGGGGTCGAGTTCATCCAAAGTACGAAGAGCAACGATTGAACACTATACAATTAGATTCATAATGGCACGCGATATTAACGCTGCTTATCGCCGCCCTGCTTTCGGATATCTACCTACCTACCGACTTATATCTTCTACTTATCCTATCTACCTCATTACGAGACCTGACTTGTCTTTCTTGGCTATCTTGCCTATACGAACGAAGGACAACGCGCGGATAATGGTGTATGAATACCACGTTGCCAGATTTAATGTCAATTCCTCAGGAGATACTTATGATTACGTTATGGCGTTCAGTGATTTTAAAAATACTCTTTCTTAGAACTCGGATACCTCAGAACACTTTTGTAAAATAGATATTATTTCGTGAATTAGGCCAAACTGACTGTTTTTGTTCTCCTCCATCATATGAAGGTGAGATATAAAAGACGAAGTGAGCTAACCTGTTACTTAACCCTGAAATACTATAATGGAATACTGCATTCCCACTCGTTTTTATTTCAGCTATTCCTAAAGAGATTCTAACCGCTTTGTTACTTACGTCATGCGTATAATTTTTTAAAATAGGAGGACTAAAACTATTTTGTAATAGATTTGTTTGAAACGATTGCTGTAATCTCGTAAACCTAATCTCTATTCTTATTGAGTTCCATAATCTGAACTTAGTTTGAAACGTTGCTCGTAATATTTCAAGTCTAACCTCTAATTTTATTGATTCTCAAGATCGAGATATTGGTTTCTAGTCATGCCATATTTAACGTTAGAGCGGTTATGTAGCATTGCAGGGTTAAAGAAGAAATTCCCAAGACTCTGAAACTTAAAGTTTGCGATCTATCGGGCCAAGCAGACTTTCTCGAACGATCTTAAACTACGATACACCAGGATACGAAAATATTATTGGAACAAATACTGGCAACGAGGCATCCTACTCGTCTTCTCTTCTCCTCTTCTCCTCTTCCGGCCACGCGGGATTACATCTAACGAAGTTACACCTTTAATAACTAGTATCGTCTGTAATAATCGACGACCCCTTCAGATATTTTTCATCATCTTTTGTGCCAAACGCATTTCCATCTTATATATAATATTTAGGCTCGTCCTTCCCCGTGTTCTCCCCGCTCCTCGATATTAACTTGTCGTTAAATGCTTAACACAATTATTTATCGATAATACAATAGGTAATACGATTCTATTTATTTATCAATTAATTGTATGCTAGTTTACGATACGACGCGGCGATCTCTTCGTCCCGTTCTCGCCTCGAAACTCTGAGGAACGTTGCAAAGCAAGCGGGAGAGAGAGAGAGAGAGAGAGAGAGAGAGAGAGAAAGAGAGAGAGTGTGTGTGTGTGTGTGTGTTTGTGTGTATATAATAATTTCTAGATCGATTCAGAGAGAAAGAAAGAGAGAGACTATTTTCTGAGACAGAAAATACAATTTTGATATAGATTTTGGAAAAGTTGATAATAGTTATTAATTTCGACTGAAATAATTGAAGACCAATGCTTCGAATCTCTCTCTCTCTCTCGTCGTCGTTCATCATCCTTCATCATCCTTTCGTCGTCCATTAATAGATCCATGTCAAAAATGTTAGTACTGGTGTCGTTAAGATGTTAATTCATAGTAATCGAAATCGCACGGCGAATAGCCTCGGTTGTATAATACTTGTTTGTGTATATTGTGTATGCATGTATGTATAATACGTCTCACTAATAGGTTTGTCACTCTAACAATACACATCCTATATACAATGAGAGCAACGCAGTGTGTTCATCGATCAGTTGCTCGACAATGACGATTAATTTACGATTTGCTCGACCCAATGCACGCTTCTCCGTTCATTTATCGTTTATGCAAGTGTATAGTATTATGTACCCCTCTATATAACACGCGACGAAGCGCACGAAGCTCGTTGCCCAGTTCTTTTTATCTCGAGGAACTAATAGCGATCTTCTCATTTTCGTTTCGGCACCACGATGGAAAAACTATACATTCTTGTATACAAAATGTTGGAACGAATCTTCGCCACTTCGTACACGTGCTCGGAGCTTTGACGTCGCGTGGCTGGCCACCATGTTGTGTCGACGAATTCGTTGTGTCACGTGATCAATGAGATACAAAACGGCAACCTTAACCAATTAAATTTCACTGTTATGATTGAAGATATTCTTTCAAATTTTCGCTGAAGGTATCTACCCTAAAAGGAAAATCAGAGGAAATCTGTATTAATGAATGACGGATAAATATAATGATAGAGGGCAGCGGCCACGCGACTCGTGTAAGTTTTACGTTAATGAGAATCCTCCTTCAAACGTGGAGCAGCATTGATACCGCACGACTAATAGGAGCCTTCTTCACAAATTAAGCCATATGTTATTGCACATTGAACAAACGATTACGAATGCATGTTATATGAGTCCCTCTCAGCACGCTTTATACTTCGCCAGGAGTTTATTTATTAATTGATTAATTTACTCGAGTGCTTCACTTTTTTTCTCTCGTTTCCATATGTATACGTACATGTGTATATATGTATATTCCTGCCTCCTCTTCATACTGTACCATACAGCAGTTTTAGACCATCTATGTTATTGACCTCGAAGTAATTCCTATATATGTTGTTACATAAAAATGGATTTTTAGATATTTATTTCATGACATTGCTAGTTAATGATTCTGTCTTAATTTTAGGACATTACAGAACATACATTTCACACAATTTCGCACAATTTCGAAGCACCAAAGATGACATTATGTATATATAAAAGTGAGAATTAATTTTTTAAAAATAACTATTATTGTTATGGAAATAATCTGAAACTTAATTACCAATAATTACTATTAATAATTCTTAATTTACAAGATTTAAAAAAGAATTAAAATAATAGCAAATATTCTTATATTCGTTCACAGAAACGAAACACTTCTAATTGATAGATGATCTAAGACTTTTGCACAATACTGTATATATATTTGTATGTATATATATATATATATATTCATTCATTTATTTTAATTATTTACTTTTTCATCCGTTTCTTGCTTCTTTAATTAATTATTTATCCACATCTTTCTTTGTTCGTTTATTTATATATATTTATATATATATTTGTGTTTCTCTCATTTTAGTGCCTACTTATTGTTAATCAAGGAGGAATGTAGTCGTAGTGGTCGCGTTGGATTGAGCGAGCTAAAGAATCGTTCGAGGGAGCCGGCACGTTCATCGTCCGGTGTAAAACTAATAATTGAACAAGAAACCCAATTGCATCAATGAAAAATTAGACATGTATTCTCCATTTTAATTCCAAAATATGTGCGAAAATGCCTACATATATTGGACTATTTGAAATAAATTTAAATCGACCTGATTTCGATTTGTCACTAGTAACCTAACCCCGAACGTTTCTAACCTGTTAACCGGATCATGCCTCAATCAGAGAGTCCTGTAGTCATGAAACTAGCAGCTGATATAGAGGAAGTATTCAATTTCTAATTTTAATTCTTCGAAACAGAAATGTGTTGTAATTTATTTTCAGTGCAAATGAAACGACATATTAAAATAATGAATCCGTAAAAAATTTAATAATGAAATATTGGTGCTGAAGATAATTTAATCCGCCTTTCGTTTCATTTAAGTAGTCTATGAACTTATCTAATTTGACTGAAAATTATTAAAAATTATTGAATAACACAGATGTAGCATGAAAAATGTTTCATACGAAATTTAATCATCAAGTATTAAGTGAGAGAATTTAAAACTGGAAGAAGCAGATAAACACGTCTAACCTTTCATCGCGTAAATAGAGCCAAAGTTGAATGGCTAGTGAATCCGCGGAGGCACAGGTTGCACTCTGTATGAATCGACGCGTGTGGATCAGGCATAAACCAATCAGCGTTTTAGAACCAGAGAAACTGAACCGGCCTGTAATGGTTGTCTAGAAAAAAATGACATCGCTATCTCTCTCTCTCTCTCAAAGTCTCCGCGAGAATCGGAATCTCAGAATTACCCTAATACATAACGATGACTCTTAAATGATAACGTTTCAAGCGTAAAGACTATACGACGTTTCTTATGTCCATTTCTTTTACCTTTAATTAATCGTCTTCATCCCCGCGAAGAAAACAGGAGCTCTATAATATCCATGCGATAGCTTTACCACAACCCACGGTTGTATATCGCGTCACGAGATATGATCCATAGAATATTCTTTTTTTCTTTATTACGTGTATACGTACGTGAATTTTTATAATCGACAAGATCGATCTCGATTCACATCACTTTATAAATAGAATCGTCAATATTTCACGCGTAATTCCGTATATCGAATATACATCACGTATATATATATATATTTATATATTTGTATATATCATTAGTAATATATAGTATATATACATACATATACATATATATTCGTATATCTTAATAAGTATATTACGGAGCTCTTCTATATTTAGTTCAATTATTATTTCCTTGCTCTTCTCATTGGGATAATTCAATTCCTTACGATAAAGTACTAATTTCTATCATTTTACATTTTCCTTGTCTTTCGCTTCGCCGTGGAAGCAGAAACACGATATTTAAATTACATTAATTACGTAATTACAGATTAGATTTCCCGCTGACGAAACGATGACAAGATCTCTCCGTTTTTCCCTTTTTTTTCCTTTTTCCTGTTTATAACTTTTATAAGGCCCAAATATTGTGCGCTACCTGTTCAACATGGAAATTACGCCAAAAAAAAAGAAAAAGGAGAAAAGAAAAGGAATCGCGAAAGCGTGTGATTCGGTGCTGCTTTGTGTTGAGAGAACGCCCCGGAGGACACCGCGCGTCATGGGTTCAGTTTCTCGATTCTCTCTCACTTATGTGTTATGCTTGACCCATTTAGTCAGATGCGAGGAAAGACGCTTCGTCCGATCTACGATCAACGACAACGACGGACTCACCCTATGTTGTCGTTCGATCTCTTTCGAGGACAAACGAAAAGAAACCAAGCAGAGGGAGCGCGAGTCAGGTCCGCGTATGTCATTACTAACAGAAGATCTCTGGTGTTGGCAAGCTCATGATTTTGGCACACCTAATATTCCCCAAAAATGCAATCGGTCGATCGTTTTCCTCGCTGAACACCGTGTCCTCGAAGCGTCGAGCTTGGCAGACCTAACCTAGACCTATCGAAGCTCGAGTATAGCCTCTTTCTGTCGTGACTCAAGTCAGCCAACCACAGACCACGGATGATGGGAAATGTCCATTAATAGACGATCCAATGATACGCGGCGATCCCTGGAAGCTGGGCGAGGATCGATCTCGTCGAGGAAACTGGACGTTCTTCCCTAATATCGTCATCTTCGTTGTCTACGATCGTCGACAAATAAAACGGATTTAGAACTAGAATCCGTTTGTTATGCTTCTCTGTGTTGCTTCGTCTCGTAGTCGGTTTTCTCTTGTCCCGTTTAGTGCGCTCGTTTCCCTCGACGACACCCTCAATCAGGCGATCAGGTGACCATAGAGAACGCTTCTCCGAACTCGCTCCTACGTCGGGCCACAGCCCACAGTTGCCGTGCTACACCCCCTGGAATGCGTTGCCAGTGTTCATTTCTTTCTCTTCTAGCTGTCCACAGAAGCGTCAGCCTCAGGTGGCTTCACTGTCGCGTGCCACAGACTCCCTGGCCTCGCTGCGCCGGTGGCGACCTCCCGTCGGCGGGGGTTGACGGTAACCGCTATTCGCGACCACGCTCTCGCTGGTGGCGCTGCTGCTAGTTGAGACGTTGTCCGCTTGTGGGTCGAGGCTGGCGCTAGAAGGCGCCAGCATCGCGAGGGATGGCGAGGACGACGAAGGCGACGACAACGAGGGTGAGGAGGAGGAGGAGGTGGAAGTGGAGGACGCATTGGTACGTTGACGCAAGCTCCCGAGACCTTTGGATGACTTGGTACGTTGACGTCGCGACGTAGACGCCTGTGGCTTGGCCTCGTGCTTGACCGAAGCCTTAATCGTCGTCGTCGACGACGTCGACGTGGGTGTAACGCGTTCAGATGTCGACGACGTCGTCGCTGCTCCAGAGGCCAGCTGGTACCTGGCTGTCGGTAGAACTTGTTGCTGTACTTGCGCTCTGGCGCGATGGTCGTCCCTGTGTTGTTGGGATGGACTTGGCAGGTTGTTCTGCAAAGCCCAGTGATCTTTTCTGACGGTAGACCCACCAGTGGCGACGTTGTTGACGGACGAGGAAGAAGACGAGGCCGACAGAAGGTAAGTGCTGGTGACTGATGTCGCACCAGCGGAGGTGGAAGCGGTAACCGCTGATAGAGCTGCTTCCGGTGTACCGTCAGCCATCGGTGACCCCGCAGGGCTCGGTAGACCGCGTATGACAGGCTCAGGAACAACGACTGGAGGACGTTGCTGCTGCCCGTTGCTGTCCAGATCGCCAGCGCAGCCGTAATCGTAGCTGCAGCATAGCTGCCCGTCCTACGGAGAGGTTCGTTGGATACTGGGTTAGCCAACGGTAGAACGAACCAAGCGACTCTATCATGTTCGCCTGACTTTCGCCCTCTTCCGTTTCTTTTTCATTTTTTTTTTTTTTTTTTTAATTTATTTTTCCTTTTTTTCTCATTTTTACGCAGTATCCGTACGCGGGTATTCCCCCGTCCGCGTGAAAAGTCTTGGGACGCGCATGCGTGCTGCCATCTGTCAAGTGCGCGGTGCGGTATAAAGGATGACCAGAAGCGGGAAATTCGAATTGGGCAAGGGGATTCTGCTATCTGCGTTGTGGTTGCGTTTTCATCTGATTAGCAAGTGTCTTCTGCAGATTTTGAAAGACGGTGCACTGTTTTCGGCGTGAATCTGAGTTTGTGAACGTGTGCACAGCTACGTCATGATGTTAAAATGTTACACAACTAGAAGTAACTTTATAGATCGATAAGAAAATATTCGTCATCAATTTCTCATGAAAGAAGCGTGTAACGAATGAATCCGCGAGCTGAGAGGAGTCGTTATAGATGTCACCCTGGTCGAATTACGACGTTGATCCAAGACTTTTCGCGTCGCTTGGGGGGATACTCAGGTAATCCTCCACATAATATGTAATTCATTGTTTAATTGAAACCGCATACGTTGTTCTGTTGTGGTGATAATCCACGTCCTCCATTCGCAGATGACCCAGGTTCGACGGCCTTTTCCTCTCAACCGTGCACGATCGGTAAAAATGTTGGATTTTACGAGCACAAATTACAAGGACTCGACTCATGACAATCATGCTCTGACATTCGGGGGTCAAAACAATGAATTTCCATAGTATGTATCTGACACCTTGACGACATCGTGTCTAGGTTACCACTACTTCCATCTACGATTCTGACAGAAATCAATTTTATTGTCAAATTTTACGTTTTATCATTTTTCGTATACTGTAAAAAGTTTCAAGGTAAATCTGCAATTTGTTAAAATGTGCTTATCAAGAAAAATAGTTTCGAAGATGTCATTTGAAAATTATAGGTTCGGTCATATGAAACTTATAAATTTGGTTTGTCCCAAACCATCATGTATGATCTTTTTCATTCTTATATCATCTTTTTAATTTCATAATTTTTTATTTAATTTTCTTTTTTGTCAGAATCGTTACAGGACAACACTCGATAGACAGAGAGAAAGAGACTCTTGGTGCTTCTATCGAATTTCGAATGCAGATCAGAGAAGGGTGCAAAAGAGGCTCAAGTGTAACGAAACCATAATAATAATAATAAATAATAGTAATAGTAATAATAATAATAATAATAATATAATAATAATAATAATAATAATAACAGAAAGACAAAAATGAATCAAAATGCAATCTGTGTGTGTATGTGTGTATGTGTATGTCTGCATGTGTGTGCGTGCGTGTGTCTGTTGTGTGTGTGCGTGTCTGTCACCACGTGCGTCGTGCGCCCGACCGATACCAAATATGTAGGAAATTTTAATTTCTTTCTCTTCAATTTAACGACAATGCATCTTCAAATGTGCGCTCTTTGAATTTAGTGATTTTGACGTTAACTGAATTATAATTAGTTAGAAAATAACATGGGGTGAGTCGGTGCATGCGTATCCATTGTAAACGTGCATTTGACTACCTTAATTGACCTCAAGGATCGTACATTTCTTGATCGACCGATCGACGCAACAATCAATTTTTTAATTACGACAATTATGACATAATAGCTTGAGTATTCTTCTTTCCTCGTAAAATATGCAGTTGAATAATACTAAAGTTAACTCAAAAGTAGCTAAAACTGTATATTTATTCTTGTATATTTTTATCATTCAGAGTAACTAATTTTCACTTTTTTTATACTAAATAAATTTTACTTTGGTCGAGTTCGTAATTTTACAATATTTAGCATTGATGTTTGAAAACATTACGAGATAATAACATAGTATTTTTATTCATGTCAAAGGTAATCTCATATTTATAAAAAATTGTCCTCAGATCGATCAAGAGTAATTCTGATTACAATTTTTAATACAGAACATGCGTACGTGCTCGCGATTCACCCTGAGAATTAGATCTTCTTGCCACACGTCTATGCCACACGCTGTCATATAGATCATCCACATATACTCACTAATGCGTCATCTGCAAGTGCTTTGTCAGCTGTACCAACCTTGCCCAGAAAATTACTTACTAATGCAAAGTTATCGAATAACCAATAGAAACATCGTCACACAATTATTCCGATTTCAACTTGATTCACATCTAAAGACTTGCAAGTCTACACGTGGCATAGACGACCAGAGTGGATGTAATCGAACGCAAGAAAAAGTTGAGAAATTTGATGCCTGGTGACCAGCGTGCGGCGATCAACGAACGCAAGAGACCTCTATGAACGAATGAACCAGATTACTCTCTCTAGTGGATTCTAAACGAACGTTACAACACAGAGAAATGTAAAGTTTCAAACGAAGATACAAATAAGAAGCGAGTGGGGTTGGGGCAGCGATAGCTAGAGTGGAAGAGAAATAAAGTTACCAATGTGCTATCCGATGAAGCAGGCAGAAGGAAAACGAAAGCATTTGAGAGCTCGTGGGCGCTTAAATAAGTGACAAGTAAGAAATAGAAAAAAGAAGATAGAGAGAAAAAGACATTAATAATAAATAAAAAAGAAGAAGAAGAGGCGGGTAGAGAAGATTATAGGTGAGGTAGAAGTGACGTGATTACCGATGCACACAACACGCGCTATTGCTCACCAATTGGGCGCAGTACGGCACCTGCAAGGATACCCATCGTTAGGCTAGTCAGGTTAGTCATTCACGGCCGATGTGTGTATTTACGTATGTTATGAAATGGCATGGGTTATTAAGAATTTTCACAGCATGATTACACAGCATACGTTTTCGTTCTTTCTATGTTAATTAACAGATATCCGCTCAACACATCAGCTCATCTCTCCTCGCCGATTCATTTTAAACATATGATCAACTTAACCACTTTTTCTCTTTGAAAGGCTCCACATATCACTCTAATTACTTTTACTGATTCTTCTTCTTTCTTCCTTTTTTTTTTTGTAATTATAGATTATCAAGCTATATTAAATATTACGTTGAATATATTTTATATTAAGGACTGTGGTATTATAATGTTGTTAGTTTTGTTTTTTTAATAAGATAGATTCTAATGAATCGACGAGGTCGAGGTC
The DNA here is from genome assembly GCF_910591885.1 of Bombus terrestris. Taxonomy (NCBI): domain Eukaryota; kingdom Metazoa; phylum Arthropoda; class Insecta; order Hymenoptera; family Apidae; genus Bombus; species Bombus terrestris. The sequence goes on from NC_063276.1 coordinate 4,764,086, forward strand.
ATGCTACACTCGGTCGCAATGAGATATAGGATCCACTCTCGATTAGTCGTTGTCAGGCGAATATGTATTGAATACGATCCATGCAGGGCCGACCCGAAGCAGTGAAAGTTTTCAGTTCGAATCTCACGAGAATCGGACGAAAGTTGGATCAGAGCTTAACATCTTGCGCGCGCGATTTGAATTATTTCTCGCGGCAGTGTTCAATTTGTGTGAGACCTAAAACACCATCGCTAAAGTTCAACGCAAGCTAACTGTTTATTTACCGAAAATTATTCCATAGATTTCTTAAACAATTTTTAAGCTATACATATTTGTATATATTTATAATAATTCAAGCTATTTAGCATCTGGTTTATACAGTGAGCGAGGGTTAAACGAAAAAAAAAAGAATAATTATACAATTGATCAAATCAACTGTTACTACAAAAATAAATATATAGATATATATAGATATATATCAGTATATAACAACGATAACATTAACATTAATAATGATCCTCGTTTCTACGTTACGTACAGCACGTGATTACTCTGATCATTAAATAAACATGCATAGTAAATACATATATGTATATACGGTGCCGAATTAGGAATCTCGTCTTTCTTATTTAAAGTGAAGGACTAGTAATAATAATAATAATGAACACTGCCGCGTGCAAGGCAGCCAACGAAAAAACATTACACATAAGAATAGTCTAGGCTAACTTAGGGACGCCCCTGAACGTGTCTCGTACGCTGGTATTGCCAGAACAGACAGATCCAATTGAAGTAATTTACATATGGTGAACACAGCTTTAGACAATTAACATAATGGCAAGAACTATAGCACGACGCAATAGTTAGCTCACGCCGAGAGAACTTATATTTAAAGAATTAAAATTTTGTTTAAGAGAGACTTCGTTCAGCCTTTGAAGTCAGGGTGTCGATAATCCATACTTTTATCTACTCTAGATTAGGTTAGCCTTAGACCTAAGATACGTTACATTAAGATCGAATCTTTCTCCTTTTAAATTCTAGATTAGACTAATTGCTAGCTTCAAACAAATTTTAAACTCAGTTAGGTATTCTAAATCCAGCTTACATCTAGACTAATTCCAAGTTAGATCTAAATATAACAGTTAATTTACGTTTTAACTAAGCTGTAATTGAATATTAGTTGGATTTAGTCTAAGTGTGTGGCTAAGCTGGATTAATCTAAGTTCTGTGTAAGCTAGGACTGTACTATATCTATGACAAAGTGAGGTTATGGGACTCGTGAACTCGTAGATTACACTTATACTTCAAAGACTTTAACGAAAATGAGTGAAATATTTTGATGAAATTTTTTTCTCTCAGCGTACGAAAGAGCAAGATTTTATTAGCGCAGATAGCCTTGCAAGAAGTTGATTCGCGTTATACACACCGCAAAAATAAATGGCATACTGGAAATAAATGACAGTCAGTATATAGGTACCTTGTATTATAGGGTTACCTACTGACACTGTAAATAAATGACAGCGAGACGAAAACAGAGAAACAAAAGTGTGAGAGAAAAATAAATATATTTATATGCTGACACGTGTGACTCTAAACACGTGGCGGATGTTACATTGCGAAGCTCGAATCTCTGAATCAATTAAAATGATCAGCTACGATTATTCTTTTATATACTTTGCACACAAAGTTAATAAAATACTTTTTAGTTAATTAAAAAATATTAGTAAATATATTTACAATTATTTCATGGTTTACATGTATCTTAAATTAATCACATCAATACTGATGACCGTCCATGCAAAATGCAAGCGATGTTAGTTCAGCGTTTGAGTTTACTGCAACTGAAGCAGAAATAGACATAAGAAAAACAGAAGAATATTATATTAAAGAAAATGTTAATCCGCCACGTGTGTTATGTACATCAATGTTTTTGGAATGATCGCCTGCCGCACAGCAACTGGTCGCGCCTCGTCGGAACATAGTGAATGTAATTGATTAGACGCATGACAGAACCACGGCTAAATGAAGGCGACATTTAGTTTTTTGGTTATTTACTGACCTTGAGCTCTTGATTTCGCGGGAAAAGAGAGCGCGGTAAATAGAAACTTCTGGCCACGATGCTTATTTACGTTAATTAAAGCGCCATATTTAAAACGTCCTCTATATATTACCAGAAGAGAATTTACTGAACAGCATCTTATTATAAACTAACAATTTTTATTGAATATAGGAGACATTGTATAAAAAAAAGTAAAAGCAGAAAGAATATTCCTACGAAAATTTAATATAAATCAACAGTTTCATCGCTATATCATCTAGGCCATAGTTCCTCCACTATAATTCGCGAATCTCTTTCCTCACGGACCCCCCTATTCTATCCGTATCCTGCGATACTGATGATTCTTCGTTCCCCCGATGTGACCGAGGCCAAACGTCCTCCTTACCTTGCACTCGCACGTGGTGCACTTGTCATTGGGATCCTGCCAGGAGCTGCCACTGTCGTGGATAATCCCGGAGTAGCTACAGGGTCGTGGTCTGGTCAGTACAGAGAGGGAAGTGCCATTTCCAGGCAATTCTCTCGCGCAGGGATCATCTTCGCAACGAGGACAACAATCCCCATCCTCTGTCACAGGGTTCGAGCAGGTCACTGGTGGACACTCCATCTGCCAGCAGTCTATTTCGCCATACTGTAACGTATCAGATAGTGAATTTGTCAAAATCTATGTTCATTTGAGATGATCGTCAGCGAAAAAAAATGTCACTGAATTTAATTACACTACGAAAGATGGAATTTCGTGATCATTTGGGATACTTTTTTGTCTATTATTTGAGCAATATATATTGTATTTGATAATAATTGTTCTATAAAGAATAAGGGGTCAGGTTAGCAATTTTTGAGCTTAGCGCTGTTACCAGGCATTCGCAAGTCTGACACTGGTATATCCATCGTTCGCCACTTCTGAAGACTAGGTGATGAAGCTCTTGATGTCTGCAAGAGGCTGCAGGATCACATTGCGGACAACATTTGTCCCTATGACTTCCAGGGGCGCTGCAGTCGCATATAGGGTCTTTGCATGTGATAACGCCATCTTTACAAGTGCATCTTCTGCAGGGATTCCCAGCTGGCGCTAGAGTCTCTCCGTTTCTCACCTCTCGATTCTCGAACCAGCAACCTGTCAAAGATACAAGCATTTTTATTCTATTTTAAATATTTCTCGAGCTCTTCTCATTGAAATTCAATGAACAACGAGTATTTTGTATACTTGACAAAAAGTAAACAATTCTTAAAAGACGGTAAAATAAATTAAGATGTTATATTACATTTCTGTACGAAAATATACACTTACTCAGCCTACATTCCTCCATAGTGCGATTGTCCTCCTGAAGTGGACAAACACATTCATAACCTCCTTCGGTATTGACACATTTAGCACTAGGATGACAGGTGTGCCTCCTTTCGATCGTTTGATCGTTGCACTCGTCGATATCGACACACTGCGTACCCTGAGTACTATCGTGGAGGGCGCTTCTGTAACCTGGCTTGCAACGACAGTAGTACCAACCGGGCATATTGAAACAAGTCGACGACTGATGGCATCGATGCAAATCACTCGCACACTCGTCAAGATCTAGTTCACAACTGTTGCCGATATAACCTCGTCGACAGGAACACCTTCCTGGCGCCACGCACTCACCGCCATTTTGACAGGTCTGATTGCAGACAGCTGAAAAGAACAAAGAAGGTATTCTTATAATGACGTATAGGAATTATTTCGCCTTTCTGTAAGATTCTCTAGTTTTGAGCCATTCTAAAAGAGTATAATTCTTTTTTAAACTGAATATTTTATCTCCTTTTCTTTACTTAATCATATTTGACCAAAATCAGATGCAGTAAAAACTGGGAAAATCTTTATGATAACTTAACACAGGAAAATGAAAAGAAGGTTAAAGAAACAAACATACGTTTGCACGTGTAACCATCGCCAGTGTAGCCATCCTTGCAGATGCAATAGTAACTTCCCGCAGTGTTGACGCAGGTGGCGTGTTCGTCGCACGCATGATGACCAGTCGCACATTCATCTAACTCGGCACAGTTAAATTTGTCTACTCTGTGATAACCCGGAAGACACTCGCACGTATAAGAACCGATCACGTTCACGCATTTTGTGTTCGCGTTACAGTGATGCCCCTCAGAACCACCTTGCTGCTTGCATTCATCTATATCTGCGGTGCCAAAGTATTTATTTAATTATTCCAAATTAATTTCCTCTGTTAGGTGGACTTTCAGATGACCTTGAGCAAATATAGCTTATAAACGAATTTAGTGGTAACTTTGTAATTTAATGAACCATCTGAGTTATGAACTCTTACAAACAACTCTAATTTAGTAATTTTGTGAACATTTTCTTCAAGATCACTTAAAGTTCAAAGCGATGGTGATAACCTTCCAAGGACTAAAAAATAGCTTTGAGAGATGAATATATTTATTTTCATTATAGAATTGCGAAGACGTTTGCGTGTACTTTATTTTAATGCGTACGTAAACTATGAATACATGTTATCGCATGATGCTCTTTTGAAACTCATTAAACCGTCTATCAATAAGAATTTCGAGTAGCTATCTGCAGACAATAAGGCGAAAGCCGATTCTAATTTGACTGTAACAGAGACATGAACGCAACCATGTTACCGCAATTCTGTAACCGCAATCGTCGACGACCTGGCTGTTCGACGTGACCATCGACAAAGCCACGAGTAAGCAAACATGTTGGGATTGGCCACGTGTGCACCATCATCGATCCTCTACATATTTTACGGCAGAGGATCGATCGACGCGAAGCATCGCGATCAACCTGCCATCTCGGTAAGTTCGATCGAACTGAAGGTTGTTAAGCACCGTTCAGATTAATCAAGTTACTCGAATCAAGTAGCTTGAATTCGAGCAACTTAACTAATTTGAACAAAGCTTCAAACGTCGACATAAAGAAAAGGAGCATGAGAAATAGAAACATGAAGAGGGAGAGAGAGAGAAGTTAGAGAAGCATTAGGTACCGTGACAGTTATGACCATCCCCTTGGAAACCGATATCGCAGTGGCAGGCGTACGTTGTCTGCAGGTTCAGGCAGGACGCGTTAGCGTGACACTTGTGGCCCTTCGCGCAGTAGTCCACCCCTGGTTAAATTGGGTTAGCCAGGCGGATGCAAAGACAGTTAGAACATTCGATTATTGGCATTGGATCAGGTTCTTTTCGACCTCAGGCTCAGTTTAGTTTGCTCGTCTTACATGCCATTCGACATGCTTTTATATGATAGCAGAATATAGCGGAATTTTCTTCCAGGGACATTTTCGTATATAATGTGAGTACCATGGAATGACATGCAGCGTTTTGTTTACTAATAGTTATGGGGTTTTAATGTTGAATTATGGCTGAATTATAGCATTGAGTACAATCCTTGGCAAAATTTTAATTGATTTATGATTACGTAAAGAATTAAAATTAAGGAAACGTGAAAAGTAAGAAATTGGAAATTTCTGGCATTAATTAATTTATTATCTCTTTTAATTCCATTATGTTACTAGAACTAGTACCTTTCAATATTTTTAATACTATCAATATTTTCTCCACGGATTGTACAATTAGTAGGTTAATCGAATACTGTATGGTACAAGCGAAATTTTATGAATGATTTTTATTAAAATGTTAAAATAAACGTCACTGAGTAATTAAGTATTATCATCGTCCGCTAAACATGTACGATCATGATTTACTGTCAGCTGGACGTTCATGAATTGTCATAAACATCGAAGAATATTGATCAATATAATAAGTATCATAAAATATTTAGTTATTCGAAATATGCTTGTTTGGATAACTGTACCTGGACAGAACTTGCAGCATTCTTCTGCCACACTAATCTGCTCGCTCGGTGGACAGGGCAGTGGCGGACATCTTGTTTCCGTATCGAACCTCTGACAGGTGAAGCTGCCATCGAAACAGTCACATTCTACGCACTGTTTCGGCGAAACTTTCTCACCGTGATCGTAAATAACTCCGTGCAAATAACATTGTTCTAAGGATAATAATTAATCAGAGAACATTAGTAAATAATAAGCGAAAAATGGATATGCAAACTACTCTGAAGCTGTTTCCACAATTTAGATAATATGAAAATTAATTAATTAATTAATTATGCAATTAAATTAATCTTTAAAAATTCGCTAATTAAGATTTAAAAATTATACAGAAATTAGAATTACAATTTGAGTTAAGTAGAATACATACTTAAGCAAGTGGGACAGCATTGTCCTTGAGAAATGACAGGATTCTTGCAGGTGACAGGTGCACAGGGTGTCGGTCTGCATTCGATCTCCCCATGGACGCAGGAACATTGTTGGCAGCCCTTCTCCCAGGTCGCACCATCCTCGTGGACGGTGCCGTTTGCCCTGCATGATTTTTGGCACTCGCACTCCTCCACTCTGCTTATCCTGCCCTCTGCAGCGGCTAGCTAAAAGGAAGGACGTGAATAAGCGAATACAACGATTGTCTAGGGACTTTTCAAGTAAACCCCTAAATTAGGCAGATATTTAAATATCTATCGAAAAGTTTTAAAAGCCAACCTACTAATTAAAACTAAATCTGTAACTGACTCAACTTTCCCTACTGTCTCTGATGGAGATCCTTTACATAGGAGGATTTCTTTGACCAGAAAGATCCTCAATTATATTCAGAAATATTAATGCGTATAAAGATCCGCGGTCCAGTCATAATTCTAACAAATTTAACCAGACCACTGCTGACTACTCACCCTATGCGTCAGCTCGTTAAGGTTATGCATCAGCTGTTCCACCGTGTTTTGTAATATAGAAAATTGACCGCAAGTGGGACATGATGAATCGAGCTGAGGACACTGTGACAGGTAGCCATGGGGGCCTGGTATCAGCTGCACATCCTGCAAAGCACCCTGTGGCGCGACAATCGTACGAACTTATCTCAGTTGATTGAAATTTCAAATTCTTAAAAGATTATAATTACATTCCGTTTTTTATTTTTCGCCTCTGATCAATTAGAATAGTAATTAAAATTGTATCGAAGGAAAGTATAACCTCGCTGAAGGATCTTAGGAAAGTTATATTTGTATTTTATTAAGCCTTGCTAAAAATAAAAGATAAGACTTTTAAGTCTTGAGATTTTAGGACGGGAATGTGGGTAAGAGAAACAGAATTAAGAAGAAGAGGAGGTCGTACCTTAAAGAGAAAGTGCCTGGCGTTTCTCTGTCCAACCCAAAGTTGAAGCTGTGGCAGAGTGAAATTGGTGTCAGGTGGTCCAGGCCTAAGCAGCCGCCTGTACAAGGGATGACAGTCGACGAGCAGCTCGACCTGCGAGCCGCTTACACTGAGGGCGACCTTGTGCCAGGCGGCGTCGGCCAGACGGAAAGGAAACGCCTCCACGTGGACGTTACCGTCCCGGCGCGATACGTAGTGAAGTCGAAGCTCGTCCTTACGGCCGCTGCTCTGCAGCTCCAAATATCTGCGAATTCATAGAAAACAGTCTGATCGAATCCCAAGTCATTGCAGTTACTGGCCATTCTATTTTATCCTAATAACTAGTAAATATTTAAGTAGTTAATCATACATATCATCGAGCGATTATGAGAATAATTTCAAATGAATTTTCACTAGGGATATTTTATTATTTTAACAATCATTAAAGTGATACTTCATGTTTCATTATTTTTTCTGATTTAGGTTAGGATATGGTATAAATTGTGTGTGGCTATAGTATAATTGGATTTGACTCGGGTTATAAGATTAAATCTCTGTTACTAGAAATTTACTAGATACTGGTTACTTAATCGCATGAAATTGTTTAATAGCAGCCTAGCAGACCAAGCGGTTCAATAATGCAATTACAGAATGTGGTACACGAGCCGCGTCTGTAGGTCGATTAAAATCAGCTGCAGTCTCTTAATTGAAACGTGTACACGGAATTAAATAGATTACGTGATCGAATCAGAATAGAATTGATGGCGTGTGTGTACCGCAATTTCCGTTTCACGCTTATCGTCTATAACGGGTTGTAATGTGGAACACATCGACATTAGCACACTGTCCTTGATAATAAATGTAATCGACATTCCAGTTCCAGGAAATATCTAATACCATATAAAATATGTAAAAGATTACAGATTTAGGTTAAACTCCGATTCATGAAAATCTCTAGATCAGATTTACGAGTCGTAGGGACATCAGATCAACAATTAATTCCGCTTAAATTCTGACAGTGGTTTCTGCTTGACGAAGCGTGTTAATTACTGTCTAAATACGCAGATACGTAGGTGCACACATCCAATTTGTGTCAGCCAGGTCAAAACGACTAGACTGCGTTACTCGCGTTCCAACAAAGGGTGCAACTACTTTGAGGTTAAGTGCTCTCCTTCGTTCCCGACTCAACAATTGACACAGTAATTTCCTTAAGAATGTGTCTTCCTACCTTTTTCAGTTGGTCGATTCTATTAGACCCCGCTAACTCGTTTTCCGATCGTAACTACGTCTTCAATCGACTGGGATAAAATGGAGGGTTTAGCCATTTCTGACTAATATCCTTCGCTCATTCTATTTCGTTATTTTAAGAAAGTAAAAATATAGTAGGCAGGACGAAATGGTATTCAGATGACTCACTTCCAGTTTATTAAAAGATTCTATTAAAAGTAAGGCGAGTTATGTTATTAAAAATAAAGTTAGTTCTTTAACTACGATATTTTTAATCCTGATGAAGAGTAACTGACTTTATTTCAAAATAGAGCTGTTCATTCCAAAAATAAACGAAAGAGAAGATTAGAAGAAATGTAAAATAATAAAAAAAAGATAGAAGGAATATGTATAGAATGCTGCAAAATATATAGGGGTTATTTATAAGGTCGATTCTATACATCGACGCAACGAAAACTGTACACATATCTGAAAATAAATAAATTTCTTTTAAATGATTTATCTGTATCTAACCTGATTCGCAAAAAGGAAAAAAATATTGATTGTCGATGTAAACTAGGATCATCATTTAAATTCATAACATTTAATTTTTCCATAAAGAGAAACAGCAAAAGTGAAAAAAAGCGAAATAAAAGCGTCAATAAGCGAAATAAAGGGATTTAACGCCATACTCTGTTTATGCATCGCGTGAACGCCACCACGATGGGGTCGCTTTGAATCGCGAATGAAATGAGAGGAACGAAATTACGCGTGATCCCTACCTATTGTTCCCATGTGAAAAGGCGACGATCGTCCCGGAATTGGCCTCCTCTTGTCGCAGAGCGGCGGCTATAGTGAATTCCGGAACCTGCCGGAGTAGCGTGGCCGCTTGTTTGAAACTCGCCTCGTTCAGTCGGAGCTCCCTCTCCTCGCCTGAAGTAGTAAAACTCAATCATTCCTGCGACCCACTCTGCCATTCTGTGATGTCGCTACTAATAACTCCGACGATGTAATTTCATTTCAAGAAAACGATTATGCACGAATATAGACTAGTAAGAAAATTTCTAATTCAAATAGAATTAAATTCCAGAATTAAATATGGTAGATTAAGAAAAGTTTAAAGCAAGTGCTAGTAACTTTTGTAGTAGACATTTTCATAATTATAATTTCTGTATTTTGCTACAGGAAATAAAATACAACTTTTGATTTATTAAGTAAAATTATGTTGTCTCTTCGTATCATTTAATTTTTCTTTTGTCTGTAGTAGTGGGCTATCAGTATACGATATAATATATTGCAGCGCGAGTAACGTGCACACTCAAAGACAAAAAGCCTGTAATTTGATTAATATATAATGGTAAATATAGTGGTAAAATAAAAGAATAATAAATAAAGGAGACCGGAATGATTAATGTTGATTATAGTAAGGATTTGGCCAAGTTTGTCAGTGCTGCCGCCTAAGTAGAGTTTCGCAAGTTGGCAACAATGGATAAAACTACTTGTAAAGTCTGCTAGATGCGATCCATCATAGAATAGGACTGGTAGAAGTTCGGGAACATTGTTCGGCTCGACAAGGGAGGATTCACAGACCTCGTATGTAGGTCAACCGAAATTTTTGGTGGGTCGCATCGATTAGTCTCATTCACGGTTCCTGCTCGCATAGTTACGTAATCTCGTGGACATGAGAATTCGATTGCTCACAATTGCTTCATCCGTTACGTCCAGGAAAATTCTAACAAACTTTAATGTCTCTATCTCAAAGATTTCTATACGATCCCTCTCATAGAAATTAGATAATATACGCAATATTATATGAATTATCTTATTTAATCCTACGTAATCCGAGATTTATCAAAATGTATCAAAAATTTTAACAATCGAATATCAATAGAAAATCGGTCTTTAACTTGCAAATTTAATTTTACTATTCTACATATCTAAAACATTTAAGAAACTTTGATTAAATTATAACCTTACATTAAACTTCAAATTCTATAATACTTCTCATAAGTTTCTAATCATGATACAAATGGAAGAGAAAAAAGTCATATTGCGTATACATATTCGCCCATTAATTCCACTAGAGTTATACCCTAGTCACGCCATCTACACCGGCTGTAAGACGACACCTTTTGCACGGTACGATGGCTCATTAGCTGGAACAAGGCACGAGCGATAAAGTTTCGCTGGAAGCGGGATAAAGCGTGGTTCCTGTGCAAAGCTGATCCTTCGTTGTTCGATTAAGCGCACTAGCAGAATTAATTGTTCGCGTGGGCCTCGCCAGCGAACCGTGTAATCGGACGGGGCCCGCGGCGATTGCGCGTCTGCCCTAAGGATCGGTGTGTCGCCACGCATGAATGCAGCGCGCATGCGCCAGGCTTCTCGCATGGGCCTCGAGTTTCAGACGCGGCGCGCGAGCCTTAATAAAAAGTAACCAGACACCAAGGGCCTATAATGTACACCCGAGGGCCATCGAACGCTATACCACGTTCAATTATCCAAGTCCATGGTTTGTTAACGGGTAAGTGCACGTAACAGACCCTTTTAAGCCGTACGTAATCGTTTTGCACCAACTGGCACACGTATCGATGACTTCTGGTCGGTGACACTGAACGGGCGATGTAGAAGATAAAGGTAGATTAAGGCGAATTTACACTATTATACTCTGGATGTACATGGTAGGTGATTCATCTATGTTGAACGTAAAAAATGAAAGCTGCAATGTTTATACGAGTGTTCATGCAATGTTTCATCTCACTGGTCTTCAAAATGTTTGTGATTGGAACAGCGTGATTGTTTCAATTAAGCAACTCAAACCTATAGAAATTCTAACCTCTAATTAAATGCTACTTCACTTAAATTTGCTCAAGACCAAACATCATCTATAAATGCAAAATTCGTGAAGAATTTGCGAAATGTTCCACATTAAGATGCAAACACAATTCGCCAATACAAATCTAATTCAGCCAGATTCCCATATCGGAAATCGATAACACAGAAGAATGATCAAAGGGGAATCCTAAACCAGTAGCCAGCAATAATTTAGCATCTGCGGAGATAGTCGGCGAGAAAGTTATTCGTTTCGCAAATAAACAGCGTATAGATTAGATCGGGTATTCCCCACAGATGGGATAGACATGGGGTCGAGCAATTTTAGGACCAGAGTGGTACTGGTTCCCCATCGAACTACAAAAGGGGGATCATGAAATCTTGTTTTCCGTGTTCAGAGAAAACTCTGACACGTGTCAGTGTATATCGTTCGAATCCTTTGTTCAGTGATTACAATGGTCTCCCAATACGAACTGAATGAACTGAATTTCGGGGGTGCTTTCTCTTCCTCAATCCACTGTCCAAAAGGATATTTATCGAGGGTGAACACATGACAAGAAAAATAAGAACTAAGTGAACAAACACGTGTGTAATGGAAAAATAATAAAACATCGATGAAGTATCCATTTTACCCAAAGAACCTAACCTTAACTGCACATAAAAATTAATTACTATGAACAAATACTTATGACCTAAAGTAAATAGTAAAATGACTAATTCACCTTGTATTTGAAACAGAAATGTATAACTGAAGTCAATAGTCAATAGCAAAGTAATGGGACATATAGTACCTAACCTTAACTATACCATAAAATTGATTACTAACAGAAAGGTCATTTATCCTGTACGTCAATCATAATTGTATTGCTAAATTGAGTATCATAACCTCATTTTTCTAAATCAAGCTAAACGAAATAGTTGTTTCATATCTCATTCATAATTGCGTTATTCAATCCCAATTTCTCTGACTCAAACTAAGTAACTATAAAATTTCTTCATATCGTACCTCAACATCAGAAATATGTACTACAAATTATCTATTCCAATTCAAATTAGATAATAAAGTAGTTCATTGATTCCATATTGGTTCAACCAAAACACTAAGATGATTTATTCGTCCCATATATCAACTGTGATAACTGTACCTCAGATTCAGCTGTGCCAAGAACAACCACTATAACCAAACACTCCTGACTCAAGCAGAATAATCAAATGATTCATCATTCTTTAAGATTCTCCGTTACAACCACTCGCAATTCCATAAACCATCTTCTGGATCCCAATGCAAGCAAACTTTAAAAACAATCATGATCGTCTGCCAAGAACTCATACTAAGGCAAGGAACGTCTCAGTCGAATAACATCGACGATTTCGACTCGTAAAAACGCTCATGCGCGAAGACAGAGAAACGAGCGAAAATAGGGTTGTGCAAGGGGTTGCAGTGACGAAAGGAAAGCAAGAGAAAAAGAGGGTTCCCTTTGGTTCGACGTTGCAAACCGCAAAGAACGTTCGGTTACTTCCGCGAAACCATCGACTGAGGGCGCAGACCGGGCCGGTAATTGAAATTTCTTTCGGGGAAACCCCTGCTGTCGCCCTTGGGCCAACCACCCCCCATTCTATGCTCGCTTTTCGCGGACGTTGCACCGTCGCCCACGCTTTTAGCCACGGCTGTGTGCACGTTTCTCTGACGTTGGATGTTCGGGGGAAGGGGAGGTCGGGTATTTATTCGCTATACAGGGTGTCAGCATATTCTCGATTTCATGTGGAACGTAGAACTAAACTTCGTTTTAGGGGACTTTAAATTGACTCATTTTCTTTCCTCTTTCCTTTTGACTCATAGAACTCAAATATGTCAGTTTTAAATGAAGCGAATCATGGGATCAAATGTCGTATCAATATGTAAAATATTACAATAACGATAGCGTGAGATATGTTATATTAAAATTATGATAGATAGATTATATTATCTAATATCGCGAGTCTGCGGACCAAACGTATACATTAACTGATTAAAAACTGTTACATAACTTTAAAAAGGATTATCGCATGATGGAAAGAAGAGAATTGCTGTTGCACGTTCATAGAGTTAAAAGCCGGAAATGCCGCGAAAATGCCGGGTCAATTCGCTCGAAACTTGAAAGGACAATCGATACTCGCAGACCACGAGGGAATTCCCTCCGGAGGTCTGCCAATGGAGACGACGCGGCTATGAAACTGACCTTTCACAATATCGATTAATCAGTCGTTATGTAACCATCTCAGTTCAACTGATCAGGGCCAATTGTTTTTCCAGTTGATCACTGTATCGCACGAATTCGTTCCGTTCCGAGAAATTAAAACGCTTTTTCGAGAGTAATTGGAAAAATTTCATACATGAAAGAACTTCATTGGCGAGATAAAACTTGAAAAGAATAGAAAATTCATGAGTTTTCCTTATCTAAATCTGATTCAATTAAATACCGTGTTATTTCGAATGTAGCATTTTTATTTTCGATATTAACTCATTACACAACCTCAAAGATCATACGGCTACACCCTTTACTCTGTTTCGACTTGTTTCTAAATCGTTTTAATTCTGGATTTTGACATTTTTTCTTTTTTTTTTTTTTTAGAAACTTTTATTGAAAATAATCCCTTAATGAACACATAATTAAATTTAACGAAATTTCCTGTATAATCGCTATTTAATTCCATTCAAGTCTCCATGTACACAGTGATCGAAAAAAACGTAATTTACATTACCTAGGCACTAAAATTAATTTTTGTTATTAACGAAACATATTTTAATTTTGATCAAAGTCTAGTCAAAAATGTACCTTATGTGCTTGAACCTCGCTAACTTCTTGACATTAAAAGAATATGAACTTACATTTTTGTGACCTCTAATCATCGATCGTTCATCTTCGATCACAAAATAATGATAAAAGGACTGTAATTTATTATACCTCAGAGTAACATATTGATAACTTTGACCCTGCACAAATTTAGTTCTAACCTTCAATGATATATACATAAAATCGCAAAGCACCTACATATATTTCCAATGGCGAATACAAAAAAGGAGGGCGAGGTAACACGCGATACGCAAGAAGTAATAATCAACTTTATGACTGACGATGATTGCCAGTCGCAAAACTCTATAGGAAGATAGCACGCGGACAAAACTGCTCTCCGATATGCAAACAGGGCTATATTCGGGTTAAGAGAACCTTCTACAGATACCCGTTTCGGTTCCTGCACCACTCGTGAAATTTACTGCGTCCCGTACAATCTGCACGCAATACCGTGAGCCAGTGTAAATTGCGCGATATGATTTATGCTCGTTTCACCCATATTTCGAGCTGCCACGTCCCAAATATTGACACAAGTCGTCAAATTCTTCGCTTAAGTTTAAGTCTTCGGAAGAAATAAAAATTGTCTTTAAAAAATGGACAAATGTCTTTTATTTGTCTAATGAAAGCATGTACGTTGTTTATATATGAGAAATATTGAGACAAGTGGAATATTTTGGACGAAATTAGATTATTGAAGGTTCGAAGTAAAATTGAGTTAAAAATAGTTGATGGTCTTTTTTATTTCTCTAATGGAGTAATGTACGTTGTTTGTATAGTATAGTATATTGCAGAAAATTAAGATAAATATGAAAATGATACTTGAAGTTCGAATATATTTAACCTTTGGACAATAAAAGATTTATCTGATACGTCATACGATTCTCAGTACAACGACGTGTTAAAAGTGTCATTTAACCTTAAAAATCATCTTTCTCCTAGAGATTTTCCGCTAGACCTTTAAACTGTGATTCTCAAATTGATCTCTTGACGTAAACGGAATAGACTGTTAACCCACTGGCATTAAATAACGTCTCTGGCTCGTCATATGTGTCTTATACTAAAGTATACAATGCTGCACGACATCAAGACGTTGACTATACACGTTCACATTGCAGTTTACGTAAAAGAATATTTTAATTTCAATTAATTATGAATTCTTTTTTTCAAACAATTTCGTTCAAAGATTACAGTTTACAGTGAATGATATATAAAGATCATAGTCAATACAAAACATGTTGGCAATCTTTGAAACCATAGAAACGATTCTATCCAAGAAACTGTCTCGAATGACAAAACAATTTGTAAACGACACTCACCCTGAAGATAATAGGCTGGCTTTAACCTAACCAGTCCTGGCACCTGTGTAACACCCTGCCGCGTTGTATTGTGCAGCTGTAACGCTTCCAAGAGGTCTATACCTCCACCAGATTCGCTTCGTGTCCTGGATCTGGTCCCCAGGACATCGGTGGTCTCCTCTGTGACACCAACAGTGGCCACCGCCGTCTCTTCCTCTTTCTTGTTTGTCGTGCCAGACACTGCAAAACAAACCGATCGTTAAACGTTTTCCAACACTCCACAAAGGCCAGTCATAACATGGAATTGATTTATGAACGAATTCATCGCTGTTCGCTGTACATACAGAACGAATTGATCGTTTGTATATAATCGTTTATAAAGCCACTGATGAATAGGCCTTTGGAAGTTAGGGATGGGGGATTTTTGATAGGCATCGTATGTTCAGGATTGTTTGCAAAAGGGGTTTATAAAGCGAGCGGCGATTGTGAGAAAGGAAGATAATTGTGGAATGTTTAAGATATCAATCCCTAAAGCGAATCATTAATAAGTGATGGCAAAAAGAAATATTGGATATAACATCAGAAACTTTGAATAATCTGTCCTAAAATATAATAGCGATTAATTTTGAAAGTCTATAAAACGGAATATTGATAATTTCGAGAATACTAGGAAAGTGTTTCTGCGCAGGATTCCTCTACAAAGGAAAGATATCCTTTCAAAACTTGTTCTTAGAGAGAACCAATTCCAAGAAGAAGAGTGTTCGATATCTTCTAAAAGAAATACCGATAACTTAAAGAACCCTCAAAACCGCTTGCAAAGAAAGCAACGTTCGTCAATTGTAGAGCCCCCAAAAAATCCTATCCCAGCAGCACGAAACTTTAAAATCCTCTTATAAAGCTTCAAAAAGAAAAAAACCCAATCCCCCAAACGAAACCGATGCTCCATTCACATCGAAAACCGCAGATCTAAACGAAGCGATTGAAACACCCAGTACAGTACCACCACACGCACCGTGCAACAACCTTTCATGTGGCTCGTCAAACGAGGAAACCATCAGGGAGAAAAAGAAAGTAACCACCCGTCAGCCACCTGCCAGAACTTTCAATTCCCCAAACGAGCCGCTCCTCCTGCCCTCTGGCGGTCAGTCATGGAAAAAGGACACTTTTATTAGCCATTCCCCATGATCGAGGGAAGAAGATATTGACAGGTCTACCAAAAACGTCAACCAAAAGAGAAAGAGAAAGAGAGAGAGAGAGAGAGAGAGGAAAAGAATCAACTTGTGAAAGCCTTTTACACAGAGGATTCTGTCATAGTTCAGCGAAATGGATTTTTCATATAAAGCTCGAGCGAAACGATCCGCTGTTTACGAGTGGTAGAACGAGAACGAGGAGGAGATGAGTTTGGCGAGAGGAGATCGAGGATGGGGAGCTGAAGGGAACGAGAAAAAGCGTAGAAACACCGATAACGAGCGTCGACCGTGAAGAGTCGATCGATACCAGCACGCTACTTCGAGAGGTTACCTCGCCGCCTCTTTTCCCTATCCTTTCCTTATCTCTCAGCTTCTTCCGTTCGATCGGTTCTCGTCTGTCTCCTTTTCTCTTTCCACGTCTCTTTAGTATTCTCTCGCCTCGAGAATGGATGCTCGACGAACGGCTCTCAACATTATTCAGAGGACAGTGAGTGGAAATACACCATTGAACTTTATTGCTGTTCGAGTGGAGGAGTCCGCGGAAACGTGGCTCGTTTCTCCAGACGAAATGGCGAGGGAATATCGAACTGTTCTCTGTAGTTTTACAAAGCAACCGGGAAATGGAGCATTTAAGAGGCGGAGTTATTGAAATCTTGCATTCGGCTGTCGATTCGTCGTGTTCTGACTTTGATGGGATGTTGCTCGAGAGAAATCGGAAAAGTCTTTGTGTTTGACATGCAGGAAGTACAGGGTAACGTAGGTTTGATTTAAGGCTAGGTAAATTGTACGTTGAAAGAAGATAGGGTAGAGGTAAAGTAGGGTTGGGAGAATGGTAGTTCGGTAAAGATGGTCATAGAATGTTGCGAAAAATAGTAATTTAGAGTTGAAGAGTGGTATAACAAGCATAAGTAGAATGGAAAGTTAGGAGAATAGTAATTTAGTAGAGACTGTATAGAAAGTTGGGAAAAATAGTCATTTGCGACTGAGAGATTAAATAATTTAATAGACATGCCACGTCAAATTCAAAGAGATAATTTAGGAGTAAGAAGTATTAGGATACAAGGAAATAGAACAGAAATAAAATAAAAGTAGAAAAATAATTTGAAGTAGGTATACGTAGGAGAGTGGTGAATAAATATAATAAGGGGACTATTTAGCATAAAAGAATATTTCAGACAGAGTACGGCAATTTTGATAAAAGAAAGTTCTTACTCGAAGTCGAGCAACACAGCGACTATTTTATAGATGCTCAATGTACGACCGGAAAGTTGGCGCCACATGGGTTATAGCACAGGCGCTTGCGATGCTAACCTATCAACGACGACAATCTACCCAACTAACTTGATGAAACTAAGAATATAATCGTTTAGAGTGCCGTGCTATGATTGCCACTTTTTTTGTTGTTTATAATCTTTTGTTTTCGCATTATACTTCCTCAGAAGTTCTATGAAGTTTTCCAAGTTCTCCAGTTTCAGATTTGTATCGTTGGATCGTAAAAAAATCTGGGAAGTTCGCATTAAATTACCTTTCATCTTAGAGTCCAATTCGATTCCTGTATGTTAACATTTATATTTACGAAACAGAGGTTACGACCACAATTACATAACTTCTAAGTCAACTTTAATGGAAACAAAATTATGTGTGGTCCAACATAAAGACTAATTTCTCTGTTATTTTCTCCCTTTCTTGCTTTATTTATTTATTTATTTATCTGCTGTAATAACAGACTTAGGTTTAGAGAGGAACTTGATATAAAAAACAGTTATTAAAATTTACAATATACGGAGATCTTTCTTTCATTTTCCGCTAATTCCACAGAAAGATGAACTCCCCTTTGCATTCCAACCTCAAAAAACGTCAAATATTTTCAATCGACCTCTTCGATAACGAAAATCCGATAAAAAGTAAAAGAGCACGAAAGAGGAAGGGAAAAAGCATACAAAGAGACGAAGAAAACGAGCTACTTAAAAATTCCAACTCGAATTCTAAAGGCTCGTTCGCTAATTGACTGGGAAGGCTCAGTGACGAATCAACGGGACCATTGAAGAGTTGCGAGGAACGGGACCAACAAAACGTAAACAACACCCGGCGAATGCTTCTAAAACGGTCCGTGAATCGGTTTGCTCAGTGGAGGAACACTTTTTTAATTGCGTAACGAGAGACAGTAAAAAGAGACACCGTGGAAAATCAGCATTTCCCTTTCATCCGCGTAGGAAACACAATCGGAGGATTTTGCGCGCGAGACACACTGCCGCAGACATTAATCGGGGCAAATCGTCCGCTAAATTAATGGCGCTGCTGGTACGGCAGCATTCGTGTCTAAAAGCGGCCCGATTCGCCAAACGCATGCCTCCTGCGTCTTTGATCCATTGGCGTATCTCTCTTTGTCACGCTTTACTTTGCGTTTCCAGACTAAAAGTCCCTTTGACTTGCGTGAATCCGTCATTAATCCTACAGAAATCCTTAACTTCAAAACTGAAAGTCTTTCCATTGTTGCTTTTTTCATTTTTGGGTTAGATATTTGGAAGCGTGCTGACTGAAGATCGTAGCAGTCAATCATTTTCTATTTTAGGGTTAGAATGTTTCGTATTCCTTCTCTAACGATTTTGCTTAGTAATTTCGTTTCTAAAAATCAAAATTCATGCGTATTTTTACTGTCAATAATTAAAACAAATTACTTTCTCAAAATCGGTGACAAAAAGGTAATTTTCTACAAGTCCTTAAACTACGAACGACCTAGAAGGTAATCTACACATTAGTTTCCAAAATTCGTCACCAGAGGGATACCACCTTTCCAAGATTATTCGACCCAACCTAATCATTCGAAAACCGACTTAACCACCAAAAAAAAAAAAGAACTAAATATATCCTACGAATGCAATTAATTTTCATAACCTGTCTTCCACTACATTTCTCAAATACCACGGCGAGAAATAAATGCGGAGAACGTTCTTGCCAACTATCGCTCGTAACAATCCCGACGCGAAAACTTCCAAAGCTCGCGAATTCCCCTACAACCCACTGGTAGGGCGCATAAAGTCGTGGCAAACAGAAAAGTGGTGCAAGCCCCATCGATTCGTCGCAAAGGGTTAACGAACCGAGCGAATTTCTGTGGGGTGACGCCAATGCTCATCTAAGAGCGACGACGCTTTTTTGCGTCCGAAAACACGCGCTATCGTGCGCCTGTGTACGTGTCTGTACGCCCTTATACACCTATATACATATATATACGTGTGTATGTGTGTGTGCCCGCGCGCGCGCGCGATAGCCCGACGCCGAACGAAACTGGATGGAATGGAACGACGGTGGCAGACTGCCGGGCGTCGCGACGCCCGCTATCGAACCGTACGCGGCATTATCGTTCTCTTCGAGCAACAGAGACAGGACGAGAGAGCAGGGTGGAGCACGAGGATGTGCACAGCTCGTAAACCGACTCCCACATGGTCAAATACACAGGCCAGATGCAAGTATGAATGTCTCGATGCTGGTGATGATGATTAACGAGCCTGGCCACACGGATTCCTTCGATATTTACGACTGTGCACCTTACACGGGACTTCCGTGTGAAGATCGACTCGCAGCCTAGGGAATGATTGGTGGTGCTGGTGTCAAGTTCAGTGTGCACTGATGAGTCTGAATGGGCATCCGTGGATCGTGTGTCGTTCCGTTCGGCCGCCACTCTCTCGGTACTATAGGTATCTGTCTTTTTACTAAAGGTTTTTTTGGACATTGGAAGAAAGATCGTTTAACGGTCCACGTCACCGATGTCGTCTGTCTAAGTAGATGTCGCTGCGGATGTTAACGGCCGTGTCAAAATCACGCGACTTTTTGTAGGCGTCAGTTAAGAGAGTTGGAGGATCCTCTCGCGGTTACAGATTGCTTGGTTAAGGATTGCTTGGTTAAGGACTTCCTTTCTTTTTTCTTTATTTTGTTAAGGAGTGTTGCTAGAACGAGTAACGGTAGTAGTTCAGATTGAATAGGTGTTGATAAAGTGGTACGAGGGTCGTATATTATTTTGGCCAAGTGGTACTTCTGTTTTGTAGGACTTTCGCGTGCGTCAAGTAGTTAGATGGAATTTTATCTTTGTCTTTGATGAATATTGTTGTGAATTCTTTTATTTAGGTCGCTTGGACGTCTAGAAGTGAATGTAAAATGTCCCCGGTCAAATTAACGATGCATCCAATTGTGAGCTTCAATTTAGATACAGTAGGTTTCTTCCTTTTTTTTAAAATCATCTTAAAATCATCTTTCGTCAAATTTAAAGTTAAGGTAGCTTCTGATAAATTTTGGTTAGAATTATGTAAAATAAATGTTGACACAAAGCTCCGTAACGTAATCTTTAAATTATTTAGTGCGAAATGTCCCTAGATTAATTAACGATATATCGAAGCTGAAGTGTCTCACTTACAGTCACGTGTTAGCTTATCAAATTACTTCGTCATCATCTTCGTTAATAATGTTATTATTGGAGAATATATATTATTAGGACTTGTAACAATACTGCAACACGTGAGCCGAATGAACCGCGCGAATGCCTTTTAATGAACATGTTCTACACGCGAGGATAATGACCTTACCACGTTCTCGCGCGCGTAACGCCCACATTTATCATTCATAACGTTCCCTTTACGATACAATCCGTACGCTTAATCGTTATTAACGTTACCGAATTTTCCAACTGGTACACGCCGCGAATTAATCCGTTTCGTTTTAATCGCGATTGCAGCGTCCAATATCGCAGCCATCGTGTAAACGAGATTTTAGTATCCAAATTAAAGCTTCGTTTTCAATCACGAGATAACCGTATAAATTTGGATATTGATTATTCGCTGTTGATAAATATACAACTAGAAATAATTAACACTGAATTCAATATTGAATTACGTTCAATTGGTCTGTAGAAGTAACATTCGCGATTAACGAAACACAATTAATAAACGACACCGAAACTGTCCGATTTTCATTATAGCTCGTTTCAATTACATTGGTACTGTGCCCAAGAACATAGAATTCCATTTATTTGAATCTGTCGAAAGGCAAACAGTAATTCTCTGCTGTCTGATACATCGTTACTACCTACTGATTCTCAGCGCTGCTATGTACTTATAATTAATTCCAAGCCTGTTAGTTCACATTCAGGTAAGTAGATTGGAACAGAGGTTCGTTAATTAAAATTCCATAGTTTAGATAAATGAAGTGGTAGCGCAACGATGATAGCTGGTATACGGGTTACGATATAGCAAGGTCGTAAATAAAATTATCGAATAGCGGCACTAACTGGTTACATGGGACTGAAGGCCCACTTATACAGGTATATATATATCTGTGTATATACGCTGCGTTCTATTTTATATTTTCTTGCAATAGAAAAGAAAATGATGAGTATAATATAGCTTATAAACCACGATACCTCATTTATAAGTAAAACGTTAAACGCGCAGTTAAGTATATTTCTTGAGATTTGTAGAAATTTTTAAGTGATTTTTGAACTATTTTCAATATCATGTTAATTAATATAGAGGGTGTATCTTTATCGAATATAAAGTATAACTTAGACGACTCTTTGAAAACGAATAAGAGTCCTTTGACAGGATTGGCAGCATACAATCCTCATTTTACTCATTAAAGCTGCAGTCTTATACAACATTTTAAAGACACATTAAAAGACGATAAAAAAAATTCTCCAAACTGCCAGCCAACATCAGCTTCATATCAAACGTAATACACGCGATTCCCATATTATCGATACCATGTATGAAAAGTCTAATCCCCATAGAGGCTAATGGCAGGCTCAAATCATCAATCTCGCGGGGTGGTATTCTATTTTAAGCTGGCTGCGTGCAACGCGCGCCGCATTTTTCATTCACAGTAGACCGGTCATAAGGAAACGAAACGCGTCGACGAATGCCAGGGACTGGCGTCGTCGAATCGATATCACACGGCGGTCAAGCATCGTGTCCGGCGACGATACTGTTCCACGACCTGTTTCATCGATCCATCAGCCACGGGTCGAAAGCGGTTCCCGACTCTATGGGGGTCGCAGCCCCCGGAAACGTCGATGAATTTTGCTAGATACGAGCGTCACGCGGCTTGGACGCTCCTGAAACTCGTCGTTGGCAAGCTCACGGTTTCCTAGAACTTACGGCTCATACCCTCGATCACGCGACTGCCAGACGTCGGTGATTATCGTCATTAGCGCCAGTGTATCGACGGAGAATCGGGGAACTATGGATTTTTGGTGAAATAAGAAAAATAAACGACTGAACAGAGGAAAAGTGAGCGGACGTTTTTAGGGATTTTGATGTCATTTGGTGTCTTTGGGTGTTGGAAGGTGAAAAAGAAGTATAGTTTGTAGAAGAAGAGGATTAGACTTTTCTTTAGACTTCCTTTTAAGCGAGACACGTGTATAAGACGATTATTGCAATAATTGCAATGATTCTTCGATACAAAGTGCTGGTACATTCCATATGAAATCCAGTAAAATTTAAAATTTTGTAAATGTCAATAAAATTCCAATATTCTGAATAAAAAAAATCTTAGATCGAAATACTCGATAAGAAAATGCTGTATTGGATACGTGTTCAATTTTTAAATCTGAAATACATTTTTAACTGACATGAAATTTTCCGAAGGTTTAATCGAGCTCTTGAATGTTTGACCGTGTCTTCGATAGTTTATTACACTACTACTACTAGATACGCGATATACATATTATGCGATTTTCTATTATCGTTTTACGTAGTCGATGGGAATAACAATTGAAAGCACAATTTGTTGGAACACGAAATTTCTTGGAAGAACCGATGAAACGTAACTCGTTCAATTGTACGAGTGCATCGATCCGTATATTCGGCACGCAAATTTGAAGAAGTCAATTATCGTTCTCAGACGTGATAATTGCATGAAAATTGTACGAAACCGAACGTACGAGTAAAGCTTACTAGGCAAATAGAAGCAACAACGATTTGTTAAAAGTTTGCACGATTATTTGAAACGATAAATTGTTAAATGGCTCGTGTTACGAGGAAATTCGTTCGATTCGAGTTTACTCCTATTCACGATGGCAATTCATTCAATAGTTTTCAATTATTCACAACTATGGCGTGTACAGTAGTACTCAGTTACAATGACGAGCCATTCAATGCATCGAGCAAACGCATAGGCGTTCGTCGTTTGATTGTTTCGATCAGTCATGTTTTAAACAGAACATTTTTTATTATATCAATTATTTAATTGATATTATATATTCGTCCATTCCAAGCTGCTAACCATTTTCTATTATTTCCAGTATATTAGTTATCTAATTAATTAGTTCCAATAGTAGTTTCACAGTTTTCAATTCTATACAACAAACATTCCCTCTGCCAATTCGATAAATTCATTTTTATAAATTTCCTGTAAATGTGTCAAAATTCGCGATATATCCATTTTAAATTATACGAAACCAGTGATAATAATTCTTCAAGTACTCACCTTTAACCGTCCAAAGAATGCCCTGCGCGCCCCCAAGCGTTAAACCGATTGGTAATAAGAATAACCAGCACGAAGAAGCACAAATTATCAAAGCAAACGAGATCGACATAACCAAAGCGCGATCGTTCTCGTGGCAAACGCGACACTGATCAAGCATCGAAATATGGGGAGTCCCCGGTTGCTAGCAGCACGCGCCACATTTTCGTTTCGCGCGGCGGCCAGGATCGGATTTCGAGACCACGCGTTGTTTTTTTTAACGTGGCGTGATTTTACGCGTAGGATTACGCGAGATCATTGAAATTTCTCGTAACAGGCCGCAACGTGAGGAAGGTGGATATAAGATATTCTTGAACGTCGATGGAATTTAACCATAGAATACCATAATGCTGACAAAAATCGGCCTCCTCGTGAGAACTAGCGAAGTTCGATCATTGGTGACCAGGGTCAAGGTCGTTGTGGTTAACTTGCCCTGGTCGATAGTCTTGGAATATTACTCGCGTCGCGGCGCCACGCGACTTTCGTGCCCACATTATGGTTTTCCCCATGAATATCAACATCAACCCTTTTATAGTGTGGTAAGAAATGTGAATTTTAACTCTTTCATAATGGAAGAAAAGTAACACAAAAATAATGAAAATTTGCTCGGCAGGATATTTTGACGTTAATATATTTTTATAAAATTGGAATCTATTCAAATTACTTTATGTATGTACGTACATTTTGTCGATGGATATTTTACCATTTTAAGCGAGTTGGAACTCGAATACTCTCAGCTGAAGACTATTACCGGCGTTAATTTCGGAAGTTTTGGCAAGCTCGCATGAAATTAACACAAAGGAAATCATGTTTCCGCGATGGCGACGATCGATCGCGCCACGCCGCACAAAAGCGCCGTGATTGAGGAAAGTATTAACGTTAAGGCGGCCTTTTTCAGGCTGCAAAGGCGATTAAACAGGGTTGTGCCAGTTGGTAGTGGCCTTGTCGACGCCGTTTCATCAATTGTCGAACGCAAAGACGTTTAAACAAAAGACGTCGTTGCATAATCGAAAACCGAACATTAAACTTTTCAATACAACTCTCTCTCTCTCTCTCTCTCTCTCTTTATTCCATCTTCCTTCCCAAACCAAAATTCCAATTACATTTTGAAAATCAAAAGATATTATCCTACGTTCAATGATATTCTCCGCTCTCCACTTTTCAATAATATTCAACGAAATCTCTAAAATAAATCCTAAATCCTAGAAAGAATTCCCACGGTTACACCTAATTCCAGTTTCCTCAAACAAGGTGGTAGCCCGGTGGTCAATATCCTGAAAGACGAAAAGTCAAACAGTCAAATAATAAAGAAAAGGACCTTCTTGCTTTTACCTAGCGTTTACCTAGACGTTATCAACCTTCGAGGTTCGTTATCTAAGGAACGCCACACCAGACTACGATAAGGATCTTGAGATTTTTAAGACAGAGGTTAGAGATTAGAACGAAAGATAAGAGAGGTATGGGAACAGGTACATGTTATACAGGTCTCTTGTAGCGGTCGGACGAACGGTATTTAACTTGACGTGTCAATATTTGGCGATAATCGGCACCTGTGTACACGTTTGCCTAAAGAGATTAGGCTATTTTACCCCGTGGTCGAACGTGTGTTCGCGAGTTTCAGTCAGGTGCTGCGCCACGACGAAGGCCCCACGTATATTTAAATCCACCATGTGCTATTCTTAATGGAGGTGTTGCTCGATCGGCCAGTCGCGCGGGAATTCAGCCTTTGTCGTTCCTTTGGTGTTGGGCTTCATGGCATTTCGAGCCATTGCACGACCTAACCTCAACATTTTCTATGGTTACTTCCAACCGAACTATTTTGCTTGAATAAACGATACAAATCGTTACATACAAATGGCGTGTGAGTAAATATGTTTGACTGAACCGTTGACTAAGGTAATAAAAAACTAGATTTCGAAGTATTCGTGGATTTCTCGCGTGCTTCAGTTCGCTATCGTTAGTTCGTGGATAATTACGAAAGTTTAAACATGGTTTAGTAATAGACTGTCGATCTTTACGCGATTATGGAATATTTGAAAGCGAAAACATGTAGAAATGCAAATAAATGAAACATAACAATGATATACAAATTATAATACTTGGTAGAATATATAGTACGTAAAATAATTATTATCCGTTTCAGTTCTATTCAAACGAGATTAATGAGTTGTAATTTAGAAAATTTTGTTACGAAAGAGTTAAAAATGGTACGTTATACAGGCTTTTCTTTTACATTAGTGTAATTTTACTTTACTTACTATGATGATATTAATTGGAGCCTTAATTAAATTTGTTCAAATATCGTTACTACCACGAATCATAGCTATGGCGTAGAACAGAATAAAAAGTTAAACTACGTGTTTTAAAATTCGGCAAATTCGTCCCAAAATTATTGCAGCGGCCTGTAATCCAACGGTGGCAATTTGTGGTTAATAATACGGCAGAATACATAAACATCGTTGGAAAAATGTTCAAACTGGACTTGAATTCATGGCAAGGCTGCTCGAGAAACATCGTGTGTCAGAGTCGAATTTTTATCGTGCAATCCACTCTGCGGTCGCGTGCCACGTTTACGTTAAAGAGTAACACGAAAACTTTGTGTGTGAAAAATTTATGACACGTCGTTACGTAAATCAGCGGTGTATTTTCGTCTATACGATCGATGGAATACCCATACAGGAAAGAACTTGCCTCGAAACCCCCATTAAGATCGCATAGTAACAGTTTAAATTCTTATCTTCTACAAGAATCAAATCTACATTTATTTCCCACTATTCCACTATTTATAGATTAACAAAATGAGACTACAATTTGTTTGTTTTCATGATTTTTTACTATCTAGAATAAAAAATGATTTTTATTTAACACCTATTTCCACGTTATTAAATTTCACACGAGCCATAAATTTTGATAATCCGTTCGGAAGCCATATTGATCAACTATATAACCTCAAAAGTGGAAACAAGGAACGATATTACAAATATTATTTTGGGATCGATTATTGTCCGTGTAACTTTCTTACGATAGACAATTTTATGGACTATAGACTTTTTTATTTTGTCAATGTTAAACATTAATCGTGCATTCAGTCGATAAAATTGAGAAATTTATAAAAGTTAATAAGTTTGGTTATTCTAAGAGATTCATCGTCATCACGTAAATTCCTTATAATACTTCTTTTCTTCATTTTCTTATTTTTATTACGTAAGCTGATATGTATATCGTACAAATATGTGTCAACTCGAATTAGGAGCACCCTAACCTATAAACTGCTACCATCGTATCGTACTGACTCTACGAATCTAATCGATACTCCCCTGACATGGCATAATTTTGAAAATCACTATGCCACGAATAAAATCGCCAAAATCAAAACGACAAATAAAATTCTCTCGATAAAGGGGTTAGAGTCGCGAGTTCCTCGAAGGGGTTGAAAGGTCAAAGTCACCGTGGCGCCAATGGCAGAGACGCTGGCCGTCAGACAGAAAAGAAAGGCGACGAGACGCGACAGAGACGACGATGAGAATGCGTGTTTCACAGGCGCAACAAAAGACTTTACGAGCCGACTACTATTTTCGAGGAGCGTGCGCGACCGCGCCAGCGTCGAACAGCGTCGTTTGACGAGAGGACACAGAACACCGGCCGTGTCGCGATTCTTTCCTCTCTATTTCCCAAAATGAAACCATTTCGACACGAGAGAACGCACGCCCCTTTTCCATCCTGCTACTATTCGTGGTACAATCTGTCAGTTTGTGAATCCCTGCAACCTTTGATCTACATATTTCTAGAATGGATTCACATCTGGAGCAAATGCATTATCTTTTGGCATTTAGTAGCACCGATATAAACACGTACATGATTTATCGTACAGAAAGAACATTTCTAACCTTCTATAAATGAAACTCCTTCTCTTTATAAATGTTTTCAACCGTCTGAATTGAAGGATTAGAGCAATTTGCACTTCCAATGAATATTGATGGAGTTTGTATTGGAATTAATACGGTATCGAGAGATGCGCAATTCGATCATTGGATGTTGGATTTTTTCAAAATAAATCCGAGTAAATAAGACCGTGATCTTGATAACTGAATTGCGATTGAGTTAATACCGTACATCTTAACATATTCGATCAATTAACACTGAAGTTTTTCGTTCAGTTGGTCAAATCTTCTAACATCACATACGTTGATATACAGGATGTATCATAATCGCTTCAGCAATAGACAGGGGGTACAGAAACAATGAAAATGATTCATAGGAACCTGTGTCCTTGTTTCAAAGTTATAGCCATTTTTGTGTTTCAATAATCCGGAACTGGTTACCTTCGTAAAAGGTACTCGGAATGGCCACCCACGATCTGTGTTATTCGACATACACTTGAAATTTTTGAAAAATTGCGAAAAATTGACACGACGACTACTGGATTGCATGCACGGACCAATGCCATTTCGCGCACCTTTTATGAAGAGTAGGCAGTTGCAGATTATTGAAACACAAACGTGGCTATAACTTTGAAACAAGGATATATGTTCTTATGAACTTTTTCATTACTTGTATGCCTCCTGTCCGCTTTTGACGTGGGTCCCCCATCTTATGATACACCCTGTATAGTGTTATTAGATGTATTTAGTTTTGCTGTCAGTGTGCATAACATTGAAAGATCGTCTTGTAATTGATGAAGATAGATTGGCATATCATAAGGCAACATGTGTTTCAAGTTTACAAAAATAGAAGTTACTTTATCATCAGTTAACTTTGAGGTTAGGTTCATTAGGTAGCTCTCCATGTTGGCGTCTCAATTGGTCCTGATTATCCAGAAACCACAATTTCTTCGATGAATTTTGCACGCTGAAGGGATTTAACTGTCGTTCGAATGTCTACACAATGTCAAAGCCACCATATCGCGTCGATTCTATCGGTACTCTTGTTCCGTCAAGATCAGAGGCGAGTCCCAACGATCCATACACACCAGCGATCCATAATTCGCGTCAGGCGCACGTGCCGTTGCAATTGGCTGGTCTGCGTTACCCTCAGGATCTCAACTCTGTCACGAGCACAGCAACGAGATATCGTAAATTCCAGCTTGTCACCGACAACGAATAAACCACCTCTGTATCCGTAATCCCTTCCTTATTCCCTCGTTTCTCATTTCCGTCAGTGTACGCGATTTTTCCAGTCGTTTTTTCCTGCCCTATATCAACGTTGACGTTTCGTTCAATTGGACAATGTAGAATGCATGTTATTGGTACGTGACGATGCAGCGTAGAACTCGTCTTATTGAAGATCTTTCAGAGAATTTGTTGGATTTGCAAATT
This sequence comes from Bombus terrestris, assembly GCF_910591885.1. NCBI lineage: Eukaryota > Metazoa > Arthropoda > Insecta > Hymenoptera > Apidae > Bombus > Bombus terrestris. The sequence continues at coordinate 4,793,503 of NC_063276.1, forward strand.
TAGAAATGAACGAATTTTAATGAAATAACTTCTTTCTGTTAACACGCGGAATATGAGATTCTAGTTGGTAAGAATAATTTATAGCGCGTCGTGACTCCAGTTTCGTTTAGATCTGATTTAAGTGAAACTTTTCTTACTGGAGATACGTAACAGAATTTGTTGAATTTATCGATTTAAAAATGAATAAAGTTCTATTAAATTTCCCAGATCATAACGCGAGGAATGTGTGTTTACGAGTATTAACGGTAAAGTAGTGATTTATGGTTTTATGATTTCCTTGATAGAGGTGTTCGGTAACTGCGTGCGTAGGATAAAATTAGGAGGAAAAATATGAGGCGATAGACATCGAGACGTGTGGTTTTATTAGGCGTTCGAAATAGGTCGTTCACTTTCAAACGATCGACATCGTGGGAATATTTTATAGGGATTTGTCACGAGGAACCATAACAAGACATTGACTTCCAATCGTACTGTCAATCAATAAAATCTTGCACGACAGGGAATGATTTTAAGCTGTCATAAAATCTATTAATAATAATCGAATTTTAGCAGGTAAAAATTGATCATAGCTTTTGTAGCTATACAATGATTTTCAGATGGTCGTATCTTTTATATCGGATTAATAACTACAATTTCATCATGAGATCGATAAATTACACAGACGACAAGTGGAATTTAATATTGGCGTCGATCTTAAAGAGGGATGGCTATTGACCAAAAATCGTTTCTTAGGCGAGAGCAATGAGAAGGAAAAAGATATAAAAAGTTTGGAAGACCTTTTAATGGGTCATAACGGGTTCATTGTATTTAAAGTGGCGAAGGTTATCGCATCTTATTAATAGCAACCCATAAGAGATTAAGCGAAACTCGTTGCCGGAACGTGAAAATAGCGACTTCTTTTCGTAAACGTTAGAATGGATCAATCGATAACGAACAAATTATTCTCGGTGTCTTTCAATAAATTACGTATGACTTGCTATTTCTCAACTTATTACCATTTTAGAAATATTAAAAATAAAATGTTCAATGGAAACAAAGATAAAGTACTTTTCGAAACATCAAAGTTCAAAAAGAATTTCTCTGACTTCATTCGTGAAAGATAAAAAATCAATCTAAATATCTCGTATATTTCGAAAGACGCTTTGGAATTCTCTATAGATGGTGGAGTTTCAAATTCGCGGTTTCAGCCATTTAAATAGTCCTCTAGCCACGGAATCGAAGCGTTCGTCACAGTGATCGATTTCTATCGGTCAATTTTTAAACGTCTCTCAAATATTTAATCGCGTAGCATACGTAACGCGTATCGACGACCACGATGGAAGTCCGACAGTTGCGCCGATTTTATCCACGGCCTTGCACGAAATACGAGAGCCATTCTCGCGTTGAAACACTAGCTGGTAACTAGATTTCTGGTGACAGAACGGTCTCAGTAATCGTGAAACGTGAAAACATTCAGAATGGACGAAGATATTCATATGAAGATGAGGAATCAAATCTTCTCTGTTCTCTTTAATAATTTATATCAGAATTATTCAATCTAATTAAAAATCAAATTAATCAATTTCACTTTCCAAATATTTTTTATTTGTTGGTTGACTTCTTGTAAGTTTATGTAACTTGAGAGTCATACGAGTATATGACATATGAGTATATGTTTGAATTTTTTCAAATTTTATTTTATGACTGTATTATCGTTGGTATCAAATGATTTTTTTTTAATTTCCAGTTCCTATATTTCAGATTACATTAAAAAATTCTAACAAATTGTAACATTTTTTTAAATAAGAATCAGACTTCTATAAAGTTTACATTTGTTTCTATTAATGTATACTGATATATACTAATAATATACTATTTTATGTTATCCGCCTAATAAGATTATCTTTTATATTTCGCATTATTTTATTTCTAGGAAACAAAATGGCTAACTTCAAAGAAAACGATCAGTTTAGCTTGTACATAGCTCATCGTTATCCTCTGCAAACGCAATAGACACTGTGTTTGACATTACCAGAATGATAATCACAATCAAACACAGCTTTGATGTAGATAGGATGACAAATAGCGCAACCTTAATTCATGTACATATATTTCAAAGCGTGAAACACAACCTAAATTCGTTCGTAGGTAAATTCGTTTCGTTTTCGAGCATCAAGTTCGTTATTAAGTATACAAAGTTGATAAATGCGTTTTTCCCACTGGCAAAATTAGCTAGACGATGACAAATTACTTTCTTCCTCAGTGAGGGTACACTGAACGGGATATACTATCGCGATAGCAACACTCTCTGGGTAGAAGTATACTCGATACTCGTACGTGAAAAGATACGTGTGTTCGAAAGCAGTTCACTTGAAGCACGGCCATTTGGAACTTGTTCATGGCGTAAAAGGAAAGCACTTCCGGGGAAGGAGTCAATCCGGAAGCGCGCTAAAAGCCTGCTTGGAAATTGAAGTACGGCATTCCTTTAAAATCTTCTCTATGATTACGCTATTCCCGCACGTTCAATAGCGACGCTACTCGTCGAATAAATTTGAGAAACTCAAAATCATTATTCCCTCTCTCCCGTCTCCCGTCTCTCTGTTTCCGATAAACAGCTGCGTTAAAATTAAATCAAAGAAATTCGAATTAATTTTTAATTACGTGTAAAGTCATACTTCTGTGACTAGATAGACATTTGTTCCGTCTATTACGTGCAAAACAATGTGCGTTAAATAAATAAAATTTGTGATTCTACCAGCTAGAATAAATGTCGTGGTATATTACAAAATGTTGAACTACTTCAAGAAAAACTCTACATCTTTATTTATGTATATTCGTGACCTGGAGACTGCTATTACGCAGAAATATTCTAAATAAGGAAAGGTACATATTATTGTACCCTTGAATATACATTATGTTTTGGGTTGTAAGGTCTAGGAATAAAAAAACTAACAAGCAGATTTCTATTTATGCTACCTGTAGCCTCTAGCCAAAGCTATAAGCTTAACTTTTTTGGTAATGTCCTTTTGCTATAAATATATGAACTAAGAGAGTAAGGATCTGAATCAGCATAAACTTATATTTATACTTTTAATTATTTCAATATGCTTTTCTATTACAAATTCATCCACTCGTTCTTCAATCAGTCAACCTCAACCTCAACAAAAAATGATAGAGCAATAATAATAATAATCTATCCAACACCATGGTTTCCAAATATAACAATGATTATACTATGTACTGCAGGATGCATCATTCACGCGGCTTCTTTCCTAAATTCGTACGAATCACTTCCGCAGCCTTGCCACCCTCGTATTTACAGTATCGAAACGACATAGGGGAGTGAGACTTGCTCGAGGGGGTGGCTCGATTGATCCCGTAGGATGAACAAAGTGGAAGTCGTCGCTTAAAGGTACCCTTCAAGAAAATCCCCATGGAGGAAGCGACCGTACGCGAAAAAGGGAGCGATGGAGACAATTTTCGCGCGATTCATTCCTTCCCTTGACGAATCCACGGCTTCTCCAGCCCCTCTTGCCGCTTGTAAGAGAAAGAACACCAGCAGAGGCTCTCTTTATTCCTCCAACAGCAACGGTGAAATCTCGAGCGCCCCCTCGACGCGCCCTGACCACTCGATAATGAGCAATTCGCTCTCCATTTCCCAGCCTTTTGTGCCGCCCTTGGTTGACGCGTGCCGCGTGTCCACACCCCTCCTGTGACGCTCTGACGCTCCTCCTGGAACCGCCGTATGTTCGTTAGCCCGCTTCGTTTCGTTTCATTTGGGGCGGCGCTGCCTGAATTTCGGCGGATCAGCGGGAATCCCCGGTGGATGCATAGTGGCAGAGATTATTTTCTGGCAGATTTTTGGTAGAAACGAGGCTTCCTTAAGGTTAAAGAGAATTAGGTTTCTTTGTCTGTCTTCCATTTTATTCATAAGGTAGGAAGGAAGCGAAGGATTTGTAGAATTTTCTCTGAAACGAGGCTTTCTTAATTTTGCCAAATTGTTGGGAATCCCCGGTGAGCTCATAGCATTAGAGGTTATGTCCTGCAAGATTTTTGATAGAGGCAAGACTTTCTGGGAGTTAGGGTGACTTACATCCATTTTCTCCTTTACATTTGTTTATGATTGAAGGGAAGAATTTTTTTAAGTGTAGAATTTTGTTTAATCTGAATTTTGGTAGATTGATGGAAATCACCTTGTAAGATCGGAAATCGTTTCTACAAAGCTTTTAGTCGAACTGGATATTACGCGTGTTCTGGCTTTGGAGATTACACAGAGTTAGGCATTTTTTGTATTTCAAGATCAAATTCGGAAAGAGTAGAGTTTCGTTACAGATGATACTATCTAAACCTCGATAAATCAACGAGACTCCCATTAGATGGATAGCGTTAAAGTTTTATCCTGGTAGGATAAAAGCTTCTAGGGATTAATGATACTTTTTCTTAGTGATGGCAGCCACGTAAATATTTTCTTGCCCTCTAGGGTATAGCGAAAGAAGTTTATAAAATGAAGGTAAATATCGAAGCCTTAAAACGTGAAGCAAAATAAACTGTATGATTGAGTGACATATAGCCATCCAAGAGACTTATTTGAATATTCTGTTTCTTGTGACACATTCTACTTTCCCTTGATATACATTTCATAAATCTACTAAACAATTCAAGAGAAAACAGCGTGTTCAAGTATTAAGGCCCGTTTCCAAGTAAATTGCCCCGATAAAAATCAATGAAAGACTCATCACTGACAGACATAAAATAAAGCAAGTTCTGAAAAGAACGTCATTCCTCTACCTTCTGTTTAATCTACGTACATCAATCTAACTTTCAAAGATCACAAATCTTCTTTCAACATTCGTCATATGAATTTTACATTCGAGCAACGACAATTAAATAGTCTTTATTTTATTTGATCCTGCCGTTTCTATTAGCTGTCAATCATAGTCGATGTTACACACTTCAGAGTTGATTGAGGACAGTCGATGAGACACTCGAGGACGAAGCCACTGCGACTCGCCCTTTAAATAATCGACAAACCTGTCCCTTCAATAATCAATGCCGCCCCACGGTGGTTACGTTCACAGAAAATGTTCAACGAGACCGAATTAACCCTGATGTGCTAAAAGTGTCAGCGTGAAATCGTAATGGCTTGTTTTCAATTGGCGAACTTGAACTAAGGATACTCGATGAGTTGCATCGTGAATTACTAAAATATCATAAATATTTCACGATTATTACACATAACGAAGTAACGTTAATCGATTGACGGTTATTAGTTGAATTGACTATAATAAAATTGTCGTACATGTTGTACAATAATGATTGCAATTTCTAATATTTATTTTAATTCGAACTTAAATTCTAATATAATCATAGTTGAAGAGTTGGAGTGATAACTTACGTAATGGTCAGAAGTAGAAATTTTCCACACGAACGAAAGACATATACAATTAATTGTGACGCGTGTTTATCGTGTCAACAGATTGAAATTGATAATGATTAAATATATTGAAAATAAGATGTTTATTATAACGTTTAGACGATCACAATTTCGATTCTATTTTTTCATTTGTATTCATAAAAATTTGAGCTTACATAAATATCTGTCCAAGTGTAATTAGAAATGACAGAAAAGTTGAAAATTATGCAGCGAACGATTGAACTGGTTTCAAGATAATTCGCTTCTGGTAAAAATCGAGTTTCTCGTTCGTTTCTTTTACACGCGCGCATATATCCATACCGACGAGATTTTTAACGAGAAAATTTGTTTGCTGCGAGGCTGAAAAGACCTGTGCGCGCAATTATCGAGAGCAGTTCGAATCCTTTTCATCACGAACACCCGTGTTAACCAATTACCTCGACCTTGACCCAGGCTTAGGGTAGTGGCACTCGAATTGGACGCGGAGTGGCGTTCTTCAATTTTTCACGCTACTCCTCGCGAATTTTGTTCGCCACCTAACCTGAAATCCGTTTCGCGTTTGAACCTCGGAATGTAAGTCGCTGATTTTTTTCATAAGAGTTCTCATCCTCGTGGTTTTCAGATGTATTTGAGGTACTTGTACATATTTCCAGCCGAGGGACGAATTATGTGGAACTTAAATGGCAAAAGAGTTTTAAACAGAAATCATTTGTTTAATGGAAAATAATATAAATTTCATCAGACAGATTTTCTGCACCTATCTATGTGAATGATCGTTATGTATCTGCACCTTGTACATTCTTTTTGCATTTAAATTGCCCGTAAAATTCCTCAGCCTAATTGCAAGATGAGAATTGCAGAGAAACGAATAGTTTCCATCTTACTGCATGGAAACAGTTGTAACATTCCCATGTTATCAAAATCGTCCTTTTACTTCATTCTAGGGCCAAACGTGTGTTTTTCCATCCTCCTTGTGGCTTAAAAAATATTACATACCGTGATATAGAAATATCCTTTGTCTTAATAATCTAATAATATAATAATAATATCTGTTCATCTAATAATATCTGTTCCTATAAAATGGCAACTACACTTTTAGACGTTAGGGTCTAGAGGGTTCCCTCTCTTTTTTAGTTATTTTATAATTCGAGTAAACAAAACCTGTTCTTTTCCTGTCATAGTTTGACAAAAATCTCTGTAACGCTAATAGAAATAATGATACACCAGACTACATAATACGAAATTGGAGTTTCGTATCACGTAGCAGTGTTGACTCGCCGTGAGCGGAGGAGAGGCCAATTAATACGCGTGAGTAACCCGTTTTACAGGGACTTAACACCTGTTCCGAATTACAGTGGCGCGTAAGGAAGAGGATTCGTGACAGGAAGGGAATGAAGGGTCCCATCAGGCACGTGCCAAGGAGAAAAAAGTACTCGAGAGGTAACGGTGCGTAAAGCTGGATCCCCTGGCACTCGTGATCACGGATTACATTAGATCGTCGATCATAATAATGATAGCTCCCGAGACTCTTGAGAAACCTTCCAAAAAGGAAATTTATTCTGCACCATTTCTCCTCAGACATTTTATAAGCACCTATTATATCTACTGTCTGCAAGAACTTGTAAAAGTATAATAAAATAATTTCCTTAGCAGTATAACATGTAAAAGTGTGATAAAAGAACTTTCTTTTAGTGTCTTTTTCTTCTCTCTTTTTCAGATAATTTAAACGATAGTTAGCTGTAATTAATTTGTCTGTATTAACATTTCTTTAAAAGGCAAAATCGGGACATAAAAATATGTTATACATAAAAGATTATAAGACTACTTATAGTTATAAGTATAGAGATATGATAAAAAAATATATATATGTATCGATAAAATTCAACGTTAACTTGGTAAAAATCCCTTCATATTTTTAACAATTACAAGGGTTGATTCTGACTGGATCATTTTGACTGGTTTGGTCGTTCCAAGTGCAGTATTTAAAAACGAAACGAAGGGGTAACGAAAGAATCGATATAGTTGATGTGAACGTAGTTATCCGTAAGTTTAGCCGTAAGTTTTTATGTTCATAGATATGCAAAACCAAGTCCAATTCCTGGGCCATTTGGCTGAAATAAATAGATACATATACATCATCATATCTCATGTACAAAGACTAAAATCGGCTTAACTACAATTGATTACAATTGATTAACTGCACGAATTATTAATTCTATAATTATAGAAATTTTTAGTTAATAAATGGCCCGTTAAGCGTATTCGAGAGTCTTACAACTGAAACTTCGCAAACGGAGCGACGCAAGACGTCAACGCGTTTGACAATCGGTTGTTGCTCGAACAATCCAAAAACCAATCGACAATGTACGGTGACTGAAAACCAACTGGATGCTTATGTACATGTTTGTATGCGGCTGCGTACGTGTGATTCAACGCGCCGGGGAAGGGTGCGCCATGTTGTCTGGCCGCCCCGCATTGCGCCAGTGAACTCGGCAAAATCCGGACACAACCCGGCCGCCCGTATCTTTCACTCGCTGAAATACCCTTTCACAGATCTATTATCTCTTCTATACTTCATGCAAGAAATATAGCAAGCTGTTCTAGGCGCGTTCGAGTGGCATAGAAAACGATACCGTGCCAGCCATACGGTAAATGCATAGCCATTCTTCATGGGATGGATCTACACACTGAAAATAAGCAGAAAACGTCCAACGGACATACGTCCTGCGTACCTTAATTTTCCTGTTACGGATGCGTAAAGAAAAAGCGTTTAAAGTTTCCGTCTCGTTTCCCTTTGGCAGTAAGAACATCCCTTAACAGGGAGAGATGGGACCATTGCATGGCTATCATGATCTAAATCTATTAGGTCTTTTTTGGGTCATTCAAGATCCATCGTGTGTTCAACGTAAGCGAACAGTGTACACGATTCATGAGAAGGGATACAAAATAGACATTAGGCTACTCGGAGAATACCTGGTACTTTCGAGCGAGTACGAAACTCAATGTTCAGACGTACAGTAAGCCGCGTTGAGACACGAGGCGGACACTTGGAACATTTTCTTCGATCATTCGTAATTCGAAAACTAATTTATCTAGGACATATGTCTATCAGATATATTTTACTTATTCAGATATCATGAAAAACTAAAATTCTCTGTTACAAGTAACTTTACGTTATATATTTTAATCTCTGCATCGTGAATATTGTTATTTTATCGAATATATGTGGTTCTATCCTGCTGACTACTTTGCTGGCTATTGTAGAACGATGAATGCAGCAAAAATTTATCATATCCTCGGGATAGCAGAGAAAAACGAAAAATTCCCTATTACGAGCGATTTTACGTTACATCATCCATCAATGTCGCAATGTACCTCGTTCCTTTGCCGCAATTACGATTCTTCCGTTGCGGATGCAGCCTCCTGCAGGACTCGTCCTCGTTTCCGCACTATCAACCTACTTCCTCGAGCGATGCAGGTTGAACGCGACCGATCGTTGTCGGATTTTAGGGCATCTTCTCTTGAAAAACGGCGTCGAAAACAATTTTGCCGTATCAGTCGTTGTGCAATTGTTGCGGCTGCAGCGGTTCCAGCCAGACTGAAGCTGTTTCCGTGGTACCGGTCACGGTTACGCCAATGGAATTCTCTTTTTTGTCCTCGTTGTAACAGTCGATAGCGAGGATAATTGATCGAGGACAAATTTACACCCTTATACGTGTATTTATTTCTCTTTCATCTTGGCTTCTTACTCTTCTTCTCTTCGAAACATTAAATCAACGAATTCCGCAGTTTTATCGGTTTACTATCATCGTCAAGATAACTTATCGTCTTCTTATTTAATTTGCGATCGCGTGTAACACAATGGATTAGAGAATCTATAAACGAAAAACAAGTGGATACTTGTGAATAAATATTTGCGAACAAAATTAGCAACTTGTGACGAAGAAGCCTGCAAAATATATAAAAAGCCTGGCCGTCGGAGAATACTTTCAAAGAATTCTAGAAGTAATATAATAAAGAGAAAATAATAAATCTTATATGAGCACGATGAATCTTGGCTCTAAAAAGGACCCAGACAAAATATATACGTAGGATACAAGTTACACACGTGGTATGTATTGTTGATGTTCTGCTGATTTAAATAGAAATGATTATTCTACCGACCTTGCAAAATAATATTTCACCTCTAGCACCCGCTTTAAAAGCTTTTATTTATAGAAGTACTCGTACACCCTGATTTAAGGACTAACATGGCCAAATTATGGTAGCCGAAAATTTTATTTACCTTCCAGCAAGACATAAGAGTCTTCCTCGTAATTAGAGTTCTAACGAGGCAGAAATGTTAGTTCCTGTTATATTTAGCGGTAAACGGATGGGGAGAAGTTGTCATATGGGGAATGTATGGGGCGCCAGGTGTTGCTACGAGATCTCCTTTTGCAACACCTGCCTCGCGGGAGGTATTACCTACGGAATTCGAATAAATTAGACGTTTCCGCTAACCACCAAACAAACAAACCTAACCCTGTCGCAAATATTTTGTATCTCAATAATAATTTCCTAATTATTCCACAATCTTTTCGTATTTTCCTCGCACCGAAGGAATAATTTTCTAAAGAAGAAAATAAAACTCGAAATTGCCCGAAGCAACGCAGTAGGTTGGCATATTTTCCAAAGCCAACCTGGAACTTTCCTTTCCACGTAAAGAAAAACACGAAAACAAATTAGATTCGGATATTCGAACGAATGTCCCCGACATCTGTCAACAATTTACTCGAAACAAGATAAATTCGGCTATTTTAAGGAACCCCGCGGTACAACTTCCAGACACCCCATAAGAATCCCGAGAAAAACAGTTTAAAGTATGTAGACCGAAAACGCCGACAAGGACGAGGATTGAGTTCAATTTATCAAACGCATATATAGCAAGCCCTCAAGCCTAAAAGCAACAATCGGCGAAAAGAGAGTTTCAACTAAGCGAAGAGAAACTGGGAGCCAAAAATAATGTTCCCTCGAATTTATTCGATGCCATCGTCTCTTTTTTCTTCTTCTATCTCTTTCTGTTGAAAGTTTTCTCTTCTTTCGTGATGGCAAATGGCCGCGAGTGCCGCGGGGAAAGGAAGAAGGAAAGAACAGAGGAACAAGGCGAACGACAACCAACGACTACGACGAAAGTCAAGAACGTGGAGTGCCTACGAATGTGGAGAAGGCAAATTGAAGTAGGTCATAGCTTCTAGATTCTCTTTGCAGGCCGGAATAATCCTCACCTTCCCTCTTTCCTCGAATCGTACGGCCAACACGGTAATCCCCCGGGAGCACACGGTAGGAACGGGGCTTGAATTCATTATTTCCCGTTTCCACGGCCCCCGTAATTGCATTCGCTTTCGTTCGACCGTAATTTGCCTAGCGGCCATCTTCCTTCGTACCGGCCTCTCCCTCCTTTCGCCACACATCACCTGAGAGTCTGTGTGCTTTCGTTTCTTTTAGATTTTTGGATGATTCCAGCAAATGTTAGATGCAAATTGTTATGTTAAAGAAGCGACGAAATTGGCAGTATTCTTTAAATCTTCTTCTTCGAATCTATACTGTCAGTGAGTTCTTGAAATATTAGAAGAGGATAACGTTTTCTATTTATATAGAATTTAAGGAAATAATAAAAAGGTAAACTGAAGCGTAGGGAACAAGCCAAAGTAACAAAGTAATGAGAGTGGAATAATTATAACTGCTCACTAAGGACATTTCAAAATTCCTAGCAAAATTCTTCAAAGTGGTCTTTAATAATAAAGGGGAAACTTAAATAATTCTAAAACATCCAATCGTCTACATTGCATGCGAACCTAACCTACAATCTTTGTAAATGAGACTAGAGTAACTATAATTCGTCATTGAATACACTTCGAAGTACTAGTCAAATATTTTCAAACGAAATCATTCTTAATAATTAAAAACAAACTCGAATAATACTGTGACATCTATTCACCCGTTACATGCAAACCTAACCTTCAAACGTTATAATTCCATGAGAGGAACCTCATCTAATAAATGTATGATAATTCGAATAACAACCGCGACAATCTGGCGTCCCTTCGCGAAGATTTTCCCAGTAGTCGTCAGATCCCATCCACAATACCCGACAATCATCTGTCCTCGTTGAAACAAGCTACCTCGACCTTGACAGTAAGAAGAAGAACTCGATGGAAAATTGTGGTTGACGAGGATGCTCCCATTTTCTCGGTGGATCCTGTCGATTCATCTTGTATTTTGTTTTCTTCCAGGATGCGAAAATCTCGAAAAACCTTCGCGTCTATTACCACGATATGGATCGTCCTTGATGAGTCGAGGTCGCTGGTGAAACGAGATCGTCGATCCCCCAGGGTGATTGTTGTGTGTTTGACATCAATCATAACCATTTCTCCGAAGGGTTCCGCGTTAAAAAACTTCCAACGAGTTCCAACGATTCCTTTAGTCGGCCATAATAAGGTAAAACGATACGAATGTCAAGGCTACCGATATTATCGCGGCTTTGTCGACTTTGATTAAGGTTCTTGTATTACAGAATCTTGACGAGGCAAGGTAAATACTCGTAAACTAAACGTTTATCATTTGAAGGTATTATCTTTTGAATGTCGCATCTAGTAATTTCTGTCGTTTGTAAGTACATGTCATTTTCTGAATATCTAAATCTAGTGATTTCTGTCGTTCGTGATCTAGGGAATTATTAATTTTTAAGATGTACGTTGCGTCGATCTAATTATTTAAAGGAGTACACTACCCAGAGGGTTTAACAAAACGAATTTTTGAAAAATTCTCTCAATATCTTAGGCGTATAGAATATTATATCGAAGTGGATTATTAATATCCAATTCTTCGAGATAGCTACAGGTATGAATATTCAAACTGTTTGTATTTTATTGTTTAACATTTGTATGTTTAATTTTTGCACGTCTTGGAGAAATAACATAGTAAAAGCAGCGGACAGTGCTAAAGCAAAGATGGTTACTTAAAATGAAGACATTTCTGGTGCAAAAAAGAATGCAATTCCAAGAATAGGTATTTTAGTAGCAGTGAATGTGTTAAGACGAACATGTCGCGTTGGTAAGTGTCGATCGTTGGGAGTAGAAAAATTCTTGTTTTCGCGCGATTGTACCGAGACAACGTTCCAGAAATTCGTCTCACGAAGATACTTCGAACGAGACGAACCGTCCTTGATGCGACGCCACGAAGACATTCGCACGTTCGAAGGCAGCGGTCGTCGTGTTTCACCTCGGCGGACGTTGTTGGATGAAAATCGGTGGAAATATATATACATCGAAATAGCGTTCGACGAGACTATTTTAAGCTGCACCCCGTCACCAATTGAAATAATGATTTTGCGAAAATTTATAGAAATTGGTTTCGGCGTGGGCAATTTCTTTCGAAAATTTTATGCCCTCTAATGCTTTCATCGTCGATCTAGGTCGTACAACTTTTCGTTTATTTCCTTATACCATATTCAAGTGTTTGTTAAATATTAAATTTGTGAAATGCATTAGTATATCGAATACAATGTGACCAATAAGAATAAGGAAATTATTACGAAGAATAGAAGAGCAGACATTAGTGTCGATTTAGAAGCAAAGTGCATACAACTTAAAACGGATAAAACACTATGTATTAAATAATCAAATAAGCAGAGATACTCTAATTATTTCAAATAAAGCGTTTTTCACCACACTTTTCATCGATAAAATCCTTCAGTCGTCGAGGAACAATCCTTCTAGAAGAGTAAAACGAAAAAGAATAAGAGGAGAAGACCATAAAACAGTGAAAGAAAAAGAAAAAAGAAAGAGTCACGATGGATCTGTTTATTGCCAGCCGGAATAAAAATCACGGTGCTGGGTGGGTGGCGCGTGGTTTCGCGACGAGGAGCAACGTGGTAATGTCAACGGCTCTTGTATCAGCTAGAGAGCCACTCGCCCTCTTCCACTGTCTTCTTCCTTTCAGCCTCCTCTTCGGGCCTCACCTCTCTACTCGCAAAAGATGCAATCAATTATGACGACTTTACAATTCCCTTCTTGTCGTCCGCGTCGTCTGCCACTTCATTCGCTTCCCCGTCATCTCTTCAACCTTTTTTTATTTGTCTTCTTACCACGGAACGTCTGGCGGATTTAAATTTCGCGCGCGTGCGACCGCTATGGGCCACTCGATAATTATTATTGAACGATTAGGATATCGGTGATTTTTTATAATTTCTGGCATTATACTCGACTCCATATATAATTTGTATTATTATCTAATTAATTGTCGGATTAATGTCGATGAATTATTTGTAACGAATTTTAATAATTCAATTACACGTACTCCTCGTCGTACGCAATGTAAGTAAAGTTTAAAATTAAAATTTGCAACTCCGTGTTCTTTCGTTGGTTAAAATGCTTTCTTGAACTGTTATTAATAGATAACGAAATAAAAATATTTGAATAGATTTGAATATTTATCGATAAAAATAGGAATATCAAAATTATTTTGATTAATTAAGAATATTACTTATAGCAATCCCATCTACATATATCTAATATATTCTATGACTGATAATAAATTCAGTAAATTCTATCTATATTTTATTAATTTTATTATTAATAATAAACTTGATGTGTGTTATAAACAATTAAAGTAACCACGAAGCAATTTAAAAGTTCCAAATATTCGGTTAAAGAATAGAAAGAAAGGCGCGAAGAATAATCATAATGATCATAATGGGAAATTTTATATCGTAACACTGTTACATATATATTCCCATGAAAAATACTGGGTGGTCCATGTCACGAAATTGGTCAGTTGGTACGTCGTATTTTTAAATCAGGCAACGGTAGTCGACTACTAGTAGCAAATAATTTTTACTCGGTGCGACACCGGCGCCGTTTCAGCTCGCGTAGGCGAGGTTAGATTTACTCGCGCTGAACCATTCGCGTCTGGCCGGCGTCTGGAGTCGCGTCTCGCTCGTAAAATCATCAGTCGCTCACAGAATTGGCCGGTTGAAATGATTACGCGCTTTTTACGATACTCGACTTTCATGTTGTCTCATTTTCGTGAGCTTCATTGTAACGTTGTCGGATGTATGATGCTGTCATCGATGACACAGTTCTTCCCCCTTGGCAAACGAAATTTTCGTTTGTGTGATAAAGCTAACAGATTAACGAGGCATTGACGGAATATTTTGCATCAACTGTTACAATATTTCTCAACGAAATTTTCGTTTTTCGTTTCTATTTAAATTTCGATTCGATATTATAATGTATATCTGTAGTATATATGATTAACATGAAATGAGCAGAATATCTTACATGAAGTATTAGAATTTTCTCTCACACTGTTTTGTCGCAAATTTGGTTTCAATGTAATTGATCTAAAGATCACGTCATATCGTCTATTATAACATAAAAAACAAATTACCTTAAACCAGATGACAGCTACCACCATAATTCTTCTTACATGATTCACTTCTTTCTTGTTTGCATGATAAAATTGACGGATTAACAAGAAATCTTAATCTCTTTTTAAATATCGTTCGAAATAACAAAACAAACAACATCTACCCACCAGTAACACTTCCACAAGAACTTTTATTGCAACACGAAACGCTATTTCAGTCGCCATGTTTGTTACAAATCGAATTCGACCTATTCAAAAAATCGATTGTTCTATTGGTTATCGACCATGTATTCGAGATACATCCCTTTTTCGCTTGTATAGTAAAAACGCCAAGTTAAGGAGAAACTGTTAAAAAGTTTTATATGAAGCATCAGAATTTTGTAGCTTAAACTCTCTTTGAAAATAATTTAAAATTAGAAACAACAAATAACACGAACTATGCAACACGTCCGCAAGAACTTTTGCAATATGAAACGATATTTCATTAAAAATAAAATGACAGATTAAGAGACCGATGGAAATGGCACATTAAGAAATCGATAGAAATGACAGATTAAGAAACTGATAAAACACATATCTCTTCAAATATCATGCGACGAATACATAAAATGAATATCTATTCATTTAACATCTCCACAGGAACTTTGCAACAGTCGCCATGTTTGTTGGGAGTTGGATTCGACCCATTAAAAAAGTCGATTGTCCTATTGATTATCGGTTCTCTAATCGAGATATACCTCTTTTTCGCTTGTATAGTAGGAACGATAAGTTAAGAAGAATCTGCTAAAATATTTTACATGGATCACCAGATTTTGTAACTTAAAATCTCTTTCGAGATTATTTGAAATGGGAAAATAAATAACTACTAATATTGAACTATGTAATACCTCCGTGAGAACTTTTGCAACACGAAACGCTATTTCAGTAATAATAAAATGATAGGTTAAGAAAGTGATATAATACATATTTCTTTAAATATCATTCGAAGAATGCATAAAATAAACATCTATCCATATAACATTTCCACAAGAACTTTTGTTGCAACGCGAAATGTCATTTCAGTCGCCATGTTTGTCACGAGTCGGATTCGATTCATTAAAAAAAATCGATTGTCCGATTGGTTATCGATCTTGTACTAAAGAAATCGAAAATTGCGGCGTGGCCAGTAGGAAGAAGACATCGAGCGTGCTGCCACGATGTGGCTATCGCGTGTGCAAGTGTGTACGTGCGTGTAACGTAGTGGTCTATCAATTTCGCGGGCCCGGACGTTTACGAGTAGGTCGTAAAAGCGGCGTAATAGGCGCACACGGTCGTATATGCCGTCGCCGGGTGGCCAGGAAATTCGATCGAGCGCGAAGGGTTTTACGTAAGTCACGAGGTCCTTCAATCGTCCTCTGCGTGTCGCAGCGTTCTTTGCAGAACGTTACAGTACGGTAGACATAACCTCGAAACACATCCTTCGAAACTGACATTCGCTCTAATAGCGAGATGTCGCGAATGTACGAAACATCGAGAAGTAAGTTGTTCGTCTTACTTTACGTTCTCGTCTACCAGTTATTGCACGCTGGATACGGCCGGATTCGCAGCAGGGAGGTTAGAAATGATGGTCATTCAATTTCTACGAATCAAGATCTCAGTTTTACTGTTGCACAATGTTCATTGGGATTATGCTACGTGATTTGACTCGTGATTATGTTTAATAGGTTATGAGGGATTTGAGTACAAGAATTTTGAAATAAGAATTTGATCTGGCGTAATTGAAACAAACAATATCTGGTAATTAATAGCAATCAACCTAGCAACTAATTGCAAGGACAATGTAATGATCAAAATTTTGTCTCATATTATTCATAGTTCAACAACATTCAAAGAAGATAATGAAGTCTTTTTAATCATTGAAATATGCTTACCATTATGCTAGTCATTTCTTCTTGAAACGAAAGTTATTTTTACACCTATTCACTTCATGTTAGCTCCCCTCTTTCCTATAGATAATATTTTAAACGTACCAGCCCGATTTCGTTTCCACGCGTAGCTTTAATCTGCATTTATTCTTTTCCCCAAATTGCAGTGCAGCCGCTTAGGCAAATAAAGAAAAGAACAGAGGCATAATTTCCCCACATTTCCTCAGCTCTGCTGCTTTATATTCATTATCCGTGCTCTCCACCAACGCAACGATATCGAAATCCTCGTTACAGCCTCTGCAGCGTCAAATTGAAACGCTCGACGAAAGTAAAAGTGAAATAAGAGCAAAAGTAAATTGAAAAAGCTCCCTCCACTTTCCATGGGGTGTAAATTCAATACGCGGATATATTTATGAGCGAAACTCAACGATCTTGAAGTAAAACATAAAAATAATGTTTTGGTCATATTGATACGACAAATTGAGACACAAACGTAACCTAATCTAAATACGTATTTCCTTTTCCTATTTATCTTTGTTATGTAATCAAATACATTATTTATGACTTATTATTGTGTAACTATATATTCCTTCGACTATGTCTTACTCTTTAACTTTGTAAGATGAACTTTTCACTCGTATAACAAACTAAATTATTTGTATATCGCTATTGATCTTTCCTTCTGTATATCGTAACTGATTGTTTCGTGTATATCATTATTTTTCCATTTTTATCGTGTCATCGCGTTCGTGTACACGATGATTACCTTGACACGATAACAGCAAGCCAGAAAACAATGAGTTCTCAGAAATAGTATTTGAAAGAACGTAGCGGGGTGGCCAGCTCTATTACCGGTACTTTATTAGCCTAGCTGGAAACCACGTGGGCTGAAACAGCGCTAGATTTTTCTAACGTTCGATGCTAAACGACCGTGCCAGAAGTCGAATGTTATGGTGAAATGACATTTTCGCGCAAAACTTTACGTATTGTTGGTTACAACCAAGACTTCCGGTATAACAATGTTATTGTAATTCATACTTCAATCAATATGAAAAAAACTTCCTATAAAATCGAATACATATGATACTGCATACGATACTGTGACACTATCGTAAAATGATAATACGTATCATAAAGACTTCCATTCTTCATACTTTGCTATGATAAATATTACACTAACCTAGAAACGCAAATCGAAAGCTCGTACTCGATAATTCCTTAAGTTCTGTTACTCCATATTTATTTTAAGAAGGAGGAAGGATAAAAAGCGCAAAAAGAGAAATTCGACGCGTCTCTCAAATTGTCCTGCGGTTTTCAGGCTATTTTTAACGTGACTGTCGCTTAAAATAACTCCTCTCCCTTTACAAATATTCCCACCTTTTTCCTTCCGAGATTAGAGACACAATGAGATATTTGTAAACTCGAGTATTACGAAGGAGATTGTTGGATAAACTTTAAATAAACAAAGAATGATACAGATTAATTTCTACAATTTTATTTATTATATACATCCTGCTGATAAGTCAAATTTATTCACCTCGTAAATTGTTTGACAACGTTATTATTAAGTTGCAAAAATATTACTTGTTATCTGTATAATTCAAGAAGAAGACATTAAGTTATCGTTTATTACAAGATTCTAGAATACCAAATCATTTTGAGAACCAATTCGTTGTCTTAATAAATTAATGTAATTATGAAAAATAAAACGCATTATATTTCTACACCAAAATATTCGAAGAAAGCAATTTATTTCAAGCAATCGGCCTCAACGGATCTTTGGCAACGATCTCCAAAACGATTCAGGAAATGTCAGTTGGAAGCAACGAGATTAAAGCGCGATTTCACGAAGACTCGAGTTTATCGAGGGTGAAGCGTTAGAATCGCGCCGTTTTCGAGGCATCCGGCCACCTGCGGAGCCTCATCGCGAGCGTGGGCTGCCTAGTGCAAGAGGAAGGGGCGTTGAGAGCGAAACTCTCGAGAACGAGCACACGTCGACGCATATGGTGCCACAGTAACGACGATGAGTACTACATATGCACACAGGACTTTTCTCGGGGAAACTAGTACAACAAAAAACTGTGAAGATGATTAAACAAAAGAAATGTTGGTCTGATTTGGTTATTTCTAACAGACTCAAAAGAATCAGGGAGACAAGCACGCACACTGACAGGAAGTGTCATATGTGCAAACAAGACCATATAGCAGTGATCCTCAACTTGTTTCATTTCGTGACACACATAAACCAATCACGGTAGAGAAACAAAGATTTCTTGGATCGGTGACTGAAATTTGGAGATTTCTCGGATCATTGAATCAGGAATTTCTATTATTACAAATTTCTCCAATCTTCGATTCCGAGAGACAAGGACTCCCTTAATTTACCATACGAAGTTCAAGGTTTCCCAAAATTCTAACAGAGAGTGTTAGAGATTTTTTGAAGATCTGTCAAACTTCTTCCAACTTCTCAAATGAAGGATTAGAAATTTCTTGAATGGACGATTGGAAATTACAGATCTCTCGGACTTCGTGCGAAGGGTCAGAGACTTCTCGAATGGTCGATCGAAAATTACAGATCTCTTAAACTTGGAAACGAGGATTACAGGTGTCTTGTATCCTGAATGGAAAATACAATTCTTTCGAATTTCTGATCGAGTAATTAGATATCTTGGAAATTTGTAATCGGGATTTGGCGTATGGTTCAGCGCGCGGCATGCCGTTTAGCACTTCCGGTCGCGGTATTTGGCGGGACGCGGCCCTATATATGGCTCGCGTCCGTCACGCCGAGACGGATACGACGCACGCAATTTTCTAGGTCGACACGACGCAGCAGGGAAGGTCAGGATTGGTTCAAGTCCAAGCGAGTGGTCGTCGCGCGGCCGTCGACGGCTACGCGTTCGCCTCGTCGCTAGTCGATCTATAATTAGCGAATTTCCGCGGACCGTTCACTGGAAAGAGATCGAACAACGCTTCTCTTCTTCGTTCATCGTCTCTTCCGATCGACATATCGCTTCGAGTACCCTAATAACACGAGGAGAAGATGAATCTTTAACACTCTGCTTTTTAACGCAGGCTTCAATCGTCATTCATAAACGATCTGTAACTATTAGCGTGGATTATGGATAGTGCAATGCTTCTTAAACGTTCTTCATTCGCGAGCCCATCTTGCCTGTAAAAATTGTACGCTACTTCAGTTGTATATGTAAAAAGCTACGTATAATAAATGAAACATCAAACGATGATTAATGGAAGAAGTTTAATTTTAAACAATTCCTAGTTATGTTTATAATTCTTATCGCTTGTTACCGCTTATTACGACAACATTAAATTTGCATATTGATGAAATGAGTGTGCTGATGACGACACTAAATTTCCATATCGATGAGATAACAACGTGCTTGTTTATTTTTGTGTAAAGAAAATCTCGACTGAATATTCCATATGATATTTAACAGAGTATCTTCAACGTTAATTCGTGTTAATTGATATTTACAAAGACAAAGACGTGGTTCTGCAATAGATATGGGATGGACAATATTATAAATGTGCTGAAGACTATTATGCAAACTGTTGGAAGTTCTAAGCCCTGATTTCATCCCATTTAAACGATTTTTTAGGAAATTGGTGTTTTCTATTTATGTCGATTCATACCTTGGTGAATTCTTCCTGATCCTTGGAAAAATTCACGCTTTTCATTTCAATGGTCCGTGGAAATTTGGTCGTTCCAGAATTTTCCCAGCTATCATTATGTACAGCTATATAAAGGAAGAACAGAAATGAAATCACTTGCATAGAAAATTCCCACCCACATAACTCCGTTACGCGACCAGTGGTTTAAGAAGAAGTCTCGGTCGAATGCAACGACTTGGATGTTTTTCGGCATACAGCTAACACGTGAACTAATCACTAAAATTCTGCAATTGGCCAAAAAATATATTATATTTAGCTCAAAGTAGAACATTCATATCAGACGATTGTTGCTGTTTTAGCTGTCGTCATTTGACGATCTAACGGAAATGAGATCAGTGCTCCTGATTAAATATTATAGTCAAGTATTGCATATTTTCAAAATTCTCGTGACACACTGCTTGAAAATCGCTGATCCAGTCTGATGATCAGTTGATAACTACGACACCATTAACACGAGACACGATATCGTGAAAATTATTACACAAACGATTCTATCAATAAATTATTCAATCTGAATCAAAACTGTATCCTACGTCATTGTGTACAGCTATTATAAAGGAAGAACAAAAATGAAATCACTTGTATAGAAAAACAATGAAACTTCGGTTAGCGAAAATCGATAAAAGCTTCGACGAATTTTAATAAATAGTGTGGATGAATTTGAAGGTGAAAGAAATTTCAAAACGATAGAACCATGATCGTCGAAAGACCAGAACCAGCAACAACGGAAGGGACGTCGATAATGAAGTTCTGCAACTTGATAAGCGACAATAAAAACGTGTAATATATGTTGGAAAATCGTTTGCATATTGCATATCTAACAATACTGGGAGGGGGGAAAAATGTAGTACAGATACAGGATATTTACCGGTATGTAAATGTAGATTCACCACCCTCATCCGTGATATGACGGTACTCTGACAGCCCGTGCAAACATTCTACGTGTATTACGTACGTGTATACGCGAAGAGTTATCACGGTACCGTGGCGTTTCCGCTTCTCATCTTTCTCACGTTCGATTTTATGCGATCATGTTCCAGTTTCGATAGCCTTTTCGAATCGATCGTCTTATACGTCACGCTTGCATAATGTATAGCAAGCGTGTATACGATGGAAATTCATCGTGACATACGCCGAATTGATATAAATTCATATGCGCGTTTCCAGGAAGAACGCCGCAGGAAACTTGGAAAATCTAACTGTCGCGTAGCAGTGGCATCGAAGATGGAAAACTTTGATAACTTTGATGAAACTTTGTAAACGGCGCGGAATAATTGAAAAAGAAGAAAGAAATAAAATTAGTTTGAAAAAGGCAACGCTAATGGGAAATATATTAGGTTTTCCGAAAAGTGTCTTTCTTTCGCAAATGCGTTTTTTACAACAGTGCAGCTTAATACAAACGTGAAACCAAATGTGTGAAATGACACGGTGTTTATCTCAACAGAACAAAATGGATCGTACGTAATTCGAGAAAATAATGTAAAAGAGAAAACTTCGTACGTCCATTATTTCCTCGTAAAACGAAAGAAACTTTTCCGACAACCTATTAAATACAACTGCGAAATAAATGAGCGAGAAATCTATAAATTAAGAGAATAAGAAATCTCTAAAAGTGATTTTCAATTTTTCCATTCTGTTCTCCGTCGAAGGGAAACGATTTAATGGAAAATCCTCGAAAGCAATTATTTCTTCTATCGAAGAGACGAATATTGAAAATGTATAAAATCGTTATATATCTTCGTAGAGAAAAGTAAAAGAAAATGTAAACCTATGAGATTAATATTTCTTCCCATCTATCGGATAAAAACAGCCCGATAACGTTTCCATTTCCTTGTGCAGTCAGCGTTTCCGAATCCCCCATGAAAATTAATTTCCGGTTGGCCTGTTGGAAATCGTCCAGGCCGGTCGCGAGCAGCTTATGAAAGAAAAGGAATTGGGTTGGAATGGAGCGGCAGCAGTTGCACAAGAGTGGTCGTAGATACTTTGCCGCTGAAATTTCTAAGGCTCTTGTCGCGACGACCGTGACCTTACCGAATGCGTGTGTGGGCCGAAGAACAGCGTGTTGAAAGCACGATGGCGGATGGTGGCAGCCGAAACGAGCCTCAATTGAGGAAGATGCGTGCCGCTAATTAGCAGCAATTGCCATCACCGACCAGCCGACGTTAATATTCGGCTCATCGATATCAGACCCGGTGACCCTTCGGGATCGCTCGCTCTCTCTACAAGCCCCATCGATCGTAATTTTGACGACGCCCGCGAAACTAATGGCGGCCTGGCATTGCTAAATAGATGGATCTTCGTTCTGGGATGCTGAGAATGTCTCCTTGGGGAGGAATTTTTTTTAATAATTTATCAAAGCGTGTGCGAGACTTTTGGAGGGCAAGTGGTGTTAGCGATGGAATATTTCATCTGGAAATACGGTATCACTCGTATAACGCGACTGCAAAATTGTTTAAGATGACTCTGTGTACAGTAAACGTGGACAGTAAATGTTAGACGCGCGACAGCATACTTTTGTATAAGTTGGAATAAATTATTGTTTACTAGTTAATTTTAAAAAGTCGATGAACAATAGAGTAGTGAAATTTAAGAATCGTGAGTAGGATGAAAATTCCATATAGAGATTGGTAGGCTTCTAAATCTTCATAGAGATTTGGAAATTCGTGGAAATGTTCTTTAGAGAAGGTACAATGTGTGAAGAACATGTATAGAGACCAAATGTACAAATTCGATTGTCTATATAATTTTTAAATATAATTCTTCTATGTAGAATATCGGTATAAAATTCTTTAAGAAAAAGAGGATACTATTATACATAATTATTTTTTAGGGAGGAAGAAAAAATTATAGAATTGTTAGAAGGAATTATATCTGAAAATTGGAACTGCAAGGATCTCGAGAAAAATTTTGTAAAATCGTAAGAGTAAATTAGGGTGGAATATTAGAAGCGTGAATAAGGACTCTTTAGAATTTTCGTAATTGCAACGAGTTTCACGGGTTTAAAGCGAAGAAGAGCGAAAGAAGGCAAACAAACATTTGTTTTTCTCACCCCGAGAGAGAATGAGCGTGAGCGATCTGGAAGAAAAACTAATTTCGATGGAAAGTAAGGTAGACTCACGCTCGGCCAGATACCGGAAATGGAATAAGGGATGAGGGGAGAACAAAGCCGTGAAATGAAACCTCGCTGTTTGCACGAGATAAAGGGCAAACCGACGTTTTGGCTGTTCAAAGGACTGAAAGAATGCTGAGAATGAAGGCTTTTCGACAAAAGTCTGCACCGA
Organism: Bombus terrestris; assembly: GCF_910591885.1. Taxonomy (NCBI): domain Eukaryota; kingdom Metazoa; phylum Arthropoda; class Insecta; order Hymenoptera; family Apidae; genus Bombus; species Bombus terrestris. The sequence goes on from NC_063276.1 coordinate 4,817,178, forward strand.
ATGTGAATTCAAACATTTCAGTAATAATTCCTACAACATTAAAAATAACGTAATATTAGGTATTAAATCACAGTGACAAATGAGATGCTTCTAATTTATTTTTACTCTAAAATTTCGGTTTCAAGCTTCCAACAAAAATATTTTTAAATATTAATAAATATATTTCATTCAACACGATCGATATAACACAAGTTATGAAAAGAGGATGTTCCTATTGATATACTCATCAACGTGTATCTATTCATTCTTGTAAAGTACAAATCCATTTGTTAATATTCTTCGATCCGTATATTAATTTCTCGCAACTTAAAATAATATTTTCCGACGTTATAGCGATACTCGCGTAAATCAACAATTGGAATTTTCTCCTATCGACGTTATTACTTTCTTTCTTAAAAGCAAATCTAAATCAACCTTAACACGTCGCTCACTCTAATTACAAACAGATTAAAGAAGAATTCAAATTACCACCATCGGCAGTCAACATTTTATCCTGTTCCTACTTTGCTTCGACTTTGTTCTCAATATATCCATTTCCAGTAATTAGAGAACTTATCTATGAAAAAAAATCACGGTAACGAGATACAGGAAAGAAGAAAAAGTGAGAAAGAGAGCTTCAGCGACGTGGCAAGAGCCCGATAAAGAAGAAAAACTTCGTTGGGTCGTAGCAAAGGAGAAAAGGGAAACGAAAAAGAGAAAGGAAGAAAAGTTATAAGAAGAAGATAGAAGAGTTAGTGTCGAGGTAAGAAAGCATTCGGGGTTTTAAGGGATGGAAAGAGGCAAGATGGTGTACGTATATGTGTGTGTGTGTGTGTATGTGTGTATGGCAGGTGTGGGTGATTGGGGGCGATCGATGAACCCCCGAGAAAAAGCTGGGCTTGCGGCGGGGGCATCGGGATGGAGGGGGCGTTGCCGCGGGGGGTGGAGAGGGGCGTTTGCCACGAGGGTGCCACGAGGAGAACGGTGGATGTAAGGGGTGATAGGCCGGGGGCAGCAGGTCACTCGACTCTAGCTACACCTCGCCTATGCGATTCCTTTCTACACGAATATTATTAACCTTCCTTTAGGAAGTGAGATTCTTATCCGAATTAATTTTCTGATTTGGTAACAATATCTTTTCTACTCGAATATTGTTAACTCGTTTTTCGAGGGTGAGATTCCTATTTCAATTAATATTCCCATTTAGGAACTGGAATTTATTTTATACTCGAATATCCTTAACTCTTCTTTAAAGGATGAGATTTTTATACGAATTAATCTTTAACTTGAAAATCAGAATTTCTTTCTACTCGATTATTGTTAACTCTTCTTTAAATGATGAGATTCCTATTCCGATTAATATTTCCATTTGGGAACTGGAATTTATTTTATACTCGAATACTATTAATCCTTTAAGGAGTGAGATCTTTCTTCGTATTAATCTCTGATTTGGGAACCACAACATCTTTCTGCTCGAGTATCGTTAACCTATCTTCAAGGGCTGGGATTCTTCTTCGAATTAATCTTTGCATTTGAGAACGAGACGTTTCTGCTCGAATATTATTAACCCTTGTTTAGGAGGTGAAATTCTTATTCGAATTAATCTTTGATTTAGAAACAAGAACTTTCTTTTCATTGTTAGTACATTGCTTTTCAGAGTTATCGGATCACTAGTTGTCAGTGATCATTGGCCTACGAACATTTGCAAATTCATATTTTTGTTACATGTTTCAGATGCACATTAATTTCTTTATCAATCACCTGTTTGTAATAAATATCTTGTAACTTCTATATTCATTTCCAAATTGCTTTCAAATATTACCAGTACGATAATCCTCGCTCTAACTTCATCATCGTCTCATTATGGCGCCAATGAGAACGTTTTATACAACACAGACGATATCTACGTAAAAGATTTCTGATGACAAGCGTTCAAATACTTCGGTGAACGACTCTGTATGAAAGACGACGAAACAAAAGAAGAAGGCGAGATCTACGTGTGTGGCCAAGAGACGATAATTGCACTGCTTAACAGGAGGACCAAACTTCGGTGGTCATCGAAAAATCGCCGGCAGACGCGCACAATCGACCTTTGTGTCGGACCTGTGACCCATGGCGTATATATACGTCCTCGCCTGGATGTCATATTACTTATTGATATCGAAGGAATCCGATGAACGTGGAACGGCCATGACGGTGCCCGCTTAAATGGAAGTAATATTGGCCGGTTGATTTGGCAGCAGATCAAACGCGGTCTGGCGGTGAATCAAGCCCCCCTTCTGTGCGTGTGTCGCCGCCCGATTCGAATTCGAATTCCCCGCTGATGATGTCACATCGTCATCTCGCGTTTCTATATTGGCAATTTCGCCAGCCCGTGAGAACAACCGACAACACCACGTTCCGTGCCCCCTCAAAAGGTTCGCGGACCTGGCCCCGGTATATTGGATTGATCATCGACTCGATTTCGGACGCTTTCGGACCACTGCACTGTCTCGATCATTTCGTCAGTTATTAGTTGCTTGTGATTAGACTACGATTCCTATGCATTTATAGGACATTTTGAAGTACCAAATTGGACACAATGCATGTAATATGGAAAAATATACGTGTTCGATAGTTGGACAGTTTAATTTAATTTAGAACATTTGGTATTGGAATGGGACATCGAGGGAAAGAATTTTATTCCTCGACTAAATGTTCAGAAGATAATTTCTTCGTCTTTTTGTATCATTTTCTGTTTCTCTATGCTACGATCGAAGCTAACAATTAGAGGGACATTAGGCATAATTTAAACGAAACTAGAAAAGTAATTTAGATCGGAATAGAATTATCCGAAGGCAGAATTGTACCTTTCCACAAATTTCGATGATGAAAATACTTTTCCTTTTGAGAAGATGAGTCACCACGGGGGAAGATCTTACTTTCTTATCGTAGAGGGGAAGAGAATCGTTCAACCAATAAATTTCTTCTCCCTAGTTTTGCTACCATCGATGACTTTCGTCTTTTACCGTCCGTATCGTTTCTCACTATGGCCAAACAACCATCCGCTCTATCTTGACTTTTCCAGCTCGTTGAACCAAAATTGCTGGATGACATATAGCTAAGATGTAGGTTCTTGGATAAGTATTGGGTAATTAAACCTCCTTTCAATAATTCATATTCAATATGCTTTCGAGCACACCCTCCAGTCACGGGGTGTGGTCAAAAATTATAGAACCTGCAAGAACCTAGAAGAATTCTTCCCTGAAAGACAAAAAAGTACAATTGCAAGCCATTTTTCAAATCCAATTGAATTGAAAAATGAAGTTGTTCGTCCAAATATTCTATTTACCAAATTGTTAAATTCTTCTTTGTTGAAGTAACTATTTCAAGAAAAACTCTACATCTTTATTTATGTATATCCGTGACCTGGGAGCTCCTATTACGTAGAAATATTCTAAATAAAGAAAGGTGCATATACCCTTGAATATACATTATGCTTTGGGTTGCAAGGTCTAGGAACCTAGAACTAATCAACAGATTTCTATTTATGTTCCCTGTAACCTCTGGCCAAAGCTATAAGCTTAACTTTTTTGGTAATGGAAATTGAAATACGCCATTCCTCTAAAATTTTCTCTGTGATTATGCTATTCCCGCGCGTTCAATAGCGACGCTACTCGTCGAATAAATTTGAGAAACTCAAAATTATTATTCCCTCGTATCCCCTCTCTCTGTTTCCGATAAACAGCTGCGTTAAAATTAAATCAAAGAAATTCGAATTAATTTTTAATTACGTGTAAAGTCATACTTCTGTGACTAGATAGACATTTGTTCCGTCTATTACGTGCAAAACAATGTGCGTTAAATAAATAAAATTTGTGATTCTACCAGCTAGAATAAATGTCGTGGTATATTAAAAAATATTGAACTACTTCAAGAAAATCTCTACATCTTTATTTATGTATATCCGTGACCTGGAGACTGCTATTACGCAGAAATATTCTAAATAAGGAAAGGTACATATTATTGTACCCTTGAATATACATTATGTTTTGGGTTGTAAGGTCTAGGAATAAAGAAACTAATAAGCAGATTTCTATTTATGTTCCCTGTAGCCTCTAGCCAAAGCTATAAGCTTAACTTTTTTGGTAATGTCCTTTTGCTATAAATATATGAACTAAGAGAGTAAGGATCTGAATCAGCATAAACTTATACTTATACCTTTAATTATTTCAATATACTTTTCTATTACAAATTCATCCACTCGTTCTTCGATCAATTAACCTCAACCTCAACATTCTTAAACCCTGAAATTGTTAGCACTGTACAAAAAATAATAGATTGAAAAATACAAAGGATAAAGAAGATGTTTCTCGACAGTTCGTAGAGGTTAAGAAAACAGAGGATAGTGCCGGTAAGGATTAAGGATCGTCTACTATAGATGACGCCCTAGTTACGTAACATCCTTTCCAAGAAACGCGATTGTATAACGTAATCGGAAGGGCATTGACTTCGTCGAGCTTGCAAATCGCCTCTGAGCCTGTAAATCGACCGTGTGATATCACGTTTCGCAACCCGTGACTCGGCTACGCAAACCAGCTTGCCCTCAAAGGGATGAAACGAACGTATTCAATCGATTAGTTCCTGTTAACTGGCGATGCAGCTTCGATTGCATCGGTTCAACCTATTACCCGTGGAATTATACTATTCTTACTTTTATTCTAGACATTTTTGCTCTAAATATTTAAATAACACATTTCGTATACTCTGTAATATGTACAAATTTGTTTCTTAAAGATTGCTATATTCTGCACAATATTCACGTACAGTCAGTATTTTATTTTATTTTGTTTTTTACCTTTTTTTATTTATTACAGTCAGTATATTAGTACAATACAAACACAGAATAAAATAGACAAATATAAAAATATAAGACAAAAATAGTAGTAGTAGTATAATATGACTGTATAATAATAATTTCATCTCCCTTTCATTGTTTGATTTACTATTATACTCTACTTTCACCCAATTGCAATTGGAAAGGGATGAAATAAGCGTTTTCGGTTCCATCGATACGGTGTTCAGGTCGGGGAAAAGAGACAGGTCACGCGAGCTCAATGGACATGCCGATTTCCTGGCCCAGGGAAATTTAGTTCTATCGTGCTATAAAAGCAACTACAGCGTCATCGTCGATCGATACGCCTGGGCTCAGAATTCCACGACTGTTGCCCATGGCAGATCGAAGTATTCGAAGTTTCTTAGCGATAGTGTAAATTACCGATATCGATTATTACCTGTAATTAATTTGAAACGAATAAAGTTGGAACTGGTTAAAGAAGGAGGCGGCTGTAATCGTAAATGAAGGGTGAATTTCCTTTCTTTACCTTCGTGGCTATTCAAATGGCACTGTATAAAAGAAAAATTGTAAATAATAAATCTATTTTATATCTAAGAATTTTCTCATAAATTTAGTCTAATTACAATATCATACTCTTTTACTATTTTACGATACTCTTTAGGCTAAAAAATGGTTTAGTCCAGCTAGCGTTGGCTGTCAGGAAAAGCCGTTTGAAGGTGAAACAGGTGAAAGAAGCAGACGATCCTAATGGTAAATGCCCAATGAATTTCGTTCCTTTCTTCCTGACCATTCAAATGGTTCCGTGTAGAAGAGTTATAAATGTACGTGTCTTGGCGTTCGCTAAGTGCATTAAGGGTGTACAAACAGAAGAAACGACGACGGGGAGAATAGAGGAAACAAACGGATAGCTGAAAGCTCATTGCTCGTTATACAACCCTTATTCGACAAACAGCCACGTTATCGCCACCCTCTGCTGATGTAACTTCGTTGCAATTCAAATACGCTCGGTTATTGTCTGTGTATTTTATTCTTCGCGACGAATAAAAATGGCATCGGACTCATTAAGAGTAAAAGACCGGAACAGCGAAACTGTTTACCTGCGTTTGATATGAAATTAAGTATCTGTGATCAGTAGACTGCAACGTTTATGCATTTATGCGAAATTGCTAAAGCGTACAGATACACAGAATACACGTAACAGGTAAAAAAGGTTCTGAAGCGTGCAAAATATCTCGTTATAACGTTCAGAGACTTTAACCAATTTCTATTTATGTTCTGTGTTTCTTGAAAAATTCCTGAAAGTATGAGATCACATTGACATTTACTGGTCTAGAGATTAGATCGAGATTGTCATTAGAAATAAATGTTATCGATGACAGGATTGATATCTACTGTTCTTTTACCACTAAGTTAATAAACGAGTTGAAATCGAAGAGTCTTTACTTAAACTTGATCTGAAGCTAAAAAAGTATTATAGATCGTTAGTTGATAGTTGATAGTAGAAACTGAAAAAGTAGTAGATTGACGTTATCATTAGGAATAATGCCAAAGGTCGTTAGAGTAATACTAACAAGCAACTGACCTCGATTCAGTGAACAGAAATTTTTCTACAGATAAAAGTGTGCGATTGGATTAAGGTTATTTATGATTAAGTTTATACAAACCCATTTTTTGCAGTATAAATATATCAATATCACGATATAGTATCTAATAGTCGAAAAAGATGCGCTAATAATTTGTCCAAATTAGAACAATAACTCTGAGATATCTACGCACGTTTTATTAAAATTATCCAACAGTTCCTCGTATAGAAAACACTATGAAAGAAAAGAAGGAAATAAACAGAAAGCAACGTCCACTTTTTACCATGAAAGAATCAAACGCACGAGAAATAGACCTAAAGAAACCACGTTTCCAGTCTCTCGACTCCTTGAACACCCTCAAGTCACGAAAAGCTTCAATTTACCAAAAGCAGACAATATCGCTTCCATTAATTTCTCCAGCATCCCTCGATAAATAACAATAACCCAAGAGGCCGCAAATTCAGGCGCACGAACTACCCTCGACCATCTCACGTTCCTCGCAATTTCCCTTGAATTTCTAGGTTTTCTCTGTGAGCAATTTTCCATTCTAGCGCGTACACTGCCGCTCAAAAGTATCCGGAACACTTCCTTATCTTTGACAGGATGGATTTTAATTAGAAAACTGCGGATATACGAATCGAACTACAACAACGTTGTTCTTTATGATCGACCTCGATGACTGCGGATTTTTATGCAAATTTATATCTTCACGGGCACGACTAAAGAAATTCGCTATGGTTATATTTTCAGTAGATACCTTCGATTCACAGACTGATGGTTTTAATTACTGGTCCTAATTACTATTTTGCCATCGATTTGTACACTTTCCTAAAATTAACGTTATTTCTGCAGATCAACTAAAGCGTACAGATACCTGTGAATAGACTACGAATATTATTTTTCCCGACAAATTCATATCGTCGAGAATAAAATTAAAGAAGCAGAATCTCGGTGGAAAATTATTTTACGTAGCAAGTATTATAGAAACCGTCATACTTTGGATATTTATGTTTTTCATGTTGCAATGAAAATATATTAGATTATGATGCAGCAGAAAGAATAGATTTAAGATATGTACACGTTCATATTTCATATGTCCAAGTTAAATTGAATTCAAATTACAGTTTATGTGAAATTTACTTTTGGTTTGAATTCTAATCTGATGAGACCATAAGGGTAGTAAGGTAAGTTTTACGACTAGAATGATACGTAAGACAAGAGAAGATATTGTAAATGAAGATCTAATCAGAAGCTATCGAAAACCAGAAGGCATGGGCCACAGAAAAATAATATTACCTGCATTTTGTGCAATTGTACATTTGCAAATTTTCTGCAAATGCATAAAAGTCGGTAGTCTACTTATGAACGATAGTGTACGAGCACGAGAAAGGAGTGGTACTTCAATCGTACCACGCGATAATCGGGGAAGAGTAACGAGATGCACGGTCGGACGAGTTCCTTGAGTAATCCCGAGGGTTTAAGCGAAGAGACGAGCAACGGGCGCGATATTAGCAATGGGGGAGGAAGCATAGCGTAAGAAACGTAATGCCTCGCAAAGTCAACGCCCTGATAGCTCGATGCTCGCTGTGTATTATGCAACCCTCCCGGAGCGGCCACCGAGAACCGCCCTTCACCGCCGCCACCGCCTCCTCCGGAAACATCACCACCATCAGCCGCAACTTTAGCTACGACGCGATCGCGTGGCCAACCTAGTAATCCTCGAAATTCATGGAAATACGTTCATCTCGAACCGCTGATCCATTTACAAGGGTTGCTTGTAGCTTCTCTTCCTTTTGCTTTGAATATCGGGACGTTTGTGATTGTGATATTTGTGAAAATTGACGCTAGGGAGCTGTTTCAGTGGAGAGGTAGATTTTGAAGAGTACAAGGGTTGTAGAAGGAGTACTTGCTTTGCTTCTTCTCGATTGCAACGTTGCAATCTGTGACATTTGTGAGAATTCGTTCTGGAGCATCGTTTTGCTTCGACTGATCGTGAGAGATGCTTTGGAAAAGTTGCTGTGATTTAGTTTAGAGTTTAGAGTTTAGAGTTTGGAAAGTTATTGCAGCTCCGTGTTTTGGCATTTGGAAAAGCTTGTGCAGGGGAGAATTTGCTATTTACAATAAAAGTAGCACGAGACCTAGGAATTGGAAAAGACTTACCAATTCTTTGTCCAGATCCGATTTAAACCTGCGTATATGTAGTTAGATCGAGGTTATTGTTAAAAATAAGAAAGAAAAAGACAACTTTCTATGATGACTTTAGCAAGATCACTTTACATGTATCAAAGAATCCAGAATTTCTTAGGTTCGAATTGAAAAGCCTACAGAATGAGCGAACTTACTTACACAATTCCACATTTTCCATATAAACGATCCGTACAGAATATCACTGTAAGAAACTAAGCCGAAGACCCTCGTAGGTTGTCAAAAAATTTTTCATAAATTTCCAACATCCCTTTGGATTTTTCCAACCCAAAACTCTATCTCCGGAGACAAACAGTAATTTATAACCTGGCAATATTTACCCGCCCCCATGAATACTTCCAAAATCCACTAACCCTCTGTCCAAACAACAAATCTTTCCATCTCTAATCCAACTCAAACACGCAGTCTGTGCGCAAACATCCACCTTCATTGCAGCGTCACCTTCATCGCCCTTTCATACCCTTCCAAAGCAACCAGCGCACGCTATTCGAAAAAAAACCCTCCCCTAACTTTTCACCGGTGGCACCATAAATCTCCGGGATCATGTACGCGCTTCCATTTAATTACCCGCGGTGTTGCCCCCAAAGAATAATCTTCCACCCCAATTGTCGCAGCGCGTTTATCGACCCAGGGGCCATCGTATCTCTCGCTTCCAATTAACCAGTGATTCACGCGCGACGGCCTTGAACCTACGCGTACACTACCATACGTAAACACGTATGTGATCACTCATTCGTTACATTTTGTTTGTAAACTATAACAAACACAGTTGGTTTATTTAAGAGGGAAGAGGATGAGAATATGGGGCACCAAGGTTTCGATATGTGCAACATCTTTTCGTCTATGTAAATGAAATGTCACGTAGATTACGTGACGTCCTCCTACAGCGGTTCTTCGTTCTTGTTCTTTTATTTGATCAATACTTTTTGAATTTCATAAAAAATCAAAGGATGTAGATATTTGGTGACTTGAAATTTTCTGAAGACTCTAACAAAGTCATATCAATTATAATATTCGATTCAGGATGATGGTGCAGGTGCAGAAAATGGAATTGTAAAACTAAACTGACCTTGACAACGCTGTTATATTTAACACCTGTACGTCGTCAGAACTTTTACATTGTATACATTCTTCAGTCTTACAATTTATTTTTCTCAAAAGTAACACTCTTTACTAGCATCGTTACTAAAATCTGACCCATTTTCCAATAGCAAAAGATTCAAACGTTCCACCATGTCAGGATATTTACGTTTATTCGTTTACTTTTGTTTATTAATGCAAAAATAAAAGAAGTACCTGCAGCACATACGACGCGAATGAAGTAACAAATTTATGATAAAATGATTAAAAAACAAAATTGCTGAAAAGTGAATGAACTTGTGATCAGCATCAGCAAGCGTCGTTGTACGTATGAACTATTGGATTGGCAACTAAGTGATTGCGGATTTTGTCAATATCACCTAATGACAAAATCCGCAATCATTTAGTTGCCAATCCAATATTAAGGTGTATCCACACTGTCGTTAATTAATGACCTTCGATTAAAGAACAGCACAGGCGATATAGGGTGGAAAGAAAGGCAGCGCATATCAAAGGGGGCGGATATGCAAGGGGACCAACACCTGCGAACAACGAGAAGCGTTTTGCGAGAGGAAAAGGCGATCGTGGGTTTCGTATGGTGTGTGAGAGCGTTTATGGCGGTGGCACGACCGGTACATGACAGCTGCTGTCACGGCTGGTGCTTCGACCATGTGCTCGCCGCTCTACGCACCCCCGTTTATTCTGATGATACAGCGAACCGCATCTACGCTGAAATTCTCGACGATTCGAGAGTGTAATGGTCATCGATTTTTCAAGTAGATTGTTTTTATGGGGAGTGGCCCGTTTATGGAGAGATGGTGAATTTTCATGGGAGTGAATCGTTGCTTCGAATTATTTAGTGTTATCATTGTACGGTGTGGACGAAAAGTTTTGGAATAAGATGATTTGGAAGATTTTGTGCTGATAGAAAATGTCAATGTACATAGACAGAATATCCAATGTGAAATATTGGTTATGATTTTTAGAGCAATCTGATGAGTAGAGCAGGATATTTACTAGAGCAGGAAATTTATTTTAGATTTATTTTAAATTAATTTTGCAACGAGGAAATCGTATGTTCGAAATATCAAGCCGTAATTTGAAAACTTACGAGAGATTAAAAAATCTACTTTTAAACATTGCCGATTATTTGTTCAAGAAGTTAGTAAATTAAGAAAAAATTCCACAGTCGATGAAGAATTCTTAGAATATGAGCTGAACTCGAGGTCCCGCCAACGATGCACGCAGCGTTTCCATTTCGAGGCCACGTAAACCTACGATTCGGCTGGTGAATTTGGGTCACTGTCTTTTGTATAGGCGAAAAGGGTTGCCCCTTATTATTTTGAAACCAGTTCAGAGGAGACCTGAGCGGCGCGACAATGGAAGAAGAATCGTATCCCTTTCGAATAGAGTGAAAACCGCGATGACAGGTACGATAATGCCTCTTTTAGAGAAAGTGGTAGTCCTTTCTTGTACCGCAAAAGTTATACGCTTTTACTCCACCCACAAAGATCCCAAGGCACAGATATTTTCATTTTTAGGATAGTCTCAAAGGAAAATTTTCATTCGTTACGTTCATTCAATTTTTGTGCTCAATATATTCGAAATTAACATTACTTTCAGTTATTAGAAAATTATCTTTTTAAAAGGCATGCTAATGCTAATAAAATGAAATTATACTTTCAACCAGTCGTTAATTATCCTCCTCGTACTATAATTATGTAATATGTTAATAGGTCTCTGATTATTTTTCAAGATTATTTTTTTTAACAAAAATTATTTTCCCACGTTGTACTAACGTTAATAAAATAAAATCGATAAAGTGGAAAATTAATTAAAATTATCTTCAACCAGAGAAGGCAGAATCGCAACATCTCGAATATTTTTCTTTGAAAGACGTTACACTGATATTTTAATCATCAATGGAAAAGCTATTTTAATCATGTCGAACATTTCTGGCAGTGCTGACAAATCGCTGAAAGTTAAGCTCCAGCCGACCTGACGTAATTTGAAGTGACGCCTGCTGACACAGTAACTGAACGAGAAACGCGTGCCGTCCAGATCAGCTTGATTATACAACAAAAATTCGCTCATCCGCAGTAACTGAAACACGTGAAACCCTCGCGTTCGCTGATATTAATTCGCCTTCGTATCAAACGTAACGAGTGAAAAAATTTTATTAGTGAATTCACTTTTACGATTCCTTTTATCCTCTCTTAATTCTCTTTCCATTTTCACAGGTTTTTCACTTTTTAAATAAACAAATTCCTGTAGATCCGTAGCGTATTTTCGTATTACGAAATTTTCATTAGTTTCGTGAACATAGAAAAGCGAGGTTCGCTTTTAATTTAAACGTAGCTAATATTACAAATCTAAAATTAAAACCTCTAAAACAATCTACTGGCCATTTTTGCCAGAAAATTCCTTACTCCTGATCTTCGATTTTTCGTATAATATTCACTACATAAATTGATTATATCTATTTAACAAATCAAACTGATTTATAGATAGAGAAGTCTATATTTACAAACATTAATGTATTATTATATTTTTATTAATGTATAAATAAAACACATAGGGAAGTTACGTTAAAGGCAAAAAGAAATGAGAAAATATAATTATGAAGAGCTGAAAGGAACACCGCGATTATGAAATCCTGGCGTGGGAAGCGTGCGTGCTTCGTTGCTTCTGATACGAGATTGTGTGAGTACGATGGGGTGGAAAGAGGATGAGGAAGCACAGCAACCCCGGAAACGTTCAAAGCGAAACAGTATTTCACCACCATCTTGATATCCAATACCACTATCACGCTGTTCCATTTTACAAGCAAAAATTCGCGATACCTAGCCAAGATTTTTATCATCAAACGAAACAATTCTCAACTCGACGATCTCGCAAACGTTCTACTCTTTAAGTTTATATGCGCACGTATAACATATGTTTCTTTATTACCATTCTTTGGCATTCATTTACCTAGAACTACACGCCAGATTTTCCGAGACAGTGGAAACAATCGTAGCGAAGAATATTTTAAACAGCGCCTTTGTCTTTGAAACTTCGACAGAGAGCGAGCCCATTGGCACGTTTGATGCGCTGTGAAGCAATTAGCGATGGAATCTGAAACACTTGGAATCGTTTCGAATTTGTATATATGGCAGAAAATTCGAAGCATTTGCAACATGATTCAAAGTATTAAAACTCTCGAAAGTCTCGATAAGCCTTGATTCTTTATCTTACCTTAATATTTAAAAGTCCCGAAAAGTCTTCTCTCGATCGAGATGTCTTCGCGGCTACTCGGTCGATCCAAACTTTCTTTGATATTTTACGTCGATGATAGCTTTCGAACAAGATCGATCGAGAAGTTTGTAAGATACGTAAATACTCAGCAAACATTCAAAAACTATCGAAACTGTTGAGATTTTCAAGACTCAGGACCTACCAACACTCGTCAAGAGTTTCAAGAATTTTAAGCCTCGGATCACATTCCAAGTGATTCCGAATTTCTCGCCATCTATACAATTGAGATTCAAAGCGATTCCAAGTATTTCAGATCCCATCACTAGAAACAATATTACGATAAAGCGTATCTCTATATTGCATTGTACCAACCTAACATTTCGTCTCTGTGTAAAAGTTGTCTCTATGCGAAATTAAGGTGTATTCACACTTGGAGCTCGTATCTAATCGCGCCTATTATTGCCGACTGAATTATGCTCGTTCACCGATTTTACTGTTCTCGCGAGACGGAATAGTACAATGATCATACTGTGAATGTACGAAACCATTACAATAAACCGGTCCCATTGGCTGGTGTCTGGCGCCTGGCCTCACAAAGCCCGCCCTTAAGCTTGTCGGGAAAAGTTCAAGAACAAGGAACATTTGTCCACTGTCGCAGATACTTAACGACTGCTAGTAATCGTGGTCCAATTACTTGTACGATATACACCCTAATAATTTACGAAAAACATGGATTTGTTTACTCGTTTTATAGTTATGTTTACGACACTAATGGCGTGTATTTCGTTATGAAGACGTGTCATAATTGTTCCAAGTTCGTTTCACAGTTTTATGACTGTGATAAATCGAAGACGTACTTTTCAATATTTTTTACTCCTTTTATTCGTATTAAAATCCTTTCTTCTATTGGATAATAGATTTTTATCTGCTTCGTTCATATTAGATAGCCAATTTTTAATTAACCCAGAAACTTTCATGACTCTAGCGGAATACTAATTTTGGTTACAGCATCGCAAAATAATTGCAAATAGAAATATCCCATAGCTGTTCTTAAATTGCTTGAAGGTATTTTAGTGAATTTATTCAGTGTTCTTCGGGTATTCAGAGTGAGCGAAAATTACGCCAAACCTGAATATAAATTTGTGTGGTAGCCCGAAAAACAATTCCAGGATTAATTCACATCGGATAGGAATTTTCTGATAAAATTTCGTAAGATACTATATCAGCAGGTAAACAATTTGTAAAAATACTGTGCGCACCTTTTACGTACATTTTTGAAATGATATCGAGCCAGTCGGTGGAAAAACAGAATTTCCGTGAACACGTCGAATTTTGGCCGAGAACGAGGCCACGCTGAACTTTTCGGGATGATGGATGCAAAACAACTGCGGTAAAGCACCTCGAGAGAGAGAGAGAGAGAGAGAGAGAGAATTGAGAACGTCGAAACGTTGAAACTTTGTATGCAATTTTATTCGAGTATCCTGCAGAAATATACGAAATGTATATTATTACACTTTAATTAAAAACGATTAAAAACAAGTGATGAACGAATAATCTATTTCAACCGAGTTTATTCATGCAGTTAGTCGACCTTGACAATCGAGAACTTTGCTGACTCCGTTGCTCTGATCTAGAAATTAAGTCATCGTCAGCTGTTTGTTGCATCGTTTCATCTCGATTTCCTAATTTCGTGTTAATAATTCGTAACGTCGTATTTCTCGGAAATCATTACATAAAATACATAGGAATTCATAGTGAAATATAGCGAAGTGTAAGTGTGTAAATCTGTGCAGTTGGCAACATGTTCATCCTCCAAGTAATGTATCTTCTTCTTTATCATACGAAGACTATGTATTTATTTATTTATTTATTTATTTATTTATTTATTCACTCACTGTGTATTTTATTTATGTGCCCGCAAGTTGACACAGTACGAAATTAAAAATTACGCGTTGATTAGAGGGACACGTATAGGGACAAAGACGTAATTGGCGTAGCTGTAAGCTTCGAATTAGAAACTCTTCTCTACAAATATAGTAAGTATCTTTGTTTTCATTATAGCTAGAGTAGGAAATTAATACGTATGTTGTTATAAGTTGACACAGTACGAAATTAAGAATTATGCTTTAATTACAGTGATAGATATAGGGACATAGAACGGAAAGGTATCGATCTGAAAAGGGACCGGATCTAATTTACGATAAAGTAAAATCGGGAAACCGGCTCGTGTCTCATAAGATAGGGGAGCGGTGATGGTCTCTGACTCACCCTCTGTGAGAAAGAATTACGAGCATGGAATGTTCTTCTCATAGAAGTTCTAGGTTTTTCTTAGAAGTCTACATTTACCCATGTCGCGTTTGTCTCATGGGAGCTCATGAGACGGAAGGAACTCTGCTTATACTCTCTTCGATTGTGCAATGCTAATAGGAATCATGGCAGATTCGAAGGAACGATCACCTATTTATACTTTGCGCTGCATTTCATAAATTCGAAAGATTCTTTAAACTTTTTCTGTTTATTCCATATTGATAAAGATTAGATACCGAAGACCTCTTTCGTTGATTTGTCTTAGACTATTAGATGAAGATACTGTACCAAATTAAATGAAACAAAGAATATTGAGAAGAATCACAGTTGTCGATATATCTTCCTTGAAAGTATAATAATTTTATCAAATGCTTCTACACATTTTTAATACATTGTAAACAAACGAAAAGTTAGCAACTCCTAACTCTATTCTATTATTAAAAAAGAACATTTAATCGATACTTAGTAGCTCATAGACAAATAGAAGAAAGAAAAAAGCCTGTAAATATCTCATCTCGTTAATTCCACCCCGCAAGAAGCTCGAACAATAAAGACGTCTTAAAAACGAATATTTAACTGATCTTTAATATCTATCTTAATATTCGGTACCTTATAAGCAAACACAACGAATTAAAAACCCTTTTCATTAATTCCGCCCTGAGGTCAAGCTCGCCCAATAGAAATGCAGAAAAGAGAACACGGTCAAGAAACATTAGTTTCTCCTCCATATAGACGTATCCCCTCTCCACAGCAGAGCTTTGCAAACTTTGCACGCCACAGTGTGGCTATCGATCAGACGCCGTCCAGAAAATGATGCATTACGTAAAACTTCTCTCAACTTCTCCGCCTCGTATCCCGCAATAAGGCTTTTAATTTGCAGCCCACAACCGTGTCAGTGATCCAACGTATCCCTCGACTATTCCCAACAACGAGCAGACTCGGCTCGGTTCGCCTTAAGGCGGTAATCACCAAGAAACGAGCAAAAATTTATCGCAGCCAGGTGTCGGCGGGGGACGACGCGAGAAACGACGCAGAATATCTATTATATCCGTCTTCACGAGGATCGTGCGGAAGAGAGAGACAGCGATAGATCGTTCCTCTCTACGATATCTAAATTTAAGAAGTGGCACCACCACCGTTTCCTTCGATACGATTCGTGCACCACGACCGTTTGCTTCCTTCTAGATCGTGGAAAACACGACAACAGCTCGAAAGAAGAAGGTGACGAAGAGGAGAACGAAAGGTGGGCGGTGGCGATTAACGCTAAAGGTAGCAACAATGAGGAGAATGATCGATTCGTGATTTTGTCGCAATAATTTGGCTACGCTTCGGAAATTTCGAACGATTCTTTACAAAATATACGGAACGAAAGTTTGCCTTTTACCTTCAACTATGTATCTTCTTGCTATTTCTTTCGTCTTTCTTTTTCTTGGATATCGTCCGTTTTGATTTCTTCGATACGAGTCTCGCATTTTAATCGTCGGCGGTTGTAGCGTTAAGATAGAAATAGACGGATAGACGAACAGAAGGAAGATGGATGGCGGGGCAACGAGATGAAGAGGAGGGCAAAGAGATGCGACGAAGAGGTAACGGTATGCGAAAAAATATACTCTTGGCACTTGGCTTCGGCAGACGACGAGATAAATAGCGCGCGTGGGTGCGGCTCGCCGATGTCTACGGGCCACACGCCACGTTTCCACCGGAACGCGTCAGCCACGAAGACCGAGAGAATGAGAGGGAGCCGAGGAAAACACAGCCGGAGGTGGCCGTCGAACGGCCTGCACGTTTTCCACGGAAAATATCGCTTTTTCACCGTCTTTTGTCGCATTCACCAGTCTCGCACAATGCATCCAAACGTGTGTATCTAAACGGTTCCGTTGCTTGTGCAGTGCTTTAGAACGTGGTTTTTGTGAACACGGTTTGCAGTTACTTACGTGGATCATACGTTAAAACAACTAGCACACGTTAGTGCGGATTTTTATCACGTTTGTGAGAAATTTCAAGATATAAAAATCGACGGAATATACAAGAATATATAAAATATACAAAATAGATCATACCGCTCATAATATTTAACAATTTAAAACAAATCTCTATGGAAATGGTATCTCCTCAGTTGCATTCGTAAAAGTATTAACAGTCGATGAAAAGAAGTTTCTTCTAGTCGAAAAAGAATTCGTCGTTGGGAAGATTAATGTTAAAGTTCGCTTAGACCGGACTAAAATCAACGACCGAGCTTCCTGCACATTTAAATCCCACCCTGTGTTAAGACGAACGCTGAATAAGCAGATGGTCGAGTGATTCGATCGACGAAAATCGCGGAAACTAAGGTGCAGAGGGCGAGTCTCGTGCAACAGTTTCCTCGACACTGGATTTTGACGCAATGCGTCACATGCTTACTGTCACCACTTGCCACTTGACTATTCGTCGAAGAAAAAGTCGACCTAAAAAGCGCTGAATGCACACCTAGCTTTCTGGCCCATCCGCGTCTCTTTTTCCACTTCCCTTCGCTCTTTCAATTAATCTTCCTTAATTTCCTCCGATTTTTTTTCACCGATTTTTTCCACGACGAATGAATGAAACGAGAGACGAAAAAATAAAAGGGAAGAGGAGAAACCGGATAAAAAAAGAACGAAAAAAAAAACGAGAAGAGAGGGAGGCGCGTAACGAATCACGAAACGGAGCAGCAGCATTTTAATAATACACGTATCTGCATGCTCGAGTGGAGACGTTGCAGGCGCCAACATGCCTGTGAATATTTCTCTTATTTTCCCGGCGGACAGGCCGTGCTGTTTACTTTTCGTATTTCGACCAGCCGGTCAGCGTGCTTCGAGCTTTTTGACAATAACTATGAAGGTATGTAGGAGTTCGTTGATTTAATAGGTTACCCTTAGATAATCCGCAATAATGCGCCAAGTCTCGCGACACTTTCAAAACGTTGTCACGTAGATTATATACAGTGAACAGCAGAAGTATTTTTACACCATTGCATTTACTATTGCATTTATATAATATTAATATTAAATGAAGCCCAAGTATAAGTATAAGTCCTTCATATTACCTGACAGTTCTTTCATATGACTACGAGAATTTAATGCTATGAAAATTAGATGCGCATGATAAGAAAGAGCCTGATTGAAAAATAAAGCTGTATACAAATGTGTATTTGGTATTTGTATAGCCATTGTAGTCGGAACAAATGCGAATGTAATTTTCGAGTTGAAACAATCGGTATGTTCCCATGTCAATGTTCATTCGAAATGAGAAATATAGATTAGATGATAAATGATTAGAAGATGGTTAGTAAGAGAGAAAGAAGACTGAGGATTTTGGTGCATTTAGAGGAAATTCGAAGGTGCGAAAAATATTTAATGCGATAAATATTTAGTGGTAATATCGAATTAAGTTGCACTTTTTTTAATTACATTCGTAAAGCGATGGATCTGCATAAATATCCGCATTCAAATGATAAAGATTAACTGAACGATAATTGATAATACCTTCGGTACTTTACGTCGTTTAGAAATAGAAATAAATTATTCGCGAAGATTAAAGTAATTGATTTTAACGAGACAAACTCAAACGTCTCGATGTAATTGATATTTAAGATGATAAATAGTCAAACGTGGTAAAGTGATAATGAATGATACCTTTCATCGGTCTTTGAAAAAGTCTTATTTCAAAGACAGAAACTTCTGTTATCTTAATATGCTTATTGCTGATTGAATTTTCGTTAGCCACAGTGTTATATTCTAACAAGTAATTTTCTCAAATGAATTCCATAAACACGGTGATTAATTATATAAAATAGCATATTTGAAGTTTCTTTACTTTCGTGTCGAGGAGCAAATATGATGACAAGATGAATAAAGTTATACAAGATTATAAAATCGTTTAATCTTGTGAAACATTATCAAATATAATTCGTAAGATCTTACAAACTAGATATTACCATTCATTGCATGTGCGTGGTATGATAAATTATTAGATTTACAAAATTTATTCATCTGTAAGTTATCCTGCAACTCTCATTCTAATCGATTATGCTATTATCAATTGTCAAGAAGAAGAAAGTTTCTTTCTTGAAATTTCACGAGCTCTTATCCACCTTCCTAGTCTAAGTCACATCAAATCGATGCCAAATGTACTTCGTAAAAAGTACGTGCCAACTCCGGTGCAAGACTTTCGCAGAAAACATGTTAAACTTATTGGAGGTGGGTCGCGACCCCCTAGAGGGAGAAACGGCCTTGAGCACCGATTGATTCCGCAGAGACTATAGTCTCACCGATTCTCCAAACGTTCTACTCTACTCCACACCTTTTAACCCATTCGTGTAACATTCAGCGTTTTATCCTAATTAATTTACAATAATCTACTTTTAAGAATTGTCCATAATTTGGCTATATTATCACGTTATAGATACTCCGTGTTTCGTATCTAGCAAGCTACTTCGTCTGCTCTATTTAATGCTACACATTCGTTGGTTGCAATACTCGAATACCAGAATTTTTCAGATTCTCCATTAAATTCTAACAACGAGATACTAAATTATACAGTATAAACGTCTAATCACAAACTATACAAAATACAAATCCGGTCTCTTCTCTGTTCCATCTTTCGGAAGCAAATTATCATAGAACAAGGAACCACAAATTTTCCCAGGACTTACTAAGAATCAATCTGAAGAAACAATCGAATCTCCACGGAATCAGAGAGACAGTGATTGAAATAATCTTAAAACTTACCAGGAGAGACGGCGAGTGCGAAGAAGGCAGCGGCAGTGGCGAGTAGCAGTATCCTAATCGCGTTTCCGCCGGTTCGTCTTCTGCCAGGCCTCGGAGCGGCGTGACAACCAATCCGATGACCATTTTTCTCGTTCGATTGCACATCGAGGACAACGTACGCCGGCTCGTGATACTGAAGTTCGTCCTCGTTGTCGGCGTCGTCCGCGACGCCGGGCGCCGCGGCAACGCGTCTACGTCGTCGTGGCCGTGGTGATCGCGGCTGCTGAAGGTCGCTGGCACTGCAGCTGCTGCCGATTGTACGGTCGATTACCGGACCGTAATACATGGCCTGCAGGAGCGACCACTGCCGTGCCACCGGGGGCTGCACTCGTCAGCGTGTCCTCGTCGCAACGACGCCGTACGAAACCGGGACTGCGGCTCCACCAGCGGTGTCCTTACCTACGACACCCAGCGATCTCAAGGATCCGCGGCCGCGAGGCATCACCACAACCTGGCGCAAGCCGAATCACCACCAGCACACCCGGCACCAACCACCAACTCGTGATCCTTTTCTCTTCTTCTTCCTCTTCTTTCCCTTCAGAATTTTTACAGAAAGCTTGTCTCTCCCTTCTTCGTTGTGTGTTTCGTTCTTACAGTTTAGGATCTAATCGATGAACTTGTGTTTCAATCGTTTTTTTCAAGTTATTCGATGCTTCTTTGATGTAGGTTATTTATATACGTTTTTTAATCAGAATACATACATATACATATATATATATATAGGTTGAGTTTTAGTATTCTTATGGGTGTTCGAGATAGATCACTGGTGCTTTCATTTTTGTAATTGTTTCGCGTATTAGTGTACGTATACGTTGGTTTCACTTGGAGAATCGGTGGAAACACGAATGGAGAAGGAAGTAAGGTGTAGACACCCCGACGGGACTCGACGTCGATGAAGAGGAGGCACCGCGTGCGACCCGGCACTCCTACGCGCGTCGACGTCGGAGGGAAGAAACCCTCTAAACGAAAGCGTACACGCTATATTACCGGCGACACGTCGCGGCTCTCGCGGTATACGTGCACGAGTGTGCGGCCCCGTGCGTGTAAGGGAGTAGCGAAAGGGTTCGTCGCACTCGCTAGTCAAACCCTTTTTCCTCTTTTTTCCTTCCTCTCCTTTTTTCTTTTCTTTTCGTTGCCCACGCGAATTCTTTTTCTCTCCCTCTTTCTTCCTCTGTTACACTAACAAAAAAAAAAACGTTCTTCTCGTACAGTTGAGAGCCGTAGTTCACAGAGCACCGTGTGTGTCACGCATCACCTTCTGTCACACACTTCTACCTTCTTCCCTTATCAATTCCCTTCTTTCTTTCTCTCTTTCTTCCTTCGTCTCCTGTTCCACGGCCGGCTCTTCCACGTCTTAATCCTCACAACGTTCGAACAACGGCAGCAGCGACCGGCTGCGGCTCGTCGTGTGTCCAGCGCGCCTGGACACTACCACCGTCCGGCAGGAAGTGTCGACTGCCACGAGGTGGACACCTCTGCGAGCCTCTGCCAGCGGCAGCAGCACCAGCGAGACAGCGGCGACGACGACGGCGGCAGCGCTAGGCAGCACCGCCGGTGCTGGTAGCAGTGGCGGTAGTAGCGGCACTGGCAGCTGCAGCTGGTGGTGCACCGGCGCATCCGGATACACCACGCATTCGTATACGAAACTCAAGTCACGTCTACCCGTGTCTATCTCGTGTCTAACGTCTTCACTTTGTTAATTGATCAAAACCGCTTCACTTTGCCATTTCATTCCCTATTATCGTTCGATTATTCTAAATATCTCTATATATAGTATCTTCCTTTTTAGCTCGTGTGCCTCCGAAATACCAATTGTTTCATACGTTTATAGCTATATTTATGTATACACGTGTATATTTTTATTGAAAGAAATTCGACGAACTTGAAAATCGTGACTCGAAAGAGAAACACGAATGCCTGATCCGTTCTGGCGGAGTCTTCCAAGTGTACTGAGCCGGTGTGGACACACTGGCCGCGTGTCGTGTCGTGTGCGGCAACGTCAGTACCAGCCAGTAGTAGAGGCCAAGTCTGTCGCTGTCTAAGCCAGGCAAGGCACTCGAGGCTGGCAGCACCACGACGCGGTGGTCTCTGGTCGCGCGACTGCTAAGCGGTTCGGCTACGTCCGTGGCGAGCTCGTGCGAGGCCCGCAACGCTCTCTTCGGCCACACGTTCGACTCGCGCGCAGGCGGCAAACACGAGCGCGCGCGCGCGGCTCAGCTTTCGTTCTTTCTTCCTCCAACTTGGTAAGATGAAACAGGATAGGCAGTTTCGAGGTTGGAGTGTGTATGTATCGTTGGTGGTAGTTGGAGATGGCTCGAGAACGGAGAGAAGCGCGGCTCTGTCGGTCGACTCGTACTTTCGGGTATACAGCAGCGCCGCGACGCGCTCCAACAGCACGTCGGGACGCCCCTCGATACCCCGCCGATGCCATCGGCCTGGCCCGAAATCGATGCCCCGCAACGCGACGTCTCGAAACCACCCCCTCGTTGCCGACCTGTGTGCCATCAAGCGCTGCTATACTCGCACTCTCTTTCTTTCTCTCGTGTTATCTCCTTACGTTTCTTTTTTACATTATACGTATCTTTACGAGCCGCTTGCTTTTGTTCTTTCCTTTATTTTTTTGCTTTTCTTGTACGTAGTGTTGTATTTTTTTTTTCTCTCTCTTTTTTGTCTAAGATGTTCTTCTTTACAGTGGTACGTAGCCTTATCTTCCAGTGCAACATTTTTCCATCATACCTCTATACGTTTCATTCTGTAGTATTAAATTTTTTGAAGACAGGATACTTACGAATAAGAGGAAATTTAATATACTTGGATCTAATTAATTAGTAACGCTATAATAAATACATCGGTGTAACAGTACTTTCTGTAGCCATTGTATTCTGACTGAGATAGTTTCTTAGATACATTATATCATGTTTCGCTCATTTCTTACATTCAGCTCTTTCTCTTTCTCTCTCCTTTACATTGTAACTTCTATCTTTGCCCTTCTAGATCCTATTACATGTTAATATTATTTTACACGTTTCTTACCATTAATTCGTCGACTAGTGCTGCCTTGTTCATCTCTATTTTTTCCTTAGAATTTAAACCATTTCTATTTTCTTACCTGCTCCTTAATATCCTCTCTGCAATTTCTTAGTTCTCTTGATTGATTAGACTCTTTCCCTTTATCGCACTATAACTACTACCTTTCTTCCCCTAAATCCTTCCGTGGTACTGAGATACATCTTGATGTAGCCTTTCTTATGTTTCTTTCATTTTCTTTCTTCCAATTTTCTTTCCTCTCACTATTGTCTAACTTCCTTCCTTCGATAATACTGTCTTTGTCTTAGTCGAGGTTCAGAGGGTGTGTAGATGTGGTGGTTCTGACCGTTTCATAGTACCTAGACAGGGTCGTGCCTTTTCTTCGTGGACGAACGGATACGTATTCTCTTTTTACAGCAGGATACATGAATGGTGTACCATGAACGGCGGTGTCGTGTGACACGGATCGATCGCGGAAACTAATAGCCTGCATCGATGAGAGAATTGCGTTGCAATTGGCATTTTGTAAAATTCGCTTGTTCCGGGGGATGATGTTGAATAATCATCCATTATTACGTCGCAATATCCACATACAATTTTATGTAATCCCTTGTTTTATAATCTTTTTTGATAGCTATTTAAAGCAACGTTAATTGTTAACTCAGATGAAAAATTATACATAATTTATAGTTAGAAATTCTTGGCCTGAAAAATTGCAATTGAAGTTCACATTCTAATCAAACACTGTTGCAAACTCAATTTGCGTTTGTTTTCCACGTTCCTTAAAACAATAACATAATTTCTTTGTTCGAGTATACATTGAATGGATTAATTACATTTTTTGCATCAATTAATAAATAGCCAAACGAGATTATTTTTCCTGTGAAAAATCTAATCGAAATTTGTAGCGTGCGATAAGGTTTTTTCAACTTATGGAACAGTACATCTCAAGGTAACTTTTAAAAAGACTATAGTGTCCTGGGGACTACTATAAGATTCCACTGTAAACGACTGCATATCTCATTGTAAAATGTTTTATTCAATTTATTTCGTTATTAAAAGAAAGATCTATCACATAATCGTATATATTGGAACATTTTAATTAATTGGTATAATGAACTTATTACTACGTGCACTGTTAAACTTGGTACTTTAGATGCGATAAAGTTATTACTGCGGTAAATAACATAATTCGTACTTAGGTCAAAGTTGACCGCGACCCATAAAAATCTGTCGCAACTTTTTGCCCATTTTTCCCGGAGTTGGCACACGGTAACCGGCACAAGTGAAACGCCTTTTTGTCGGATTGCCTATTACGAACGATGTATTCAAGTCTCCAGAAAATGGCTCACCGGCGAAATAAAATGATGCAATCAGTCGAACTCAAACTCCAGAAGCGACCAATTATAAAACTCTCGTAACTCGTTATCAAGCATCTCCATAACAAGCCATACCATAAATCACGGTATTCACAAAAATGAGCAGTTCCATTCGTCACAAACCACGTTTTGTACCTGCAAGACGTGCAATCAGTCACAAAAGTCTACACACTGTACAGCCCGTTTTCGAAATATTATAACTGGTCTGTGGATCTTTGTATCATGTTGCAAATTTATGTTTTTACAATCACACCCCTTTAAATATTACAACGATCATTTTATCTTTCCATAAATGCATCAACATCCGCATAGAATTTTTCTCAACGGAGTTTGGATCCAAAGATTGCGAATCTTATTGTAAAATAATTAATTATTTTTCTCCTGACTCTTGTAGATGACTTTACAAAACTTTTACTATGTATTCTGGGCTTCTTTCACTTGCATAAAAAAATAATTCTAGTCGAGTAATCAGTCCCTTGATAATCCCTAATAGTTATGAACGTGTAAAGCGTGTAAAATTTTGTAATCTGACGTAATCGTGACGAATGTTTTCTGCAATCTGACGTAATCCAAGAAAGGACGTACCGTTCCAATCTGAAGCTAGGGCAGTCCAAATATTTTCCTCTCACATCCTCCATCCTCGTTCCAGAAACCACTTCCGTCTTCTATAAAAAAAATTTATTGAATTATACTACGTACTTTTTCTCTAAACAAGAAAATATATTGCAGAAACGTTCTCAGACTCTGCGGAACGTGGCAATTAAATAGGAACTGTACGTATAGGACATCTAAAACGTAAGTAATACGCAAAACTAGGCAAAATACTTTTTTCCTTAGAATCAAATTAACACGAAGCTGAAAAGTTTTCAAGGTGTTCTCCAAGAAATTCTCCAACTACTGAGCTGCAAATACGTATGCAGATTTATATTTTTATGAATATAAAAAAATTATGAAACAATAAAAAATTATTTTGCCTGTTAAGCATCATAAAGAAATGCTATATTTTGGATAATTTATACAGTTTCCTATATTCTCTGCATTTGTACACGTTTAAAATTCTTATAAATGCATAGGGATCTGCAGTAATTAGTAATGTAGCAATTACACGTTCCAGCACTGGAACGTTTAAACCTTAACTGCCCGTCTAAATTCATTTTATAGCCACGCTATATCGTTTCCTCCTACAATGCCAATAAACCAAAGAGTCGCCAGCATCAGGAGAACCGTCTGTTCTCCCGCGAGATTTCCGTGGAAAGCGGGACACGCCGCGCGTTCCATCCTGAGTCGCCTTGGAGATGCTCCGAGCAGCCAGAGGAGTCAATAGACTCTACGTTGCGGCAGATGTACGTATCGATTTTGGAACGTTGATTCGCGCGTGTTCCAGAACGATACCGTTGCCCCCCAGTGCCATAGACAGGGACGTACAAGAGAGATACACGGTGTCTCGTGATCATTTTTCGAACGACGATCCTTTTTTCCCAATGAACGACAAAGTTCGCAGTTTGGCAGCAGGCATGCGGGACGAGACAGGGGGTTTCGAGAGCACCTGGAGGCCACTGGGTGGCCGGCATCGCCCTCGCCAGGTGGTTGCAACTTGTTGTTGCGGCTGCCAGAGTCTATTGTCACAAGGACTCTATGGTGTCGCAATATTCGCGTGCTTGACTCATTGACTGGCGATTCTGGTAGTTTGCTTGTTGGTGAATTAATAACTGTGATTTGTCGATTTTCAGGCAAACAGGGAGATTTGAAATTGCTAAAATATATATAAATATAAAATGTCGAAATACCTGGATATATGTATGTGTATATTGAAAATATGTAGATATTTTGGTATTTATGAGACGTTTAAAGGTACAGAAATACATAGAACACACGCAATGGCTAAAGATAAGGAATATCAAAATTATTTAAATATATTCAAATAATAAAGAAACAACAAACGGATAATACATAGAAGCAGAGAAAGTATAGTATCTATTCTAATTATAATACTTCATTGGTAGAACAAATTCCTATTTAGATCCCGTTTCTTTAGTCGTGTTCATAAAAATATGAATTTGCATAAACATTCACAGTCTAGTGATCAGAGTTTAGATTTAGTTTGGTGATATTTGGGTTAGCGACGGGGTTAGTGTCCTTAGCAATTGAAGTATGGATTTTCTTGATGCGTGCTGACGACTGGAAAGCCGTTTCGACGATAGATGGTCCTGATTAAGAACGAGAGACTTGTTTATGGCGTTCCGTTCCTTCGCCTTGCTTCACTTGCAGATCGGAATTTCTGTACGTGATTTCTCTCTTGGAATTAGCTTGCTGGTTACTTTAGTTGCATACAGCAGTCTCTTAATTCTCTCTCCATCCTCTTCTTTCTTACTCAATTTTTAAATCTCTTCCTTCCAATCGTATTACGAACAAATGCAAGATGGTCAGCGACGTATGTTGAAAATCACGCATTTAAGGAAGAAATTTCGTGGAAATGGAAAGACACGCGCAGCTGTGTTCTATGGATCATTTACGATGCTCGTTGCCTTCGGCTGTGAGTTGATACGTCCTTCGGGCACGATCCCATTGTCCATGGTGAAAGGAATACGTGGACTCGATCTTCCGCAAAATAAAAAGCAGCCACGGTGTGGTCACCCTTCGTGTGGCACGCGCCACGATCCACCTTTCTTCTTTTCTTTCCGTTGTGCGGCCAGCCGTCGCCTTTCAGATCCCCAGGATAAGGAATCCTCCCTACTGTGACCGAGGGAACTCTTTAGAACGTACGGTTACTTGGTCTGTGTAAGGACGAGAGATAGACAGAGAGGTCGTACGGCGTCTTTGATGTTTTCGTCACTGCCAATGGCTACTGAACGTTGCAGAACTCATTCAACTTCCTATTTTCTTCACTGGTATTGCCAGAATATCGTCACGGAGGCGTCGATTTATGTAGAAAATTGGCCCTGGCATTTGGCGTTCATACACTGTGACTCACAAAAGTATTCGAATGCTCTTAGAAACTTTGTATCTACATGTATATATATATTATATGAAACATATTATTGCTAGAAAATGATATCACCGCTTAGAATATAATTTGGTGTATAACGTAGAAAATTGTTCTTGGCATTCGGCGTTTATGTAGATTGGAATTTAGCTCGAGTAAAGTAAGTGCAGTTCTACTGGAATATTTTTCAAATCGATGATTATATAGCGGATTCACTCACATATTTCAACATTTGATATTTAAAAGTACCAGCAATCTGGAATATGCAATCTCTTTAAAAAACATGATCAATGTTTTACAATAATAAGCATAGAACATACCATTTTATGAAAATTAGAAGTGATATAGAGTACTATGATCTTAGCGCTCATATATAATGTGTGTTATACAGAAATTTGGTTTAATCTTGGTTGCTATTGTTCAGATGTTTATTGTAGTTTCACGTGTTATTATTTTATAATTAAATTGCAACATTTTGCCTGTACTTAAAAACAAGAATACAGGTATTTACTTTGTTTGAAAAAGAAACAAAATCTTCTTGTAATTAAATAGATAAAGGGAATGAACAAGCCGTAAGGAAGAAAAAACAATGTATGTATTATTCCTTAGTGCACCCTATTGGTTAAACATTGCGTCATATTTCGATATCGCTATTTCACCAGGGGGTGTTTTCCTCGCTGCTGCCCTTGAGGATTTAAAGAAACTGGGATGAGCGGCATCCCGCTTTACGCCTATTCCACAGGCCGGGTCGCGACTCGCCCAAACGTCTATGATTGAACACACAAAGAAAGACAAACAACGAGACTCTCGAGGGAGCAGGTGAAAAAACCGCTGTTGCTTTTAAACCCGCGTTCGAATGTCATAATTGGTAGCAGGCTTCCTGTGTGCTCATTAAATTCACCGAAAGAATAGTAGAAAAACAGAAGATACATAATAGCCCTATTATATTGCCAATATTTGTTACAATGTATCTCAAAAAATATTCTGAGATTGGATTTCAATCTTTTCCAATATATCTAACGCTATAAGCATCTTAAATTCAATCTTTGAACATTCAGGAACATACGAATTTTAACCTACAACCATTTAAACTTGGAGACATTTCATCCTGGAGAAATTCTAGAAATTAACAAGTTCCGGTCTTCGGCAATTTAAAATTTTACAAATTCCAAACTCTGACAAGCGTAAAAATTGAAAGATTGCTGCTTTCAAGAATGAAAGATTCTACAAACTCCAGCCTATAAAAATATCAAATTCCAATGTTCTAAACACTTACCAACGTTAACATTTAACGATTGCTAATTTCCCACGAACTCATACATTCTGCTAACATCTCGTATTATTAAAACAAATCGAACAAGGTGTTCACATAACTTATGACCAATCTCCATGCATCTCGAAGGAAAGAAAGTTGTTTCGCTTTGAGAAGAAAGAAGAAGGGTGTAGGAAGGGGCTCTGCGTTGGGGGATGACCGATACAAGTGGGACATTGAAGAAAGGGGTTAGGTCTCATACAGTGACAACGGCAAAACTCGAAACGACGTCGTCGGACTTGGCTTCCGGCCATTTCCCAGCTATCGATCCACGAAGCGTTACGACGAAGCTGCCCTACGCGCAATTATAGGTGTATCGTGTGTATAATACGACCCTGGTACATGCATAGCCGGGGGATAGATCGCCGTCGGCGTACAAGGACGATCCCCGAAATTCGGCCGCGACACCGGAATCGCGAATTCTTCGATGGCCGTGCGAGGAACGCTCTATCGAGGACAGTTATACTGTTGCTTAAAACTGTTCCACCCAGGAGAGTTCCATAAACGGGTCCAATACCATCCATCTAAACATATTACTAAACATATAACACCTATTTAAAGAAATATAAATTACTATTAATTATGCAAATATCTATTTCTTTGTACCCAATTAGGCAAATGGAATCTATAAAATTTATTTCTCCCACTAAATATTACAATGAGTACTACACTTTTGGTATTTTATATGTTTCTGCATATCACGTACATTTTATGGATTTTTACAATTTTAAATTTTATCAATTTTGTGAGCTTATAGCCCCTCCCACCCAAATATTCAAAAGGACAAAATTGTTCAATTTATTCTGTAGATAAAAGACGATTAGTTAAGTGTAATGAATGATCGCCGTCTTACACAATGGAACTAATATGATTAATGAAATTTTGTAAATTGTAAGTTACAAATTATTTATGTTGATAAATTTTTCTATACAACATTAAGAAGTTTAATCATAGAACAAATTAAATGTTAGAAGTAAAATTGAATATGAATGAAGAAAACTTGTAGCTTCTGATTTTATGCGTAGTATCATGAAATTACCTTTATCATGAAGTTATTGAGTATCATTATAACTCTAGACTTGATTGTCAGGAAACAATATTCATTTCGCAAATTTGAAATTTAATCGATATTTGTAGTTAATATAGATAAGACGATTAAAAGTTTTAGGAGATCTTTATAATAATTTTCTTATTAAATGTTGTTAATTTTACAACTTTCAAAATAATTTATCTTACTGAATATAAAAATATAAAGATTGGCACGAAAGAGAAATTTATAACGTACAAATTGTACCTTGTTAATTTACTAATATTATTAAACGAAATTATATCATTAAATTATTATGCAAAAGGACCTGGGAGTCATACTACAACCGTATTAAAATATTATAATTTAAGATTGTTTATTCAATTATTTGTATGAATAAAACGGAATTATCAACAATGTTTATACTGAGAAATTTTTATAATAAAAGTTGGTAGAATGCAGAATTCTGACTGTAGTGATTATTTCTCGTAACATATTTTGGGTGACGCGGCGTGTAAGAAAGACACAGTTCACCCACCCTACGAATGCAACACAACGGTGCGTTTCCACGTATGCGTGGAATCGATAACTGGGAATTAGTCTGACAGGCTGTCTGCCAGAACCAAGTACGTGCATCTACGTGAAAAACCTTGCCAATCATGTTAAAGTAATTACATCGTATAGGTAACCAAGTTAAATATAACTGGCAAGTACACTTGCTGAATGGAAAATTATTAGATTAATATTGTTTTCCGATTTATTTCACTGCCTGAAATGATTTTCAATAAGAGAATGTTCCTAGGTGAAGAAATATTTTTATTCAAAACAGTCGATAATGTCGTTACTTTAGTTATCGAATCGAGATTAAAATCTAGTTCATTGAATATATACCACGTTTATAAATTCTGATGTATAGGCCATTTAAAATTAAGTACTGTACATTAAAATTAATTTATCATTTCATTATTAAATAAGATATTGAAACGATAAATACATTAAATACCTCAGATAAAAATGAATGTTTTTCATTGTATGTACTTAAAATTACATAAGAAAAACGGAGTTCCAACTGAAATTCAACGAACTTCGATCAATAATTCCACAATGGAAAATGAAGATATAAGGCTCCACTCAGAACAAATAAACGATTTTGAAATTAGGTTATCATAACCAGTTAACTCGTAAAAGTTTACCTTTCTGTATTTTCTGTATTTTCGTGGCTCCACCTAAACACACTATCATCCGTGTCGTACCAGACTGAAATGTACATGAAAAAAATGCCAGTCCACAGAAAGACAAACTACGGAACAAATAAAAATATGTCCGCACAAACTACGCCGTGAAAGCCAGTACGAGAAAGAGATAAATAGAGGATCATCGTAGTCGGTACCGAGGATCAATATAATATGTCACAACCACGGTCATAAATACACAAAGGCATGAAAGTATATATAGCTAGTCGATACATACGATAAATACTTTGTATGTTTCGTTCCCCCATGGTTCCGCTATAAACCGTATCGACCATTTTTCGATTATCGATTATAAGAAAAATTTACATTTAGAACTACATTGAGGTCATGAACATTATTCGTTATTAATACATGTGAGTTTCTCATGTCTTTTAAGTTAAATAAATAATATATATTTTTCGTTTGGAATAAAATTGACGTAGTAAAATACATTCTTCCACAAGTATTTATTATTACAATCAAAAATAAAAATGTATAAGTCATTCCACGTAAAAAACAATTTTGTTAAGAAAGAATATACTTCGTTTTTGTTTCATACATTAATTATTAGTTACTAGTAAAAATTGATTGTTTTATTTGTTTTGTTATACAATAGGTGTCCAGCTTTGAGAGTTTTTGAAAAATTGCAATTAGACGTTTTGATAACATCGATTAATTCTGCACTCCGCGAGTGGCGCTGAAATCAGTACATTAAATATCGCGCCCTTTTTCGCACGGGGAATATTCCATCTGCGACACTGAAGGTTTTTAACGGTTGAATATTGTTGTCAGTTATTAACAAATTATATTATATCTTTCTGTGATAGTTAATTAATAATACGACTCAATTCAATTCAACATCAAGATATTAAAAACTATATGAAGACGCACTTCACAACACGCACAAGTAACATTCAGTACTATCCCCGTCATAATAGTGAAACATGGAAAGGCACTTCGTAACCGAACTGGTGAGTACTTTAACGCACGATAAGTAGTATATCAACACCATTTTCCAATTGATTTTTCTTCTTTCAAATATTTTAATTAAAACGTCTTTTCAATATCAGTGTAATATGAAATAAGTTCTTTAGTTATTCCAAAGTACAAATTCAAATATTCAATATAAAAATGACTAAAGATCTAAATTTATACAAAATCATTGAATTATTCTTTCTTCAATCATACAAAAATTTTAAGATATTAGAATTGTAAAAAAAACAATTGAATAATGCGAAATATTAGCACCGTATCAAGCAAATTGTTATTATAAAGCATATATATAAACCTTTTAATATATATCATAATAAACTTCACGGTACTAAAAATACCTTCTTTTAACACTGACCTATATACATTTGTTCGCGAACATAGATACACGTGAAATCATAAATGTTATTTTGAAAATTTTCCTATACTTGTCATCCCATCCTCACCACTCATTTTTCCCTAGTTGTCCATAGCAATATTTTGTTCGTGATATTGCATTCTTTCGTGGAAATATAGTCACTTAGAGATATGATTTAAATGAAATGTAGATTTCAGTTGAAAAAATCTTCTACCTCTGCTAGTTCCCTAGCTCGGGCTTGTTGATGAGCCCAACGTTCTTCTGCAAGCTTATCGCTTACACCCCATTTTTCATGATAGATACGTTGTTCACATGTAGGACATTTTTTACCCCCTACAATAGAATAAACAATATTATTTGAAACTAAAATGTGTGCCTTCTTTTGGAAATATAAGTGTGTAAAAATCTACAAAATACATATAATATATAAGTATATGTAAAATATAGGAAACAAAGTACTTATTACAATATTTAGTAGATGAAACTAAGTGCTGTCTAGGTTATACTTCTTAATTATATTCATAAAAATATAAAATTGCATAAATATTCGCGTTAAATAGTCTATCCATTAGTATTACATCACATTAATGTGAAAATTGAGATTCGATGCAATAATAGAAATTACCATGGAATGGAGGAGTCTTCATGTATGTCACAAGACAGCGTAGGTGAAACAAATGTCCACAGTAAAGTCTCTCTACATGCATATCTGCAGTTTCGTTGGTTTCTGCATTTTCTGGATTCTCTGGCAGACATTTTTGTTTGCATGACTGACAATGCTCTTGTGGCAAACTCTTTACACATCTAGGTGATATAATTTACAAAAAGAAAAATATTAAAAAAGAGTAAGAATGATATCAATATAACATGAACATTGTTAAATAGACATACTGTATAAGAAAAGATGTAACAACTTTCAAGGATGGTGAGGGAATAAAAGGAGTGTGTGATTTCTTCCTAAGCGGTGGTTCTACACACTGTCTGGCTAATTCCTTTCCTTGACCTGTGAAATGGCGTGTAAATAGTGGAGGAAAATTTGTATCTATGTCTCCCAATCTACAAACAAAACAATTATTAAAAAGAAATACAAATTTCTTGTTTATGTCTTTAGTCATCATTGGTACGTACTTTATACAGGCAACTGGATAATTATCTGGTACATCGATTTTAGCTTTGAAATAATATAACTCTTTCTTAATCTTCAAACCAATACAAGAATATTTTTGTTTCAATTTTATTTCATCATCGTCCCCTAAGAGTTTTTTTATGGTTGAGATTTCATCATAGCAACAAATCAAGGGATTTTCATCAATGAAATTACGGATAAATTTCAATATTGGTAACACCTACAGTATTAATTAAAATTCATATAGTAAATTCATATAAATAAGAAACTGTTCGATTTGGTAGATTCAAATATTTACCTGTGCCTTTCCCAACAATTTCTTGCATTCCTTTTCACAGACTTCTGTTAGACCATTAAGTAACTTCACAGATAAAGTTTTGCTCTTCAATTCAAGTAACAATGGGCAATTAGGATAGTTCTTCGCGAACTGCATGCACACGACGATGGTCTTGAACTTGGTTTTCCTATGACGTTTGTAAATAATAGAATTAATTAGGAAGTTATCTGGTAATAGTCAGTCATCATAAACGCTAGAAGTAAACTTACGTTATTTCCACTCGCACCATGGTACAAACACAAGAAACGAGACGGCTACCATCAACGACATTTTGACAAAGTTTTGATACCTCTTGTAATTCATCATCGAGAAAGCCCATGAGAAAATTGAAACAAATATTACTTCACGATCTAGTAACCTCTTATCGGTTTTGTTATCAGGTGGAACCGATCATCTAAATCTAAAATAGACTGATATAGCAAAACCAAATTTTTAAAAAAGGTTTTACTAATGATTCTCCAAGATTAGGATTACGTCATATAAATACTATTATCTCAAGGTCAGTCAAGGAAGCTCTGCTTGATACACTCATCTGTTTTGAAACATGAATCATCAACATTGATACTTCCTACTATGATGTAACATATCTTAAGTAATTGAATGGAAAATAAGTATCGACAAATAAGATTTTGGTAAAGGAAAATTTCATCGTTAGTTTATTATTTATAATAAAATATCAAATATATACAATCATAAAATTATTATGGTATTATTGTATATATAAGTTATTCGTTTCATAAAAAATACGCTAAACTAAAAAAATTTGTTAAGAAAGATCATTTATTCAGTCATTATAATTATTTAAGCAAAAGATTTTATGGGAATGAATGATACTTGAGAAGTTATACTGTCCAATAGAATCGTTTCTGTACTACCTAAAATAAGTCTCAACTAGTGACTCTAAAAGCGCCATGGTTTATGGTGGAAATCTAACCTAGTGTGACGCACGTGTTTACAGGAAAGTTAGAACTCGACTAGAGAGGATACTAGATCGAAGGAAAAGATTTATACCAAAATATGTTAAGACTTAAAATAACCATAATCAGTTTTTAAATTTAATAAAACTATAATAAAAATGTCGCGAATTGCCGACACGAGAGAAGTGATTTTAACTAGTGACAGTAGCGGTGAACATTGGAGTGCAGCTGTGTGGGATCACCGAACTGGTTCAATTTTATCGACTTATAAAAATGCTGGTGCTCTCAGTCATAGAACTCTTCAACTTTTAAGCGACAGTTATATAGTGGGTGCGGATTTAACGAAACCACGTATACATGTTTGGCCATTGAACAGTCATTCTCCCGTATCTAACCTGAGACTGACAACACCGGGAAAGGTTACTGCTCTGAATTGCACGCCCAATGGCGCATACATGGTCGCGGCCATTTCCGAAAAACTATTCGTCTGGCAATTGTGTAACGGGCGTTTGTTAAAGAATTTATCGCAACATTACCAAACAGTGACCTGTTTGACGTTCACCAAAGACGGTTCCATTTTCGCCAGTGGCGCCGAGGACGGATTAATTTTCGTGTGGTCGTTGTATCGTGTATTGAACGAGGAGCATCCTACGCCATTGCACGCATTCTCTCATCACTCTTTGCCAGTGAAGGACCTACAATTTGGACATGCTGGCGCGCGAGGAAGACTGTGCTCCGTATCTCTCGATCGAACATGCAACATTTACGACCCAGGCTCCGGATCGCTATTGCTCACCCTTGTGTTCGACGTGCCACTCACTTCCGTTTCCATGAACGCACGCGAAAGTGATTTATTCGTGGGCTGCACAAACGGTGACATATATGGATTCAATTTGCACGAGCCGCCACGTGGAATAGAGCATCATGTGCAGGTACGGAATGACGGAAATTCGGATGGAGTGATAGTTTTCCAGGGGCACAAATCGAGCGTAGTATCATTGTCGATATCGATCGATTGTCGATACCTGGTGTCGGGCTCGACCAGCGGCGAAGTTCACGTCTGGGACATAGCGAGTCGTCAGATTCTTCGTACGATCGATCACAAGGGACCAATCACCGCTGCATTCTTCGCGAAAAACTACGACAATTTCCGGGTCACCGACCTTAAGCCGCGTTTACAACTATGTAATTTACATAGGATATCGGACGATAGCGGAAAGGAAAGCTTCATCGAAGTGATTTCAAGGGATCGAAATACAACAGACATTTTAGATTTTGATTTGTATACAGAAAAAAATATCGATATGGCCGGATCAAAGGACGTAACCTCGAAAAAGTTTTCCGAGATGAGGGATGAGATCGATAAATTGAAGAAAATCAATGCTGCTATGTATCAGTACAGTGTAAAACATATTTTGAATAAGTCGAATATAGATTTAACTTAACTTAAGTTTTGTATAGATATATAATTTTTATGTCAATTGTTAAGTTATTTGGTAAAAGTTCTCTCATGAAAACTGATCATAATAAAGAATACTTGTTGCACGCTGTAAATAACGTAACTTATCTTACCTATCTTTCACAATCCTTCTTATTCTGTTTGAAAATAGGTTATGTGGCAAAAAATGAAATTGCAGTAATATCCAATCAGTTGTAAAGATGAGTAAAATGCATTGGTTACAGAGGGAGTTAAATATTCTATACATTTTTATTTTGTATTTCTAATTCGTTTGCTTTTTGATTGTATTAAAAACGAGAACGAAAAACATTTAACATGAATAGAATAAAATGAAAAATAAAGTTTATTATAAATTTTGAGATTCACACAAGGTTTATATAGAGGAATTTTCACTAATTGCCGAGAATAATTTCGCGACAGTTAAATGAATACTAGAGCATATTCCTCTTATGCCAATATCATGAACTCGTGGTTCGATAAATTCACAATTAATTCGGTACTTCATGATTGAAGGTAAAATGAACCTTGATGATAAATGGTAAAATGATAATTCTACAGATCATAAATGAAGCTCAGACCATAATATACTCATAAAATTAGTAACAGTTTTGGCATAAAGTAAGCAGACAAAGAAAGGCAATTCGTTTAACTTTTTAAAAAAGTGGAAAACAGAGGATAAATTTGCACATTCATGGTTTTGACATAAGGAGGACGATATTATCCGTGAAATTTATATTCTCATAATATTAGAGAGATAAATCATCGTACTATACAGAAGAGAAAATTTAAAAATTGCTCATGAAAAAAACATGGAAATAATAATGAAAAACTGTTTCGCTGTTTCACTCTCTGTCACCGTGGAAAAACATTCTATAAAGGGTATAACTTGTTCATGTCGCACGACGATAAAATGATTAACTCGCTGTGATACAAACACGTTAAATGAAACAAAACGTGGCTGTTTCTCGGTTTAATGGCAAGCAATATTTCAGCTATGATCGTCCCCGAAGAGCTAATATTCGGATCGAAAATTCAGCTTCGAAAAACGATTCATGCTCTTTATTCTAGTTTTTGAACTTGCTGCATAGTAATTTATTTCCACGACCCTAGAAAAAATATTTAATTTCACGATGAACAAAATTAAAAAACTGATATACTGATGAAAATAATGGATGTAGTCATAATTCAATCCGCACACTACATAATTTTATTTTTGCGAATAAATACAAATTTTTTTTATAGATAGATGCTTCCTTTTCCATAGATTCTCTAAATCGTTGTGCAAATAGGTCGCGTTACACGTGGGATTCGCGTTACATGGAATAAAAAACGAAGTAAATCGAAGCATTTTTTAATACGGAGATCTCCTTTCTTGCGTCTCTTTATTTCAAATTATTTTCGTTTCGATAAAAAGTTCGTTTTAATAAAATATTGGTCGGTACTCCTATATTAATTATTCTCGCATCGATGAAAGAATTTGAATTTATATGAAAAATTCGACGCGCGTCCGATTAAATCAGACCTTCATTTTCATACGTTTAAAATTGTACTGTTCCTGCAATTTTTTTTTTTTTTTTTTTTTTAAGTGGGATGGATACGTCGGTTTATTACGAAATAATTATTCGAATCTGAAATTACGTTTTACGTGACTTTTACATGATACTTTCATTCCGTTATATTTTTGTACGAATCTCTGATAATATTTTGCTTTCTGTTCTTCAGAAAAAGCTTTAAAACCTTTCGCTATGGCAAATGAGAAAATTTTTTGGTATATAAATTGTAACTGTTCTTTTCTTTTTAATAAGAGAATTATACGTCACTAGGTATTTGAATACTTTATACAATTAAATATAAATTTAGTTGACGCGTCAACACTCCTGTTATCTCTAAAATACATTTTTGATTTAATAAAACGTTAGTATACGTGTATCGAGCAGATTTTTAGAATCGTTTTCTTCGAAATCGATTTGTCTCGTATGTAAAAATATTATTCTACATTTTTAACTTATTTTTTCACGAGGAATTACCTTTGGCACGGTTGCTTCTACCACCAGTTATCATACATCTTGCCCACATTATATACTCGTAGTGGAAGAAGAAGGATTATTTGCAGTGACTACAAAAGATATTGGCACATTATTGTATTTATTACAACATTTACGTACTAATTAATTAGTATGTCCAAGTATATCACATTTCGTATTTTATGTGTATGGCTACAAAAATTTGGTACTCTAGAAATGAAATTTATAGAACTTGATAAAAAAGATGCTTTATTAGAAAATAAAGGTGATGTGATTACTTCTTTTTTTTTGTTACTATACATATGTTCCCCCTACAAGCTTCTTTATCTCAAATTAAAACCGGAGGACCTTTCTATGGTGAACTTTTCAGTTAAATCGCCAAGGAAGCTACCCTCTTATCCTCCTCATCCTAGCTGTAGTATCATAAAACGTATCGTGATATCGCTCAACGTCGTTGAAGAATGGGATTAATTATTCGCCCAGCATTAGTCACCATCATAATATCCACGGTGCGTAATTTTCCATCGGCGGATCACGGGATTCCCCCGCATTTTTCACCCCATACTGACTACTAGCGCTCTTGCAAGCCGCTCATCTCGTTTCAAAAGCATCGGTTGATTTTTACCACCACTGTAAATTCCGCTTATAATCTCGCATTGTTAATTACTCATCCTTCACGACGTAATCTCGTGTTTTAAAAGAGAATCCTCGGTATAATTATCGCAACTTTGGGCGATTTTAAGATGGAAGATCGCTTCTGATTTTCGCTCTTGCTTCAATCAATTTCTTTATCATTTCTTACAGTGATATTCAACTTCCCTGACGTTGTACGAGATGATTATTTGAGAAAGTTATACAGAATATCTTCAAATGAAAGGAAAGTGCTATCTGTTACTCAACAGTTGGTTTTCATCAACGTAGAACTTACTTTCTGTTAAAATGTGTATTATAATATACATACTTTTTAGATCAAAGTTTAATGCCGTATCAACAGCGTGGTTTTACATTAAATGGTATTCTATTGACTAACCAGGTTTTCTTGATGAATTTTACCAATTCGTGGATTTCTTCATCCGCTAGATTTTCCTTGAAGGAAGGCTTCACTGAATGTTTTTCACGGAGTATGTTTTACTTCCCATAACTCGGAAGATTGAGTGATCTATCGTGCTTCGAGTGTTGCACTCTTCGCATTGTGGAGTTGATTCCTTTCGTAGAAGATACGAGTGCGTGATTGTAATATAACATATCATTTGGTCATACGAAGATACAGAATATTTCGAAAATAATATTATGTTAATTATATGATGACATACTTAGCGATAAAGTCCTTGTACGAAAATCTGCTGAATTTAGTTTGTAATTTTCTCTTGAAGAAACAATCTTGAAAGTTCATATGTATAGTACTTGAAATTTTATGTCACTTAATTTTTCGGAAACAACTAACACGTTGACTGCCACGAGAATTTTATGTATTTTACTCTGAGACCCGCAATAAATTAAAATATATTACACCGTAGCATTTAATTTTGACAAAGTATCATATTCTGTATTCGCGCTCTTTTTCTCTGGCAATGTTATCTAAAGCACTCATATTGTTCAACATTTCTCAGTCCACGAAATTTATCTTACTCTAATCATTTCAAAAAAAAATCTAGTAATCGTGAACAGTCATAAGAAGACCAGATTTAGTGACCAATGTCTTAAAAAATTGTTTAAAACTTTTTAAAAATTCCTCATTTATACACTCGTATAAGTATGTTAAGTATTGTACACTTGTTTTATCTGTATATTTATTTCAGAATATCGCATTTAGGAAACTTTGTCCGTCTATTTCATCGTTTGATGCTTAATATGTTAAGAAAGAATCCATCAGTGCCAAGCTGTCTGATCACTAGTGTCGCGAATCCGGCAGAGATATTGGCTATTTAAAATATTTACATGTTTACCAAAGTGTGATGATATGCTCCATCTTCTTGAAAAATGAAATTCCTCTTAGTTCAGAGGCGGCATATTTTCTAATAATTCCAGCAATTTATTCTCAAGTATACGCGTGCTCGATGAGCGTTCGATATCGATTTACTCGAGATACAAAGTTTCTCATGAGAGAATGTTAGCTTACATTTTCCAAATATTTGTGCATTTAGCGCGCGTCATTAGATTAAATGCATATTCGAATTCTTTACGCAAATGGAATAAATAAAATTGAATCCGTCAACACGTATTTCCAGTTAGCAAACAACGTGAATAATAATAAATTTACGCGGTCCATGTCCGCGCACAGTTTCGTGGAATAAATCAATTGAAACGTACATCAGCGAAACGAACCTATAATTATACATTAGACTTACTCAGCATCAGGATTAAAGCCCCGTTCGCACCTGATGAATCGTTTTCTTCGCGCCAGTGATTTTGAATTTCATTTTATACCAAAGTTCATTTATTTGGAATATTCACAAATTTTTCGAATTTAACGATACGGAAATTATTATCTTTCAAGTTATTCGTCTTGGGTTCTAAATGCTGAAGGTTTACATATTCTGTATGTAATACGAGAAATTCAGAACGAAATCTTGACGATATTTGTAGGAATAATTATTTTATTCCATTTATTCAGAATTCTACACCCCTTTCTGCCTTTTATATTTCCCCTGTAAACCAGATTAACATTAATTCAAACACAAAGACAGAAATTCTCATAACAGGCAACTGAATTCTGAAAGCTGAAATTATTTTTCTACTTCATTGTAGTTTGCGCATTTTTCGTACCTAACATTAAAAATGGAATAATAATTTTTGATAATAGAGAAATTTTCCATGTCATAGAATCACACGGTGAAAGGTTAATATACCATGTATTTCTCCACATTCCACAGTACTCGTTTCAAACATTTTTCGACATCTCCCATGCTCTTTTCATTCAACTAAATTAATGTCTTAAAATTTTTAATGTTCACGTTCGTGGTACTTCGGTTTTCCATCGTGTTTTTCATAAGTACATCGCGCTACCGCAAATACGATAAATTAGTATTGTTCCTTAACGTAAAAAGAAGCTGGTAATAGAGTCTTACAGTTTTGCTGTAAAAAATCATGCACGATACCATGCAAGAAATAATTCAGAATATTCAGTAAAATTGACGATGCACGCGAATGAGCGGAATTTTCTTACGGTGTTGCTCGAGGGTAAGGGAGGAAAAGAGAACAGAGAATTTACTATTCGCCGTAAATTTGTTTCGTTGCACGCTTATAAGCCCCGGTTACGGGATCCTTTGCTAACAATAATGGAACTTTTCATTGTGCCTAACACAATGACCGGCTTGTTTCTCGTCGAAGAGAAAGGGGAGGGAAGTTTAAGCGGCACACGGGAACCGTGCCTGGAAAAATAGACGAGACAGCTCACGGAACGACTAGCCGAGAGAAACGTTTCAATTTTCAATCGTTTCTCACGAACGCGCTATATTTACCGATCTTCATTGAATCGAAGAAAATTTTCTCTAGTGAGACCAATATGATCGTGTACAGGCTATTACTACAACGTTGATAGTTCAATAAATCCTGCGTAGGTGATTTTAATATTTGGACGCTATACATGATATAGAAAGTAGATGGGAAAGATAAATAGGAAAGAATAGATGTCTTCTTTATGGAGCTATTTCTATTATATTTTTTCCTGACCCATAAATTTTCTAGAAATTTAGATTAAATTAAATATTACAGCACATATTCTAATTTAACTTGAACGATATGAACATCATACGTTGCATTGTAGTTTCCCCTGATCCATAAATTCTTTAGAAATATAGACGAAATTAAACATGACAAGATATATTCTAATTTAATTTCAATGATATAAATATCGTGCATTATATCATTCAGCCTAATCCGTAAATTCTTCAGAAATACAGGTCAAAATTAAATATTAGAAGATGTATCCTAATTGAAATTAAACGATACAAACGTAAACCAATCTCAATGTTACAAACATAAATTACTCTAAAGTAAATTATATTTTCTAATTAATCTAACAAAATAGATCCTTACTCGAGGTTTCCATTAGATTCGTGAATTAAACATCTCTCAAGGAATGAGAACAAATTTAAGACATCAAGCATCTTCATATTCATTCGTAAAAATGGAAAATTTCCATTTAGTGGATAGCTTATGACTTTTTCAGACAATATATAGCAACCGATGATATTTGCATGAGAAGTAGCAAAAAACAATGGAACGAAAGAAAGAGAAAAGAAGAAAAATTCGGTAGAATCCGCCGAGATCATCCTCTGGCATCGATTCTCTTTCTACCCATTCCCATGCAAATTCTCTTTCTAACACGAAAGAAACCCCCTACTTCTTAATGTCCTGTTCGGCCATCTTAGTTCTAATTTAATCTCGCACGCATCGGAAACGCGTTTCGTAAAACGTACCTCGTTTGCATTCATTCGCGATTCATTTGAATATAAACTGCGGGCTGATACCAGCGATGTGTTCAAGATCGAACACGAGTATGTTTTTACGTTTTAATTAAACGAACTGTACCACCGGTAGAAGATAGTCGAGGATTTAAAGCTTCGTATATCACACACATCTCACGCATTTGTTGCTGAGAAAAAAGAATTATTATAAAATATGTCCTGTTTAACTGGAAACGCTGAAATATTTGCGAAAGCAAGAATGATACGAGGAAATGTTTCAAAGAAAAGTTATACGGTATCGAGGCAGACATGCTGTGCTTTTATCTGTTTTATCTTACGACGGCCTTGAAACGTTCTGTAAAGATGACATACAAATTCTTCAATGGATATCTTTATTTTTGTTAGCACACGCTCCGATAACTGTTATTCGGACGTTCTCAGAACACTGCAAACTCGTGTTTTCCGCATCATTCGCCAACTTTCAAATTCCACAGAGCAGATACAGACAACTCCCTGAAGCGACTGATTGTTTTGAAAACATTGGGGAATTCCAATTCTGTGTTCAGGTAGTATCATACCAATGGTAGGATTATGAGAAATATCTTTATGTATCCCGCGGTCATGCGTTGTGTATGTACAGTAACGCTAATGTCGGTAGCATGGCACGTCGGATTTGAATTTCATATTTCGATAGCGGATGAAAGGCACGAGTTGGTGATGTTACGGAAATGTCTCAATTTCAGCGACGAAAATATGTAGATTTAGAAATTTTGATCTAACATTCACAGGACCTTTTAAGGTCATCGGAAGGTCAAATGGATGAGAATATGGTATGTCCTTCGTCGATATCATACAACTTTTGCCTGAAACATTTTTTCATGTTATTTTTCCATATATATCAGCGTTTTCCAATTGAACAGGACATGTATATGTATACTAATTTACAGGCTATAACGGAGAACACGTGGGGTTTGTACAACTACAAAAAATATAGAGTTCGTATGAACATATATTCTATCCATTTTTGTTTAGGAGATATAACGAATTTTCTATTGAATTCTCTTTCCATTTTATATTATGTAATTACCCTTACAGAAAATGTTTAAACTGACCAACTTGCATCTCAAAGCAAACCTGTAGACGTCTTGTCACGGATCCACTTACATCCGAATGTTTCCTGGTATTTCCCGAATTTGTTGCGAAGCTTGTTCTATTCTGAACGTTAGTGTTTCAACATTTTCAATAGATGTTGCGTACACAATAGATTCATTGTGTTTCATAAACGAAGACCAATAGACAGTGTGCAATCAGTTTCTGAAGTGGGTCTCACGTGTCCTACTACAAACTGTATATTATCTTTACTAAATATTGATATACGATAAATGTTGATATTATGCTACTGTCAGTATACATTACATATATGCAAAATATATATCATATAACGTAAAGTTTGGCACACTATGGATGCATATATTTGTTACTGAGGAAAATATATGTATACCTAAACATACACAATATATCTGAAAATATTTCATAAAAATATGATTAGTTGCTCTTACGAGAAAACTAGTCAAAATGACTGGTCTTTAAAAAATACGTAATAATAGAATATTTTTATATTTATTGATTTATTACTTTCTTGCAAAAGAAATTCCATGTTGTGT
This sequence comes from Bombus terrestris, assembly GCF_910591885.1. NCBI lineage: Eukaryota > Metazoa > Arthropoda > Insecta > Hymenoptera > Apidae > Bombus > Bombus terrestris. The sequence goes on from NC_063276.1 coordinate 4,861,434, forward strand.
AGTACATTTTTGGTATTATTAATCCATGATCGGAGCCTAAACGAAGGTGGACTGGTGTGGTATTTCTAGTGTTAGCATCTAGCGATCTAGCGATCGATCCGGTATTTTTCTGATAACTGATATCATCATATTGAATGATACGAGGTAAAAATTAAAAAAAAAATAATGCTAATGGAGGGGGATGATTTGAATTTAAAGAATTGTTAATCGAGAAGCGTTTAATGGTTGAAGTGAGAGTGAGTCGAAAGATCAGAGTTAATCGAGGAGTCGAAGAGTAGAGTTGTTAGCGTTGTCGTGTTGCGAAAGGTGTTAGCGTTGTTGAGAGTAGAGTTGTTAGCGTTTTCGAGTTGCGTGAGTTGCTAGCGTTGTTGAGAGATTGAGTTGTTAGCGTTGTCCAGTTGCAAGAGTGGTCGAATTAGAGTAAGATTGTTACATTTAGTTCCAAATTAAACAATCATCGTTTTCGGTCTAATGAATATCTGTATAACTAATTTATCGTAAATAAATTACAAATCATAAATAGTATTAGGAAAAATATATACCTAAATTTCCACGATACTACATTATATTACTCTTTTAGTTATCGTTGCGAATGTCATTACATCATTGCGGAAAAAACATAACATGAAGTAGAAATTTTAAAATAAAATTGTAAAACCAGTCAATTTGACTGGTGTGGTAGTTCTAGTGTTAAGACTTTTGCAGAGTGCTGTATTGATCGTACGGTTTTGACGTTTTTATTATGCGCCTCTCTCTCGAGAAAGCCACGGATATCGGCCGAGGGGGTGATGGCGAATCAGTGAAGTATTATTTTGTATCGAATAAGTTGAAACGCGACGTTATCCGAGCTGAATCGATGCCACTCTACGGCAGAGAGTATCGACGTGTATCTGTTGCATGCGAAATGAGTATTCTATACTCGCCGTCGAGTAGATATTGTTCGCGTGTAATGTTTCGAGTAATGTCGAGGGTCGTTTATTGAGGGGCGATGAATTTGTTGGCGCATAAGGTCTTTTTGATTGCGCTGACGACGGAAAATATCGGGGGAATCCAGAGTTGCAGATCCTACCAATTAATCGAACCAGTTTCAATTACAAAGAATGTGTTTCAACAAGACAACTATTTTTCATCTACTCTATATTTTATTCTATATGAAGTACATTCTAATATAAATTTAGATAGCATATTTTTAATTAGAGTAAGTTTCGCGTGATTTTATGATTTTTTTATTCTTCTCAATGATTACATAATTGTGTTATCCTTTCTATTATGAAAAAAGTTGCAATATTCCAAATATGTTATTTCGTATCGCGTTGCAGATTGAAAAGAGAAACGTTGATGCCAAAGGCATACAATGAAATTGTTCTCGAATTTCAGCCATTCGAATTAATGTAAATCGATTGGTTTTAATGAAATTTTAGCTGAACCGTTTGAATTTCATCGGACAAGATAAAACATACTTTTTAGTCGCGATACGTTTTGCCGATATAAAAAGTAGAAGTTTCTACCTATCATTCACAAGAAATATTCAATCTGTCTCCCTTCCACTTTAATAGGAAACACGCATAAATCTTTTGAATCATACATTATCAGATATATCTCTTCCCGTGTCTGGTAATGGGACATGAATTTACAATCTGTAGTTGTAGGTCACCAGTTACAACTGGATAGAATGATAATGGAATTATGGAACATGTTATCGACGTGAAATAAAAAATTGACATTAATTATCGGTATTATCCGCGTAGTCTATTTAAAGGTGAACGATTGTAACGATTATCCAGGATAATCCAAATACACAATGGTGCGTGTTACCCGATCATAGGATCGCGCGAAGATTTATAAACACGTGAGATGTTCATGATGAGGCAGATTAGACTGAATCAATATCATCCTACGAGTTCCTACGACGTACAATACAGGATGCTTCGGCTCCTTTGATTTTTCATCCACGAGATCTATCACGTTCGTTTGGTATCCCTTTCTCGAATCCGGGTTAATTCCTCTTCGATATTCGATCAAACTTTCTTCGGTTATATCAAGTTGGTGCAAGTTGGTGAAATGTCCTTTAGACGAAGTTCTAAATCGGCATACGGACACTTTTGGATATTTATGGAAATTCAAATTTTTATGATGACGAATGCGGCAACATAATCTAAGCAGAAATTTATTTCATCCGAATATGAAATTTTAAAATATAAAATGTATTATAAAGAACATAAAATGTAGTTAAATATTATAATGGACGTTGAACTTTGCATATTTCATATACACAGGCACCGTTGTACATTATTTGCATTCTGTGCATTCTTCTACATTTAAATTAACCGTAAATGCGATCTATTCGTAATTTATATAAAATAATGAATTACAAGAGGCGAAAGCCGTGTGTTGATTATTAAGAGGGTCCATAATAAAGCTGTTGGAACTTAGAACTCGATTCTCTCGCGTCGTGTATCATCGCGAGATTTGCGTAACTTTTTCACGAGTTCCAGCTTGGAAAATGCAATATGAAAACTGTTGGAAGTATGAATCTTCCATTCGAGGAAGTTTCTGTAGATGTAAGGGTAGTTCTGCGTTGATTTGTAGAATTCGAGATCGAGATGGTCTTTTGTTGCTGGATGAGTCAAGGAAAAGGATGAGGAATGATTATGGACTACAATATTTTTATAGAAATTAGTAAAAATAATTCACGATAAACATAATAAAAGAGATAGTATTCTAAACGAAATAAAGTCAGTGTAATTAGAAAAAATACAAAGAATAGACTAATGGATGCCGTGTTAGTGAAGCGATACGTGGAATGAAGATAGTCACTTCGTTATTTGAATGGAATAATTAGGATCAGAGTATGAAATTTTGTTATAGCCTGTCCTATTCCTCTGATCTCGCGGATTATTGTCGTTTCAAACGTTCAACGAGAGCAATTTGTCAATTTATATCCTGTTTTAATCCAAGAATCTGTTTTAATCCTCTATTAATAAGAACTAAGAGCATCGAACAATGTAGCTCTATATAAATTATTTTAAATAAATATGTTTGAAGTGCCAGATAAAGAAAAACATTTTATATGCAGTAATTTAAAAGCAATAAAGATGAAGTTTCACTATATTAGAGTAGTTTCTCTATGTAACGAAAAGAGACAAAAATATATTTTTACATTTTAAAATATCGAGTAAAATATTGAATATTATTTGTTTCTTTCTATTCGGGACATTGTACGGCTTAATGAATTTTGAAGTTGGAAAATTTTGAACATAATGGAAGCAATAGCAAGGTATGGAATACGCTTCATTCGTTCCTCTTATATTCCTCGATATTTTTATATTTTCCCTCAATTATTTCTATTTGGAGTTTGTAGAAAATGATCCCGATCAAGTGGTACTAAAAAATAAACGTTCTTCCTTCTATCAGAAAACGAACATTCATCTCGAGTTTCCTGGTATTGTTTCGAAAACGTAGTTTGATTTACTTTTTCATCATTAAAATATCTGTAGCGGCACTCGACAGCAAACTTTCCAACGGTTTCTACCCCGCACGACGGCAGCACTGTGGTTAGCGTAATTGGTTACGAACGCCCCAGACCCAGGCTCGAATCCCGGCACTCATACTCCTGTTTTTCACGATTCCTAGATGAGAAAAAGGGAGTGGTCCGGATGGTTGGAAGAAAATCCACCCCAACCTGGATGAAGACAAGAATCTTATACACCAACAGTACCTATCACGACCTATTTACACCTGTCTACCACAAACCCCTTACTTACGCGTTCAAACAAAACATTATCGAAACATTACTACCACATGAAACATCAAACTAACATACAATATTTCTACATCGGAATAAGATATACACAGTGGCTCATGAAAGTATACGAACACTTACCACTGAATTCTTTCTATGAATATATTATGTATATTAGACGAAAGTTTTGAAAATTTCGTTAGCATCGTAATGACTACTGTGATTATAATAGTGGGAACATTCTGGGAAGCGGCGAGGTAGTGTCGGATTGCCAACTAAAACCCCACGGTGGATCGCCTGACGCTCAGCTGGGATGCCTCGGGACCTCTTTCGAATTACTGCCGGGGCACTCCTGCATCTTTTACTGTCTGAGGGAGTCATTCCTTAGTTCGGGTCTTGGGAGGGACCACCCCTCTCAACGCTATCCCCTGGGCCGTCGGGCAAGTCTGAGGAGATCCAGATCCTCCTCGGCATGTCGGCCCCTATAACCACCTAGGGCGGCGCAGGAACCCTGCAAGGGTAGAATGTTCTCACGCTCTCCCACTTTATTCGTTGCTTTACGAGCATTACGCCTTCGCAATATGGACGAACTGCGAGAAACTCTTGTTTTCCCATTAGCTTCACAACTGACGAGGGGTCTAATCTCTCGCCAATGGCTAGCCATAGGAATACGACGTGGGACCTCCCACGCAGGACAAAATTCCAACGTGTGCTGGGCCGTGTCCTCGCCCTCACCGCAGTGGTGACAGATATTCGTCACCTCTCTTCCGATTCTCTGCAGGTATTCCACGAATATTCCATGTGCTGCGAGCATCTGCATCATCCGGAAAAACAGCGGAAGTCTTCCACGGTCCCTCCAAGCCTCCCAATTTGGCAGGACCGATCTAACGGCCCGGTGGTCACGGACCTGGTCTTCGCCAAAGTCTGGAGCTCGAACGGAGGAGACACCGCCAGGACAGTCGTTGACGCATATGATATCGTCCAGTATCCCCTTACGATCCTGATGGCGGTAGTCGTATGAAGCCTTCTCAGCAAGAGTAGGCTGCGATGACTTGTCATCAGATCCCCTGCCTACATGCAAACATACGCCTAGTCAGAAATTATTATCCAGCAGAAATAGTAATCCTAAACCTGCAATTAGTGTCAAAGATGATCTCATTAAATATTGTAACTTATTAATATCGCGAATAATTGACTGTTCAAGTATTCTGGTTATCCAATAAATATCTTGCAATTTCTGCATACATTTTCAGACGTATTTCAAATGTTATCAATATAATCACGAGATAATCGTATCTCGTTTTGTACAGAAGAAACAAAAGATGGAAAGATAATTAATGCAAGAAATAAATCCAGTCTTTCTACGATCAAATATACTAAGTATGCTTTTCACGATATCCGCTCATATATCTCCATCTTTGTGTAATAAAACACCAAACGTAAATCTGATCTTTGCGCGATCGTCTTTCCAACATTCGTCGTTACGTTTCGACGAACATGTTCGCCTTACGTCGAGCTAACTTATTTCTCACAATTAACAGATTTCTGACTAAATAAATTCGCATGAAGGATCAGAGCCAAGTTAAGGAAAAAAACGCAAAGCATTTCGAAATGAAACGATTCGGACGGCACGGCCGTTAGTTCCTACGGGGAATTTTCCATCGTCGTGGCGAGTGAAGATTTTTCCACGAGTAATTAACCGACGCAATTCGCCGCCGACTCGTAAACGCCTAACCCTTTGCTACGTGAAGAATAAACTTTTTGTTTACGGCCGTGAAATAATTGCATCGTGGAAACTTTGAACATTTTGGCGACTGCCGACGAAACAGCTAACAATAAAGTATCGTTCCGACGATTTTTACGGCCACTGGCCTCGAGTTGCTGGAAATTAAGAATCGCATTTCATTTGAAACAACGAGGATTCTGTTCTTTTTTTTACGCTCTCGAAAGTAACCCGATTAATCACAGCACAAGTCAACGATCTCTGGTTAGCTACAGTAGAGCTTCCCGTATCTGAACTAAGCGATACGAAAGTGTCAAGATAATGGAACTTTCGGATAAGGAAACAATCGTTTCTCTGATATTAAATTCCATCCGTTCAAATAGAGATCAAGAAAATTGTCAGTTTGTTTTAACATATAAAGATCCATATTCTTCTTACCACTACTTTAAACTACATAAAGATATTATTACATCGTTCTTCTTATAGTTTTCTTACATATCTTGCCTGTAATTTCGAAACTGAGGAAAAATGAAGCTTTTCCATCCCTCCTGTACTTTTATTCGATTTAAAACATGTAATCGTTATTTCGCCTCAGTCTGCATAATAGGTATAACTTTGCACAAAAGACAAAGAACACGGTGAACTTCAAATATTTGAACACATTTTGGAAAAGAAGAAATTTCTAGATATTTTAACTTTGGAGGCTGCTACACATATGTGTAATGAAACAAAAAGTAATGTTTTGCATGTAAAGTGATTTTAAGCCAAATTACAATAGTAACGTAATGAGAAAAATAGAAGTGGCCAGAGATTTTATAATCTCTAGTGTATTTTCAAGCTATCGCAGAGAGATGTGGTCGCGAGAAAACGCCTCAACAGGAGTCGTAAATTCCCGTTACGATTGTAAGGATCGACACCACGAGTAGATCGATCCCCTGATTTCCGTTAAGATAATAGGAGTAGTTGTTGGAGTATAACACTGCGATTCACGGGATTATAAAATTTATTTCCCACACTTTGTACAATCACACAAATTAGTAACGCCGTTGATTAAGATACAGGTGACGAAGAAAAGGATTATTCGTAGATGAGAGAATCCGTGTATATATTGACTTTAACTGTTCGTTGGTTATGAGAACCAGCAGAGTGATCCTCCTGATGGCGTAGAACAAGTCGGAGCAGTAGGAACAGTAGGAACTGCAGGAACCGTAGGAACCGTAGAAACTGTGAGAGCCGAAGGAACTGCAGGAACTGTGAGAGTCGTAGGAACCCTGAAGTTCGTTTTGATGTGATTTCGGAGGAAAGCTAGGTATGGGTGTGCCCTCTGAACGAAGAACGCGGATTCGTTGCTCACATTTTTAGTTAGGAAAGTGAGGGCAATGATCCGCGATGCCGATTGGTTATGATCAATGTTGGGAATGAAGATAGGAGGAAGAAGCCTCCTACCAACGTGGTTCATGGGCGACATTGTTTATGGGAAAAACCAACTTTTCCGTTAGACAACTATTTGGTTTTTTTCCCATTAGGTAACTACCTGCTTTCTCCGTAATTTGCAAGAACGTAGCTAAGGATTTTTTAAATACCAATTACAAATCGAAAATACTTGCAGGATTAACGGTTCCTGCGGGTTTATAAGACTTTATTAGATTATTGAGGGCCCTTCTATGGGTGCTTGGGCCTTGACGGTCAGACAATGAAGGACGTCGCGCGGACCTTTTCACGCGACGTAACATCTAGTTTATAGTTTGGGATGAGCAAAGTTGCGTAGTTGAGTTTAAAATATCATAGTCTAACTATAATTAATTCCAATAAATGATACTTCGCTGTCCATGCATGTACAATAATTGTTTATAACACGATGAAAAACAGAGAATTTTATTTATTCAATCAATTTATGGTAGCAACGTTCGATGAGATAAACAGACAAAATATTTTTACAAAAAACACGTAAAAACTTTTAACAACGCACGAACCTGCCTAATCCTTTAAAAAAAAACATACATTTCGATTTTTATTTAATTAACTCTTGATATTTTTTGTTTTTCGTTCGAATATCTTTATTTCGCAATAGCAGCAACGATTTTCATGGTTCGTGCAGCTTTTGTATGCTCAGCTTGCGCAGTCGATGCATTTTATATTTCCTTTTGCTTTTATTAGAATCTTTGCTACATCCAGCACATTCGTCTTCATTCGAAGATACAAAGCTGTCGTCTTCTGCGAAACTAGGCTCTTCAAATGCCCCTTTCAAGAGAAATAAGTCACGGAAAGAAACAGATTCAGAACTATCTTGTCCCTTTCTTGTCTGCCTTTTATTTCTTCTCCTCCCGCGAATCTTCTAGCTTGCTGCTTTTTGTTCCTGCTTCTTTCTCTTTTCGGTGCATACACCGCTTCTATATTCTTCCAGCAATAGCACTTCTTTTTCATGGAAATCATACACTCGAACATTTTTCAATTCATTCGCTCGTTACACTCTTTTGATCAAAAATCCCTTTTTTTTCGAAAAAATGCCGTACAAATGTCATATGCTATAATGGCTTTCTTAATAGCTTTAAAAATGTCGGAAATACAATTTCGTTTGCCACAGGGTAGAAACAGATTGGCGATATTTTCATCAACTTTAAAATGTTGGAATGCAAAAATTGATCCCATTCAATTGCGAATCCTTTTGCAAATTTATCCTTTAATTTCAGCGAATGAATTGCAAATTCTTTCAATTAATTCCTAACGCTATTAATCTTTGCTGCGTCAACTTTTTCTTTTAAAGCTGCCCACAGGCAAAAATTCGGTAATCTATTTAGCGTTAATAGTAATGCACTTAGTAGTACAGTTAGTAATAATAAGCATGTAAATATTCAATATTTTAGAGCTTATGCAAATGGTCCGCCTCAGGTGTAGCATCCGACACTGGTTGAATTATCTTATTGGAAAGAAGAAAAAGTTTGCGAACATAATGTGCGTGAAAAAGTTAGTTCCTAGTAAAGGAAACAGTTGGTGGGAGTAACGGTGTTCCGATTTTATTTTAGCAGCACCATTATCCTCTCCTTTCTCTTTATTATCTACAATTAGCTTTTTTTTACTGCACGAATGAAAATTTTCTGTCTTTTAAATTTATTTATTTAAAGTCGGGTATTTCATAAGCTTACAAAATATTAAATTAGCTTGTTATTGTTTTTCTTTTTCATGAAAATCATACACTCGGACATTTTTCAGTTCATTCGTTCGTTACACGCTTTTGATCAAAAATCTGTTTTTGCAAAAAAATTCCGTACAAATATCACATGCTATATTGGTTTTCTTAATAGCTTTAAAAATGTAGGAAATACAATTTCGTTCGCTACAGGATAGAAACAGATTGACGATATTTGTATCAACCTTAAAATGTTGGAATGGAAAAATTGTGATTGTACAATACTTACATTGTATTACTTACTTCTCTGCGGCTACATTTGTTGCCAAATATCTGGGTTTTTCTGCTTGTAAGAGCCGCTTTATTTCTTCCTTCTCCTTTATCTTCTTTCTTTATTTTCTTAAAGTTGCTTAGAATGTTGTGCTGCTGTCTTGCGTTTTGAAATATTGGACACTCAGTATATATTTTACAGTGATTTTCACGTTGCTTATGTTACACTTCTTCGATTCTTTCTTCGTGAAAATTAAAACTTTTATTCACTGATTAGACTTGGACTTAGAAACGATGAAAATTATTATTGATATGTCTAAAATGAATTTCCAATTGACATTAAAATTGGCATAAGGCAACGTACAGTTGCAACAAGAAAAATAACTCGAAAATGTGTATTCGATAACGCACGAGGAAGATTGTTATTAATTCTTTGCTTGGCGAGCAAATGAAGGAAAATACGAACAGCAGGTGGACGAATTTCAAGTAGCTGGGAAATGGCGAATGGCAAATTTGACCCGCTATTGAAACAGTTCGTGAAATTGTTTGCCCGTTTCGTTTCACGTAATGGGAAACACCATCGTGAATGAGAATTACCGTGGTTTAATTGCTTTAAAAAATAAGAACGACATTCGTGCATATCGTCAAGGGACAGACATAGCTAATTCAACCGGCTACGTTATGGAAATCGCGACCGCAGATTTTAAATATGTAATCGCGTGCTGACTTAATTAAACTGGTTTCAATTCTCGCGTTGTCCTCGTGTGTATTCTGTTATAACTGTACCGCGCACTTCTATCGCTTGATTAATTTCTTGTACTCTTGAGAAAACTTCTTGAAAACTCAACTTTTTGAAAAAAAAAAATCTTTTGCTTATTCGTTAATTATATTACTGTTATCAGTAGATTAATACGTTTACTTTTGCTTGCCTCAGGCTTTATAACTTACGTTACGTGTTAACAGATATTTCTTGTTCAAACTCTATTTCTGTATCGTAAAATTTTACGTATAATATAAATATATAATATCAAAGAACAATTCGATGTTACAAATTGTTTTATGGAGTTTTAGGATTAAAAAAAAATCATTGTATTTTGAGTTGGAATCAAAGCAGGAATTATCAAGTGGACCATAGAATACAGAAACACGAAATTAAAGTCAATTTAAAATTCTGAAAATTCTGTTAGAATTTCGAACGTAATTTTAAACATAATATTTGATCAAATAAATTTCCATTAAGATGAGAAATCAAATTGACAATATCTACTGTTATTTTAAACGTTCAAAAAAGTATTCTTTGCCTTCTAAAAATTCAGAACTAGCCAATAATTTTATTTGTCAGCGAAAGTAATAACTTTTATTAATTACACTTTTTTTTACCCAATTGCTTTCTCTGGTTTAAACAAGTTGGAAAAAAATTCTGCCGGTCAACCGTAATTCAGGTGAAAAATCAATGCGTGGCTAACTCTGTAATTTCTATATCACGAATAACGATCTTCTGTCGCTGCATTAAATACAGAGAGTTGCACAAGCGGTTTCTGCCAATTGCAAAATGGAATTTATGGCGAAACATCGAACGATTTGGTCAACATTAATCGCAGTTCCGTCTGTTTACATGAATTTCAACGCACCCTTTTATTGCGTATTATACGGCTATTTGCATTTATCCGTGGCTCTCATTAGGGAGATTTTAACGCCACACTTTTTGTTCGTTTCATGTTTATTTGATATTTAAACGTGTTTCATACGTTTTAAAACATTTATTTGAAAAAAAGAATCTCAAAAAACGCATCATTGCAGATTCGTAAAGTTTCTTTGAAAAATTACAAATTGATCATTTTCATTACTCTGATAATCGCAATGATAAAATATAACTTACTTTTGTATCGTCGAAACGCTATAACACTATACCATTTCATTCTGAAAAATTATAACGTTTTTTCCGTATCACTTTATTTCCTACTGTACATGTAGACCGTTTCCCAAATCCAAGTTCTCCATCGAAATCCATAAACTCCATCCTTCCTTCGTCAATATTTCACAACCAACCTTTCTCCTTCACCAACGAATCAGGTTAAAATCCCAGAAAATCTCTAGAAATCCTTCCAAGTCTCTATCATCCCCCCCAAAATACAACACCCTAACCTCAACGATTCCGAATGCTAACCCATTAAAGTCCAACGTTGCGTTAACGCAATATTTCTTTTTGAAATCCTTTTTTTTTTCTCTCGATCAATTTACCATATTGAATTCGGTTTTTGAACATCGTGATGGTAGAAGGGAATTCGATGAATTTGCCCGAGCCTTTGACTCTCAATGGTGCGCGTACATTACGATGTATTTTTAGTTATTAATTAACTAAATGAGAAATTTAACTTGTTTGTTCTTGTTTACAAAGATATGCTTCGGAAATGTTTTTGTATTATTAATAAAAATGTTTTTTTATCATTAACAATCGTTCAGGCAATATTTCATTTGCGATATTTGCAGGAAATTTCAATTGTACGCATGAATTTTACTCGTTTAATATCGGCAGTTTTTAATTCCCGGCATGGGAAATACAATTTTAAATTGCCCCATAGTGGCGAAATTCGACTGCAGAGTATTAAGAATGTTAAAATAAACGTTTCGTCGAACTATTAACCGGTTTCAAATATCGGTAGAATTAATTACGATGGTATTTTTATCGATTCGATAAGACCTCCTCCGTCTTATCTATCTTATCCTGAGAATTCCATTTTTGACGTATAGTATTAGGATAGTATATTTATAATTATATGCACATTTATAATATAACATTATATACAATAGAATATTAAGGTTAAGGTTAGACAGCAGTATAAAGCAGTAAAATAGTCAAGAACTATCTGTTGCGTGTAAAAGCTCAAATTCTATTAGAAACCTACATACAATGTGCGCGAATATACAGTAAATCGTCTATATGTATTACGTAAGAATTTATAACAGGCAAATCTTCAACGTTTAATTAAAACTCAAACAACCAGATTTGAGTGTATGATCAAAAATGCAAAATAATATTACTTTATGCAGCACCACCCGTTTAACCAGCACGGGTACAGACAAAAGGCAGCAATGTGTAATATATGTTAGCCTACTTGTCCTGTTTTCATTAAAATTTGACTTATACCCTTTTGTCTGGCCATCAGAGTATCCTCACGTTTCATGAAGCCAGCAGGTGTCCTAATACCTACGAACAGTGGTGTAGATCGAATGTATCAGCAGGATGAAGAAACAAGGCGTCGAATCACCATACCGATCGTGTAGAGGGGCGAATGGAACGAGGCAATGTGGAAAGAGAGGGTTGAGAAGGCGACCGGGGGTTGGGCTGGCAACCCCCGTAGTCGGACGAGGCGCAAGGTATAAAATCAGACGTCGGATACCTGGGGGCATTCAGTGTCGAGCGAGATACCGTGCTCTGCTCAGTATCGCTTCATCGGATTCTGATCACCGTGTGATTGAACGATCGCCATCGCGATGAGAAATCACCTATTTGTATTCTTGGTCGTTCTAATATTTTCCACCTCTTTCAGCCGTAAGTGCAGTGCCCCTTCCGGCCTCCGAGTGGACCGGAAGGGGATGCTTCTTGTATGTTCTGGGGTTCTCTTGCACAATCGTTTCTGTCAATTGACGACATTGATAAATAACGATAGCAAAACAAACGGCAATGATATCGGTGATGTTGGTACGTTGAAGAGTTACGTTTTGTAAGTTACAGTCTTTGATTTTGCATTATTAATTTTGAAAGTAGAATGATGTTAACGATATGAGTAAATTGGTAACATCGATAAATTGATAAGTTGTGGTTATGTAGTAGATTATGAACTTTGATTTTACAATTTTATGATAAATTTTATGTTTCCTTACGATCAACAATTTAGTCTCGAACAATAAAAAATAAGACTTAGAATCTGTTATCTTGTGGTAACAACGTAGTAGTTGTTGCAAAATTTTCTTTTATCGAAAGTTTCATCCATTCTTTGCCTGACTATGAAACTTGTTGATGCAAAAGAATTTAGCAATATCAGTGACTCGTGATTTGTAAAATTTCATTAGTGCAATTGTGCAAAGGGTCCCTGGTTTCGCGCTATCGATGGGGTTCGCCATAAGACATTGCCATTATTCTTCTCCGCCTTTCAGTTTCCTGCTTTTTCTTATTTGTCTGTGGCGTTTTTAGACTTCTTGATTTCTTACTTTTCTCTTATTTAAACTGGATCATTGACGATTTAAGTAACGTTTCAAGCTTAAGTTTCTTTGAAAAGAATTTTTTCGTTTCTTCCGAGTCTTCGAACAGTTCTGACGATCGGTTTGTAATTCAATTTGTTTTTTAGTCTCCCAATGTGGGCAACGTCGGCAGTTGCAGTCTACCAAAGGCAAGACATTCGCATGAGTATCATAATTGTTTTGAATTCTTTTCAACTTTCTTTTCGGACACTTTTGAAAACTTGACGATTCACTTAAACTTGCTTGTAGAATTCGATAATGCAATTAAATGTCTCTATCTCTGATATCAATCTCCTGTCGTTGCTTTATTAAATTTAGTCGTACTAATTTTTCTATCAATTTACCTAAAATTTAGTAATGGAAACCCATTTTTCTGTTTTCAATAATAACGTAGTCTTATTGTTTTTAGAGTTTAGTGATGAAAATCAACTTTTCTATTCTTGATACTAATTCGTCGTGATAACACTGTCCATAATACGAAAACGGTATCAATGCATAAAAAAATTGCATTAGATATGTAAATATAATTCGTAACTGACTCTCTGCTTGCTTGTTTAATCATAAACTACGCAGGATATTTCATTTAATTTAGTCGTTATTTTTAATTAGCCTTTTACCAGCTTGGTCGAAATTTCTTTGAATCCAAACATTACACGACTCTGAACATTTTTATACCAGGAACGCTTCCTACTATCTTAACCTTCCCGTCCTTTTCATTTCTAATTAACCTAAAAAAAGAGAGAGAGAGATCATGTTACCCTAAAAGAGGAAAACTGAATCCTCTGACGTATTCACTAAAAAAACTGAAACACGCCCGCTTGTAAAAATTTATTATGCAATGATGCAGAAATATTCGTAAGATACTGCAACTAATTGGATGTCTATTCATTAAATGAAAAACAAATGTCACATTAATTACTTCCATTAAAAATATATATGCTTCTATTTGTCCTAATACAAGTTGCATAATATTATTTTCAATTTTTCTTCGATTCTCCTATTTAACCATTTTAACCTACACACATACATATATATATACAGGTTCACGAAAGTATTCGAACACATGTATATATCTTCTAAGATCGTATTACGTCGTCATACGAAACATTTCGAAGTTTCATTAGCACAAAAGTATTTGAACAAGTAATTATTCGCTATATTATTAAATGTTAATATTCATTGGCACCATCTTTAACATTTAATGATTTTTCAAGCTTTATACTAATTGTCTACTCTAAATATTTGCTTCCAATAATATTCTTTTATTATATGTAGATTTTCAGATTAATTTCAAATTTGACTATTTATAGGAAGATACCGTGGTAAGAGTTGGAATAATTTCGTGCGCCAGTGTAAATTTTTATTCAATTTTGTTTGCCGCATTAATTCTTAAATGCTTATCAAGCATTTCAATTTCCGTCATCTGTTACGTAATATATTTCAGAGGGAGTGAAGTTAAAGTTGAATGACAGGCGAGCTTCTGGTCTGATGGCGTATCCGAGGGTCGGTCGATCCGACGTGCCGATTCCTAACCTAAATTTCAACCGTCGCCACGCCATCGAACCAGACACAGATTTCCAATTTTACAGCCCCGAGTTTGACTCCGTCTCCGACAAAGATTACGAAGGTGAAGTATCGCCAATAACATTGAAACGTGCATTCGCATGCCATCCCGCAATCCCATTTTACGTGTAATTTATCTTGCCCGGTGAAAGATGGCCAATAGCCCGCGCCATTTTGCGTGCAGAACGTTCCACTTAGAGCGTGGCAACCGGCTCCTCGTTCTTCTATTCTTCTACGTGCAATTTCGACCACCTAAAACAAAATGACGAATCGTTGTATCGTTTCGTCCGTCCGACAGATCTTTCATAACAGCCATTTTTTACAGAGGTCGCTTCATTCCTCGTGCGGAAATACGAAACTGATGTTTCGAAGAAATAGCGTGACAGATCTATTTTTTTCTTTTTTTTTTTTGCGATTATGATGCGATCGTAAAGAACTTTAGTTATCGATCGAAAATTGCCAAATTTACGGTGAGAAATTAGAAGTAATTATGGCTGACATTTTTACGCGTTTGTGTGAAACTTAGGGATGGAAAATAGACAGAATGCATATTATATGCAAAAGAAAGTTTATAAAATAAAACGTGTAAGAACATACAATAATTGTACAGAATGGATTTATATTTAATTAGGGCAAAGAGTAACTATAAATTCTTTAGTATTATACGAAAGTTACTAAAGTTCATAGTATATCAATTTTACATTTTCTTTTATTCGCCACTGTATATGAAATATCCAAGGCAGAATACTCGTTAGAATTTTTAATAAGTAAAGCGAGTCTCTATCGGAACGAGTTTATATCGTTCCAGCTTCCATTTGATTGCACTAAAATTTATTTGCTTTATAATATCGATATCCAAATTATATCGAACGATATAGTAGTAAGGTAGATTAGATTGAGCTTCACGGTTCCTACGTCATGTTAATATTTAACATTTTCAGTATACGTCTATGGCGTACGTAGACTTTACGCGAATACTATATAGTCTGTCACACTAGGTTTATTCTACTTGATCTCGGTGTGTCTCGTTCGTTCTCTCCACCGCACAATTCCACTTACGTGATTCAAATTTGTAGATACGATAGTTTCGATCAATAACCAAAATTCATGTGTCCTATATCTATAACCGTATCGAATATGCCGATGTTAATACACTGTGACCACACGTTATGGATTTACTAATTTCGCTAAATATTAAAATTCGTTACAGATCAATAGTGAAATTTAGTCAATTCTGGCTTTATAATTGTGTTAGACAAATTTGTTAGATGAGTTTGTTACATTATAAACAATCAGCTGTTCATGTTAAACTACGTACTTTCTATACGTTAATTCTTTAGAATCTTGTAAATATGATATGTTTGGCTAATAGCAAGAATCCAGGTGCTTATCGTTTATCAATTTGAATAGTTTGTCTTACGAGAGAATTGGTTGTAGTTGTGAGTAAAACGATCTGTGCACAACTTTGGGAAATTGAAATTTCCTTCCCTAAAGTCTAATTCAAAGGATAGAAACACACTTCGAGCTAGCGTAATCGCATAAATTACCATACAATTTGCAGACGTTCGCAATACAGCTCCCGGATCCCTTGGGAGATCGATGAACCTTAAACACGCAGACAAATTTCCAAAGGAAGCATCATGGTTGATTTCAGATCGTATCCGTTCACCCAAAGATTATCAACTTTGGCAAAAGATCGACGATGGAAGATTCGTTTATCCCGGCTCGTTGCTACTCACTCGAGGTATGAGATAACCTTCTTTACGTTAGAACATTTTTAAGGTTTATATCAATTGATCTTTGATCGAGTTACACAGTAAACAAACTGACCAACTTCGTTAACCCTGCAGCGTTCTTTCCAATATTTTCAATGCAATTGTATTTTTCTAATATTAAAAAATATCTCGAGTTTGAGCAGAATGAAAAGATTGCCATCGTAATGTATTTCTCAATAATTTCTCAATACAATTTAATACCAGATATATCCTTAAACCTTAAAGAACACCATTGAATTATAAAAATTCGGGAATCGCAACAGGGTTAAGATCAATTATTTGATTTCCAAAGAATCAAATACCAATTGTGTATAAACGATTTTCAATCACAAGCATACTTCCACTTCGCATATTCTTCGTGTCATCTATCCATTGACTTATCCCCGTTACATTCTGTGTAACTCTTCCTGTATAAATATCGCAGTTTAATTATAAATATCCGATAACAGTTAACAAGACGCCTCATCCATCGACTCAAAGAGGCTGAAAACAGAAGAGTGTTTCTATAACCCACGCCACTCGTTCACACTTTATTTCGTGCCATATAAACTGCCCATCGATTTATCACCGTTTCGTCGTGTACAGTAGGTCGGTTATGCTTGAAGCATTCGATCGTGATTC
Organism: Bombus terrestris; assembly: GCF_910591885.1. Lineage (NCBI taxonomy): Eukaryota > Metazoa > Arthropoda > Insecta > Hymenoptera > Apidae > Bombus > Bombus terrestris. Next base: position 4,878,497 of record NC_063276.1, read on the forward strand.
GAATCCTTTTTTTCGGGTTTCGTTGCCAGTGTTGGAACGTTTCGCTATTTCGATATAGCCACGCGAAAATCCCAATCCCATTGATACGTGATCCGGGAACAAAAGCTCGAGCATTCGTCGCGAATGTTCTGTTGATGCGCGGCCCAAATGCCAATTTAATTTTTCCCCTCGTACTGATACTATTTCACTCCACCTCTCTGTCTTGCTGTCAATGGCACAGGATAACGCGTTCGTAAACGTGCATGCCAGATTTCCAAAGAATAAAACGCTGTTAATGCGTTATTTATACGGGGTGAGCGTAAAAACTCGATGGGAAGATGTTACACCTGTGATACTCTGTGAGCTAATATTTAATAGACGATTTTTCCGACGAAAATTCAGATTTCTACGCATTTTTAGAAAATTTTAAAGTCCAAAATTACAATCCTCGTCGAACAAAAGTCATCATTTTACCGCGGGTTTCATTTATAGGAAATTAGAAATTGCGAAAACGCACAGAATTCAAGTATCCAAAAGAGCTCTATATATCATATATTCGATCACATTCTATAATCTAATCGAATACTCGATCTTTCTTCTCATCTGTAACAATTAAAATGTAAGATCGATCAGTTGCTTTAGCTGCTTAAACACTGTGAAAGAAAATCACGTTAATCCTATCATCTCGAGTGAAATTTTATTTCCGCAGTATTCAAAAATGTAAAAAAATGGAATTAATCGATTTGTCATTATTTAGTAGTAAACAAAAACCAGGGAAGTTGTCATTTATAGATTATATTATCACGGTACGATAGTGTTAAAACGATATTTTTATAGGCTGAGATTTCATCGATGGCCTTTAAGAGTTAAACATTCGCATCGAATTTAAAGAAATTTACACAAAAGAGAAAGTAAAGAAACTTAATTAAATCGAAGTATTACGTGACTAAATAAAATGAAAAAATAAGTCTTCCTATAGAACAATTTGCTCACTTAATATAACCAAGCTTCAAATCCGAGGTTTGTTCTTCAACAATAGGAAATCTGTTGATCCTCGACATCAATGATCGGACTATTTGCATAGAACTATATAGTCTACGACTATTTGTGCCTTCGTTGTTGACTAATTTCAGGTTCTCGAAACATTCAACTGAATGGTTACACGCCAAGACTTGGTCGTGAAAACGACGACGATCGAACTGTCTGCAAATGATCTTCGAGGATCTTCAGCTGCGACTCCATGGAACTCACGCGATCTGACCTAACCTATCTCTAGCCGGTAACCAGCTGCCCTCAACGATGCCAGACCTAACTTTTCTTTAATATTGCCAGGAGGTTATACAAACAACAAAACTACGTGTCGATTCTGCGTGTAACACACAACTGCGAGAAATATTGTTCGTAGAGGATTTATAGAAGATTGTTCTACATGTAAAGTGGTCCATAGAATTTTCGCTGACACACGAACGGGTAATAAAGCTGGTGAAACGATGTTTCGTTCTGAACAGATATCTTCTCCCCTCTATGAACTCGTCCCATTCCTCCTTTAAAGAATTTTCTTCCCCTCGTCGTTATCGATGTCGAATTTTTCCGTTTTCTTTTTGGAAGAACTCCTCAGTTACGACGTAATGTCTCAGTATTTTTGCTTTCGAAATTTTTGTTCAAACGAGTTGACAAATTTCTTTTACTTTTCATTAAGGTCCTCTATGTTTCTTCATCTTGAACAATTTATCAGAGCATTTGTTTGGGGAAGAAAAAATTGAAAATTTGTTAATTGGAAATTTGAGGCATTCCTTAATTCGTAGTCTTCTTTTCTTTGATTTCTTGACGTTCTATTTGGTAACAGAAGATGACAGTAGAATATTCAACGATTTTGCTTTTTGTAATCTGTCATGTAATGGAAATAAGCTCTTTCTCTCTCTCTCTCTCTCTCTTATGTATTGTTAAGTTATTATTAAATATCTTTATTTTTATACCCATTATATTTTATGCATTTTGGAAAAGATCGAAAAAGTTTGCAAGTTTTCATCATGTTGTTTTCTTTAATTCTTTTGATGTTATATACTGATAAAAGTTTCTTTACAAAGCTCCCTTTACAGCTTTAATATACAAATTAATATCGATTGTCTTTTTTTCTAGCCGGCAGGCTAGAAAATAAGCTAAATTACAAATTTATATTGCTCTTCTTAAAATTTATCACATTATTCGTTTGTAATATAGTCCAGAAATGAAATTTCCCTTTGATCATCATAAGAGGCAAACAGTGCATTGAATTATTAATTAACGACGAAAGAGGATATTTCGCATCGGTGTTAATCGAGTGATTAAACCCATAGGAAGGATTCTGACCAACTTTCTCCGGAAGCTTCTGGCATTTTAATGAAGTTCGTTTAATCCACGAATCACCAGGGAATCAAGTCTGGAAATAAATCCTCATATCTCGATCGATTATTCCTTTCTTTTTGTTCTTCATCGCAGCGTGAATTATGGATGAATTCGTCGACACGATTATAAAAACATATATATAACGATTGAAATATTAATTTTTATATTCAGTGACGGAAAATACGATTGCATTTCGCGAGAATTATCATCTAGTTCGAATATTGTAATTAAAAAGCTGTTCACAATTTTGCTACGGTTTTAACATTTCGAAACCAACAACGTGTCTTTAGTCAACAATTGTATACTAAAATGTTCATTTAAAGATAAGTGTAATTTTCTTGATTTTCTGACCTTAATGCCATTTTATGTCGTTTGATGTCACGATGATGAAGAATAATATTTTAATGCGACAAAGTCAGTTTGGTCCAAAAGTCCAAGAAGTGGGACTCTTAAAAACAGCTTCTAAGCTGATGAAATTTTACAGAAAGGTACGAGTGTTGATATTATGACCACAATTACTTGTAGACTGATTATGAAAATACATATTTAGCTCAAATAAAAATCAAACAAAAGGACGATTTTGCTGCAACGATGTAAAAATTGCTTTCTGAATATTCAGCTGAATTTTTAAATCGTTAACAAGATTAAAAAGACACGAGTTATCATGTTCTTTTTTGGTAATCCGTGTACTGAGGTAACAAGTTGTATCATGAGGTTTCTCGTCTAGCGGTAATTATCACCGAATAGGAATATTAAGCCAATTTATATCTGTTCGAATCGAAACTATTCACCGCTGCTATGTATATTTAGTGGATACAATGCAACGATTTAGCAAACAATGCACGTGTTACTATCGATGCAAGTTCAGATTTCTAATTTCTGCGGGTCGAATGCAACGAGCGGAGAACGATTACGATCGCCCTCGTCGATTCGGCCTGTTCGGAATTTCGTTTAATCTCCGGAATACCGCAGTAATGCGGCTACCATCGGCTATTCTGCTAATAATTGCCTTCATTAATTAAAGAGTTTCCTACCAGTTTTAAGGAAATCTAAATAAATGTCTTACTTAGGTATTCTGCGATTTCAAATAAATATTCTTTGCTTTTCGAGCCAATTTCTTATTCTTCCAATCTAGAATTATAAAAATAATTTACGTAAAAAGTATTTAAACCATCGTTCGTACTAGAACTATTTGAAAGTAAATTAATTCAGAATGGAAAGTAAATGTTCTATTGATTTCGATTGGATAAATATTCTATCCATATAAATGAAATATTCAATTTCGTCTTGACAATTTGCTATTAGACTTTTTAATTAAATAAGGTTAGACTTCAGTGAGTACATAAATTAAATTATTTAATTAGATATTTAAATCTTTATATTATATTCTAGAACAGGCATAGCGAACTTAAACAATAAAGGGTGAACGTTAAAATTTCAAAGAAAGAAATTTACGAACCATTAAAAATCAATTAGAATTTCCAGACTAACTTTTTGAACTTTATTTTCTCCTCGAAAAAAAATGTACACCACTTGAACCTTAACTTTCGCCCTCTGTCAACCTCCTCCTTCGCTGACGATTTTTCAACCCCCCAACATCTTACCCAAAAGATAACAATTCTTGTTTAGGTCCGATCGATCAGATCGATTATTCGTCGGAATAAGTGAGAACAATAATTCGATGACGTGTAAAATTCAATCGTTTTATTTAATTGACAAAGTGTTCATAATTGGCGGCGACACGGCACGCGCTCGCCACGCTATTAAATACGTGTACTGCGATAACAAATATGTACAGTTGATGGAGTCGAAACAGTACAATTAGAAATTAAATCATTACTCAGTTAAAACGATAATGTGGCCATATTCAGGGCCGTATTATGGAAGAACTTGTAAATCCTCAAAAATTGGATCTCGGAACCTTCGGGTCTTTAAATTTTTGACAATCGAATCTTTGATTCTTAAAGTCTCTGAGAATAGAATACACTGAATAAGTTATAGAAGCCATTTGTGAGTTACATTTTCACTCTAAATTCTTATTAATGTAAATTATTAATGTAAACTTTAATGGTTGACCAATTTTACGAGGCCACTATATCGATTCCACCAACACTGCACACGTAGAGTACGTAACAAACTAGTGATACACCTCGAGAATGATTAGGGGAGATAACGTTACTTCGTTCTCTGCATCCACTGAGGATAACCTCGTTCCTTCTCGCCTTCTTTTTTCTGTCCCTTTTTTCTTCGTCCTTTCCTTTGTCTTCGTATTCCTTTTTTTTTATTTTCATTAGTTATTTACAAACCACTGGAATCCGTGGGTATTGGCAACTAGAAGAAACTTACGTCCTAAAACGATCACACACGCACTCGTCATTGTACACGCTTCCTCTGCGAGCAGCCATTGTACGCCGACCAAGCATGCAAGCCAGTTAGACAAGCGAACATACAGACACGAGGGGGCTCGTCTTAGAAACTGCACGTGTCCAGTTGATTGTATCCATGGGTTGAGGAACGTTGACGCAAGTCGATGGTTCCGTGGAATATAGCTGAAAATTGGAAAGGATATTGCTTTCTTAAGCTGTTCATAGGAGTTTTAAGAGGTTAGGAATGACGCAGTAGTATATATGAATTACTGACACGTTTAGGAACTGGATAAAATTGTTTCTATGATAGCAGTTTGAGAAAGTCGGTGGTTTGGTTTAGTGGAATATATCTGAAAATCGAAAAAGGAGATTAATGTATCTGTCAGAGGAATTTGATGGAAAAATAGAATTCTCGTGAAGTAGAGAAGTTAGGTTAATACTAAGGAACAAAGCGAACGACAGTGAATTTGGATGTAACAGGTGCTTAAGGAAATAGAGAATACATAATATATCAACAATCTTTTTAACAGTTAGGGTTGCGGAAGGGTAGTCAAAATTAAACAAATTAATATTATATTTTTCAAATGTAATGTACCTTGAAGTTACATTATGTCAAACTCTTTGATAGTTTATCAGATATTTCACAGTTTTTAAATGATCAAAGACTAGATTAAGAGAAACTTCTTCTTGAACTTAAAATATTGATAAATATAATTTGAAAAGTCTGAATAAGGAACGAAGAAAGATAAGAGTTAATGATGTTTGGAATGATAATTATCGACGTTATAAATAAAGAAACTGATTCACTGCATAACTTAAACATTCTCAAAGTATAAAATATCAATTAATGAAAATATGGATGAACGAGGAGCTGGATGGAAAGTAAATAACCGCAGCACTCTATTGGAAGCACTATAATTGCTACCCATTAAACTGAAATCATAAATATATTATATACACCGAACGAATAGATTGCTGGATGAAGTTCTTAAAATTATGCACAGCGAGCTTCTAAAACGGTCAACATCGAAAAATATCGGGTCGACTATACAATGTGTGTATGTTCGTTATAAAAAGTCACAAGTCTTACGAGTTCTAGCATCAGAAATCACTTTAGCTTTCTGTATTTTCGTTTCTGATACTTGAGCAAACGAACGAGTTTAATCTTCATTTTCTTTTTCTTTCGAGCTATTTACAAAAATGAACCGTCCTCTTTGGCGCAAAAAGCATTTCATTCATTGACGAGAAAGGGTCGCTTCGTCGATAATAAATTCCAAATGGCGAACGTCGATTTATTGGCACTAACGTTGATCAGCGGCGCTAGTGTTGCCAACTTAGTGAATAGTAAGGGGAACGTGCAGTTTCGAGACTCAACTTCTTACGTAATCGAATAGGTTGTTGGACAGACATAACTGTGTTTATACTACTTTCGATAACCTCCGGACGTCTTTTTAAATATACCAACGAGATACAAACTTTCTAGGTCCCTGTATGCATACAACCTTAATCAATGTACGCTCGAGGAGTGATTTTTCGGATGATTTAAAAATGTGAGCCATTCGCTTACCAAGTGATGATAACAATTGTTAACTTACGTGTATATTACATCAATTACGGTATAAGTACAAGAGATACAAAAGTGTCCCTCCTATTTTTCCCTTAATTTACATTTGGCAACAGGATTATTGGTCTTCTGGCTTTTCATAAAGATCCATTAACAGTTTGAAAAATCAACAAATTGAATGGCAAATAACGCAACACAGAAGAAAAATGAAATTACCAAAAGTACAACGGTCACCACACATCATCTCAATTTCTTGTGTTATACAATTCCTACATGGAAACAACACACTCGCCAGTGTTTCACCTGGTAGGCCCACGGCTCACCGTATAAAATGCGGATACGTGTGGAGTACTATCAACGACGAACACAACGAACGAGATCGACGGGGAAGAGGACGCGCGTGACTGAACATGATGATGGTTTGTTTTTCGGATTGAGGGGGAAAAAAGCGATGGACGAGCTTTGAACAATTATACCGACTATTTGCTCGAAAGCCGGCCGCACGAGGACATCCCTCATAGGGATACAAACTCGTGTGGCGGTTGTATAATTCGAGGTGGCGGCGGCGGCGATAATCGCAGGTCCGCGTCCGTTAGCGAGAACGCGGAACTCCCGTTGGCCGTTACGCGGGGCCCCATATTGTCGTAAGGCGAACAGAGGTCGCTGGATCGCAGCGCTCGTCGCGGCAGCGTCGCGAAGCTAGACACGCTGCTGGCCGCCGGAAGAGTCGAAGTCGTTTTGTTCACCACACCGCTAGTGCCATGAACAGGAATGTCCAAAAGATCGGGGTAACAACGATCGGAAGAATCCTGGGGCATTGACACGGAGATAAAGATGTTCCCAAAGATTCCAGCTGGTAGGACGCCACTAGTGAATTCTGGTGGGGGTGGTGGGAACATGGCGGCGCACGGTACAGCTCTCATAGCGGTCACGGAGCCACTGCTCACCTCTGGACGTAGTCTCTCTACGGTAACAGTGGCAGCGCTCATGGGGTCGCAAATGGACCCTCTCTCTGCCAGTTCCAGGTCACCCGTGCTACAAGCTTCCACTATACTGCCGTGACCACTGCCTCGATCGTTGCTATTTCCAGGTGTCGTGGTAGTCACAGACAGATCCAGAAGCTTCTTCTCCTGGTCACCAAAACTAGTGCTCCCCTGAAGCTTCACCTTTTCTCGAGCACGCTGTCGTCGAGTACCACCACACACGCACAAAGCCAACAGAACCGCAGAAATGGAAACACACAACGCAGCAGCTCCCCCACCGGCCAAAGTCACCCAGAGCAACCAGTTATCGCTCTGGGAGAGTGTGGGTGCCGTGTACACCCGCGGAATAGCAACACTGACGGTATCCCTGGCCAGACCGGCGATATTTTTGGCAAAACAAGAGTATTCTCCGGCGTCACCATCACTGGCGTTGTAGACGGTCAAGTTGTTCCACCTATCGGTGAGTCTACTGGACGATGGGACTCGCTCATTGTAGGCCATATCGACGTCAGATGTCGCGTAGGCCACGTAGGTTCCCGAATAAGTCTGTTCGGTTAATTTGGTCGCGTTTACTGGACCTCCATTTAATTGCCACCAAACTTCAGGCTCTGGATCCCCCGTGGCTAGGCAGGCCAGGCTCAGGTTTCCATTAGTCTCTTCCTGAATACTACTGGCCAACACGAACACTTCAGGCTCACAGGCGAATTCTGCTGGCTTCACATCTTCCCACTTGCGACCTTCCAATCTCATCGGCGACGAACACACTTGAGGTACGGAGTACAGTTTGCTAGGTCTGCTAGGGATCAGCCAGATTCGGAAGTCTCTAAGTCTGCAATCGCAACTCCACTGGTTACCATCCAGTGTTAGAGTTTTCAAACGTGGCAAACTTGATATTACCGATACATCCAGATACTCCAATTCGTTGTGGTCTAACCTCAATGACTCTAGACCGGTCAGATGGACAAATGCTTCTCCATGAATCTCGGATAAGGAGCATCTCTGCAATTCCAAGTTCCTCAGATGTTGCAGAATCGGGAACTGGTGGCTTCTCAGCTTTCCCAATGGATTTCCGCTTAAGATCAGGATCCTCAGTCTTTCGTTGCCCAGAAAAGTGTCTGGTTCCAGCATCTCCACGTGATTATCGGAGAGATCGATTTCTACTAAGATCCTCATGTCTCTGAATGAGTCTGCGTGGATTTTATAAATTCCAGCGTTCCTCAGGAAGACCCTCTGCAGATTCACTAGGCCGGAACGTTTAAAGATCTCTGACTGCAACGCGGGAATTTTGTTTCCAGACAGGTCGAGGACCTGCATGTCAGGGTCCAAATTGGCGGGGAGCGAAGTTAGGCTAGCATTGTAGCATAAGGCGGATTTTTTGCCGGATGTCCACTTGCAACGGCACGTAGCAGGACAGTCGGTCCAGTCCGGAAACGCGACCGCTTTAGAGAGCAACGCGAATGTGCTGAGCAGAATGAAGAGGGCCAGCAGAATGCGCCCTCGCAGAGGGTGGTGCATTGCCCCTATCATGCCACTGTCCGTTTCTCTTTGGCTACTGCTAGTCGTCCCTGTGGATCCTTCCTTCGTCTATTAGAGATCTGAAAACAGAAAAGATTTTATGAAAAATTGGTTCAACCATGATTTTTTTGGGGTTAATCACCTATCCCTCTGTACATTAGGAAACATTTTAGTTTTGTATAAGACATGATAATTGAAAAACATATTTCTGACATTTCTAACAATTATTACTTCAATTAATTATAACATTTTGACAGATACAGATCAATCTTTTTGTACTATTATGCTCTTACTAGTACAGCTTTAGTTAAGACCAATATTTTTAACCAGATCACTTATTAACCAATATGATTCTAAAAGTTATAGTATAAGTAGAGCACAATGGAACCGAAAGACACGTAACAAACTGTAGATTTTGTTACCTTTTGCGAGTCGAACTTTTCTTCGCGTGTACCGGGTGACCCATTTTAATTGTTACCCAGAGCAATACACGTTCTCGAAACTTTTTAACTAGTGACCGATTTCTGCGTACTGATAACTCTTCCTATCTATATTCATTCTTTATGTATGTAATAATTCAATGTAGAATTTAAGTGACAGCGTTCGAATTTATTATTTTCCCTCGTATGCTCGCGTCATTTTCTAAAGGTCATTGTATAATCGATATACATGATGGATATATTTCGGAAATGGCATCGTATCCGTCGAATATATTATACGTTGTTGAAAAAGTGGATACATGGGGAATTGAAGGTTTAGGGGAGCAACAGAATATTAAAAACGGTTGGCCGGAAATGTAGGTAGGGGTCTCTGGGGACCCTTGTTGTATCGATTCCAACAACAAGAAAATTGTATATAAATGGTACTTTTCTATTGCACAAATATCATTGTTATCTTTAAACCAATAGGAACAGTATATATAATACACTTAATTCTGTGTGTACACAGCTTAGATTTAGTAATATTAGTTCAGCAGTGAAACCAGGTCTATTTAGCGAAATTCTAACCACACGAATTGCAACATTTGCTATACAAATCAACAAACGAGATCTCGAGAACTTCTCTTTTAATTTATAGCATAATCAATCTTTCGTAAACAAGAGGACTTTTGTGGAAAAACATCAAGTTTCTCGCATAAATTGAAATAGGTCAGCCCCTAGACTGTGTGCATATGGACAATATGAAAACAAGGCACGAACGCGCGGTTCCTTTTGCAATATGTCCGCATTATTCTGCGTCCCGAAACATTTTCTCTAGAACACTTAAAAAACAACTTTGAACCTGTTGACTCTAACGCGAAACAGACCGAACGGGACTCTTCAGGAGAAGAAAAAACGGAGGGGAGGAGGAAGAGAGTGCTCAGATATTTCTATTCATCTTCATCGTCCCCTGTTTTTTTGCTTGTACGAGAACAAGAAGGCCAATTAACGAACTCGATCCGTTTCTCTTCTCCTTCTTTTCTTCTTCTCCGCGTAAAACAGCGAAAAAAAGGAAACGTGGCGTTATAAAGAAAATAATCGAGGGGAGGAAAAAGACCTGTCGATTACAAGGGGTGAAAAAGACTTTGAAAATGAACGACACTGTCGCATAATGCTGGAACGATCGAACGCTACGCGACACGCGTTGAATATGCTTCGAATCGCGCGCGCGTAGCATATAGAGCGTTTCAGAAAGGTGTTTTAAAGAAAGAGGTTAAGGAAGTGATTCCTTGCGAAGGAAGAAGATAAAAGCGAAGAATAAAGTTTTTGCATACAAAGCTTCAGCAGTTTTTGCAGGAAATTACTTTAAAAATTTGTAAAATATATGTACAGTGAGTTACAAAATTATTCATGAAGTTGGAAATTTGTGAGAAGTTTTATACGTAATAAGACTATGTAAAAGACTTTCCAACACTTTTTCTTATAGCAAAAAGCAAAAGCTGAAAGAAGTGATTTTTTGTGAAAAAAGATCAGATAAAGATATAGCGTAATATTTTTCGATATACTACGAAGGAATAAGCAGAGTACTTCACAACATCGCTTAGAATTTTCCAAATATACGAATTACATTTTTCAAGAATGTTTAAAATTTAATAGTAAAAACATGTGTTCTTCTCCAAACTGTTACGTTAATTTTCAAAATTCTACGTTACACCGTAGATAATAGATTCTAGTTTATGAAACGAAAGGAATTTTTTATTTTAAAGGTTCCAGTTCTTGCCAGTATTAACAATCAATCATCTGTATTTTACTAGTAGTGATTTCAAACATAGGCGATAACTTTGCCTTTTTAAATATTTCTCTTTAAAAAAGAACGTAAAGTGGAGCTAAAAGCTATATCAATATTATCTACGAAAATTTGTGCTTTTTATTTCATAATTATTTATGAAGAATGACCCAAAAATACCCATATCTTTAGATACCTCAAGATGATATATCCTCTTCAATATGAAATGAAATCATATTATTTGCATATATGAATACTATTCCTGTGTGTCACGAAGTGAGTCGTTAGTGCTAACAGGCCGTACATAAAATTACACGTGATAATTTCTGGATTAACACGCTCTCTGCGAGGCTGTTCGCTCGTTAGAGAGAAACGGTCGCTACTTAACGCGTTATTGTGCGCCATTGCTCGAACAACACTCGCATTTGTCAGACTAGCCCGGCCTTAATGCCCAGTCGCCGAAATGTGACCAATTAAAACTCGTTACCGTTGTTCGTTTGTCAATGACGCTAATTGTAGTCGATTTAGGAACGTTTAAACTTTAAAGAACGATCCCCCTCTCTATAGTCTCGATAGAAGTCGTTAGTCGTTCAAGGCCATTCCCCCCACCACTATTCATTACGTAGGAGAGTCAGTTTTATGTTTCTATCAAGTTTCACTCTTTAATTTATATAATGAACTTGTAAGAAACATTTTTTAATTCTTTCATGTATTTTTTATGAAAAAATATGTAATCAGTTAACACACATGCTGTGATGTATGTCTGTTTGTTAGAAGAGTGACATAGTTAGGAGGAGATTTTTGAAAAAATTAATTTCAAATATAATTTGAATATAACCAAAAATGTAGTTAAGAAAGGAAATAATGTAGTTAAGAAATGAAAAAGTAACCTAGAAATCACTATGGGAATAAAATATTTTCGAAACGTCTGCTATCGTTACACATTATCCACACAACAGAGGAAAAGTTATGTTAAAAAACCATTTTCATCGCTCGTTACAATATATTATACGAAAATTTCGTTATTTTCATTAATAAACGGAAGAGTTGGAAAAATTGGTACGTTAATCTAATTCATTAAAATACTGTAATATTTACAATATTTTAATGAGCTGTAGTTCGAGCTATATTACGCAAGAAATTACTGCCACATAATGGAATTTTCTCTTTTAAATTCCCAACCCCCTTGAGTTCCAATTAATAAATAGATTCAGATGACTTATTTTACCTAGCAACAAATTGCATAAACTGTACGTAATACGAAGAACACTCTATATATCCCCGTTAGAAATGAAATATCCTAAAGAATTGAAGTATTAAGATATAACAGGTTGGAACTTAATTTTCGAATAACTCGAACACGAAATGATGAACGGCTCGTGACGCGTCGTGAAATGGCACATCTGATAGATACTTAATCGTTCACATCAGGAACACAGGCGGTTAATTTATTTACATGATTATGAATATTAATGCGGTTGCAATTGAAATGGAAATTCCCTCGTAAGTGTTCAACGGAGTGTTTTAAACGTTGTTCGGTTCGATACTTCCCTCGGCAAGCACGAGCCAAGTTGTTGGTCGAAAAAGCGAATGGAATTAAGGGGGCAAGCTTGCTTGATAAAACGATATCAATGAATCATTCGCGAAATCCCGGGACTCCCATCTTTTATTACCTGCACATGTTGCTCGTAAAACGCGTTCGAACATTAGCCGCTACGTTAAAATGGAAACATCGTGTTGCGTGGAATTTGTCCCAACAAATTTCCAAACTTCCGTCCCGTCGAGAGTTCGAACAAACCTGTTCTTGAAACTCTACGATGCGATGTCTCAGAAACAACTGTACAGGACACTCGTCACCGACAAGAATTTACTATATTTCTACACGTAATGGTCACTCAGATTGTCGATATCAGACCTAGTAGATATCCTTAACAGTCTATTGGTAGCTTTAGATTACACGAGTGAGTGAAATAGTATTTTAGGTTACATTTGAGTTACATTATTCAATAGTAGAGAGTTCGCGGCGTCTGCCACGAAGATACTGAAAATAAAAGTATATTAAGTTTCACACCATCTAGTCTGTTTCATATGACTATAAAAACTTGATGCTAAACAAAATGTATATGGGGTCTGACAAACAAAACGTTTCATCGGAGAATAAGTGTATGCGCAAATACTTTTTTGTGGCCACTGTACACGTTGTGACGTCCAAGAGGAAGTCTAAATGTAATCCTATGCCTTAGAATACACAAGTGTATAGTATAGAAAAAATGCTGTTTTACTTGTGCTCATATATCCGTAGTGTCAATTTTAAACATTCTTTTGTCCATCACGGTATAGCTTCACGCACAAAAATTAAAAACAAAGAAAGAAAAGAAACATACACGCATACGCAATAAAAAAGAGAAGAAAGAGGACTTGATTTAGAAGAAATGATACAAGAGGGAGAATATGCAGGAGGATGATACGGCATAAGTAAAACGGCAGACACCGAGACGCATGGTGTAGTTTGTATCATGCCATTCGATCGTGTCCAAGAGAAAGCTAGGTATCTTTCTCTTTCTCATTCTTTCTTGTCCTTTCGCCCTCCTTTTTTCTCCCTCTGTCTAACGATGCTCGGCTTATTCTTACTTGAGCGTCTCCTTTGGCCGCCACTAAGCATGCCGTCTGCGAATCTGAATGGGGCCGTCATGCCTGCGTGGACGCTTCCATTGTTTCTCAGGGGCTTTCATTTCGCCGACGGTCCTCCTTCGGGCATCACAAAGCCATTGTTGCCCGGGACTTCTTAGATTTCATTCTGATTAAGCCGCGCTGAGCGTGCACGCTGGCCCACTTTTCCAATTACAACCCCAGCCCCAGGATTAATCTGCAACAAAAACAATATCCACCTCCTGCAACATATTACGCTTTTAGGGGAAAAAATAAATACATCGTTTAATTTAAAAACATACTACTTAATTTGTTAATGCATTATAATAATTTAAGAGGAAGATAAAGTTCAATGTATAAAGTTGCATTTGCTGTTGAAATTTGCTGTTTGTTTTTTTGGCTACATAAAATGTGTATAGTCATATATGGTATTTTGCGAGACAAAGGGGAATCTTGAAGCGTTATGAGAAGCTGAAATTCCACAGGCATGTTCCGACATCGAGCCGCTTCCGGCCGCGCACACTAAGGCATATTAATTGCTGACGTACGCTAATGGTATGCCCGCGTAATACGCCGCGAAATTTATATCGATCATAAATTAGTCAGAAAGTCGCTTGGGAGCCGGCCAATAACTCTCAATATTGCGAAATTTTCGATAGAAAGTCGTTGAACCAGAGACAGAGTAGCAACAACCTGATAGACTCCGATAGACCAACAGCAACAGTCAAACCCTTTATAAATATTATGAGAATCAATTATATGCGTATTTAAAAAAGGAATAATCCTTAGAATCTATACAGCAATGACTAGAACGTGTACAAGACTTTATATGTAATATAAAATACTTGAAAAGGAAATTGGTGTGTATCGTACAAGCAAGAAATTCTGTAGTTAGGTTGACACAGGTTCGTTAAGAGGCAAGGGGCGGCCAGGCTGTGGTTCGACGCTCGATTCGACGCTCGATTACTCGAATCGACTGTGCCACGGTCCTCGCGGTGTCGTGTACGTGTCACTCGACTCCCCCGAGCGAGCTTTTGAGTGCATCGACCGCGGCAAATTCGCTTATACCACGTACTTGCATGAGAATCTGCGGACTCGACGAAAAATCCGTACGTTCCTCGCGGCCTGTTCTGACCAATCGCGTCGTCGCTCGCAGCCTCGTTGAAAAATTAAACACGAGAGAGCACACTGTACACCACCGTGTCCATCTCTCCTTATTTCATCTTCCACTTCTCTTTTTTCTTGATGCTTTCTTGTATTCTCGTCCTTTTTACCAGTTTCGTCCTTCCATTTATACGTACGTATGCTTCTTCCAAACGAGAGGTTGTCCAATTGATCAAAACCTCTTTTTGACTTAGATGTAAATTTGACGATGGTTAGCACCGAACAGAATTAGTCACATAAATGTGGGCAAACACTGATCACGCGAACAGACACATTGCGGGTAATTGATTGATTGAACGAACAAACGAAGCCCGCAGAAAAGAGTGGAAACGGACCGACAGACAGCACGGTGCACTTGTCAGCTTCCTCTCCACGCGTAGTCTCGCGGCGCGTGAACGTGTATTCGCCCGTTCTCACGAGAGGACACCCCCCACCTGGTCCGCGAGGTCGTCGACTGGCATCGACGAGCTCTTTTCTATTATCCTCTTGGCCGATCAATCAATTCGGTCGCGCGAGACCTTTCGCGGATAAGGTCGAGCCACCACCTCATCGGTCCACCGTAACTGTTCCTTGGTTAGCCCCGAATCTCGTAAGGGATGCTACTCTTACAGATCGAGTGCTGCGACCGCGCCACGCCATCGAAGATCTTCATCCCCCGAGCTGGCCAAGTTTTCGCTACAGCACACGAGAGGCAATCCCACGCACACGTACTACACATACAGAGAGAGGACTTGCACACCGTACGCACGATTTAGTTTTACGCACTAAAAAATTCACGGGAGAGCACGTTTTCTTCCGGCCACGCACACTTCTGGGATCGTGAAATCCCCGCGATTCCGTGCCACGCACACGCCACACGAAACCTGCAGATTTGCCGCAGAGGCCAGCGACACGGTGCCTCCGTATCCCCGTGTCTGTTCCTCTCGCTTCCCCCTCCCCCGCCCTTCCAACCCCTCCCCAGCAATGAAATTCTCCCTCTCCTTCCTCGCCCATCATGGTGGCGCGGTCGTTTCACCCGCCCTCTCGCTCCCTCATTACCCATAGCTGTCCCTTTTTGGCTCCCTTGCCGCATAGCCGTCCGCCGGCAGCACCGTCGAATTCTGGTTCAATGAAACCCATTCTCCCCGCACGAACGCCCTCTTTGGTTCTACGGAATCTTTCAACCCCTTTTCCGTTCGAGATCGTCGCTACACCCAGTAAGCGTTCACCATGCCAGTTCGATCAGTATTACGCTTTTCGTCAGTTGTGTTTTGCGAGGGAAATATGGCGAGGATTGGTGAACACGTTCCATGGTTTCTAACCTAAAAATCGGAATACGTTGGGAAGGTTCGCTGGAAGTCAATGAGAAACAGTGGTGGAACTAGGATATTTTTTGAGTCACGAAGTTATTTCTCTATTGTTGGTTTGACTTACCTCTTTTTACGTAGTAGGTCTCTAATTTATCGACTTGCGTGCGAGACACGAGTAGTAACTTGAAGGTTTCAGCCGGCGCCGTAGATATAGCACCGCAGTGGCGCTACAGTGTAAGACTCGTGGGGAATCCCACATGAGAAGACAAAGCGTGCGAGATAAAAGGATGTGGAACAGATTGATAGGATTACTCGCGTTGTTGAACGTGTTCACACGGAAGATAGGGTTTCGATGTCGTTATTTCCGTCTACGTTTTTCAGCATTTTATTACAAGAATATAGTATAAACTTTCGCTCGATATGTGTGTGTACATGTTAAGTATGTATGCATGTATGCATGTATGTTGTATGTTTTATGTATATGCAGGTGGCGGTATGAGTGGGCGTATAAGGCGCGAATTTCCATCACGCGCAAATCTTTAGTTTTTCTTTTTTTTTCTTCATTTCTTTTATACATATAGAATTCTCGTGTCTTTCGTTTCTATCCCCGTACCTATCATTATCGTCACGATCATCGTAGTCGTCAACGACCCCAACACAGGCCACGATAGTCATAGCTTTTTTTTCAATAGTTGATCGATATACGTATAATAATATATCTTGTGTTAATCTTACGTTTTTTTAAACCTTATCTCCGCTAAATTGTAATCTATATATAGGTATATCTTCTGTATATGTCTCTCTGTGTACCTGTCTGTGTAATCTGTGTATTCTTGTGTTTCTTTTTCTTGTTTTCTCGTTACTGGAAACATACTTGGCAATTCACGTCTAATAGTACAACGAAGCATTTTTCTTTTTTTTTTTTTTGTTAATCTTTCACGCTCTTCTTCGCGTCATTCTGGCTTCTCTTTTCTATTTCACACGTTCGTTCTCTCTTTCTCTCTTGCTCGTTCATTCGCTTCCGCGCGTTCTCTCTCTCTCTCTCTCTCTCGCTCTTCCTTTCAACGATACGCGCCACGATGGCCTCTGCTCGATCCGATCGACATGATGACCACTGGTCGCGCTCATTAATTGATATGTCAGTGGGTTTTTATCCTGTTAACTGCGTGGCTCCAGCTTGTCCCAGGGAAAGCGTAGTACACCTCCAGCCGCTGCCATAACTCGCTACGGGGTTATTTCCAGCTGTTGGCTGCAACAAATATAAAAATAACGTTAAGAATCTTCATTGAAATGATTTTGGTCAGCTTCTATTATCAGATTCATTATCTATTCGTATGTAAATTAGGTCAAGTTCATTGGAATACAAAAGCCAGAAGGGTGATGGATTCAATTTGTTGAGGAGAATGGTTTGATCTAGAAAAATTGTATATGGAAGCTACATACATATTTTACTCGCGTTTTGGTTCGTGAAAGTCATAAGCCTATATCGCTAATCCTGTTGTTTTCAAATTCTTAAGGATTATGATCATGATAAATTAATGAAATTTGATAAGAGTAATCGTTCTCTTTCATTGTGTTAATTGATATTTGGTATGCCAATGAATATAACTTTTTGAGAGTCCTAAAGATTCTGATGGTATATAATAACAGCTAATTAATAACAAGGATCATATTTTGTCAAAATTTCTGTACCAATAGATACAATTTTTTGAAACACCTTAGGATTATGCTGGTAGATAATCAATTAATCATATGTAATAACAATCATTTTTTGTTACTAAATCAGAGAAGAACCGATTCTCCGGTTTTTATAATATGCACTAGAATATCAAGCTCCTCTCATAAGAAAAAATTATCTTCTACCGCCATCTGTTGTTTCACACATTACAATTCTGATTATCTTGCGTGCCATTTTATTCATAGCCTACTGTTAGCAGAAAGTTGCACAGTAACCGATATATTTAATGTGCCAGCACGTCCCCAGTATTCTACCATTACCATTCCCATCAACACCTGTTATCAGTAACTGGAAACAAAACATCCAGCTCGATGGCCATTTTTGCCCAACAGAGAGCCGCAGAAAATTAGTCGGTGGACAACTGGCGCAACAGTCGTTCCAGCTTTGTATCCGAACGAACTTTTCCCATTTCACGTGGAACCGAGGCGGCAACCAGCTTTTCATACCTTTGTAGTATATGTCCCTATTCATCGTCGGACAGTTCTTCGGTCCCTGAAGAGGAAAAAGTTTCCAGACAATTATAACGGGTTATCGCACGGTTGAAGGAACTCGTATACGGGAAAAGCGTTACCTGAATGTTGAAGTCGATGTTCGTTCGAACGGGACGATGATGAAGCGGTTGGGGCGGTCTGAAATTATTCCCAAGCGGCGCGTTCGGATGATCCTTGTCCCCTTGCATCAATTGTCGCAGCGCGAGAAGCTGCAACGAATCGAGTCAATATCACTTTCCTTGTTTTATCCCCTCGCGTCTTTGCTTCCTTCTTTTTCCAGGCTTTGTATTCTTTCTTTTTTTTTCTTTGCTTTTTGCTCGAGTGAAAGATTAATAACCTGAAAGCTTTGAAAGTTGAGGTTTTTAACGGCGATCGTGCAGATTGATTCGTTTGATTTTTTTTTAGCGACGGAGATTGATGTGTTTGATTCTTTTTTTGCCGATCGAGTTACTTTCAATTGGATTATTTTATCGAAGAACGGGAGATTGAAATATGAGGTTGGGATCGTAATTTTAAACTTTCGATGTTTCGATCGTTTCCACGAATACTTTGGAAGTTAAGCATTTTAATAGACGTCGTGCAGCTGATTTATTTGATTCTTAACAGTAAAATATTTTTAATTGAAATGAGGGGGAGATTGTAATTTTGAACTAACATAGGTTTCGTCTTTGATGTTTCGCTTTTAAAAGTTAAAATCTTCAATGGATATAAAGAATAATAATAAAATTTTGGTATACTTTCTGCAAAATATTATTGCAATGCATCAAAGGGCACGTTTCTATTCGATTAAATTAATCTGTTAATCAAAAAGCAGACATTTTCAACAAGAGTAATAGAAAATCAATGAAAGTTTCGCTAAAACGATAATATTATACATTAACGTGTTTAACAAATTATTAAAGAATCTGCGACAGAATCGAAATTTCAGGAATGTTGCACCTCAAGTAACACGCTTGAAATAATAACGTTCCATTAACCTTTCTAATAAAAGCAGAGTGCGAACTAATCTGATTAATTTTGTACGAATTATCGGCCGACGAAAATGAAGTAAATACGACACCCTGTTCTTTATAGTCTTTGCATTTTATAATGACTTAATGGCCCAAACAGACTCCGTGAGCCAACAAGCTACCAGCACCTACTACTACAGAACGCCTATTATAGATATTGATTTATCGATTTATCAATTTTGAGAAACTACAACACCGACGATCGTAGTTCTTGTTCTTATCGCTTTTGCATTCTGCTCTTTCGAGACGACCTTTCCCTCCTAACGGCTTAATAGCTTGAAAGTTAAGGTCCTCGATGCCTGTGCTATACAACAGCAGTTATACGTATCAGCTCTTTGACTTTTGACAGGAATATTTCATTACAACACCTGCTCGTCCTTCCCATATTTCAAACTCCTGTTTAACCTCGTTTGATTATCCAGTCGGGGAAAATTGCAATTAGTTTAATAAAAAAGTTTGTTAAAATTCATACCCAATTACGAACTTTTACAGCTCGTTTTACTGAAATATAAAATACCAAGTTTGATGATAATTATTTACGATGGGGCGCATCTCACCGATTTCAATGACCTCGAAATATGTTGTCAAGGTATTTATTCTGAACAAATTTTCCCTATAGATGCTATCCTCGTTCGGCCTTATTCTATGAAATATACGCAAGAATATTTCTATCACTATGTATTAAGTTGTATTTGTTGAATTATGCATGATCCGTTTTGTAGTAACAGAACTAAATGGAGCATATATAACTCAATAAAATAATATAAAACAAACGGTGTGTTGTGCATCTACTATCACCTTATAAAACGAAATATACTTTGCGGACAACCTGATACTTTTAATACAGTAGAGCTCCCCTTATCCGAATACCTTAATATTCGAACGTTCTATAATAATAATATAAAAATAAAAGTAATATTAATATTATCCGAATGCTCAATCACCCAAACGTAATATTTCCCAGGAACAGATGTCTTTTCGCGTTTCAAATATGTACGTATTTTACTAATATTCATATAGAATATATTCTTTCCTTTATTCGACTGAGCATTCGTGGCATTCGGAAAAGCACTTCGATGGCTCGAAGTACGAAAAGAATGTAACTATATGCAGTCATATTATATGTTAAATTACATATTATAAATCCTAAAAAGATGTGGGATCCGTAAATAGATAAGGAAACTATCGATTAACCTTAATCTGTATGTGAATAAATAAAATTTCATATCAGAAAAGTGATTATCTCACTATCCAAAAATTCCATCGTAACAACATTTTTGTTTCCCTATTACACAAAGGAAATTCTACTGTACTGTATATTCGTTAGGATTTTCATCTAAATTGAGGTTTATTTCAGTTAATAAGAAATAAATATATATTAAGCTTCACAATTGTTAAATTTATTGCTACGTGTTATAATTATGTATATATAATATATAAATATGTACATCTGTACGAAGAAAAATGAAAATATTCCGGGCGATGTCACCTCGTTAGAAAAATCAGGCTCGAAAATGTGAGCTGGAAAAAGTGGGCTAATAATCGACGCGTCGACATCACGGGACGCTCTTTTCGCTCTAATGGAGGGCCACGAGGTCGGGATAAGCTTACTAGAATATTCGATACACCGTGTGCACCGGTGGTTTTCCTGGTTGGATTTTTTTCGGTGTAACGAGCAATACGCTGCGTGCATGTGGGTTCTTCCCCATACGTGTGTCGTTTGTTTGTGTGCTCGGTTATTTTGCATCCCTTTGATGTCGCCCCCTGGGTAACTTGCCCCGAAAAATACTAGCCACGTAATCTCGGCCCTCTGTTTTAGCAAGTATAATTTCTCGCACGCCACCGGCGCTGTCCCCGATAAATTTATTAAAATGCATCGCCGCCACCCTCTGTGGATACGTAAATCATCCCGCGAAAAGTGGCTGTTAAATCATCGATCAACGCGCGGTCGTCCTCTCCTCGATATCGCCGCGAATAAATTAGTTTCGCCACGAAACTTTCGACATCCAGTTTTTCCATCGTCCAACTTTAGTCCCTTCTTTTTTTCATTCTAGCTTTGATTTTTATTTACGGTTAAACGATCGAATATTGATTGCATTTTTTTATGGTTTTCGCGGTTTCTTTCTCAGTATTTAGCTTTTACGAGGGTGTGGAATTGGTCGAAGGGACGATAGATTAAATTTGTTATTATTACACGAAGTTATGGGTTGTTATATCTTTTCCCTTTATCTACAGCCGTACAATGGTTTGGGAGTATCGATTGATTGCATTGTTCTCTTTTTATTCTCTTGATCTTTTTACTGTTATATATTCAAGTAGATTCCCGGGATAGAAAACGTAATCAAGGTGAAAAAGGATTAGGGTAGTAGCTTAAATTTGATGTTATCGTATGTGGTTCTCGAGCGTCAAATTTTATCATATTTTTCTAATTGTTGCGTAAATACCTGTGATTATTCTAACGTTTTTTGCGGATTCCATTTTTTCAGTTATATTGATATATAAAAGACGTGAATTTGCATAAACATCTGAAGTTTAATGACACCCTCATAATCACCGCGACGTACCGGAAGCTTATCAACGCATATTTCGCAATATCTTCTATTTAACGTTTAAAATCAAAATACTCAGCGCTATTCGAAACATGTTTCATAATGGAAGTAATAGAATATCCCGAAGATTAAAATCGCTAGGTTATAACCTATTTGTAGAATAATTCGATCAATAATTTAGAATAATTAGATCAATTTTAGAATAAATATACCTCGGTATTTTCGTACACAAATTTTGATATTCTGCAGGGTGTTCGGCTAAACTGTCTCAAAATAATTTAAGGGGTGTTTCTTGACGCTGAAATAAGACGAAAATGAAGAATAAAAAATTACGTTATCGGCTTTGTATAAAATTTGATCAATCAAATTTAGACGCTTCATTAGTAATGAAGATACTAAGTGAAGATATAGTTAATATTGATTTGCGAAGAAACATATATTTTTTTGTCTATATAACATTTCCTTCTACATTTAAAAAGGTAATCTATCTGAAATTAAACATTCCATAAAAAGAAAAAATAAAATTAACCTCCACCTGTAAACCACTTTTCACCACCATGCAACCATACAATTTTTTATCTAATTATTCAATTCCTTATATGAAACTTCCCCTTATAGATATTTGATTATCCATAGTTGATCATTCCACTAAAAAAAAAAAAAAAAAAAAAAAAGAAAAAAGAAAAATCAATCTCCGTCTATGCAAAAACAATTTAAAAATATACTATTATTCGAAAAACTTTTTTTATCTAATGTTTCCCTTTATCACCTAATCAAATAAATACACGCGTTATTTTAATCACCAAAATTACCCCAGTCTAAATACAATTTACCCCCGTCACCCAGAAAACCATTTCTCTTAAATTAAAAAACGAGTTTCACGTTCACTGACCGATTCTTCCACTTTGCTCGGTAACAAAGCGCATTTTTATATTATCGATCATATCGAGCGCTCTATCCGAGGCACTGGAATTAAAATCATATCTCGTACACCGGCGTATCGAGATTAATTCCCCCTTTAAAGAGCTCAATTCGGAATCGTTCGACCGGCAAAGCGACGTTTCCGTCAGGAAGTCAATAGACCTCGATCCATTTTATTCGCGTCTCAGACGTTGTTTGCACGCGTTTGTTTTCTTTTTTCCTTTTCTCTCGCTCTTTTTTCCTTCTCCTCCTCTCCTTTTCAAAGGCTTCGTATCGTTCTGCATATCGATACGAACGAGTTTCTCGATGATAATACGCGACGCATCGATTACCGATTCGCTGGCCGGTAATATTAAAATACGAATCTGACGGCGGGAACACGCGAGACACGGAAAAGGGATGAAGTTTTTCCCGACTTTCTGAAAGACAGAGGGAGGGCGGAGAGGCAGACAGACAGACAGAGACAGAGAGGGAGAATCGTGATAAACGATCCATTTGGCTGATTGATCCGCAGACAGATAGATCTATTATGCAGCGAGTGAAAACGATGAGTCGACTGCCCGTTTTGAAAAATTATGCACTGTATGCAATTGAGATCGGCTGTCGCGTCGTTGACGCGATCGAGAATGACGAACAACTGCGAGGCAAGTGGTGTACTAATATGTTGGAAGTGAATTTTTCGAGTAAACTCTGTTGAGGTTTTTAGATTTTTGTATTGCAATCTTGTTTTAATAAAAATTCCTGAAATGTTTGAAGGAAAACTAGCAAAGGATTGAAGTTCAAAACGAGTTTTTCGTACTTTTCTACGAACTAAATAAGGAAGTTTTTATGCCTCATTGCCATTCTCGAATTTTTATGTCCATTTTTTCTTTCATTTTAATAAAATAACTTTTAATGGTTTTTTAAGCTTCCTAGAGAGCTATTTCTTTTTATCCTCGTAATTGAAATGAATTCAAAGTTAGCTAAGTTGAAGTTACCGTGTTGAGAAATTCCCTCTTATTTTAAACACGTAGGATGAGTAACTTAATTGACATTGATTAATTTAAAATATTTCTGTCGAGAAAATATGGATCGTCTGAAATAATTTCACAAATATACAAACTCACAAATACCATATAAACAGTAGAGGTGTATATTTATATATTTAGCTGGCCTATCGCAACGAACTGCCAGATAACTGAATTTCCTACGCTATGATCGAATTAAAGGAAAAAAAGATCAACGACACGGAACTGTCCATTAAACTCTGCCTGCCTTGCTATATAATCCTTTATGAGTAGCTTCGAAACCGAATCTTTACATTGTAATTCACTGCCTTAACTTGCCAAATCAGCCATTCTGAAAAGAAAATTAAAATGGGAAAAGAATGGAAAGGAAGAATGAAAAGCAAAAAAAAAAAAAAAAATACATTAAGACATCAAAGCGTGATAAGGAACTCACGTAAACCAATTTTCTTGGTCTGTGCGTGCTACGTGGCGCGCGAGATTACGCTCGCCGTTGGCCACGTGAAATCGTTAAAAGAACATCAGAAACTGCTTTCGTGCGTGAGTTACTACGATTTTTCAAATCGTTGGGGCTCCAAATGCGGGCCTCATCAGTGACGACCGCAGAAACGAAATAAGGTTCTAGTTGCCGGGACTGCGAGTCTTTCAATTGTTGAGAAATTGAAAAAGAACTAGAGAGAAAAAGCGATAAGTACAAGCATCGAGAATTATTCAAAATTACTATTATTCTAATTTACATAATTGATATAATTTTGATTAAAAATTGTATTGATATCTTATCAGATAGTAATTGAGAATAATAAATGTTTCAATGAATTTTTCGTTGTCGTGATCGACATAACATTTTGACCAACTTAATTTCACTCGACTAATAAGTTGAACAACAACCAATCAAGTATTTCCGCCACTCAAAGGTTATCGTAACATCGCTGAGAACATATTCACCGCATGCTTCAACAATCGAACTGCAGAGAACCTAAACCTCCTCTGGCTAACTTGAAGCCGGTCATCGAACAGTAGCAAATTAACCCTTGTTCGCAGTCATAGAGAACGAAGATCAGCAGAAGCTGCATAGCCAGCTATGGAAACTTCAAAGTTGGATCAATGTAATTCCTATCCGCAATGGCGCTATGTGATGGTCGATATTCAACGACTGCGTCTTGATGTCGCTACTCTCAATTCAATGTGCATAATTTTATATAATATAATATAAGATATAGTTGTTTCAATCAAAATTGTAATTTTAAAACTAGAATACGTTTCACTAAGTGTCAATAATATCGCAAAAATTATGACAATTCACTAGTAACATTGTAACAGTTACCTTACAACATATTGCAAGTCTTAAAGTGGTTAAAATTGCATATGGTAACAATTAGGAAACTTTTAGAAAAAAAATCACCAAACCATTAAGTTCGATACCATGCGGGCGAATGTGCACACACACACATATACGCATATTCAATGAAAATTTCACCCTCACCTGCTGCTTTGTGATGTATATCGGCTTGTTCAGGATGATCCACGTGGTGGTCTCGTGGCAGGCCGGCATCGTGATGGAGCCGTCGTACGTCATGTAATATTTCGTGTCCGGCAGCAGTTCTCGTACCACGAAACGTTTAATCTCCATCGCCTGGCCTGCGTGCAATCGGTTCGATCGATAACATGACGATCCGACAGCCACCGTGACGCGCATACGTACCCCAATTAGCATTGGCGTTCCTTAACATGCGCCTCTAACGCCTGATATTACACTTTTATATGTACTCTGTGTACTTCGTGTTGTTAATGGCCGAAAGAAACATTCAAAGAAGCCCGCGGCGCGCTCTCGATCGATAATGCCATGAAAACAGCATTGATCCAGAGAGCGTCTCGAGCGTTTTCTTCGACTGTGAATCGCGAAACCGATTCTTCGCGTAGCTTTTCTGGAGGTACATACTTATGCGCGTGAATTTTATTCTTACGTGAGAGATTCTAGTTTGGAAAGGATTTCTGAGCTTTTGCAAGAAGAGATTAAAGGTAATTCACTTTCCGTTTGTTACCGGGTAATCTCTGACTTTGTTTCTGTTAAAGTTATGTTTGAGGTTAGATTCGACGTCCATGTCGATCGAATGTTAGTTCGTAGCGTTGAGTCTTTGTGAAATTCCCTGCGATACGAGTGAAATACCGTTTACAATAAGGAAATAGTAAGCGCTATCATGTTTGTATCGAATACCCATGCATATTTTTGTATTTAGTATGTAATTTCTTTTATGATATTTATATCGATTGAATATTTGTGTGGTTCTTTATGTTTAGCGTAGAATCGTTCAACGTTCCGTATTATTTAAACGTTTCATGTGAGTCGTTGTTGTATTTAACTTAGAATCTTTATAGAATTGACTATAATATCCGTATACCATTGAGAACCCGTTAAAGATAAAGGAATAAAGTATTATATTTGGCTGTGTTTTAGTCTGTGAATATTAATTCCTACGATTAATCCTTTGTGAGCTGAATATTCTAACCTACAACACTTCCTATACACGACGTGATACTGTGTACCACGCGATCGCTATTATTACCAGCGTAATACCTATCACGATTTTACATGCTGATCAAGGTATCAATCAATTTATTACACGCATATTTAAATTATTCTTTTTAATGCAGTAATATATAAAATCAGGTAAAATACACAACACTCGCTTTTCCACTATTTGCCAAACACGTATGTGACAGAGTGACGAGGTTATAAAGCTATATGCGATGCTCATGAAATTCATCGAATCGATATACGCGTCCGTACCGTATAAAGGGTTAATTATTTAGAATTTGAGGTGTATATCCATGCTATTCCTGCTTCGCGTGCTGTACAAAATGTCAATTAACCATGACACGCGTAACGAAGTTATTCTTTTAACTTTGTATGATGTGAAATTAAATAACGTTCGTTGAACGCGCATCTTTGTTCGAAACGCGTGCGTCAATAGCACACAAAGGATTAATTATACAAAATTTCCGTATTTATACTTTCTATTATTATATTACTAACTTTCTAAAACAAACAACAGAAATATCAGGTAGTCAATACACGTTTTATTATTAAAGCTATCATTTTTCGATTTTATGAAATCATGTGAAATGAATGAAATGTGTATTTTGATTTGAAACGTGTGTATTTATAATACACAAAGGATTAACCCGTTAGGGATCAAGCAGTTAAATAATGTGAAATTTTTATTTAACAAATGTATAATAAAATAACTTTCATATTGATTTTATCGAGATACAAAAAATGTATTAGAATATAGATAATATTTGTAGAATAATTGTAGAATTGCATAAACTTTTTTCTAATTGGAAAAGGATAGTTTGTATCACAGTACCAATGTATATATTAAATGAAAGAAATGAATTTATAGAAATTTCATAAAATGAAAGAAAGCAATAATAATGAAGAAAATATTCTGCAAATCTTTGAGATGATCTATTTATATAATCTCAATGGTAAAACGTGCTTCGATATAGGAAATTAATTAAAATTTTTAAGAAAATGCTTTAAAATATGCCGATCTATAACTGGTTGATTACTCGAAATTACATATATTTACTTTCGGTACAATACATTTTTTCGATCAAGGACGAGCTAATTATGCAAATGGTGTGTGCTAGTCGGCTATCGATATCACGTGCAAATAATCGGCGAAAAAATCCTCTTTCGACGTCGATAGCGATCGTTTACTCCGTCTGATTTTATTTGGAGCAAGCAATATCTTTAATTAGCTGATGCACCCCCAGAGAAGAGTCCTCTCCCCTTTTATTTTCAACTCGCATTACTGTTTTCGTTTGACGTGTTTCACCGGAAAAGATGCCTTTTTCTCGGCAATCGGAATCAATTAGTTTGCAATTAACGTGGCCGTCGTTGAGAACGACGACTTAAACTGGTGATTATACGAGGAACAATTTGAAACGAGAATGCGACGATAAAGTAGGATTTAATAGCTGAAATCGTTTTGGCTATTAACATACAATTTAATTTTTAAAGATCCCTCGTCCTTTTTTTTTTAATTCTTTTTCGTTATGGTCCATTCACTTATACATTTACAATGCTGGATAAAACAAAGCATAAAATTGCTACTAAAATTGGTACTTGTGTATGAGCATTGGTAATTTCTCTATTAGACATTTTTTGCCGTATTGATGAAAGTAATTTATATAGGGGCATGCATTGTATGTATTCGTTGCTGTTGTTAAATACAACTCCGTTTCGTAATATTACAGTGACATTTTGTATTACTTGCATTCTTTTGTCCATCACTGTATATATGTATAATAAATGAGTACGAATCTACAAAATTATTCTGCGAATAGCATTATATTTTCCAAGTGCAATTTACTCGAATCAAAGTAATTTTTACTTATATTCTGCTTATCGATATAATGGAATGTTTATAAAATTTCCCAAGACGAAAACAAAAGGCCAATAATGCACGGGGATTGATTTAAGTGGGTAGAAAAACTGTCGTTTAAAAATTCATCTGGCCGTAATCTAATGTTAATAACAAATAGAAGTTAAATATATTAAATTCATCTTCGATATATAATGTGAAATTAAAATAGAAAGTCATGAAATTTGTTTTCAAGCATCATACACGATCATAGACGGTCTTTGCTGTTGAAAAGTAATTAAAATTTGCTTTTTGCGAGCCACCTTTATGAACCTCTCTTAATTAACTTTTTTTTTTTTTGTTCTATTGACACATTCGCAGACATAAAATTACGTCTTTTCATAAGCCACAGCTGGTTGCAGCTGGCGTAATTTTGGAAGATAACAAAGATATAAGAAAACAGTATGAAACTATAAACGAACTTGAAAATTCTATAGATATATTCACTTCTTATCTTTGTTTTTTTCAAATTTATTATTTTCATTGCAAATCTTTTGGTGATAAGTTTCTAATTATGAATATGTAACAGGAGTAACATTTATTTTTACAGCTTAAAATATATATTATTTCTACTAATAACGCGACAACCAGCCATTGACTTATCTCTTGAAAAATAAATTACCAGCTGCAAAAGTGTCAATTCAAATGCATAATTAAATAACATATTCGATTTGATCGTAATTGCGTATTCAATTGGATTAAAGTATCCTACAGGGTGTACCCAAAATGGTTTAATCGAACTGATTGAGTCTATTTCACGAATTATCTTAATGAAAAAATAAATCGATATTCACGAATTAACTTTCGTCCAGCGAAAGTGTAGAGATTCTGGTTGTCACGAGCGTTGAATATTTTCCTTCCTTTTTTTTTTTTTTTTTTTTTTACCGATAAAACGAACTGAAACGGTTTTTCGCGATAATGAAATTTAAAAATGAAATCGTTCATATAGGTTGATAGGGTAATAATACGTGGATGTAACTTACAAAGTAATTAAATTTGCAGTTCGGCTGGAAAGATTGAAAATACCCTGTGTAACCTTTGCCTCGTGAAAGTTGAATAATCTCGTAAAACGAGCCAATTTAAAAGCAATTTGAAAGAAGCAATTTATGTATGAACCACTTATTTGTCAAACCAGTTAACTCCATAAAACGAAATTTATAGAAAATTAATGAAATTACGCAAGATAAGCATCGATCTTTTCAAGCACTTTGACACTGAAATTTGAAAAATTTCGACAACACCAACCTAACCACTTTGGCTTGTGAATGTTCATATGCAAGTTCCTCTTAATTATTCAATTAACAGGATGCCTGTTAATTAAAGTACCATATTTAGAAGGAACTCACGTATGTATGTGCATAGAGTATGCGTGAAACGTATCGTGGATTTCGATCAAACATATTCCAGGCACACCCTTCGCACTGTGTATCGCGAAGCAGCGCGTGGAAACTCGATTTCCTCGAGAAATTCGAGTCCGGTCGGGTGTATTAAATTACTGACGGTCTCACCTCCGTATCTGATCTTATCCAGCTGTTCGGTGAATATTCGTAGCTCCGGGTTCGAAAGGTCTCCAACCTGAAAGCCAACCAGCACACAGGCTGTATCTATCGGCTATCGCTTACCGCGATCGTTTTACGTTTAGCCGATCTTTCGCAGAATGGCCCGTGAAAAATAATACGTAAGCGGGCCTGTGGCCTGTGAGAGATTAGACATGTACCTGGAGGAGAAGGGACACCGCCACGATCCCCTGCGCTCGCTGCAACGCGTCCGAGAAGTTGTTGTATAGTTGCGAGTTGAAGCCGAATATCTGCAACTGTTTTCAAACAGAAATTAGGAAATTGGATTAGTAGCGATAGCTGCGAGTAAGACAAGTTGTGATGTTTGTATCATATCGAGTAGCTGCGATTTCGCTTAACTTCTATATAGTCGATTAAATAGACAAATTGAACTTCTCAATACGAAAATCAAGCTTTTCAATAATGAATAGGGTGATCAATATCCTTGATTTCATGAAACTTTTAAGTAGCTCGTATGCTTTGCCAGAGCAATAGCGAGGCTTCCAAGCGGTGAAAGGTTATGGCTTATAAAGCTTGCGTAAAAGATAAGTAACGTAGCAAATTGCTGGAAGATAGGAAAAATGAAGAGTGATGTGTAGAAGATAAATAATAGTGGATCGTTGGTATGTAGATGCAGGTAGCACGGTGGTGTAGGTTTTCCGAAGTTTGAGGTGCGTACGATTAAATACAGCTTCTGGATAGTTTGAATAAAAAGGATATGGCCAGCGGTCAATCGAATGGGAGAGTTTTCAGGTAACTGGAAGTCTGAATATTTTGATGAAAAATAAATTCGTGTAAAAAATTAATAGTATAGTGAATTATTAGAAAATAATGAAGATGAATAATGCAGTGAACTATTGGTAAACAGAAATAACGTGGTGGCGCTTCTAGTTGTAAGTAGTTTGAGACGCAAGCGATCAGACAGAGGCTGTGAGTAGTTTAAGTCGTTTATCGGCCAGACAAAAAGTTCCCAGCAATAAACGGAATGACGAAACATTTATGTACGTAGCTTTATGGACTTTTAAAATATTAAAGGGTTAAATATTTTGAAGAATCACCAAAGATAATCTTCAAAGGGTTCGTTTACTTTTAAAGGAATATGGATGCGGACTTAAACAATTTAAGCTGGCAACAAGTTTTAAGAGGATTTGTTCCACTTAAGCCTGCACCGTTCAAACCCTTTACCCACTGATGAATTTCTAATGAATAATCCAGCGAGTGATTTCTTTTTTTCTTTAACACGGCGCAGTTCGATCGAAAAGCACAAATTAAAATGAATGCAGAGGAACGAAGTGCCATCGTGAACGCGAATCAACCTTTCATTGTCCGATTTTATTTCATTTCACGCGACATTCGTGATAGAAAAAATATATATATATATATTCTTTTCAATGTTATCTATTGCAGATTATTCTACTCTCACCGCATCGAACATTTTATAATAAAAAAGGAGGAATTTCGTCGTTTCCATGGTTGATTTTTGTCTCGCCTCGGGCGAATTTGCCACGAAATATTCCGCGAAAATAACCGGAACAATGAAATTTTGGAAATTCTCTCGACGCTTTTCAACAAACAAATTTGCAAAGTTAATAAAACATTAATCATCCGATTGAAATCATCGCACTTTTTCGCAAAATTCGTCGACGAAGAAACGACTATGGTGCTAAGGATAGAGATGAAATCAAGTTCAAAATGTATAATATTGCTTAGAAATATCCGGATATTTTGATCAATCTGCAGTAACGGTATATAAATTTTACAAATGTATAGAAATGAATGATGAATTAGCAGTCAGAAGCAATACTCGTTAAATTTTTATAAAGTCATCAGACTATAATATTAAATTATATTGGAATTAAATAATATAATAACAATATATTTTATTATTTACTACACTGCTTCGAGTATGTTTAATAAAATATTATCACATAATTGTATCAGTGTCAGAAGCTTTTGCATCAATTTAAAAGATCCTTCTTAATCTGATTTGTAATTAGAATAGCCCAAATATTCCATTAGTTTCCATCATAAAATTAGATATCTTGTGTTTAAAATATTCTTTCGCGTTTTCAATAATTCTTAATCTGGGCAAACTTTACCATTATTATGAGTTTACCAGAGTGTCTGAATACTTATGAGCCAGTAGTATACTTGAGCCTATCACTAAAAGTGCTGGAGGATTGGTCGTCTCGTCACGCGAATAAACCAG
This sequence comes from Bombus terrestris, assembly GCF_910591885.1. NCBI lineage: Eukaryota > Metazoa > Arthropoda > Insecta > Hymenoptera > Apidae > Bombus > Bombus terrestris. Next base: position 4,910,504 of record NC_063276.1, read on the forward strand.
CCGCCATATTAGCAAAGTTTTATAATTTTTTCAAATTCCGTGTCGACCAACTTTTCCAACGTCGATGTAACAGGAACCCGCAAACTGTTAAAAGCTATACGTTTTCGCGGGCCACACGTATATCGCGAGCCTATACCGGTAACCTAGTTCGCTAGTTCTGACCCAGTTCGAAGATTAATACTTCGAACGTGGAATGAGAAAAAAAAAAAATAAAAGAGGAAAGAAAGGGAAGAAGAAAAAAGATAGAGGGCGGTGCTTTCACGTTAATCAGTTCCAGTTACGTGATCAAGTGAATAAAAGTCGTCGTCTAATCGGCGAGTATAAGAATCTGCAGATAGACGGATACGTATCGAAGAAAGATCGATAATCGGATGTCCAGGAGGCTAGGCTTTCTGATAGAGGCCGATAGTCTTGGCCACTCGATCCATGAGATTAGCGAATATCAGTTGTTGGAACAGAGAAGTCGATGTTGCAGCTTTTCAAGGCGACGTCGATGTCTACTTCTCACTTTTTATTTCTCTTCCTGTTTTTGTGAAACATTCCTGTTGATTTGATTTTCCAGTAAATAGTGTATTCCTTCGTATAACAACTTTCTTTGAAATTTCACTTCCTGTTAATTCTCAAGCTTTCATCTCTTGTTCTCGTTTCTTTAAATTCTTTGTCGATGTACTGTTAGGTTACATATCATACTTCTTTTATATTTCTGTTTCTAACTTGGCGAAATACCTGTTATTTTTCGGAGATCTTTTATTCTTTGGTCTAATTAAGTCTTGAGTTTTATTTCATGTTATTTATATATATATATATTTTTAGCAAGGCTCCATTTTATAAAAATTTGTTGACGATTTAATATTATTTTCGTGAAACGTTTCTGTTCATTTCGTTTTGCGTTTTATTCTTTCGTCAAAGAACTCTTCCGTATGCTCTATTTTCTATTGTTTCCTTTATAGTATCTAGCGTTTTTGCCACGCCTCTGTTGTTTGAAATTTATTGTTGATTCAATATTAAGTTACGTTTTTAACTTCGTCGTACTTTTTTCTCTACTTTTGCAAACACCTCCGTCGATTTTATTTTGGATTAAATCTATTATTCTTTGGTTTAGAAATTTTTATCTCTGATTCACGTGTCTATTGTAGGACCTCTTCAGCTATGTTTATATTCTATTGATCTTGTTTGATTGTATTCATTTCTCTACTGTAAAAAACTTTCAAACTTTACTTTCTACGATCTCTAAATCCGAATTTCGTTAAATTTTCAAAAATTCAATTATTCTCTAATTTCCTCTATTCGTAATACTAATATGGAAATTACAGATTCATTCGAAAAACCTGAACCGAGTTCCACATGTTTTCCTTACCTAGGTAATTTGAATCCCATTTTCTCTCTGAATCCACTTCGAATTCAGAGAGATATGGAAATCTCGAATTACTAATTGATGCATGATTATCATGCATCTGCATTTATCGTACTATTACTAAATTATTGACGTAATTCGTGGACTAATAATAATAGCAACAGATTAGTGGCCAGTACTCATCAGCCACGTTAAATCAAACAAAATTCACAAACTATATTGAATTTCATGTTCAGTTTATTAACGCTACCTGGCAGATACCGCGAAAAGATTTGAATTATTAATCACAGACCATCTTGTGGGAATATAGTGAGATTCGGATATTGTAATTCGGAATAATGTTATCAATTGGCTATTGTTATCATAAACAATCGGTCCGAAAACACTTCATTTAAAATTAATTAAAAATAATTCGTCTATAGCAACCAAACCTCGCCTATTATATTGTGATAATTATACTCAGGGACGAACGATAAGAATTCTTAGCAAATTTCCACTAAATGAATCTCTTCTTTCGAAATTTACTTTTAACCAAAACATACTTTTTATTCTCTACATGGTTGTGTGGCAAGAATTTTTAAATAGTAAATAAATCTTGTTCTGAAGCGTACCCTTCATCTTTTCAAAACATATTGTCGAAGGGAAATGTGGAAAAATGATTAATGGAACTGCACAGGGGCAAGGAAATAGTGTGATGGCAGAAGCGAAGCAGAAGCGTAGAGGTTTCTGATGTATTTAATATACTATTTGTGAGAAATATAAATTGTAGGAATGTTGCAATCGTTTGACTTCCATAGCGAAAATCTTGTATCCTCGTTGTAATGTTATCAGACTGTGTAAAGTTATTCTTATTAAAAACTGCAAATCCCAAAGTGACAATAATAAGCGAACTCCACTCTATCGTTTTACAATTTCATTCGTAACTCAAATGCATCTTCTCATCCGCTACAATATACAATAGGAAAGACACGGCCGGATAAAAAATACCTCGCAAAATCTCAGACGAATAACCAGACAAAAAGATTCTACTTCCACGATTCTACATTCCTCTTTTAAAACCATTCGAATCATGACATAAACATTTTCCACGTTATAAAAAACAAACAAGATATTTAGATGCTCTTCATCAACTGAGATACCCTGTATTTACTTATTTTTAGGAAGGCAACAATAAAATAAAAAAAGAAATAACACCCGCATCTCAACAAGTTCTACTACTATTTGTTCCCATTGTCTTTCCAACTATGAACAGTGTCATAAAGACCCATTACAGTGGGTCGAATATAAAACACTCACCTCAGCTGGAAACGCATGTCCATCCACAGTGTGCTCGCTACCGGTTCGATCGTCTAATCCAAAATGCAGATGGATCTCGTGGAACTGGTACCGATAACTCAATGGACCGCCCGAGATATTCACAGGATGACGCGTGTCGTTGTCCACAGCGAACACCACGCTGTGGCCAGTGTTTGCTAACACACCGCCAACTCTGTGCTTGTCCACGTGCAGAGGTTGCAGGTTCGGATCGAAGAGGAGCCTGGATGGCTCCAGATTCACCGGCGATTGCCGTCTGCCCTTGTGGCACAGCCACCAATCCGGATTGATGAGACCCCAGAAGCCGGGACCTTCGAAGCCGAACCGATTAAACGACACGTTGAACGCGACTTTCGAGCATCGATTAACGCGCCCAGCCCTCGAGACCGACTCTAACCCCTTCCCCAGAAGAACTTTCCGGCACGATAAGCTTTGGGGATTAACAGCTACACGGCTGTTGGGGAGGAGTGGCGTGAAATTATTTCGCTGAAGGGAGTTTACGATTTGACGAGATCGTAAGGTTTCAAGGGGCATTCGATGGCTCGACGAGTTCTCGTGTTTCAGAGGGTTTCGATAGATTGGAAAATGTTTGGTAACATTGGAAGATCAATGTGACTTCTTGCGGGACGAAAAACAGTTTCTAGTTTCTTATGGAATTGGCGAAAGTTGTGGAAATGTTTGACAAGATTGGAAGAGAAATGATTCCTACGGGGAGAAACATGTAATTTATCATATTGTTGGATGGCTGCTCATGGCCGGATTCTCATGTTTGGAGAACTTGGACATGGCTTCTGGTTCCTTACGGAACTAGTGGAGGGACAAAGACGGTAAATTCTAAGAATAATAGCTCTAAAATTGAAAATAAAGTAAGTACATGATGAAAATAAGAAGAAATACACTCGTCGGTCGAAATTGAAAAGGAAAAATATGTAAAACTTCTTAAAAGAATGTTCAAGACCTTGTAAGTGAAGAAGAAACTATGCAAGTGGAAGTTATTATCGTATTATTATAATATATATATCATTATTAAGAATATTGTATTTAAAATTATTTGTAACAAAAACTGAATAACAATTTCATGAAAACGATCACTTAAAGAGTGCGAGTGTGTTTCGATTAATTGATAACAGCATGGGATTCCTTACCGGAAATACCGTCATAGGTCCACCATTCCTCCCAGCTGACGGGCCTAGATTCTGCAAATAGTTCATTATCAAGAATCCCCGCGATGTCACTTATGCGACAGCAGTCCTTAACCTAGAACTAGTTGCGGTGAGTCAAGTGGCAAGGATATTCGGCCACACTCCACCAGATAACGAGCCACTCGTCTCAATTATACACTTTCTTGCTATAGTCTGGCTCTGAGTCAATTGGCCGCTCAAGGTCACTCAACCAGAGGCTCCCTTCTTATTTTTTCAATCCCCCTACGTACCGTTCTCAGACACGTTTTCAAGAAACAGTGTCTACGAATCATCACTTGTCTCTTACTCTTTGACGATGCATGAAAATAGTAGCGAGGAATAACATTAAATAAAGAAAGATAAAATATTGCTTTACAGTTTTTCTTGTTTTATTTTCTTCATTTTCGATATATGTAATAATTGGACTGTCGATATTTATGCAATTGTATATTTATACAAACGAAGCTAAATAAGTGAAACTTGAATGGAAATTTGTTTCATCTACTAAACATTAATAAATATATAAATTGAATCTTTCTGTCAAGAGGCACCATGGTAAATTGAGTAAATTGCGTCAGGAATTCTAGTTATTTAATTAACAATTTGTATTGATAATTATGAAAAAATATAAAATGAAAGTTATATAAGAATTTAAATGAAATAAAATTGCTAAATATACATATATATACAAGAATATGATGTTTCACAAAGAACTCTGTTCTTGCTATATTCACAGAATGAATAGCTTGTATGTTAGCAATCTAAAATTTAAGATATTTTTACTTCAGTGCTCCTTTACACGGATAAAGATGTCTATATGCGTGGAGGACCCATATGGTGTAATAATATTTCAATTTATGACCTCGCTATATTCTTTCCACCAAGAGTAAATCTTTGCCGATGACCCAAACACCAAGTCCTCGGCCACTGAGAAGACGTATCGCATGACTCAACATCTGGGTCGTCGATCCCAAATGGGCTATACATAATTATTTATTTAATTCTTCCCTCGCCACTCGTATATGACGTCAATGAAAAATTCGATTACCAAAGGTTAAGAACTACTGAACGCGATTGAACAGCATTGAAAAACACAAAGAAGTCAGTTAGTACCTTGTATCAGGACGATCACGAACACTCCCCAGACGCCCAGGAAGACGGAACTGAATGGGGCCATTCCTAGGACTGCGCGGTCTTCGTCAATTGGGCATCATTCGGCTCGATTCTATACAACACAAAAAGGAAAGGACACGATACCTCCGAGTGCACGTGTATCATCCTATATATGTATATCCTTTTCCTCCCCTCTCTGTAAGGCCATGAGCCCTGTCCCCTTATCTCATCTTTCTAACCCTCGAGAATCGTGTCCAAGATCAATCGAAACATCAAGTAGTGTGAACCACTCTCGAAACGAAAGCAACGAACTTCGCAGCCACGACAGGGAATTTCTCTCTATTCGATGGTAAAACGATAACGACGAAAACCACAACTTCAATCGATCTACGAGCACGCCGCAGGAATGTCTCAGAGCAAGCGGGACTTTTAATTAGCCAGCGTCACGCGACCGATTCGCAACTTGACGACTACAATTGTCTGTTGTTGAGGAAAAGTCCTGCGAAACTGTACGGGGACAAAGGGAATATAGTAGTGTTTACTTAAGGAAGTATCTAGCCTTGTTTAAAGTGCCATTTTTACGTATCCTTTGATATTTTTTCCAAGGAAACCATATAGACGTTTCGTGTTGGTTTTTTTACACATATATTTATTAACGATCGGAGAATATTCATTATTTTTTCCAAGTGAAAATAATCAAAGTTGCGTGAGTTATATGTCATTACGTAGAGTCTGGTTAAAAGAATCATTCTTCTGGCTGACACGAATCTGGCTATTCTACTTGTTTCCTCTGGCGAACAAAACTTACGTAGCAAACTGAGGTATAATTACGTCTTTCTCTTTTCTCCTCGCTTTCATCTGATGCTTTATCTACGAGAACTATAATGTGGCCTCGCATTTTGAAATTGAAACATCTCGAAAGTCTTAGATCGATTGGAATTTAAACGGTCATTGCAGTACTCTGTTTCTTCATTCACCATCGCTCACTGCAACGATGTTCGATTTTTATCTGTAGAGATAACATTTCTCCACCAGTAGCAAATCTGTTTATCTCAACGATTGTATCGTATCTGTCTGAAACAGGCAATCGGACATTCTTTCTAAGAAACTTCTTCTTTCATATGAAACCTAACCTATCCTAACCTAACCTAACCTAACCTAACCTAACTTAACGACAACGAAAAAGAGAGGACGCGTGTCGTCGTCGATAAGAGCCGCTGGCTCACGAGCCTCTTTCTGAGAAGAAAGAAAAGACAAATCTGCAGTCATCGTCGTTGTCGAAGTAGGGAGAAGTACGCTCGAAAACGGGGCGGGCTTACTCGAATGTCCCCCGCCCCCTCTTTCACTAGGGGTGGCTCATTCTGTGTTCGAGTCCACTCCACCCCGTTCCACGGCACTCCAGGCCTGTGTTCTTAGGTCAGGAAAACTCGAGTAGAGGCTCCCTTCGAAACGTCGTCGATCGATCGATCCGATCTCACTGTGACGCCGCTATCCACGCCGAGTGTCTCTAACCTACAACCCAGCAGCCGGAAAGATAAGAGGGTACTCCGCGAGTGCGATGACTCGGCTCTCATTGGATAACCCCTCGTTTTTCTTTCGCCTTGGAGGCTACGGCACGTTTCTTCCGCGATTTCCATCGTTCTCTGACAAGAGATGCGCTGGATGCCGGTGTTGGTTTTAATGAAATTTGGCGCGGTAATAGTTTCGTACTATGTGCTATGCAGAGATAAGAAGATGGTTAACGGGATAGCACAGGGTCAAGGAATATTACACTGTTACATCGAGGAATAATACACCGTTCTCTGTCACTCATCGTCACGCGTTGCTACATTTTTGTATTATCTTTAGAATTGTATTGAGCCTATCGGAAATAACCAAACAAATCGGCAGTTCCTCGCCTAACCATCTTCTTATTTCTGCGCAGTACGATGCAGTATAACCCCGCTTAACGTTTAAGAACGTTCCTTCCGCACTTTCGACCACCCTCTGACAAGAAATGTGGTATTCGTTGGTTTAAATAAAATTCGCTGTGGTGGTAGTTCTGTATGTGCAGTACAGCAGTACTTCGTTTCTATAAATTCCATTTATTTGAGCGAAACTTTAGTCGGTGCTTGATTAAATGAACTCCTACCAGTTGAATCCACTTACCCGAACGTGAACTCCTATTAACGAATTATCGAAAAATCATAGGTAGTTGGGAGAATAAATGGTCTCCTATTCCATCGCACAAGGCTTTTAAAAGCGCTGCAACTGAAAATAATTCAATCCTCCGTTAGGAAATGACAAAAGGTGCGTCTTATGCGAATATGGTCCTCGCGGACGACAATGGAATACAATGTGATTAAAAAATAAAATATCCGAACGTTCTACTACTCGAATATTTCGTTTTTCGAACAGAATTCTGTTAGTAACAAATGCGTTTCTCTCTTACAAATACTATTATTACGTGTATTATTATATGTATCGGAGCACACACTGCAAATGGAAACGCAGCGGATGTACCTTTTTACAACGAAAACTTGTATAGTCTGGCGGACAAAAGAATATGAGGTCGGTAGATATTAAAACAAACTGACACTTCCATGTGTAGAGAGATAGAAACAGATGATATGAAATACAATAAAAGTTATTTAATGTTCCTGGATTTGGGATGTTATTAAGAACATTATCTGAAGAGATAATGCTTTAGCTGGATTGGCAAGTAGAATACAAGAGAAATATTGAGATGTAATGGATTAAATCAACTATATTATGCAAATTATTCATATGTCGCTGTTTGTTTCTTTCGTTAATTCACATTGGTTGAAGATTACGTTCCATAATACGAAACCTACCTCATAACGTTAATCGTATAAACATAGAGATCAGAGAATAACTTGTTAAAGACATACTGTGAAAATTAAATAGTTACTACAATATAGAAGCCTCAAACTCGGTAGTTTTACACTCTATGAAGTTTAATCCTCGGCCAGTTTCCGCTGAACATTGTTATCACGAGCGTGAAATATTTTGTTTATGGCAATAAAACGAGAAATCCAAATAAAAACACTCCCTGCATGAAAACACATAGACGTCGGTTAGAATTTAACAAACGGGAAAGATCTATCTAAGTCATAATCGATCCAGACAAGGATTAACCCATTGCAATCCAAATTACATTCAACGTTTTATAATTATTAGTTCATATTTATAAAGTTAGTTATAAATTTTCCCAATTAACGATGACAACATAACTACTTCTTATTATTCTGCTAAATTAAGCATTAGCATGAAATAATATCAGTTTTATATATTTTACTAAAAGCAACGAGAATGAAATGAAATCCATTACCTGGTTCAGCTAAACATAGAACTGCAAAGACTTAACCGTTGAACAGGCTGGATCAATTCTGACTCACTTTGATGTTTTAGATATTTCCACGTTAATTCCTTCGTAAATTATATTCTACGTTTTATCTAGCAAACTTTACAAACAAGTTTCACTGCCATAAAATAAAGCGACGAAGAAATGTGTACTACGAAAAACGGAATCCAAAAATTTCAATAGCACCAAGAAAAATGTGTCTTGCATTTAAAGTAAAATTCAAGATCGAAGATCAACGCTCCTCACTACGATCCATCCTGTGCTAATAAACGAGTATTAAACGACTATCGATCATCATCATTAACGACGACATCAACGATTTACCAGTTTGAAAATCAAAACCCTCAATTACTAACCTATTCCTCTATTTTCTTTATAATGATAACCTAACCTACGTATAAGCTTACACACCTTATGATAAGTCCGTATCGGTAACAAACGAACCGGAACGGAACGGGGATTGGTTCTGGGTTCAAGCATCTCAAGCTTCGTCTTTAATTAGACCCTATCGGATCACGATTGATCCCGTCGGATTTATTACCGAGGGCCCTGATAGTCGACGGTGTCTAATCGAGCGAGCCAGAAACGAGTCCTGCCGTTCGATTGCGCCACTCGAACGCAATTATCGAGCCGTAGGATTTTCGTTGGTGCCTCCGTGAGAGCCTTGATTCGCGCTAAAAATCCTACCTGTCACTCTAATTCCTCTGATTCAACGTCAAAACTCAAAAAGACAAAAAAAGAGAAAAAAAAACGAAGAAAGAAGAAGCAGCCTTCTTAGTGGTGTTTATTTTTAAGTCCGAAGAGAGCGCCAAGTGAAACGATCCTGAAACGCTTGAAACAACGAAAGGGAACAATTAGCCAGGTCTTACCCCAAGCCAGAGTGCAATGACTCGACTCACGGTTCTACCGTCGGTTTCTTCCCGTTTCTATGCCCACTCGTCCCCATAGATCACTTCTATGTTCTCTTCTCTACCCTTGGAATATGGCCAACGAGGAAGGAACCAATGAGACACACGTACGAGAAGGATGAATCGAGGAAACACTATATGTCTCTCGTGCACCGTACACATTAGCCGTGCATACACTCGTACACTTAGAGGTGCACACGTATGGACATATACATATATACACGTCGAGTAAGAGTGTCCTGTCCGGTCGAACGATCGATCGTAGGGTCGTGGTTAAACGTCGAGTCGTGTGCTTCGATCGAGACGATTCCCGGTTCAGGACACGGATCGTGTCTCTTGTCGGTCTTAATCTTAGACGCAGTTTGGTCCACGATTTTTTCTAACATAGACGATTTCTCGTTCAGCTCTAAACGACATTAAGATGACAAATTTGGACTTAAAAGTGTCTTAAAAAAAAAGAATTTTCACTAAAACGAGAAAAGCGTGGACTACTGGTAAGAGAGACAGAATGTATAGGGTCGGCCGCGAGCGAGACTTGGTGGGAGGACGAGCGTGCGAATCGATCGGCAAAACGCGCGATGGTGCGGCCAAAAATTTCGCGTGACGAGTAAACGCGGTGGCTATGGGCACCTCTTGGCCGCAATCAATAAATGTCGATCAAGAAATAAAAGCGTGCCAATGGCTATCCCCTTGTACACTCACAAATTGGTTAGCCTTATCTAGATCCTCGAAGTAGAAAAAAAAACACTGTTCCAGGACTAGAACGCGTACAGTTTAGTTCCCCGGATTATGATATCGGTTCCGTTGGAAAAAGAGTGGTTGAACGAAGTTCCCGCAGGCCGATACTGACCCGTGCACGATGACGAAAAGGACGAGGATCGTCTCGTAGCTTCCTCCTCCTTTCTTCCGCCTGCTCCTCTCGCTTAGCCACCGGCACACCACTTGCACTGCTAATACGAGGGAGCAGCGACACCGTACGATACGCGATCCCGCTAGTATCCAACCGAACGAGCCAAGACACCGATGTATCTCCTGAACGAGAGTCGGAACGATCGTTGGGACGGTCGCGAGTCGACTTCGAATTCTTTTTTTCCCTCTCGTGCGAAATAATCTCGTTAAAAGCGGTCTGCACCTTTGCGAAGGAACGACGAAGGAGGAACGACTGCCCTACGAGACCAGTGTATACGTTCCTCCTTCTCCCTCTCTCACCCTCGCGCTCCCACCCGATTCGTACTCCATCTAGATCTCTCGTCGGCCGCACCGGAGGCTGACGGCACGCATGCGCGAGAAAATAGTACGGTTATCTCTGTTTCTCTTGATAGTAGTTCAGCGGAGATGTATAGGGAACGAGGCTAGTTTCCAGCTCGTTCTGTCTTACTCTGGCTGGCCCTCCTCGGTTCAGGCCACATCGATGCTTCCGGACATGGGGGAACGAGCGTTTCGCGCCTCCACCGCTCTTCCACTCTTTCTCTCTCTCCCTCTCTCTCTCTCCCTTTCTCTGTTTCTCTGTCTGTCTCTCTCTGTCTCTCTCGGGCATCCTCGTCGACATGCGAGGACGTCTGCGCACTTGCCGGACCAGGACGAGGATGGAGCCTCCTTCGGGATACCGGAGCACCTGTGCGCCCTTTGCCCGCGACCCACTCGCGATTTTTCACCCTTGGAATTGGGATTGGTTTTTCAGGAATTATTCCGAAGGCTTTCAAATTGCTTTCGAAGGGTTTGGTTGAATATTGGAGTTAATTATGGTCTCTTGGTTTAAGACGCTTGGTGTTGCGAGTTTTTTATGGTTAGCGGTCTTCTTCGTTGTAATCGTTGAATTTTTTTAAATTATTGTGGAAGTCGAATCTTGGTTTGGATTGATTGAGTTTTCTGGTCTAATCGAGGTAGCTTGCTGTAGGGTTTAGAGCATTATCGGAGTTTTTATAGAATGTGGTCATTTTTTACCCTTCCAGTAGGAATTTGTGGTTTCGTTTTAAGGAATCGTCGTGAAGATTAGATCTTGGGTTGGTTTAATGGATTGTTAAAATTTGATTGTTTAATTGAACGTCGGAGTTAATTATCATAATGTGGTACAGGGATTTGAGTATTATTGTGGGTTTCATGGTTAGCCATTTTTACCCTTGTAATTGTTTGTTTTTTTTTCAGAAATTACTCTAAATATACTCTTTAAATTAATTCAGTGGGTTTTATTGGATCTTGAATTTCATTATGATCATCTGCCTCAGGGTTTCAAATATTATCGGGGGTTTTATGAGATTTGCGAAACGATTTTTCGTCCGCCTAATTGGAATTGGCAACATTTTTCTGCGAATTGTTACTGTAAATCTCATTTTGAGTTCTTCCGATGCATCCATTTGGAAATTTAATTATAATCATCGACATAATAACATAAGCTTTTGAATGTTGTTAGAGTTTTCAGAATTTGGTTGCCGATTTTTCACTACATTACTCAAAATCAGCAAATTTTCCCACAAATTAACTTAAACTTCATTGTATACTGATTACATGTACATACAATTGGAGATTTAATTATAATTACCTTGGCCCTTTTGCATAGTAATTTACTTATTAATAACATTAGTGAATTGATATGTAATTAGTTGTAGGTTACATGCTTCTGTCGTATTATATAAACAGCCCTTAGACTGGTTTGTCATATGCGAAATTCACTTGTAGAACTTTACTTATTTTATTATCAAACTATCGGGTCAATACATCAGGTCAAATACAATGACGAATAACAATAATACGTCAGGTATACAAAAGAATTTATTATCACTGATAGCATTTTTGAGATTTTTATGCTATTTAATTAACAACTTTCTATTCCTCTACACAGAATTAACAAGCTTAAAAGTTGCCTTAAACTTCATTTAGACAGATTTTTATGCTATTTAACTAACAACTTTCTATTCTTCTACACAGAATTAACAAGTTTAAAAGTTGCCTTAAACTTCATTTAGACAGTACTTTTAGACAATAAAGTTCAGATATACACTAAAAAAATTGTATGTATCTTCAATTTAATTAGAATCATTCGATTCAATGTTTCTCATATTATTACCCTTCAACTCTATTTTGGTATATGTGAAACAGCTAAAACGAAACCGGTAAAATTGGATAGGTAAATAGTAGGATTAGATTGTTTGACACCGGTGACCTATTTACGATTTTTAGAACCCTTCCCAGAGTCTCTGTCTACCCCGTCGCAATGGGAGTCGATAAATTTGGAATGGCTAGTAGCGACGCTGTCGAATTTAACCAGGCAAATAGTAGAACTGATTGCTTTCACTTTGAAGTTGAATAAGTTAGGCAGCCGATTCGGTTGTTTCGTTCGCGTTCGAATTGGCCATGTTCCATTTATCGTGAACTTGGCTGTTGCTTTTTAGCGATGTTCGAGTAGCCAGCTTGATTAATTCGATCAATCATCCCTCGTCATCTGCTGGATGCAATTACTTACGGCCCCTTTAATCGGACGTTTTAATCCGATCTATCACTGCAATGCGCCGCGTAACCAAGTCACAGAAGAAAACACGCTTGATAGATACTGTCACACTTACATCACCAATGCTCATGATTGTACTTGACACTCTTGCCAGTGAAAGTATTTGAATAGTTGTAGAAAACTTGTTATACGAAATATTTGGAAATTTTATTAAAAATTTTATAACGGGACCCAACTGTGTTATGATTCTATCGGCCGAGTTTTGAAATTTTCAGTAGTATTAATCAAAGTATGCATAGTAATGGAGGATGCACAGTAACTACACAGGGTACTCGAACAGCGTTGTATTTATTATATTATTTATATACAAACTAACGAGGTCTAACTGTATTTCGTATCATTTAGTAGTACTTTCATATGGCTACAAAAATTTGATACTATAAAAATGAAACGTGCGAATTTATAAGAATACCATACCATTTCATTGGAAAATGAAATCTTTTATGATATGCTTGTTACGTTGGAATTTTCTTCTTAATCGTGAATTTTACGTCGAATCTAGCGCTTGCTTCGTATAGATTTCGTATGAATAGAAAAATTTAAGAAGCCTGATGCGCTGGGAAAATTTTATTCTATCAATTATTACCAATAGAAACACGTTTTTGCTAGTGCTTTTTATGAAAAAAGACATAATTCTTATAAACATCGTATGTCTACCGTATTCCCGAAGAATCTCCATAAAATATTTTCGAATGTGAACTTGGCAAAGTTTTCGTGACTCTGCGTCAATAAAGTTGTCGAAGTCTCAAAAGCCTAAATTTAATATCATTTGGTAGTACTTTCATACGAGTGACAAAATTTGTAATACCATGAAACCGAAATGGTGGGATCTGACAGAAAGAACGGTTCATTGGAAAATAGGGATATGTATAAATATCTTTGGTAGCTACTGTATGTGACGAAGAGAAAATAAAACACATATGTGACCTAATCTACGTAAGTTTAACTCGACCCTGGTCGACCAATTTATGTCCGTGATCTTTTGCAGAGCTCCGTCTATAAGAAGACATTGTGTGCAGTTTTAAGCTGATGGCTGGTGTTTCCGTGGACGTAAGCAGCGCCACGTGACCAGGGCAGGATCTCCGGCGCGGATACACCGAAAAGCTCCTGACTGGTCGACTACGCGGAGTCGCTTATCGATTTTCAAAGCGGCATTGCCCGAAACGCCGCTTTCCAGGCCTCGTCGTTTTCCTCCAATTCCGCGTGCAACGTGTGGAACCAGAGGTATGGAGAATTCTAAGTTGATCGTGCCCTTGAAATATCGCTTCGCTCACTAAGATTCTTTATTAAGAAGATTTATTCTATTTTGCTCTTCTACGCTACTAGCCACAATTATTAGGATCACCTTATACTTATTTGAGAAAATTCAAGCTTTTCTTTATCTAATGTACTTTATATTATACGCACTGTGTCTTATAACATACTAAATCAAGCTAAAATTTTGGCTAGCAGCGTGTATCTATTAATTTTATGTGTTTGCTAGCAAGACCAATTTTCTATAACTGGATGTTTATTTTTAATTGTGAACTATATGTTGAATCTGGAAACTAGTACTTGATTTTTATATGTTTTATAGGTTTTGTTGAAATGTTAAGATGTGAACAATTATGAATTGTTGAGAATTATTGAACACCTTCAAAACTAAACTCTTCTTTGAACTGTGCGGAACGTTTTATTTTATCAATTATTACCAGATAATAGAGACAGATTTTTCCCAGTGTTTTCACTTAGTTGATTAATAATTAATTATGAAGGATAAAGTTGTATATACCATATCGAGAGTGAAAAAGTTAATAATATGACGTTATGTGTACATCGACCCGATGCCTTTTTAAACAAAATTCAGATTTTGTCTGTGAATCTTGCATGAAGTAAATTAAATCACGAGAAATGACGTTAACTGATTAAAACTACCATATGAGGAAGAAAATAGTTGCAGTTTTTAGAAGTGATCGTAAATTAATTTACATATTTGATCATTTCTTCCGGATCAAGATTTTTTAATTTAACTTATTTCATAAATATTCATTGCGATTAATATTTATACGTAAAGGAATAAATTTTATTGGTTCGATAACTTTAATAAACCAAGTAGATTTCGTAGTAGAAATTCGCGTCTTTTAGTTAAATTAGATTTTACGTGATTCTGTGACGTGAAGGCCATGTCTATTCTTTGAGTTTGGAACGAATTCTATATAATTTTTTGATGTACTTAATTTTTCTTTCTTACGACCCATAACAGCAATCATAGTAATGCAATCATAATCACAATGAAAAATGATTCATGTAAAACCTACGGCTATCGATTCATTAATGCTTCTTGCTGCAATTTTCAAGCCATATTGCGTTTTAGAAGGTTAATATTGTTAGGAACAATATTTATACAGTTGGATCAAGGATAGAGCAATGGATTGATTTGTTTATTCGTTTTGTGTTCGATCGAATGTTTCTCATCTGGCGTGTCGAACTTTGCTAGAATTCTAAGGTCTTAGTATCTTAAATCAGTATGCAGTTTACGTTGCTATACACGGAAGTCGATTGTTTGGAGGTAGCGGTGGTTTACGACGGAAGCTCGTAATTCCAATTACTAATATCCGATCGTGACGGAGAAGGTGCCGACTAAAATGCACGACTTGTGTCTTCTGACTTTATTAGAAATCGATGTTTACCCTCTCTCTCTCTTTCTCCCTCACTCGTATAATTAAACACGTTCATCTTATATCTTACTCTGAAAGGCTCTTTGAAAACACTTGACTAATAAATTCCAAGTCTTTATCGGCTCCAATAACTACTAAAATATAGGTTAAGAAACGTATCGCCGACTATAAAAGTCTTTGTTCTTTCACAGATTGTAAAAAGACCATTTCTATTCGAAAATAAAGTCTATATATTGATGTACAATAACGCATGTATTTATATGGTGTTCTTATTACTATGTAGGGTACTTTTCGTGTAATCTTGGATTTATTGATGTCTCAATATATAATAGAATAAAGTAAACAGTAACTTAGATACGAACTTATACCAGCCGCTTTTCCCTGTATTCAATAGGAAGATGATAAATCCAACTGTAACACCCTATATATACAACGCCAACGTTAAGGATACAGGGAAAGTAACAAAGAAATATAAATTCCTTTTAGCCATTTTGTTGCTTCCTGTAGTGGTAGAAATAGATTGGTGGTTAAGTTTAACTGAAACATCCTGTATACATCGCATCAACGTCGACCAAAAGGTACAAAAAGCCTGTAAGAACGTAACTATAATAGAAACTTGTCTTAGTTCTCTTTTTTTACCATTTATCTTATCTTCAATAGCGACATGCTAAATTGAACTGAGGCATCCTGTACATAGTACGTCAACGTCATCGAAAAAGTACAGAGGGGGTAATAGAAAAGTAAGCAAGGAAAGAAAAAAACGGAAGAATAAAAAATTACTCCATTCGGTTCGACCAACCGACTAAATACATCGAGCATAGTTGAGAGGGGGCTGAAAAGGATGGGATAGACGGCGTGACACGAAAACGAATTCGTCCCTCCCACCTACGTCTCGTCAAACACCGGATTTTTCCTCTGGGCCAATATCACGGCGTTTTTGCATAGCCATAAGCGGTCGCGACGTCGAACAGCATCGATAACCCATAATCATTGGTGTCCCGTCGGCTTCGACCGGGCCCTGGTGCTCTGGCATGAATAAAACAAACATAAGTTTCGCAGCGAATTCAATATCCAGCGCCCCTATAACGTTTCGGTAGTAGGAGCAGGTAGGAAGGACCGCGATGGAACGAGCGAGCAATCAGTTGCAGCCGGGTGCATAGACATTCGAATGCATGGCGATGGAGATCGGTTCGAGTCGCGACTCTCGTTTACCCAAGTTGCACGGTTTTATGACAGGTTTGCGAAACAGAAGCATTTTTTGATCACAATGGCAATAGTATTGTAATGTTTTGGTATTGTACGTTATTTTGGTTATTCAGGTTATGGTAGGTTAGTTAGGTAATAGTATGTTAGTTAGGTTATGGTAGATTAGTTAGGTTATGGTTGTCTCACTTTCTAGTTATGAGAGCTTGAAGTAGAGAGAATATTATGTAAGGTTTTTTAATCTAAAAACCTCAAGTAAGCTAATTAAGATAGCTTTCTACAGGATATTTCATATATTTAAACAGATTTTGGTTTAGACTTTTAATGTAGAGGTTATGAAAGCTTGAGGCAGATCGTTAATGTTGGCGAGAATGTTACGTAACATTTTTCAGTGTAACGATAGCATAACCGTTAATTTTGTACATCGTGTTTCACGCAATTGGACAGAGTTTGACTTGAGCTTTTAATATGAAAGCTTTTAGAGCTAGATTTTTTATAAATAAAAAAAGAATATTTTTCGTTTCGTATATTTGTTCATCCGTTTGATTTTGATTTCCTCGATGGAAATTTTATGCTTTCGTTAGTCAGCAATTCTAATGTTGATATTATGACAGTCCCTTTGTGTCGTTGAGTTAAAACAACACTTTACACAAAGAAGATATATCCAAATATGTACCCAACCACTTTGAAACGCCCTGTAGGTATGTTGTATATACAGCGGTATGTGTGTATAAGCGGAAACTGAATCAACTTTCAAAATCGATGGTGTTTTGTAGAGGGAGGGATCGTCCACAAGGATACAGTGAAAAGAGGAAATATTTAAACTGGCGTGTGGAAAGGGCGGATCGTTCGATGGAATTGGGTGTATTTGGGAAAATTGATTGATCACGATGAAAATATTTCGCTGGTTTTTAATATCGGAAAGAGAAATATTAACGAAAGAGAGGGTATGTTCTGAGTTTCATATGTTCGTTTAACGAAGCAGGAAAAAGTTACGGCTGTAGTAGTCTAAAGACAAATATGACGGAGAAGTCATCATTTATATTTCATATCATTCTGCATGAATATAGAACTCCAACATTTTTCTTCTTTTAACTCTGACTTATAAGAAGATTTAAATAAATACACGTTATTTTCTTAACTATCTGACTTCATTTTTTAAAAATTACATAGTTGCACCAAAAAAATATTAAGCAAATCCGCAGAATTTTCTTTTATGGTTTCTATGTTCAAAAATAGGATTTAATAATGAAATTTGACTGAAAAGAAATTGCAAATAAAATTTAACCTTAAAACAGCGTTGATACCTAATGCCGATAAAAACAGATTGGAATATTTAAGCAACAAAATTAATAATGATACTGAATCAATTTATCATTGAAGAATGAAAATCTATCTCTCATAATATTATAATAATAATGATAAAAGTATATATATATACATATATATAGAAGAAGTGAGAATAAAGGCGCGAGTAAGGTAGAAAATTTTGCTGAGGCAGCAGGTAAATTTGTCTTCTCACGAACGAATAAAAAATCATAGAAGATCAGATAAAAAGGGGTCGACTCGTAAAAATGTAAAAGTACCAAGGGTGATCCTTACCTCGTACGACAATAATGCGCGCCGTAACGAAGTAACGACAATGGATTATCGGTCGTGAAGGCAATATCCTGTCATCTGTTTCTGTAGCTCGCAGCCACGAAATGGACCTACATTTTCTCCTTCTCCGTATATCTTACGGACAATATATCACCACATATCGACAACAGCGACATCGTGTAATTAGAAGGATGTCTTTGGGAACCCGTCACGGTTTCTCGAAATAGAAATCCTTTTTTACCAACGAATCAGGGTCATCATGTTGAGACGTTCTCAAACGAAATAGATTTTATATATTAAGATGTTCGTACAATGTTGGACAAAGCTTTTTAACATAGAAGCCTACACATATATATTAAATATATTATACATCTATTAGATTATATTTATATTTATATTAGAGCATTTTTATATAATTGAATTGTTATTAAATTTGGAAAATCATAGATTACAGGTTATTAATATTAAATAAGAATCACGTAGCAATTACAAGTTTGATAATATCCTTCGAGTATACGTAAACTTGGAAACTACCCCACAATTGATAACGAGTTACTCTACATGCAAACATAAATTGAAAATGTAGGACACAATTTTTTTCTTTGAAGCCCTTGTTTTCGAGAAAATAGAGTTTGAATAGGTTTAGTCAAGAATTGCAGGCTTACTCAACTTTTCAAATTCGATTTTTTCCATAACGTGACTTGGAGCGAGAAAATGTTAATTTACGTTTTCGATATATTTTTATATGCGGAATAAATATATTAAATATGGCATGCATATGAATGAAAATTCGTCTTATTTTAATTCGTATCGCGTGTTCTCGTATGAAAGAAATAATAAATAAATGTTGGAAGGGAATGCGGGTGTTCTTAAAAAATCTATGCTTATCAATTAAAAATGATTTCCATAAAAGTAATTATACCTGACAAGATATGATAAAGTAGTAGGTAATTTTAACAAATTAGCATAAGACATAGATGTGAAGGTTACTATGTAATGCACCACTAGATTTTTCCAAGAAAAACAAATTCATCTTGTTGTGAATTGTGCAATGTTATTTATTACATGTTATACACTGCATCGCTCTATTGAGAACAAAAAATACTTTTCTCAATCTGCAGTTTAATATAAAACCATAAAAGTCAATTAAAAGGGTAATAAATCAATACATACGAAAGTTATTAAGTTATTTGAAACATTGCAAATTACATAAAATCCATGTAACATTTTTTCCTCTCTTGCACTGTTAATAGACCATTCAAAATGCATCCATGAATGAAAAAACTATAACTAACTGAACCATAAAATAAAAGGTAGAACAATATAAATAATAATAAACAAAATAGTAGAAAATAAGAAATCAAATAAACGTACGAAGATAATCAATCGAGTAATACGATGGAACTTTACAGAATTAGATAAATAAATCTCAAGAAAATCTCGTTGAATGCAATGGAAATTATTGTGTATCATAAATTGATCACACATAACTTCAAAACGCGATAACTTTTTGCAAAACCTGATATATATGTATATTTTCAAACGAAGTACAAAAACGGCTATTCGGATCCGTTGAATCTAATTGTGCGTGGCTTTTTTAGTATATTTCCTTGTTTTTTTTTCCTTTTTTTTTTTTTTATTTCTGGTCGGTGACTGTATATATGTGAGAGGAGAAGACAGAACAAAGAGACGGGAAAAACGAGGAAATTTGTTTCGACAACGGCGATGCATTAGTGATGCAAATGAAGTTACGTCGTTGTCGGAATTTTTATGTGTTTTTCCACGCTGGCCAGAGCAAATTTTTTGGCTCGCTTTCAAACCGTGACCCGTCGTGTACATGGCGAAATCATCGACCGTAGGGTTGGTTTTATTTTTTTTCGTCCTTTCTCTATTTTCCCTGCCTGGTCGGTGTCTCGTATTCGCGATTTCAAACATTATTCGAATAACCTCGAAAAATTATGGTTGGCCGAAAGAAAATTTCAACCAGACGTTGTATACGTTTAAGTGAATTCGATTGAAATTCATTCGACGCTCCGTTTAAATTATATGTATGGAATTACATTTATCACCGGAATTTTACAGGAATTGCCCGAATGGTCTGATCGGAATTTATGAAAGGTTTTAATGAAAACTAGCGATGGGTTCAAGTACGTGTGAAGTTAGTGCGAACATCGACGAATAAAATTTATTTAGAAAAATTATCAGCCAACAAAAAGATTGACAGCCGCAAGAAAATAAAAAAAATTTGATATTTAAATATTTGATATTGTAAAAATACCAATCCCCAAATATTTAAGGTTCTAAAAAATTCCAATCTTACAGTAAATACCTTGTTACTTCTACATACATTGCCATATTGGCTTTACATTGTACCAATATAATCAAATAACTTGAACAAAAATTAAGTAATGTAACCCTAAATTGTTATAATTCCCAATGGGTCAATGATTAGTTAAGAGTTAAATATCGCGTGTTGCTGGATTGGAAAATAACGCGTTTATACAAAATCAAATATTGTACATCTCTGGTGCGTTTGCTGCCTCGTTAAATATACCTTCGCGCGCCGAACGTTATCTTTCTGAAACATTGGAATCGAATCCAATAAATCAAAAATAACATTTTTTATTCAATTCATTTATTTTAAAATAAATACGAATTAATTTCCTGATTGTAATCCGGTAAAAAATATCGACCATCGCTGCACGTGTGTTTTGATTTTGATAAAGCTTATTAATCGAGATTCTGTCATACAAATATATATTTAATGCAAATTATATTTTTTAATTGGAATATATTTCGTAGAAATTATATTTTTAAATTGGAATATATTTCGTAGAAATGATATTTTTAAATTGCAATAGGTTAATTTAGTAAGAACTTCGATTACGAATAATGCGAACTCAATTCATTGGTTTCGCGCTAAGCTGGTTGTAATTCATGTATGTCTAATCCAAAGCTAATTCACGCTAATCTATACTTAACTCCCCTACCAAACCTATCCTAAATTAGGTTAACTTTGAATCCAAGCGCCATCCCGCTCAGACCAATGTAAGATATGCATAAAATATCGCATATTGAATCAGACCGATTTAAAATATACACAAAATGTCGCGTGTGGATTCTTCCCGATCTTTTTATTTTCTTTTTAATTCAAACCAAACCTAATTTACCTCCGATTTACGCTCAATCAAAACCCCACAAAAATTCCCAACTCCGAATCATTATTCTCAAACTGAAAAAAGAAGAATTCCATTATAACGGAATAAAAATCAACAAGAAACGTATTTTCACAAAGAAAAGTATTTTCCCAAAAACAAAACGCAGAGGAGAACAAAACCCATTTCACGTGCATCTCTTTCTTTTTTACACGAGGGATCATCGGCATTTCAATTAGACACCCCGTATACAATATGGCCAACAGCAATGGATACATAACCTTGCATTCGTTGTGAGCACGGAGAAAGTAAGGGGAAACGCAATACCGGTCGCAGGCATTATGAAGTCGTCGTAACGATGTATACATCTCCTCTTCTATGTGTGCATGTATACGAACGTAGTTCGTGTCTACACGTGTAACTTGACAAAGAATGCAACCACGAAAGCGAAATGCACACGCGTATATAACAGTGGGGCGCGCAGACAAATGTCGATGGCGAGCAACAAGTGTCGAGGGGTCTTTACTTCTGACAATGAGTACAAAATCTGGCTGACTGGAATACGCGAACACAAGCGGTAAGAGAAAGGTTGAAGGGGCACGGTGAACTCGTCGCCAAAGCTTCCACATTCACAATTAGCGATCATGCAAATTCGGCTTTCTTTTCATTTACCATTTAACTTACTGTACACTAGCATGTTGTAAATGTGTTCATGTATATAATAATTCACAAAAGTATTCCAACACTTGTGCTCACCTTTCATGAATAATAGAGAAATCAAAAAAACATTCATATGTTCAGTCAAAAAGTAATCTCGAAGTATGGTCCCGTTGAATATTGAGATTTATTAATTTAATAGATAATTCACTATTTAAATATCTTTTTGTTGATCTGTGAGAACTATACACTGGTACAGCGGTAATGAAATCATTACAATGATGCACCCCTTGCGTTGTTAATTGATCGACGCCATATCCTTCTACTCCTGAACATTTTCGCGCTACTAAGCCCGTTCTCGTAACAGACCCCGAGCTAAAGTTTGCGTTTCTCTTCACATATATAGAACTTGTTCCCAAAACTTTATGTAGAAACTAGGAAAATTCCAAAATGTTTAAAATGTTTTCTACAACCACTATATATAACTGCCTGTGTTCGAGTACGCCGTGTATCTATACTCGTTAGCGGACATTTACGCAGAGAGTTTTAATTCACAGCTTGTAACAGGTTTTAGTACGTGTGTCACGCGAAACAAGCATGAATCAGTTTACAACGATCGTAATTGATAATCAACTGAGAACGGGAGCAGTTAATGAGTAATTACGATAAGTGTCGCGCGTGGGGTGCTGTTAGTGAAACGCGGGAATTTCGGCCAGTTTCTTTCGTGCTTTGAAAGCGTTTGCCAAGAAACCTTGATCCTTATCGCGATCAGATATCACGCTCCACGCTTGGTGACTAACATGAGACCCTATGAAATTGAATTTGTTTACCCGAGTGCAACCGGTAATGGATTGATTAAGTGGTATATTCCTAGACACAGAATTATGAAATTATGGATCTACATGTGTTTACAGGTATTTTAGCGTAACTGAGCTTTCGTGCTTGGTAATTTATTGAATAATGAATTTCGGGAATTATCAAATTTAGTGTATTTTATAAGAATCAGTTGCATAACGAATGTAATTTTATAAATCAAATTCGAAATTCCGAATTGAATTTTATCTTGAATTTTATCCGATCGCAAACGTTCGGTCCGGATCGTTTGATGTTCCGTAGATCAAGCCTTATTCGAGTAGAACGGTTTCATTCAGAGATCATTTCACATTTCATTTGGCGGAAGATTCCTTGGTCCTCGTAAAATTACACGGAACCTTTATTCGATAAGTTTTTCACATTTCATTTCACGCAAGATTCATCGGTCCTCGTAAACTTACTTCCGTGGAATCTACCATCCGATATTTCCGCCTTGCCCCTTCGCGTTTCATTCGTCGCACATTCTTGTTAAGTTTCATGAAACTCGCGTGAGACAAGTGTTCGATAATTATGTCGCATTTAGTATCCGATCTCCTCTTCAATCTCCCTTGAGATAATCGAACGCGATGCTGTGCTCGATCTTTTGTACGTACAAGATGTTTCAAAATAGAGATGGAGGTATGTATATAATTGTATATCGACTTTCATCGATCTTACATATTTTATTTTAATCGAGACGAAAGAACAGAATTGGTAGAATGTATAGAGCGATCCAAAAAACACGATGTATAGGGCGTTCTAAAATCTCGACCCTACTATATTTTATTCTATTCCTGGTAAAGGTCTTAAAGAAAATAAATTATTAGAATTTCTTATGAATATATTGTATGATATATAGGAAATTTCCAAATCTCGATTTTACATGTTTCATTTCAATTAATTCTTATGCGACAGCTTCCACGTATGAAGTCAGAACCGGGTAGACATCTGTTGGGTGCTTCAATGAAGCTTTGCAAAGCATTAAGCGGTTGTGGTTCCATAGTTGTAGTACGCATCTTTGTAGCCGCGCCTGTGGGTGGATTAGAAATGGTTTTAAATCCCGAATTCCCTGTATCGATCTGGATTTTCATTTGCGTTTTGATGTTTTTCTTGATTCTTTGCACGAGGAAGGGCAGCTCTGTTGTCGTCTCTCCCTGAGAGAGATGCGTCAGTGCAACAAGCATGAAGATAGCAAGAGAAAAAAGAAAGAATCGCAACATCTTTCTTGTGGTATCTTCTCGGATCTTGAAGTGGAAGTAAATTAACATGAAAGAAGAAAAAAAGTAGAATGAAAATACTACGATATTATTTCCTTAGTTTTCCTTATTTTTATTTATGGAACAACTTGTATAAGAAGGAGGAGTTTAAACGTTACTTTAACTTCTCAATCAGGAATCTTCTTTCAGTATGAAATGAACAATGCTTGATTCTTTTTGATATACAAATTTAATTTATTTTCGATTCGTGATTAACCAAATTCCAAAGTTAAAAATGAAATTGAAAGTTTCAAAGTGTTTTCACAGATCACAAACTTACCTGTCTGTCCAATCTCTGTATACTGAACTTAGCTTCAAATTTTATGTTCGCCTCTTCTGAAACAGCCTGTACTGCAACATTAACAGAACATTACATAGAATGGAAACATATTAATGAGAAACATCAGCGATCGTAATTATTCATAATTATTGTTATTTAACGATTATTAGTTATCTAACTACCTATAATTATGGATTATTTCCGACAGATTAACGTGATACGTGCATTTTTACGTTCTCCGAAATGCATGTACGAATTTATTATTCAATCCAACACAATTACTTCGGAAATTGTATCTATTTCTATATATTGTGTACATTCTATGCATCTGTTATTTTTAAATTTTTCATAAGTGTATAAAAATCTACAATCTAATAATACTCAATGTTTCTCCATTTTTAAAAAACCAAGCAACGAGCATTAGATCGTTCGGCAAATTCGTAGCGAAATTTAAGAATAAATGAAAAACAGCCTATTTCCGTAGAGTCAGAGCTTTTTCTTTAAAGAACGTAATTTTCCCTTCGCTTGAAGTTATATTTTTGGAGAATATATCAATTTATAGCGAATAAACTAAACGACACGAATTTTCCAATCAACTCAATGAAAATCGTACTATTTAAATAAAAAATTTAAGATTCAAGATCTGCACCTTATGAAATAGCCTATAGCGTGAAAAACCAGATCGACGACTAGACCACCGCTATTGATGAATTCCAGTTGGTGTACAAAACCGCGTTGCTGAACAATTATTCGACGATTTATTACCAGGAAGCGTTTTCCTCCCTAACACGTCGATGACAAACACAACAACGCTTCGCTATGACACCCGCGAGACTATAGGATCACACCTCTATAACTTTTCAGTATTGTGAATTGAAATAAAACAAAGCGTAACAACACGTAGTATAGCGTTCACGAGCGGTGTAAACCGTACAAAAGCTACGATCACTCTGAGAGATTACGATTAGAGAACGATGATTAAATAACCAGTTTCCCACTCGTTGAGACGATACTAATCGGGTCAAGAGTATGTTCCGTTATCTGCTAACGTGAATTTGTACCGCGATAGATTGTTTTGCTGGATGTCTTTTTGACCTCGTTTTTTAATCGTACAGTTCTTGTCGGGCACGACTTATTTTGTTATGTAATTTTACTTTTTTGTGTCTTTCTTTTTCATATGTGTCAGCTTATTTATTTCTATGTTGGTTCACGATATTTCATTGAAAATTTAGAAAATTTAAAATGTGTACAAAATATTAAAATATACAAAATATCTAAAGTATAGCGCTCGTTGTGATATTTAGTAGGAAAAATTCTACTTAAGTTGCATTTCTTCCGTTGGCGACATGTTTTGTATTTCGTATGTTGAAAAATTGAAAATTCTTGAGCGATG
Organism: Bombus terrestris; assembly: GCF_910591885.1. Lineage (NCBI taxonomy): Eukaryota > Metazoa > Arthropoda > Insecta > Hymenoptera > Apidae > Bombus > Bombus terrestris. The sequence continues at coordinate 4,936,295 of NC_063276.1, forward strand.
TTTTTATTGTAAAACGCAGCATATTAACAACAAGTTTCCTCTCTTGTGTTATTATTCTTTGTCCAACGCCATTTGGTGAATTTTTTGTGACATTTTTAGAAGATGAGTGTAAATGATGATTGGAAGAAACGCGAGGCTTCCTGGTTATAGGATTTACTGGTCCTAACTTCTGCACGTGGCTGCAGGTTTCAAGTTAGTAACATGGTGACTTGTTTTTAAGGATAAAAGTTATAAAAGTATTAGTTATAAAAATTAGTTATAAAATTAGTTATAATAAGTTATAAAAATTATAAGGATAAAGTTATAAAAGGATAAAAGACGAAGATTCTAGTGAATTGACAAGACATAGTGAATCGTAGCTAAAATTGCTCCTTTTGTTGTCAGCTTCTACCGATTATAAAAGAGTACTTTTGATCTATACAATTTCGTTACTAATATCGCACAGTTAAATTGTGCAAGGGGACTGTAATATTAAGCGGAAGAGATCCGTATTTAATTTTCATTCTTTAATAATAAAGAATGTACATAATAGTAATTTAATCAACATACAAAATACCTACAATTGAGGCATTCCAAGTCATGAATAATAAACCAAAATTTCATTCCAAACGCCGACCATATAAAACGCATGGGACACTCGACTCATTGAACAATCAGCTTATCGTCTTTGCAAAAAATACTTACGACACTCGTGACTAAGGCTTAATCCGGAGCGTGATTGTTCCTTTTTTAGAAAGCATTCAACGGTGTCGGATCGTTTTTACGTTTAATTGGACGTGAATTGGCGTGGCCAGGGAAAGGGGAGAGCACGAGTGAGGAAAAAAAGAGGCTCGCGTGCTTTCACACGGCTCTCCTTTTCGCGAAGTTTACCGGCCGCTCTTTAAATATGTGCGGCCGACTTAAACACGTCACCGTAAAGACCGGCACGCCTCAAGAGTCCGCTCAAGTACTACTTTTCTTCTTCTAATCTGTGAGTAAGTTGTCGCCTTTGTGGCTACACGGTTATTATAATGTGCTCGCGTGTGGGTGCGACGTGTTGCCAAACACATGTACACTCTTGTCCATAAATCACCGTACGCCGATTTATTTCGTAGATTTGTAACTAAATAATTGTCAGAATGTAGGTACGACTTCCTAGATTCACTTTGTTCATTCATAAGTTACAGTAGAACTCTGTTTACGCAAGCTCCATATATTTGAAGCAGATTTTAGTCAGTGCCCGATTAAATGAACTGTTGCTTGTTTAACTCACTCATTTAAACGTGAACTGCTACTCACGTTCACGAAAAATCGTGGTGGAGTCAGTGGACACCTATCGTATGAATATCAAATGTATAAAATATTTGTCACCCAAGAAGTTCGTATAAAATTTTGGAGTTGTGAAGCCTTTCCGTGTTCTATCGAATTAAGATACGGTTTTATACTATAAGATAACTATTATGAAATAAAGTTAGCATTTACGTTAAATATTGAAATTGCATAATGTCAAGCGTACTTAAGTTTTAACAATCACTTTGCTTAAAGACAAGTGCCCCATGACTAATGGACAGGAATATACAATTGAGGATAAAAATAAGTGTACGGGTAATAGAAGAATATAACTATCATTGACGATGAATTGTTTAAAAGAAATTAGCAGGAGTGTCATGTACTTAAATTTTATTTATTTTATGTATTGTATGTATTATATGAAATTAATATTTACATTTTTGTGTAAAACTTACGTATATATTTAATGAAACTTCATTGATACCAATTTCCACTACCTGACATTTAGTTTTGTCATCGACTGTATAAGTCTGGCGGGGTGCACACAGACGTGCTCCTAACAGCTTCATCTAGCGGACCGTGAAAAAGCTACAGCCCCGGTGGTTGCAGAAAAATTAAGGAACATTTATACACTTTATATTACGACGCGTGGATTCCTGCTCAAATTCGTACAGCTTGTAGGCTTAATACGTTTGCTACTAGCGTTATGTACACTCCGCTTTATAAATATAAGAAGATCTCTGGTTCCGTATAAAATGTAAAAGTTGATTCATATTATCCATGTTAGCAATAACGTTAGCAATTGCATAAACTCAATATCGAAACTTATAGAAACGATTACTATCGTTTGTTTTTTCGCTAACAGTATGTCACGTGTATGTAGCTTCAATATATAGTTAGCTGTAAGTATGTTTACTTGGTGCAATTTGCAATAAAATTGCCAACTAAGTACTGCAGTTGTTAATCTATAATACAATATCGTCATAAAGTGGGATTTTAATCGAGGCATTGAAAGCAAAAGTGAAATAACTCAATACATAATAAACTAAATAATTCGCCGTGCAGAATAAATATGACGAATGCATTAATGGAACTAATAAAATTATTCAGCAATTTCTTTTATCTCTTTAAAAACTGTGTAGAGGAATTAAAATTACACAAGCATAAATAATTGTGTTTAATTACAGCCAGATAGCTGTTCTATCGTTCTTTCGATGAATGTACATTATGATTACGTTGGCTGAAAGAAATGAGAAAGTTTTTAACAGGAAACCAGACTCGTGAACCGGTCATCCACGGCTCGGCGATTTGCTGTTAAATATTAAATGCATAAGAACACGTTTCAGAGGAAGTTTTTAATAAAAGTACATTCTACTGGGAAATTTTCCTCTGTTTTTTATTCCTCGAAGCTCGATTAAACGCGCGCGCGCGCACGACTAGCTGGATTACCTTGAAAACAACTCGGCGTGCCGTACGAATTCACGCGATTTCATGCTTAAATCACGGAACGAAATAACGGTGGAATTTATACAACTCGGTTACGTAAAGAAAGTGCGCGGTACATTAATCATACGATATTTATATTTTACGTTTCTAAGAAATATTGTTACAAATGTCAGTAACAATTATCGCTAATTGTAAATAGAAGATAAAGTACTGATAAATATTGCATGTAACAGCCAATATTTAGCCTAATGTGTTTTATGTGTAAATTAACGAAATTATTCGATAATATGCGTATGAAATATACATTTATTCATCAAGAAAGAGATCATAAATTTTCACCCAAGAAATGTTGTACGCAGTATACGATTGCTAATTGAAATTAATCAGCGTCTTTTATATTCGAATACATGATGCTACCTAAACTAGCGATCATTAAAAATAGAAATATGCGAAATTTGCATTTAGAACTATAACATCGTTTATAAAAAGAAAGTGTCTATTTAAACTAAGTGGTCAATGACTTTTATATTTGGACATATGGAATTATTTAAACTACGAATCATTCAACACAAGAACATATGAAATTTCTTTTTACAAGTATAAATATATTCATAAAAAGAAAATATAAATTTCCTCATAGCTATTTGCACATTTTATGTTTACACCACATACTAAACAAATTCGTTTAAACTCCATTTTCTCAGTAACATAACGCCATGAGAAAAACTGTTTATACTGCACTTTCCACTTGCTTCCTCACGTAGGGTCGCCCTCTTGTCCATTGTATCATCATTACTGGGATACTCTGTAGAACAAAATCTTACACCAAAGAATACACTAAACAGTATATTGAACAACTTAAAACCACGAAACCTCCTCGAAAATTCCCTTTGTTTCATACATACCTGTCCAAGGTAGCAAGGGTTGCGCGCTACAGTGGTCGAAAGTATAGCGTTCGGAACAAAAACGCATCGGCACGCTCCAAGTGTTCCATAGAAGCGTAAGAAATATTTTTCCAAAGGATTTCATCCGCTGTAAAAGTTTGCGCATTATTTCTCGGCTTTCTGCCATCCACGAGGAAAGTAGAAGATAGAAAACAGAAAGAGAGAGAGAGAGAGAGAAAGCGAATTTTATCCGAGACTCAGTCATGTGCAACAAAGGGGTATTGATATGGACCGTGCTTGTGAAACGGGCCAATAGCTGTGGCCGCCATTGTCACCCGCGGCCAGATCTATACCGAAGATATCTGCTGTATTCTTCCAACTACAAATTCTCCTGGTCAACCTTTTTTTTTCTTCTCCTTTTCTTCCGCCACTATCGTCACAACGTATCTTTGCACTTTCTACCAGGGCAGACCGAGCTTGGCAATACGTCGATTCCAACAGTGGAACATTAAACGCGCATAAAAGCCACCCCGAGAACAAAGCGCTCTCCATTCGATTTCTTATTACGAAAATTCACTCAGCCTCATTGTTCGATGGTTTCTGTTCGCGTATCGGTAAATGATTACGTTATTGAATTTCTCTGATTAATGCGGTCTCTTTCGGACTATCGTTCGATCATTGTTTTTATTTATTTCTTTTTCTATCAATCTGTTGTTGGTTGTATAGTTGTTCACACACCTTGCAATGGAACTGGGTCGTTCGCGTTAAAAATCTAATTCTTTTGGTTGGCTAAATTTAGTTGACTAAATAATTTGAAGAAATTTTAGGAAGTTTGTTAATATGTCTTTAGTGTGTCGTAAAATTTTGTTAAATGGAATGTTTGAAACTTTAAAGGTTGGTTTTCTTGCATCTCATTGTGAACGTGGGTCGTTTATTTTCCTATTCATTTTTTTCATTGTTCTAACCTTTCGAAAAATCTCAACAAATTTTGTGATATCAACGTGTTATGCAGTAGTTCTTTCGATAGTTTAAAAACATTTTTTTGGTGAAAGTAAACCATGAAATTCAACCGAATGGTGCGTATCAAATATTGAATAATAAAATAATAATAGAACGAATAAATTAAGAAACAGTAGAGTTAATCACTTTTACTTCTAAAACATTAAAAAATTTAATATTTAAAATTAAATATTTTCTTTCCTAAGAAATTAAATTCTAATAACGTATCTGAATAATGAAATTGTCAACAAAATTCAGTTGTTAACAGAAAGTAAAATTGATCAGTTTGATTCTTAATAGATTCATATATATCTTCTTCCAAAATGTTAAGGTCTCTGGTATATTTGTGGATCCAGTTCAAAGCAACTGATTAATTACTCCGATACGGATGAAATATTTCGTCATCGTGTGAGAACAATTCAGAATACGTCGAATCTAATAACCGGTATGAATGATCAGCCCGGTAAATCTGTTATCTGTATCAAGGATCGTGAATTATCATAACGAAATCCGTGCAGAAGTGGATGTTGTTATGTCCGTGACACGATATTCAAATGATGAACAGATTGTAGGTCAGCGTTGAATATTTTATGAGTTGTTTGGATGGTGAAGTTGAATTTATTGCATAAACTCCACACGACCACCGAGCTTGCGACATGATACTTGATGGTAAGGTGATAATACGGTTCGTTACGTTCTACGGAATTTATAACAGTTCCCCTTCATTCCCAGCGACTTTTCGTTCGGAATAATAATTAAATGACTTTGTTCTCTCTCCCTCGCTGGATTAAATATTCAGAATAACAATTCGATAATGAATAATGAAAATTCGGGAAATTTTCAAATCTGTTCAATGATTCAATATTTGTCATTCCATCGCTTTTATACGATATGATGATTTTCTCGTTGAAGAATTTCTCGCTTGAACTTCAACATTTTTCCCTCTTCCTTTTTTTCTTTCCTTTTTTTTTTTTTTTTTAGTTCCAATACTTTAGTGAAGTGGACGAAAGTTCCATTAAAATTTCATGGTTACGTGTGCAAGGAGGATTGATCGATTCGAACACCTTCTAAGTAAAGTTTCGCATAATCGACGGCTCTTCGTGTAACGTATACTCTTTAAAAGCTAAAGTACGAAACTTTATTTCGAAGAATATTTTTCTTCGAAATTCTTATTTCAGAGTTTTATTTTATAAGATAATGGAACGAGGAGGGTGGAACATTGTGAACATTTATAATATATAGAATAATAATGGTTAGTAATTTAAAATTTATGTTTCTCAAAAAATAAAATATATAATTTTATTCGTAGTCCTTTTTAGTTCTTCTCTTCTACTCCTTTATTTTATATTAATTTTTAGTTCGAAAATTTTAGAATTTCAAACTTGTAAGAATTCCTAAATTAGAGAATTATACAGTGCTTGGTAATTTAATTTTTATTCTCCAAAATCTGAAACATTTACAAAACTTTATTTATACAATTCTTTTTTTTCTATTCGCAATTGTTATTATCCATTAGAAAATAGAACTTCAAACCTGCAAATGATAGAAACTCATAAAACACAGTGAATAATATAATGTCTGATAATATAAAATAATTTGTATCTACGTTCTTCTGTATACTACAATATCATAAAACATTTGACTTCGTTCACCCCAGTAATTCAATATAGCTGACCTATACTACTTATAACTGAAACTTGGCTTTCTTAGGATATAAAAAGAACACCATTAATCTGAAAAATAAAAGTCCATTACAAAAATATAATATAATTGATTATATGAAATACAATATCGCAAATATTGTTGCAAGCTGAATACTATTAATATATAATTTAAACTGAAAAAAAGCTACTCTTTAACTGGAAATTTTTTTTATACTCACGGTATATGGATACATGAACATATAATTTTTAGGTGACACATTAAACTTATAGAGGGTTAAATAAATGTTATGACAGATCACGAAATTTATTTGTGAATTATGAGCATGAAATAAAACGTTACGTATATAAAATGGCGATATTATGGTACTCTTTCAGTAATTCGAGCAAGTAAATTCGTAGAAAGCTTCTCAACGGATCCATGTCTCGCTGTTCGATGTTTCCCCCTGTAATCTTCTTTGAACTTGCCCCTCAATGTCCCATTCCTTCCCTCCACTTTCCTTCCCGAGGAATCACTAGAAGGTTTCATCTTCCATTCCGTTATAGTTTCGTCGCTCGAGTGCTTTTTATTTCGTACGTACGCGACAAATCTTCTTTCCTCTTCCCTTCAATATTTCCTCTTCCCCCCCTCCCCCTTTCTGTACTCACCTAGGCTTCACCATCAACCTTTCATCTCTTTTGGAACCTTTTTTAAATCTCGTGGCGCGCGATAAATATGTACATTGTACATACCTACGCAGTCTGAACACTTTTTAGAAAGTTAATACTTTTTGTATTTGTAAGGAAATATTATTTTAAATGGAAAATTTATTCTCTTCATTAAAACTTTTTTATAAAGCACTTTCTTCAGGCAATGAACTCTGTACAATAGATAGTTTTAAAGAAATTAAGATTCTTTGTCCAAATTGTCTGGAAACATGAAATTTTTTGCTTAATGATAGTGACGTTTTGGAGCAATTAATCTTTCGCGGTATAATTACCTTTCCTAATTTATTTTTAGGTAACTCTAATTTTATTGAAACACTCAACGTGTATTATTTCTTCTTCTTATTGAAAAAACAATTTCTTCTTCTTATTGACAAAACAAAAAACAAAATCAGAAATATCTTTTGACATCTAAATTATTTGATTTTTCAAACGTTTCTAAAACTGATTTCTTTTTGTTAAAAAATTTCTTCTTCCTTCAGACTACTTCCATTTTTACAAACCATGAAAATTTCGGGAAACTCTCATACTACATACGTTTTCCTAGTTTATGAATCAAAAAGAATTTTTTATTTTGAACATTCCAGTTCGCATAGGGAATGACGACTAGCTATCAATATTCCAGTAGAAGAGATTTTTTTAGATACAGCAAATTTCACCATTCCGTAACATTATTTTCCTCTTATTGAGAAATAAAGCTAAAAATCGAATGCTACCTGAAAAAATCAGAAATTTTTATTTTGAAACTGCAACAAAGGCTTTTCCATAAAAAGGACACTTCTAATTTGGCTTTTTGTTATGGAGGAGGTGAAAGTGTCTCTCATGTGAAAATAAATCGAAAATATAAAATGCAATTGACATAAGTGGTACTTCCTTTCCACATTTCATATCCTACATTATTTATTTTATATAGATCTGAACAGGTTCGTTTCCGAATCAGTTAGTCAGAAATCGGTGTATCCAACGCTCGGAAATTCGATTTCGATCGGTTCCAATTTCAGCGGACTAGTCGACGTGTAAAATCATGATTTCCAAATTTCTTAGTTCAACCTCTTGACACAATTGCACCGACTGAATATGAAGTAAGTACGAGTACCATTGACTTCTAAAAATCCTATTCCTCTCCTCGTTTTAAAATTCAACTACCAGTAACGAAAAAAAAAAAAGGAAAAGATGATATAAGGCGAAAAATCTGCACTTTTATTAACTCCATCCGCATCCATTAGATTGACTCCCCTGCTGGCTTTTCTTTCAATGAGAACCATAGAATGATCCTCGTTCCGATAGGATTAATTCGGCAGTTGAACGACAGGGCGCGCGTCGAGCAGCGATTTTTATCTATAGTCGAAGTTTCCAGGTGCCGGTTGACAGGGCATTAAGTAGCAGATAAAAAAACAGAGGTTAGGAAAAATCTATTTACGAGAAAATGGATTCGTTTATTACCAGAGATTACGTAAAATCTATTACGACGAAGACCGAGGAAAGAGGTTATCCATGACTATGGATCTCTGCTCCACGAACTGTAAATAACTTGATTGCGAATGCCGACCGTTCGACAAAAGATACGTTTAAGTGATATCCAATTTAGCCCTACTGAGGAATTTTCCTTTTTACTCTGGCCTAACCTCTTTTCTATAAACTCAGTCCTGAATATAGATTCGAACTCTTTCCTTCTTTTTATTTTTTTAAAGTTTATTGCCAAATTTTGCAATAATTCAATATCTAAATAATCTAATAATATCTTAAATAATTTACAAAAAACTTGTCTTTTATCTATTCATAGACTATGCAAAGATAATACAGATTCGAACGTAATTTCATCAAAACCATCGCTCCGCAAACTTTTGGAATGCCTGAAGATTTAATGTACGCAGATAATCATTTAGAATAGAGCATAATTCATCAATTTCTAGAGCAGGCACGGATTGGAGAGAGGGGTTAGAGTAACTAAAAGAACATTTTATTTTTATAGCGAATTTAAAAAGAAATTAAAAATAATTGAATATAAAAGAAATATTACTCCATATTTACTTCGTTATTTTTCAGTTATAATTCACCATTATTTCATCAACCTACTCCCTACCCCATTTTTCTATGAAGTGAGGTCACGTTAGACCAATAGTATCGGGTCTCAAAAACATTAATCTGGTTTTTGAAGCTATAACTTCTTTTTATATGAATAATTATTGTCCTTCCTCAGTTTCTGAAATATTCGCAAAAAACTTAAAAATTATGATAATTACCTAATTATTTTCGAAAGTTACTTCACTTCCTGTAAATGTTCTAACACGAACAAGGGTGTACGTTATACACGAAGTGAAATTTAGTATTATGCTTGGATAGGTAGTATCATGTTGAGGTTAGGAATATTTAGGTTATGAAAACAAAATGGATAGCGTAATTGGAGAGAGTGACTGATCATTGGTAGTTATGAAGCTTCGAATATAATCTCAATCCTAATTAAGCAAATATGTCTAACCTATAGTTCAACTGTAAATTTTATGGAGATATAATGGAAATATTGGTATTTCATAAATGTGAATACAGTTTGATGATGATTATAAATGTAAATAATTTTTAAAGAATAGGATAACATCGTTGACTTTTTGATTTATTTTATACTCTGTATTGTACCCAATTACGTGTGATATTTCCCCTCATACAAAATTTTAATTATAAACAATCAAACAATTCTTTTTTTAATTTCACCATATAATCACATTTTGCATAATTATAGACAACCGAAATTCACGATACGCGAACTATCGTTAATAAGGCCAAATGTCTTAAGAACTGACGAGACCTCATGGTGAAAAGCGAATCGTAAAAGAAGGGGCGAAAACCAAAAAAATAAAGGAGGAAGAAGAAGACGATTTTTACGCTACAAGTTCGTCGTGCTTGAGTAAAAAAGACATTTTTTCTCCTTCATTTAATGATCTTTCCGTGACGTTACTACAGTCTCGAAGTAGTTCTCGATGCGGGCTCGTGGCCCTAATAAACGCCATTCAAAAACTCTGGTGAAAGAGGCGCGTCGATGGGGGGACAGAGTAGAGGTGAAAGGAAGAAGAGTGAAAAATAAAACGCAGAGTAAAGCAACGTCTCTTCAACCATGCTCGAATAAAAAGATTTAATGAGCTTATTATACGCGAATTAACGTACACTAATAACGCGTTCTCCGGTGCCTCTCGACACTCTACTGAACACTCGGTTAACGATTTCCTCTAGGAGAGGGGAGGAACACGAGTTGTGGTTTTATTTGCATATCGACCTATCAGAGCTATCTAAAAGCGACGTCACCTTTGATGCTTCTAACGGCCCTGTGCACGGCAGATTATGCGTCAAACGGTAACGATATTTGACAGGGTGAATGCGATTTCCGGAGACGACGACGGGATTCCTTAAGGCTGTCCAAAATGGCGCACATTCTGAAAACATAGTCCCGTTAGGTATAAAGTAACGTGACTCTAAGTTCTCTCAAATTTTCTTAATGTGTTATCGCGTTATTTAGGAAAATATCATTTACGATAAATGTTTTATTAATTAATTTAGTCGTTGACAGTTTCTATTACATTTTTTAATCGTTGAAGATAAAAAGATGCATCGACTAGAGCATAAAAAGATACGTAGCATCATTTTAAAAGATGTAAATGATATTATAAAAATGTTATAGAACATATTATTCCGTTAACCGTGATGAAAAATAAAGAAAGATGCAACGATTAGAAATTAGAGCATAAAGGCATAACATAACCTCATTTAGAAATATGCCAATTACCTCGAAATCTTAAAGAAGAATAATTCTAAAGGAAAAATATCACGAATCATAATATTCCTCGCTTTAAACTACCCTACTTTGCCCTGACGTAATTCACGTACTAGCAAAGGTAACAAAAATTCCTATTAAGGAATCCATGACAAATGAAATACCCAAAACGTTCCAATAAGCAGAACGCCATTACTAAACGGTCTAAAAACATAACCTCTATGAGGAAACTTCTAGTTACATCGTTACCATGACAAATTAAGGATGCTAACGATGATTGGATCGGAAACACGTCTCTCCAATCTAACCTGTTTACGCCGGGCTGGTGTCGGAGGCCCGCTTTTTCGAGGCAAATCAGCGTCTTGTCGATCGACGTCGAACGTGCTGTAAGCAACGTTTGAGATGCAAAACAACGTTTCAGCATTAACGACCGTGTGTACACGTGTATCCGGCACGTGTGCAAAACGAACGAGAATGTCCCGTGTACGGGTCAAGAGAGACGAAAGAGAAAGAGAGAGAGAGAGAGAGAGGAAAAGAGAGAGAGAGGGAAAGTGAGATGGAGGGATGAGACGGGACGTTTGGCGTACAATAGAGGCGTGGATATTGAAAATTTATCGGAGGCAGAATAAGTGGATGAACCTTGGCCGAGGCTATTTGTCGGAAATTGAAATTTATCGAATTTTCGGCGCACGTCGAGCGGAGGCGGCGTTCTCGAATTTTCCCACCGCTGCCAAAGCTTTAACACTCAATGACATGTGAAACATCGAGTGATCGTTTTAAACTTACTGATTTCTAGAGTCCGCTCTTCAGGTGCTCGAGTATCTTTCGACGCGTCGAACGTTTTTCGAAGAGAAAAATATTCAGAAGGGTTCTTTAACGTGATAACGTGAAGATCGCGGGAAAAGCATCTGATAACGTTGATATTTTCTTTTTTTTTTTTTATTTTAACCCATTTTTATGTTAAATCCCACTTAAACGTTTTGATCGTTTTATCACATTTGACTTCTGCACTCTCACTGCTTGGAACGTCCTATCCAACATTCTTTCATTTTTTAAGATATATTCAAATATTTGAAATTCCTTAGGTCTCTTTTTTTCATGTAAAATGATATTATATTAAAGTGATAAAGTAATATGACGTTACGGTAACTCGGCTTCAATATCCGAAATAAGTAGTACCAACATGTATAGGGAAAAGTTGTTCAGAATGTTGACCTTGACAACGTATTTCAGAGTCATTGAAATCAGTGAGTTCGTTCGTAGACGATTACCGATAAAACCAATCTCTTTTCTCAACTCAATTTCGAAATGGTAGATAAGACATCTTAATCAAGAGGCATAATGTGATCTTCAGACTCATTGATGTTTTAATAAATTGTATTTAACATTTTAATAAGAATCTCACTTCGCCAAAAATGTTCAATAAAATTCCACGTACCTTCACACAAGCCTATGGCTTGTTGGAGAAAGGACCGCGTAGGAAAGAGGAACAGCAAGCAACAACGAGGCTTCTTTCTGGCGCATAATACTCTTGGTCGCATCCGCGGCTCCAACAATGAGGATCGATAATTCGAAAGGCTCGAGTAGCCATGCCGTTGAAAAAGATTCGCCCAGGCTAACGGAAATCTTGCAGCCAGCGAACGAAGAAACACACCGAGACGGTGCAATCTCGTATTTCAAAGGATTCCACGACAATTCAGCCTCCCCGCGAGAGCTTTGTTATCGCTTTGCCTCTCTGCGGGTACCTGTCCGCTTTCGTCGCTTTTCCACCAGATATTCTAGGTCAACGTTGCTCAAACTATGATCCTCGTCCTCTATCAACCGAACTGAAATAAAGTTTTCTTTTAAGAAACGATCATTCTCTTCATCTCGTGATCGATGTTTTCACTTAATTCCCCATGTTTTTAATTCACGTTCTACTTTAGCGAGCTACTAAATAGGATAACATATTAGATTACTTGAAATGAAATATTCTCGTAAGATAAGATATAAGGTAAGTAAAATATCTTTATTCCGGTAACACTTAATTTATGCAAGTGTTAAATAAAAAGAATACTAAATTAGTTTTAAAATAAAATATTCACCGTAACGTAACATAAAGCGAAGTATTTTTATGTTGGTAAAACAGAATTTTTAGTTTACGGTTCGGAATTTAAATTTTCAATTTAAATTGCTGTGCATTGTTCCTCCTTCGTAAAGGCGGGGAAAAGGAAGGTTTCATTATCAATTATTCAGCAGCTTTTATTACTAATTCTATTATTTATTCGTGGAAAAAGAATTGTTTTATTGCGTAAAAGAAGTTTCATATGGTTTGCTTATATAAATATGTATTTGAAAAAATGTGTTACGAAAGTTGTTGGAGAAATTTAAATTTGCTATTTGGAAAAGATCAAAGAAGATCTCTAGACGGCTTGTTTCATTGTATAAATTGACCACTCGGAATCTAACTAGTTATAATTGGTTAATTATAACAATGATTGGTTTAAACAATTTTTATCGTCGAAAAACATTGTTATATTGGTGTTTACTTAACAAAATTACGTACACCAATTTTAATGATCAGCTGGTAATTTAATTATTGATAGTATAAATAGCGAAGAAGATCCATCAAGTAGTGTGACTCAATGTCAAGAAAAAAAGACCCTATCAAGTAGTATGACTCAACGTTTGTAACGACATACGCCGTCAATAGCAGAATATCTATCTATATTTCTTGAGATGAATTATGCATATTATAAAAGAAAGAGTTCATATTACATTTCCAAAATTTGATTGTCAATCAACGAAATAACAAGAATAATATTGCTAGAATCAATTTCCTTCTCCTCTTCATTCTTGTCTAATTTTCTGTATTATTATTTTGAAATTAATAGTAAATAAGAAGAGAGTAAATTGGTAAAAAAGACATAATAATAGAAACATCCTGTACATTAACAAATCTTGGGATATTGAGGATTTATCTGAAAGGAATTATCAAACACAATAGAATATAAAATCAATATCCCACTAACCAATGAAATAACCATGATAATACTATCGGAATCTATTTTTCCTTTTGGTCCTTTTACCTTCGACGATAATGTGATTTAATTAAAGCAGAATTAAAACTGATCGCCGGGATTACGTTTCACAGAACATTTATAAATGTTATTTAGAATCTTTCGCGTGGCTTTTTTTTCAATAAAACCGCCCACGCTCGAAACGGAAACCGATTAACGATACGACGGGAAGGGAACTTTACGAGCCGTTGAAATATTGCTTTCTAAAAGCAATATTGTTCCTGAACTCTATACTCTGTAAAACTTTATCCATTATTTCATTTGCCGTATTTAACGGCGAAGCAGCGTAACGTTTCGCGATTACCTTGACTGACCGTCATAACATCGATCTATATATCGAAAACTTGTTATACCATGGAAGAATTATTTTTCCGTAACGTTCAACGTTAAGATTATTCTTTATTGACATGAACAACATTTTTTCCAGTTGAAAATTATATAAAAGTTCGTTACTTTGACTGATTCATGCATGTACTGTGCCCCTTCATCTTCAAAATTAATTTGCCTTTCGATATAAAATCGATGCGACGATAAAAAGATCGATATAATGAGAAAAGAAAGTGAAATTTCTGTAAATAATAAAATTAGAAGTTTGAGGTTATGTTGGGGTTAGGTTTCCTATATTCCATTCTTCTACAAGTAAAAAATATTATAAACAATTAACTCTTTCGCTACCGTCATTTAAAGAAAAATCGCCGTTCACAATCAAAATTTCAAATTTTCAATGTGTTACATAATACGGCACATATATCTTTACATATATAATAATGAAAAAATGCAGGTAGACGTTCCAAGAATTAGAATGCGTCGCGCGTGTGACGCATGGTAGCGAAGGGATTAAATTTGCGATAGTAGCAAATAAACAGAGAATGTTTAGTCTATGCAGATTCGTATCTTTATAAACGCGATAAAGAAAAAAAAAATGGATCTGTATTGAAAGATATTATCTCGAGTGCTATATGTCAGATTTTTCTATATTTTTAAATTTTATGTACGTTTTTACATCTTTAAATTTCCCACAAATGCATCGACTATATTCGACGTTCCAGTAATAACCGATCGAAAATCTTTCGAAACTACACGAACGAACTTATTACCTAACCTAATATGGTTTTCAAGATTTAATTATAGAAAGTGGTTTTTAATGACGTGGAAAATTTTCCATTTTTCCAACGACTCTCTGTGAAAACACTTTTGATCTTGGATTGAATAGACTCGTCGTTCTATTCGATTACGAGAGACGCGACGCTCCGAAGAGTAAATATCTCGCGAAAGTTTCGCGAAATCAGCAAAATTGCACTGGGTGTACAAACATCTGTGCCGGTCTGCGCTCGGACATCGTGTTTGTCCATCAAGTTTATTTCCGTGTGAACTCGGTAATTTATTCCCGTGCACATTCAATTTCATAATTCCACCGCTGGGAATGTCCTCCGGTGAGAAAAAAAGCCCGCGCATTTTAAACCGGATATTGTCTTCAAACGTTTATGTACTTAACATCGTGACATGATACGAGAAGAACGAAATAAATTGCGATATAAATTGTGAAATAAATTGGAAGAAGCAAATAATTCAAATAATATCGTTTGTTTTATGTGATATTGTCATTAATTGATATTACATATTAAATTACTTGAAATCGATTAATATTATTATGCAATATTGTTATTAATTGATAATTATAATTAGTTTGTAAACGAAAGGGAGAAATAAATTGTGAGATAAATTCAAAGAAGCATATGATTAAAATAATATCGTACATTCGAAATGATAATGAAATATTGTTATTAATGAATATTCAGTATTGAATTATTTAAAATAATTTAATATTATAAAGGTAAATAATGTTTCAGATATCGTACGATTATCTTTTATGAAAATAAAATGAAGTATATTCATATTTGTTGAATGGTTCGAATCGAAGCATCATTAATTTGTTAATTGACATAGATAAATTGTAGGTTTATAGGAAGCGAAAAAAAGAAAGCGAGAGGGATGTAGCATCGAAAAGTTGGCCGCCTTAAGAACGCGATGCTGGCAGCTGTACATAATCAAAAATGAAACAAAAGCAGTGCTCCACTTTCGACCGATTGTCCGGAGTTTGAAAGAAAGTAATGTTGTAGAAAATCAGGCCGTTATACGGCCGGCTAAAGTGAAACGCGAACTGTTTCATTCAAAAAATTGTATCTCTAATCTGTCAACTTTTACTCTTACCATAAATTGAAATACGCAGAACTTCCCTTTGTTCGTTCGATTGTTTTAGTCATCTTTTGAAATTGAATTTTTTTTTCTTCTTTAAATCTTAACAAAATCATAGGAAGGTCTAAATGAAGTAATTTAAAAAATATGTTAAAAGAATAGAAACTAACCTTATAAAGTAGAGGTACAAAAGGAATTTAGAAAGAAACAATTGTTTACTACAATTTAATCTTTTTCCTTGAAAATTGTATGATTCACTGAAAAAAGATTGGAAATGAACAACATTAGTGTTCAATAAATTAAAAAATTTTAAGGGAAGTTACTTTCCCAAAAAGGTTAATAAAATCTAATTAACCTTAAAATCTACATTGAATATTTAGAATTTAGGAAATATCTCTATAAGGTAGTAAATCTGAAAGAATCACTTTCATGAGAGTAAAGTTTGAGAATTTATCAGGATAGAAAATTTCAAGACTTTTGTCATAACTTTAGAAATGATTTTTGCAGGCTTACCTTTACAACGAAGGAATTCGAGAGGCCGTTCCTATAACCTTCACGTTTACTGAGAACCGCCTTTGTACCATTAAGCAAGACCTCCCTCGTAATCTTGAGGTTTGATATAACCATATAGTCCATAGGTAAGTCGTTTTCCATAACCTACCATAACCTAGGCTCTGGACAATCTTAACCTCCATAACTTTTAAATTTGATATCTCATAGTATAAGTATTTAATTGGAATTACAATCTTCGAATGATTCATTAATTTCCAAAAATTACTTATATCTAAAACTTTGCTATTTATAAATAAATAAGAAAAAATCACAAGAGATATTGTATTATATTGGAAAATTCTTTAATCTGATTCGAATCCATCGTGATACTGATAGGAATGTTACTTTTTATCTCGCAAATGGTACAGCTATACAATGTCCTTTTCATACAGATGTCATATACATTTCGAGTGCATTCTGAGTTGCATCGGCTATGCTTTTCTTATCTCGCCACCATTCTGCGACATCGTATACGATGCTCCTTAACGATATCAGTGGCATACAATAGCAGCGTTGGACGTTGTTTATAGACACGCCATTATATTTCAAACGGAATGGACTTTTGCACTTTTAACAGGCTTCGTTTGAGAATAACGTATCGAATATAGTCGTGGAATTGTGGTTTTACCATGTATTATAATGGAACGTATGTTCCAGAGAATGTCATACGAAAGGATATCGTAAAACAATATACATACATACTTAGGAAAATTGCAACAATCTGTTGCTATCAAATGAATAGATTAAATATATATGTTATGAATTTCATAATTCACGCTTTTTCATTCATTCAATTTAAAATGAAATAAATGCTTGCAACAAAGAAAAAAATTGTTCTTTATACTTACTTATATATGTATCAATGTATGGTAAAGAAGAGTACCTGCTATATCTTTAGAAAATAATTTACCTTCGTTTGATAAAATTATAAATATGTATGTATCTAATTGTCTTTTTTTATCATACTGAGGCATAATCATTTCTGATGAAAATTTGAATGAATGATTAGATATCTACTTATTTCTAAAATACAAACATATAAAGACACGAATTATTTTGTTTTACCCGGTTTATGTCATTTCTCACAAAGAGCGCTACTAGACGATTAGCAACACTACCGAATGACTTGCATTCCAACTGCAATATCACATTTTTCCTCTAGACTTGCACGTGTCATCTTGCACTTGTGAAAATAAAGAAATCTCAACCATGGATAAAAATCTGTTACGATCCGTGGATTTGTTAAAAGAGAACGAAGAAGAAATACGAAATGACGCTGAAAATGCATTGTTAACTGTTTGTCAAAACATTCTATCCCATCCAAATGACAAAAAATATCGGGAAGTACGACTTGATCATCCTCTAGTTACTACAAAATTGCTACCTGCTCTTGGTGGCATCGAATGTTTATTTGATATTGGCTTCGTCGAGGTAATTATACTTTAAGACTTTAAGGTATTGTCATTGATTTTTATTTCTTTGAATTTTGTAAAGTACTGTAGTGAGTTACTAACTGGTCAGAATTCTGCGTCGTTAATTGACCGTCACCATCCCCACTATCCCCACACTAGTTTGACTTTAATTCTTCAGTCCTCATAACTCAGATTATGATCCAATATAAAAAATTTCTTAAATTTTGGTAGTTATTTTAATAGTTAATTGTATAGTATATGTAGAATTCCTTTTTTCCTATTTTCCTGGTATGGAGTCTGTCTTGTTAAATGATAAGATTTAATTTGATTTGTGACCAGTTAGTAAGGCACCATTAACATTCTTTTTTTTCAATAGACCACTGACTGCCTTTCATTGCCACAAGAAGCACCACTTTCAAAATTGCAATCCCTACAAAAATTGCTTAGTAAAAGCTCATTTAACAAAACATCTGTTACTAAAGACCCAACACTGTATAGTTTAATACCGTCAACAATCACAGTGGAAGAGAACAGATTTTACAAATCTATTATAGACAACTTTCAAAATGTTCTGCAATATGAAGATGCAAGCTTGCAAGAGAAAGCTAAGAAAGTAATACCCCTTGTAGACCTTGAAATAGCTACTATGACTAGACTCAGACAACTGCACAAGTAATAATCAATTATTTAAAAATGATTATATTACTCTAAATTTGGTTTTGTTCATTAAATTTACTGTTGTAGGCATGTGAAACTAAATCAGACTGCTCCAGAGAAAAGTGTTAAAAAACAATACAGTGAGGATGATATTGACGATGTTAAAGATATATTTCTCATGGAATTGTTACATTGGTTTAAATATAAATTCTTCACATGGGTCGATAGTCCAAAGTGTACTGCTTGTTTTTCAGATTGTAAACATCAGAACACAGTACCTCCAGATGATCCTAGATGTTCACAAATAGAGATACATAAGTAACTTGATATATTTTAATTCCAAGAATAATTGGAGAATTTTTTGAAGGAAGAATTTGTAGGTCTATTCTAAATATATAGATTTCGAATGTACGATTTAATTAAACTTTATAAATAGAAAAAGAGCAATATATATTCTTTAAGAGTCATTATAATTCTCAATTTAAACATAGCTAATAGAAAGAAATTAGAATTAATTATGAAATTAAAACTTTCAATGCCTTTTTTCAAAAAGTTCTGCAATTGTTGTTGGAATATAGTTTAATAATTGTTAAATATCATTCCAGATGTACTAAATGTGGAACACGGGTGAAATTTCCTCGCTATATCGATCCGGAACCATTGTTAACATTAAGACGCGGACGGTGCGGAGAATGGGTGAACGTGTTCATGCTTTTGTGTCGAACACTAGGATACGATGCAAGATGTGTACACGATGAAACAGATCACGTTTGGACAGAGGTGTGTAATGATCACTGACCTTGCGTAAATGGGAAATATGTGCAAAGGTACTCGTTAACTCATTGCAATATGGAAATCAGTCACACAAGGGTGTCCTCATAATTATGTTCATTAAAAAATTTACTTCATCAAAATAATTGAGTGATTGATAATATGTCAATAACTTAGGTATGGTCTATACACGAAAAAAGATGGATTCATCTAGATCCATGCGAAGATGTCATGGACAGGCCATTGATGTACGAAAAGGGCTGGAAAAAGAAACTAACTTATATAATAGCTTATTCAAAAGACGAGGTGCAAGATGTTACTTGGAGATATACTTGTGATATACTAGGAGTGCTGAAAAGAAGAGATATCTCCTGTGAAAGTAAACTGATACGATTCATGGAATCATTGAACAAATATCGTCAATCTTCCCCAAACTATAGTGTCACTCGCCAACAATATGTGATAAAACGAAGAGTTTTAGAACTTGTAGAATTGATTCATGTGCCCAATAAACAAAATTCTGATGACAATGAGAATTATGGAGGACGATCCACTGGTTCTTATGAATGGAGATTAGCGCGAGGAGAAATTTCTGAGGTATGGAATCATTTTCTAATTAACATAAATTGATTCACATATGTATAAAACAAATAAGATAAAAACTAATTCTTAATTAAATCTTTCAGTCGAAACCAAAAGTAAATTATTCTTGGGACATTTCAAATTACGGAGAGGCATTTCATTTGCAGTATTCTATCGTTAACGATGTATATATGATAACAGATAATAGTGGTAAGGCATTGATGGATATACCTGGTTGGCAAAATGGAACGAACGAGATCGAAGGTGGAATGTTTCGTAAAGAGGAGCACGATTGGAATGTTACCTATTTATCTCGTTCTCCGGGAGCTACTTCTGGCAAGGTAAAATGGTGCTTTGTAGTCACGAAACCAAACCTGTACGTAAGGACGTTCCATTTACAAGCTACCATCAAAATATTTCATAAAGCTAATGTATCGTGGGTGGTAAAAGCGATTTTTGACAATGCAAATCAAAATAAGTCTGTAATTTTACCTATTAGCGATGTTTCTGATTATCATACGGACGAATTGAAAGGGGCAGTGAAATTAATTCTCACGGTAACTGTTTCCGGTGGTCAAGGCAATTGCGCGTGGCAACACGCACAAATTTTTCGACAAAGTCTAGAAAGCAAAGACGATAAATCCTTAGTAATCAATATCAAACTAGAAAATCGGTAATTCTAGAATTTATTTGTATAATTTAATCGAAAAACCTCATAGTTTGTATAAACGCTTTTACTGAAGTTGTGCGGATTCTTTTAATAATGCTACATAAATGACATATTAAATCTTAATGAATATTATCTTTACGGAAAGAATATATCAAGACCAATAAATTTAGTTTTGAAATAAGTAAAAACATTCCATATCTAAAATTTCTTCTTTTTTTTTAAATATATATATGCGTTTAAATTATATTGTATAATTAGACGATAAGAAAAATTTCGACACTTGCGTAATGCAGTTGATAATGTTTATCCAATAAAATGATGGAATTAAATTGTTAACTTATGCTGCAAATAAAAATGAGCTCTTGTGAATTCATAAGCTTGAAAATTTTTTATTTCATATACAAAATAAGCGAACTAGTGATGACATTTTTTGGAGACATTCGTATCCAGTAGATGTTACACAATTATTCAACAATAATTTTGTAAGCATTGATAATATATAAACACAGTATCTTCAAATATTTATTCTTTTTTCTCTTTTCTATACACATTCATCGAATGTCATATAAAAACAGTACTTTACAACTGTTTTATTATATAGTTGCTTACATGTGCTCCAAAAGTATTAATTTTTCCTATTACTTTTACTTTTCTTTGCATTTCTCATTACATATAATAATAATAAATCGTTGTGTCTTATTGAATTTGCAAATAAGTTGCAAAATGCTGACATAATACGTTGTCGAATTCACGCAAGAACGATGAACAAATGATTATAAATAACTTTATACAATGTGTAAATTAACAAAATTACAAGTTATCGATAATAAAATTATCGTGTTGAATAAGGAACGTGTTGCATTCGTGTTTAAAGAATGCAAACTCAACGTAAAATATTTATATTACAACATATTAAGGTACTGAGTGTAACAACGTTACTAAAACACATAATCACAATAGAATACAGACTGCAATGCGTGCTAAATACAATTTTCTTTCATAATATATTATTTTTTTGCTTCACTAATTTCGCTATCACGTGATATAATTTCAATACTACCGAAATAATAAATTTCAGTTCAACGTTATTTATTTACATACTGTTTAACGTATCCCAGCACCAATAAAGCCCATCATGATGTCGTAGTATTGTGTTTGTGTGTGTATACATTCGCATAATTAATACACTTCATACATGTACATACAAAAAATATTCAATTATCTACATTGTCACAGAACATTCATGGCCTTAAGTAATAAGTCAGCTCTTTATATTAATACTACATAATGTTGCTCGGGAAAGATGTGTAAAATAAAAGATACGCATTGGTGTTCTGAGACCTTACTTGATTCACCGTAACTTCCGTGACTGTTTGATCGTCGTATTTATACCACCTGAGAAGAAACCACATGATTAACGTTATTAATTTTAATAATTGAAACGGCTATTGCAGTAAGGAGGCAGTTCCACTTTTCAGAAAATTAATTAAAATCAAATAACTCTTCCAAACGTATAATAAATTTACAATCAGTTAATATTCATAATAACAAACTTTTGGATTTTTTAATATGAATCTTATGCCTTTCATTTTTTTCCTTGTAATAAATACTTTGTGTGAATATTGCAGCTGTCTTATTATTACTCCAATTATCGTTTTGTTTCCGCCAAATTATCACTTTGAAACTTCATAAAGAATAAATATGAATATGAGGCTAAAGAAGAATATTTACTTACTTATTTTGGGTTGCGTTTTTACAGAAGGCCGTATAATGGCCGCCTTCCATGGTCCCATAATGGTTAGACATTGCATATAAACTGTAACTATAATTATAACTGCGGATATTCGAAATCGTAGCACTGCTACTATCTGCCACCAAGTACGGTTTCAAATTAAAATCTGTGAGTGGAAAATCTACAGCAGTGTTTCGTTTCTCGAGCCATCCACCACTCTCGGCGAAACGATTTAAATGTATAACTATAATAGGCGCCAATTTCACGAAATCGAATTTCTTCGTAGCTTCTCGAGGTGTCTGGCACTTTGGACACTTCCATCCTATTACCTTCTGTCCACTTACAAACTTTAAAATGCAGTCCTATAAAATTAATGAACCTGTTTAGTATACAGCAAAAAATTCATTTTAAATTAGAAAATGGAAGTTTACGTTTAATGTACACCGATTGGCATGAGGTAAAGACATTGTCAAGCTGTTGAAAATCTCATACGTGGTACTACTTTGCTTGCAAAAGCTGCACGTGATAGTAGACCTTAATTGTCCAAAGAATAAGTCTGATATTATGGATTTTTGGGAATCCATCGCTTTATCCCAGGCTTTCTCGGCGACTGTCATTTCCAGAGGCACTTTACAATTCTATAAATATCAGAACAAAATTTTATAAACAATGTAAAATTTAACTTCTGTTGGATTTAATTTAGTATTTAATGGTAATAGAGTAAGGTATTACCTTTTTTAGATCGTTATGCATCCAATCTAGGAGAAAAGTGAGGAACTCATGGGAGTCTTGTTGTTCGTAACTTTCAAATTGTAATTTGTATTGTCCCACGGCGATCTAACGATAATAATACACTTATTAGAGCATACATGAATCTAAAGGTACAGTATGTAAAAATAAAAAGAGAAAATAAATATCACGTATTATAATATACAATTTTTTAAGTGCAAATTAATTATAGAAAGCGTATTTAAAAAATATACAAAAATTGTAGCTAGAAAGAGATAAAAGATTATATCTTTATACGAATATTTTTTATTGATTTATTTATATAGAAGAAATAAAAATATCAGACCTTAAGATCATGTGGCGATATGCTCTTGTATTGTCCTCTCCAGAGTGCTTTAATCACTTGAGCTACTTCTTCCACAACCTGGCCTTGTGTATTGTTATCGTTATTGGTGTTTAGGTCATCGGCGTACAAATTGTCCATAAAGTATTTGGCTAAATGCGTGGTATTACTTAAGCACTGTATAATACTGTTCATGTAGCAGGAGTTGCCTAAGTTCTTTAACCCTGTAATGCCTGGATACTGTAACACAGTAAGAAAGACACTATGCTAAATATTTTATTCTTGGCACATGTCTCTTTTTTAAATAAAATTATTTTTTAACAACTTTCTATATAACGAAAATTAAAAATTTTATTCTTTTCTATCTCTATTTTTATTGTTTTGTAAAATCTTCAATGTTTATCATTTACCTTTTTAAAATAATAAACATTGAAATTCGGTACAAATTTTCTAGACGAATTTACCATCTTTCGTTTACACGTTATTTGTTAATAAATCATTTATTACATGATTTACTACGTATTTTAAGACGAGACCGATCATAATTAATTATTCTATATTATAATCCTGCTAATTCTAATGTATTCGACACTCATTCACGCGATCGTAGAGTTTAATTGAAGTTATGTTAATGAACTTCGTCGTAGTAGCATTTGGTGACGATAGTCAGACATATACTGATACATATCTGTGACGCGTTACTTCGAGAAGATTTAACTAAATTGGATTCAGAAGCCTTGCAGGTAGAAAATGTTTTTGTGCTCACGTGTTTATTTGCCACATAGAAATGAAAAATCACGCGATTTTATTCTATTATGAAGTTTTAAATTGTATTTTTTTCATTCTATCTTCTCTAACGAGTAGTATATTTTTATGTATTAATATAACAAAACAATAATTAATATAGAGTTTAATTGGGGTTAGGTTGAGGTTCGTAAATTGTATACTTAGTATGTCTTATTCTAATTATCCACGTGGGCAGTAAACACGTGGCTGTCAGCAATTATAATTGTCAATAGAATCTCATACAAAACAACGTGTGGTAATGAACGTCAACTAATGTTGCTTTAAACATTTCTTTACGTTACCTCCACGTTTTTTAAACTTTTTAATGATGTGTTGATACTTACAACACTTCCATGAACAGGTGTCATTCTTTCTTCACGATTCGCCCAACTCAAATGGGACATTTTATTATCGCCGTAAGTCCCATTATGATTGTACGACGAGACTTGTGGCTTCGAGCTTCTGTCTACTTGCGGTGCTTTACGATCCGTCAACTAAGCGTTTTATAAAAAGAAACTTTCTTTAAGTTACCGAGTTTTTAAATTAAATCTTCTTTTGTAAACTAATTGTAGATACCTGTAATAAGTTTGGACTGGAGTACGAACGCTCTAAATTTCCTCCCATTGATGTACTATCCATTTTCAGAGGTTCCTTGTGGATATTATTTTCATTCTCTTTTTTCGATAATTCTTTGTAATTATTTTTCATAGATATTCTATTGGCAAAAAGATGTATAATTAATAAATGAAATAACTTTTAATATTATATTTGTGTACTCACTCTCGTAATTTTTTTCGCTCTGCAGAAGTATCTTTCATTCGCCGTTTCAGTAAAGCTAGGGTGAACTCGAGATTGCCCTTTTCGTTTTCCTCTGTAGGATTAAATTTAATTGATTCCATTTTTCCATAATATTTGGTAAGTTCATCTTCGATTTTCTTATATTCTTTTTGCTGTAAAGAGACCCATTACATTTTTAGTATGTAATCACTATATAAAAGACTGGTTACATGTCACTATTAGTTTTATCAGTTGTAACTGTTTATTAGGTATATAATAATCATAATTTGTTATATAAGCACATTCAATACCTTATCTTCCAATTTCGAGTGCAAAACCTTTACATTACTATGAATATATTCCTCCTCATTTGAACCTTTGTACTTAATATCATGTTGCATGTACAAAGTGCGTTCTTGTTCTAAGATTTCTTGATCCAAGTCCTGCTTATTCTTTGCCAACTCATTTAACTGTTTCATTAACTTCAAAACTATTTTCGATTCTGAATTGGAAGTGTCTAAGGAAACTGGTTTGCTACTTCTATCTACTATTGGTTTTATGTCATTCTTCCTAATAATATTCGATGTTCTCTTATGCTGAAGATTCAACAAATTATTATCGTATTGTCGTGAACTCGTGTTGCTTTTTGGGACTTTATCTGCTTCAATAGAACTATTCATAAAGTTTTTAGAGCGCATAGTAATATTGTTACTTATTTCTGAGTCCATGTGTTTGTACCACATTTTATCATTCGTAATGCTACCTTTCGGCGCGATTTCGTTCTTATTTACTGGCTTTAATTTAATTAGTTTATTTTCACGTGACTTAATAATATTTTCTTCCTCATCTAAGTGTATTAATTCAGGGTACTCTATGTTATCTAATATTTCGTCTGCAATGTCGTGTAAACTAGGCTCTACAATATTAGGATTTGTTGTAAATGCTGGATAACGAGTTAACCATTCCGCATAACCACCATCCAAAATCGTAATTCTTTTATATTTTATACCAGGATCCCAATCTTCTAAAATTTTCCTTAGTATATTTAAGTGGTTTTCAGGCGTCAATGTTTTGCTCGATGTATCCCAATCGGTCAGGATTATAACATCGACATATTGCGCTGCCCTATGTTTAAACAGATCTAGAGATTTCTTATCTTTGCGAAGATATTCTTCAAAATACGTTGTTAATTTGCTAAAATATAAGATTTATTATTTAAAAAGATTCATTTTAGGAGTAATATAGAGAATAATGTTCACCTACCCAGGTTTTATTATGGTATTAGGAATATTAACAGATTTGTCAGATAATATTCTTGAAGCTTCATATTTTAACTTAGGTCTGATATCAATGATCAAATATCTACTATCTGCTTTTTGTATTAATTGAAATAGTTGATCACAGTTTATAATTTCTTCATTATCACTGACCAATGGATCCCTGGTTGGTGTCTCAGGTAACTTTATAGGACCATCAACAGAAGTCATAAAAGCATCTACTCCTCTTTCGTTATCTACATCCATCTTTTCTACATTAACCTTCTCCAATGTCGTCTCTTTCAACTGCAGTTTGTATCGCGCATCTAATCTTTGATTCAAGTCCGCAAGTAGTTTTTTTACTTCATTGATCTACAAGACACATTCACAATGTTTTATTTGCTCGGATCAATTGTCCCAAATCTATTTTAACATATAACACCTAAAAACTTTACATTCGGAATACCTTTATTTGTGAATGATAAGTTTAATAAAGCATAGCCACTCCCCACCTGTTTGATATGCATATTCAAGAATGTTCTGTCATCCCTATATTCTCGAGTGGTTTTCAACCAATCAATGCAGTTCATCCATCTTTTTAACATGATATATTGCTTCTCCTCCTCTCCTTGTAACTTGGCATTCTCAGCCAGATTATACATATCAGGGAGCCTTTTGTAAATATCTGAGGGCTTTTTCCCAGTGTAATTGATTCTGGTCTTTTGCTGTAGATCTTTTATGCTGCTGTATTGTAAAGATACTTTCTTAGACATTTTGATTACTTCCACTGTTACAAATCTCAGATTTAATTCATATATTGTAGTAAACACTATTGTATATAGTATTTTCTATATATCTATATAGTATCCTAAAAAATAAAGAAAATCATTTAATGTATTATGACTACACTACTGAACTAAGATTATTTCTACATTGTTGTTATTTATGCAAATTCATATTATTATATTGTTTGTAACAAAATTTTAAGAAAATGCAGGAATTATATATTTATATACAATTAAAATTTTATTAAGTAGTATAGACTGTTTCTTTTGACCACTTTTTGCCACTTATTTGTTTAAAATGTTTTGCATGATTTTAAATTATTCTTCTAACATTTTATCATTAACTATATGGATTTGTAAAAATAATATCAAATAAATGAAACTGCTGGAGTTAAATACCTTAATAAGTAATAAGATAAAACATTCTTGATGATACACAAGAGGTAACATATTATTTTATCGGAATTTCTAATTTTGGAAAACCTACAAACTTCCTGAATAATCTAACGCATAAGTAAATATCATAACAAGTAATTTATATTGGATATTCTCAAATTTTCTTTCAAATTTATACATACATATGTACTCTGTATATTTTTACAACTTCTAATTTTTCAAAAATGCATAAACATCTCCAGTTTAATTATAAAAAATAAAATATTTTAGAAAATAGTAAAAAAATAAATTATTTTATAAATAAAATAATACACTTTGAAACAAATAATTATACTATGATAAAAATATTTATACGAGATTATAAATTCTGTTGGAAAGATATGACCTATTAAACTGGAATAATTGGTAAAGAAACCACTAATGTAATTGAAATTGGTTATGCACCTTTTCATCATTACAGTCCATGATCCAAATGAATATTATTCACGATGCCATCGAAAAAACGGTGTGGTGCGACATTTCTGTTTACCAATAGAAATGTCAAGATTCAATAAACACTTTAAACGTCAATAAAAATTCTTGAACGATGTTACTACCTCGCTGCTACATCCTAGTAACGTGACGTTTATTGTGCCAACATCAGCGCTCTCTCGTGGACTTTACATGAAAAACATTCGATATTTTTCGTATTATACTTTATTGTATTATAATTATATTTGTATTGTATATATAAGGAGCGTTTACATCAAACGTGCGAATTTTATTTCTCCCCTACTATAATACAATTTAATAAGATTTAATAAAGTTAAAGGTGGTTTAACATGCAAAAGTTTCCGTGTATTTATATGGAACCATTTTCAATCGTATTGTTTCGATTGCTTAAAAGTATAATTAAATATGAGAAATAAATTGTTCTTTTTTGCACTAATTAGTTTTAATAAATCGAAATGGTTTAACAGCGATTTATAATTTTCTCCCTCTCCCTTACTCCTTCCTTGCCGGCAAATTCTAACACCGTTCGTATATCTGTCCTTATCGCGCAATATTGTTCTCTTCGTCTAACGAAACATATGTCTGTCCTTGTCGGACACAATTGCGTTCCTTGTTTACGGACAGGCCATGTGCTGCCATCTATCCAAAAACTCTCAAGGTTTTAGTTCGTTCGCCACGTAGTAGATAGCAGTTTATGACTTGTAAGAAATGCGACTACTAATTTATAATAGTTTAAAAGAAATACTTATATAATAATTATGTTGTAAAAATAAATATGAATTATATATTATTTATGTTGGAATTAAGTTATATCTGTTATATATTTTGTTCTAATACATATATTACGTTCTAATTCAGATTATTTATGTTGTAATACAGATAGTTAAGTGCTTGAATCACTATAGAATTAGATTTCATTCTCAAGACTATCGTATAACTCCTTAAATTTACATTTATCCTGTACTTAGTCAACGATTACACTTTCCTTGTAACTTGATGTAAAGACTCATACTATAGGTCGATAACGCAGTTTCGAGATAACAGTTGTATCATTTGTCACTAGATACTGATAACATTCAATGAGGACCAGTTCATAATACAATCATATTACGCTTATTTAGAAAAATTAATAAAAGGTAACAATTTCTTCATGGTATAGAAATGTAGAAATGTATATAAAGCATTATACGAAATATAATTGATGCATACTAATCACGTTCATATTGTACAGATACATCCTTTACATTGTAGCTCTTTTATTTTTAATAATTCATACTTAATTAAGTTTCCAGCTATCTCTAAACCGTATGTACATTTTTAATCGCACTCTACTTTCACGTTTCATATGAAAACTCATTTTCTTTGCACGTTTCGTATCTTTCTCATTATACCAGTGCTTTTAGGAATTATTTGCAAAATCTACACCGTATTCTGCAACAATCGTATCGCATATAATTACGTAGTAATAAATATCAATATATGAAAATGTGGTAAATGTAATGAATGCATATAGAGTTTCGTATTCGCAAAAATAATTAACATAGTTAATGGGAAAAATTACATTACTGCGTCCGAAAAGATTTAATCCAAAATTTGTAGCTTTCGAAAATTATTTCAATGCAAATTAACATTATTAATTAACATATAAAACACATTTAGCGAAAATACAATGACGTAATTAATGAAATTATTAGCTCTATTAGGATAGTAAAAAAAAAGAAACATTGAATAAAAGATTTACTATTCGAATAAGAAATTTTCCGTTCAAAAAAAATTTTAAAAAATTTTAAGACTAAGTTTAAGAAAAGTTTTTTTATGTACACATTATTGCTCATGTGTTCTCAAAGTATATATAATTCATCAGACAAACAACGTGTTGAAAAAACATAATTGAGTCGGAAATGATCGAAAATATGGAGCAGGAAGTAATTACAAAGCATTCCTCACCTTCAAATGAGTTTTAAAATAACTACGATATCGGTCCCTAGAGTATTAAAAAATATTGGAAATACACGAAAGAGGTGTTCGCGATCAATTGATTTTGAATGAGAATCGGTCAGTGACAAATCGTAGGGAGTTTATCCATTACGGTGCAAGACAAATTGACGTAGCGTAGCCGAAGGACCCTCTTAGGTACATCAGTGGCTGACAAACTGGTCAAAGCCCTCTTACAACCCTCTCGGCTGCCAAATTATCGGACTCCTGTGGACAGCGAACCCATTTATACTGTCCACCAGCTAAGACATAGTAGGACCGGGGATAAAGACGATCCTGCAAGACGAATCAATCGGTAATCGACCCTCAGGGCGCTACGATTTATCGACAGAACTTTAAAGTAACACGGAACATTGACTGAAACCACTAATGTTACGTTTTGTATCGATCTGCTGTGGGACACTTACCACAGAATACTAATATATCATGCGCATTGTCCGAAACTTTTTGAAATTATTGTTAGTACCGCGAGTAGACTGCAGGTTCTTCTGTAGATTCATATTTTTTAGAATACAATTAGAAAGGTAGAACCCTGGCAGAAAATTTCTTTACCTAGCAAGTATTATAAGAAGCACTATGTTTTGGATATTTTATATATCTTTCCATACTATGTATATTCTATGTAATTTTACACTTTCAGATATTCCTATAACTGCATAGAAACCTGTAGTCTAGTAACGAGACACAACTACCGCGATTATAAAGGTACAATTTGAAATCGATGCGTAAATATAGATAGAAATGACGAAACATTTATTCTAAATAAATATATGCTTACTGTCAGCGAAAAATCAATACACAGCACGAACAATACAGTCTTAAACATACAATTAGTGCTAAAGATGGTTTCACTGGATATTGTGACACATAGTGAGTAATAATTTGTTGAAGATAGCAACGTGAGTTCGTGCTCGCCCTCCACATGCGGATGCGCTAGTTACAAAAGGCAGTAACTAGAAGATTGTTCTAGAGGCAATCAATAGATTCGATCGATAGTTCTAGATACTTTTTTTTGTTGTTTCTCCTTTTTCCCTAGTCTGTAAGCGCGTGGAAAAGAAAGGTTCTTTTCGGCTCAGAGCGGTGCGATAGATTTATCCGTGAAACATAGTAACAACTAATGTGATCCTACCTTTGAATATAAAAATAACAACATAATTGACCGTTAAAAAACTTTAGTTTGTCGTTGTGAATGGAATCGTTCCAAAGAAAAATTAAGGAATTTCAGATTTTATTCGTGGAAGGATTAACGAATTTCTAGTCTGATAAGAGGAATGTGTAAATATATGTATCAGAAGAACTCACGGTTGAGAGTGCGAAGTAAATAAGGATAACAATTGTAAACCGAGTATCTTTTCATAGTCAACGAGTTGAAAGAAACAAATATTTTTATTTTTATTATTTTTATTATTACTATTAACGAATTTCAGATTTTATTCGCAAATGTAGCTGGAAAGGGAATTTGTGGAGATTTTACTTTTCGGAAATAGCGCCAGTTAATGACACGACTGTTACAGGCCGGCGTACGAGACAAGAATAATGAGATACGTAATTCCGGGCCGTGTTACGATGTTATAAAGTATATCGTGAAACGACTTTGTGATCAAAACGTAGTTAAGGAGCGTGCCGTTCGAGATTGCTAAATGCTTTCATAAAGGAGAAACCGATCTTTCTGAATTAACGAGATAAATTGTTTTACCTCGAAAAAAGCTGAAACGATTCATTGTTTATCAATAGATACTATAGAAGTATAGTAAAGAATGCAGTTTGTATCGAATGTATAATCTTCGCAAGAATACTCAACTCTGTGATAAAAGAATTTTTATGTCCTTAACTCTTCATTTTCTTTCTCTTTTTTGCGTGCCCGCAGATTTTGACACTTAAAGATAATTAATTACCAACAAAATAATTTAGATTATACATAGGTAAAAAACCTGTTTCTTCGTTGTATCTCTAGTCCTTCAAAAATTCTAAGAGGACCCTCCAATATCCGGAGACTGTACATTAATTCGAAAACTCAACATACGTGTATCAAATAAACTTACTTCTTCGCGCGTACCTTTACGAAGAAAAATCTCGATATGCAAAACTATATTCAAATATTCAATAACCAAAATCTCGTATACAACTTACGAGTTCTAACATGAAGAAAATAAAGAAAGAAAAAAAAACACACAGAAATATAGAAGGATACGATTCGTCAACGTCGAAAAAGGAATTCATCGGCAAAGAATCCGTATCAATCGTTTAAAAGAAGGTGAAACCACCCTCGGAGGAGGCAACGATTTTCATTCTCACGCGGCAACCAGAACAGAGGATCCAAGGAAGAAGGTAAAGAGATTGGGGCTTAAGCCGGCAACAATATGGCCGAACGGAATGGAGTGAAACGGTCGGGGCTGTCGGATGGAGTGAGTACGGTCGACAGTAGTTGGTGGGCTATAATAACGTATAAAGTAATTAAGGACATCGGGCGACAGCCTGGAAAAGGGTAGGGAGGCAGGGACGTGGCGCGGGGAGGGGAAACGGACAGTTTAGGGAATGCGACATTTACATAGTAATTAAATCGCGGGAGCAAGTGGGACCGTTGGGGAAGATACTGGTGCTCGAGCAATTACAGACGCATTAGATTGCGGTAAGCACTTGTTTATGGCCTACCCGGCGTCGCTTCACTCGACTACTCGATTCTGTTCACTCGTTCACATCGTAGTTTCACCTTTATACTCGTCCACTTTTTCCCCGAACGACTCTCTTCTACTTTTACAACGATTAACCTATCCCGCTTCGTATCGGTATCGTCGATCGAGGCGGACTAGGTGAAGTTTGTTTAGTTTGAGAAACAAAGCACAAACGTTAATGCTTATGCAAATATGTATGCGTTTCTTTTAACGTTGGAAATTGGACTTGTTCATGGTTGGAGAACAAGATTATTGGTATTTTAGGTAAATTAGAAGTTGAGGGAGGAAGAAGATCATATCGACTTCAATTTTCGAACGATTAAGCTGCTCCTAATTCCATTATTTCTGTGAGTACTGCAAAAGGGGCAGGGATATTTTAAGTTTGTTTCGTTTGAGTCATGAATCTCGATGTTAATCCATTAAGCGAAGATGAATTAATCTACTAACCGTTGGACGAATTATCTTGTCGAATTGATCTCCCGCGTGTATATATAACAATTATTTTCTTTGTTATATCACCTATCTGACAATTCTAATATTATAAAATGATTGATACATCGAAAAAATTGGTCCCTGTTAAGATCGCGATACTATAGCTGCCTAGGTCGTCGATTTAAGTAGGGGACACTAGGTAGATCACTTAAACTTGTCCTATCTTCCATTAATAAGTATAGATACATTTTTTTAAAAATATATTATATCTAGTTTCTATAGATATTTTTATTGTTCATCGTTGAAGACAGAAAAATAGAAGGAAGAAATTGTCCCTAGAGAAATATTATTAGAAGGGGATTACACGACTAGAATTTTGAATGGTTTTATTATTACAACAACTAACACGTTTCAGCTTATTGACTTCGATTCGTCTGTTGGTAGAAATGTATTCGGGAGCCAGCAACCAGTAGGGTACAAAATAGACTAACAATAAGCTTGTCTCCCTTCCATTGATCGTGTGTAGCCCCTCCGTCCTCCCCCTAGTGCAAATAGATCGAAATATTTATTTGAAAAGCGCAGTCACTGTTCAGGAAGAAGAACTGGTTCCATAAAAAAGAGCAGCAAATTTTATCTCAAGAATATTATACATTAAATCAATCCTTAATAAAAATGTGTTACACGGTTTAACGATTGTTCGTTAAAAAAATATTGCGAAGAAGAAGCTGTAAAGATAATAAAAATCCAGAAATGTGCAAATCTACAATTAAAATTTTTCTAAATCAAAGGACTTTTATATAATCAATAGACTATCATAAATATTCTATATAAGCGCATCAACAATTTCACTAAAATAATTCACAAAAATTAATTTAAATTCTATAGACTCTGAGAATCTTCTCGTCAAATTTTAGATATTTGTTAAAACAGATTCTTTGGGGAAAAGATAGGAAACGATAGAAGACAGGAAAAGAAATGGAAATGTATGATTTTCAGATGGACAAGATTGATTCGTTTGCGATATTCGTGCGGCACTTGCCGACTCAGTGTTATGCTAACAGCTGGCCATCCCCAAGGGTCCTTTCTGGTTCGTTTAGCATCGCGCGAAGACAACCGTGTGTCATCGTTGTTGCCGCGCGCTAATTGAATATCGCACCCTTACACAGGCTGCCATTTCATCTCGCGGCGATAGAGCTTTTAAGTAAAATTTCATTTCCATTGAATCGCCCATTCCTCCTATGGAGAACAGGCACCGACTTTGTTTATGATCCAAACGAATAAAACGATCGTTTCAATTAGTTAATTGAGACGGCGAGCGATCCGCCCGCCGCGATCCTCGTTCGCCAATTTTGTTTGTCTCAAAACGAGATACAATTCGCGAGCGAAAGAAACACGTGAACCAAGAGGATTAAAAAAGGAAAGAGTACCTTGAGTAAATTGGTAGAGATGTAGCGGACATAGCAGACACACCAACACTCATAAATATTCGAATACTTGGAATTTGTATCTGGATTTTATCAAAATGTACAAATTAATAATGGATTAGTAACTGTATTTTGAAAATCCTTAAATAAAGAGAATAATATTATTCCAATAACATTTTTCAAATTATATTCTCCTATTTTCCCTTTCATTTACTCTAAATCTAGCTAATTGAAGAGGGAAGACTCCCTATTCTCAGACTCAAAACCAAACAATTAGTTGTAAATTACAACTACAGCCTCAGTTTATTAAGAACATCAAAAAAATCTTATTTCCCAGCCATAAATAACAACCCACCCTACCTAACCTCTCTTCTAAAGTAATATTCGCCAGTGAGAGGAACGCACTGCCCCAAAAAACAGAATTCCGTACTCAACTTATCGATAAAATCGAAAGAATTCTTAATCTCGATTCAATAGACACCAAACCTAACCTATCTAACCTCTCTTCTAGAAAAATATTCTTGCTCTTGATAACTACTTCCTGAAAAACACCATTACAGACTCAATCTATCAATAAAATCAAAAGAATCCTTAATCCTTGTCCACGGGCAATAACCTAACCTATCTAACCTCTCTTTCGACAGAAATATTGTTCGGAAAGAGAGCAAGGTAGGATCTACAGAGCGAATAGAGCGTTTAAGCGCGGGTGAGACGACAGATACGGCGTATTCGAGGTTGGAAGAGGCTACCAAAAGGGCATAAATGTCCGCGATATAATAGAAAGAGAGAGCCTACTGGTAACTGGATTACCATTGGAAAAGGACGGATATAAAAGGGACAGGGGAGTGCAGAAGCTTGATGCTAGCTCGAATGACTTTGCAGGCAACAATCGAGGGAGAAAGGTGGACGCATAATGGTGAGAGATCAAGAACCATAATAGACCGTAGGGTATACGCGGCAGGGTACCAACTGACTGACTGACTTATTTGTATTATGGCATTACAGAGGCAACCCTATATCCGGGGCACAGAATTCAGGCGACACGGCGATGACGAGAGAGATGGCGAGGGACGCCCATGCAGTTGACCTGCACCGCCTAATTTGACGCTTTAACCTATTGTCGGTGAGCGCCGCTTTCAATGGGGCCCAACTGAAAACGCGTGGTTCTTCTCTTCTGGTTCCTCTACTGTCGAAAAACGCGAGCAGAATGTGGCATTCCATGTATATACCGCGTTTGGAGCAACGTGGTTTCCACTGCCACGACTGCATCTGGAAAAGAGACCGGCAGAACGTCCAGTGATCTATTTGATCAATTTGTCGATTTTGAAAGAGGATCCCTTTGGTGTAGAAATATTATAGGGTTCTGCTTCTCGAGTTTTGATTTAAGTTTTCACTTACTGGTGGCGCTAGTTGAATGGTTATTTAGAGTGGTGATTCGTTTTGGGATTAATTGAAGGTTTGGTAAGGTTTTGGACAGGTTATGTGATGATTTGTTTCACCAGTTTGACAATGTTTGAAAGAAGATCTTTGGTAGTAAAATCTTTCTGTTGTGGAAATATTATAGGGTCTCGCTTTTAGAATTTTGACTTAGGCCTTCATTATTAGCGATGCTAGTTGAATGATTGGTTAGAGTGGTTTTAGGATTAATTGAACGTTTATTAAGCTTTCGAAGAAGTTACGTAATGATTTGTCTAATCAATCTGACGATGTTTGAAAGAGGGTCTTTGGTATAGGAATATCGTTTAGAATGGAATAGAGTTTTGCTTTTAGAGACTTGAGAAAAGTTCATTATCGGTGATAACTTTTAGGATGAGAGATTATACATAATTTTATATGTAACTTAATGTGAGATATAGCTGGATGACGGTTGAGTGGAAGAGTTCTAGGGTTGAGATCGAATCAAGCTTGAGTTTCGTAATAAATGGATAATTGAGACGAAGTTAGTTACGAGTCAGAATTAAATTTAGTTAGATCTTGAATTAAAAAGGTAATGGAGGGAGATAAAGATTGAAGTTAAGAATGAATTAGGACTAAAATTAATTACAAATTAAGGCTAAGTTGTAATTAGATATTGTTAAAATACGAACAAATTCAAGTCAAATAAAAGTAAAACGATTTACATTATACTTATATCTAAATTAAAAAATTAAGCCTATGTTAAATCTTGAATTGCATCAATGATAAACATGAATTAAGTTCAGTCGACCATATTAAGTCAAGATTTCTTTCAAATATAAGTTAAATTCTATAAGCCAAACATATACAAAGAGGAGATTAACCTTTGACAAATTTTACAACCGCTGGTATCGCATACGGAATTGATACAATCTATCGTACGTGACCGATGTTGATTTTAAGGGGATCTTGGTTAGGATCGTCGTTAGGTTAAAATGAACGTAAAGAACAAGGGAAAAGGAATTATGACTCGTATATCTTCTTTGAACGCGAAATACCTCGCGCGTTGGATGCACTTTGAATATCTTATCCATAGCATCCTGATGTCGTCGGTCATTTTATTATACGTAATAAAAGAATAAATTACAGCTTATCGTTTCATTTAAATATGCAACAGAAAATCTATATTATCTGCAATGCGTATTATCTGTAATAAACCGGGTATGCCGTGCGTAAATATTTCTGTAAATCATACTAGCAATAGGGGCAAATGCATTTCATGATCTGTTTTATTACTTTAGCAATGGCATCCCTGATTTTTGGCAATTTTCGAAAGGAGATCATTTAAGAAATTACGTTTAATATAATCACAATGTTGTTCACTTATGAATTATTGACTGTGGAATTTTATATCTTTCGTTTCATGACTATATTCATATTTTTCATCATCCGTTTTATTCTTCTTCACAACGATATTTATGCCTTTTAGTAATTTTGAAAAAAAAAATTGCCTTAGAAATTACATTTAACCCTCTGCAATTAGAACATTATTTACTTCCGAATAGATTGCCATTTTTTATGCAGATTCATATTTCTCATGACCTGTTTTATTATTTGTTCACAACTACATTATTATTTTTTAGTCAGTGTTCAGTAACTCTAATCATAGATGCTTCAATTTTGCGTAAATGTCGCATAACTGATGCAGGATATATTCGTTTATTTCTCTATTTTTCCTATTTGACTGGAACGACGGATACCTTATCGTAGATTTCGTTATGCCATTTAGGGGGAAATGAATTCCTTCACTTTTGTATGATTAATAGACTTTGTTGGAATAAATTAATGCTAGAAATTCGTATTGCCTAGAAAATGTGGCTCCTTAGTTACACTTTTCTTCTTCATATCTCAAGTTAACATTGAACTAATCTAACGTTTACATGAACTTGTTCGAATGTTAAATTCATACTTTTCATCAAGTTTCACGATGCATTTTCCCAGTTGAAACTCATAAAAAAGTTAGGCGAATATCCGGACGATTCATCACGTCGAACAACGAAGTTCTAACAATTTTATTAAAACACTTCTTAATATTCCACACACGTGTATCATGGCAAATTTCTTTCCTCTACGAAATTTCTTTTTCAACTTCTTCCTTTAACAATTGGATATTGGAAAAAATTTAAGATAATGATATCCACGTGCTAGCGCGAAACTTTGGAAAAATAGCGTTTCACGTCGACGAGCTTAATAGAATTTGCAAAAGGAATAATTGCAGGAAATCGTAGAATCATGGAAACTTTAGAACAGATCGTGCTTGAAAACAGATTGCAATAATGGAGTGTTTTCGAACGATTCTGGAACACGACAGAAGTTATGCTAGATAATTGAATAACCAAATAAAAGGGATTGATAAGATAGCGGAAGGCCTGAAGTATTGACTTGTGAATAATATAATATCTTGTTGTTATCTGTATAATAATTACAATTCGAATGATATAGAACTGTGAGATTGAAGTAAAAAAATTCGTTCGCTATCATCTATCAAATATATAAATAAACGAAAAATATTACACGTGAAAAATTAGAACTAAACTAAAATTCCTATTGACGTTACTGTCACGTTAGTTCTACGTTCCAGATTTTCTCTTAAATATTTTTTCAACGTTATTTTCTTTTTTCGATCGAAACGAAGATAGGTATGAAGAATTCGAGGATCGTAGCAGGATTAAATAAAAAATCTCTGCGTCTCTCAATTATACCAAAAAATCCCAAAAAACTACATTTACATCGTCTAAAACCATAGCCGTAAGCCGCGTTCTCATGAATGTAGAACCTCTTCTCGAATAATTTTTTGTTTCGCTTCTATGCTTAAGATTTTGCCAAAGTTTTTTTCGAGAAATGTTCTTCTTTTTCTGTGTTGGAACGAAAGCGAGATTGAGATCCAACATATTCAAGGATCGCAAGCACAATGCATTAAAGATCTTTCATTTCCCCAGTTGTACCAAAAACCTCTGGAAAAAAGTACCTTTTATCGTGTGGAACCGTAGTTCGCTACCTTAGGCCACGTTCTCATTAGTGCAGCACCTATTCTCGAGCAAAATCGCTGGAAAATCGATGACGCCACGTCGTTCCCAGAACTGATTTGCGAGATAAAGGCCAGGTCTCGATCAGAGGTATCGTTAATACAGAGAGATTATACGCATCTGCCGTTCTCGAATGCGTACTCGCGCGCGCGCATTGTGCGATCTGTGAAGCATCTTGGCGGATGTTACAAAACCCTAACAACAATAATGATGTCGATTTTCTGCGTGCACGGCCGTACCATCAATCATCGACTGGTTATTATTTAAGCCGCAACTTGACGCCATAAATACGTCGTTAGAGCCTAAGTCCTCGCCGTCCGGGGAACAATGTTGTTCGCGATGACATTGATGCATTGGACCTCATCTTTAGCCTAGCGTTACTTATTGCACCCGCTGTTGGGAAGGTGAGATATCTCGACGGACAATTAAACTGCCTTGAGGCAGTGTTCAGGTCACGTTTTTCGCCAGTTTTCAACGACACTCGCCAGTTCGTTATGTGATTATGCAGTTATAAAGTTGGTTAAAACGTACACTGTCGTCGGTGACTCATGTTTTCGTCAAATTTTTTCCGACCAATAAGATAAAGTAAATTTCATGATGATCGAGAGGCAGTTGATCCTTTTCTTCATACACCGGCAAATAGATTATATACATTGGAAAGGAGGAAAATGTTAGAAAACTAGCGTGTATGTTTGATCACTATAGACCTAGCGTAATAGAGTAATTTTATTATACAGAAATTAGTTGTATTGGAAAGTAGCGATCACTTGAACTCATGGGATTTGGACAAGGTTCGAGCAAGATTCGGGTAAGACCAGTTCACATTCTTACTTGTTTCTTCTTTATATCGCATAGAAATACGATTTTCTTCTTTTACGTAAATTGCAAATTTAAGATCTACTCTATTCTATATAGTAGGTTACGTCCTTAGGCCAATTCTTCTCGAGATTTCTTTTTATTTTTGACTAATTTGTCAATTCTTTGATAAGGTGATTACCAATTGTACATTTTCGTGCATTGCTGCACGAAGCCCAATTACGTCCTTCATGAATGGTATCTTGAGAACTTGGTGAAATGTCTGGTTAGTGATATAGCAAGAAGCACATGTGATTCCAATAGTAAATAGAAATAAAATCAGTTTCTTATGGTAACTTAATCAATTATTGTATCCACAAGATAAGCCAAATATGATAAAAAGTTCGCGAAATAAAAATATTCTCCCTTCAAATTAACATACCTTCGTATTTCTACATCTTCAAAATTCTCATAAATGCACAAAAATGTGCAGTCTAGTTATGATATGCAATACAGAAAGAGACGAAATTAACCGGCAAACTGGAAGCAAGAAAACTATCAGAATGGACGATCGGTCCGCAAGATACGACGTTCGTGAAAGCAAGCGGTGGAAACGATGACCGAGGCACGATTGAAGGGTCGTGCAAACAATTAAATTTCCGATGCTTTATTAACATTCACGCTAATATAGCAATAAATTCGCGCGAAGTAGCTAGCGACCGGTTATAACCGGGATCGATACGCTTTGTATATCGTTTCGTAACGGCCAGTCGATAGTATATTATGCAAATATTTAGCTATTAATGTTTTCTTTATGACACACGCAAGTAATTTGTTTCGTAATTAGTATTTAGCGTAAGAGTTATTCGTTTGGTAATTACGCGTGGCCGCGCCCGCGTTTCCGGAACTTCCGCCGATGCGAATCCAACAGTTTTGCATACAATTTTCATTAGTCCATCGTTGTGCATTAGAGGTTAATGCGATTGGTTAAATATTGGAATTTACACGTGCTAAACTGGCGAATCGCAGCCGGAAAAGTGCCGGCCACTGCGTTCCCAAACGGCCAATTCCAGATATTCCGTCCGCAATGTTTGCTTTCGATTACGTTTCCCGTCGATCGTTTTGCGTCTTCTAATTGGCGATTACAACAATTAGATTTAACGATCGCGTTGTGAGAAATTATTCGCAAATTGTTTCGCGTCAGTTATTTTCCTTTTTTTTCTGTAATTGCAACGTGGTCAAACCTTGAATCTGCTTGTTTTCTCGATATTGGCAAAGAAATGGATAAAAATTATGTATTATAATCGCGAGCATCGAAAACAAGGGGGAGCATCTGTATTTAATAATTCTCTTGTTTCAACAATTTATTATCCTTTTTTCAAAATATCGTTTAAAAAATATTTTTCGCTTGGTATATGTTGTATTATATATTGGGGTTCATCGACCACTTTAATGGAATTTATTTCTTCAGAGAAAGAAATAATATACTTAATAAATCTACTTTCAAAACAAGACGTAACATCCACATCTTGTAATTTTCTTTTCTTAATAATTTCTCATCCCTTCTTTAAGATATTCATAAGATCTTCTTTTTAAATTGTCGAACGACAAAGACACTACCTAAAAGCCGTAATATATAATCCGTAGATCATAAAATTTGCAAACTATTCTTTTGGAATAAATGTTCCCTCTAGATTTGAGTATTTCTTCCAAAAACACATGGTTTATATATCGGAGCGTTAATTTCGACAATTTTGATGGTTTGATGATCACTTCCAAATACTATTTGGATATTTCTGCCAGAAGCAATGCGATTTATATCAGACAGGGTCAACTTGTCCTAGAAAGGCACGATTTACGTCCTCAGTCTCAATTTCTCTAATTATCAGATATTTCATAATCTCCAAATTTTTTTAATCATAATTTAGTGATTCAATTTAACAATTGAACAGTCTCATCCAAACGTTATTCCCATATTTCACCAAAAAAAAAAAAAAAAAAAAAGATACAATTTACATTCTCAATCTCAAATCCTTAATCAGAAAAAGCTTCACAATCTCCAAATTTCTTTGAAAATGTTACAATTTCTATCTTCCTTATAGTAATTTTAGTAATCCATTATAGTAATGATAATTTAGTAATTCAATTTAGTAATTCAATAATTGAATAATCCCATCCAAACATTGTTTCCATGTTTCGTTCGAAGAAGACACGATTCACACTCTCAGTCTGAATTTCCCTAATCATAAAATATTTCGCAATCTTCAAATTTCATTCTCACTCGAAACAATAAAATATTTTCCTGTTTTCTCATATTCATTCTAAAACGTAGAAAGAGGCGTAATGGGCGAGTCAACGGTAAACTCGCATATTTTCGTGGAAAACGAAGAATCTAACCCGGGGATGTTGTTCTCCATCGTAGAAACAGAGTCGTAACGTTAAGTGAGAGAGAATAACACAACGTTTACTGGGCCGGAATAAATGTAAAAATAAACGAGAGAGATCGGAGGCGAAGTAAACAGGACGGGCCAGGGTATTTCGCGATAGTCAGACTGAAATATGCAAATGACGGCGTGTGTAGTAACACGGGGATAAAGAGGGTTGTGCACGTGATACCCGGGCAATTCGAATCTTTTGTACGCGACGGGGCCCAGCACTCGAATACGTGATTTACCGTCAAATTTCACTGTAAACGACGAAAGAGATTCTCGGAAGTTATGAAACTCTTTTCAGTTTCTTCGCGAATTTGCGCAAACAAAATGCAATTTCTGATACTATTCTTGAAAATTAGACGAGAATTTTTATTTTCCTGGTTGGAGTTAATTTACTTTAATGGTAAAAAATACGGCATCGTCACGAAACGAGGCATTGTCCGAAGCTAGGGAACCCTTTTCAGTTTCTTCGTGAGCTTACAAAAATAAAAATAAAAGTTTGGTATTATTTTCGGGAATGAAACTACGATTTCCTTTTATCTCGGTCAATACTAATCTACTTTAATGATAAAAGATACGACTTTGATGTGACATGAGACATTCTTCGAAGCAATGGAACTGTTTTCAGCTGGTTCGTGGGTTTGCACAAATAAAATGCGACTCTTGGTATTATTTTTGCAAATTAAACTACGACCTTCTTTTATCTTTGCGAAAACTAATTTTCTTTGCTGATAAAAATTCCGGTATTACTATTTTTAAGAATCAGACTGCGACTTCCTTTTATTTTCGTTGTAATTAGACTGTAAGCGTAAACGTTCATAACAAACATAAATGCATATTTCTATGAATTTAATTAAGGAGATGGAACCAAAATAGAGGTTTGTTTTATCTACTATTATAACGAGTACTTTGGGTATTTTAGATGTTTTACGTGTATTCTGTACATTTCTACACTTTTAAATTTCCCATAAATGTACAAACGTCTAAAGTCTAGTTACGATTAATCTTTTAGATTTGATGACAACGACAATTGATTATACATTGGAAAGTCCCACTGTTTAAAATACAATTT
This sequence comes from Bombus terrestris, assembly GCF_910591885.1. Taxonomy (NCBI): domain Eukaryota; kingdom Metazoa; phylum Arthropoda; class Insecta; order Hymenoptera; family Apidae; genus Bombus; species Bombus terrestris. The sequence goes on from NC_063276.1 coordinate 4,979,520, forward strand.
CCTTTAATAAATTTCGCAATCGCATGATCACGATTCTCTTACATCATAATCTGTTCTGATCTGTTACAATTTGCTATACGACAATATAAGTTCTTTTCGCCATATAATCTCCCAACAAAGAAGATGATTCTGTAACATCAAGACCTGTACTCTGCTCTAAAAACGAAACATTATTAAAATACTAATTAGTTGCATAACCGTTTCTTTATATCTCAGAATGTCGATAAACAAACAACGTTAAAATTATGAGAAAAGGGTCCTAAGCAATTTGACGACATTTTCACAAAGAAACTAAATACAGAAACCAATAACACGCACGTAAGGACATAGAAAGAAAGAAAGAAAGGAAGATGAGGGAAAAAAGAGAAAGCACAAAGTCCTACAGTGGCCATTTCGAGGATTCGAAAAAGTCGAATAAGATTTTCAACTTCGACTTGGTTCAGGATCCATGTCCCCGGTGTTACACACCGTTCAGACGTTCCTGTGAAACTATTTCATTGAGCAAATTTAACGCTAATACTGTCCAAATACGACAGGCCTATTGTTGGGGCCCCATAAAGGGCCACAAGGCAGTAATGGCGCAGCTGCTGCTGATTCGTGAGGGCCGACAAACAGGCTTAAGTCTGCCTGTCCTTTTTCGGTCTATCAGTCAGGTTCGAACATTATGTCGGTCCATTCACACGAGATATCTTCCGCTGCCCGGTGGCGACGTTTACGCTACTCAAAATCTGCTTTCCACTCGCTTTGCATGCGCTTATCGTTTGTCACCTGATGATACGCCCGACGGATCTTAAACGATAGAAGATCGACCGCCATTTGTCACTGGTCTGTCTGTTCCCCTTTTTTAATTCTTCAGAAAAGAGGAAGAATCTTGTGGTTCGAGAGTTTTCAAGTAAAAGGCAGCAGCGTTTTAAGTGGTTGCCATTGATACGGTTAATGTTGTTAGAATGGCCGAAACGACTAATTTGATAGATTTATAATTCTTTAAAACGTGAGTCATTTGGCAGTTTCGAAGTCGCGTGGTCGCTAAGCGGTTGCTGTTGCTGAAAGTGACTAATTGTATAGATTTATAATTTCATCGTGCATATCGTTAACGTTAATACGACTATCGATACGAAATCAATTAAAACATTGCAGCATGATGGTCCAAAAATTTGATAGCCAAAAATTTCCCACCGCCTTCGGTTCACTTAACACTCGTCATCCTCCGAAACACACCATCACCCATTCACCTAAATCTCCATGCTCGCGATGATGATCACCATACTGATCGCAGCTAAGAAACCAAATCGTCCAAGCCCTCTGAACGACCTTCTAAACTCGCCTGAACCATCCTGACGCGGTTCGAGCACAAAAGAGGTCCACAGCTAGAAGATCTCTTTCGAAAAAAAGAAACAAAATTCCAGTCCCCCGTATAATAGGCTAATTATAATTACCAAGCGTCCGGTGGGGCTACCTGCTATTCTGTGATCCAAGCTAAGCCGGAAATAGAGGGAGCTGAATGGATGATTAATAACGTTCTACGAAGACCAAAAGTCCACCGCCATCGCGAGCTACCTTACGATCAAACGACCATATAGTATACTTAGCTTAACCCTTGTATGGATACCGTTTCTATGCATCCCTTAACAATTTTTTATCGCCTTGTGGAAATACTGGAAAATTAGACTTTTTTGTTCACCTACGTTTCGAGCATTAATATCGTTGTTATTGTTATATATGTAATTTATGTTACGATATCTTTATTATGTTAAAATTCTTATTATTAACATCAAGTATCTACTTTATAATGTTTTACGATTAATGTTATAATTGTCATTATATTGTCATTAATATTGTTATTAGATATTAATTATTTTAAATGTTTTCAACATGTACGAAAGATTCGAATCTTTAATTTGCACGCTCGTTTGACGACAAAGATGATTTTGCACGGTCAATATTTGTCTTAGCAATTTCAAATATTTCCTTTAAAAATATTGAAAACGCGTTAATTACTCTTCCCAAAGATTTTAAGAATGTTCAGTCAGATAAATTTGTAATAAAAAGGATTCCTGCTCAGCTTCCATCTCTTTAATTATGTCTATGAAAATACGAATTTGTATAAACATCCCATTCACCTAATAATACTGCTGTATTTTATTTTCCTCTCTGCATATTATCAAAGAGTTCTTTGAAATTCATCGATACTTACTTCGTAAAATTTAATTCGTATACAAATAAATAAGAATTAATTATTTTCATCTTCGATTAAAAGCAAGAAATTGAATAGAAATTTAATAGAATTTTAATAGAAATTCAATGAAATTTAATCGAATTCAATCGTCGAGCTTCGGAGGTCGAACAATACTGCGGATACTCTGTAAAGTCTCTGGCAAACGCGTAGAAAATAGAAAACCGTAGCCCTCCCGATTATCGATTTTCGCATTAGGTCGCGATTGGATAGACTTTCATTAATATTGTCCCCGAAAGATCATCGCATTATCGTGCTTCACAGTCGTCACCCGTTTCGTTCCGCGTCGTTGCTTCCTTCGGGATGGTCCCATTAAACCCGCCTCTCTGCACGCTGAAACGACTCAATTCTTCCATTTTAATCTTCCTAAGTAGCGACTGGGCCCAATCGAAACCCCTTGCAATCGTTGAAATCGCTAATAATTAGAAACACAGAACCGTATATTAAATTTCAATCGTCACTTGTTATATGATTGTTATCCATTCGCCTTCTTAAAGGAAGTTTTATTTGCGATCCATTCGAAGTAATCGTTTAAATATAAAGAGATTAGTTGGTTTTAATTTACTTTATTATTTACCATTAGCGGCTAAATGAAAGAAATTTCCTCTTGCTCGATTTTCATACGAAGAAATAAACGACACTTTTGTAAGTCATATCAATGCGATGGAGTTATCATTTTTCCCTTTTACTTCTGAAATAGTACAGCGTGTCACTTCTAATTAACAGCAACATGATCAGATGTACAAAATTTGTGTTTATAACGACGCAACGCAATTAAATTGATATCTCCAATTAACGTTACTTTTTCTAACAAAGTCAATATTATATAGAAATCTTACGTTTGTAAGATGCATGCTCACTTTTGAGCGTCAATTGCGTATAGGCATGCGAAGAAAAATGAAACGAAGGAAAAATTAAATTATTAGAGGGGAACTATGCTGCATATACACAGCCGTGGCATCATCTGGCGTGGAACACGCGATGACACGGATCAACGGTGGGCAAAAGGATCGCGTTGCATGGCTAATATAATGCAATCATCGGCGTGTAATGATCGGGGCACAATGGCCGGCCGTGCAAAATGCTTTTCTTCTTCGTTTTCGTCCGACGGTTTTTCCGTCGCGCGTGACACTACGTGAGCCGTTTGTAAAAGCCGATGACGCGTGAAATTAGCGAGCATTCATCAGGAGGGAGGAGAAGGTCTGCTCGATTATGGCTTTATGTCCCGTAAAACGAGACGGGATGGAAGGAAAGTTGGCGAAAATTAGGGAAAATTCTTTCGATTTCGATTGGCATTTTTTGCTTTACTTCCGTAAAAGAGAAAGAGAGAGTGACAGAGGGAGAAAAGATGTTTGGGTTTTATTTTTAGATAATGAACAGTTACTTTGAGGATTTAAATAGGAGACGATGAAACTATGCTGATTGGATCTTTCTTTTATTTGTTTATTTTTATGGAAAAAATCTCTGCAAAATTAGGGAGAAGCTTCTGTAAAATTTTAATGTTACAATTACTGCTTTTTGTTTCCCCTTTTTAAACACTTGATTTCGATTTTTGGATAATGATTTAGCGAGTTAGTTTGGCAAATTGAGCGACGATAATACTATGCTGACCAAGTGACTCTTTTTACTTTTTTCTTTTTTTTTTTTTTAATAGAAAAGGTATCTTTAAAATTAGACACGATATAAGATCTTCCAGACTGATACGTTCACTTTGGTTACAGGTAGATTTTACAAGTGAAGATTGTTAGTTTACAAATCTGTCTCTATTACGACAAAAGCATAGTACATAAGTAGAAACACAATACTTAAATACGAAAGGAAACCTGGATTCTAGATAACTTGCACCCCTGTACTCACGTCCCTATTTTCGCCCTATAATTTGTCCCATCGTTTCGACTATTATACAAGTATAAAGGACATCGTTGAAACGTTCGAACGAGGATCGAATCCCGCATGAAAAATTAGCCCCGATCTCGTGAACGTTAGGGAATAAGTGTGTCCAAAGACGTAGAAGACAGGGAGATGGAATAACGGATGGATTCAGAACGTTCGAACAACAAGGAATATTCAGGGGGGATCGTATGTGAAATTTTGGAAATTTATATTCGACTCGCGATTACGCGTCTCATGATCACGTCGTGGTGGTAGTTCGTGGAAGAGAAGTTTTGCGAAATCGTTCTCGTGGAACTTGGCCGGACTTTTCCATAGGCACTTGTGGACCTATCTGATAATGCGTTTCCGCTTTCTTCTTTTCCCCGGCGTAGTAGTTCGAAACAAATATTTCGCGAAAGAAATAGGGAGCGACGAGACGTGTATGGGGATCGTTGTGTACCGAAGGGGATGGAAGAGTATCTTTTTCGCGGATCAGACGACAACGTTTACGATCCTGTTTTTAACGCTGGAATTATTGCTTGTAACAACATAATACGACGTATCTACAGCGGCGAGCGTGTAAATAAGGAAATTGTTACGCGACGACTTAACTATGACATAAATTGTATTACGAAGAGCTTCATCCATATTTTCTTCATAGGACCAATAGGTACCTACTATAGGATATAAAGAGAAATAGTTTGAATTTTTCGATGGGGTTCTAGAATATATTGTTTCTGCTTTAGAATATTGTAAGTATACAATGACTTTCGAATTTTAAGTTCCAATAATGATTAGATAAATAAATAGATAAAATCAAATCTTTCTGTATTCGTATGTCCGCTATTACGAATGTACAATAATATTCAGTATGTTTAAGTTATTAGTTCAGAGTATCTTTTTCATAAATAGTAAATTTGTAATTAGATGGAAAAAAGCAGAAAATTGTTCCTTGTGTAGGTACCTTTAATACGACTAATACGCTTTGAATTTCAATATATCTTAAGAAATTCCTATTACAACCTTATACACATGACTTGAAAAATTCCCACTGTAGTTTCGCCGATCTCGCAAATCCAACGCTCAACTCCAAGAACTCGGAAAACCCACAAAATTCATTCCCCCATTCACGCATAGATAAATAATTTTCCATATCTTCCTATATATTCTTAATTGCAAACAACTTCGAAAACCATACTTACAAATCTAACAAGCCTCTAATGCCTGAACTACAAACACCCTAATTCATTCTCTCCTCTTTACCAGAAACATCCATCTTCGGGAATCAAAGTACACTTCCGTTTAGGGGACGGAGCAAATGGTTCGATTTGCAAATGAATTCGCTAATCGCTAAGCGTTAAGCGTTTCAATTCGTCGCGAAGACCCAAACGCGGGCGCGAGTCCATTAATCGAGGCCGTCGAATCGTTACATCCTCTAGAGAGAGAGAGAGAGAGAGAGAGAGAGAGAGAGAGAGAGAGAGAGAGAGAGAGAGAGACATACAGAGAGAAAGAGAAAGACAGAGCAAGCTTTATTGCCGGTTGATCGTCGGTAACGATGTAATTTGCACTGATTTTATTGGTCCAAATCAACCCTTTCTACGGGTATTATTTAATAACCTACGCTAATACAAAAATGGATTTTTAGAATAGATAGAAGAATACATAATACTTAACATGACGGTGTAATTTGCACGGATTTTATCGGTATGAATCAACCCTTTCTATAGATATACAATAACGTATGGTGGTTTAATAAGGGGAGGTACCGGAGGTGTAGCTCCAATACTTTGATAAAACTTTATATTGGTAATGATAAAGTTTGCAAAAATCCAAGCTAACGACACCTGTCTTTTCCCATGGTTGGAAGTCGATGGTTAACAGTTGCGGTTAATAGTTAGTGGTTTATTGCTATCTTTTATCATTTACAGTAATGCCTTGCATTTTGCCTGCGGATCTTCTCGTTGTACTTGTCATATTATTTACTTATCCTACTTATGTTACATCATATTGCGTTACGTGCTAATTTAGTGGTTAATAATTTACAAAATATTCAACATTAATCATCTATAGTGAATTTATACGACGTTTGCAGCGATTACATAAACGGTATAGGTGGATACCACATACTTTCCAACTAAGTGTTTCCTCCATCAGGTCCTACATTTCATTTACTTAGTATTTTTATTTAACGTAAAAATATTACCAAATTTAATGATGCTTGTGCCGAATTGATTATAGTACATTATCACTATAAGAGATACAAGGAGCAAATACTTTCTCTAGCTATTGCGTCCTTTTAGCAATTTTCCTGTAGCTAGTAAGAATTGTATTCTTAATAGTATACTTACGCTATAGATGCTGTATACTATACCTTTCGATATGTTTTTTCATAATGTAAACAGGAAGCTAGAATGAAGAAAGCGGATGAAAAAGGGTGAGAGAACACGATGGAGACATGGAAGAGGCGCGTAATGACTTTCTATAGGAGGAAGGAGATAAAACCGAACGATGGGGGGCAGTCCTTAACGAGAAATTTATGCTCTGGTGTTGCCACCGCGGCGCGGATTACGCCGACGGAAACCGCGATTCTTTTCGAATTATATTCAAAGCGAATGGACGTTACGTTGCCTGTATTTACTTGTATTATAGATATACATATACGTGTATAGATGCGCGAACGCGTTACGTCGCCACATAAATGTGTTTTAGATTGCGACTTGTGCCTGAAATGAACTGTTTAACTCTTTCATTTCTCTAGTGCAAAGACCGCAGTCGTCATTCGCGAAATGGTGAGTAAGTAACTTAACGTAGACTAAGGTGTAGACTAGATATAAAACGATATAAGAAATTATTTCACAGATTTAACAATTGAACAGTGCAATAATTCGAGGCAAAATTATTTATTACATTTAAATGACCTAATGTTTAATTACTCCAAAATAACATCAGCTAAATATGGAATAAAATAATTCAAAGAAGCGTCATTCGCATATTGAAATGCTATGTGGTCATCTACGGATTTAATATACATTGTCGTTTATTCGATATAATATGTACGTTATACGAACTAATTATTGTAGTTAGAAATATGTCTATATGTGGTTTTAAGTTAGGTAAATAACAATCAGGTATGATTTTCATTTTAATTAATTTTATTTTAGAGATAACAACAGAATAAAGTAATTCTTTATTTTAGTTAACACTTTCGAATAAAATAGCAAATATTTTGCATTTTAATATTAACTAGAATTTTAAATATTGTACCTTGCGTAACTTAAAATTGAATTATGTTGCTATCTGACCGGAACAGAAGGTTCAGAGAATTTTGTTAAAACCAATTTCGATTTCGATTTCGATTGTGAATAAAATAATACGTTCAGCTGTATCAAGAGTCAATGTATGTTTGCATGTGTATTATTGAAATCATCTTATTTAAACAGAGGATCGACAGATTATTTTCCATAATTGAAACGGTGCTATCGAACAGAGTCATAAAATGCGCCATATGCCGCGTCTTCATGAAGCGTCGCGCTTTTATCGCGTATCATTGTCTCTATATTATTACATCGTGCTGTATCGCGACCATTTAATACGGATTATTACGAGAACCGGCCCTAATAGATCCGTATCGACCTCAATTGCCCGACCCTGACTCTTGTTGCTGATAATAAATCAAAATTAGCTTCAGGTAGATATCGAAACAATATTTGCCGAGTATTCTTTTAATATTATACGCGATTTAATATTATATGTTCTCTTCTATTATTGTTTGATTTATTAAACAATATTATAATCGAAATAAAATTTAAAACATACTGGTTTATCGTAATCATCTAGAATAATGGAAAAAGAATTATATTTTTATTAGATTTTCATATCTTCCTTTTTTTATATGATCTTTTAATTTTTAAAAAAATTACGATTAATATTGAATTTCCAGGAAATACAAATTTATCAAATTATTCAAAATAATAGAGAAGAAATTTTCAAATGTTCTCTCTTTTTTAGTTTAATATCCTTATTTTAAAAAGCTACAGAAAAGGAAAACAAAATAATCACACAGAGTGTATCAACGAGGAAAACCATCCACACCCGGCAATTTCCTGCCTCTAAGAATTCCCCTTCACAAAATGTCATTCACGAAATCTTCTTTTTAAACCACTGAATAAAAGAAACTTCCTGACATATAAAGAAGCAATACACTCGACAAATATAATCCCAGAACGAGAGGAAATAACCGCGTCCTATAATTTTCTCGCTTTGACGAAATATCGTTCGTAAAATCTTGTTAAACCATCGAGCAAAAGAAACCGCCATAAATAAACAACATATCGAACAAACCTAAATTCAGAACAATAAAAAGCTCGTCGAACCTGCGATTTCCTAAGAACACCCATGTCCTACGATTTTCTTGTTTAAATAAAATATCATGCGTAAAATCTTGTTAAATTATTAAACGAAAAAAAAGTATCGTAGTAAAAGAAATAAGATACCGAACAAATCTAAATTCAGAAGAATAAAAAGCTCGTCAAATCTACAATTTCCTAAAAACATCCACATCCCATAATTCCTACTGCTGCTATTCCCTCATCCAAAGTATTCGCAAAGTTTTCTGTTTGAACCGTTGAAAACCAGAAGAAATACACTGCAGAGAAAGCAATACAGTGCAGAAATCTAAATGGAGAAATAAACTTCCTCGGTTAGACGCAAGTCCATCCGACGATAGCTGGTCTGACGGAGCCACCCCCGGAATCAATATGGAGAATACCATCTAACCATTGTAGCAACATATACCAATAGTAACATCAAATCTCTATCCTCCCCTCCCTTCACCTAAAACCCTCCAGTTCAAAACAATTTCGCCGGGAACGATGCCTCGCCGTCCATTATCCGTCGATTCGACATTCGACGAACCTCTCGCCTAACATAACGCCAGCGAACTGAAGCTTGGAGGAGGGAAATGGGGGTAGCCAGCAGTCAGCCGGCATAAATTATTCATCCTTCGGTTGGAAAACGAGCGAAAGGTTCGTTCGGTTGGCTCGATCATTAGATTGGTCGAACGCCAGATCTAGCTGAACCCAGATACCAGAAACAAATGAAGATGGTTTGGAGCGAAGGATAAGCGTAGTTGTAAAAGGATAGAGAGAGGCAAGGAGCGACATTAGTTACGTGATCCTAGTGGCAATGATTTAGCCGGATGAAGTAAGCGAATTCTCGTTGACACGTGCATCGCCATACGTAGGAGCAAGCCAAATGGACCATCGGGAGCAAATAACTCGATTTGCTCGGTCTACGCGTACTTGGCTGGCTGAAAAGCTGGAGACTCGTCCGGTCGGAGTGAACCGGCACAGAGATGCTGATACATATAGGGTGGCTAACAGGATAATGATACAAACATCGGTTTTTGTTTGTCGAGTCGAACAACGTACGATCTTAACGAGACGACATATTCTTTTAATTTTTCGTTAGAGTACTCATACGAATATTCTGGTTTGATTTGTTTGGTTCGAAATTTCAGGGTGGTTTTGCAGATACTTGTACATACTTTGTAGGTACTTGGTCAAATACTTTGATTGGTAATGAGAGAAAATTGTGCTACAGGTGTACCATCGTACCATATGTGTATCATCGTATCGTAGGCTGATCCATAGACTCGACAGAATCTTAACATTTTCCTCTTCGAAGCAACCAATATAATTCGCTACAGCACCATAAAAGTCAGTATCCTATTGAACATCCTGCATATATTTGTTTCGTGATACATACTTCATGGGTTATAACAGACCCGCTACACTTATACTTTCTATCTAATACCTGGACAAAATACGTGAATCGATAGCTGAGGAAAAAATCACGTTACATAGATACGTACGTATCGCAGTATAATAAACCGACCTATAGACCCGACGAAGCCTTAATCTTCCCAGCTCGAGGCAACAGCTACGACACGATACGCTACAATTAAAACGAGTATACCCTATTGACCACCCTGTATATACCCCGAAAAGACATGGAAAAGAGAGATGGAAAGAGGGGTGGTAGGGCATACGCAGGAGCGTGAAGGGGTGGAAAGGAAGAGGGCGGCGGAAGCAAGGAAGTTATCGAGGCGGTAGTGTCACCATAGTCATACAGAGGTGCCCAGTTGTCGAGCAAACTAGCGGAGCCAGTCAGGCAAACAGCTCAGTCGGAGCCAGGGGGCTTCCTAGCCTCGGCCAGCCAACCAGCCAGCAGCCAGTAAGCGGAACACCAAGCGAGTTCTTGTTTTATTCAGTCGGGATCATAAATTACGAATTTAAACACACAATGAAAGACGCTTAACAAGAAGCTAACGCGAGATTGAGAGGCCCCGCCCGGAACACCTCTTCTTCCGGAGGAATGAGCCGAGGTTGGCCAATCCTGGAACAGAACCGCCCTTCGATGTTCAGCCGACCCACCGTTTCCACGCCAATCCACTTCGTTCGTTCGTTGCACAGCCGGCTGTTGGATCGACCTATCGGAGAGCCGAGAGAACCCGAAACCAAAACCCGAACCAAACACGAAGCACCTCGACCATGCTTCGAGCGAGTTAAGTCGGATCGGACGAGCTTGGCTCCCGATGCACCCCAGTCGCATACCACTTGGCGAGCCGAGTCGCTCGGCTACTACCCCCTTAACAAGTTAGTATAGTGTACCCAACAATCGACGTGATTTTTCAACCATATTTTCCGATATGTCGTACCTTAAGTGATATTAGGCGTGTATGATTCGTGAATTTGCAGGGTATCGGTTTGTTATTCAGAGGCAAGGATTTCGGTGGATGATAGAGGAGTATAGTGGTGAAAACACAAGTTGTTGAAGTTTGAACTTTGGGAAAGGGGAACATCTGGGGAGGAAAAAATCTAGTGAGATAAGGACTTTGAACGAAGAGGATTGGTCGAGAGGAAAAGGAAGAAATCTTTGCGTTTGAGAAGTCGGAGGTGGACAGTTTATATTGGATCTTAGGGGGAGAGGAAAATCGTATTGGAGAACACAGCGATGGAAAGTTCATACTGAACTTTAGGAAAAAGAGAGATTTGTATCGCAGAGTGCAGTGGTAGAAGAAGGGATATATTGGATTTAGAAGAAATTAATTTGTATAGGAGAATAAATTTGTGGTGGGGGAAGATTGCATTAAACTTTAGAAGGAAAAACTTGGAGTAGAGAGCACAGTGGTGAGAAACAGATCAGTTTGCATTTCTTAATAAAAGGGCGGATCTTCGTTGGAGAATGTAGTAGGAAAAAACGTCATTTTGGAATTGAGGAAAGGGAAAAGTTTTCATTAGAGAACATAGTGAAAAATTTATATGGAACTCTGGGAAAAAAGAAAGTCATATTGTAGAATATAGTGGCGAAAAGAAGGTTATTTTGGACTTCAGGGAAAACAAATTTATGTTAAAAAACACAGTGGTAGAGAATTTACATTGAATTTGAAAAAAAGAAGAAATTGGAGAACATAATGAGTAGAGTCTTGTATTGAGCATCGAGAAAAAAGAATGTTTTGATTGAAACGCAGTGGTCTTCGAAAATTATTTTGGAATATTTTACATAATAAAATATCTTGAAAAGTCAATTTGTTCACCTTTTGTTAAGAACCCATTAACGTAAATAAAACTATCGTCCATCAAATTTGGGATATTTTGGTGAAATAACTGGAGAACCTTAAAGTAGCCACACGTGCTAAATAAAGCTAGCACCAATGATAATAATAATAAAAAATAACTCCTCCTAAACAGAAATATCTCTATAAAACATATTCTAAAATATCCTGAAGCTAATATTTCGAAAACCAAATAAACCACATTATGGGAGCGCAACAAAGTGATCGGTGAGGAACCAGTCCACCGCCAAATCGTGAGTGATTATGCTTAGTGTGTACCAGTGACCGCGCTCCAAAGTGCTCGACCCGCCCATCATCTGCAAACGATCTTGTCGTTTAAACCCCGGTTTCCAGTCCCGGCCGAAATTTTCCGCTCATTGCCGAACTATGCGTGGTGCGAGATGGTGTGTTCTCTGACCAACAATAACAACAACAACACAAGTGGTAAGAGCTGCACGGACACGGAGCCCTGCACGGACTTGCAGTCTCGTTCGAGCCCAGAGGCACAGCCAGGCGAGAACATGTCGTCGTTGAGCGACGCTCACAGACGGAACAGTCACTTGGAAGGCGACAGAAGTTCGTCTGCGGGTTCATCTCTGGGCTCGTGTTCGCCGCCTCCTGCATCCAGCCACTCGCCACCGCCTCCTAGACCGCCTTGGTTGCACGATTTTCACGCAGCAGCCGCGCCTCATGTTCTCCAATTTTTAAATCTGAGCGCCGCCGGTGGAAGCATGTTGGCCAGTCAACCATTGGCAGCGTTGCACTCTATGGCTGAACGAAGTCACCATCAGCAACACCAGCAGCACCAGCAGCAACAACAGCAACAACAACAACAGCAGGTTCATCATCAACAGCAACAACAAGCTGCCGGGATTCACTTGCCCAGGATCAGCGTTCCATTGTCTACGATCACTCAAGGGCAGGCTTCACCCACTGGAAGTGGAAAACACAGTCCTGCCACTTCTATCACCTCCGTCGGAAGCAATCCGCATGGCATCGACACGATATTGTCGCGGCCGGCGGCCACGCATCCTCAGGCGCCTGTGTCCGCCACACATGCCGCGCTCCAGCCGACGCCGCACCCCCAACACATGACCGCGCCGAGGTACGGCATGCACGCGGGATTCACCGCATCGTCGGGTGAGTATTTTTCCTTATTTTCCCCAATCTTAATTCACTTTTATTTCGGTCTTATCTTTGTTGGTTTGATTGAATTTTTGAGAAGGCTCCGAGAGGTTTGAAATTCTTTAATTCATCGATATGGGGGAGGGAGTATAGGGAGGTGACAATATAGGGTGTACAGGGTACAATATAATATAGACGATGTAGATTCAGCAATAGCTCCGTTGTGCAGAGATTTGTAAGTTGAAATCTTGGAGTTGATAATGGTTATGAACTGGGAGAACGTAAGAGATACAGAAATCTTGGAAAGAATTGTGCCAATTAATTGCACAGGTACATAGTGTGGGAGAACATGACGCATAGAACATACGCGAGATTCACCATCATATCGTTAGATGAATATTTTTCCTTATCTTTTCAGTATTTTTCAGTCTTATTTCTGTTGGTTTTATTATGTTTCTGGGAACGTTTTGCGAAGTTTGGAATTTTTTAATTGATCGACATGGAAATGAGAGTGTACCTATGAAAAATATATATTTTCAAGTGTATACACCAGAACAGAATATAACGTAGAAATAGTTTCATTATTGGCGGATCTGTAAGTTAAGAGTTGGAATTTGGAAGGTTTTAGAATCGATAAGGATTGTAAGAGGGGGGAATTTTAATGATACACACAAGTTTCAGAAAAGATTGTTCTAATTAATTGTACCAGTGCATAGCGCGGGGAAGTATAACGTATGCACGCAGGATATTGTCGGATGAGAATTTTTATTTATTTTTTCCAACCTGTTTTTGATTCTATTTAGATTTTCAAAGGTTTATAGAAGTTCGGGGTTCCAAATTTTTAAATTAATCGATGCGGAGTATGACTGTGAGAATACTTGTGAAAATAATTAAACGATGGCGAAGATTTTAGGGTGTACAGTACAGGAAATAGAATATAATACGGAGGATATAGGTGTAGAAATAGTTTTATTGTGGGGAGATTATATAATGTTGGAATTTGGAAGATTTAAAATTGATAGATAAAGATTATAGACAGGATGCTGTGAATGTGACAGATATAAAAGTATTAAACAGGAAAGAAGATTATGGTACTTGATGTTTAGGGGACGTATAATACACACGTATTCATAGAATTTGTCTAAGCCAAAGGCAAATCACGATTTGCGAACCATGATTGCCAAATTATATTGAACGATAAAAATTCAATCGAGAACAACAATATCCAACTTAGAATAACAATTGAAAAGAATTTCATGGGAAGAACGTGCAAGATTCATTTTACACGATTTTTATTCCAATTTTATACAACGCGGATATTAATATCGTGCGAATTAATTTCAATAAAATCAAAAACGCCAGCGGCAGCAGATTTATAATTTGACCGGCGGTATGATCGATCGTGTCGACAATCGAAGAATAAAAATGATTCTGTTCCCGTGTAATATTAAAGATTTATACGATATTTCATTCGGCTTAAATGTCAATCGATGTTTGCAATTACTAATATTATCAATAATCTATCATCTTATCCGATTTTCAATTCTTATTTAAAAAATGAAGGAACGAGAAGTATTAAAAGATCGTGTTATAACAAGTGAAGGTTTAATGTTCTTTGCAAACAAAATTTGACACTCGATATTTCTAATGAAATGTTCTTTTGCGTTACGAGTAGAAATACTATTTCTATAAAGATATAACACATTCCAATTAGGACCAGTTTTACCAAAAACACAAATACATTTATCGTATATTTAACTAAGAATTCGTAAAACATAATATTGTGCATACGAAACACCAAATATTGAAGGAAGTAACATCGCTTTATAACGAAGAAAATTTACAGTGATTTCTTCGCGACAACACTGTCTTTACATACAAACGCATCAGCATAACATAATTTTGGAATTACCCAAGTAATTCACTCTGTATGTTCTCATAAATCTATGTACTATTCGTGAAAAGTATTTTTTATATATTTTCCAGCGTAACACGAAAGATCACGATATTTTCGAAATGCTTCTATCTTCAAAGAAAGTACGTAAGAATTTTTATGCAGAAGCTATTTTTCTACAGAATTTTTCTCCGATAGTTACTTTTCTATGGAACTCTCCTGTAACGGAGACTTCTCGAATTTTCCCAATTTTCAAGCGAACGCGTTATAATTTTGATATTATTCGATTAACTCACTTTCCTGTTCCTACAAACTTTTCTTCATCGTTTAATCATACAATGTAATTTAATGCGAATGGTTCGAACCTTTTCTATAAAAATTATTTTTTTTATTTTTATAGAACCTTCCCAATCTATCAAACAACGTGCCATAATTTTCTAATTACTCGAATAATTCATCCTGTACATTCTCATAAATTTACATCATTCACGAGGATTTTGTTGTACATTCTATGATTTAAAGTGAAAGATTCGTATTAAGGATGTTGTTCGTTAAATTGTTTCAGTTGAAATTAAACGTGTCTTGCGCAAATACCGCTCTGTCCTGTGCACGAGCAATAATCTGTATCTGTCCTGGAGCTCTATCTTGAACTTGATCCCGGATTATCCGTGCATTTAAAATGATTAAAGCGCCAATTATTTACGAGACCCGTTCGTGTCGCTTCGCCGACGAAACGAAAGTGAATTTCGAATAATTTCCCAGGCGATTGCGAATCGTTACACCTGACGGCCGACGAACGCCATCGTAAATTCAACGAAATTTCTACTGCTTATTGAAACTAGAAGAATATAATTTTAATAAAAAGTAATTCACTTGAAAGTTATAAATGAAAATCCATGTACACGTCTGTTTACGTTCGTGTAATTTTGGAAAATCGATCGATAACCTGACTGATCTTTGCTTTTATTCGTCTCTTCTTGTTCTTATTTACATAAATAATTATCAATTTGAATCTCCGCGAAGGGATATTTTATTCATATTATGAAATTGTTATTTAGAATCTCTTCATTTTCCTTTTTTATTCTTCTAATACGAAGATATTGTAAAATGATTAAGGAACGTTAACATCGAATTTTGATGGATTTACGATATTTTATACGCGATTTATTCTATGTAGATATTGTTTCGTTAAACACATCGTAATTTATTTATATAAATAATTTTCATTCTCTCTTTCGATAGTTCGAAAATGTAAATCGCAGAATACACGTAATAACAAAAGATATATAAACAATTCAAAATAAAGTGCTACTCAATAACGCAACAATGTTGAAGAAATTACAGCCACAGCGTACTTATCCGTCGCTATATTTTTCAATAGTAATTAACGGTACTTATACAAAAATTGAGTATCTAAACGAAGTCGTTGAATAAATTTCACAAGCTTCGTCGAACTAAATCTCCGGCAATACAGATAATTAATACTGCTATCCCAAAGTATGATCAAACTAGCTTACCAATCTGAAGGATACTAATTTCTGATCGCTAATCTTCTCCAGCATTCCCAACTCACACTATCATCTGTAAAATTTTCACATTATTCCAAAGTCCGATGAATTGGACTGTTGCATAAAATTTCTTATTAAATTCTCACTGATAAATCAAACAGTTAGGAATCAAATTATATAAATTAACGAGTCCAACGCATTGAAATTATTAGCTCGCGAACGATAGCCGTATAATTTAGATTAAATTTCAATTGCGTTACTTGATCTTGTCTTTATCGTGTGAAATATAGGCTGCGAATTTAAAACGAGGTGTTTTGAAATTAAAGAATCGCATAATTTAGCTGAAAATTCGATTAGCTCGCTTAATTTCCATCTAAATCTTAAATTTCGATTTATGCTCCATATTTTACGCGATAAATGCCACTGATGATCTTTATCATGTAAAATGTAGAATGTGAATGAAAACGAAGAGTCGTGAAATTGAGAAACTTAATCCAAACTTTTATGGGTCGCCTACAATCTAAAGATGACTGACGAACACTGAACTAGTTCAGAGTAAAATAGATTAAAATGAAATCGATTCAAATGAAATGGAGATTTTGTAAGGTGAATTCGATGTACGAGATACGAAAGTGCTTGAGTCACGTAACACGGTACTCTAAGAGCACGTAAAAGCGTAAATTTAGCCATATTGTTCGATGTAAGTGGTACAAGAGCTTGGCTGGAATCCGAAGTACCCGATTTCATGTCATTAGGTACACGTTTCTGGGCCAGGCCCCCTTCAAACCTTTCCTAAGGCGTAAACACTTCATAAAGATTCCTCCAATAGCTCTCACTTCGTGGCCGGCATCGATATCGATTCAATCCTGGCGAATATATCGTCCGCAATAACGTTCAATTTATCTTTGAACATAATTAAATTATAATATTCTTGAAAACTAAAGTTTTCCACCAAAATTCTATCTTTTTTTCTTTTTTAAGATTTTAACATTTCAAATGATTCAACGATTGAAGAATGTTAAGAAATACAAGGTTCAAATGACGCAATAATTAATTGCAAATTTAAATAGAGAAACTGATGTTTGCGAGGAGAGGAAATTTAGGTTTATCGTTATTTTATCTAACTGTGTCCTTACAGCCTGGAAATGGACTTGGCTTTGCTATATTTTTTTTAAACTCACACGTACTTATATCTTCCTCGCATTCGCACGCTCAAAGTTCGCAAAATGAAATCTGTTCTTAGGCATTAGGTCGACTCAAAAGCTTGTCGCGTTTTCTAAGGAAATAATGTTCTATGCGAAGCATCCTATGTTTTGTTCTATTGAACGTACGTAATTCAACAAAATGATATAAAACAAAAAATGTTGTGCATTCTATTATTTCTTTATAAAACGAAAATTAACATATGTATATATACATACATATCTGTGTAAAAACTCCATAAAAGAGATGCCTGCTAGATACTGAGAATACTGGATACCATATCGGCAGAAGTTACGTATTTTCTGATTTATTCATTGCTCTTATCAGATATAAATCCATTTTGCAATGCCATGCTACGTTTCTTTTATACCTTTCATTTTACATCTAAACTTGCTTTTGTCCGTCACTGTAAGTATATCGTAGAATTAAGATAGAGCTCTCTGTAAGAACGAGCCGGGGCACGTAACGCGGTTGAGCAACACTGTAGACACTATAAAATTGTTTTCCTTCCAATAAAAGGAGAAATCCACGGCGTGGCACCCGTAAAAGCTACCGTGGGGTCCCGAAAGAATCTTTCGCGATTTATATCCGGCTGCTGTGCTACTTTTGCCCGTGGCGGACGTTCAAATATCTCCAGCAATCGTTCTCATAATTCACCATAATGGGACCGGCTATAGTTTAAAAAGACCGCGTGAACATTGTTTAAGATCTGCCCTACCTTCTCTCTTATTTTCCTTTATTTTCGTTTCTTTTATAGATAACATAATAGCAGCCAATAAGATAAAATGACGCAGCTATAAGAAGGTAAAATTGCATTATAGAATTTTGGAGAAAAATTTTCTTGGCTTCTATCCAGTTTATATACAATATAACAGCGTTTCCTATTGTAAAGTACAATTGACCTGTTCGTGAGTTAACACAGGATCAAAATCCCTAGCCAAGTTGGCCACCGTCGTCAGGTGGTTAACCGGAAATACGCTAACTTTGGTTCGCGCGAGTATACGCGTTTATCCGATTCGGTTAGGCGAGTTTGCGATCTGAAGTCGACCTCTCGATCCTTCGCCAAGTTGGAAAGCCATGTTTCAATCACGGAGAGAAAGATTTCTAACTGTCTATTAATACACGTCAGATTAGAATATTTGAATGTACATATGTATTTAGTGTTCTGCATTCATAATATAATAATAATGATGATAATAATAATCATAATTTATCTGTACTTTAGGCTCATGGCTATCGCATTCTTATTCCTAATTCCTTATCCTACGTTATATATTTACATCCATCTTTTACTGCTATCTTATTGTGTCATATTATGTTATTAAATTTCATCTTAATAATTAATATCTATCTATTCTAGTGGATAATCTAGAATCTTTGTCTATTAACAATTTCACACAGCCAGGATTTAACTGCAGAATTTTCAAATCAAATTCTCTCGGAAGCAAAACCCCGTATTGAAAAATATCCAAATTGAATCATCTTCGAAGCAGAACGTCGTTTGCAAAGTTTTTATTTCCTCCCATAGGTCTACCGTAGATTTTCGCGAAATACTAGATTTTCAAGCTATTTTTTCATGTATAAATTATAATTTACAAGATAATAACTATTTTTCCATTAAAAGTCTTCTATTTCTGTATTTACAATGACAAATTAAATTCTACAAAATCCAGCTACGTAATTCTATAGCAGTCAATTTTACATGGTTTTCATTATGAAAACAGATGGAAGATAAAATTCTAAGCGGAATCTGGGCAAGCTTCGCCCTGTTGCTCTTATTTCGCCATTTTAACGATGTTGTATCGGGGAACGTGAGAATCGAGGGTGTTTCACAACACTGAAGGGTTCATCGAGCTCGGTACGTCCATTATTAATGATATCGCGACACGTATACATATATACACACATACATACATACACACACACACACCTATACACCAAGTATAATACCATAAATTTAAAAGCAGAGCCATCAAGAGCGGCATAGAAATACTAAACACATTTTACGAACGAGAGGGGCACGTGACCAGGGTTCATGAGTTCGTGAATTAGGCTGACGATGCCACGAACAAGGTCGGGTTTTAAGGGCCATCGAGTTCGTCCGTTTACGCTATTCAAAGCTATCGGAGAATCTCATCTCTTGGTAATTCATGAAACTAAAGATAGATATTAGGGATGAAAACAAAAATTTCTTCTCATTTCTCATCTACGATCTTTTAATTAACGCTTTGTATATAATTGGATATTCCCTTTGCTCGTGAGGAATAACAAATTTGTTGCAATTTTTTCATTCGACAAAAAGAAGTGGGACTTGATGGAAAAATAAATTGTTTAATCGACAGAATGAAATAGTACGTTAACATTCGTACGAAACGATAATTGGACTTCCATCTTCGTGGAAAAAATCGCGATGCGTCAATTTTCGAAACGTAACAGCAATAAGATTGCATTAAAAAATTTAGGGCTTCCCCTGCGTGCGAAATTTTTACTATACGCAGATGATCGCAAAATTGATCATTGCGTTTATAATCGTCAATGAGTTTAATTGATAGAAAATTACGTTGATCGGTTTCCTGAACGCTGTTGCAACGATAAATTGTCTCTTTTGTATGAAATTTAGCCAAACGCCACATAGTCAGATTTAGCCACGGAAGGAGTAGTTCAATTTTTTAACTACGCTATAAACGGTGTACCACTATGTTCGTTGAGTCGTGTTAAGAACGTGGGCATTATTTTTTCCTCAAATTTGCCATTCGCGTCTCGCTGCAATTACATCTCGTGCTTTTAAATCTCTAGGGCTTACTCGCGGAGTATCAAAATTCTCTTGTAACGCTAACACGCTCAGAATTCCACTCTACCATCTACTGTCTAGACACATTTCGGAATATGCTTGTATTATCTGATCGTCTTACTGCAAATCGCACAGTTACAAAATTGAGAATACACAATGGAAATTCCTTAAACTTGCTGCCAAACGTTGCGGCTTCTTTTTCTCGCGTTTATCACCTGATCCTTAGCGATTTGACTCTTC